>NC_135735.1:25822500-27165000 GCF_041903045.1 Epinephelus lanceolatus | reverse complement strand
TGACCATATTTGGAGGAGAGGGTGGAGCTGTGGAGTAGCGAGGGGTGGATGTGACTCATGGTGGTGGTGACGCCTCACGGAAAGCCTGTCACTCAAAGCGGCCCTAGCCTCAATAATGTGTAAGCTTCAATAAAATGTAAATGGGTGAGATACTTAAGAATTAACACCATGTACAGTTGTCACTTACAGAGAAATTAGCTATAGAGACCAAAACTATTTTTGTACCAGGCTGTGAACATCAACTCCAGCCAGCCTCGTGTGGCCTTTAGATGTTGGCTTCATTTTTCAGCCCTAGAGGTTGCCACCTGGTGCAGCCACTGCGTCCTGTTTTCTTTATGTATCCAGGTTGTGATAACAACACCAGGTATTTGGACAGTCAGCACACCACTAACTGTAACTTTGGCAGACTACTGTGCTACATGACATTTGATAGGGGAACATTGTTAGCAGAAAACCTGTAATAGACTCTTCTCATCATAGTGTGAAGCCTGTAATCATATGAGTGAGGTCTTATCTAATCGTTTAACAGGTACAGTCACAAGCACAGAGCGACTGTCATGTTTATGATGTATATCAAAGGTCTGAAGAATGTGGTCTAGCTAACTGTAGCAGTCATCAGGTCATGAGGGTGTAACACCTGCGAGGGGATGAAGTAACAGGGGAAATAACCAGACACTGTCGAATCTTTCTTGGCTTGTTTTGCAGTGTTTACTGAGCACAAAGGGTGGTGTCTAGTGTAGTGTGTGTGTGTGTGTACACATTTGTGTGGCATTGGAGAAAGAGAGCAACTCTTGGTGTTGTGTTGTTTGCCCTCTTCTGTCACACAGGAAGATATGAAGTGTGTGTGTACTTTTTCAGGTCTGAACCTCGGCCTGTTTTAAAAATGACACCGGTATCAAGCAGGACGTGAGGGACATACTTGAATATTCAACTTTTGTGGCACTTGATTAGTGGCTTGATATGTTTGCCCTCAGGCTGTGTGTAAACGTTCAGTGTCATGTTGCCTGTAATCAGCTAAGACAGATCTCATTAAAGTGCATGAGGAAAATGTTGAAGACTCGCAGTGAGTGAGTGTGTGAACCAGGAAGGACCGTCGCTGCCTAGTGAAACTAAGCCGACTGATGGTGAAACAAAGATATGATTTATGAAATACATATGAACATTGTTTGACCTCCAATTTTAAATTCTGGTCTCTCTCATATTGTCTTGTCTGCCGGCTTCTCCTTTTTCATCATAACTGCCCTCTTATTTACCCCTGCAGGTTACTCTGCGGCCAGACATTAAGCTGCATCTAACAGAGGGGATCTATCGGATACTGGACCTGTGCATGGAGCAGGATATTAAGTTTCTGACGGCCGGACTGCAGATGGGAGTCAGAGAGGTGTTTAATGAGCTGTACAGCAGCTACACCCACTATCACAAAGCACAGAGGCAAGGAGAGGACAAGTACACTGTTTGAACTGTCACAACAACACGCTTAGATTTCAATTTACTAAATTAGGATAAATGTTCTTGCTGTGGGAGACTGTGTCTATATGTAATTTCTGCATTTGACTGGGCATAACAGTTTTCACTCAGAAAGTGAATTTGTATTTTTTTCTGCCCAGTTTTTTGCAGTTAATAAATTGGACATCAGGTTGTTGCTTTGAATTCTGCAAGACATACTGAGGAAAAACAGCCAAAATAAAAGTTTTTTTTTTACAGCCTCACCTATTTGAATATTTAAATGGATCAAGCTGAACATAGTTTAAAGGAGGCACATCCTCAGGTGTGTTTATGACAGGGCCCTCAGGCATTGACAACACATCAGTTGTATAACCTGATAAACAGTAACTGCTTATTTGTTGTGTGCAAACTTCAAAGCTGTTTACAAGTGGATCACTTTGCACTCTGTTCCTCTCGACATACAGCACATGGTCGACTGTTACCTCTCACTGCAGCCATGACGACTGATGTGTAAAATACTGTGTTTATATTACAATTTAAAGATGGTTTAAGTTTAAATATGATTAACAATGATTTGATACAGATGAACGATTTCTATGTGATTGTTTTGTTTTTTACCAGAACCTAATGATTTAACGTGTAATTTTAAATACAAAGCTGTCTCAAGCATGTTTTATTGTACTGTCATTTTTTGATACTAGCATTGTTGTCTCAAAGCGAGAGGGTTCCTGGTTGAACCCTGTGTCGGCGTTGGTTTTCAGGGTTTACCTCAGCTTCCTCTCACAGTCCAAAGACACGCAGGGTAATCGCTGACTCTAAATTGTCTGTAGGTGTGAATGTGAGTGTGAATGGTGTTCTGTCTCTATGTGTCAGCCCTGTGATAGCCTGATGACCTGTCCAGGTTGTACCCCGCCTCTCGCCCAGTGTCAGCTGAGATAGGCCCCAGCCCCCAGCAACCCATAACAGGATAAGCAGTTATGGAAAATTAATGAATATATTTTGTGTGCATTTTTGACGTTATTCAATGAGCACAGATAGTAGAAGATCACACAGGAACTATACAAGGATTCAGGTGGTATCCAGCTTTTAGACTGCCATGTCCACTGTGACAACTCCACAGTGTTATTGTTTTGGCTGGAGTATTTCTAATGTGCTTTTTTTACACAAGACAAGGCACAAATGAATAATTAAATAATACACTCATAGCTGTATTACTGTAAAATAACAGAGAGAATTGGTTTTATGGAACCTATTGTTTCTAATATGACAACTGTCGTTTATGCACGCTGATTTCAAGAAAACATTTCTGTGAGTATTTTAAGCTGCTGCAGCAGGGCAGTAACTGTTTGGATTTGCTCTATATGCTTCATCTAAAAAACAAATGAAGACAAACCCTTAGGTGGAGTGTTGTTCTTAAAACAGGATATTTGTCTAAAGATCTCTCCTATTTTCAAGTGATGGTAAATAAAACCTATTGCAAACATGATGTTGTGCCACATCCTGGGAGAAACACCGTCATCCTGAAAGCTGGTCGCTTTATGTTCAGACTGACACTACTACTGTACTGTAAATATCTGACATGAGCATCAAAGAAATAAATGTATAAATTAATACATAAATAATAAAGAAATAAATGCAGAGGTTCGAACCTTCTGCTTCATCAATATACAGGCACAGAAATACTTAAATAAATGTAGTTGTACAAAATATATGGATACATTAAGATTCATTCATCTATGTCCTGCTTAATTATCATTTTTTATTTATGCATTAATCTATGTTTGTATTTGTTTCAACATTTATTCATTCATGTATCATTTTATTTATTTTCTTTTTTGTTTGTTTATTCTTGTATTTATTTATACATTTATTTATTGATGCTTAAGTCATTTTATTTTTCTCGGAAGATTGGCGGTATGATCCCTGGCTCCTCCAGCCCGCATGTCGAAGTATCCTTGAGCAAGATACTGAACCCCAAATTGCTCCCCATGGCTGTTCCATTGGTGTTTGAGTGTGTGTTAATGGATACTGTGTAGCAGTTGGCACCCTGTATGGTAGCCTCAGCCACCAGTGTGTGAATGTGTGTGTGAACGTGTGTGTGAATGGGTGAATGTGACTTAAAAGTGCTTTGAATGATCAGAAGACTAGAAAAGCTCTATACAAGTGCAGTCCATCACCAATATATCCTTTATAATGTGGTAATTAAGGTTTTGATAAGACTAGCTGAAAACTCAGGTGACAATGTTTCACCTCAAGGTTTATGCAAATGCTTTGAAATATAGAAAAATATTAATTTAACAGAAGAATATCAAAGCAAAGTTCAACAAATTGGAAGACTGTTTATAAAACCTTGCTTCCTCAAAGAGCCTTTTTACTTCAGTAAAAGCTTCACAAATGAGGCATTTAGCTGAGTGCACCTTCCCAGCTCTCCTGCAGCAGCTCTCAGAAATGTTGGATGCTTTTTTTGGTCCTGATTCACGTGTCCTCTTGTCTGTTTGTTCCATAAAAAACTCCGTAGGACTGATCTCTGAATACTGAAGGTCTCACTCTCTTTCTTTACCAGTCTGTACAGAAAACGGAGGCTCTGTTTCAGGGTTAGTCACCAAGTCATGAAAAACAGCAGTGTACTTGTTACTGACTAAAAAAGGAATGTGTAAAGTGATGTTGTGGCATTCTGTAGTGCCGCTATGTATGTAGCATACACAGCAAAAGCACTCACACAGCTTTCAGTTACATGTAACATTTTGTGAAATATTTAATGCCTGTGTGAAATCTGTGTTACATTGCATTCATCACGAAAAAGGTTCAGTGCTATAAAACTGTCTGCTATCTAAAATCACTCCTCACCAGATGCTCACCAGGCTGATGGAGGTCCCATTTAGGAAATGCATCGGTACACAGCACTCTGCAATATTCAGTCAATACTATCAAGCTAAAATACTGTATACTAGTCCATACCCATTGAGTGCACAGTTGCCCACATACAGTTTCACATGGCGTGTGTTTGGGATACAGGTCATAGGAAATAGCAGATTAAATAATCAACTGAACCCATTAAGAAGAGCAATGTATTCAGACAGAGTTTTTGTGAATTTGATAGTACGATCGCTTTATAGAAAGAACAGTAGTACCACTGCCAATAGTGGGATAGTAAGTGGGCTAAAACTGTATTAGTAGTTGAGGTAGCACGTTGAAAGGGAGATAGTTAAAGTGTTTATATGTTGTATTGACTGAAAAGTGGGGCACACTGGTAGTTCACATGGGAAAGGTGTGGCTAGCCCTTGTTGCAGCGGTGGGGGTTGGAATCTGGCCTTCGTTCTTTGCTGCGTGTCTTCCTTGCTCTCTCTCTCCCATCCTTCCTGTCATGCTTCACTGTCCTGTCAAATATAGGCAACCCCCCCCCCCCCCAAGTTTAGTAAAAATCGATATGGTGGTTAGGCCTAGATAAGAAATTAGCTCTCTAGCGCCCCCATTTTGTTTGATGGGGTCAATAATGGAGGGGTCCTCTCAGATTATGTGTGGTCATATGTCTACAAAGTTGCATGGTGATCGGTTATACACCTTTATGTGATGAGCCACGTCCTCCGCAATATTCATTGCCTTATAGAAGCTCAGTTTTAGTAAGTTTTCCAACTTTTGCCAAGAGGGAACTTTAGATATTGGTCCCTAGATTATGTTCACAGAGTTTCATGCAGATCGGTCAAACTTCTTAGGAAGAGATCGATTTGAAGTGTTTCTCAAAAAAATCAAAATGGCGGAAAATCTATAAAACCGGAAGTTATGGGTTCTTGAGGCAAATTTGTTCCTCATGAGGGGAGGCATCTCTGTGCAAAGTTCCATGTCTTTACAACATACGGGGCATGAGATATGCTCATTCAAAGTTTGCCATTTCAAAGTTTGCAATTTCATTCATTGCTATAGAGCCCCTTTTGGCCAATTGATGTAATATTGCTTCATTCGCATCCTCCCATGATCCTCTACCACTGTGCCAAATTTCACATGGATTGACCAAGTCAGTGAGGAGAAAAACGTGGAACAGAGACACACACACACACACACAGAGTTTTCGTCATTATATAGTAAGATATACATGTATGTATACACACACACACACACACACACACATATATACATATATATATATATATATATATATGTATGTATGTATGTATTGGAAAACATGTCACAAATTGGCTGTTGTGCATCTAGTGATGCCGACTAAACACCCTCCTGTCCATGCACTTGTGCCTGTAGCGCAAGCTATGAATAAATGTAATTGACTAGTTGGAGCCAGTTCTTCCAGTTAGGCAAGTATTACACAATCCTCTCTGTTCAGTCTTGAAACACCTGAATGTCAAGAAGTGGCACTTGTGTTTCACTGGCACGTAACCACAGGTTTATAAGACTGAATGAAATATAATCTGATAGCTTTCTCAGATTATGTGATCAGCTTGTTCACAGCAGTTTGCTAAACTAAGTGTGATGTAGTCTTCCTGTCTTTAAAAGAGTTAAGAAAATGTGTGTATGCTTCAAATTTTTTACAGCTGGAACAAACGTACACCAGTTAAACATAATTACCAAAGAATAAAAAAAGGAGAATATTAATCAAAGAATTGCATTAACCTTCTTGTGTATACAATATAAGCGATGATAATAAGATAAATGCATGTTAATCTCATTTAAAGTAACTCTTTATAAGCACTACATTACAGTTAAGATGAGTTCATAGCCAAGAGGTCGACTTGTTGCGCCTCCTCTCTATTTCTGGAAGCCAAACTGACCTCTTCCGGGGTAACTTGAGACCCTCGTAAGAGTTATTCAGGGCATCCGAGTCAAAGGGCAAAAGATAAAAAGCTCTTTCACCTCTGTGCTGCTAAATTTGCACCACATCTGTTTCTCTGCTACTTACTCCTCCACTTCTCTCCCTCAAACTTCAGTTTGACTTCCATCCATCCATGCTCTAACACTACTGTAGGTAACATAAACACACTGAGTCTCTCCTCAGACCACCATAGCGAGAGCAGCAATGAATAAATGTGTGTGTGTGTGTGTGTGTGTGTGTGTGTGTGCAATACTACAGGGACGCTCTTTGGAGGCACAGCACAAAGTGTGTATTGATGGTATTTTTTAACTCGGACTGCGGGCCATTTTGCTCTCCAGTCAAAAATCACATTTTTGTCACCATTAAAATGAAAAATGTCAGCTGCAGACTGAAGCACTCTGAGCATGAGCTGGACCTTTTCCTTTAGCCAAAGGTGTTCCAGTTGAGGTCTGTCTCAGAGAGGTTTATCTGAGTGCCGCTGACCATAGAAATATCAAGTGGTATGACCACGACAGTCTGGTCTGAAATGTCTCAGAATATTTAAAGAGTTTCAAAAACGATCCATCAACTACAGGATGAGGTGACACTCAATGTTTTCTCTTCTTTGTATCTGAAAGTTACTGGATGATATGAAGGCCCATTTGTGCTGCTTTAAAGGCCCAGAAAACCATTTTGGCTTTTCAGTCGGCTTCTTGCAGAGGTGGAAGAAGTATTCAAATCATTTACAGAAAAGATTTATCAATGTCAAACCTTGAAGCAGATGGGCTGCAGCAGCAAAAGACCACACTGGGGGTCCAGTCCTGTCAGCTAAGAACAGGAAACTGAGGCTACAATTCACACAAGCTCACCAAATTTACTAGAGAATTGGAAAAATGTTGTCTGGTCTGCTGAGTCTCAAATTCCGCTGCAACATTAAGACGGTAGGGTCAGAATTTGGTGTAAACAACATGAAAGCATGGATCCATCCTGCCATTTATCAACGGTTCAGGCTGGTGGTGGTGGTGTAATGGAGGATATTTTCTTGGCACACTTTGGGCCCCTTAGTGCTAACTGAGCATCAACTCCACAGCCTACCCCAGTGTGTTTATCTGACCGTGTCCATCCCTTTATGACCACAGTGTACCGATCATCTGACGGCTACTTCCAGCAGGATAACGCACCATGTCACAAAGCTCAAATCATCTCAAACTGGTTTCTTGAACACGACAATGAGTTCACTGTACTGTACACTGTGCCTTTGGGATGTGGTGGAACGGGAGATTCACATCCTAACATGCAGCTGACAAATCTGCAGCAACTGTGTGATGCTGTCATGTCAATATGGACCAAAATCTCTGAGGAATGTTTCCAGCACCTTGTTGAATCTGTGTCACCAGAATTAAGGCAGGCTAAGGCAAAAGAGAGTCCAACCTGGTACTAGCAAGGTGTACCTAATAAAGTGGCTGGTGAGTACAGTTTTGCTGTTGATAAACCTTATCCCCAATCAATTAAAAAATGAATTTGTTCACTATCTCCATGGAAGTATGTGAGAAAATGTTTCTTCACAAATTCAAGGTAACACTCCATCACTAATTAATATACAAATGGTCATTTTGTGGGTGACGTGTTCCTTTAAGTAAAAGTAGTGATACCACGCTGTATGAATACTCGATTACAAGTAAGTCTTGCCTTTAAAGTTTTCCTTAAGTAAAAGGAATCACTAGCAAAATATACTATATAAGTATCAAAACTATAAGTACTCATTTGTTAGAATGGGCCCTGTCAGTGTTATATTATTATATTACTATCATTAGTGATGCATTAACATCACTGTGATAGCTGGTTGAGGTTTGTGGGTAGCTAATAAAACTGTAGAGTAACTACTAACTAAAGTTCAGTAGTTGAATCTGAACTATACTGAAGTATAAATTAGCATAAAATTAAAATATTCAAGTTAAGTGCAAGTACTTCAAAACTGTAAGCTACTTAAGCTCAGTATTTGAGTAATTGTACTTAGTTACATTCCACCACTGACATCCTGTGTGAGCAGTGGTGTCTTATATAGACTTACAATCCTCTGCCAAAGTTAGAGCTGCTTTCCTTATTGATATTGATATGAGACTTGTTCTGTAGGTTTTGTTTTGTCTGTGCTCTTCTGACTGCTTTGAAGTGGATAGGAAAAGGTGATATCAAATATTATTGGCACCAATTACTATTAAGCAACATTGAAGGTGTGATTGTTTGCATATGTTGCTGAGTATCAATCAAATCCGATCAAACATACACATACCTAGCTACAGAAAAGCACTTGAGGTTTGAAACCCCATTTCAAACCATGACCCTTATTGCTGCATAACGTCAACTGTTACTGTGTTGTCTCTTCCTCATAATTAGCACAGATCATCTGATAAACTGTGCTGTATGACATCTAATCACTGTGAGAATCGTTGCCATATTCAAGACTTTGTGTGATCCCTCTGACATTTAAATAAAACCAATGAGAAGCAACAAGGCACTATTCAAAATGTTCTCTGAAATTCACACTGTAACTAACATTTTAGACATTCAGTGATTTGGCCTTTCACTGGTTTTATTTGAGGTCTTTGCTGAAATATAAAGTTCTGGTTTGCCATACAAAATCAAAAACATGCACAAATCAAAATTAATATTCTGACTAAAGTGTCATCTAATTACACATCACTCTCAGCCCCAACATGTGTGATCCAGACTGGTTTGAGAAGTGACGTAGTGCAGCTGCAGCTGACCCAGAAAAACAGAGCTGGACTGAAAAACTAATTCTTTATGGTTGTAACTGTGTTTGTTTTAGTTTGGTTTGACATTTTACTTTGAGCTCCAACAAAAGGTCAATGTCATTATTGATTATTCTGATGATTTTTTTCTTAATACATAATTTAAATAATGAAAACTGGCTATCGCAATACCCTGAACCTCAGGGTGATGTCATCACACTGCTTGTTATGTTTGTGGTCCAAAACCAAAAGACACACAAACAAAGGGAGGGAAGGAATGAAGAAACTAACAATGGATCAAAGGAAGGAAGAAAGGAAGGAGGGAGGAGGTAGGACAGAAGGAGGAAACAACAGAAGCAAGGAAGGATAAAACATAGGAAGGGGGGAACAAAAGAAGGAGGGAAGAACAGATGTAAAAGTAGGAAGGAAGTAAGGACTGAGGGAAGCAATAAAGGGAGGAAGGAAGGAACAAAGGGAGAAAGGGAGGATTGAACACAAACTGAGAGAAGAAGGGGAGGACAAATATAAGAAGGAGAGAACAAAGGAAGGAACAAAGACCATAGGAAGGAAGGAAAAAAGAACGAAGAGAGGAAGGAAGGGACACAGGAAGGAAGAACAAAAGACACAGGAGGAGGAAGGAAAGAAGAGACAAAGGAATGAAGAAAAGAAGGATGGAAAGAAGAAGGGAAGCAACAATGGGGGAAGCAGCACAGGAAGGAAGAACAGAAACAAAAAAGGGAGGAAGGGGTGAATGAAAAAGGAAAATGGAAGCAACAGGTGGAGGGAGGAAGGAAAGAAGCTACAAAATAAGGAAGTGACACAGAAAGGAACAAAAGAAGCACCAAAAGAAGGGATTAAGTAAGGAAAGAAGGGACACAGGTAGAGAGGATGGAAAAAAGGAAGGAAGGAAGGAAGGAAGGAAGGAAGAAGAGAGGAAGGAAGAAACAAACGAAGGAGGAAGAATGGATGGATCAGGGGGAGAAAGGAGCAAATGAATAAATGAAGGAACATAGAAAGTAACAACAGAAGCAAGACAGGATGGGAGAAAGTAAGGAAAGAAAGAACACAGGAAGGAAGGAAGGAAGGAAGGAAGGGAAGAAGGAAAAAGGAGGAAAGAAAAGGAAGGAAGGAAGGAAGGAAGGAGCAAAAGAACGACCACGGGTAGAAAGGGTGGAGAAAAGAGGGAAGGAAAGGAAGAAAGGACAGAATAGAGGAAGGAAGCAACAAAAGAAGGAGCAAGGATGGACTGAACAGAGGAAGGAAGGAACAAAATAAGGAGGATGGATGGAGGGAACAGAGGAAGACATGAGCAAAAGAAGGAAGAAATGAAGGAACGCAGAAAGGAAAGAACAGAAGCACCAAAAGGAAGGCAGAAAGTGAGGAAAGTAGGAACACAGGTAGAAAGGATATAAAAGAGCAGAAAGGAAACAAGGAAAGACGGAATGAAGAGGGAGGAAAGCAAAGAAAGAAAGAAAGGAGAAAGGAGATAATTGATACTGGTCCCTAACCGGGTTATCTGTGCTGGCGTGGTTCAGATCCAGAGCAGATAAAGGGATTGTTTTAACCCGGTTTAAAGTGTGTGTGGCGCCCCTAGCGTCTCCTCAGAGCTGCTGCAGCTGCACACAGCAGACAGTGACACCATGTAGCATGATGATCACATCCTCTCTCTCTCAGCTCCCGGAGCCACATAACTGAAATTGTACAACAATCATCGCTCCATAACTGTCCCCACCCCCTCCACTCGGCTTTAGCACGGACCCGCACGGCACGGCTCGAATCTCTGCCAGCCCCGGCCCTCCTCCAGGGCTGCCTGAGCCGGCGTTTGATTGGATCAGAGTCGGCTAGCCTTTGCCCTCTAACCCCGCTGATGTTGGCTGGCTGCTTCCTGCTCCCTCCGCTCCCCCTGACCGACTGACGAAGCCTGCCGAAGCCGCACGCCGAAGCGCCCTGCACGGACACAGCCGACCGGGACGAGCCGCTACAGCCCGACCAGACCGGAGCAGAGCCACGAAACACACAGGCGGGAGGACGAGACGAGCAGGCAGCCATGCGGAGGAAATCGAGGACATTGTTATGTTTTGCGGTGCTGTGGGTGCTGGGGATAGCCTACTACTTCTACCCGGGGACAGCGTTGAACCGAAAGGTAGGATTTCAGTTCCTCGACTGCTTTTTGTGGCCACACAGTCCGTGTCGGTGTCCGTGTGGATGTTTGCTCCCAGGACAAAGCGAAGATGGAGCGGTGTGATTTGGCGCTGTTGTGTCTCTTTTCCTCGCTTTTTTTGCGTCTGCACCGATGCTGTGAAGACTGTGATAAAGGGCCTGCTAGTATCACTGGGCAGGCATTGATTTGGTGGAGATGAGTGTAGACAAGGGCAGCAGGGTAGCGGGGCTGGCCGGTCGGCGTGCACAGACCTCCCGCTGCGCCGGTGATTGCCTTACCGTGGAAGTGGGAACGGAGCACGTCCACGCCGGGCAGCCTGTCAGCCACTTTAACGCGGCGGCACCGGTTAATATGAGCTTAGGGTAAAGCCGAAAGCATGCACGGTGATTGTTATTAATATTAGGCTGCTGGCCTGGCTCACAGGGCCGGGGCGGGGGGGTTAGCCTATAGAGCACGTCAGCACAAGCTGCTGCTGCTGCTCCCAGAAATGAGCAGAGATCAGGAAGTGTGCAGATTAACGCCGGGGTTAAATCACTGATTACTACACCATGCTGCCAAGATGTGATTTTAAAAACGGCTTTGAAGATGCATAGATTCAATTTAACCTGGCTGCTGGCAGCTGATGGCCCTGCTCTCTGATTTTTATTTGATATACAGTCAAATACCAGATTTTTAGGACCACCGAGTTTAGATTAAGGCAGTTTATAATGTTCTTATGAACACTTCTTGTTGAGGCTGTTATAGAGATACAGCTTTATGTATCTGATATTTTATCTGCCCCATTTTATCAAAAAGTGTGACCAAATATTCAGAAATAAAGCTGACACATGTGGCAATAACTGAAGTAATTTCCCAAGCACAACATGCCAAACATTTGTCCAGCTTTTCAAATGTTTGAATGGGCTTCTTTCCTTTTACTCAGTTATAATAATGTAAAATATATCTGGCTTTTGGGCTGTTGGTTGGACAGAACAAACCATGGAAGATACCACTTTGGACTCTACTTGTGATGGCCATTTTAAAGTATTTTCTGATGTTATACCAAACAATAACTGAAAAATTACCTGGCAGAAAAATCAATTTAAAAAGCTGTTGTTTGCAGCCATACTTGTGGCACCTTTCAATATAACTCAACACAGTTCGACGTCGCCACAAACAGCAGCCTCTAGAATGAGCACACAGTTCTCTCAAACAGTCTGAACATTACAAACTCTATGCAGGACTGTTGTATTAGACTGCAGTAGTTTTAAATAGGTTTACCTAATACGCTGTCATTTTGTACATGCAAACAACATCCGCAAGTTTGCTCTTTGGTTCTCTTATTTCCTGTCTGTGTCATGTAGTTGATTTACATTTCTCAAACTAGTGGGCCTTACCGGTAACACTGCGGGACACTGTAAACTGAAGATAGCTAGTAAGATTGACTTGGTGTATGTGGAGGCATGGATTCCAGTCATGATATACCAGGCCTGTACATGTACATGCAATAGGATGTCATGCATGAAATGTAAGGTAATATGTTCCAGGTGTAGAGGAAGACATGTTCCCATTGTATGTACGTCTATATTCGGGGTGTGTGTGTGTGTGTGTGTGTGTGTGTGTGGGAGAGAGAGAGGCTGGGCACAGTCACTTTTTTGTGTTGGGGCAACATCCTGCTTGTACTTACCATAAGTGTGTGTCTGCCTGTGCTAATATAGGCCAGTGTAACCTGCAGTGTGTATGTATGAACTGCCCGGCGTGGGTGGTTGTGTGCACAGTACTCTCCCTCTATCACCCCTCTAGATTTTGTTGTGTGTGTGTGTGTGTGTGTGAATGTCCTGTGTGTATTCCACCTGTCTCTTGTCTTGTCCTATCCGTCTCTCTGTGTTTGCTCTGCTCCAGTCAACCAGAGCAACCCTTTTACTTTTCCATTAGGCTGATAGCTGAGTGTGTGTGTGTGTGTTTGTGTGTGTGTGTGTCTGTCCGTGTGTGTATTTGTGGTTGTTAAGGGGGGTCAAAGTGACACTCAATGATAAGCAACTTTCTCTGGAGTTGGATTGCAGGCAGCATTAATATGGATCCTGGATGATTGGCTGCACCTGGCTGGTGTCTTTACACAGAGGGAGATCTAATCTGTTTAAACAAAGGTGGAGCTGCACAGGTTAAGTGCTGTTTACCACGCCCCCCCCCCCCCCCCCCCCCTTTCTTTGGAAGACTCGAGGCATTTAATAATTTCTCACTGCTGTCAGGAAACAAACTTTGTAGTGAATTTTTCAAAAGCACTCAGGGTTCATACAAAGGCTTTACAAAGATGGACCAAAGCTCCTGAAACGAGGGCCCATGAAACAAAATTACAGCCACTGTCTTTTGAACACTCGCTGGTGACTAATGTGTCCCTCAAATGTAACTAGGAAATTCAAAATGTAGAATTTGTAGTTGGTTGTGTTGATCTTCTTTAGAGCTGTGGCTGGTGATTTCTTTTTTATTTTTTATATCAACGATTCATCTGCAGATTATGTGATGATGAAACATGATGTCTTAAATCGCTAGTTTTGTCTAAATGACTGTCCAAAGCCCAAATATATCCAAAATACCACGTTATAAAATCTTCATATTAAAATATGTCTTAATAGTAACTTAATAAACTAATAATTGCAGTACTAGTGCTAATGTCATAAAAAGTTCCTCAGGGGTTCCCTTTGGTTCCTTTACCTTTTCATCTTTTACCTACAGGGGTGAATAACAGATAAGATTTTATTGATACCTATGCCATTACCAATTGTGCCTGTAGGTCCCATTCTCTATTGATTCCCTCATTGATTCCTTATCAGTTTTCTGTGTGGAAAATAGCAGGCCGACACAGGTTTTCAGCATCAATGCAACTGTTTTATTCATCATCTGAAATGGATACAATGAGAGCCTATTTGTACAGCATATTGCCGGTGTTTCCACTCAAATTATCATTTTACAGACGTTACAAGCAGCACTGTTGTCATCTTTCTTCGTAAAATTCAGCCATGTTTTGGAGTGATTCTTCCTCTCTGCCTTGAGTCCTTGTTGTTGCAGCATGGACACGTGCGACATGCTTTCACTGAGAGAAATAACTGATAAGCTTGGAGGCATATGATTCAGATAGATCCAACAATTTGGAAGCGGTTCTCAACTGAAACCATCCCCAGAGGTAAATATAGGTAAATTGGAAAGGTACGCAACAACCTAATATGTTTGCCAGATATGAATAAATGCTGCCTCTGGATAGTTGCCTTCAAAGTGTGATTCGCAAGTGTGTATGTTCATTCCTTCATCAGTCACACGTGACATAATGGTGACTTGCTGATGTCTGAAGAAGAATTTTTTTTAAATACAAAGATTTCCAAACAACTTACCTGTCTGACAAAACCAGAGGTTATTTATATGCAGCACACATTTCAGCCCAGGACTCCCTCATCCCCCTCTTACTGTCCACACATCGTGGCTGCATCCACCGTTACACCTCACAAAGCTACATGTTGTTGTGTCATCGCACTGCCTGCAACCACTGTGGTGAATCCAGCAGCTCTGAGCCTGACTGAGCAGGACTCACACTCTCTCACAGTAGCTAAATTCAAATGCCCACTTTTGAATAATCCAAAGAATACTGTCTCTGCCAGAGGAATTAGTTCAACTAGTTTCTCCAGCTCCGTCGTACACACCCATGATAGTGTGGCTCTTAAGATCAAAGCACCCGCCAAAGAGCGTTTCTACTATTATCTGTTCAAAAGTACCCTATTTGGAAAACTGTCCCTCTGGTTAGAGTCTGTGTGCCAATTTAAGACACTGTTTAAACACAGTATCAGTGCCTGTACGCTACTGCAGTGTGCTGTGCAAAAATGAACGTTGGTATTTCTGTCAAATTCTTTGCAAGACTTTTTTTCTTGCAATAAAAAAGGCTGAAATGTCACAATGTGTCTCCAGAGGTCACGAGCAGACCTTTGCACAAAATGTCCCTCATATCTTTGATCATATATTTTGGGTTGGTGCGTCATTGGGAAGGTTTGTCTTTCTTTTATTAGTGTCCACAGTGATACTGCGTGTTCTCAAGCATCTCTCAGGTTTACTGGCCTCAGTTACACGACGTACAGTGTAAAATGAGACAGGATCGGAGCTGAGACTTGAGCCGTGTTGCGTGAGGTTTACCTGTCCATCAACAACGTGCAGCCTCATTTTGGTGCTCCCAGAACTTAGGGGGATTAGATGAGTTCCATAATTTTCATAGTCATGGATGGAAAATCATAGAAATATGGAGAGTGTAGAAATATATCATCATGCTTAGAGAGATATTATTCAGACTCATACAGAGGTAATCCCTCTTAATCATCACTTATGACCCACTAGAAGCGTGTGTGGGGTTGTGTGTTTCTGCTGACGCTCTCCCCTCTGCCTGTATTTTCTCATGTTCTTCTTTCTTTCTGTGCTCGGGACAGCGCTCAGGTGAGGTCGGGCTTTATAAAAACATAGCAACCAGGTGCCAGACTGTAAGCAGCAGGCATCCAAGAGACACAGCACCAAAAAATGCAAATATAGTGAGGCAAAATGCCAAACGAGTGAATCTGAGGTGGCTTTTACCTTGACCTTTGCTGGGAGCGTGTGTTAACAAACAGAATCTGACAATCCTGCATAATATACCTTTAATTTTTGCATCAAAGGCCTTTTGTCATATTTCTACAGTATTATGAGACAGTTCAAAGAAACTGCACATCCAAAACGCTTTGCAAACTGAAAAAACACAAGCGCATTAACAGAAAACAAAATATGTTGTAGCTTTTGCATTTGTGTTTTCTGCTGAATATGCATTTTGTTTGAACCGTCTCTGGACCACCCTACTTTATGGATCGAAAGTGACGCTTCCCCTTTCTTCCTTCGACCATGCACAACCACTAGTGTGTAGAATGACAGGAAGCTCTGGGAGACCAACAGCAGCTGGACTGTATCTGTAAGTGCATTCATTGTTGTGTATAGGAGGATAATGTTGCAAACATGAGCCTGCCGGCTCACCAGGATGCCCCATTAAAGTCTTCCTTGTTGGACAGACCTCAGAGGGCTTTTCCTGCCAGCTCTTGAGAGACCAACATCCCACCCACACTGAGTCCACTTGCCTGCTAATCAGCGGCATGAGAATGGGAGCTAGAAGGCAGATAGCGGAGGGTGGCACCAAACCACAGGAAAAACCAACAAACACAGACTTTTATAAGAACATTATCAGCTGTTTGAGTACAGCTACAGGCCAACGGTAATTGTATTTATCAAAGAAGTAAACGGTGTGAGTGTGGTTTTTTTGGTGTGTGGCATGGTCACGTCTGTCTTATAGAAACGGAGATCAGCACAAATGTGATGTAGTAATAACCTGAAATGACTACAAGCTGTCCTCACTTGGACAAAGAATAATGGCAATGGGAAGAATGACTGCGAAAGAACAAATCACATACACATGTGGTAAACACAGTCATGCCAGACTGACTCACGTACACACACTGTCCACTGTTGATATGGAGCTCAGCTCTTCCCCCAAAGGTGGATCACAGCAGTAGAATTGCAAGTATTTCTCAGCATGTTGTGATTAGCCAGAGGTTTGGATTAGTTTCTAGTCGGTGGCAGAGGATTCAGAAGTGGGTTCAGTGCTTTTCTTCCAGCAAACTGTGGAGAGGCGCACAGATGAATCGGCTCAGCAGGGATTCAGTGAGCTTTTAACGCTGGCTGGTCCAGAGCTCGTGAGTGAAAGTTGCAGCCTCTGTTATCTTCAGCTCTAGGCGTTCAGCTTCTGCCTGTCCATGCAAGTCTCAAACTACGGCTTTATCATTTCATCTGTCTCTCATCGCAGGCAGTGTGGCTCCACCGGCTCGCAGTGTTTTGCTGGTTTAAAGCTGAAAATGTCAGAAAAATGGATCACTTGCACTGCACACTCTCAGTGAGGGTGAAGGTGATGATGGGGCATTGTTAGTGTGTGTTTTGTCTTTGGTCTGTTATTCAGTGGGTAACGAGCAGAATGAGATGGATGCTGGCCTCTGTTTCTAAACACAGGAGCCCACACTGTCTGTCTGGAGTAAGACACAACATCATCGCCAGTTATCTCACACAGACCCAGCAGTGTATCTATAATCTTTACAGTCGGGCCTTTATGTGCACATTTATGCACACACACTGCTTTACTCATAATGTAGATTACATGTGTTTAGAGTCCCTGCTGTTGTGCAACTGCAGTGCAGTCATTCTGCTGAAAGAGTTGTGGCTTTAAAACCACTTGAGGCCTCAGCAGTTCAATATGTTTATAATGCCAGAATACAGTGTAATTTCAGCCAGCGAGCACATCCATTATTACAAACTAACTAAATGCAGCTCCATGGAACAAACACTGAATCGATAAAAGGCTTAAATTAAGCTGGGGATCCCTGGGTACTGAATCCCTCTCAGATATACAGGTTTTTGTTTGAAGTATTGACTGTGTGTGTGTGTGTGTGTGTGTGTGTGTGTGTGTGAGAGAGTTTCTTGTAAGTAATGATCACTTCTGACAGATGCTCAACAGATTCAGAGTGTAAATAGAGACACCAAAGAAGATGTGTCACTGTTGTTGTTTATATGCATTCATTTTTCCGAGGCTATAATTAAACAAAAATACTCTTTTGAACCCAAGAAACTGCGTCACAGTCACAGGAGTTACGCAACTGCCTAGCTGGGAGTCCCAGGAGAGAGAGAGTGTGTGTGTATATCTGTGTGTGTGTGTGTGCTGTGGGAGGCAGTGTGCCTTGCTCATGGGACAGTTGGCAGTGACGTGGGAGGAAAGAAGTTGTTACTGTTTCAACTGGCCCTTTCAGATTTTCCTTGTTGATATGGGGAATTAGCTGTCCGCTAAACCCCGCCCCTGAGGAGAGATTATCCAATCATAGCTTGGCAACTGTAACTAGGCACAGCAGTCGTGTCAAGCTTTGGAGAGTGAAATAGCAGTCTGATGTCACATTTTTCCCCTATCTTATTTGCAGTACTAGGACTAGCTGGCTCCACCCTGCAGTACAGCTCCTTTATTTCCATGTCCTCTACTTGGATCATCAACTCATCCAGCCAGTGTTGACTTGATTAGCTCAGGTCACCCAGAAACGCTGCCAAGTCTTCCAGTTGTTCCCAGTTGCCACTTGGAGTGTTGCAGCAAAAATATCCCCTGCGGCCCAAAAAGCATTTTCCCCATAAATCACTATTATACAAGAGATGTCTGTAAAACTGTTGCCAGGATGCCTTGACCTGCAAACAAGGTCAGATATGACTCTTTCTCTTATGAATTTTTGATTCATAGGGGTTTTATATTTGTTAAACTTTCCTCGAGCCGAGAAAAGTGATTTGAAAATCTGTGACATCATCACAATGTAAAGTCAATGAGCTGAGCAGGAACTCAGTGATACAGCAGATTAAACCTGAAAGCTAGAAACTTTTTTTTGGCACACCTGCCAGGCAAGCGGTTCCACTGGACTGAATAGGCACCATCTTGACATCCTGTATCTAGTTATTATTAGGGATGTTCCTGGTGACTAATATCCCTGTCGACTAAATGAAAATTTTAATTCAGACTAGTCGACTAGTCTTAAAAAAAACGGAAGGTTATCATTTTGCGTCCCGGCATGGTGTGTTCAAGCTCAACATATTCCATTAACGTCCTGAAGACTTTACCTTCAACAAAGTTACGTAGAAGCATATTTTACGAGGTCATTGTCATGATGAGCTGCATTATCTTCTCAGATTGGGCGGGATCACAGCATCTGAGTGTGGCTAGCGTCGCAAGCAGCAGCAGCCGTCGTTCCATGTAGGTTAATATCCAAATGCTTGAGTTGAATGTGGTTGCGCGTTGCTCCAGTCAAGTGATTATATGCCAAACTGCGCTGGTTTTGCGAAAGGACATCTCTCCAATTTCCCACCGTGCTATTTTAAAACTCCAGTCTACTCGAGCATTAACACAGGGAGGGGGACTGCTGTCTGACAGCTCTGTAGCCCCCTCTAGCGGTGGGCATCTGCATGACAGTTAAGCGGCCTTGTACATGAATAAAACACTAATTGGTTTAAATAACCATCTAAAATTTCTGGCGCAGACTAGCAAGGGGGTGGACATTTTATCGTTTAGACGACTAATCGTGCGCATCCCTAGTTATTGTTATACATCTGTGGTCTCATCTTTATGTCTTTCCTTATCAAACTTATAAAAGTAGGGCTAGCTGGCTGCAGTACAAGTACCAATTAGCTAATTATGTTAGCAAGTAGTTTTTATCTCAGCTGGAAGCACCTCTCTCTGAAATTAGTGACAAATGGATTCAAAATTACCAAACCGTTTGAGTGGTAAATCTGCCACTGTGTTAACATTCAAAGTGCATATGTGCCATGTGAGAATGGAAAGCTTGACAGGTGGATCAACAGCAGGCTTAAATAAAGTTGGCCAGGCCTGGCAAATATTCAATTGAAGCACTTACTGTAATTTAGGCCTCACAAGAAGGACACAGAAAGAGGGGTTGATGATGGAAAGATGAAGACAAAATGATGAGACAAGGGAAAAGTGGTAGCAAAAGAGGGCGGCTGGATCCAAAGCAGGAGAATGGTGGGTTGTGTCGGGTTTGGCAGCTTTTATTTCCACCAGTCTGAAGGAGTTAGTCCCGACCTGCCAGCCCTGAAACCCAATGACTGACTGCGGTGCAGAGACAGACAGCTGTGTAGATACCAGGAGATATAGGCTGAGGCATCGCCAAGAAAGGAGACAAATAGTTTAGTTAACAGCAGAGTAAAGATAGACATTTCACAGAGCAGCTCTAATCTGTTGATATCAAACTGTCAGATAGTTTCATAACCTCCTAATCTGTGGCATGGGAACTCCAGTTTATTTATCTATCTTTTGTATCCACCCCCTCTCAGTCATTGGTAGTTTTCTTGTGGTTAAATACAACGGCATGTTGCATCTGTGAGCGCGCTCTAAACTGGATTATTTTCTTCTTAGGATGATTTTCTTCCTGGCAGGCAGCGAGCATTCATGGAAAAGTTGAAAGGGATCAGGATATCCATTGTTCATGGGACCAGTGCTGAGGCGAGAGCTTTTCAAAGATCTGTTTTTATTCAGACATCAAGAGAAAACAGAGCAGCCCTCTTTTATTCAATTTGTCACTGAGAGGCGAGCTATCGTAGCTGCGCCGCAACGTTGACGTCTTCACAAGTTCTCAGGGAAGGAAACGGTCAGGTCAGCAGTAATCCGTGTTCCCGTTATCAGGCTAAACTATTCAAATAGGCCCGATAGGGAGTGCAGGAGGCCTCAGTGTTTTGCCTGTGCCCTCTTTGTGGCAAGGACACAGGCAGCAACTGCCCATATACTTATGTAATTTAGTTGGTGCACTTCCAGTCACTGTTACTGGGCTGTGTAATGCTTTAATGGAAATGCTGCTCTCTGTTTTTTGTGTGACGGGAATTATGGAAAGGATGAAAATAATTGATTAGAAAATGCAGAAAGATGTGTCTCTTGGTAAATGCAAGCTTTTTCCTATTTCTCCTCTGATGTAGCTGCCCTTGCAGAAAGACAAACTGAAATGTCTTCATCAGGGTTCATGATTTGAATATCTGAAGGACAAAGTGATGCACTTACATTTTATCAAAAGAAAAATTGTGTGAGGGAAATTTGTCTTTTTTAAAATCAAGAGAAAAGCTGAGCTCTACCTTTGCTTCTTGTTATTGGCAGTTTCCGCCTGTTAGTACGCTGATACCAACTACAGTTTCTTGCTCTCTTGTTGTCAATGTTTACTAGAGTTATTTAGCTGTTTTCTGCTACTAGCCGAGAAATGAAAAGTTGTCCTTGTCATGTCGAACATTCAAACTTTCAAACCGTATGCCCTCAATGTTAAAAATGCAGGGTTTCCCACATATTCACTTATTTGTAGTGGCTCGCCATGCTTAAAACATCTGCTGTCATGTTTTGATTTTCTACTTTTAGAGCTGACTGTTCATTAGAAGCGCTGTTGGAATACACCTACCATTCGGTTATTCATTACCTTACACTCTCAGAGAGAATATCGTACTCTTGGCACAGAAGGAGCTGCACAATGCCAGGCACAGTGAAAGTGACACTAATCTGATCATATCGCTGGGTCTAAAAGTTTGCATTCACTCGCCTCTGCAGCAGCTGCTCCTCTCATCTATCGATGTGCTCTGATCAGTTCTGATCGGATCGACTGAGCAATTATCACCCCGTGACTCAAAACTCCACAAACTCCTGCTGAGGAAAAAATGAACTCAAGATGAGCTCCACCTGTGTTGCGTTCATGGACCCCGCAAGAGTGGACACAGACTGATACAAATGAAAACATAGTTAGACAGTCACGCATAGTTTCTAATTCTGTGGGAAACACTGAAATTGCATAAATATTGATATCTTTCAAGCTGTTATATCAAAGTTATAATTCCATTATGTTGACAGTGTGCACTATGATCTGAAGCTGACATGACTTAATCAAAAGGCAAACAGACTGCACCGTGTATGTATCAGCTCTCTACAGAATATATAAGTTCCACCTGTTTTTTTAAGGATACCAAATCTCCGTCTGAACGTCCCATCTGCGCTGCATTCAGCTGTTTGTTGCCGCAGACTTACAGAACAAATGTAACGCAGGGTGGATTGAGCTACACGCAAACAGGCACCCTGGCCTCCCACCTCATCCTCGTCCTGAAACACTTTCAGTAGATGTGTGTGGATTTGTCACATTTGGGTCACAGGATCCTGACGCTGACACTGTGCGTCAGCCTCAACCTCAGATGAGGTGCATGTCTTTGTTTTACCTTTTGCTTTCTGGAACAGAATTTTTTGGCAAAATCACAATAATTACAAGAAATTATACTTAAGTCTGTAATGGCACTGCTGACTGAGAAAATTATGTTGAATACTAAAGCCCAATGTTCAGTGTGAGAAATAATCTATTTCAGATGTTGGTTTGAGGGAGATTTTAAAGATATAATCTGTAACTTCTCTGCATTAAAACATCTAAAAATGACTAGACCAGTATATATTTTGTTGAGTTGTGTACTTACATTATCCCAAATGTTTCCAACAATCTTCAAGCCCAGAGAATTCTGTACTTTTAATCAAGGTCACAGTCCATGTCACTTGGTCACCGTCACCTGTCAGTGCTGTCATGTCTCCTTTGTGCATACGTCAGAGTTATTGTCTGCCAGAAGCTGTCATAAATTGATTTATATTCAGTTTTAAGCCTCATTTTTACAATACACTTTTTAGATCTCGGTTATGTCTTAACCAGATAAAGTATCTTTGACTTCAGACGTCTGGATCTTATCAGAGAAACAAGCCGAGCAAACAATATCGGCAGCTCAGCTCCAGCCTCTGCTGTGCCAAACAGTGTTGGAGAAACACTGACTTTTAATGTGAAACTTCTTTATTCAGTGTGTTTACCGGTTTAAATCCCTGGGTTCATTTGTTATGGAGTAGAAGAGACGTCTGCCTATGACTTGGTTCGTGGTAAAACCCTCTTGAACATCTGGATCTTAAGTTATAACCAAAGTTGAGCATGCATTAGCAGGAGCTGGGTTAGCAGCCCCTCTACAAATAGCTGAACAATGTCAGAGAAACATTTTTTTAAAGGTGAAGCTGCTTTATTGAGAGACCCCATAGCAGCAGACAATTAAGTACATTTAAGTATTATTACATCACAATATGATGCATTAAAGATAATACTGAAGAACTGCCCAGTGATGGTGTTTTCTCAAAGAATTAATCAACCATTAAACATCAAAGAGTCGGTCCATTAGATGTGTTGTATGTAGAGCGCCTTTCACAGCAGCACAGCGAGTCAAGGCCCTTCTGTGATAAAACTCAGCAGCCTAAGTAACCGATTTTTAGAAAATTGAAGAAATGTCCAAATAATGTCTGGCCATCTGCCAAAGTGGTGGGTAGATAGATTTTTTTTTTTAACACTGGTCTGGTGGGAGGTGTTAATTTCTCGCCCTGCATCACATCATGGCCATTCAATAATGAACTGCTATTTGTTTCAGCTTTACTCAGTAAAAATGTCAGCCTGTGAAGAGAGATGCATCAAAAACACTCATAGTGCTGTTGAAAACCAGCTTTTAGTGATGTGCTTTGTCTTTCAGATGTTTCAATTGATTCTGCAGATTTTATATGTGTCATATTAATGCTTTTATTGTCTTATTACGGTTCAGTCGTGGTTTGACAGCGCCCAGCACCCACTGCATCCTCTGACTGTTTATTGATAACTGTGATTAAGGTGACATGACCCATCTGCATTTATTTCTTGTTCTTCAATGGTAAATTTCAGCATTTTTACCGGAATGTAATGCAGTCATCACACAGGTTGTGTTTTATGTAAGTGCAACCCACAGTTTTCCTCAGTTGGCGCAGCTGTCAGTATCACTGCTGCTGACAGTTTCACAGACATGCTCTCAGAGGTCCCTTACAGGAACTCTGGAAAATTTAGGAAATGATTGCAGGAAAAGTGGAAAAAGTAGGCTGATGAAAATAAATGCAACAAAAAGGTAAATTATAACATGTAATATTAGGGCTGGGCAATGTATTGATCTGATGGAAGACTAGATATTGTCTCAGATTTTAGATATCGTAGTATTGTAAGAGTTGTATTTCCCTGTTGTAAAGGCTGTATCACAGCACAGTGATGTAATTTTCTGAACTTGCCAGACAGTTCTAGCTATTGTATTATTTGTTTTTACCCACTTCGTCATTATATCCACATTACTGATGATTATTTATCAAAAATCTCATTGTGTAAATATCACAATATCCATATCAAGGTGTCATTGTCATGTTTGATTTTCTCCATATTGCCTAGCCCTACCTAATATCTAAATGATACTTAAAAGTTAATTCCTGTATTCAGGATTTAAATTATGAAAGGGATCTAACAACTCCCTTTTTTAATCTTTCCTCAATTTGCCTCCGGCTCCAGCTGTTTGTTAAAACAAATCATAGTAAAATTACATGCAATAAATAAAACAACATGCACAGTACAGACAGCATTAATGTACATGGTTCCAGTGCGAATGGTGTTATAAATTTGGCAAAGTTATTGTATTTGGTATGAAAGACCTCTATAAATGTTCTTGGTTGCTTCAGCAGCTCTAAAGCATCTTCCCAAGGACAAGTTTATGATTCTTTATAAAGGGGATAAACAGGACCAGGCACAATTTGTAGGGCTTTTTGTTTCACCTGAGAACCCCCCAGAAAAAGTGACCACAACAGGTTGGCAGGGTGGAAACATTCGTTCAGGATCCCCACTGGTTGTTACCACGGTAATGACTGCTCCTCCTGGGGTCTACACAGAACGTGAAAACAAGACAAGACATCAAATTATCACATTGTAGACAATTTACAGCATCAACAGATTTACATAAAACCAAAACAGGAGACAGCAGTTATCTGACATTTACAATTTCATCACCTCAGTAGATCATAAAGCAAAGCAATAGAGCCCATAACCAAGGCTCATAGAATTATATGTAACTGCATGAACTATATGTGAATGCACAAAACATGGTTGTACACTGAAGCTTCATCCAAGTGAGTGCCACAAATACAAATAACCTTAAAATAACCACATATCCTTCTTACCTGTAATTGTAAATATTGCAACATAATGCTCACAGTCATGCCTGGAAGAAGCTTGTAATACAGTTTCAGACACCCCTAAAGTGGACCATACCATTTCTTAACCTTGATGTTAGTTAAATGTCTCGTCTGCCTCACTTTCATCATTGGCTCATGTCCTCATCAAAGTCTATGCGTGGACGTTTGTGCAAACCAGTGTAGATGCTGTACGTTAATGCAAGGTTTAACACACTTTATACTATAATAGAAAAATTAAGTCCATATTCCACG
This sequence comes from Epinephelus lanceolatus, assembly GCF_041903045.1. Taxonomy (NCBI): domain Eukaryota; kingdom Metazoa; phylum Chordata; class Actinopteri; order Perciformes; family Serranidae; genus Epinephelus; species Epinephelus lanceolatus. The sequence continues at coordinate 27,139,954 of NC_135735.1, read as the reverse complement.
GGATGTTTTCCAAAGGAGTCGAATGTTTCTTGCTTCTGAAATAATGGAAAAGATAGGAGTCACTCTGGCTTAGGCTTTTGAGCCAGTTGACCCTTAGTCCAGTGCTGTCCATTCACTTAGGTACTGGGACCAGTACAGGATCTACAATGTGGAATGTTGATTGATTTTTTTCTTCTTCTTCTGTTAGAGTATTTTCAAAGAAACCAGCTGATGAACTTAGATTACTGGGTGGTGATAACTGTTGGTGACCCTCGACGACAAAAGTTGTCGAGTGAAACGCGTCCCATGAGCTGGTGTGACAGATATGATTAATCTTCATCTGCAGACATTAAACAAACAAGATGTTGTAAGAATGGTAAGACTTCAGTTCATTGTAGCATGTGGCGGCATCATACTGGGTTCCCTTTGCGCCCTGGAGAAACAGTTATTGTCACTGTATGATTCACACTCTGCCTGTAATGTGTAGAGTGCTGGCTACAGAAACTACATGTGACCTCTCCGCTCTCGTTACCCCACACACGGTCAGGCACACTGCTACACACAAACACCCATAAAAAGGTCCAAATTCCACAGTGAAGATTGTAATATTGGTCAATTCTAGGAAAGAAGCTTGTAAAGTGTCTTTTTATGTTACAGTGGGTGTCAGGAAGCAGAGGTGCTGACTCGGCTCTAACGGTTTCTTGCAGTTTGAAATGAGGAAGAATCGCTGGCCGATGTGTAAATGACAGACGAAAGGGTTGGGAATTAAAGTGACCAGTTTACGTGCAGACTCCACAGCCTCATATGTTAGTATATGAAGGGTCATGACACAATGGATGGATGTGGGTGAAATGAATAATCAGACAGCCTTAGTGTGTGTGTGTGTGTGTGTGTGTGTGTGTGTGTGTGTCTTTGACCACGTGTTCTCCCATTTCTCTGGCTTTTCCTGTGGGCTCTCCTCTGAGGGACACGTCAGCAGATTTAGGACTTTTGTGTTTGTGTCTCAGGCTGTCCTGTGTTTATATACCGACTTATAAACAATTTGGCAAGACAGAAATGTTTTTTTTTCCACTCATCCCTTCAAGTCCAGTTGCTCCGTCTGACCTGGATGGCTCGAAAAAGTGGTGAAAAGCCAGCTCCAAGGCAGCATGAATAGGAGTCGTCTGTCCAAGTGGTTGAATTTCTGAAGGAAAAAGAGCCTGAAAATCACATCATTTACAAAAAAAGGACTCCCGAGACAGCACCGCTAGTCTGGTGCTAAAAACAGACTGCTACTGTATGGCGTATCCCTCTGGTGACAGAAACCTTAGATGGTGGGTCTGTAAAAATAGACGCATGCATTTATACATTCAACACGATGCTCCCGTTTTAACATAAACCCTCTATTTTAACATAAACTCAGTCCAATCAGCAGAGGGTTCATGTGAAGCACCAGACTCGTTCTGCTGCCTCAGGACTTTACAGACTGTGCCAGTTGTAATTGTATGAGTTCACATACAGTGATTTATGGTAGGAAATTCTTTGTTACTCCAAATAAGCTGCTGTACCCATCAGTTCCAGTCAGCGTTACCAGCGCTGCCAGGCCAGCACACAGTTTGTAGCTGAGTGGCAAATATTGAAACAGATTTTCGGCTCTCTTCTCTGTTGAGGTGGCATTATTTACAACGAAAACTCACTGAGGTGTTTAGGTTCCCTGTAAATATACGAACTGACCATTTGCTATAAACCCTCGGCTCCACAGGAGTGGAATTTTAGGGAATGGATCGAACTGTTTGACTGCTTTAAAGTCAACTGTAACCAGCACTGCTTCTAAGGTTTGGGGCTTTTCATAGGCTACTACATTATTTTGCGGGGTTACAGGTTAAAAGAAAAACCCTGTCCTGTCTCTACTGGGTGAAACCTTGTGCTGGATGCTTCTATAGCAGCTCCGTCCTGCTTGGATTTGGTCATGTTTACACTCCAGCAACCACAGCAGTGCAAGCTCAATACTGTTACTTTATTTCCATGTCTTCCGTGGACCATTAATCATCATGCTGACTTTTTGCTGTAGTCTTTTAGCATAATATCATATATGTAGCCATTGTGTACACATTTAAGAACCTTTTACAGGGTTCTTGTTAAAACAGGTCAGCTGGAAGCATGATAAAGCAAGCTGGAGACTGTCTACTTCACCAGCAGTACGTAGCCTACAAATTTGGACAAAATGTAGTATGCACTATGTAGTATGCAAACAGAAGTAAAATCTGTCGTGTGCAAAACATACCTGGATGTTGCACTAATTTGTAAAAAATCTCTGGTATGCATCGAACCAGTCTGCCTATTGTACTGTGTCCCACAGTACAATAGCGTAGAGCAACACCCACGTGTCAGTGGTGGTTAAGGAGGAACAAAACATTTTTTTCCAATCAAATGTTGTGAAAGGAGAACAGTTCACATTTGTGACTAGACTAAATCTTATGTAACAAATGTGTAAATACATTTGTCCTACTACCCATAATATTTTAGTTCATCTCTATGGATGTGTGCAACACTCCACAACTCACACAAAACAATCTTGCCTGATAAATAGCACCACAGGTAAGAGGAAAAAAATAAAATCTTGATCTGGGGGTGAACTGTCTTTTTAAGTAATATTTTTAACAGCCAAGCCTGGCCTAGCACACTTCAAAATAAATCGATTTAATACTTTAATTCGGCATAGCACGCAGTATGTAGTATTAATTTCTAAACATTTGAAGTGGTGAATGTGCCACAGTTATCATTGTCAACTGTGTTTGTGCGTGGGAGAATGGTGAGCTTGACAGGCACAGCAACAGTAACTAGGGGGATGGAGCCTAACAAATATGTCCAAATACCTTGTGTGTGTGTGTGTGTTTGTGTGTGTGTGTGCGCAATGCTTGGTCCCCTGACTCCGGACATATTTCAGCGTGCGATGATGTTAAACTCTTCAGTTTCTCTCCAACAGGCCATATGGTAATGCACTCACCTCCCTCTGTCTCTCCCACCTTCTCTTCTCCGTCCATATTTCCTTTCTCCCCTGGTTATTTGCTTTCTTTGTGTTTCTGTCTTGCACAAATATACTTTTCTCTGTTCTCGTTCATGCTTGCTTTCTCGTACCACTTGTTCTTTGCCTTTTTTCTTTCTCCATTTAATTTGTTTGTTCTGTTTAAGTAGGCCAGAAATTCAGCCGATCACCCTGGGAACCAATTATGAAAACATCAAATTGTCGTCATGTACAGACCCACCAGAAGCAGGCCCGTGACCCACTTTGGGCCCTTACCAACAGCTTTCGAAACCCCCTACATAAAGGGAGTAATAGAATATCCTGAGCTCTTGGGCCAGCAGGCCTCCTGCCCTTTTCTGTGTCCTGTGTGCATTTCTGCCTTAAAAGGTAGGTTTGATTTATCTGTGCTTTGAGCGCGGTGGGGGTGGAGCAGATGTGATTGTGTCAGACCCCATCAAGACGGGCTAAGAATAGCTAAAACCATCTAACACCTTAGCTTGAGTTGGTTTGAAATGGTCTGTTTCACGCCTTTTCTGCTGCATGTTATTATGCTCTGGAGTCTGATGTCATGTCCGAGATGAGGCCAAGTCTGCTGCTAACATTTAGTTTACAGATGCAGGTACAGCTAGCAGAGGCCAAGCTCTGGGAGGGAGATAGAGTAATTATCTTGTGGATAGTATACGCTTTGTCAGACTGTGTAATTTGTAACGCCCTCAATATTTGTGAGTACATAGACTGTTTAATTACAACAGTCTGCTGTCTGTCAGTTTTGTTTGTTCCTGACACAGCCTCCCTCTCCTCTCTGCTGTCACTCTTTCGTCTACCGCCGTCCATTAACAACATGGCAGCTGCGACAGTGTGGGATGCTCTCTCAGGTCAGAGTCCCACCCTGCCTGCGAATGATTGACCTGACAGTGTGTAACTACAGAAGCACAAGCATCTGCAGCCATAAACAGTAAACAGAGGTGGCTGTGTGTGTGCATGGCTCGTGTCAGCTGACTGATTAAAATGTATGAACACAGCTAAATGAAATTACATTTTCAAAACCGTAATGGCAGGATTGAGATAGATTGTGGCACCAGAGAATTTGTATTCTGGCTCGGACTGCTGTGTCTGCTGTTTCTGTTATTGGCAGATTACCGAGCTCTCTCTCTCTCTATTACTCACTGTTCTCAAAGTTTCTAAAAACAGCAGCACACTAGAAATTAAATCAAACTTAGTTATCACTCTGCAGTAGGAAAATGGTGCTGAAAGTAAATGTCTGTATACTCACTGCGACTTAGTCTGTTTACTGAATACCTCAATTTGGAGCTCCAAGGCAGGAGCAGATTTGTGGATCCTTCCTGTATGGCCATAGCACAGTATCCTCTGTCAGCTTCAGTCAGTCTGGATCGATTCTTCTTACAAACGAGCAAACGTCAAGGGGGGGGGGAATAAACCTCAAACATTCGGCCCAAAGGGCACATTTTAAAAAGCATTGGCGACCAGGTGCAGGTGATGGGGGATTAAGGGCGGAAAGCGGACTTGAGTTGAATTTTTAAATAAATCAGCCTTAAAGAAATCCGTGTAACTCTGGCGATGGAAGCCATTTAAATGCAATGCATCATTCTTGTCTTAAAGCAGCCGGTCGGCCTGTACTAACATACTGATTTCAGTTTAGTGTCCAGCAAACAGCTGCAGTCATTTGTTCTTTGTATTATTGGACAGTTTTCAGTTCAAATTTCTCAATGATATGATCGAGAAAAAACACAACATGAGACAATATAAACTGTGATAAGTACAAAAATGATATTACAGTTTGTACAAACTCTGCTGGGCTGACAGAGGTTGATAAAAGTGAAGTGTAACACGTGATTTTTTTTTTTTTTTTTTTTACAGATTTATCACTGCTGATTTAACAGGAAGCTTGTAACAATTGCCACCAACAGCATGTTGCAAGACTTAAATTTTGTCATCTTCCCGTGTCTGATCCATCCTCCTCTCCTCTCACCATATCTGCGTGCTTTATCGCTCTTTATATTTTGATAGTTGCCCGGAGCATGAAATAAATGCTGCTGCCTGGTTCATCTCCTACCGCCATTAAAGGGTGCTTCTGTGTGTCTGTGTCTGATGCCTTGAACCGCTGACCAAGCCTCTGTATTTGACAAGTTGTGAGCAAGACTGGGTTGAGCTTGATAAATGAACAGGGGATGCATGATATTCTCCAGTTCTGAAGCAGGTGTACACTTTCAGGTGTCACTGGACAGACCTTTCTTAGCACACGAGTTGTCATGAGGTTGTTCTGTGTGCTGTAATGTTCGCACCTGTCGAGACGGTGCAGCATCAGCAGCCTTTCCTTTTCATTTGAAACATTAAGCACCTCTACTTGCTGTTTGCTTGTCACACACAGTGTAACTGATAAATACTCTTTGCCAAATTTTTATGACTACTGAATCTAGCTTTGAACAACACACCCTTAAACAGTACACACCCCTTAACTGTCAGCCCAGCTCATAAAAATGGCTTGATTAAGGCCTGTAATATGTCACTGTCTGGTTACCGAAACTATAGGTCATAACTCAAAATGAGACGTATGCTTTCCCCAGGGAGAGCCGCATGATGAGAGTAGCAATTTGTTTCAAAGGGCCTCTATCCCATTACAGGGAAAAGATCTCCTTTGTGTGCCAGCAGAGTTACAGAACAAGAGTCGGCGTGTGTAATTAACCTTCGTTAAAAGTCCTACATCTGCTCCTCCTTCTGTAACTTCAGCCTGTTGAACATGTTCGTGACTTTTAACGTAACACGAGCTGGGGTGGTGTCCTGTTCCTGGCGTGTGCTCTAAGGGGTATAACACACACACAGAGATACATGACTGCATACACATGTCAAATGCAAACCTATGGTGACCAGATGTATTTATAGTTGAGTGGCCATCTAAATGCTAATTTTAACTGATTTTTTAAAAATCGTTTAAAAAAAGACGATTTTAGCGCTAATGCATCCACGACTGGGAGTTGGTTCATTGAGATAAGCAGTAGGTTACACTATTTTTCCAGTCATTATACCACTGTAGAAGAAGAGGGTGCAATGATGTGACATAATTAAAAGAGCACCAGTAAAACATCATAAAAAGGAATACAAGGCCACCAGGAACACTGCCAGACTTTGAAGCTAATTCGACATGGTGGCCAAACCGTGTAACTACAACTTAAGGGGCCATCACTTGATGCCATGGGGCCCAAAAACACCTTTTCCCATAGACTTAAATTGTAAAATAGATGCCTGTAAATCAGTGAATACAGTTGTTGAGCGTCACAACCCCTGCAAAATGACTCGTTTCACTAGCAGGATTTGATCCATTCGGTCAAATAACATTTCAGAAGTCTAGAAGAGCTACTAGATTAAATCATTTTATCCCCATTCAAGTTAACGGAGAGCTAAATCAGAAGTAGCTAGTTTGGGCGGCGGAAATTAGCTGCCTGGCTGGCAAAGTCTCTTGTACACTTGTTCCATGTGCTCCACCATGTGGACGATCCTGGTAATGCACCACAGAACAACTTGTATAAGAATGGATGAGGCCCCTTATGCGTTCTCTTTACACGTCCATGAGGAAAGCAATAGACGTATAATAACAGAGAGCACACTGGACAATGGAAAGAGAGGATTTTAGCAACTAATAATAGAGCTAACAGCCTTTAGTGCGTACATAGTGTATTAAAAGCTCCAGAGATGACAAAGAGAGCTTGCAGTGAGTTATGCAGTGATGGGAGGTCATAACTGTGCGTCATCATTTATTCACTGAGTCTGTTTCCATTGCACTTATTTGCATTTACATTTTACTGATGCACAAACTTTTCCACCTCCCAGAAGCATAAAAAGTTTGTTGCAAAATTTCGATATTCTTCCAAAATCTCAATGTTTTTCACTTAGGATTTTTATGTAAAATAATTGGAATGCGTATAAAAAGACATGCATAGAAACACACCTACTGATGCACCAGAAGTATAGACATGCCACACTTAACACAAAAAAACCTGTTTTGACAAATACAGAATATGATGTGTGAGACTTTAAATGGGTCGTTCATCAAAGCTGAAGATCATTTTCCTTATTGTGGTTAGAACCACAGTTTCATAATGTCATCTTTGGCTCTAAGAAGCTTTGTCAAGGCTGAGAAAATAACCCTGATGCCATCACAGTGAAGTCATCTGAGTTATCTCAGCTTGGGGTTGGAGATTGCAAAATTGTAACAGAAAGCTGGAGTTACAAACTGTGGTTGAATGAAAGACAGGTTTGAGTTGCATCATGGGAGTTGAAGGATCCTGTATTTTTGAGCTCAATTCATACTAGGAGCTTTAAAACAGTTTGATTTGACCATTCATTTTCCAGTCTGTCTCTTGCTAGCCCCATCATTAATCATATTGTAATACTGCATTCTTCATGCCTTGACCTCTTCAGGACATCATAAAGCAGTTAGTTTGTGAGAGTAAATATTACATCATTTTGCCCTCGTTGTACATTAACGTTTGAGTAACACTCACCGGATTTGACCTGCTACAGCATCAAGTACACGATCTATAGCATTGTGTATTGACAGGAGAGTGCTTTGGTATGTTTTAAAGGATGTTATTGGTGCCAGGTCAAAGACAGAACAAGTCTGGTTAATGTCCAAACAGGAGTGCGTCATAATATCAGTGGGAGTGGGAGTCAAGCTCCTGCACGTGTGTTTCATGTAATACCTGGTGTGTTTAACAAGTAGAGTGTGTAAGGAGAGCTTTTTAAATCTAGAGCAAAGGTTATATGTACATAAATGTATGCAGCACACACACATGAGATTGTAGAATTCTTGGCTTCGGTTCAACCTAAACACACACTGAGTAACACTGACACACCACTACAGCTCACATCCATACATGATATCCATTCACTAAAGCACAGCTTCCCCTGCCAGGCGTACAGAAATCTTTTCTCCTTGTATGGGAAAGAAATATTTAAAGCTCCTTCCCGTTCCAACCAAACACACACATACACACCTCCTATGGTATGAGGCAACACGTGCTGTGTTGCGATTTCAGAGGCTATCAGTGTAAAATTCATGACCTCAGCATCGTTCGGAGGGGTCTTACTGTAAATTCATCCAAGCCTTGCCAAAGCTATTTACAGCTGTCTTGTTCCTGCCTTTTTAGAGCAAAACCTCTCCTTAAAATCTTCTTTATGTTCTCTTTATGGAACACTTGGAGCCGCAATTTTCACAAATCGCAATCATTTCCGTGTAATAAAAGTATGATAAAAGCAATCCTGAACGCGGAGATTGTCTTGAAGCAAGAAGGATCATTTTTAGTGGTAGTAATCACCGACCGCTGCTGTGGTCGAGGAAGGGACAATCATTTACTGTTAGCAGGGAGGAGGAGGAGGGGCATCAAAGAAAGCAGGGAGGAAGAGGGGGGTGTGGGGAAAGAAAAGGGAGGAAGCAAGTGGTTGATGAAAGAGTTTGTACAACTGAATTGGGGATTTTAACATCCCCACCCTCTGCGCCCCTCCACCCTGGCCTACTTTTTCCCCTCTGCTGACACACTCAGATGATTCAGCACTTCCCTCCATCTCCCTCCCTGCTCCATCTTTCCTCTGCTTCTCCCTCTTGCCTTGTCTTGTTTTGCGTTTCCTTTTTTCGGTGTCTCCAGCAGCGCCTTCCCTCTCTTCTGAAAATTGAATCTGAACTTTCCCATTATCAGGAGTCATTTGTTCAAATTAATTCTCCAACTCCTGCTGTCTAACAGCGGGGAATAAGCAGCTTTCACAATGCTGAATATAATCATTACTGCCTTGTGAAAATCTGACACTTTGAAATTTCAGGGATTTAAATTCAACATTTTTCCTTTTTACCAGAGATGGGAGTAAGTCGCACACGCACACAAGTGTTAAGCAAGTCTTAAGTTACTGTGGCGAGATTCAAGCAGGTAAAGTCCCTGCTGTAAGTCGAGCAAGTCAAGTCATATGGAGTCAGATGATTCAATAAGCGAATAAGTTAGCTACAAAGACACTGTCATGTTCTTTCACGTGTGGGTTTGTGGTGACAAATGATGTTGGTTGTTATGGTGGTCGTGTCACTCATTTTTGAGCTGCAGACTTTGCATACCACTGTTTTCTTCCTACTACTCTGATCGACAACAGAATCCTTGAATCTAAATGTAATTAAGTAAGACTAGCCCCCTGCATGATAGCTGCTGCATGCGTTGGCCTCTGCTGGTCTGCCGCGTCCTAGTAGGTTGCCAGGTTTGCACAGATTGCACTAAAAATCACCCAAACGTGTTTTAAATACAAAACCTCTCAATACAGATCTACAAAAATGCCAATATTTAACAAAAGTTTTGATGAAGTTTGTGAGTCATCTGTCTCAAGTCAAGTCCCAAGTCATGAATATCAAGTTAAAGTCTTGTATCAAAGTAAGTCAGGCAAGTCTTAAGTCCTCAGATTTGCATCTTAAGTCTCATTCTGATCAAGTCACATGACTCAAGCCCTCCACCTCTGGCCCTTACGCTGATGATTGTCAGCTTTTGACTGTATCATGCCTCCATATGGGGGTGTTATGACTCCCTTGAGTGCTCCTCAGTCAACAGATAAAGGATTGTCTTTTAATTCAGGAACAGGAATGAAGACCACATGATAGCAGCGATGACTCATTGGGTCTGAATGCTCCACCTCTCTTGTTTCTCACAGATCTTTTCACCGCTGCTGTCATCAGCTGTGAATCAAGTGTACTCTCCAGCTGTCTTCTCTGCATTCTTTCTCACTTTTTATCTCCCACTTTTGATGCTCTTTCATGTCCTTCTGCGGTCCAGAAACACAGAAGGTCCTGTCTCTGACCCCTCTCACTCAACATGAAGTGTGTGTTTGTGTGTGTGCGCGTGTGTGTCTTCACAGGCACTACTACAGTGCAGTACAACAAAAGATGTAACCGACACCTTGACACCATGAACCTGAGCTCAGTTTATTGTGTCTGTTGAACAGTTACTGACAGGCAGACAGACAGATGAGCGAGTGGTTGGTCGCTCAGGGCAACAGGCCGACCTTACACAAGTGTTTGGAGATTGGCCTCATTGGTCATTTCACCAGTTAATGGCTGCCAAGTATTAATGGGCAGTACTTGACATGGGGAATTTAGCACAATGTGTAATGAGAAGCTGTACAGTTGGGACGCATTGATCCGGGAATTTTGATTGCAGTCAGCCATCATTATTAAACAATGACTGTTCACACACACACTAATATTCCACTATGATTCTGAATATATGACATGGAATTTGATACGGGTCATTTAAACACCATGAGTTAGGCTTTTTTTTCCCCGAACAAGACGATTAAGACATGTGGATATGCCAGTATTATTCTGATTTTTGGAGCGTTCTTTGAACATGCATTCACAATGTGCGTCACAGTTGGGGTTTTTACGACAATTTGCGATTTATATATGTATTTTTCTCTGCCCACACTCTTGCTAAGCTTCATTACAATGTCTGCACACTCCCCAGCATCTCAGATGTTTCTCACATTTGTCTCTTCCTTTTGTTTTCTATTATTGTGAATTAAATATATCTTGGTTTTGGACAAATCAATTTGAAAACATCATCAGGCAATTAATTAGCTGATAAAAAAAACGAATTGACAGCTTAGTGGATAATGAAAATAATCTGTACTTACAGCTCTGATCAAATTAATTATTTTCAACTTAATCTTAAACTCACAGCACATCCAACAATTATGTTAATCAGTGATTAATGGAGCCTTGTGGTAGTTCAGACGGGCACAAAAATTTTATCGTCGCATGTTGCATTTCATCTTCCACTCATGTATATCCATGACCTCTCCCTCAATAGATGGTCCACATAAACATTTAGTACCTTTTCAGCATGTAGTCATACATTATTTTTTAAATTGTCAGAATTTTATGATGTTAATCAGAGGAGCAGTGTAAAGGATTTAGTGGTATCTGGCGGTGACGTTGCTGATTGCAACCAACTGAAAACCACTCTCCTTCCACTCTGGGCTACTGTAGAAACATGGCGGTGCAACATGGCAGACTCTGTGAAAGAAGATCCATCATGTAGATATGACTGGCTCATACTTGGCTAATGAAAACATAACAATTCTTAGTTTTAGCTGATCATACACTAATTAAACCATAGCTATGGCTGTTATATATGATTTCTGCCAATAGATGCCCCTAAATCCTATAAACTGCATCTGCAAATGTGTGTCTCTGCCTCTGCACAGAGTTTCTGTGCTCAGGGACAGTCTGTGTAGACCTTGCTCAGATTTGTTCCAGAATGTCACATGAGCATTGACAACTTTAAATGTCTTGGTTGTCGGACTCATTAACTCAAAATATTTAATTTACTGTCACATATAGCAACAAAATTTTTATAGGAAGCAGCAGTGAGGAAATGTTAAGCATGAAAAGTGACCTAAACAGTGAATTGATCATCAAACTGTTTGCAGCTGATCGTTACAGCTTTAGTGAAAAAGTTTTCTTGTGTAGAACAGTAACTTAGACTGATATTAGACAGAATTGTGATCTTGTTACACTTTTTTCCATCTTCAGTCTGACATTGCGTTGACTCTTACTGATTTCTGTGGGGGAGGGAGATTCTATTTCCCCCAACCAGTGACTTGGGACCCACTGATCTGCCTGAATCTAACATCATTTTAAGTCCACTGTGGGTCAGCACCATTACCAACCAGGTGTACGCCTATGGTGCACTGTGTAGGCCGAGTCTGCACACCATTTGTCGGCTATCAGAGCCAGCAGATATGCTGGCAGTTATTTGTCAACTAGGAAAGCTACGGTGGCTTTTTACACATTGGGCAACATTGTTGTTTTTTTTGTCAGTTGACAGTTATGTGGTTGCTGCTGCTTGCTGACATATTACACTCCATTAAACAGCTTTTCCAGCTCTTGCCATTACATGATGAGCGGTGCACTGGTGCACTGAAATGGAGTGGACTCAGACGTGTAGTCATGCACATGTGTAAGCCAACATACCTGCTCTGCTGGGGTTTTAGAGTGGAGCAGAGCAAAGAAAAACAAACTATACAGAATGAAACAGGCGATATTGAGAAGATATTTCAACTTAGAAGGACATCCGTAGCAGCGTCTATCTTATCTCACTTACCAGTATTGTTATTACTCCTCAGTGGTTCCAGTGCACTGCTTGACAACAACTTGCCAACAGTGTTAGTCTCACCAATGGCGCTGATTGGTCAATCATTAGTCCCCTCACGGCGATCATTAGATGTTTTTTTATGTATACCAATTTATACTGATATGTCACAATGCCAGACCAGAATCTTTGAACTCAAACTCAGTGGAGTCAATGGATTCAGAGGTCTGGACCCAGGAAAACAGTACCCAGTGGTCTCATTTGGTCTTGTTGAGCTGCAGCTGTGCAGAATCACCGCCGCAGACAGCTCCAATGCTTAAAACTCGATGTTCCTCCTGAGAAATGTGGTCGACGCGGTGGACCATCTCTGAGCACCAAGAGTGCATTTGTCTTTTTTACACCAGCAAGTCCTCTGATTAATGACAAAGCAGTGGGAGCAAACTCTCCAGCACAAAGTCTTTACATATGGATCTTCTCTACCTGTTGCTCACATACAGTATTTTAACGCCTCCTGAATGTTTCAGCTGTGATGTTGTGGTTTAACTTTGCTCGTTCACCAGTTTGCTTCCGGATGACAGGATGAGAGAGAGTGAACTTGTTAACTGGACATCTTCATTTGGGCTGATTCACACGTCACTCACTTCAGCTGGTGTTAAACAAAAACCCAGGAACTGAAGATAATTAGTTAGATTTTGCTTTGTGTGTGTGGTCTCACTTTACTTTAGAGAGTGTGTGTGTGGCTGTGTGTGTGTGTGTGTGTGTGTGTGCATGCATCCTTCGTTGCATGTGTTTTTCTGTGTGTGTGTGTAGGATGCAGATGGGGTTTTGGGAAGGGGGCCAGCACACACAATTGCTCCATTGAGCCGAATAACACCCCCCAAGTCTCTCTCTCTTTATCTCTTTCACTCACTAGCACACACACACACACATACACACACAGACACTCACACACACCCTGGTGAGACTTGTCACAGTTTGCTCAGTGCAGTCTGAATTCTCAACCAACTGAAGTCGATGGGGCCTCAGGGTTGAAGTCTTGTGGATTTTACAAACAGCCCCCCCCCCCCCCCCCCCCCCCCGCTTTTTGTTGTTCCATCTTTCTCTCTTGTATGGAGGTTTTATTATTTTAGAGTTACACTGAGCCTAATGAGCTTCTCCACGTGTTTGAAGCAGAGCAGGCATTTCCTACAGCCGTGCATCAGTGGGTGTGGGTGTGTGGGTGGGTGGGTGTGGGTGTGTGTGTTACTGCCTGACAGACTTCTGATGCCTCTGTGATGTTTTGGATAACTTTCCCCCACTGTTGGGTCTTATTAAACGTCAGAAAGTTAGAAGATGGAGAGCAGTGCTGTTTTTTATCCAGGGGTGGCTGACAACTCCAACTCCCTCAATCTGTCGTCCAGAGCTGGGTGAATGTCGGGTAGATTTACTCTCTCCTCTTGTCCTCCTTCACACTGTTAGCATGAATTTTTTATTTAGTTTTTTAAAGCTGGGGTAGGCACAGATCTGAAAAAACCCCACACACCTTCATTCTGCAGCTCTCCCGTCTCTGTCCTAAGCCCCTCCCACCAGAGGAAGACAAATTAGTAACCCAGTGTTTCCAATATAGTGATTTATGTAATCTTATTTCATTGTAGAGATGCACGCTGGAATTTGCTCAGCCCCCTCTCGAACCGCTCTCTCTCGGTTCATCAGACCACAAATAAAACAAAAATTAGCCAGCCACCTGTCGGTCTTTCCGCCTCGCTCCACGCTGCTGTGGACTGTTGCCTAAGGGGAAAGCAGGCAGCAGCTTGGAAGAGTAGTGTGGCTGTAGTGGCTCAAATTTGCACAAGGTGTCACAGCAGGTTGGTGCCCAGTGGCAGGGCCAGGTCTTACCTGTGTGACAGCAGCAACAGAAAGTTTGCTGATCCAGCAGGGAGTCAGGGCTATTCTGTTGTTGTGCTGGCTGGATTCAGGTTGCTGCAGCCGCTAACTGGGGGTCCATCTCTGGAGCTGCTGTCTGCTCTCCTCCTTGCGAGGTGGTCTGTAGCAGCGGGGAGAGAAGTGGAGGAAACACTCTGAGGCTCTAGCTAACGTTAGCTAGTAAGGATAGGCGTGAGCATTTGAATACTCGTTTGGACATCACTATTGGCTGGCACAATGTATAGAGCACTTTAAAATGGGTAAAATCTTATTTTATTGTAGAGCTGTGTGCAGTATATTGCTTTGCTCAGCGCCTCATGTCCTTTTCTCTGTTTATCATGAGATGACTGCTGCAGGAGTGTGACCTCCACATTGGGGCACAGTTGAGAGGCCGCCTATGCGCACACACACACACAACAATGAGGCTTACTGTTGGCATCACACCGCTAACATACCTACATATCTAATGGTTATTAACAGGTTTGACAACAGAGTCGAGCTCTTTCAGTGTCAGTGTGAGTTTGTTGGGACCATTAAACAGCTCAGTGTCGGATGTAAGTCACTGCTGCTGTGTTAGCTCGTGCTATCGGTCAGACAGTTACTTAGAGACGGTCATTCAGTGCTGCAGCTCACCTAAATGTAGTTAACAGCAGCGACAGAGAGATGGCTGACTGTCAGTTGATTTAATAGGCCAACTGAAGCCTAGTTGTTCAATAAATGAATTTCAAATTGAGCCAGATTTCCATTTTATTCCTGTTCTGACATTAGTTTTTTTTTTGTTTTGTTTTTTTTGGCTACATAAACACGAACTTGAAGCTGCAGTCATGAGCCACAAGCAACATTTTCCGTCTATCTCTCAAACACTTTGCTGATATTGACAGATGCTTTATTTTGCTTATTGTCAGACTCTCTTTTTGTTAACTCCGTCTTCATTTTTGGTTTGCTTTGCAGTGCAGGCAGTTGTTGCCAATGCTGAAATAGTAATTTTCTCTGCAGGATTCTCCACCATTAAATCAAGATTTCACCATCTGAAGGGACATGCACGCGCATCTGCATTTGTAGATCAGCCAATAGAAAGTCTCTTGTTGCTTGATTTTCTAAAGCCTGAAAACAGAGCCAAGAGGAGGAGCAGAAGTCTTGTGTTCTCTCAGACCACTTGATTACAATTATTATGGGATATTTGCCCTATGATGCCACAATAAAACTAATCCACCCTGGCTTTGATTGTACAAATTTCATTGTACTATAGCAAGAAGTCTGCCTATTAAGCCACACCAAAATACTTGACAGCTTAATTACTGCTGGATCAAAGTTGTCAATCCCATGCATTGTTTCTTCTTTGTGGAGTATTTTACATTTACATGTGTGTAGTAGAAAAATAAACCAGTTCCTTCCACACAGAGGAGCAGATTGATTTCTTCTTCTATTAATAAGCTCTTTGTGAATTATGAATTTGTAACCAATCTCAAAAGAAACCATAAACATATACCCATATAATAATGACACAAGAGAAAACTGTTTTAATAATTAATTTGTTTCCTCTGTCTGAAGGAATCAGTTGCAAGCAACAGAAAATAAGTCATTAAGTTTGATTCCCTTCAGCCTAGGAGAAAATAAAGTTGTTTTAATCTTGTTTGAATTTCAGGTAATTAGTTTTAAGTGTATGGTTGCTTTAAATGTCAGATGAAGAACCACACAGGCCTTTAATGCTACAGTTTGACATAACAGACATGGAAAAACCTCTCTGCTTTCTTGTCTCTGTAGTCTGTCTACCTTTCTAACTCTCGCACAGGGATGTTCTCGCATGTCTGCCAACCAGCCGCGGTGAGAGCATAATCAGCCATGTGCAAAATGTTCCCACTAATGTTTCCCCTTCAGCAGTATTTCGCAAAAGCAGCTGGATAAATTAAAAAATGCAGAGTTCGAGCAGAGTCCAAAGAGTTCCTGAAAAGCCTGCATGTTGAAGACGAGATGGTTTCACCTGATTTACGGCCTTTAACCCAAAGCATCATTTCATCCATATGATTAAATAAAGTTGTAAGTTGAGGTTTGGGTGATCTCGCCAGCTCTTTGTGGCTGCTGCAGGTGGTGAGTAAAGAGGAGCTCGGGTAATGCAGCATTGAGAAAACAACAGACTGAAAATCAAAATGTTTAGTTCGTGCCTGAGGGAGAGGAAGGAGGGAGAGTAAGAAGTGTTAGATGAGGGCTGATCAGTGGGAGGGAGCATGTGGAGGGGACAAGCAGGCGGAGGATCAGTGAGGGGAGAGGAGGGGTGGAGATGCCTCCACGTGACAAAGGAGGAGAGCTGAGATCAGATTAAAATGAAATGAAGTTAGGAGAAATTGGGAGGAGGGGGTGCTCCCAGGTGAAAAGTTCAGTCTTATGTAATTTGGCGGTTTTATTCCTGAGTTTACTGCTACGGAGGCACAACAAAAAGTTTGTTTCAGCAGGTTGAACTTCAACACTGCATTGCCGGAAAGCTCAGCTGGGTGGGAGGCAGGAGAAAACGACCGCAAATGCCAAAAATCCTCCGTCTCCATCTTCCCTCCTCATCTAACCTCACACTCCTCCTGTGTGTAATGACATCCCAGTTATGGCTGGTTTTTAAGACTTGTTTTCAGCAACAAGCGTCTTTCACTCCTCTCATCCTTTTATGTTGAACCACTGCCAGAAGATACTGTGTGTGTGTGTGTGTGTGTGTGTGTGTGTGTGTGTGTGTGTGTGTGTGGCCTGAGGACACATTGCTGTGATTAAAGAGGAGGAAAAAATGTGACTTGTTCTAGATTCTTTCTTCTCCTGAATAAACAACTTGCCGTGCGAGCCAGAGAGGACAGAATCACCACAGGGGGCCTGAATCACAGATACTAACACGGTTACAATGTGAACGTCTGCGCTCTCAATGACGCTCCTGCAGATGAACATGTCACGTTTTTGTACAGAATACTCAGCATGTCCCCGGTTTTGTTTCCCCACCACTTCATTGAGGGAAAGGGAAAGCATGTGGCAGGCTTATTTCCATTTTCCATCTTGTTAGTTGTCTTCTAGCAAACACAGCTCTCTTTGTTTCTAGTGATTGGCCATGAGATACTCATTCACATCTACACATGCCTTATCTATAAACTAAAAGAACTTTAAAGTTCAGGACCTGCAGAGATCCCTGAAGCGAGTTTGCTTTTATGAGCTGTGAGATGAGGCAAATTAGGAGAAGCTTTCTTTGAAAACTGAAGTTTCTGTGGCCTTTAATTTTTTTAATAGTAGCTCTTATGACTCTTTGGTAAACAGTATTTCTGTTTTCTGAAGTTTTTGGCTGCTGCACTAATTAGCAAATGCCAGTTATTTAAAGGTCCAGTGTGTAGGATTTAGGGGCATATATTTACAGAAACTGAATATAATAAAAGAAGTATGATTTCTTTAGTGTGTAATCACCTGAAAACAAGAATTCTCATTATCTTAAAATGGGCTGTTTAAAATCCACATAGAGAGGGGGTCCTTGTCCACGGAGTCTGCCATGTTTTAACAGTAGCCCAGAACAGACCAACCAAACACTGGCTCTAGACAGGACCATTCATGTTTTCGCATCAGCCATCCTGGTCAGAAGCCGCTATGTGATGAGCTGAACAGCACAGGAGAAACGGCTATTAACGTGAAACTGCTTTATTCAGTGTTTTAACTGGTTTAAGTCACCAGGTCTGTTTGTTTTGGAGAGGAAGACCTCTGTGGATAATTCAGCTCCTGGTAAAAACGTCACGACCAATGAAGACTGAATCTTAACCAGGATTTCACCCTCGGCACATGGGAGAAGTTTCAGCAGGTTGCAATCTGCGATCCTCACCGCTAGATGCCACTAAATCCTACACACTGCTCCTTTAATTGAAATACTACGCATCTCTGTAGAGAATGACTCTTAATGGTGATCATGTGGTGATTTCCTGACTTTTCCTCTAGCACCACCATGAGGCTGAAATTTTTGTTTTGTGGTAAAATGTGTCAAAAAATATTGGATGGATTTGTAAGAACTTTGATAGATATTTACGTCACCCTCGGGATGAACTGTGGGCTAATAACTTTGGTGATCCCCTGAGTTTTCATCGCAGTCATACGGTCAACATTTTAATTAGTTCAATACCTGCAAAGCTGTTTACGTTCCCATCAGCCTCAGCTCTACTTTGTGTTCGGTGCTTATTAGCTGTTGAACATGGTAAATCATTATACCTGTTCTGCATTGCCATAATAACATTTATTTTCGTTGTGAGCATTAGCATTAAGCTAACAGTGCAGCCTCATAGACGCCTGGTGTGACTGTAGACTCTTCAGAAATAAATTAGTTTCATTTACTCACTAATTTAATTTCGGTAAGCAGGGACCTTTCACAGTTGAACAACAGAAGGCGCCGGCCTGTTTTCAAGATAATTTCTGCAGTCTGCGGGCGTACAACCAATACAAAATGCAACGGTGTAATATTAAACAGAGTGACAAATTTAATTTAGGCAGGGTTTTAAATAATGACAACCTCCGGCAGCATATTGTATCATCTCTGCGTGCTGCCGTCCATCAGTGTGTTTCTCGACCTCCTCTCTCTGCTGCTGCTGCTGCTGATGCCTGACGCACTGTACCGTGCCGTTGTCTTTTTGAGGGATTTTGTGATGAATTAAGCCCACACAGCAAATCAGATCATTGGCACTGCTCGTATCAGAAAGGTGGTTTCATCTGGATTTGAGCCCTGAAATGAAGACCAGTTTTGGCTTCAGTTTTCAATCTTTGCAGGGGAAAGTCCCTCAGTAACTTGTGTTCGATCACAAATTAACACAAAGAGTAAAGATGTGAAAAGATTCTCTTCAGGCACGGTTCAAATGAAGAGCGCTTGAATAGTGTGTATGTGTTGGGGAGGGGCATGTCATTCATACATGTGTGTTTGTGTTGGTGAACCCTTGGCTCCAGGTTTATCAGTGGATGTGATCAGATTACTGTGGATTATACTCCGACTATGAGAGGCTCAACCGAGACTGGATCAAACACACACACACATTCGCTCTCTGAAAGATGCCCGTGCGTGTGACCAGACTGACACACTATTGCACGTGAGCTCACAAACCCCTACATACACAAATATGAGCTGACACGTGTTAACACACGCACGCACGCACGCTTGGTCTGATCTGTTGGGGGTTTAAAGTCCATCCCATTATCAGAGCAGCAGGTGTGAGAGCTCTTTGTGCTCTGCGTAGATCCTTCAGTTTAGGATAAAAAAGGTTTATTAGGGCTGGTAATTGCATCTGGAAATAAAATTTGATGTTGAATGGGCTTAATATAGAGCAAAACAACCTCAGATTAGATTTTGTTTTGTTAAATATACAGGAAATCTGCTGGTTGATAGCATGTGGCTTTTCTGTTTATGTAAATTCTTGAAAGATTCGAGTCTGTGTGTTTTGCCTTTTCACTGAAGGGGATTTAAAAATCTTTCAGACATTGCTCGGAGGAGAGGTTAAGAGGAGCAGCACTCTCAGTTCTCCTCTGAGTTCATATGAAGTCACGACACGGAGAGCCAGAGATGCGTTCAGCTGTAAAATGGAAGACAGAAATTGATGTTTTTGACGTGTGCAACAGGCAGATTTAGGCTCTTTTGACATCCAGCTGAAATTTGAATATTGAAATTGATTCTGACAGCCTCGCTGTGTGCTCATAGTTAGTTGACTGGAGGTGCTTTGACATACAACATGTACCTGTCACATTGTGAGAGCGTTGCTCATGACCTGTCAGGCGTCATTTTCTGACTGGTCCTCTTAGCTTCCTGTCACCGTGTGCTGCGGCACGACATAAAAAGACCCAAAATTATCCCTCTTTTCTTAATGAATGTAACGTTTTTATCGCACCATTTGCAGTGAGATGCTCAATGCTGCCCTACATAAACCAACAACAAAGCACGAAGATAAACACATACCACAGGGACACAGACACCCACGGGAGTTGCTAGGTGGCTCAAACCAGAAAAACAAACCAACCTCCACAGGAGGAAAATCCTTAAAAGGCAGATTAAACAAGTCTAATCAAACAAAACAAAAAGGAGCTATGCCTCACACAGATATTTTAAACCACCTTCCTGTGTAACATTATCTTTTCACAGTGGAGCATTTATTAGGTAACTTCAGCTCTTCTCTCACTGACCAGAGAGCTGGACCGAAAGTGGCTTTACACCACAGTGACAGACGACTCCACTGTCCTCCCCTGAATGAGCTGAGTGTGTTTTTTTGAAATTCAATGTGTGTATGAAGTGTGTCTTTTTGCCTCTGTGTGTCATGACCATCTGTCAGATGGCAGACCAAGCAAAGGACTGCCAAAGTGACGCAGCAGAGGAGAGATAGGCGGAGTGAGGGAGACAAAAAGATGTGAAGGACAGAAAGACGGTATGACAAAAAGAAAGATGGAGGGAGAGACAAGAAGAAGGAGAAATATGATGACAGGGAAGGACTGAAGAGAAAAAAAAACAGCAGGGCGAGCTGTTTCCACCTGCTTTCAGAGTAGTATCAATCCTCTCATCTATCAAGGATATAAATAAGTGTGTTTTCACAAAATGTTAAACTATTCCTTTAAATCAGGGATCCAAAGGGTCCAATCCGACCCACTAGATGACTGGACTAAGAGGTGCCAGGTTTCAGGAGCAAGTAAAACAGTGTATACTTCATGTAAAATTCTGCTTCAGAGGCTTTTCCACCCTGACCAGGATACAAGTCTCTGATGTAACAATGAATACTTACTGTGACCATGTTTAAAGATATGTAACACAAGACATCTCAGGCTGTTCATCGGTTTTGTAAAAGGGTGAGCATCTACATCTACAAAATGTACTTGTAATTCTTTACACAAAAGCTGATGGTACTTATAGGTTATTGTGCAATGGTTTTATTGGTCTGGCCCATCTGAGATCAAATCAGACTGTATGTGGCCCATGAACTAAAATAAGTTTGACACCCCTGGTGTAACTGGCTTTGTTCATGAACAACATGAAGTCTTGGGTTTGAATATGACACTATGTAAACACCATAGCTTAAACTAGCAGTTAAAAACAAGGTGATACAGAGTAGATATGATGCTGTCGGACATATGAAGGGGAGAAAAGGGAAAACTGCGTGTTAATAGTTGCTCAAAACAGTTGGTTTTTTTTTTCTGTTTTTTTTTTTTTTTTTCAATTTTTTTCAGTTTCTAATAGGGGCATAATGGTACAGAAAAAAGTCACTGTTCCACACGCAGTTAAGGAGTCATGGTTTGGTGCGAGTTCAGCACAACAGGAAATGCACGAGGATCTGTTTGTTTTCATTTATTTTGAACAGATAATAGTAAAACTGTCAAAGCGAGAGTAAATGTTCCTGCTGTGGACTGAGGGAGCATTTGGTAAACACTTTTGTTTTACACTGTACAAACACTTTCCTGAAAGCCAACATGATATAAAACTGATAAGCATCTCGAATTATATGAAACTGAAAATACAAATGAGTAGAGAAATAAAAAATAGAACGTGTGCATTAGGAGACATGTGTCAGTTAGTTACACCTTGGCTGTATACATTCAAAGTATCCAAACATTTATCATCCCAGTGATCGGCACATCTGGGTGATGCCATCAAATGTGCGTTAGCTTGTTGGATGTGTTTCTATCACATCCCCTGCAACAGTGGAGCAACGCCAACACACTAGGGATATGGAGAATATCAAATATTATGATATTTTTGACCAGATACCTTGATAGCGATATTTGGACGATATTTAAGGGTTGACTATTGATACTTTCACAAAATATTTACATATTGAGATTTGTGATAAATAATCATCGCTAATGTGAATTTAAGGACTAAATGGTCAAAGGCAAATGATGACGGTATGCAGACGATATGTAGTCTCATATCACGATATCAATATAATATTCATTGCCCAGTCCTACGTCCTACCGTCCTCATCTTACACACAACTGTCTCCCCGTTGCTGTTGTAGCTGACCGGGAACCCACAGGCAGGTCTTCCAGCACCGGCATTTCATTGCCACTCCCCATAGTGTGACTGACTGGTATGCCAATCTACTTGTTTTGCTCACCTTAGCATATGTTTCTAACAGCTTCAGCTAAAAGTTTGCGGCCATTGATGGAGCTTATGAACTTTGAATTCACATTACGTACATAAGTTTACCCTGTATTCTGTGTGCCGTGGATGGTGACGGTTCAAATACACGAACGGTTACAGCTGTAGTTACTAATACCTGTGATTGTAGCTGGCACACCGAGGTGTGTGTTGTTTATGTCTTTCTGTGTGTGCACAGTTTCAATCAATCATGTTTGTGTTTGGAGCAGAGGCAGAAACAGTGTGGGGCCATTATCACTAAGAGGTTTTCAGAGCCATTCGTGTGATGTGAGTTATAAAAATAGCTCTCCAACATCTGCTCTCTACTTACCCTTTTAAATCATCTTTCAATCAGCCATAAGTCATATTTATAGCAACCATTTGTTGATCAATCATGCCTATTGGCCTTAAAGCTCTGCATTGTTCTCATCATCTCCTAATGCTTTCTTTCTCGGTGCGATCTGTGATGGACTGCAATTCCCATAAATCACAGGGGGGTTTAGAGGGGAAGCACACAGCACAGATGCAGCTGGAGAATTGGACTTTCTTTCCCATCACTTTTTCCAGTTCTCTCTTCTTTCCTTTTTTTAAATGTTCTTATCTTTCTCTCCCTCTCATTTCCCTGTCACCTTGGTCTCCTCACCTGTCTGCTTGTTAAAAAAAAGTTAAATGGTGAACTTCTGTAGTTGAAACCTAAAGCTGCAGTCATAAAATAAATATTTGGCATTTCCCAGCGCAGCAGGGGAAATTACATACTGATCTGTTCCCAGCACTGGCTCTTCATGAGCGTGTCAAGGGAATGCAAGCATACGAAAGACGTGGGACTTGAAACAGATTTTTAATTCCCAAATCATATTTAACATATTAACATTTTGAACATATTAAAATTACATTATAAATCAGTGCTGTCAAGAAAAAAAAAAACAGCAAAAGCAGAGTGTTTCCTGCAGGAAGCACGGCATCAGTTTACTTTGATAGCCTCTCAGCACTCCCAGCACTAAACTAGTAGATATTCAACAGACTGTTGGCGGCTTGTTCAGCCAGCTGTCTGCCATTTTAATGGCCTTCTTATAAATTGATAGTAAATTGAAAACAGATGCTCAATCTATCGTACCTAACAAAAATCTTTTGGTAGGCTGTCAGCAGGTTGGAGTTACACAGAGATGATACCATGGAGGAAAAGTTAGGTTGTTGAGCTAAATGCCAATAATTTTTGGCAGAATGAGATTATATTATGTCTTAATCAGTAGTTTAGACTTTGTGCTGAATTGAAATGATGCAGTGCTCACACTTCTTTTAAGCACAGGACATCCTGACTCATCACAGGTATGACTAATAACATTAATATCATTTAAGTGTGCCAGCTGCAGCATTGCTCATATAGGCCGTTTTCATGGGAGACATTTTTAAACGTCACACAGGTCTAAATAACAAAATCAATGATGGCTGAATTCCATTTAGCTGCATATTGTGCATGCTGACTCACAGTGACACTTTAATAGAACTATCAGAATCAGAAATACTTTATTGATCCCTGAGGGGAAAATATGATTCGTTACAGCTGCACCGATGTGAAGACTAGAGAATAATAGGAAATACGAAAAAGCGTATGAAATAAAAGTGTGTAAATATAAAGCAATAAACAAAAATAAAGTAGAAATGAAATGTACATTATGCTATCATGTTTAACACTGGTATTTAAGATATGAAAATTAAAATATTAAGATAAATATATAAAGTCACTGTGCCGGGCCTGTAAGTGTGAAACTTTAAATAGAGCTGCAACTAACTATTGTTTTGATTATCAAAATAATAATCAGTTAATTTTCTCATTAATTGTTGATCAACCAATTGATTGATCAACTGATCGTTGCAGCTCTAAATAGAAGAGAGACATTGTTAATGTTATTACTATAAAAAAGCAGCAGTCCTAAGTTTCAATAGACCGTTAACATGTTACATTTGTATGCTTTGTATGTATCACATTAACATGTCTAAAATGACTTCAGTCAAGTCATGTCAGATATATTTATGGAGATCATTTAAAAACAACAAATGTTTCCAAAGTGCTTCATAAAGCAATAGAAATACAGGGACGATAGACAAATATACAAACAAAAACATTCATAAATAGGACAATGAAAGTAAAGTGTTCAATATTTTGACAACACCATAACATAAAAAGCATTGCCCAATCAACAAAATGAAAGACAGAAAAACAGCAGTATGGTCAAGTTTGTCATATTAATGATCATTTAAAGGCTAAAGAAAAGAGATCGGTCTTAAGACGAGTTTTATATGTATCATTCCAGGGGGAAGATCTAACTGTAAGTGACTACTCCACAGTCAAGGACCAACAATAGACAATGCTTGATGACCTTTAGTTTTTAACTGGGTACGTGGAATAGAGAGTAGTAATTGGTCACCAGATCTGAGGGGCATACAATCATGTGAATGTGGTGTTTACAAAGCTAAATTTGATAAAATTACCCCACTGTGAAAGATGTCAGCACATGCAAATGTGAGTGTACTTGTTGTCTGTTTAGCAACACTCTAAAGCAGTGAAAACACAGAGAGAAGAGAAAAAGCACTTTCGTCAGATCAGCCTTAAAGTATTTTATAACCAGCTCAAAACGCAGAGCCGTGAAACATTTTGGTTTGAAGGGTTCACCTTAAAATGTCAGAAAGACAAAACAGTCCAACGAAGCAAAAGTCCGACGCCAATTTGGAGTTTTATTTCACTTGAGAACGTGTCCTGTTTTTCCCTCAGAGCCTGTCAGAGTGTATCTCTGCAGCCAGTATATACTGCCAGCTTTGGTTTTCATCCTACACTGAGCATCACCATCTGACTGTGCACACACTCAGCTGTCATGGACACATATAGAAATTGATTTTATGTAGGTTTTTCTTTATTTTTTATTTTTTTATAGGAGCTGTGGGTGTCGGACAATCTAATCTTATTTCAGTCACTGAAAGATGTTTATAGTTTGAGAGCAGATTGACGCAGCGTCCTCGGCAGATGAATGGAAAAGCTGGCACCGAGTGAAATGATGTGCGAGAGTCACAGAAAACAACAGCAGTTATTTTGATACTAGAAATGGAAAGGCCTAAAAAAGCATAAAAATGGTGTGAAACTCATTTTTCTAGCCTTCATCGCTTTTCTGAGGTGAAGAAATGAACTGTTGAGTTGTGTTTGCGGTGGTCTGTGATGTCACCCTGTCATTGGCTGTCCTTAGGCAGTAAAGAAAACAGATCAATAAAGCATTTTGGAGAGGCTGAAGGTGAAAGGGAACTACAGAGCAAATAATAGAGTTGGACAATAGTTTTTTTGAAGTCAAGGGCAATGGACCGGACAGGGAATGAATGGTGCTAATTACTGTGCCTCCCAGTGTATTGATCCGATGGGTTTTAATGGTAACATAAATGGACACAAGGAGGGATGGCTCGGTCATCTGTCCATTTGTATGGTGAGTGTACTGTGTTTCTCAGTGCATTGGTGGAGTGAATGAACGAATGACCTGATGAATGGGCAGGAGGAAATGAAAGCAAACAGATGAGTGAGTGAGTGAGTGAATGAAAGAATGGATGACTTTGCATGTTTCTAGACCTTTGAATCACTGCAGACATCTCAGACTTTTGTCACTGATTCAAACAGTGAATGAATTGAAACTAAATAGCCACTGATTATCAGGCTGTAGATGACTGCAGGGGTGAGTGAGTGAACTGATGACTGAATGGGATGAAACGTGTATGAACTGATTTATTCATTCAGTGTTTTGCTAGAAGAAGCCTTGATTGTTTAACGTCTTGGGACCAAGCGGTAACCGCCTGGGATGAAAAATGAAGCCAGTGTGATAGTGCCAAAAACTGCATTTCCCTGAATGACCACTTGAGGCTGGCTACAAAACAGTTGTTCACTAGTTGCACTGTTGAGATATATATACTGTTTGCTTATTCATTGCTCCACACACAGGCGGAGTGCAACTTATCTGTTCATTGTGTTTGGTCTAAAAGTATTTTGCAGCAGTGGCTTCTCTCATCAATTGATCTGATCTGGTCTGATCATCTGTGGTCAAATCAGCTGATCAAATATCCACCCTGTGACTCAAAACTCCACAAACTTCTGTGGAGATAAAAAAAAAAAAAGAAGAAGAAGAACTCATGAAGTTTTCTGCCTGTGCTGCGTTCACGGACCCGCAAAAACCTCTGAATTGAGAGAGGGGACACAGATTAATACACAAGGACAGAGGCAAAGGAGAAAAAAAAAGGAAAGTTAGTGACCCCCCGCTTGCATACCCAGGTTAAGATGCCCAACATTACAGCAGAAATAAACATGTTTACAGCCTGGTACAGAAATAGTTTTGGTCTCTATAGCTTATTTTCCCGTTAATGGCACCTTTACAGGGGGTGAATTTTTATAAAACTCACCTGATCAAATGTTATTAAGGCTTATAGCTACACATACGTGAGGGTGTGGCCGCTTTGATTGACAGGCTGTCTGAGAGGCGTCAGCACAGTCTGTAAGTCAGATCCACCCCTCGCTCTTCCACAGCTTCACCCTCTTGTCACTTCTGGTTCCAAATATCCGAGATGGTGACGACTTAAATGCCAAATTGAGGCTTCAGAACAGGAGTTCACAAACCAATGGGTGACATCATGGTGGCTATTATGACTGTATCATTATGATACAGTGTACGCATGAGGCAACAGAATCACATTTGCTCGACATTCTGTTGTCTAAATGGAGTTGACCGCAGTGGACTTGTCTGAGACATACTCTGGTTCATAAATAACTTTTGTACAATAACATTACTATGAATCTTTTACTGGTGAAGTGCTCCAAAATATGTTTTCTCCTCTGGGTTTGGAAAGAAATGTAGGTGCAGGTGGAGCACTTACGTGTCATCGAAGCCTATAACGCTCACTCATTGTCTTTCCTGTGACATTTCTCCTGCAATGTAAAACAGTTTATGGTGGTTCAAGATAGTATATATCCAACAACTGTTTAGTCTCACTGACAAATGTTAGATTCATGTACTATTGTTTTAAAAAGTCTGTTTCTGATTTGATTGTAATGACTGTCAGCTGTGGTTGGTGGAATTATAAAAGTAAGGGGGTTGAGACTGAATTTGATGTCGTAGTAAGCATTGTTTTCATTATTGCGTAAAGACACAACTAGGACAAATCTTGAAGAGACACAGCAAGTTCAATCATGTTGCTTTCTTCAAAGTATGAAAGAGAAGGGTCAAAAGAGTTCAAGTCGTGGGAAACTTGTGATCAAAGATTAGTTGATTGAACTAAATTCCAGCGTGATGTTTTACAGTTTGATTAGCTTCACAATACTGTAAATTTTACAGCCAACATGCTCTAGCTGATATCTTTAAAAAAAAAAAAAAAAGCTTGTGTGCTGGATAACATATCTCTCAGCTGCTCTCCTGTTTATTTGCTTTCATATTAAACCATGTGTATCCGTGCTAATCTGTGCGTGTGTGTTTGTTTGGTTTGTTTCAGGATGATTGGGGCTCCAGTGACTCGTCCAGCAGGAGCAAAGCTCACATGTCTGATGACAAGATTAACAGCCTAGAGACTTTGCCGCCAGGTAGGAAACTTCACCTCATCATCCGTCATCTAAATTACATGACTACATGATGACGTTAGTGCCAGTACTACTCATAAAGACGGTTATTTGAGTATCTGAAGGAAGGAGCTGATGTGTTGTGTCTTAACAAAACGCTGAAAGCTTCTGTTGAGGTTCTCTAATGAAGCTTCGGATGTCTCTGGGCATGTTTTATGATGTCATCGCCCTAAAAAAAAAATTGAAATCTTCAAACAGAATCCTCTCTTTGGATAAAGTGATTCATGGGATTAAATGAGTTAGTCTTTTTCTATGTAGGCAGCAGGTTAATCCAATAAAGACATAAAATAATGATGAAATAATTATTGCACCCTCAGGCTTATAACAACATTATGCTACGACAGAAATGGCAATTAACTTAAAGCTGAGATAAATTTTTAGTTGTTGGGGTTATATAAATGTGATTTATGGTGCTGTTAGATCGCTGCTACACCGCCTCATTAACACAGGTGCGTGCCTCCCTTTGTGTGCAGCAAGCAGGAGAGCAAACTGCTTTTTAAGTACAGTGAAAATGTTGTTTTTGAAAGGCTACATACAAAAAATGGATTCAAGTAGAATATTTCATTAGATTAAAACATGTTGTGAATTTTGGAAATGATTACATCTATCTCTTTTATTTAATAAGTTTTGACTTTTGGACTTCACAACACTGTGGAGTTATTGAAAATGTTTGGATCACACAAGTCAGAAACAATTCTACGCAGCCACCACTCAAATCTAATTCCACAAACAGTTTAATACTAATTATGTTAGTGTAGACTAATCGGTAACACTTTACTTGAAGGTATCTACATAAGGGTGACATGACACTGTCATGAACTTGTCATAAACATTATGTACATGTCATAAACATTATGACTGCTCTCATTAAGTGTCATTCAGTTTTTGTAATGACAACTTGACATTAACCAGGATGACATCACCAGAAGATGTCTTTGTCATAACAGTAATAATCATTATGTCATCTTGTCATAAACACAAAAAGAAGTGCATTTCTTGTTAATATCAAGTTGTTATGACAAACACATCTTCTGGTAATGTCATCTTGGTAAATGTCAAGTTGTCATAATCAAAACAACCCAAACAATGTCAACTTGTCATTACAAAAACCGAATGACACTTAATGACAGCAGTCATAAACGTTTACGACATGTACATAATGTTTATGACAAGTTCATGACCGTGTCATGTCATAGTTATGACAGTGTCATGCCACTCTTATGTAGATACCTTCAAGTAAAGTGTTACCGACTAATCTTTATCTGCAACTGTACAGACATACATGGGTTGAACAGAATGAATAGACATGCAAAAACAGCTGTGCAGCTTTCGAATGTTGAATTATAACCTGTGTTTTCAACAGGGGGTCCGTGACACCTAGGGTATATGAAATATGTCTGAAAATACACATTAACATGTGTTAGGGATCAAGTAGTGAGGCAACAAGGACACAGGAGTTGTTGACAACATTGTGGGTTTTTAATTTACCCAGAAAAATGCAGGAAAAAGTACAAACCAAGGAATGAATAACTAGGACGACAAAAGAGATCAACGTTACATAACTATACTAAATATAATAACTAAACAAGGTCAAAATGACACACGGTGGAGCATATAAAGTGGTTGTGTAGTACACAGGGGTAACCAAAATGGACGGCAAAGCAAAACTAACTAAACCCAAATCTCCTCCAGGACATTGCAGCACATGGTTTGGTCCAGTGAGTTGGCTCCAGGATTTAAGAGCCCTCAGCCACCTGGAAGGGGCCTCCCCAAACAACCACGGTAACTCAAAGACAAAGAGACAGATGATTAATATCAAACAATTTGCCTGTGTAACCCTACAAAGCTAGAATGTGTACACTTAAATTAAACAATGTAAGGTTAAAAGCAAATGAACACATTCTTAAGTCACACCAACTGTGTGATGTGAATTGTTCAGGTATGGTTGACCATACATGAAAGTAACCTGTGTAGATAACAAACTAATGAGTTTAAAGACTGTGACTTGTGGAACCATAACCATGTGTGGCTGTGACCAGCACACATGAATACAATATATTTTGCCTTTTGCATCAACTCATCTTTTCCTTCCTCACCTACTTGAAAAGCAAATACAGATAAAGACTGCTGCCTGAGGCTGATACAGCCCTCTGCCTGACAACCTCCAGCCACACAGTATAATATTCAGTATAGTATATAGTAGGGGGTCCCTGCTCCATCTCTCTTTTAGCTAAGGGGTCCTTGGCCTGTAAAACTTGGGAAATCCCTAATTTATAGTTTGAATGAAGCTTTGAACCATTTAGTACAGCCCTATATCAAATATATACTGTGGTCATGTTCGTAGCCAGGACACTTGACCAGTGTCTCACTGTGTCCGCTTGTTATTGCACTAAAGGAAAATGACAAACACATCCCAGCTGTAAAACATGTGAATGTCTGACACTGCACACCACAGTCATGTATCCAGAAACATCATGCCCCCGCAACCAAAACCATTTCCTCTTTGAAATGTGGTAGCACAGTGGCATAGTTTTATAACCAGCAGAGCATGAACACCCTCAGTTGCCTTAACCTTTATCATGTTTAAACAGCCACAGAGAAAAGAGAAGACAATTCAACAAAGCCAGCGGTGTGATGCAAATTTCAAATGTCGGAGCTATCCAAAATAATTCAAGTATCCATTTTAATGTCGCCGCAAACCCAGCTATGCGTCTCCACCCAGGCTTTGAGAGACATTGTTTCAGGGTCCGACAGCGCCAAGCAGAACAGAGGAGTCACAGCAGAAGGAGCATCTGAGCCGTGATTTCTCATTCAGCTCTCATCCGCAGCCCGACTCAAAGCAGCCGCCCCTCCTTCACAAGCCCGTGACCTACGAAAGCTGAACACACACTCTCTTATCTGATCCAGCGGTGGAAATGGAATCCAATTTGAATGTTGAAGTGGGGGCATTTCAACTTCAGGGTGACTTTACACGACTACGGCGAAGGCAGCGTATCACAGCATCACCCACAACACACGAGCACACACACACACACACACACACACACACACACACACACAAGAGGAGGAGGAGGAAGAAGAGGGGAAAGTGGTGAAAAAGGAGACTGGGAGAGTGAAGGATAAAAAAGATGGAGAATAATGAAAGAATGTGGTAGCAGTGAGAGTGAAGAAGCGAGTGCTCACATTGTTGAGCAGTGCATCATTGGTCACTCTAATTTCATTTGTCATCAGAATAAGGTTAAAACAGTTCACTCAAAAAGGGAGCGTCTAGTTAAAACAATGATTTCTTAAATCTTGTAAAGCATTTAAAACATGGCAATGCACCAAATAAACCTTTTTAAAAATAAATATTTGAGGAACTGGTTTTGTCAGAGTGCTTTCTTTTTCAAGGCTCTTGGACAAAATATGCCGAACATGCTCGCTGCTGTACAATCAGACACTGAATGTTAAACTCACACATATATTTTCACCCAAATCATGAATACTGTTGACATCTTAGGTACACATAATTATCCGGACTAGTCCCCAAAACCTCTTGGCCTTAGAAATCCTACTTTAACAAAACAAATAAATAAATTCAAGGACCACTTACTAGCTTTTCCCAGAGCAGTCAACCACATCTCATGGTCTTCATCAGTGGATGAATTGTGGAGAATTCATCTCTTATGGGTGGTCTTCTACACCCTTAAAGGACCACCTGTTACAAGGTGACTGAAGCTCCACTTTTAGGTGTTGTGATGGCAACTGTACCAACCTGCTCCGTTAAATGTCCTGGGGAAAAAGGCAACAAATGGACCTGGTGTTCAAGGCTTTTTTTAAATGCCTCCGCACCTCCTTATTTTTGTGAACGCGATACCTCAGGAACGCCTGGAGGACCTTTCTCCCAATTAGGCACAAACACCCACCTTGACTCAAGTATGATCTGATCAGATCTTGGTGGTCAAAGCTCAAAGGTCACTGTGATCTCACAAAACATGTTTATGGCCATAACACAAGAATTTATATGCTAATTATAACAAAATTGAACACAAATGTCTGATAGAATAAAATAATGAAGTGATGACATTTTATATCCAAAAGGTCAGCTTCACTGTGACATTGAAATGTTAAACAAAAACTGTCTGGCCATTATTCAACGTCATAACTCAGGAACTGAAGGGGAGACATTTGGTCTGATACTGAATTGCTGACTGATACTTTGCTGCCGGGTTGAAGATGTGTGTGAAGCATCCACGGTCTAGAATTTGTAGCTTTGTTGCAGCAACGTTCATATATGAGGCATTGTCCGCTGTCATGGCAACAACTTTGTGCTCTCTACTGTTCCTCTGGTGGTACAAGCTCACTGGTTTTACTGTTATTGAGCTTGTCTGAAGTTGTCTGTTAAGTCATAAAAAAATAGTCTCTAAGTGTAGACAGCATGTTCTCACTTGAAGTTCTTCATTGGAATCATAAATGTCAATATAGTGATGACTTAATTTCACCAGAAAAATACACTTAATACGGTTAATTAAATACCTTTAAAATCTTCACTGCATATATTATGAGTAGGGACAGACACGAATATAAATTGCAACTTGACTGGTTGGCAGAGTTATGCAACCATGAGGTGGTAATTCAAGATTTATTAATAAATGAATCTGCTGATTTTCTTTTAATTTAATCATTAATCATTTAGTCTTGAAAATGTCAAGTGAAAAATGGCTGTTGCAATTACCTAAGGATTGGGTTATGTTCGAGCAGAGCTAATTCGTAGGACGTGTTGTCCAACTGCACCTGAAATAAAAATGTTTATAGTTTTTTTGAATGACCATGCTCGAAGGAAGAGGAAGATATGAAGCTATTCTACAGTCTGACTGACACTTCTGACAGAGTATACTGGATCTTTAAAGGTCCAGTGTGTAGGATTTAGGGGCATCCGTTGGCAGAAATGGTATATAATATCAATATCTATGTTTTAATTAGTGTATAATCGCCTGAAAATAAGAATTGTTATGTTTTCGTTACCTAAGAGCCATTTCTGTCTACATACAGAGCAGAGTCTGCCATGTTGTTCCTGCAGACAAATCAAACACAAGCTGACTAGTGTCTACCGTCAGCAACTGTAGTTCTACAAGCTAGGCACACAGTAGAAGTTTCAGTTCTGCAACCTCACCGCTACATGCCACTAAATCCTACTGGCTATTTAAAGCTGATGGTATCTTCAGATTTCTTGTTTTTTTACTACCAAATCCATAGATATTAAGTTTGCAACAATAGCAAACAGAAATGGGCAGAAAAGAAGAAGAAGATTAAATGATTAAACAAAAAAATTACAGATTATTTTTCGGTCGATTGATTGATTTATTAATTGACGACCTATTTCAGCCCTTCTTGTGTTAAAATTGTTTTGTCAATTTCAGAAACTCTGTATTTTAGTTGAATTAAAATTGATCGTCTTTAAAGAGTCGCTGCACCCTCTGAAAATTTGGTTTTCGCTGACCTCCAGTGCTTTTAGTTCTCACTTTGCTGCAGTGCATTGGAGGCGTACTTTAGAACACCGTGACTTCACTGTTCGGTGTTGCCACAGTTTCAATGAAGCACACTTCTCACCACATCTTAGCACATCTGTCAGTGATGCTGGGTGCGAAACACCGCTTTTCAGCCTGGTGTTAAGTTGCTCTTTCAGGTCTATTTGGACCGCTTTTCAGGGAGTGAATCAAACAAGACGTGTGTGCGCACTTGGAGCGTTGGTGTTCTCTGAGCCGGTGGGCGGAGGGCTCATGGTTCAGTACAGATCGAGGGTGAGTCTTGCCTGTCAGTTACCATCGGTTGGAAACACGACAGCATCAAGGGATTTCCAGAAAGTGTTGCAACAAACAAAAACATGCAGTCAGCAGCTGTGGGTGGAAACAGCTCGGTGACGAGAGGCCAAGGGAGAGTGAAAACCAATAGACCATACTTTTAACCAGTATAGACCAATACAGCATGCCCCCAGCTGGGTCTGCAAGAGTGTATCTGTCAAAGGGGGTATTGGAAAAATGACATCTGAATGAGTAATCCCAGCAAGAAAGTGAGCGGTAATCTGCTTTCAGTGATTCTGCGAACAAAGAAAAGCAGGATTGAATGAGAGAGTGAAAGATTTTCTTGAGAAGTCTTGCGCTAAACACTCGCAACGTGAGAACTTGAAACATTAATTTCACTAGATTAATTACTTGCTGCCACTAAACATAGATATCAGCAAGGACATCACAGACTCTGACACGTACAGCAGTGTCTCGGAGGCGTTGTTATACAGTCGCAGGCAGATCATTGCAAGCTTTAGCTAATTAGCATGCCAGACACATTCACATGCTGTCAGGGCAGACGCATGCACACTCTTCTCCCCGTCAGGCTCCGTTTCTCTCTGTCTGTCTGTCTGTCTCTGCCTGTCATACACACACTCATCCATACTGAGAGATAGTGTAATCTCACTCTGCCATATGCTTAACACAAGTCATTAGCATAGCAGCTGCACCCGGCTAATTAGCTGCATTATTATTCGTGTGTGTCTGTGTCTCAGTAGTCAGTGATAAACTGTGAAATTAAACATGACAACTTTCTCTGTTTAGTGCGCAATGATCTCCGTAATCTGGTCAGACAGACACAACGTGTACCGAGAGTGTGTGTGCCTGTGTGTTTGATAATGTTTTCTAAACTTATATTGTAGGCTGTAGTAAATTACTAAATTCAGTAGGATTTTTTTTTCCTAACTCAGTGCAGTGCATAATAAATGCTCTTCTGTGTTTTCTAGCTTCACCAAAGTCAGCTGGCCTTGTTTTCTGAATTCTGTTGTGCACAGTTTTGCATATAAGCAGCATAAATCTCATGTCAGCTTTCCTCAGTGCCATGTTGCCGCCTTGTCAAGCAGCAGCTTGAAGCAGCGAGGTTTCCTTCCTGTCAGTCGTGAAGGATTCTTGCATCAGGCAGGCTGCTGCCGACATTTCATATTCCCACTGATGTATAATCCCATTCATTCCTGAGACACATTTTCAGCCTTTTGTGAAGGTTTAAACTTCATGTTTGGTGGTGGCTTTTATTTTTGGATATGCTGTGTTTATTTAATAAGTATTTCACCAGAGAGTTGCATGGAAAATGTGGTGGGGTTTTTTTTTTCATTAAAACCTGGGCATACTTGTTCTGTGGTGCTTTAGTATTTATCTAAAAGGTGAAACATAAAGAAGGAATGAGAATTTACTTTTTCCCCCGTTTGCTCTTCATCCATAGCATAAATTACAGTACAGGCTAAAACGGTGTATAAATCAATCCTGTAACCTGTCGACACTGGTACAGTACAGTTTTTGTTCACCCAACACCTTGTTTGCTTTTCCTAAAATACCATGTAGTGCTGGATTTTATTTTGAGTTGAGAAATATGTGGATTTTTTTTTACATTTTTGAGCCTTTCCACCAGTGTTGTCAGGATACTGGAATTTCCAAGTTCGATGCAATACCACGAGAAATATTGATATTCACAACCACTTTTAATAAATGGGAAAGATTGACATTGAGGACATACAGGTTACATTTTTAATTGAAACGTAAATAAAGCAAGACTGACAAAACTTTTCTTTTCTCGGTCAGTACTAGAGAACAGTAGAATAAGTGTAGTAAACATTAACAGTAAGACAGTAAGAAAGCTCTTACTGGTGTATTGAAACTGTGGAAAATGAGTATTGAAACTGTCAAATAAATCAATCAATATTTCTGACGCCATTACTTTGCACCCATCCTCTCAGTTAAACCACAAATGTGGCAAATGAAGCAAACAAGGCAACCCCAAAATAGTGTGTCCCTCCAACCTATGGACATTTTTTGGCCGTGTGCTGAATACCGTAAAACTTCTATTAAACGCCCAGGCCCTTTACTAGCCCACATTTTGACAAATAAAGGCCTCTCTCAATTAGATGCCCAGTCTGGTTGCCAAGCAGTTCTTCTTTATAGAAGTTCTTTGGATGTATAAAACAGGTTGTTGGCTCCCCACTTGAGCTAACGTTTGTTAGCTGCTTAGATCGCACAAACAAATATAAATGTTTAAACTTTTTAAACTGTCAATATGGAGATGCTACACAATGTTAGCTCGGTTAGATACTTCACAGTTCAGTCGTTCAGTTCATTTCACTCAAACCATGAACACTAGAGTGTCATTTATTCAGGTTTACTGGCATGATGGAGAAAAAAAGTGGTGACTCCCTTCCACTGAAGCTGTCATAAAGTCAGAATATTTGTCAGTTGCTCAATACCCCAGTGAGGTATTCATACTCCTTTAGTCTGTAAGGGTGCACCGATCAAGAGACTCAGAAGGGTTGTTCATAAAAATTAATCCAAGCCATGACTACTGTTTTACAGGATAAATCAATCAATCAATCAATCAATTTTATTTATAAAGCCCAATATCACAAATCACAATTTGCCTCACAGGGCTTTACAGCATAGGACATCTCTCTGTCCTTAGGACCCTCGCAGCGGATAAGGCAAAACTCCCCAAAAAACCCCCCAAAAAGTGTGTAGTGTCCTTATGCTGGGTGCCATAATCCTTGAGTGCTGTAAAATGAGTGTCGTAACGATTTGTCTCTCTAATGTGCTGTGATGAATGATTCATAATTGATTTGTTATTCAAAGCCTAATTTTTAGACAAGTAATATTCATACTGCTTTAAATAAACAATTTGATTGTATTTCCTGGTCTTTGCTGAGCAACAGTTGGTTCCATATAGACGCCTGTCCCAAATATAGGCCCATGTTTTACGTTATATTTGTGTGTGTTCAGGTAAGGTCCGCTGGCAGGATTTTGACCAGGATCTGTACGTCGGTGCCACGGTGGTGCGACCAGGTCAGGATCCATACGCCAGGAACAAGTTCAACCAGGTGGAGAGCGACAAACTCCGCATGGACAGAGCCGTGCCTGACACAAGACATGACCAGTATGTATCTCTGCCATTACACAGTCTGCCTGTGTCTTTCCGTCCCACTTAACCTTCATTGTTTATGTGTAATTGTGTGTGAACACGCTGTCCTTTGCAGTCTGTCTGTTTGACTAATTGGTACCAGACAGGATAAGATCTCTTGGAAACTCCCTCTATTGTGGTCTATCAGATGAAACCAGGAAGTAGCAGCAGAGCAGACTGTCTGCTCCATTCATAACACAAACCCCTGGTAGTGGCTGTCGATTGTTCTGTTTGTTAAAGGGATGAGGAGACAAAAATAAATCATGGCGCTGTATCTGTCGGGTCCCTTTATTAGAATATTACTTTTTAGTGAGCTCGATTCTCATGTCTGCCAAGTGTTCTTGTTGCCTCCCTAGTTATTATGCAGGATATTGGTCATGCAGAGAAAATAAACTGCCTATTTTAATCCATGATGCCGTTTCAGTCCTTGTAAAGTTAAAATAATTTTGCCTTAAAGCTCTCCCAGTTTGGCAGGTTTTTCCACTGAGCAGAGTCTTGTCACATCCCACAGCTCCTGCTCTCACCTGTTGTTTGTTTGTTTTCCCTGTGGACTGTTTTCTTAGCATAAATACATAAAAGTAAAGTACTTAAGGGGCAAACTGTCCCCTCAAGACCTTTTCGCTGTAGATTAATATAGTGACAGTGTGTCAAATGATTTTAAAATGAGTCCTTGACTAGATCATGAGTTCAGATGACCTGAGCCATATTCACAAAGGTTTCTAGTGCACAGAGTCGCTCCTTATTATGGAATTCTAAGAATATTCCCTCACTTTTAAGACAAGATCCTCATAAAGATAAAAGTTATTCAGAGAGGATCTTAGCCCTTAAAGCTGTAGTTGGTAACTTTTACAAAAAAATAATGACATGAGACAGATAAGCTGTGAAACAGTCCCATTCCTCTGCCTCATCTGTTGCCGTGTAGCGTTTCTGATGACCAATCAGAGTCGAGGAGTCGCTACCGCTGCTGTCAATAATGTCAATCACTGCTCGTAAACTTCGGTCAAACTGTCAAACTAGGCAGCGCTGATCAAATGTGAATCAAGATTCTGTTACTGCATTGCCTATTTATCACCTCAAATGTTTTCAGAAACATATTTTAGTGGCACGGTGGTGCAGTGGTTAGCATCGTCGACTCACAGCAAGAGGGCTCCTGGTTTGAACCCTGGGTGAGAAGGTAAGTTGAGGAAAAACTTTAATATCCCCAGGGGGCAATTTGGGATACAGACAGTAGTCATAAATAAAACACAACAGACAGTACAATACAGAACACACAGAATCCAGTATTACACACTGTCAGGGATAAATCATGGAAAATTAGTGGTTACTGCTGGTTAAAATAAGCGATAGCAGACAGAACAAATGATGATTTGCAATGCTGAGTGCTACATTTAGGGAGGCAAAACCTCCGCCCTGATGGAAGCATCTGACACTCAACATGGAGGGGATGTTGAGAGTCTGAGACAATAGACCGAGCTTTAGAGATGACCCTGTCTTCATACAGATGTTGGAGGTTATTAAAAGTAACACCAGTGATCTTACAGCACAACTTGACCACTTTTTCTAGCTTGTTCTTGTTTTTAAGGCTCACGTTACCAAACCAACAGACAATGATAAAAGAATGAATGATAGAAGAATGAAACTCCTCGGCTTCCTTAAAAAGAATAGGCATTGGTTTGCCTTCTTGCAGATGTTGTCAGTGTTCATGTCAGAATTCAACTTGTCCTCTAAGACAGTGCCCAGATACTTACAGTATACTGCTGCACTGCTGCCACCGGCTTCCCCTTGATCACACAAGGAGCAGGAAGGCAGGGCCTCCTCTGAAAATCAATAAACATCTTAATGGTTTTAGACACATTAATATGGAGGACAGATTGGTCACACCAATTAACAAATTCATCCAGTACTGAGCCTTGATCATATTCTGGTCCATGAGGAAGGGTTACAATAACAGAGTCATCTGCGTATGTAATTAAGGACAGATCTTGATGCGTGATTAGTCTGACATTCATCTGCGTACAAACAAAATAAACGAGGAGAAAGAGCACATCTCTGTGGGGATTCAGTAGAAGAAAAATGGGTACTGGACAGTGTCCTGGTAATCCGGACCCTCTGAGACCTGTTTGGGGGGTTCGAACCCCTGGGTGGGGTAACCCCTCTGTGCGGAGTTTGCAGGTTCTCCCCGTGCCAGCATGGCTTTTCTCTGGGTACTCCGGCTTCCTGTGAATGGATGTCTGTCTCTGTGTCAAACCTGCGATAGTCCGGGGCGTCAGTAGTGTAGTGGATAGTGCCGGCGCCCCATGTACAGAAGCGATGCCTCACTGCAGCGGTCGCAGGTTCAACTCCGGCTTGCAACCCTTTGCTGCATGGCCCCCCCCGCTCTCTCTCTCACCCCATTTCACTCTGTCCTGTACATTAAAGGCAAAAGCCCAAAAAATAATCTTTAAACCTGCGATAGTCTGGCAACCTGTCCAGGGTGTACCCCGCCTCTTTCCCAGTGTCAGCTGGGTTAGGCTCCAGCCACCCCATGACCCCTTACAGGATAAGTGGTTTCAGAAAATGAATGAATTTTAGTTTACTGTTTAGCTGTTAAATGAAAAAGTAGGTCTCCTAGGTGAGTGTTGCACTTGACCGTTTCCTACATGGCAGCCAGGTCACAAACGTTCTCATTTTACAGCTAAACAGTGCAATAAATTATGTCTCTGAAAACATTTGAGGTGAGAAAAAGGCAATGCAGTGACAGAATCTTGATTCATATTTCATCAGCACTGCCTAGTTTGACAGTTTGACTGCAGTTCACGAGCAATGATTGACATGCGGTCTGACTCTAGTGGGCGCCAATAGAGGCAGTGGGAAGAGGAGAAGGGACATGATTATTTTTCAGACTATTGTGACAGTTGCCGCAAATATGACAGTTATTTTCATAAAAGTTACCAACTGTAGTTTTAAGAGAGCTCCCAAGTTTAAAAACTGTTAGCAGTAATGTGGAGGACTTTTTAAAGTGCTTCAGAGTTTCTTCAGCAGAGGAGAAAATGGTGTAAAGACAAAGAGGTGGGAGAATGACAGCGAGATAATGAAATGCTGCAGATTAGATTGTGCAGGGATAATGTTTGTGGTCGATCTCATTAGAGAAGGATCACATCTCCAACCCAGTGCAATAACGCCGTGATGCTAAGATGAAAGTGATGACCACACTCAGATATTTGGCAGCAGTGCAGCACTGATGACTTGAGTCTGTTGCAGCCTTCCATCAGCAGAGTGATCACACTGACGGTAACAGCTTTTTCACAGCCTCATATTGTGACGCAGTTCATTTCCACCGGGTGTCCACACCTTACAGGCTCACGAGAGGGCAATCAGTCACACCCTTTAAGAGGATGCCTCATACCTAGCAACAGTGTCAACCACACCTCCGCACTAAGATAAACGTTTCTGTCCCTTTCTTGCTCAGAGTTTCCTAATCACTCCTTAGCTTGGACTCCCTGCTACTAGAATGTTTTATGCCAAGTTAGGAGCTCTCGGAGAGCTCTCCTAAATGTTTGTGAATGCTACTGATATCAGCTCATTTTGAGGCGTAATCCAGACATGTTTATTTCGAGCCGTGTAATTTCACCAAACAAAAAAAAGGTCAAGTCAAAAAGTCATGGAAAGTGAAGTGAATTTGGTGTATGGGTCTGTGTGTGAACTCTGTTCTGAGTGCGTTGACTGGTTGACTCATCTGTTGAGCCAAAACACACTGAACCTGTTCTGAGTAAGAGGGATACGTCCTCACTCTGACAGGCTTTGTTTTCTGGCTGTGCCTCAACCTGTTCTTAAGAGGCACCATGGCAAGTTTTTCATCTCAAGGATAATTTTTAGGGTGTTTAAAGTAATTTTCTTTAAAGATACAAATAAACATTGATCACTTTAGTGTTGAGCAGGAGGATTAGTCGCACTGCAATTGCTGTTTTTAGTTTCTAGCAAGGTGTAATACATTTAATGCCTATTTTTGATGCGATACTGAACATGCTTGCTTGCATCTGTTAAACAAACAATACGGGTCTCATAGAAGAGCCACTTGTACAAACAGAATTGTTCTCAAGTGGCACGTAGAAGCCATTGAAGAGAATTTGTGGCATTCACCAAATTTCTCTTCAGGTAAATTAACAAAATTCCCAAGTCACCTGTCGCACAAGTCTTATACAGACACACGGGAAAAACACAGATGTGACTGGAATCTTAATGCCTCACTCAAAATGAATTAGGAGTTTAAATGTGATACCAAAATACAGACAAACTATTGTAGAATTTATATTGTTTTCACTCTACATTTTTGTGAATGAAACTAATAGAGCTGCAAATTTACTTGAGACACAAAGAAAAGAGCACGCGGCCCAGACTGTGCCCGCACAACATCGTATTCAATTTCTGATCTTTATTCCTGCAGTGTCTGTCTGGATGCACACTGTGTGATTCAAAGACTATTTTTATAAAGGCAGTGGACTGGCCACACAGATATATTGACCTAACTGAGACAGCCAGAGCCATTAGCCTGCTAAAAGAGCGGGGATGTGTCTCCTATTGATCTGGCAGTGATGTGTTGTTTGCACAGCATGCAGCAGAACTGATTGTGAAGGTTTTCCCAGAAAAAAAAAAAAGAAACAGCCTAGTTGGTTTTTTTTTTTATGTATTTGTTTTTCAGGCCAGGGCCGCTTCATCAGTGCTTTCAACGCAAGATCAAAAGAACTTCTACAGCTATTTAACACACAGCAGCACCAGCAGTGTTCAAAAGGATGTCAGCTAAAGATTGGTGCAGCTGCATGTTAAATGCAGTGTTTTAAAACCAGGGCTGCTCTGACAGATGTGGTGGAGGGACAAAAGGACCGCACACATCATGCATACAGACAACTCAACTGTACATTCAACATGTGCTGGTCTCTTTGAAGGGACAGTTCACCCCCAGATCAGAAATACGTATTTTTCCTCTTATCTCTAAGGCTATTTATGAATTAAGATTGTTTTAGTGTGACTTGTAAAGTGTGGAGGTATCAGCCGTAGAGATGTCTGCCTTCTCTCAATTATAATGGAGCTAGACAGCACTCAGCATGTGGTGCTCAGACTGCCAAAAATATATTTTTGAAGAACTCAACAGCAATGTCTCTTTTCAGGAATCATGACTCGGTTACTCAAGATAATCCACAGACCTTGTTGTTAGCAGTTTGATGAAGGAACTATTTTCTTTCTACCGAACTACACCCACCAACCATATCACTAGGCAGAGGGGAGCGTGCATCTTCTGCTAGCTCACCTAGCACCACTGAGCTAGCTAACGTTACAGCTCATCTGAGGAGGACGCCATTAATGTTTACATCTTGAGCTGTCATGAGCACGCTGCACGAGCCTCTCGTCCATGAGTAGATGCACTCTTCCTTCGGCGTGGATATGGTTGGTTGGTGTAGTTTGGTAGAAAGAAAATAGTTCCTACATGAAACTGCTCACAACAAGGTCTGTGGATTAGTTTGAGTAACCAAGTCATGACTTCTGGAAAGAGACATTAGTGCTGAGTTTTTCAAATGTATTTTTTGGCGCTTTGAGCACCACAATCTGGGTGCCGTCTAGTTCTATTATATTTGAGAGAAGGCAGACATCTCTACGGCTGATATCTCCGTCACTCTGTAACTCACACTAAAACAAGCTAGATTGATGGATACCGCTACAGGGAAGAGGAAATATATGTATTTTTGAATTTGGGGTGAACTGTCCCTTTAAACAGTACTGTACATCTGGTACGTGTTTAAGCCTCTAAGGCCAAACTCTGTGCTGGCAGTCTTTAAATTATACGTGAAAGTTAATTTCTTGAAACAGGAACTCAAATGCACACACACACACATTTGTTCATGTGATGTATATATAGCATGTACAGAGCATTGCAACAGAATTTCTTCCCCCCCCCCCCCCGGCTCCTTCACTCATGTAGCGTCCTATCACCCATGTTCCTCACTTTGAAGTCGGGGCAGGATTTGTCTCTGTTGGACACACACACACACATGTACATGATCTCATGGGATTTTTGCCCTGTGGTCTGCAAAACTCCCTGTCAATCCCAGCTTCAACAGAGCATTACTCTCTGAGTGTGTGTGTGTGTGTGTGTGTGTGCGCGCGCCTCAGTGTGTGCTGAAGCCTATTTATTGTGTTCTTGTATCCAGACTGTGTTCAGGGAGCAGTTCCAGCTTGCAGCTTTGCTCACACATTCAGCTGTGTGCTTTTGTGCGTAGGAGTGTTTGTGCATGTGTGCATTTGTCTGTACACATGTATGAATTTATGCTTTTGTGCATTTTTCTGTGTTTTTATTCCTCGTGTTCATTATTTCTTGTGTGTATGTGTAGTTGCAGACATAAACAATGGAAGTCAGACCTGCCGGCCTCCAGCGTTGTCATCACCTTTCACAATGAGGCTCGCTCTGCACTGCTGCGCACTGTGGTCAGGTAGGTCAATGGTGTGTGTTATTCACTTCAAAAAAAGAAAACCTTCTCTATTTTGATTTACGGACTTTTTTAAATTTGTTTTATCTTCTATAAATTCTCTCTCTCCCCTCTTTCAGTGTCCTGAAGAAAAGCCCTTCTCACTTGGTCAAAGAAATCATTCTGGTCGACGACTACAGTGATAACCGTGAGTAATGTACGCAAACAAATTGTACAAACAAACAAGCCAAATAAAATCAGTGTGTAAATGCATGCTTTGTGTGTGTTTCAGCGGAGGATGGAGCGCTGCTGGGGAAGATTGAAAAAGTGCGTGTGCTGAGAAACGACCGCAGAGAAGGTAGTTAGAAGAAGAAAAGAAGTTTTATTTTATTCAAAGGAACAT
The DNA here is from genome assembly GCF_041903045.1 of Epinephelus lanceolatus. Classification (NCBI taxonomy): domain Eukaryota; kingdom Metazoa; phylum Chordata; class Actinopteri; order Perciformes; family Serranidae; genus Epinephelus; species Epinephelus lanceolatus. The sequence continues at coordinate 27,096,392 of NC_135735.1, read as the reverse complement.
CTCAGTGCTGTTTTATGAATGCAATTATTCACTCCATGTTTATGGTTTGAGGGTTGAATCATTCTAAATTGGGTTTTTTGTGACTGACGTTTCTCTCAGGACTGATGCGCTCGAGGGTTCGTGGTGCAGATGCCGCCACGGCACCCGTCCTCACCTTCTTGGACTCTCACTGTGAATGTAATGACCACTGGCTAGAGCCGCTACTGGAGAGAGTGGCTGAGGTAAGCACACACACACACACACACACACACACACACCCCCCTGTACATCAGTAAGAAACATTATCATACATATAAAGAAAGTAAAAGTTGAACAAGTCCAACAAGAAAAACAAAGGATAAGAGACATTTTTGTGTTGTGATGTTAAGACAGAGATACTCAAAGATTGTTGAGGCTCAAAGATTAAAATCTAAACCGTCCACACACACACACACACACACACACACACTCTGTAAGTCGCTCTGGCTTTGACCTCCTTTTTTCTCTAAACACTGCTTGTCAGGTGTCTTTTAAAAGTGACAGCTAAAATACATGGCACCAGTCCTCAGCTGTTTATATTTGGATGTAAAGCATTAATATATTACTGTTAATAAACTGCACTGATTTCAGTTATATTTTTTGGCATGCTCATTCTCCATCAGCAGGGCGCGTGCACTTTATAGTTCCGTTGTAACCATGTTTTCAGACAATGTGTCATCATGTAAAAAAAAGGGGGAAAAAAACAACCCAACCACAAAACTGTAACGTCTCAGAGTAGAAGGTTTCTGAAGAGTCTGTCTCAGTATTTTAAAGATGTGCTGTATTACAGTGCTTAACATACATTCACAGTACTGATGCTGTCATTAATATTTATAGGGGAGCCAGTTTTTTCCTTCCCTCTTTTACAAAGAGGCCAGAGGTCAGCTACAGAGCAGCACCCCCGGAGCTGCTGGTCCGTCAGTCAGTGTCTCGTTAACATTCATGTGGAAAAAAGAGGAGCGCGTGACTTCAGTAACACAGGAATGTTTGGACTCTTTCAGTATAAAAGCACATTTTCACAGCTTTATAAGACAGTGAATCAGTAGGTGTTTTTAATCTTTAATTTATTTATTTTTTTGTAAGTTTATATACTTGTTGTTTTGTTGTTTGTTTGTTTTTTATTTCCAAGTGTCATACACCAAAGGTGTCCAGCCCTCATGGGCTTACAAGACACTTAAATCGACATGAAGGAGCCGTACAACATAACCAAAAGGAAAGCACAGGAAATGATGCTTTCATATATGCATCCACCCACCTACACACATATACATACATACAGTACAGGCCAAAAGTTTGGACACACCTTCTCATTCAATGCGTTTTCTTTATTTTCATGACTATTTACATTGTAGATTCTCACTGAAGGCATCAAAACTATGAATGAACACGTGGAGTTAACAAAAAAAGGTGAAATAATTGAAAACATGTTTTATATTCTAGTTTCTTCAAAATAGCCACCCTTTGCTCTGATTACTGCTTTGCACACTCTTGGCATTCTCTCCATGAGCTTCAAGAGGTAGTCACCTGAAATGGTTTTCCAACAGTCTTGAAGGAGTTCCCAGAGGTGTTTAGCACTTGTTGGCCCCTTTGCCTTCACTCTGCGGTCCAGCTCACCCCAAACCATCTCGATTGGGTTCAGGTCCGGTGACTGTGGAGGCCAGGTCATCTGCCGCAGCACTCCATCACTCTCCTTCTTGGTCAAATAGCCCTTACACAGCCTGGAGGTGTGTTTGGGGTCATTGTCCTGTTGAAAAATAAATGATCGTCCAACTAAACGCAAACCGGATGGGATGGCATGTCGCTGCAGGATGCTGTGGTAGCCATGCTGGTTCAGTGTGCCTTCAATTTTGAATAAATCCCCAACAGTGTCACCAGCAAAACACCCCCACACCATCACACCTCCTCCTCCATGCTTCACAGTGGGAACCAGGCATGTGGAATCCATCCGTTCACCTTTTCTGCGTCTCACAAAGACACGGCGGTTGGAACCAAAGATCTCAAATTTGGACTCATCAGACCAAAGCACAGATTTCCACTGGTCTAATGTCCATTCCTTGTGTTTCTTGGCCCAAACAAATCTCTTCTGCTTGTTGCCTCTCCTTAGCAGTGGTTTCCTAGCAGCTATTTGACCATGAAGGCCTGATTGGCGCAGTCTCCTCTTAACAGTTGTTCTAGAGATGGGTCTGCTGCTAGAACTCTGTGTGGCATTTATCTGGTCTCTGATCTGAGCTGCTGTTAACTTGCGATTTCTGAGGCTGGTGACTCGGATGAACTTATCCTCAGAAGCAGAGGTGACTCTTTGTCTTCCTTTCCTGGGTCGGTCCTCATGTGTGCCAGTTTCGTTGTAGCGCTTGATGGTTTTTGCGACTCCACTTGGGGACACATTTAAAGTTTTTGCAATTTTCCGGACTGACTGACCTTCATTTCTTAAAGTAATGATGGCCACTCGTTTTTCTTTAGTTAGCTGATTGGTTCTTGCCATAATATGAATTTTAACAGTTGTCCAATAGGGCTGTCGGCTGTCTATTAACCTGACTTCTGCACAACACAACTGATGGTCCCAACCCCATTGATAAAGCAAGAAATTCCACTAATTAACCCTGATAAGGCACACCTGTGAAGTGGAAACCATTTCAGGTGACTACCTCTTGAAGCTCATGGAGAGAATGCCAAGAGTGTGCAAAGCAGTAATCAGAGCAAAGGGTGGCTATTTTGAAGAAACTAGAATATAAAACATGTTTTCAGTTATTTCACCTTTTTTTGTTAAGTACATAACTCCACATGTGTTCATTCATAGTTTTGATGCCTTCAGTGAGAATCTACAATGTAAATAGTCATGAAAATAAAGAAAACGCATTGAATGAGAAGGTGTGTCCAAACTTTTGACCTGTACTGTACATATATATACCCATGGACATTTCTCACCTACATACATATTAATGTTAGGTGGTAATAGTGTTTCACACATATAGTGTACTCCTACGCTGCTCGTATGCATTTTGGATGAACTTAGCTAATAGGAATACCTTTTCTGAAAATAAATAGTGGAGTCTGCCTTCATCAGACATTGAAAACAAATCCGGTCCATCTTCAGATAAAATTTTACAGAAAAGCCTTTGCCTATGGTCGTGATACAAAGGACAGTAAAACAAAAAATGAAATTCATTTTCAATCTTTTAATTATACTAATTAACTCCTGAGGGGAAATTCAGTTTTTCATCCTGTTGTCATACACACACAGGCCCGAAATACACCCACATGTACAAACAGGACCTATACATGCATTAAATGGGGAGATGTCAGAGCGAGGGGGCTGCCCTGGACAGGTGCCCCAAGCAGGTGGGGGTTCTGTGCCTTGCTCAAGGGCCTCTCTGCAGTGCCCAGGAAGTTAATTGGCACCTTCCCAGATACCAGTCCATGCTCCATATTTGGTCTGGACGGGGACTTGTACTGGCGACCCTCCAGTTCCCAACCTAAGTCCCTATGGACTGAGCTGCTGCCAAATATAGAATATAAAAGAAATGAAATATCTCAAAACAAATGTCATAAAAAAGTCATAGTATAGTATGTCATACGATCTCATAAATTATTGCAGTATGTCATGAAAATGTCGAAGTGTATGTACACTTTTTCCTTGTGGCTTTCAATTATATGCTAGTCCCCGAAAATGGCACTCAGGGTGCTTTCAGACCTAAAGTTGTCTTGCTTTGGTCCAAATCAGCGACTGATTTTGTTACAAAGTTGCATAATTGCCTGGAGTTGGTTCATGTTATATATAAATATCTTGTGTGAGAAAGCTGCTCTTGATTGGTCAGAATTTTCCATGTGGGAAAAATCCAGGAAGTAAACAAAATGTTGAAGAAGAGTACACTTGGCAAGATAAATGCGACACTTTCTAATGTCACAATGGAGGGACAACTACGCGGGTTGATTTTAGCGCTGCTCATCGTGGACTATATTGCCGTCATTGTTCATTTTAGTCAAACCATACAGTTTGAAAATGAGGTGCGGCTCCAACTAGAAAACAATGTTTTGATGCATTGGATGTGCTGAATGTGCATGTTAAGGCAGTACAGGAGGAGGTGCACATTAATAATCCTCCAGGACTGTAACATGCACATGCTTGTTGAACCAGTGTGGTCAGAACACATTCTTACCACAAATGAACCACACTAGAGTTCGTTTGTAACTGAACCAAGACCACCTCTTCAAGAAGGTCTCACTCCGGTTGCTTTGTTGCACACCCGAGTGCGATTGCTGTGTTCACACCTGCCCAAATGAACCGCACTTAGGGGGCAAACGAACTTGAGTTCAATTGAACCAAACCAAACAGAACAGGAATGAAAGAACTCTCAGATCGGAGGTTTTAAAAGTTTTGATGACTAAGATGTGTGTTTCAGAATGCTCTAAAGTGGTCAATTTAGTTGTTGAGTTTTCAAATTGTCTCCCGAGGGTCGGGTGCCCTGGATGTCTCTTTTAGTTAGCGGGATGCGATTTATCCTTTGGGATAATAACAGTCCAGTGTCAGAGCAGTTGGATAGAGATGCAGGTTTATTTGATTTAAAACAACAGACCTCTCTCAGGTTTATGTTTCCCTCTTCTCTAACTACTGCGAGCTGTAAAAGGAAAATCCTTAAACAGAATAAACTCTATTACAGATTAACAGCGTGTTGATATTTAAAGTGAAGTCTCTTAGTAATGACTTGAGAGGGAACTTCTTGATTAAACGTAACCTCAGAAGTGGGGCACTTTGTGTAAAATGGAGCTTGTTTGTTAAATATTTATCTGATGTGTCTGAAAATAGTCTGATTCTGCATTTGATCCTCCCAAACGTGGTGTTTTGTCATTCCCCAGTTAATAAGCTCCCAGAGCCAAATCTGAAACATTTTGCTGTCAAAGTAATTGACTTTGCTTTTCTTTGCTTTAGTTGCACTTCTAAATAATGAATCACTCAATACAAAGCAGAAATCAGAAGAAGTGCCGTCTGTGTGGGTGTAACCTCGTGTGTCATATCAAAAGGTTTCAACCCAAAATAAATAAACTCAGTCAGTACCTGGAGGCTTGTTCTGTTGTTGTCATTGTGGCCACTTGAGCAATTCTGTCTCCAAACTCCTGCGTGATGTGGCTCTGTGGGAGTGATTTAGTGTGGAAGAGACAGAGCGGCTTTACTTTCAGTTACACTTCATAAACACAGTGATAAACTAAATGCAGAGCATAAACTAAACAACATGAGTCACTGGTGCTGAGGGAAATATTTACGTCTGCTCGAAAATGACAAAAAATATGGTCAACTTAGACTTTTAGTTCATTTTTTTATCAATGCACCACACTTCCTGTTATTACCATCCAAAGTCTGTTGAAAACGCTCTGATGAAATATTTTGTCTCCGTGCTTCCTTCTCAGGACAAGACCAGAGTAGTTTCTCCGATAATTGATGTAATCAACATGGACAACTTCCAGTATGTCGGAGCGTCGGCTGATCTGAAAGGAGGTACGGTACACAAGTAGAGAGCTACACACACACACACACACACACACACACACACACACACACAGGATGTCCTGTGTGTCAGTTCAGCAGTGTTAATACCTGGTGTTTTGAGATCCTGTGCTCTTAAGCAGTTTTCACTTAAGGCTGCTGTGACTTTTTCTCACGCCCAAGACAAACACTTTGGTTAAGTGTACACACACGCAGTGCATGTTTAGTTTAATGGCTTACTGGACATAAACTGTGCCCTCCACACTGCATACTGATTCCTTTTTTCTACAAACAGGGTTGCAGTGGTGCACTGTTGTATAAATATATATATATATATATATATATATATATATATAAATTATTATAAATATATAATGTAAATTGTATACTATGGTAAGAAAAATTGACTGTTAGCATATCATGTTAATTTGCTAATGATGGTACTGAAAGAAATGCACCTGAAGAATCTCATCTGCATTCCTTTCCGACTGCCTGTCAGACGTTTATGTTGTAGGTATTACATGAGTATAAGGTGATGAATCGGACAGCTTCACTATTTACTTAACGTTACTGACTTTCACAATACAGTACAGCTGTTTTATTACATTGGCATTAAAGGGGCATTATAGATTCACTTCACAAGGATGGTTTCAGCCACAGGTGCTGTCCCTGTGTGCATTCATCTTCTGTCTCCCTCAGCCATAAGCTTCAAGGAGACTGCGTTTTTCACTGTTTCCATATTTTGTCATGTATGACAAAACTCAAAATGGAAACTGTAAGAGGATTACTTGATCACTATAAATTATTTAAACAGCATTCGTATGTGAATGATTCTGTCCGAAGCTTTTTTAATCATTTTGGACTGTAACCATCATTACTATAAGTGGTTTTCACTGTAATATAAACATTTTTAATACATAAATTACAATGATTTATTACATAAATTATATTGCATAAATGGTGAAATAATAATAATATTATTGACAGTAATTATATATACAGTACAGGCCAAAAGTTTGGACACACCTTCTCATTCAATGCGTTTTCTTTATTTTCATGACTATTTACATTGTAGATTCTCACTGAAGGCATCAGAACTATGAATGAACACATGTGGAGTTATGTACTTAACAAAAAAAGGTGAAATAACTGAAAACATGTTTTATATTCTAGTTTCTTCAAAATAGCCACCCTTTGCTCTGATTACTGCTTTGCACACTCTTGGCATTCTCTCCATGAGCTTCAAGAGGTAGTCACCTGAAATGGTTTCCACTTCACAGGTGTGCCTTATCAGGGTTAATTAGTGGAATTTCTTGCTTTATCAATGGGGTTGGGACCATCAGTTGTGTTGTGCAGAAGTCAGGTTAATACACAGCCGACAGCCCTATTGGACAACTGTTAAAATTCATATTATGGCAAGAACCAATCAGCTAACTAAAGAAAAACGAGTGGCCATCATTACTTTAAGAAATGAAGGTCAGTCAGTCCGGAAAATTGCAAAAACTTTAAATGTGTCCCCAAGTGGAGTCGCAAAAACCATCAAGCGCTACAACGAAACTAGCACACATGAGGACCGACCCAGGAAAGGAAGACCAAGAGTCACCTCTGCTTCTGAGGATAAGTTCATCCGAGTCACCAGCCTCAGAAATGGCAAGTTAACAGCAGCTCAGATCAGAGACCAGATGAATGCCACACAGAGTTCTAGCAGCAGACCCATCTCTAGAACAACTGTTAAGAGGAGACTGCGCCAATCAGGCCTTCATGGTCAAATAGCTGCTAGGAAACCACTGCTAAGGAGAGGCAACAAGCAGAAGAGATTTGTTTGGGCCAAGAAACACAAGGAATGGACATTAGACCAGTGGAAATCTGTGCTTTGGTCTGATGAGTCCAAATTTGAGATCTTTGGTTCCAACCGCCGTGTCTTTGTGAGACGCAGAAAAGGTGAACGGATGGATTCCACATGCCTGGTTCCCACTGTGAAGCATGGAGGAGGAGGTGTGATGGTGTGGGGGTGTTTTGCTGGTGACACTGTTGGGGATTTATTCAAAATTGAAGGCACACTGAACCAGCATGGCTACCACAGCATCCTGCAGCGACATGCCATCCCATCCGGTTTGCGTTTAGTTGGACGATCATTTATTTTTCAACAGGACAATGACCCCAAACACACCTCCAGGCTGTGTAAGGGCTATTTGACCAAGAAGGAGAGTGATGGAGTGCTGCGGCAGATGACCTGGCCTCCACAGTCACCGGACCTGAACCCAATCGAGATGGTTTGGGGTGAGCTGGACTGCAGAGTGAAGGCAAAGGGGCCAACAAGTGCTAAACACCTCTGGGAACTCCTTCAAGACTGTTGGAAAACCATTTCAGGTGACTACCTCTTGAAGCTCATGGAGAGAATGCCAAGAGTGTGCAAAGCAGTAATCAGAGCAAAGGGTGGCTATTTTGAAGAAACTAGAATATAAAACATGTTTTCAGTTATTTCACCTTTTTTTGTTAAGTACATAACTCCACATGTGTTCATTCATAGTTTTGATGCCTTCAGTGAGAATCTACAATGTAAATAGTCATGAAAATAAAGAAAACGCATTGAATGAGAAGGTGTGTCCAAACTTTTGGCCTATACTGTATGTCAGTTTAAGTCAACACAGATATTGCTGCACATTCATCTACAATAATGGCTTAAAGGGAAATTTCGGTTTATTTCAACCTGTCTCCTATCATCCTAAATTTGTTTCAAGTGACTAGTGACATAAAAATAATAGTTAGCATGTTAGCCATTAGCCTAGATACAGCCGGGGCGCATAGTAGCGTCAGACCTGTTAAAACGTAAGTGAAAGGGCAACCTTCAAGTTCACAGTTAGTCCACTAAACAAGCTTTTTTCCACAAAGACCGCCTCATATCGTTAGGATAAATGTCAGAGAACATATAGACAAATAATAATATAATAATAATAATAATATAAACAAATTTAGGACGTTAGGAGACAGGTTGAAATAAACCAAAATTTCCCTTTAAATGACCTCTGTTGCAGAAAGTGTATTGATACATAGACATTTTTACAACACTAGTCCTGAAGGCAATTTATAAATGGGCCCCAGATGGTTTGAAAGCTTTCTTGTTCGTTTTTTTAGTGTGTATGTATTTTTTTTCCTCAGACCATGGCCCAATATGTGGTCTACTGTGGTACTTTTTAGATACTATTTCCTACTGCATTTTGAGTATGTAGTACATTCATACAGATAAACTGACTTATATGCCTCCTCCTCTGCTTTCTAGTATTACTATATAGAGTAAAACTAGGACACAGCCATGCACATGGTCAGATTTATGGGTTGTTCTCTCTGTGCTGACACATGAACACAGACAGACATGTGAGATCAGGCAGCTGCAGATGTATCCAGTCAACTGATCTGAACCTGCCAAATCTAATTACATAACCAGACCTCTACTTAATCCCAACTAATGGTCATACTGGCATTGTCCTTTCATCCTCTGTGTGTGTGTGTGTGTGTGTGTGTTTATGTTGGCAGGTTTTGACTGGAATTTGGTGTTTAAATGGGACTACATGACTCTGGATCAGAGACGATCCAGACAAGGCAACCCCATCGCCCCTATAAAGTAAGACAGACACACTCGCACATCTACTGAAGTCATCATACATGTTTGACTCACTTTTGTGTTCCAGTTTCCACCTACTACTAATCTTACCCATTTCCTCACCCCATCCTCCTGCCCTCTTTCTCTCCCCTCCTGCAGGACTCCGATGATAGCAGGAGGTTTATTTGTCATGGATAAGGAGTACTTTGAGCTGCTGGGAAAGTATGACATGATGATGGATGTGTGGGGAGGAGAGAACCTCGGTAAGTGCTGTAAAAAGTGCAAATGCTAATTCAGTAGAGTCACGGTGGAGCATGGAGTCAGTAGAATCACAGTAGACAGATGATGGTGGTTAGGAGATGAAAGTACGACACAGTAATTGGATGTCAGAGGAATAGAAAATCTAGGTGAGTGAAAGAAAGGAGAAAACAAATAGTGGTGTGTGTGATTAAGAGTGGAAAGTAAAGTGGCAGGTAGAGAAAATAAGCTGTCAACATTTACCATCAATACACTTCGCTGCTGTAATGTGTTACACCCAGTCTGTCTCATTCCCCAAATATCAGCCTCTAGAGGTGACAGGCGTGTCAGAAGTTTTGCCAGAGGCATTAAAGAAATAGTTTGACATTTTGGGAAATGCAGTTAATAGCTTTCTTGTGAGACTCAGATAAGAAGATTGATACCAGAGATGTCTGTGAGCACATATGAAGCTGCAGCCAGTTAGCTTAGCCTCGCACGAAGACTGGGAATGGGGAAAACCGCCAGCATGTCTTTGTCTAACAGTCATAAAGTCTGCCTACCAGCACCTCTAATGCCTACCATACAATAGGAGACTTTGAAAGGATAAATACCTTTGAAAGACTAAAGTCCCTCACATCTAAAAACAATGCTTTCAGTTTTCAGTCACTCTCTTTAAGATTTAGCACAGGCTGGACATCTTGCAGGGTCAATATTTGCAAGACTGTAACTGGATTCCTTTTCAGATCATTACCCATCCTGCTCCAAGTGTAAAATATGACACCAAACTCACTTAAAGATATGTGACATATTAACTCCTCACATGTCCACAAAAGCACATAACTCTAGAAACTCAAGATGAAAGGTGTCATATGTCAACAGCATTCTTGTCAGTTTGGCATCAATTTAATAATAGTCTTTTCCTACTGTATTTTCGTACAATTTCGCACCAAGAATTTCGTACATTCTGGATATGTCGCCTCAACTCGCTTCCAGCCTCCGATGGTTAGCTGCGCTATTTGAGTGAGAGGAGACTGTGGGAATGAGAAGATTACAGTTTTCAAAAGTTAAAATTTCTCACTGAAATATGTCCTTGTTTTTGGATACACGCAGACTTAAACACAGACTCTTGTTCACGCCACAAGAAAACAGAGACTTGTTCACACTCTTGTGCCTCCACAGAGACTCGTTCATGGTTACTGTGGTGCTTCTTATTTAGCTGGAGAGAGCGAAGCTTTTGGTTGTTGACAGTGTTCATGTCATTGAACTACACTGAAGTATTTGCATTAGCCAAGACTAAAAAGTTAAGATACTATAAAGCATGATTGCCTTTTTTGGAACGTACAAACAAGGAAAAGACTGACGCAAGACAGCTCGGGCTGAGTTGAATGACCACCTTTCACCAATGGATGGATTATTGAACGGGCCTATCAGGCACAGGCCCAGGGACCCACAGTGTCAGGGGGCCCCCTTGGCTTCATCTTTAAAATCTTAAATGCCAAATCAACACATACAGACCAGGAAGAGACTTAAGATGACCACAAGGAGACAAAAACACACAAAAAGATGCATAGTGACCAAAAGAGATGCAAAACCACCACAAAGTCTGTGTGTCTTCCTCCCATGTAGGAGAGGTGGTGGAGCCCTTTGCATTTATGTGCCCAGGGGCCCACTGTCTCATAATCCGCCCATGCTTACACTGAACAATCAGGATCACAGGAGTGCACACCAACTGAGATAAAATTTATACAGACGATAGTGAAATTGCTTGAAAAAGTGTTATGTCTCATTTGTTTAATCGGAACAAAAAGTAAAATGTAAAAATAACAATTTGTGTTTTGGGGCTGGTAGGTGGACTGTCTTACCTTTTGGGCAGAGTCAGGGTAGCTGCTTCCCTCTGTTTTCAGTCTTTATTCTAAGTTAAACCAACTAAATGCTGCAGCTTCATATTTGAAGTACAGATGTGGGTGGTATCGTACTTCAAGAAGGCAAATTATTGTATTTCCCAAAATGTCAAATTATTCCTTTAAGTCTTAAACAGGTAAATATTTGTATTTTTGGTTTATTCTAAATGCTTTTGTTCTGAAAAACAGAGCTTTGCTCACGTGTATGTAAACTCTGCACTGTCTCGCACCAGTGATGATTCTCACGGTGTGATCAACTCATGAGCTCATTTTTTGGTTTCCGTGCCAGGATCATGAAAAGGAGCAGAAAATCCTTCAGTAATTTGGTGGTCATATCTGGCTAAAAGAGTCTTCCAGACTGCATTTGATCTCAGAAAATTACAGTGTTAATGTGATAATGATTACAGTCAGTATTGAGTGAAAATAACCATAGTGTACACAATGGAGATCATTTGCAAACAGCACAATGAGATAATAACAGCTGTGTCTCCCTGTTGCCTTTGTCTGAATTCAGTTGGGAAATTGTCGAGAATAAACAGAATGATTCATGTTTTCTCGAGACGGTGCAATGATTCAGAGATGGATTGACAATTCAGATACTGATTTACTTGTGTGCTCGTTTAGACTTATTCAAATGCAGACAGTGCTGGAGAGGGAACATGAAAACATCAACGCACTGAAAACATTAATGAGGTGCAGACGTCCTGAGTTAACGACGCCACAAGACTTCTTACGCTCTGCTTATAATAATTAGCTGTGGTATTTTTATGGAAACAATTTGTCGGAACAAAGGTAACCTTGTGTGTGTGTGTTTGTGTGTGTGCGCTTGTGTTTGTGTGTTTCAGAGATCTCATTTCGAGTGTGGCAGTGTGGTGGTAGCCTGGAGATCATCCCCTGTAGCAGAGTTGGCCATGTCTTCAGAAAGCAACATCCATACACCTTCCCCGGTGGGAGTGGGACTGTGTTTGCAAGGTAACTCTCACACACACACCTTCTAACTCCCAACTCATCAAATACCGATGCTCAGTCAGTTGCCATCAGCGTTAAAATATGACGCGCAAGGTACCCTACCTTTATCTACTTTAGTCACCACCTGTTACATGCATTATGTCTCTTCAAAAAACCATCAGTTTTCACAGAAAGTGGACAGTTTCAGTTCATTAAATGCATGTAGTCTTTTTAAAATAAAATTAGAATGTTGGTAAAACACTGCGTTATAAGGTTTAGGCAGCAAAAAGTGGTTAAGTTTTAAAAAAAAATTGTGGTTTGACTTAAAATAGGTACATTTTCTACTAACGTAATGTAACATCATATGTAATCAGCACTGCGTGCTACAGTACACATACCAGCACACTATGTTAATAAAATAACTTGATTGACACAGGACATGAATAACAGACTCCTGGGTGAAAGTCCAGAGTTTGTTTGACCCATCAGCTTCCCCTTCTCCTCGCCCTATGCAGACTTTCTTGCTTTTTATACTATGGCAGGTGCCTTGGTATGTCAGTGTCTGATGCTGAGGGCCACTGACCACGCGTCGGTATTTGAAGAGTGGGGAGTGAGACTGGGCTGCCACACACACACACACACACACACACACACACACACACAAACAAGAGGGTTAAACACTTATTAACCATCCAAGCTCCTCCCATCACGCTCATTCATCGATTTACTGAAGAACAATATTATCCATACACACACGTCACACTGCTGCCACTTGTTTAATCTATACTGGATATCTTGTGCCTCTCTTTATGAGCCATTGAAGTCCTCCTTCAGACATGTTTTAAAGTATACTGTTATTTTGTTCAACATGATTCCACATAATATTTAAAACAAGTGAAAAGGCACTGCAAGCAGATCCGCTCCTTCTCCCTCCTTGAGAAATTCGGGATCTGGCTTCTGCTGCACCCATTACTGCTGCTTGCACAAGGTTGGCACATCAAGATGACTAGCATTAGCATGAGAGGAAACATTAGAGAGATTCAGCCAAACATGTTTGAGCTTCAGTCAGACACAGATGAGGAGTCTGTTGTGCACCAAAATCAGCGACTACCAGATGTATCAGATTAATAAATGTAGTCAGCATCTTTTATTCGTTTATGTTGTTTATTAGCTTAAAGGCTAACTGGCAGTGGCTGACACTGCATTAGTGGTTGTGAAACAGACAATAATATCTGCTACGATGGGGTTTATCGTAGATAGCAGAAGAAAGCTCTAGGTTTACGACAACAAACAGCACACACCGGAATGTTTGCTGTTAAAACTTTGACTATGCTAATGCTAACTCTGCTCTCTGTACTGACACTGTGCTGGGGTTTTCAGATTTCTTTGTTGGTATTGTGTTGAAGTCTGTTCTCCCTTCAATACGCGTTTCCTGTATTAGACAGTAATTAGCTTTCATGTTAGTGACGTACCTAATGCACAGACACAAGTCCGTATAGTCAAGCTCAGACGTTTTCGGGGACATAAACAGAAGAAAAACACATTATTGAGTGGAGGAGGACTCTTAAGTCATGATTTAACCGTATTATTAATGAATGTCTACTAATCTCAGGGTTGGTGGTTTGGTCCCCAGCTCCTCTTGTCCACATTGAAGCAATTAAATGAATTTCCCAAAATTTGAAACTGTCCCTAAATCTGAACATGCCTATTGGGCAATCCTCATCTGCTGAGGAAAATCATGTGATACAGTTGCAAAAGATCCAGTTTTTATGTTGGGTATTATTTTCTTTTTCGTTTGGGTTGACTACTTCTCCCCCCATACAACACTCTTCAGACTTAATACTAACATTGTTTGGTACCCTTGCCTCTTTTATCAAGCGCTGTTGTAAACACTGAAACATACATTATTGCATTTTACTACAGCTTTGAGAATTAAACCAGTGAGGCATAATTAAAACCAAGCACCAGCAATTAAAAAACAATAAAAAAGTAATCATAGGGAAAATTGGCTTCAGATTTAGAAAGAACGCGCTTCTTAAATATAGAAGATCTGTTTTTGCATGTGCTTCCCTTTAGAGCTCTGATAAATGTGACAACATAATCAGCGGAGATCAAGAATGAGAAACAGGATACACGGAAAGATATGGATCTCTGCTTTGAAACTGTCGCCAACCACAAGTAACAGACCCTGGAAACGAGCCAGACAAACCCTCACGGCCCTGATTAACAACTGCAACAAATAGATAACAGGGAATTTGAAGTGGATGTGGTTTCTCTGGTCCTCCCAGTGATGTGCAGCACTATGGAGAAAAAAAAACAAGAAATGAAGGGCGTAATAGACCAACAGTGTGGCGTGTCTTCAGAATGAGCTCATCCCTATCTTAAGTTGAATTCTGAAATGGCCACTCAGAGATACTGAGTGATACTTGTGATGTTAGCTGCAGATGAAAATGACTAAATGTTTCTTGATCGCCATCACCAACCAGGAGGTTTAAGATCATCAGTCACTGACTCATTAATTTGTCACATGAAATCGTAACAGTTACAACTCCGGTGAAATGTGATTGTGTCAGCTCCTTCAGCTTGTGCACTGCAATTCAGTCCTTTTTCAGCTCTTCTTAAGTTGTTGGCTGCAGGGTAGTTCTGTTAACCCATGGTTTCTGGTTGTGGAATGATTTAACTGTAGTTTTGGGTACAGTTGTTCTGTTGTGCAGTGGTTAGCACTGTCGCCTTACATCAAGAAGTTCCTGGTTTGAACCATAGGGTGGAGGAGTTCCTCTGTGTGGAGTTTGCATGTTCTCCCTGTGTCAGTGTGGGTTTTCTCCGGATACTAAGATAAGATAAGATAAGATAAGATACACCTTTATTGATCCCATAATTGAGAAATTCCAGTGTTACAGCAGTCAAGGAGAAAGAGTCAGATTAAAGATTTCAAAATTAAACTTAAAAAAATTAAATAACTAGGCATGCAAGTACAAAAATACAAGAGACGGCAATAAATAACAATAACAATAATAATAATAATAATAATAATAATAAAAACAGCTTCTTCCCACAGTCCAAAGACATGCAGGTTAATTGGTGACTTTAGATTGACTGTAGGTGTGAATGTGAGCGTCAATGGTTGTCTGTCTCTATTTGTTGTGATAGTCGGGTGACTTTTCCAGGGTGTACCTCGTCTCTTGCCCAATGTCAGCAGGGATAGGCTCCAGCTCAACAAGATGCCCACATGTTCGCTCCCCCCGAACACAGGAAGCAACTAAATTAGTAGGAAAAATAATCACAGTACACAATACACTGGCCCTCCTCCATCCACCTGGTGAGTAAAAAACAGACCAACATGTTTGCTGTCTTGAAAAAACCTTTCATACCCTGTCACCTGCTATCTGTGGCCAGTCAGGGAGGATTTCTGGATTATTAGTGCCACTTTGGCCCAAGTGGCATCAGTCTCCCCTCATTTGGAGCTAAATGGCACTTAATTATACTTTGACAAAAATATTAATCAAATTAACCCTCACAAGAGGCATTATCAGATCATACACAGTGAAACTGATAAACAAGTAAATATTTAATATTGACATTTTAAATGGGAAGTACACACAAAACATGACAAGTTCCTGGCTCATTTAAATGTTGATCAGATAGGTGAGACAAATGTTCACCTTCCTCTCAGCATACATACCAAAGTTAGCTCAAGGAAATTACATATCAGGGATGGAGAAATTAGACTCCATGACAACCACTATTCTGCAGTTCCAAAAGTAGTTGCGTAACCCTGTCTGACATTTAAAAAATATAGTTTATTTATCGATGGCTGCAGTGATGTTCTCGTGTATCAGCCTCATGAATGGATACTCCCCATGCAGAACGGCTTCATCTGTGCTTTGGGGCTGCTTCAGTTCATTGTGCTGCCCTTCAGTCTTAAATAAAACCCCAGACACCCTCCCTGTGTCTGCTGGCGGTGACCCTGGGGAGCGACGAGACAGCAACTGTTTTGTCTGTTTGGACGGCTTTATAATTGCTCTGAGAGTAGCATTTCCCAAATATCCAAGACCCTGTTTACACTTGGTTTTAAAATGCGTTTCAGTGATTTGAACAGAAGTGGACAGCCGAGACACATTGCCGTTCACACCTGTGTCCATCAGATGTCTCTGAGGTGTCCAGCTGTTGCTTAGATTTCGTTACTGCCTACGATCACTTCTACTAGAAGGTCAAAGGGCCCAGCGCACAGTTATTACATCAGTCTGTTGCCAGACAAGTGCCAGATTTTTTTCACACTGGCTGGCTAAAAAAAAAAGTACTAAATGTTAACACCCATTATACATGTACCATCTGTTCCAACCGTTTGGCAGGACAAAGTCATTTGTGACTTGCAATGACCTCGAGCGTTGGCACACTGTCAGCAAAACAATAACCACATCCTGCACTGATGAAGTATTTCCTGTTATGTCCTGGTGGGGGAAGCATCTGGATGCATTAGCGCTACAGAACAAAAGATTGGTGGTCAAGTGTGTCGCAGACCAACTTGGCAAGTGGTTTGAATGATCAGATCACAATGCTATGAGGTCGGATTTAGCGCTGTCCGCTTGAGATTGCCCAAGGGGCATTTTAAAACCAAGTGTAAACAGGGTCCACATTGCATATACTCGACATGTGGAGACAGTACCAACTTAGAATCAATGTGAAGACCCCATATGAAGTTCCCCCGGAGTGCGCTGTCTGCAGTATGTAGCTGGGGTGCAGGTGGATCAGGGTGAAAGATTTCTGCAGAAGAAAAATATAGCTACATGTTGAAAATAGCTGTAGTGAAAAATACTGAAACACTGTCTGGTGTCACCTCCACCACGAGAAGTTGCAGTTCACTGATCTTCAGTTGCCAGTGTTGATGGTTTTGGGAGCTTTTAGTCCAGTAGATGCATGTGGACATAGCAGAAGACTCATGCAGGCAAAACAGTGTTTGAGACATTCACTGTAGCAGAAGTTCACTGTGTTAATGCATCACTCCATCCTGTCTGAGCACCAGCCTTGCTGGCTTGTTTGTGAGAATTAACATATAGAATATACTGTAGTCAGATATTTGTCCAGTTTCCCAGACAAAAGCAAAGAAGGCAGCTTCTCTAAACCTGAGTCACCACGGTGCCACTTTTAAGATTCACAGGTACAAGTTCTGTACCCGTCTGGAAGGGAACATAGCTGTCATAAGTCAGTCTGTCAATTTTTGCTGTCACAGTTTCTTCAGATGTTTTGTGATAGTCAGCTGTCTGATGGTGCACTATTAATAAAGTTTAGTGCACTATTAATAAAGTTTAGAGCTGCAACTAACAGTTGTATTCACCGTTGATTAATCTTGATTAATCATTTGGTCTTAAAAGAAAATTGTCAAGCCTTGTAGGAAATGCCTGTCACAAGGTGACGTCTCCGTATTGCTTTGTTCGACTGACAGTCCAAAACCCTAAGACGTTCAGTTTATTATCACTAAAGACAAAAGAAGAAGCTGCAAGGAGGAAATGTTTGGTGATTTTGCTTAAATACAACAACATAAGAACAACTGAAACAATTATCCAAATGGCTGCTGATGAACATTTAGTGTTGATCAGTTGAAACAAGCCATTTCAGCTCTAATGCATTTAGCTCAATGACTGCAGGGTGAAACCAAAAGTGAATATTCTCTCTCCAAATGTGGAACATATAGACTGAAGGTCTGTTCTGGTTTTTACTCAGTTATGCCAACTCAGTAATCCTACTTCATGAGACAGACCTCAGGTACAGCATATAAAATAGTGCAGCTGCAGCAAATTTGCATACATTTCTTTTTTTTACTTTATCTTTATTGCTTTCTTTTTAGAGTGTAATTATAGAAGGTGAAAAGGAAAGAAAATACAAAAAAAGTTTAACAAAGCCTAAAGGGAGGAACAAGTCTACAGTCTTTTTAGACAACATTACTCTTTATGCCTTTCCTTAATTTACATATTAACTGTTTCCCTCAGCCTTTTGCAAAAAAAATCTTCCTTTAATTTTAGTGTGAGATTCTCCGTTACCAGGATATCATCTGTAATGGTCAGCCATCATTTCTGATCTGGTGCAACAATCTTGAACTAGTTCTCTGTGATAGCCTTCTTTCTGGCAGCGAGGAGAATCTTGATCAAATACTGATGCCCAGAGGCACTAATTGACATGCCTCATTTGACCCACTTCAAATGATACTCCTGTGGCACCCTGCAGGCAACTTCAAAACTTGTGTGGTTCCAATTGGTCTGCATGCAAGTGATAGTGTGCCTTAATGTATGTGTTTCCTAACAGTCTGGCTTATATAAACTATCGCACTTTCTTACTCAGACAGATAAAGGAACGGGGGCAATTTGGGATATAGACAGTTGTCATAAATAAAACAAAACAGACAGTACAATACAGAACACACAGAATGCAGTATTACACACTGTCAGGAATAAATCATTGACAATTAGTGGTCACCGCTGGTTAAGAAAAGTGATAGCAGACAGGACAAAGGATGATTTGTAACGCTGAGTGCTACATTTAGGGAGGCAAAACCTCCACCTTGATGGAAGCATCTGACACTCAACATAGAGGGGATGTTGAGAGTCTGAGACAATCGACCGAGCTTTAGAGGTGACCCTGTCTTCAAACAGATACTGTAAGTTATTAAAAGTAATCAAATCTTAATCAGATACTTCCATAAATAAACCCAAATCATGACTTAAAATCATTTCATTCACACATAACCTCTGAAATATCATTGACGCTATCAAGCCAATAAGCCAGCAAACAAATAAACAACATCTTATAAATAATCAACTCAGAGATCTGCCACACATTACCACATTACGTGAATGAAATCTAATGGAACACAGTGCTGTCTCACAAATTAAACGACATGAATGAGTGAATCTATGAGGATTGTTCCTGCTGCTTGTGTAACACCGCGGCTGCGCGCTACATAAGTACTTAACTTGCGGTAGGTCGTAGATCATTGTTTGTGCTATTGTCAAACAAACACATACATACCAATAGTGTCTCTGTGGTTTTCTGAGCATTGATGCAACAACCTTTTCTACAACCTGTTTCTCTGTGGAGGAGACAAACAAAGGAAGTGCATAAATTACAAAATTCTAAAATCGCAGCAAAAGAATGAAAAAGAAAATAACAGTTTTTTAATTAAAGGCTTAACATGCACATATTTTTATATTCAGCACATCCCATCTGGAATATAAAATAAAGAAGCTCCTAGTAACTCCAGAAGTTGCCTGAGAATCTTCACATTTCATGAAGTTTTCTTCAGTATCAAAGTGATCCAGCCTTGTCAGACTGCGAGCCCCTGTTTTATAAAGAATATATGATCAAGTTGCGTTTTACTTTGACTCCAGCTGACACAGGGTCTGGCGGTACTGTGATACAGTATTGAAAAAATGGAGATTTGACAAAATGTCATTGGACATCATGTCAACACACACTGACCAGTGAAGCAGTAACTGGAAAAATAAAAACACACTCACATTTCCGTTTAGCCAGTGGCACTGTGCTCTCTTATGTCTGTGGAGATGTATGAAAGTGAGAGGGGGAGCACACACACACACACACATCCAATTTAGAGATGTCTCACTTTCTACTTCTGACACTCTGTTTTTCATTTCCTCCTCCGTCCTTAATGTTCCTCACCTGCTCTTGGTCTCCTCTTGCCCGTCTTCGGTCACACCTCTCCCCATTTCCTCCCTGTTTGACACCCTTGCCTCATTTACCTTCTCTCACCTCTCTCTCAGGAACACAAGGAGGGCAGCTGAGGTGTGGATGGATGAGTATAAAAACTTCTACTACGCTGCTGTCCCCTCAGCGAGAAACGTCCCCTACGGAAAGTAAGTACCATGAAGTATGAGCCCTGCAGGAGTCAGACAGAATAATGTAGCTGGATCATAAAATTACAAAGCCAGCCACGTGTATGGGCATATTAATTGGATTGTCAATTAGCAGCATGTCAGCTGTAAAATAAGTCAGTTAACCCTTTTATTGAAGTGAAATGAGGCAGTTAATTTGGCTTAAAAGAGGGCAGAAAGTCAAAAGACTGACTGCTGTATTATTTGACAGGCTGAAGGGATTAGTGTTAAATTATGACAGCAGATGCCAAAGCAAGAGAACATGATGGACACAGAAGGCATTGGTAAAGAGGAGCGATGGATAGGCCATACAGAAGCCTTACTAGTATAGTATGCATCAAAAGTATGCGTGCGCATGTTGGCAACGAAAGTGGCGTTTTGCCTCAGCAATCCAGACGAATTAGCGAGCTTTAAACATTTAATTAAGACTGTTACCAGCACCACAATGTCTGGGAGTTGCGTGTTCTGTTGTCAGAATCGATATTCCAACAGCAGACTGAAGCTCTACAGAATCTCACCAGGATCACGACTGTTTCAGAGCAACAGGTGTTTCGCTGTAAAGAGGGATCATGTTAACTGGTGACTCAGCTGAGTGTGTTGTGGTTGTTCACAGTGATGGCAAAACATGTATTTGTCCTCGTAAAAGCCTTCAGTTTGACTTATACCAATTCAATTTTTTTTAATTCATTTTATTCAACCGAAGACAGACAGCAACATAAGTTACAGACACACAACATAGAACAGAAACCAAAGAGTGCAACTTTTAGTCCTTCTGCAGAAGATTCCACATATAAGGAGCTGCATACATAAATGCTTGCTTGCCAAACTCTGTACGTACCCTTGGTGCAGACAGTAAACACGTCCTGAAAACGGAGAGCATAGCCATTTTCAATTTTTCGCTTAATGTACACACATAGTTATGTTGGAAGTAGGCCAAGAATAGCTTTGTACACAAGAGAATACCAATGAAAAAGTCTACGAAATTTTAAAGGCATGAGGTAGTGGCCTACAGTTGGTAATAAATCTCGATGCAACATGGTACACAGAGTCTAGAGCATGCAAACACTGGGAGGGTGCACTCATATATAATACATCCCTACAATCAAGCACAGTCAAGAAGAATGTGGCAGAGACCAGTCTCTTTTTGGCCAAGAAATACACACTCATCTGTGTTTATAATCTACAACAACCATTTACACTAAGTTTCTACAAGCAACCATTAAACATTCAGCTCAAATGAACCAGTTAACACGGACACTTGTTAAACCGAATCTCTGGCGGCGTGTTTGGCTGCAAGCTGTGTTGACTGCCACTGGACTGAGGATACGATCAAAAGTACTCATGGTACATTACAGAAGCAGAATTCATGTTTGCATGACAACTATATTACAGAGCTTTGAACTATCTGAGCTAGCAAGCCAACAGCACCCTGCTATTTAGATACAATTCCTTGATAGGATATAGTCTTCTGGTTTGTTTAACCCAAACCTCATAGTGGTCTAGTGCAGTGGTTCCCAACCAGTGGGTCGTGGTCCAAAATTTTGAATGGACTACAAGTGACTTGCAAGTGTGTAAGGTTTGTAAAAAAACACACTTTATTTTTAAAGTACAGTGAATTTCTGTCCGTTTCCTGCTGTAGAGTTAGTCACTGATGAACAGCTACTTGACAGAGACAGCAAACTAGCTCGACGACAAGTATGACTCTGAATATATTAAACTGTATGGACCTTGAACTAATGACCTAGGAGAAATCTGAAATCTGGACGCTGTTGCTGGACCAGCTGGGAACCACTGATCTAGCGGGGCTTGTCTTTGGATAAGGAGGATTTCTGATTTCAAGACACAAAACTCTGAGTCAGTCGTTATATTTGACGTAATTGTAATCAGCTAGAACAGAGGTCAGCAACCTTTACTACTAAAAGAGCCATTTTTAATTTTAAAAAAATCTGTCTGGAGCCACCAAACAAATTTAAATCTTACAATGATGGTAACACAGCTTATTAAATCTACATTAGCATTCATTTATATGTTTTACCACAAAGTGGCAGCTTTGCAATGAGCTATTTATAATTATTTGGAACTTTAATTTTGCAGCGTTTGGGATGAAAGCAAACAATTCTGTCCATGCACGATTAGATTCTCTATTATCTGTCACTTTTCCTTTTATCTATTTCAAATCTACAGCGATCTGGAAGTCAGTCACCATTTATCAAAGTCAGTTTGTTAAGGTAGCATTTGCGATCTTTGGTGGTTAATACCCTGTATAGCTTGACAAGCTGCTATACTCGGCCACACTTCTGTTTCCATCCTGCCCGTGCATCATCATTGTTTAAACTGTAAAAGGTTCTGTTCTTGGATCTTTGTATGTTGTGTGTGTGTTTTCTGTTACCTGCTTTATGACTATTCACACTTCCATTTTTCTCACAGTAGTGAGAAACAGTAAAGGCTCTCACATCCTTATATAGAAGCTGGGCAAAGATAAAAATGCTCATTATGTGACCTTGTGGGAACAGTTCATAGCATCTCCCTCCAGTGCCAGCCTAAACAGTTATTTTCCCCAGACCGTGCAGCCTTAAACCTGCCCTCGGCCTCTACTATCTGCACTCCCAGAATGCCTATAATTTAATCAGTGTTGGGAAACGTTTAAGGAACCACAAGTGATCCACCCTTTAATTCTCTCACTGTCTCTGTCGCTCTGTCTCAGCATCCAGAGTCGTTTGGAGATGAAGAAGAGATTAGGATGTAAGCCATTCAAATGGTACCTGGAGAATGTCTACCCTGAACTGCGGTAAGAAAATTAAAGCGTTTTATGTGATATGATAGGGTACATGGTATGATACAGTATGTTATTAGACTTAAATGACATATAGGAAAACCTCCCAGCTGAGTTTCAGTTTCAGTGTTACAAGGACTGGGTTTGTGAGAGCTCAGCTCCTGTGTGCTGGGATCTAATGTTTTATACTTTAATAAGACTTGCTTAATGACTGTGGTGACACTAATGACTAACCTGTACTGGCAATTATGACTCAGGCACATTATTAAATATTAGAGGGTTTGCAATTTGACACCTACATGAGTGAGATTAATAATGTAGAAATGTAACTAAGGCTGTACCGAATTTTTTTTTACATTTAGACCTTCTGTTGAGGTTTTCGAGGGAAGTCTGTCGTCATATTTTATGACGTAATCACCCTAAAAATAATACAAAAACCTTGAACAACATCCTCAATTTGACCACAGTGATTCATCGGATTCAATGAGTCATACTGCTTTTATTAAATCAACTTTTTTTCATCAACATAAATGCATGTAGGCAGCAGGTTAATCCAATAAAGACATAAAATATAGATGAAATAATGATCACACCCTTAGGCTCATAGCATCATTATGCTGCGACAGAAATGGCAATAAAATAAATCAGAACATCTCAAATTAATTAATTTTCAACATCTTTCTACAGTTGTTTCCTACAGTTGGTATGAAAGTGATGATGGAGCGCCAAGTGAACGCAGATGCATAATGACCCCTTTTTTTTGTGTAACGACTGAAGTAATTTACTGTAATGGTGTTAGAGCCAAATTAAATTTTTGTTATTGTGGTTATATAAATGTAATTTATGGTGCTATTAGATTGCTGCTGGACCGCCCTGTTAATACAGATGCGTGCTTCCCTTTGTGCACAGCAAATGGGAGAGCAAATAGTTTTTTGACTGTGACCACAAAGAATCTCACGCAGCCACCATTGGAGACTAATTTTACAAATAGTATCATACTAATGATATTTGTAGAGCCTACGGAGCATTCGAATGTTGATCTAGAATTCAAATGTCAACAATGTGAAAAAAGCTTTGAAGCTATTTGGTACAGCCCCTAAATGTAACAGATATCTAAATTTGAATAATTTCAGATCTCATAAGGTGATATTTTCCTAATTATCAGAAGAAACTGGTGCAAAAACTTTGTTCTTTTATTTAGCTCACCCTTTTCTTTCATGTTTAATGTTACCTTTTACTAATTACTATTGAATAATGAAGCCTTAAAGGTCCAGTGTGTAAGATTTCGGGGGATTTAGTGGCATCTAGTGGTGAGGATTGCAGATTACAACTAGCTGAAACTTCTCCCGGTTAGAATTTCTTCATTGTTCATTGTTTGGGATGTTTTAACTGTGACCTGAATTACCTGCAGAGGTCTCTTTCTCTCCAAAACAAACAGACTATGTGATTTAAAGCAGTAAAAACACTGAATAAAGCTACAAATCAGTGTTACTCCTACACTGCACAGCACATCACAGATGGGTCACTTGTCCTGCACCTTCTAATGTGTGCTTACCTGTTTTCTGATCCAGACGTTCAGGAGGTTTTTACCAGGAGTTGAACTATCCACAGAGGTCTCTTCCTCTCCGAAACAAACAGAGCTGAGGATTTAAACTAGTAAAAACACTATAGTTTCACATTAAAAAATCTGTGTTTTCTGAAACTTCCCATCGTGGAGGGGCTTGTAACTACAGTGGCCAATGCGAAAACATGAATGGCCCTAAAGCCGATATTTGGTGTCCGATCTGGGCTACTGTAGAAACATGGCAGTGCAACATAGCGATCTCTGTAGACGAAGATCCGCTCCCTATGTAGATAGAAATGTCTCATTCTAAGGTAACAAAAACACAACAATTCTTATTTTCACTATTTTCACTATATACATTAAGAAAACAAACTTATTATATTCCAGTTTTGTAAAAATATTCCTCTAAATCCTACACACAGGACCTTTAATATCTTTGATGCGGTCATAATAACGTCAATACATTTAACAGAAGTGTGTTCGGTGTGTTCAGAGTCCCAGACCACCAGGACATAGCATTTGGAGCGCTGCAGCAGGGAGGAAACTGTCTGGACACCCTGGGTCATTTTGCTGATGGGGTGGTGGGCGTCTATGAATGCCACAACGCCGGGGGAAACCAGGTAGCGTTACAGCGACGACACACACAGGTCAGCTTGTTAAATCCTTTGCTCTAAAGACACCTTGGTGGCAAGCGGTGGCACTCGTGGTGGTGAGAGCACAGGGGGTATCTTGCGGAATTCGGCTGGTAAAGGTCAAATGTTGCACAATGTGAGGGTTTTTGTTTTTTTTAGCGAGTCTGCAGTTACTAAAAAGAGAAAACATGCTTTCAAACAAAGGTCAGATGAGACTTAAAGCCATCCTTGTATCATCCTTAACCTGTAGTAAGTAAAAAGTGAATATGTAGTGAACGTTTTTACAGTCAGTGCACAGAGTCTATATGCAAATCTTGCTGCAAAATTATTTGTAAACTGAAGCCTCAGCTTCTATATAGAATATGTTTACATGGAAAAATTCAACGACATTCTTGGACATAGTGCAAATATCTTGGTGCACATTGAATGTGAAGGATATAAGAAAGTAGAAATAAGTATGAAAAAATTAAAAATATATGTATGTGCATATGTAAGAATAAATTAGGATACTGAAAAGAAAATTTCAGTTAAATAATTGTACTGCGTTGCATTGAGTATTGCATGCGTGTGTGTGCATAAGCTTATACCAGTGTCTTTAGGTCTGCACTTTCCTAAATAGTTCCTTCCTAAAATAGAACAACAGGTGTAGTGGTTTTACTGGGCAAACTGGTGTCACATAGAGTTAATAACCACTGACTGTACATCATTTTGCAGAATTGCAAAACTTGCCACTTGAGTAGATTTTTTCATATTTAAAACCAAATTTAACGCTCTCAAATCAAGCTTGAAATTAACTGACGCTCTTATTTAATTATGTAAATGTAAACGACATATCGGCTCTTTAGGCAGCGTGCTTTGAGGGGGCACGTCTTGATGCACATTAATATTTCCTCTCGTGGGTGTCAGTAATACTGTAGAGTGTGATACAACACAGATACTGAAATGAGGTCGCTCAACCCCGCCACGATTATCTGTTGCAGTTTGTTAAATTAGTGTGGAACAAACTTAAATAGAGCAACAGTATTCCTTTTTATGTGTTGATGTAAAGAGGGGGAAAAAATGGTCTTCTTTTTAATCTAAGACGTACCGGATCAACACATCTGATGAAGACGTCCTCTGTTTGATTTAAGCCCAATTTAACGCCAGCGTTACTCTCAGTCTCGTAGTAAAGGGAAAAAGTTCAACTTGAAAGCTGAAAAGAGTTTATGTATTTTCTTTGTAGTAAAAAATAGAATGACAAATGCAAACAGAAGCTGTAATGCAGTTTTTTTTTATCTTTGAACAAATATTCAGCTCTCACTCTTTATGTTATAAAATAAGATCTCAGATCAGGACATGATATTAGACACAGCTCCATATAAAGAAAAGACTTGGAACATCCCTTACCCAAACAGTATGTATGAATGCAGAGGTGCGTTGATGCTAATATTTTTACATGTTATCTGTTCTTGTAAAGGAGTGGGCATTGACCAAGGATAAGTCAGTCAAACACATGGACTTGTGTCTGACTGTGGTGGACAGAACGGCCGGCTCCCTCATCAAACTACAAGGCTGTCGAGAGAACGACAGCAGACAGGTAAAGATGTCCACTTGGGTTGGACTGTTTGCCAGAGCTGCACCCTCACTTATCAATCAGAGCAAATAAATATGGAAGCCTGTTTCTTTGATTTAAATTTTAGGAAAAGAAGGAAAGAAACGATAATAAGTCAGAAAGTTTCTCATTATTTCAAGACACTAAGTTATTATTTCAAAATACTAAGTCATTATTTTAAGATACTTAGTCATTATTTCAAGACACTAAGTCATTATTTGAAGACACTAAGTCATTATTTGAAGACACTAAGTCATTATTTCAAGATACTAAGTCATTATTTTAAGATACTAAGTTATTATTTCAAGATACTAAGTCATTATTTGAAGACACTAAGTCATTATTTCAAGATACTAAGTCATTATTTTAAGATACTAAGTTATTATTTCAAGATACTAAGTCATTATTTCAAGACACTAAGTCATTATTTGAAGACACTGTCATTATTTCAAGATACTAAGTCATTATTTTAAGATACTTATTCATTATTTGAAGACACTAAGTCATTATTTTAAGAAAGTTTCTCATTATTTTGAGATACTAAGTCATTATTTTAAGAAAGTTTCTCATTTTGAGATACTAAGTCATTATTTTAAGAAAGTTTCTCATTATTTTGAGATACTAAGTCATTATTTTAAGAAAGTTTCTCACTATTTTGAGATACTAAGTCATTATTTTTAAGAAAGTTTCTCATTTTGAGATACTAAGTCATTATTTTAAGAAAGTTTCTCATTATTTTGAGATACTCATTTTTCGAGAAAGTTTGACAATATCTTGATTTAAGAGGGCATTTTTTGAGAAAGTTTCTCATTTTTAAACATCAAGTCATGACTGTATAAGACACTAAGTCATTATTTTCAGATACTAAGTCATTATTATAAGTAGGTGTCTCATTTTGAAATACTGAATCATTACTTTGAGATACTAAGTAATTATTTTGAGAAAGTTTCTCATTTTGAGATATTAAGTCATTATTTAAGACACAGAGTCATTATTTTGAGATACAAGGTCACTTTTTTGAGATGGTTTTTTATAAAGTTTCTCATTATTTTAAGACAGTAAGTCATTACTTTGAGATGAGTATCTTGAGTATCATTTTGAGATGCTTAGTCATTATTTTGAGAAAGTTTCACAATATTTTGAGATATGAGGTCATTTTTTGAGAGGGTTTTGAGAAAGTTCCGCATTATTTTAAGACTGTCATTATTTTGAGATAATAAGTAAGGTTTTTTTTTGAGAAAAAAAAAAAAAAACCTCATTAATTCAAGAAAGTTTCTCATTATGTCATAACAGTAACTTTTCTTTTTCATCACACTGCAGGACATGGGCTTCCATAGATACCAGTGCACATTTCTATACTTCTTGTGTTTTATGTTGTGGCTTTGTTGTGTCTCACCAGAAATGGGAGCAGATTGAGTCCAACTCGAAGCTTCGTCACGTGGGCAGTAACCTTTGTCTGGATAGCCGCAGTGCCAGGATGGGCGGACTCACTGTGGAGGTCTGCAGCCCGAGCCTCAACCAACAGTGGAAGTTCACCCTCAATCTACAATCATAGGGGGCGCTACCGACCCTGGGAAGAGCTGGATATTGGATAGACACACCAACAGACTCTGAGACCTGGATGAAGAGATGGAAACAGACTCAAGGAGTAAGACAAACTTGATGGGTAAATGGATTCCTCTCACTCCTCCTCCTCCTCCTCCTCCTCCTCCTCCTCAGAGGTGCAGCCAGTCACGTCTATACACCTCTCCCCCGCCCTCACCCCTCCCATAAAAACAAAGAGCCACACCCACCAGGGGAGGGGGTTGTAGACCATAAATGAGTAAACAGGAAACTGACTGTATTTGGTGGATGGATGGTGACAGCGATGATCATGATGAGGATAAAAGCGATGAAGAGGCTTTCCATCCAAACTACATACCTCAGTGTTTTTTCATTGATGGTTCCAGAGGCAAATTTTGTTCTTTTACTTTCTTTAATGCTGGTGAGGTAGAACTCTTTTTACTTTGTAATTTTATTATTTTCTTATTAATATTTTTTATTTCTTGCTGTTAACTCTCCACAGAGGTTTCACATGAGCTTTTTTTCGCTCTTGAAAGAATGGGATGTTGGTGTTTCTCCTCTCCAGTGCTCTCTCTGTCTTTGTTTCACCACCCTGAGCTGGAGCCTGTAGCGGCAGACGGAGGCTTCAGGTTGTGGTTTGGGTGTAGAGTGATGTGAAGGGGGGAAATGGACTCGATTCCTTGAGCTTTTCCTCTCGTTTACTCTCATTGGTTCACAGGATCAACAGAGAAAAGAGAGGCAAAGTGGGGAGAAGAACGCTGTGTGCTCTGCTCTGATTGCTACACAGTCTTTCCTACAGATTATGTCTCGGGGAGGGGGTTCGGGGAGGAGCCTCTCTGTGTTGGATGGGGCCTGACGCCGGTTTGCTTTGGCCGGAAGTGCAGTTCCTGAAACCAGGAAGTGTCTTGAAGCCACCCCTCAGGATTTACTGTTTGTCGTCAAGCCGTAGCACTGGCAGCCACAGCATCTTCACTTCTACACCATCATGTCTCTAAAGAAACAATACACAGAAAAAAAAATCTCTTAACAGTTTTATTTGTTTACTTTTGTCAAAAAAAAGGAACCAAATTTCGAATGGATGTTTTTATGTTTCAGGAATACCAGAGGAGCGATTAAAAGAGTTTTTCTTTACATACTCTCGCTGCTCTCTAACTGCTCCCTGTGGAGCGGCTCAGTTTATACATCTTCTTCTCCTGCACAGATAATTTTCTTTGCCTGATTCTAATATTGCCATTGTAGGAAGGTTATTGTCTACTAATAACACCCAAACTGGATTTAACGTTGCAGCTTTTTCTCTAGCGATAACAGGTGTTGGCTGAGAGAGGATAACAGTGACATTTATAATATCACTATGACAAGAAACCTGAACATGATTGAGATGTTTGTTTCTGTGCTTTCAACACACACCTGCCTGCTCCTGCACAGCAGTAGAGGGAAACACCAGACACCGCGTTTTTAGACTTGACATCACAGGTCCCTCGTTTTTGTTGACAGAGTAAAACCTTGTTTATTCCAGTCTGACAACAGATGTCATGCAGAAAGAAAATGTTCTCCTGTATAAAACATGCATGCACATGTGTTCTGAAGAGCTCCTTCCAGCTGCATGTTTCACCAACCAGCTCCCACACTTACACTCGGTCAGTAGTGGTTTCCATCAATATGCTTTTTTTTTCTCCTTCATTGTGCCTGTTAGATGTGCCATCTGTTTGGAAGTTTGAAACTGCAATAAACAAGGTTTTACTGTTTGTCCTCACTCTGTTTCTGCTGGAGGTGAGCAGATTTTTCTGATTGCACAAGCAGGACCGCTCAGTTTTTGCTGATACGAAGTACTAATAAGAACACTTTTTATTTATTTTGGCAAGCTACTTTATTCTATAGAACAAGATTTCAGTGTCACCTAACAGCATTTTTTTTTGTTACCTGATAGTGTTACTGATGCCATTGACAGTACATGTATCTGTTTGCTAGTCCATTACCTGATGCCTGCTGTGCATCTCTGCAACACGAGTCTTTCCTGGGTGCAGTGTGGGTTCATCCTAACTGCTATGATCCTCTGTGCTGTTAGTCACTGATGAGTAATGATGTTACAGTTTGGGGAAATTGGTTTTGATTAAATTTGGAGCGTCTCATCCCCTGGCAGCTTCAAGGCAACAGCATTAAACATCTTTGAACAGATATACTGTAAAACAGAAATGGCCTATAAAAATCACATCTCATCTCCTAGTTTATTTTAGAGCGAAGTCGCAGCCTGAAGTGTGTCAAATCTTTCTTTATATTGCTCTTTCTCACTCACATTCACATCATTACTTGTCAATGTTGATTTTTGCGTTTTGTTTTTCTTGTACTGTGTTACCAAATCTGACAAAGACAGCTGGTCACGATTGCTGTGTTGTCTGATGCTTTTCCATCCTCTCTCCCACCACTTTGTTTTCTGCCATTTTGTTCCTTGTACCTGACGTTTGCCTTCGTCTTATACATCCACGCGACTGTAAGCAGAGTGAGAGGAGCTGAGAAGGTCAGCTGAAACTGCAGCTGGCTGAAAAGCCTATCCTTTGACTTGATAGGTCGCTGCATTGTGCTGCCATGCACAGGACCTGCGGGTATGAGGCCAGACCCCAAGGGTGAGCCTAGATGTGAGGAAAGTTATCTGTTGCCATGGTGACTAGACTCAAGGGCCCAAATCTGATTCAAAGGAACACTTCACCCACAAGCGACCACATATATCAGTTAGTCATGCCGTGTTACCTTGAATTCGTAAAGAAAACTTTTTTCTTGCATGCCTCCACGGAAAGCGGCAAATATATTGAGTTGTTGATTGATTGGGGACCACATTTAACAACAGAAAAACTATACCAAAACATTCGTTTACAAACTCTCACACAAATTATGCAGTAAAATCCAAGTCTCATTTATCTAGCCCTATGCTCAGTACTTCCCAAACACATCCATTTTTGCCACAACCTTAATATTTAAAGTGTAAAGTGAAACATATGTATGCTCTCTTCAAAGCCAGACACCAATACTGTTTTTTACAATAGTTTTTTAGGGAAACTGCATGTGCTTGAGAAGTACTTAGCACATGACTGGATAAATGAGACTTACACTGCTTAAGTTGTGTGTGAGAGTTTGTATTCTGTCAAACCTAGTCTGGAAACAACTACCAAATCAATATGTTCACCATTTTCTGCAGAGACATGAGAAAAACAAACATTTCTTCATGCATTCAAGGTAACGCAGCATGACTAACTGATATTCAAATGGTCATTTTGTGGGAGAAATATTCCTTTGAGGTTTCTGTTGGATTTCAATGTTAAGCAGCAGGTTGATGTACGGTTAAGTACTGGAAATGTGATTTGATTTTTGACCATTCTCAGCTGTGTCTTAATTTCTTAAGAATGTTGCAGATCAATAATTGTAAAACTGAATACCTGATTGGAATTTAAGTTGTTAATTTTCCTGTAATTGTGAACCCAAACAGTATCTGCAGTCACATCAGAGGCTTTGGTGGAGTACAGCACGTGACACATCTCTCCTCACGTTGAGTTGTAGATCAAACTTTGAGCCTGACGGGTTTAAAGTTGATGAGAAGTCACAAGTCTTCAGATAAACTGGGTGCAGGTACTATCATTTTAGGTAATTATTTTTAATGGTTACTTAACATCTTCATAAGTTTGATAAGAGTGTGTGAGGTCTTGATCTGGTGATGGAGTGGATCCACAAATGTTGTAGCCTTTTTTTTTCTGTCATCAAAATGTGTGTGGCAGTCCTCACATATAAACGTGTCTCAATGCTTACATGTTGTTTGTCAAATTAAGAGGTCATCATTTTCAAAGCATTTGGCCCTTGTCCATGTGTGAGTGAGGATGACATGATGATGTTTTCAGTGGTGTATAGCGCCCTCTATTGTTACACTTCTTGTGGGCAACA
Source organism: Epinephelus lanceolatus (assembly GCF_041903045.1). Classification (NCBI taxonomy): domain Eukaryota; kingdom Metazoa; phylum Chordata; class Actinopteri; order Perciformes; family Serranidae; genus Epinephelus; species Epinephelus lanceolatus. The sequence goes on along the minus strand of NC_135735.1, from coordinate 27,064,272 downwards.
AGTACAGAACCAGAACAGGAAAGAAGGACTCTAGGTCGTAAACTTCTGATGCACGGTCAGACATTTTCTTTTACCTTTGGTTCTTTCTGTTGTTAATAAACTGCTGATTCGACCAGGCAGTACAAAGTGAAAAGACATGAGCACCACACTGCACACACCTGAGTGACCATGGCAATGCTGTCTGCTACACCGGTTCAGATATGTTCTTCAAAGCCTTTTCTTTTAAAACCAGTCTTATTCTTGTGAAGATGAGAAGATTGCTATTTTATTTTTTATTATTTTTATGTTATACACAGAGGAAAATGACTGTAATAATTAAGTAGTCCAGCGCCTCATTTTGATTGGATGATTAAATGTTTACATCTTTAGCACAATGTGCCAAAGTTTTCCTTCCTGTTTTCTCTGTGTGAGGAAGAATGAGAAGGGGTAAAAGTCTTTGGAAATGCAGAATGAGTCGCAACAGAGAAATCATTGCACATTTGCATATAGTATATGTTGTGTATCTGATTCTTCTTCCCAGTCTTAGTTAAACCTGCAGGGCACGCTGGGGGGAGGACGCCTCTTAGCTGCTGATCTGGTGTCAGTCTTGTGACAAACATGGGGTACAAAGTTGACAGTTTCCTTATTTGATGTCTTAAAATTGTCTGCAAAACATCTCCTCAAAGAGATGAATATTGTCAATCTTGCAGGCATCTTTATTAGCATTAAAAGGGGGGCATATAACTGAACACCAGTCACCGCACAAGACCGTCTTCCCCACTGAGCCAGTAGGACTTTATTCATACTCACTGTGTTTTGAAGGGAAACAATCAACAGCTTTATCTGATGGCGTTTAACAAGAGGGGAGGTGCAAAAGGTCAAGCTTTGTGTTCTCTCAGCTTTTCCCTCAAACAGGGAGCAGAGTTATGCCGTGATTTGTCCTAACAAGAGGGATGTCTTCCCCCTTCAGCCCACCTCAAATCCCCTCTTAGGATTAACCGAAGAAGAGCCCTCTCTTATATGTGAAAAGCCCTGCTGAGACATCCAGCTCAGGACTGCTTAAGCTCCTCCATCTTTCGCTACGAGTGACAGTCACAGTGTGTGTGTGTGTGTGTGAGTCAGGGCATCAGAGGGGTTTAACGCGCACATAAGACAAATTTCTCATCAGCCAGAAATGAGAGATAAAAGGTGAACTGGTAATCAATGAACTATTTGGGATGATGACGTGCTTTCTAATAGGAGTGTGGCTTTATTGAATGAAAGTGGTGGGTGACATGGCGCGAAGGGGTCACACATGTAAAAGTGTATATTTTTGTATATACCTACATCAGTGTGTGTACAGTATGTACATATATACACAGTGTACTCAGCCGCGGTTCCTAGTTTTGTTGTCAGACTGTACAGCGCTTCTAACTGTCCCCTGTTTTATAGATACTGCAGAAATTCAACTTTGAATGAGGAGAAATGATTAACTTAAATAAATGCATTTATATATATAAACTAAACGGTGTCGAATATTTTGGTCCGCTTCAGGGGTCGATGTTAAGAGCTCACAACAGATACAGTTAGCACCAACACAAACAGTCAGAGTATACTGACCTTTCTATTGCAGTCTCCACATTGATGCAGCTGTGGGACTGGACCTATCTACAGGAACCTTCACTGTTCGAGGATGGACATTGTTTTTATATGTGTTCTGACACTTAAATATTTAAAGAAGGAGCTTTTTCCATTCATCAGTTGAATGTTACCACTCTGGTTTGGGTCTTATATTGAGTGAAACCATCCATCTGCTGTGCAATAAGGCAGCATTTTTGGGCAGAATAATTACAATAAAAGTCCTTGTAGACCTTTCTGAGATTCAGAATACTTTGTTGATCCCTGAGGGGAAGTTGGGAGACATTGCAGATGGTCTTATACTAGAGAAATTATAAGAAAATAGAAGTAGACATAAGAAGTGTGCAAGAAAAAAACTGAAAAGGGCAGTGTACTACAATATATAAATATGTATATAAGGAAGGAGGATATATTGTGTAAGAAATAGAAATATATAAAATATGTACCAATATGTGCATCCTACTATGAGTGTACTCAATATAAATGCAAAAGTAGAATAGGTAAGAACTGCAAAAAGAATGTATTGTACAGTTGAGTTATTATTGCACAATAATGTAGAGGCCTTCAAGTCAGTCTTGCATTTGTACAGTTTTTAAATTGAAACAGTCAAATACTGCACATTTATTGGATTAATTACATGTTGTAGTCCCAATAATCACACAATATGTGGCACAAATGTCCTGTAAAACTAATCTACACTAAAAAGTGAATCGTGGGGTTAGTGGATACGCTTAAAACGAAGAACTTTTTCAGCATAAAATAATGTTTGTTTCATTAACTAGTTTAAGTCAACTGACAACTTGTTTTAATAAGCTGATCAAAATCTAAAACACATTTGACACTCTTGAGTAGTATGGAATTGAAATAAGTTAGTTAGAATATCTTTCTTTTTTTATGTATAAAAACCAATGTATAGACTCCAGGACTGGGTACCTGCATTCCATCCTTTTTGTGTCCAAATCTAAAAAATGAACATATCTATGGTATATGGTTTTGCTCACAGCCAGTCACAGCAGGTGTTCTTTGAACTGAAATAAATGAGTTAGAATATCTTAAATAAGATAGTTGACCACCAACTATCACCACAACTTTTGGATAAATATCGAATTGATTCCATTTGATAAAGATTTTTGGGGTCAAACCAAATCATGTTGGTTGAACTAAGTTAATTGGATTTGTCTGATTGTAAAAAACTCACGGGATTTACTTATTTATTTGGATTGGAACTACTTAAAATGACGCATGCAATTTTTTACCTTAATTTTCTCAAGTTTAACCAGTGGATTCCTTTTTAAAGTCTACATGTCTGCTAAGCCTCAAATTTCAGAACAATGCAGATGGGTAATAATCCCTCCGGCAGAGGCAGGTTACTGGGCCAAAAGTAATAAGGTTGATGTGGTGACACATTTATAATGCAATGTGCGTGATATGGATACACACTTGAGGCATTTGGGACAAGAAGACATCCTAAATTATATTTTATAAGAACTGGAGAACACAGTTGTGGTTCTGAACGGAGTCATTTTTTTCTTCTGAGATTCCTCAACATGAAAAAGAAAAGTGTGTGAACACCACTACATGTGATTGTAGAAAGGTTTTCCAAAAAACTTTGAAACGCGGCTGCAGAGATTTGCACGCATTCAGTCGCAGGTGCACTGAGGTTGGACACTGATGTTGGATGATACTGTGAGGAGGAGTAAGGCAAGCATCATGTAAAGTATAGGACATGTTCAATGTTAAGCAGACTGTCAGTGCAGGCAGTGATAACATGACATCATGTAACATTACAGAAAACAGAATAGGTCAAACCAGAGGGGACATGATCTCACAAACAAAGACAAAAAGCTGAACAAATGAGAGCAGACAAGCAAGTATATAATTAATGACTGAAATTAAGAATGATTATCAGAGCAGACAGCTACAGCGCATCTGTTCACCACAGAGTCCATCAGTCAGTGATGAAAGTAGTATTCAGATCTATTGCTTAGGTAAATGCAGTAATCCAAAAGTGCTGGAATACTATCATACAACAAAATTTAAGGAAAGTACCAAAAATAAAAGTACTCATTATGTAAAATGGTCCATCTTAGAATCATAATTGTTTGCTACTAACTGATGCATTAGTGTACATCTATTTGGTGTTGCAGCAGTTAAATGTGGGTTGATTTTAACTAGTGTATAAACTGCTGGGTTGCTTAATCCATCATAACATATAATAATTTATCTGTTGATTATATTTTCTGAATTTAAATTTGCAGAGTAACTACAGCTGTTAATAAATGTAGTGGAGTGAAAAGTAAATTATTTGCATCTAAAATGTAGACGAGTAGCGTAACATAGAAATACTGTGGTAATGTACAAGGACTGCAAAATTGCACATGGTACTTTCCATCACTGCCTTCAGTTCATGTTGTTTATTACTGAAATTTACACATACTGTATACTGCACACCAAAGTTATTGTAGTTATGTATTTTTCATTTGTTTTTTATTTTTATTTCATTTTAAATATTTGTTTTCAATTTAGTTTAGTTTCAGTTAGTTGGGTTTCTCATTTCAGTCTATTTTCATTGTTTAAAAATGTTTATTTTTAGTTTAGTGTTGAGGGTTTTTTTTCACTTAAATCTTTTAAATTTTAAATATTTTTTTGACATTGACATGTAGGTACAACAGTATAGTAAAATAATAAAATAACTGAAAATAATATAGGCTAATAACAATAATAATGCTTGGGTAGATACACATTTTTTACAGCCTCGTGGATTAGTGTATCGACTGATTATTACTCTTTTGTGAATTTTAGTATCAGTTTTGTTTATTTTTTTTTTTATTATAATATGGGGCAGGGGCAAGATTTAAGAAATAAGAAATCAGCATAGGTATTACTATAGAAACACAATACCCTGAGCAGGCAACAGCCATGTAGACATCCCAGTCTTAATAAAGATATGCACCAATGACAAATTAACAGACTAAAATTAGAGATATGTCTTGTATACCTGCAGGGTCTAACTACTAATATAAATATTTATTTTATTTTTTATTTTACCTAGTTTTAATAATATCCATATAGTTTCCGTTGGTTCAGTCTAATTTTTAATATTTAATTATATTTTTATTTATTTATTGTATTTATTTTTTAAAATGTTTTTTCACGTCTAGTTTTGCTTTTTAGTTTAGTTATATTTAATTTTAATAACCTAGGTGGACACTAGTTGCCGGCCTGTGCCGTCGCCTCTCCAGCAGGGGGCGATGAGAGTCACACGGGACACACACAGGGGACCGGGGAAGAAGACGGGTCTCTGGCAGAAGCTGATTAGAGCCAGCAGTCAGCACACACAAGTGGTGGTCGGTAGGATCTGACAGGAGAACCGTAAACAGAAGAAACCATGAAGAACGAAGGTATAGAGGGGACGGAGAGGTTCCTGAGCCCGGACCGCGGCAGAGGCCTGCGGGCGGTGAGGCACTTCGCGGTGGGGGAGCTGGTGTTCGCCTGCCCTGCCTACTCGTACGTGCTGACAGTGAATGAGAGGGGAGCGCACTGTGAGCACTGCTTCACCAGGTAACATCTTACCTCTGGAAAACAGCTGATAAAACACCTCAGCGACAGTTACCTCCAGGCTGGTGTTTATTTTTAGCCTAGCTTGAAACAGAAACACAGCGCGTGCTGTGTCCAGTTGAACGCTGGCTAACATCTTTACTAAGCTAGGTTAGCTTGTGAACCTCTGGACACCTACCGAGCTGGTGCAGACTTAAATGGGTCAGTGCGGTGAGGCAGCTCACCTGACTGACACTGCAGCATTTGTTTGTAGCACTGCAGAGTCAGGAGAATCTGAAATAGACACTAACATTCACGTACAACAACATTACTGGTAGTTTTAAAGACAGAATTTAGTGTGTCTGCTTTCCTGTACTCTCATTGGGTCTATTTATATGCTAGCATATAATCCTAAATAAGATAATCACAGGTAGTCGGCTCACTTTAAGGAGCATTTCACTACTTTTCAACCTGTCCTTTGTGTCACAGTGTTCACTTTTACACACAAGACTCATCGTTGCTCCTTAAACAGCAGCCTCTATTAAACTACAAATCCCACACATGCCTATATGCACCTAAAAGCCAAGCCGTAGCAAGACGACCTGCAGTCTTCATGATATCAGAGTCTGCCTTTGTTATTCTTAGCTTCAAAGTTTCACTCACTCATCAGCTGAACATGAATTTCAGTCATTTATTGTAGTCTCCTGCTCCAGTAACAGTGTAGGCTGTGGAGTGGCTGGAAAGTGCAGCCTACAACATGCACAGAGTATTGACATGTGTGGGTGTGTGTAGGCATACTGTGTCAAAAACATCAAATCAGGTTAAACTGCAGTGCACTGCACCTTCAAAGTTCAGCCCTTTATCTTGCCTACTTGTCCTGTTTGAGATCTGATGGCACTCTTTATGAAACTTCTAAGAGTTAAATGAACTCTCACCCTCACCCTCACCCTTTCATTCACACATGCGTCCTACCCAGGCTGCCATCAAGGTTTATAGAGCAGTAAAAGGTTAGGGTGCTAAATATAGTTGTCCATGTGTCCCCAGAGAGGAGGAGCCAAGCAATGAATGAGAAGGCCAGGGGTGCGTGTGTGTGTGTGTGTGTGTGTGTGTGTGTATTTGCTCCTATACAGTCAGAAACACTCTGAATGAGTATGTGTCTTGCTGTAATAGTGATCTTTGATACCTGTTGTTTTACAAAATGACTTATTTTTGCATGAACATAAGCTGGAAATGTCTGTAGAAATGGCTATGAATGTAATTGGAAATTTTATGAATAACACTGAAGTTTATGCAACTAATTCTCTTGGTATTTGAGCTTATGTGTTGAGCATCTGGGCATCCCACGTTTTGTTACAGTGCTACAACAAACCTGCAAGATTGTCTCACTCACCGCTAGTTTAAAGGTATGCTATAAAGGATTTTTATTAAATCCAATGTATAGACTCTCGGGCTGGGTATTGGTACTCAACACCTCAAAAGTAGTGACAGAAATAACCCACTACATAGCAGTAACGAAACTTCCCCAGTCAAACGAAACCTGCATTTGACCCTTTTTGTATCCAGATCTAGAAAAAATTAGTATTTGTATGGTATTGCTCGCAGACAATCTTTAATTGAATGCAACATGTGATTAGTCCACTACTACAGCAGTTACAACCTATATAGTCTGTAGTGTGGTGAAGTCGTGGCCAGTAGACAGAGTTGGCTTCAACGTGCCAAGATGCCACCAAAACATCCACAAGAATGGCTATACTACATGCCTAGGTGGCCTTTCATGCAACTGAATGTTTCCATTCATATGATGGGTATCAAATGAAGTAGACAAAAAAATATATTAAAAAAACACTATTGGTATTGGTATCACTTTAAGGGCACTGGTATTGGTACTGGTAAAATTTTTTAGATAATATTCAGCCCTAATAGGCTCATACAAAAGTAATCCCTCTCAATCATCACTTATGACCCACTAAAAGTGTGTTGCAGTGTGTTTATCTGCAGAGACTCTGCCTATATATTCATATTTTATTTTTATTTTGCTGTGTTTGGGAAGTTCCTGGGCACAGGTGAGGTCAGCTTTTATGAAAGGGTTGCAACCAGGTGCGTGACCTCAAAAAAATCATGGGCACAGCGCTGAAAAATTGCAAATACAGTGAGGCGAAACAGCCAAGCCGACAAAGCTCATTCCAAAATGAGAGTGATTCTGGGGTTAGCTTTCACTGTCACTGACGAGCATGTTTAACAGCAACTGAAAATTCCTGCATTATCTACCTTCAACAGTGAATATACCAAGTATTTAAACGTCATGGGGTAAAAACTATATTAGTGAAAAGTCTTTTTACACTGCATTACAATTAGAAGCATCATGTGTCCCAGATGAGGTGTGTTATTTTACAGCTGTAGTGGAGTAACGTGTTGTGTCTTTATGTCATTACAGGAGAGAAGACCTTTTTAAGTGTGGCAAATGTAAGCAGGCCTACTACTGCAACATTGACTGTCAGGTAAGAATGTTCTCTTTTCCTTTTTTGCATTTACAAGGAGGGCCTCTTGTTTCTGTGTGCGATTGATGTGTCCCAGTTTCCACAGTTAACTACAGGAACTGATCGTGACTACATTTTACGCCGAACACAGTAATTTTTGTGGTACTAACTACAAATACCCGTTTTAGTCTTCATTTTCAAATAGAAAGACAAAGAGAACGAGAAAAGGCAGAGACCAAGCCATTTATTGTTGTCAGAAATGTACCAATCGAGCAGGTGACTTTTTTTTCAATCCCTTTGTGCGCATTCACATGTTACCAAAGGATGAGCATTTTGCTTCACTGGCACCAATGACGTAGAGTAAATTTGAAAGAACTTCTTTTATTATTTTTGTGATTCACCCTGAGACCTTGGACTGCACAGTGAGAGCAGCTCCAGCACAGCTCCAAGCAGGCAGCAAGAGATGGAGAGAGCACACGGTCACGCTGCTGTTGCTATGACGATTCGGTCTGTCCTCCCTCTGCCTCTGTCTACTTATAGTTTCATGGCACAAAACACACACTGTGCACTGCAGTAAAACTGGGGAGTTTTCGTTTGTGAGAGAGAGGAGAGATCGATAGATGGATGATTTGCTTTGTGATAATAAAATCATCCATTGTGTTAATTTAATTCTCTCTTTTTCTCTCACATTTCTGCCTTTTGTCTCACATGTGGTGTCCTGTTGAGTGGGATTACTCACTGTAATAATGAGGGGTCACTAACTGTTGCTATTTCTGTCTTTTTCTGTGTGTGTGTTTATGCAGAGAGGCGATTGGTCCATGCATAAGCCGGAGTGTGTAGCTATGTGTGCCTATGGGGAAAACTGGTGTCCATCAGAGACTGTCAGACTGGTGGCTCGAATCATCATGAAACAGGTAAAGTAATAAAATGTGGAGCAGGAACATTTAACATTCAGAGATGACTTTTATATTTAGGGCAACATGGATTTTTCCCCAGGGAATGTTAAACATAACTGCAAGCAAAGGGAGAAAGGATAGATCTATGTGAAATTATACATGATCCTCCTCAGTTTATAATCAATACTGTGAAGAGCTGACAGACAGAAATGTGTGAAAACACATTTTGAAATTTCAGTCATTGGATATTAATGCCTATGACACTGAAAACAAAACTAGAACAAAAATGAAAGCAAAAACTAAATGTTAATTTAAAACTGTAAAAATAACTAGAACTTAAAAGGCGGCCTTAAAAGGCGTTCCCAAGCGCATGTTTTTCAGCTGCACCATGAGATAAGCAAAGTTCAACTTTGGAATGCAGCACCCATAGATATACAAAGAGAACTGGATACAGTGTTGGAGGCGGGGCCCTGTTCATTCCTATTAAAGTTGCTAAGTGGTGCATGAAGTCAAGAAAGTTAGATTTCCTAGGTTTAAAATGACCGGGATTTTCTGCATCACGTTTAGCCGATAGAACAAACACACTACAGACTTCTATCTGCCAAGCAGCCAACTTCCGGTTTAGCCCTCTGCTAACTTGAATGGGAATAAAATGATGTAATTGTGCAGCTCTTCTAGAATTTCAAAATGTTGTCGGACCAAATCCCTAACGAGTCAATTTACGGGTGTTTTGATGCTCAAAAAAATCTCTCCACTGAATTTACAGACATCTTTTTCACAATGTAAGTCTATGGGAAAAAGTCTCAGAAGTTGTTATTTCACTGTTTGGCTACTACGAAAATTGGCTTCAAAGTGCGGCGCACTAAGTTGGGATTTTTGGTGAGAAGGTTGTGGTCACTTAGCAACGTCAGGCGTGGAATTGTTACCCCTCATTTCTGTCTTCAGTCAGACATTGTGTTCGCTCTAACCTCAGGAAGGGGGAATCGATTTTCCCTAACTGATCATTAGAGCCAAACAAATCCACCTGAATAAAATGTCATTTTAAGTCCACACTGATGGGTAGCCATGCTCACATGGTCTGGTTTTGCCAGAGTTTTAAAAGTGGATGGAGCGAAGTAAAAACAAACTACAATGTGAAGACAGTTTGATTTAGAGCAGCCTAAATAGCAGCATCTATCTTTGTTTTTTCCCCTCATTGGTTCCAGTGCACTGTTTGATAACAGCTTGGCAATGGCATTAGTCTTGCCCGTGGCGCTGACTGGCTAATTGATATTGCCCCCATCTTGAAAGTTGGTGTAAAAGTAGCACCCAGGGCCCCACCTCGTGCTTTCCAGGCGGTAAAAGACGCAGCAATAGATAATGGCTGCAGCTTATTTGGGTATAGTGCGTGCTTTGTACTACTGTGTCTGACTCACCAGCACTTCTGAAGGGAATGAAGCATCAGTAATGTTATTAGTTACGTGTGATTTTCCTGTTGACTGAAGTGCAAAGAAAACTCAAAAGGACCAGCCAGTATTTGAGAGCTGATGGCTAAAGGATTTGTGTGAGGTTGTGACTGAAAGTCAACACAATTTAAAACCTTAGTTTAAAATACATTAAAAGAAGATAAAGAGTCAAATAATATGCAGTGGCTGGCCTGATAATAAGTAAATGTTATGAGCTAGAACATATTTAATGCAATAAACCAGCCGTGAGCCGCTGGAGCAGCAATGCAATGACTTAACTCATCAGTTTCATTTGTATACTTTTGCATGAGTCATGTCACAGAAGCATCACCACTGTCAGGCTTTGCTATTCAAGTACTGCAGTTCAGAAAGGTGACATCAGCTTTGATCACATTAAACACACTGTGAGTCACATCAAAGCAAACTGTACTCTTACCATGTGAACATAGCCTTGCTGCGTTGTAATGTTACCTCTGTGTTGATGCCACTGAACACCACAGTTCCTGAAGCCATTTGTGCTCAGCTGGCGTTTTATTGTGTTTTAATGTCTTCTTAATTGGCCTGAAAGTCTCTAGCAAAGCCATTAGCTATAATAAAACATAAACACTGAGGAAAGAAAAATAGATTATTTTGTGTTTTATTGTCATGATTTTGCCCATTTTTGACCAAAAATAATTTACATGTTGCAGAAAGTCACAACAGAGCGCACCCCTTCAGAAAGGCTGCTACTGCTCAGTGAATTTGAAGCCCGTAAGTAAGTGTGTGTGTGTGTGTGTGTGTGTGTGTGTGTGTGTGTGTGTGTGTGTGTGAATACATGAGCGTGTATGTTTAGTTACATTTGTGTGCACTTTTAGTTACACATTGTGTGATTTTTTTTTTTTTTTTTTTTTTTTTTTCTGTGTCTCTGCAGTTGTAGCAGTGTGTCTATTAATATCCTCTGCTGTAGCCTCCAGTCCTGGTTCTGTCTCTTTTTATTCACTTTAAGTCTGCAGAGCTCGGGGATTTAAATCCCAAGATTCTGGGTGCTGTAATTTCATGTTCTCTCCCCTCCTTTAAAAACTATTGCCACTGTGCCCTTGAGCAAGGTACTCAACCCTCTTCTCTGGTAGACTGTGGCTGAGAAGCTCTAACATGTTAACATATGTGCTCCGTTATGTCAGCCCTTACTTAAATACAACAAAGGAAGCTGAGCTTTGTGGCATCATCAAACACTGTAACTTGATAAAAGAGCGTATTTGTTAGACACTCAAGACGAGACTTTGTTGCATGTAAGTGCTCACAAACTGTCTTCTCTGCTCCACCTGGTATTATCATTTAGTCTGAGCGGTTGTTGCAGGCTCAGATGTGTCATCAGAGGATTGTCACAGAATTAACCTTCACACCTGTCTCTCATGTACACAAAGCAAATCAGTGGCCAGCTGCTGCCTGCTGCCACCTGTCTGTCTGTCTGTGTGTGTGTGTGAGTGTGGGTGTGGGTGGGTGTCTGTGTGGGTGTGACTGACAATGACACATGGCCTACAGCAGTGGGACATTCTACACCTTGTAACACTGAGTGATTCCTATGTGGAGCAACAACCACAAAACACATACTGATAAAATTCTGAATGAATAGTACACTTTATTTTTTATGTCTCGCCTTTATTATGTGTGTGGGTTTTTTTTGTTTGTTTTGTTTTTTCATACCAGCGTGGTCTTCATTTTCCTGTTTAGTAATCCGTCTTCTTTCAAATGAAAGCACTTCCTCAAACACTTAAAGGGACAGTTCAACCCAAAATCAAAAATACATATTTATCCTCTTACCTGTAGAGCTATTTATCAATTTAGATTGTTGTGGTTGTGAGTTGCAGAGTGTTGGAAATCTGTATTGCTCAAAGAAAAAAAAATACATTTGAAAAATTCAACAGCAATGTCTCTCTCCAGAAATCATGACCATTACTCAAAATGCTCTAAAGACCTTGTTGTGAGCAGTGTCACGTTGGAACTTATCTTTCTACTAAACTACACCTGCTAACTGTATCACCACGCAGAAGGTGCATGCATCTACTGCTAGCTCACCTAGCACAACTGAGCTAGCTAATGTCACAGCACAGTAACATTACAGCTCAGTCAAGGAGGATGCCATTACTGTATACAGTACAGGCCAAAAGTTTGGACACACCTTCTCATTCAATGCGTTTTCTTTATTTTCATGACTATTTACATTGTAGATTCTCACTGAAGGCATCAAAACTATGAATGAACACATGTGGAGTTATGTACTTAACAAAAAAGGTGAAATAACTGAAAACATGTTTTATATTCTAGTTTCTTCAAAACAGCCACCCTTTGCTCTGATTACTGCTTTGCACACTCTTGGCATTCTCTCCATGAGCTTCAAGAGGTAGTCACCTGAAATGGTTTTCCAACAGTCTTGAAGGAGTTCCCAGAGGTGTTTAGCACTTGTTGGCCCCTTTGCCTTCACTCTGCAGTCCAGCTCACCCCAAACCATCTCGATTGGGTTCAGGTCCGGTGACTGTGGAGGCCAGGTCATCTGCCGCAGCACTCCATCACTCTCCTTCTTGGTCAAATAGCCCTTACACAGCCTGGAGGTGTGTTTGGGGTCATTGTCCTGTTGAAAAATAAATGATCGTCCAACTAAACGCAAACCGGATGGGATGGCATGTCGCTGCAGGATGCTGTGGTAGCCATGCTGGTTCAGTGTGCCTTCAATTTTGAATAAATCCCCAACAGTGTCACCAGCAAAACACCCCCACACCATCACACCTCCTCCTCCATGCTTCACAGTGGGAACCAGGCATGTGGAATCCATCCGTTCACCTTTTCTGCGTCTCACAAAGACACGGCGGTTGGAACCAAAGATCTCAAATTTGGACTCATCAGACCAAAGCACAGATTTCCACTGGTCTAATGTCCATTCCTTGTGTTTCTTGGCCCAAACAAATCTCTTCTGCTTGTTGCCTCTCCTTAGCAGTGGTTTCCTAGCAGCTATTTGACCATGAAGGCCTGATTCGCGCAGTCTCCTCTTAACAGTTGTTCTAGAGATGGGTCTGCTGCTAGAACTCTGTGTGGCATTCATCTGGTCTCTGATCTGAGCTGCTGTTAACTTGCCATTTCTGAGGCTGGTGACTCGGATGAACTTATCCTCAGAAGCAGAGGTGACTCTTGGTCTTCCTTTCCTGGGTCGGTCCTCATGTGTGCCAGTTTCGTTGTAGCGCTTGATGGTTTTTGCGACTCCACTTGGGGACACATTTAAAGTTTTTGCAATTTTCCGGACTGACTGACCTTCATTTCTTAAAGTAATGATGGCCACTGGTTTTTCTTTAGTTAGCTGATTGGTTCTTGCCATAATATGAATTTTAACAGTTGTCCAATAGGGCTGTCGGCTGTGTATTAACCTGACTTCTGCACAACACAACTGATGGTCCCAACCCCATTGATAAAGCAAGAAATTCCACTAATTAACCCTGATAAGGCACACCTGTGAAGTGGAAACCATTTCAGGTGACTACCTCTTGAAGCTCATGGAGAGAATGCCAAGAGTGTGCAAAGCAGTAATCAGAGCAAAGGGTGGCTATTTTGAAGAAAGAACAACTGTTAAGAGGAGACTGCGCGAATCAGGCCTTCATGGTCAAATAGCTGCTAGGAAACCACTGCTAAGGAGAGGCAACAAGCAGAAGAGATTTGTTTGGGCCAAGAAACACAAGGAATGGACATTAGACCAGTGGAAATCTGTGCTTTGGTCTGATGAGTCCAAATTTGAGATCTTTGGTTCCAACCGCCGTGTCTTTGTGAGACGCAGAAAAGGTGAACGGATGGATTCCACATGCCTGGTTCCCACTGTGAAGCATGGAGGAGGAGGTGTGATGGTGTGGGGGTGTTTTGCTGGTAACACTGTTGGGGATTTATTCAAAATTGAAGGCACACTGAACCAGCATGGCTACCACAGCATCCTGCAGCAACATGCCATCCCATCCGGTTTGCGTTTAGTTGGACGATCATTTATTTTTCAACAGGACAATGACCCCAAACACACCTCCAGGCTGTGTAAGGGCTATTTGACCAAGAAGGAGAGTGATGGAGTGCTGCGGCAGATGACCTGGCCTCCACAGTCACCGGACCTGAACCCAATCGAGATGGTTTGGGGTGAGCTGGACCGCAGAGTGAAGGCAAAGGGGCCAACAAGTGCTAAACACCTCTGGGAACTCCTTCAAGACTGTTGGAAAACCATTTCAGGTGACTACCTCTTGAAGCTCATGGAGAGAATGCCAAGAGTGTGCAAAGCAGTAATCAGAGCAAAGGGTGGCTATTTTGAAGAAACTAGAATATAAAACATGTTTTCAGTTATTTCACCTTTTTTTGTTAAGTACATAACTCCACATGTGTTCATTCATAGTTTTGATGCCTTCAGTGAGAATCTACAATGTAAATAGTCATGAAAATAAAGAAAACGCATTGAATGAGAAGGTGTGTCCAAACTTTTGGCCTGTACTGTACGTTAGGCTGTCACAAACACGAGCTTCTCGTCCATGAGTAGATGTACACTTCCTTGTGTGTGGTGATACGATTGGCAGGTATAGAAAGTAGGTTTGGGTACCGAACTCTGTAATTTTTAAGGGCACCAACTAAATTATGTCGTTACTACAGAGTACCAGTTTACGTTAAATCAATCAGTGCGCACAAAAACAATCCAGATTGAAGCACTACAGGTAAGAGGGAAAACATGCATTTGATTTTGGGGTGAACTGTCCCTTTAAGAACATTGCAAATCTTAAGTCTAGCTAGTGGCCCAATTAGGCTCCAGTGTTCAACACAACCAGCTGAACTCTTTTGTTCTCTCTCTGTCCCTTTTTGTCTTTGTTCTTATTTTCATCCTGTCTATCTTTATTGTCTCTCTTGATCTTTTTCTGTCTGTGTTTTGTGCCTTTTCCAGATTTAGATAAGATGGACAGTGAGAAGGACGAGATGAACCAGACAGACATAGCAGCGCTGCACCACTTCTACTCCAGACACATCAGTGACTTTCCAGACAAACAGGCCCTCACTGAGCTATTTGCACAGGTAAAATTAGATAACACTTAATCCACCCCAACAAGAAATACACTGATTTAAAGGGTGGTTCCATTTTTTCGAAACAACTCTAATAACCCCCCTGGGCCACTTAATGTGCGTCTTCGATACTGAGCCAAGCCTTCTTTGAGAATTATGTATTATTGATCTCCCAGTTTGGAAAAGCAGACAGAAGTAATGAAACAGAAGCTGAGCAATGTACTGCTGTAGCACCACATTTGTTTGGTTGAAAGCTGAATATTAATTAATTAATATTAAAAAGTAAAAGAAGTAGAAAAATGTTTAGTCTAAGCAGAAATGTCCTTGAAGAGCTGGTGAAAGAATGCAGTAGTTAGCAACCGAAAAATGTACAGATAAAAATTATGATGATTTTGATCACAACAGTGTAAATGCTGGATTAGCACATTAGCTGATATTTACATTATTGTTGTCATAATTTCTAACTTTGATATAATAATATCTATAATATGTATTCAATATTTTAATATCGTGTGGAAAAATTGACATTGAGGGCATAAAATTGAATGTTTCTGTAAAAGATGAATATGACAATGAAGACTTTTATTTCCTTGGTTAGTAGCAGAGAATATAAGAATGACTTAACACTAACAATAAGAGAGAGCCAGAAGGAACAGCTGGTACCAGTGTTTCACACTGCAGAAAATAAGTATCAGAACCATTTTAAATATTCAGAATTGATATGTATTGACAAATCAATATTTTAGACAACACTAATATACATTATAAATACATTATTATATCAAATCTCAATGTTTTTCTGCCTATTTCTTCTGGCGTTGGGTGTTGCCATTTGAAAAACTCATAAAAGAGCACAGATGGAGTCGGCCTTTAAAAGAACCTTGAGTTCCTGAAATGATCCAGGATTTGGGTTGGGTGTGTTTTATTACTGTCGTGTGATTTGTTAGGAGAGCATCACATGTTTTTGCTGACACATAGGCAGCTGTTAACCTTTCTCGCTGCTGAATACCAACATACACAAAAGATTAAGACACGTGCAAATATAGTGTGTTTACATGTGCGCTCTACTTGTACTCATACATGCTTAATCCTTGTGCTCACACACCTTTTATATCTTCCTCCCCTCACATTGTCCTTTTCTTGTTAGCGAATACACACTGAAGCACATGTTGAGGTGAAACCAGGATTTGTATCATACATAGACACAGGTCCTGTCTGTTAAACTCGACAGCGGTTAGCTTTAATTTGATCCGTCTGTCAGTGCTGCTGTCTCCTTCTTACTCCAAGCTACACAGACAGCCTCTTTGGCCTCTTATTTCACAGCTACATTTAATCTCTACTACTGGGTTTCCTCCTCCTCAGTGGAGGGGGTGTTACAGCACATGTGAGTCGAGGGTGATGCAAGTTGTTTTATCATTCTACTCACCCTGCTGTTCTCTGTCTCCACCTGTTTGTTGGTGTCTTCACATCTTTCTTTTCTGTCTTTGTGTCTCTAGGTTAACTGTAATGGTTTCACCATAGAGGACGAGGAGCTCTCCCATTTGGGATCAGCTGTTTTTCCTGAGTAAGCAGGCTGTGTCAATACTTCATCATCATTTAACAATCCATCCATTTGTCAGTGTATTTCACTCTACCACTTAAGTTGGAAAGGACAGTGTTTGTCAGCATGTTACAAATGAAGTCAAATGATCTTTTCCTGCTTCTTTCTGCACTCCGTCTCCTTACATGTGAACTCAGTCTCCACCTCAGTGCCCTTCCTTTCCTACTCTCTCATTGTTGTGCAGTTTCAATCTGTGTATGTCTCAGCTGCTCCTGATTCACTCAGTTATATTAGTTTTTATGCCTTTGCGCCGGCATCAGCCAGAGACAATATGTTTTTGGGTTGTCCATATGTACATCACATTCTTTTGAATGCGATACCTCAAGATCACCTTGAGCTTCTTTGCAACAACATCCATATTTGAAGCATTTTCTACTGTCATAGTTCCAATTTTCTGTTCTCTCCCGTTCCTCTGTTAGTTCACCATGAGGTCACTCGTGTTCACGTGATTGTCGTTGCGCCATGTGACGAAGCTCTATATCAGTCCTCTGTAAAAATAGTCTCTGAGGGAAGACAGCATGTTTCTCACTGGAAATTAATCACTAGATGTCAATGTAGTGATGAGTCTCATTTCATCAAATATACTCTTAATACAGTTTATTTAATTCTGTTAAAGTCTTCACTACATACATTATTTACGTCTGAACAGACAGATGTAAACTGCAACTTGACTAGTTGGTGGAGGCATACATATATACATATACCACAATGTAATCCCAACATCATGAAGCTGTTAAATGTGATAATTTGATCACAACTCTCTGATTTCATAATCATTTTTTAACCTCTATGCCTCTCCTCCTTTTTGTCCTTGTAGTGTAGCACTGATGAATCATAGCTGTAGTCCTAATGTCATAGTGACCTATAAAGGCACAGTGGCTGAGGTCAGAGCTGTTCAAGAGATAAACCCTGGAGACGAGGTGAGTAAACACTGCACTCATCTAGCAAACCCCCATAGTTCTTAGTGACAGCAGCTGTTAAAGACCACAGGCAATCATGAAGAAATACAGACTCTTATTACAGTCTTTGTTTTGACTGACTCAGGATTTTGTTTTCATCTCTTCCTCTCTCCCTTTGTAGGTCTTTAACAGCTACATAGACCTGCTCTATCCAACAGAGGACAGGAAAGAGAGGTTGTTAGATTCCTACTTCTTCGCATGCCAGTGTACTGAGTGCACCACCAAGTCCAAGGTACCATTACTTTATTAAGTTTTTCATATTTGTACAAAAGCCCTTTTGCACGCTCACTGATGACTGGTGTGAACGTCGAGACACACATTTCCAGCAGCAGCCTCAGAACAGTGACAGACAGTTCAGTTAAGCTCTGCAGAGACCATTAACCCCTTTTAACGTCTCCCTCAGGATTTGTGTGCATGAGTGAGTAAAGTGAAAATCAGCTCAGCAAGTTTATTTTATGTTAACATGCATACTTGACAGTGTCTCAGAGGTAGAGCGGTTCCACTAATTGGAAGTTCAGCTGTTTGATCCCCGGCTCCTCTAGCCTGCATACCGAAGTATCCTTGAGCAAGTTACTGAGCCCCAATTTGCTCCTGGTGGCTGTTTCATCGGTGTCAGTGTGTTAAATGCTGAGTAGCAGATGGCACTTTGTATAGTAGCCTCAGTATGAATGTGTGTGTGAATGGGTGAATGTGACTCATAGTGTGAAAGCGCTTTGAGTGGTTGAAAGTCTAGAAAGGCACTATTCAAGTGCAGGTTTTTTTTCCAGTTTGAGTTCATAAAATGATTGCTGAGTCAAGAGATAGGCTAGCCAAAATTTATGATTGTAAATTTTTGGCTTGGGCAAACTATTTTTCTTACCTTTATATCTTTCCTATATTTCACTGGGGTTTAAAGTACATGAAGATATTTGTGTAAAAAAAAAAAAAAAAAAATCATAAGCTGAGGTACTGGTGATAGAAGTCATTGTAGCATGTACAGTACAGGCCAAAAGTTTGGACACACCTTCTCATTCAATGCGTTTTCTTTATTTTCATGACTATTTACATTGTAGATTCTCACTGAAGGCATCAAAACTATGAATGAACACATGTGGAGTTATGTACTTAACAAAAAAAGGTGAAATAACTGAAAACATGTTTTATATTCTAGTTTCTTCAAAATAGCCACCCTTTGCTCTGATTACTGCTTTGCACACTCTTGGCATTCTCTCCATGAGCTTCAAGAGGTAGTCACCTGAAATGGTTTCCACTTCACAGGTGTGCCTTATCAGGGTTAATTAGTGGAATTTCTTGCTTTATCAATGGGGTTGGGACCATCAGTTGTGTTGTGCAGAAGTCAGGTTAATACACAGCCGACAGCCCTATTGGACAACTGTTAAAATTCATATTATGGCAAGAACCAATCAGCTAACTAAAGAAAAACGAGTGGCCATCATTACTTTAAGAAATGAAGGTCAGTCAGTCCGGAAAATTGCAAAAACTTTAAATGTGTCCCCAAGTGGAGTCGCAAAAACCATCAAGCGCTACAACGAAACTGGCACACATGAGGACCGACCCAGGAAAGGAAGACCAAGAGTCACCTCTGCTTCTGAGGATAAGTTCATCCGAGTCACCAGCCTCAGAAATCGCAAGTTAACAGCAGCTCAGATCAGAGACCAGATAAATGCCACACAGAGTTCTAGCAGCAGACCCATCTCTAGAACAACTGTTAAGAGGAGACTGCGCCAATCAGGCCTTCATGGTCAAATAGCTGCTAGGAAACCACTGCTAAGGAGAGGCAACAAGCAGAAGAGATTTGTTTGGGCCAAGAAACACAAGGAATGGACATTAGACCAGTGGAAATCTGTGCTTTGGTCTGATGAGTCCAAATTTGAGATCTTTGGTTCCAACTGCCGTGTCTTTGTGAGACGCAGAAAAGGTGAACGGATGGATTCCACATGCCTGGTTCCCACTGTGAAGCATGGAGGAGGAGGTGTGATGGTGTGGGGGTGTTTTGCTGGTGACACTGTTGGGGATTTATTCAAAATTGAAGGCACACTGAACCAGCATGGCTACCACAGCATCCTGCAGCGACATGCCATCCCATCCGGTTTGCGTTTAGTTGGACGATCATTTATTTTTCAACAGGACAATGACCCCAAACACACCTCCAGGCTGTGTAAGGGCTATTTGACCAAGAAGGAGAGTGATGGAGTGCTGCGGCAGATGACCTGGCCTCCACAGTCACCGGACCTGAACCCAATCGAGATGGTTTGGGGTGAGCTGGACCGCAGAGTGAAGGCAAAGGGGCCAACAAGTGCTAAACACCTCTGGGAACTCCTTCAAGACTGTTGGAAAACCATTTCAGGTGACTACCTCTTGAAGCTCATGGAGAGAATGCCAAGAGTGTGCAAAGCAGTAATCAGAGCAAAGGGTGGCTATTTTGAAGAAACTAGAATATAAAACATGTTTTCAGTTATTTCACCTTTTTTTTGTTAAGTACATAACTCCACATGTGTTCATTCATAGTTTTGATGCCTTCAGTGAGAATCTACAATGTAAATAGTCATGAAAATAAAGAAAACGCATTGAATGAGAAGGTGTGTCCAAACTTTTGGCCTGTATTGTATGTCATTGTCTAGTCTACAAAGCTGTGTTTCTAATATGCAATTAGCTTACTTAGACATGTTTTTCTGTCTTTAAATACCTGTGACCCAAAGAATAAATAAATAGATAGGAAATAAGCATCCTTTTTGCTGGAAGACCTGATGACACTTGTTGCCGCAGCGGATACCGAAACATCAGTGGGCTGAATAGGGATTATGTGGGTAATAAACTGTTTTGTAGTTGGAAGAAGTTATCTTAGGATAAAGTTGTATGTGGCAATACTCCAAAGCAGAGGCAGATGCATTTCTGGATTAAACCCCACCACTCATTTCTTCAGTTTCCTGTTCCACAATAGAGACTGACCTCTGGTGGCATGTACTTTGTACTACATCTCCTCAATACAGCATCTCTGTATCAATTTAATAGAAAGAAGAGCTTCTGTTCGGAATTTCTTAATAACCCGTTACACCCTTATATCTTGGTACTGTCCGGGCCTAGTAAATTCATACATTTGGAAAATTAAATATATTTTTCTTTTGTTAATTTTCAAAACCACATACATTCACTGTTGTAATTTCCCTGCACTGGTGATTAAAGTATCCTGTCAGAACCGATTTTTTGACTGGCATCATTTAATTCATTATTGTCCAAGCCAAATCAGCATGTCCTGAAGTCCCCATCCTCACAAAAATTCTGACTTAATATACAGAATGCAGAACATTTTTGCATTGTTGACCAGAGGAATTTCCTAGAAAGTGTCTCACGTGCCTCAGTTTCTGCTGTCTGCTGGAGAGAGAGCAGGTTCATGCCTTGTTCATGTCCTCACTGGTCTTGTAAAAGAGTCTGCCTGTCTTTGAATTTGTATTATACACTGTGAAGAAAAGTGAGATGCTGCATCCCAGTTCTATACGACATACTATTATGTACATCATATGCACTTCATATTTACCAAAGGCTATGGAAGGTTGATGCTTTTAATTCAGTCCCAGCCAAGGACTGAAATGTGTCACCCTGGTGATTTGGATGAGTTTGAGAATGAAATATAATTTAGCTCTACTGTCCACATCTGCCGAACACGGGAACATAATTTCTCTGCATCTCTTTCTAGGACAAAGCAAAAATGGAGATCAGGAAGCTGAGTTCTCCACCAGAACCAGAGGAAATCCAGTCCATGGTCCGTTATGCCAAGAATGTCATCGAGGAGTTCAGGAGAGCAAAACACTACAAGAATATCCTTTCCTCTGTTTATAGCTGTATTTCTCTTTCCCACATTTTTTTTCACTCTCCTGTTTGTTTTTCTCTCTGAAGTCTTTTCCCTCTCAGCATGTCAGTTTATCTTCTGTCTTTATCGAGCACAGTCTTTCACTTGCCAGCCTTGTCATCCCTCTCCACATTGTGTGTTTCATCATTCCTTGACTCTCTGGCACCCCCCAGTGAGCTGCTGGAGATGTGTGAGCTCAGCCTGGAGAAGATGGGAGCTATATTTGCAGACACAAACGTCTACATGCTGCACATGATGTATCAGGCCATGGGTGTCTGTCTCTACATGCAGGACTGGGACGGAGCTATGAGCTACGGAGAGAAGATCATTCAGCCATACAGGTAAACTGATCTGTGAGGCCTCTGCAGGGAGGCAGTAATGCAGTGAAGTCAGTCAGTTGTACCAGCAGCACTGCTGTCAGTCTCAGTCCACATGCAGATAATAAAGCCCTGTAGAAAAAGTCACCCCAGTTGTGTAATGAGATTTTCTCCAGACCTCTGAGTTTGTCAAGACAAAGTTCTTGTAAGAATGAGGATTTCAATCCCTCTTTTAGTCTTTTAATCATTTGCTTTTTATCTGTGCTTTGCAGCTCAGAATCATCCCATTAATGTTTTATTGACTTATAATTTACTTTCCCATGAAATGTTCTTTGTCCCACCCACAATATATGCACAACAACACATGTTATATTGTGTTCCTTTTGTTCACACTCAGCATATTTTCCCTCTGTGGTTAACAACACACATATCTACCACATCTTTTATCTTTTATTGTTGTTCTCTCTCGGCTTTATATGTTTTAAACTTTTGTAGCACTACAACAAAACCCATTGTAACATTAATTATAGACGGTATCTTGTTTCCTCTTGTATTCACTGCTCAGCTTGATGTATAAATTATATTCTCTCTGCAGTGTTCACTACCCGGCCTATTCTCTGAATGTGGCGTCTATGTATCTGAAACTGGGACGTCTCTATTTGGGGCTGGAGAAAAAGAAACAAGGAGTCAGAGCTCTGAAGAAGGCATGTTTACATATTAATAAGTGGCAAAGTGAGTGGATGCTGTGTCCTTGAGTTATTTTAAAATGTTTTTTTGTCTTTCTCCAGGCGGTTGCCATCATGGAGGTGGCTCATGGGAAGGATCACCATTATGTAGCGGAAGTCAAACGAGAAATCCAGGAGCAGAAGTAAACAAGGAGGATCCTCTCTGAAAGCAGCAAACACACATCACAACTGCATGCCGTGCATCTTATACCTCTCCTTTCCTCGTCGCCCACTCTCTTGTTTTTCATGCCTTTTTGTAGGCGGGGTTTCTTTTTTACTGTCAACATATTCTGGCTGAGGATGACCATGTTTTGTACCTGCAGCTCTCTACTGCCCGTCAGACCTGGAGTTTAAAACAGACGAATTAGGGTTAAAATGTTTTGAATGAAAAAAGTGACTGAAATACTGTGTGCTGAAGCTCATTACACACATCCAACACCCATACTGTAACACACGAAGGATCACTCAGTGGACAAACTGTAAGACTGCCTTTAAAGCTGTCTTTCAGGGGAAACAAAGCTTTCATATAGCGGCTATAGAACTCCATTTTCTGATGTGAAATGTCCAGTTTTTCTGTCTTTGTGAGTCTGAAATCACTCACTGTGTTCTGTAGATCCATCAGCAGACAGTTTCAGCACCATTTACGTCTTTGACAGCAGTTTTAGTCACACAGTTGTGCTCTACAAGAGTTGTTTAAGGATTAGGACTTCTGTACAAACTAGTTCGTAGTTGTTATGAAGGGCATTACTACTTATTCCCAGCCAATGTATTTTATTCTATCAGAGTTTTGGGCTTCAGTGTTTTTTGTTTAAACTGTGAAAAAATAATGACTGACCATGCATCAGGTACTCTGTAGCAAAGGAGAGGAGATGCAAAGATCTATTCCTGAATGAATACCCAGTGGTTTGGCTTGTCTTACAGTATGTTGTGCTCGTTTTAAAGAACCAGAAAAGTGTTGCATGTTTTATTGTTTATGTTGTGTGTTGTTGTTTTTTTCATACGAGGCTTGTTGACCAAAGCGGCCACAGGTTTAATTGACAAGGAACCAGCTTCAATTCTCTATTCACAGTGTATATCTAAAGAGGGGCGGTGATCTGAGGTCAGGTTGCTTTTTATGTCACAGTAGAGACATTGGTTCTATGACCTGACCAATGACCCTGGATCGGAGCCCTCGTTGCTCTCAGGAAAAAAGGCGCAACTCTGTAGCTTTTGTTGCCTTTTGTCAAGAGATGCATTATTTTACCTTTTTTAGTGTTTTCTCAAAAGCTTTGTGAATCCGGATTGTCATTGCCTGGGAAATGAAATCACTTTAGCAGCAGTGGGCAGAATATTAGCATGCATTATAACTTTGTAGAATATACATTTTACATGCACGTGATGAAGGAGGAATATCATCCTCACCGTTCACTTGTACAGTTTCAGTGTGTAGGATTTGGATTAGTGGCATCCAGCAGATGCAGAGCTGAAACTTCTCCTGTGTACAGGAGAACTATGGTGGCTGACATGAAAACGCAAATGGCCCCATCTAGAGCCAGTGTTTGATTTTTCTGTTCTGGGCTACTGTAGAACATGGCGGAGGACTTACTCCATATGTAGATATAAATGACTCATTCTAAGGTAACAAAACACAATGATTCTTATTTTCAGGTGATTGTAAAGTAATGAAAACATAGTTCTCAATATTTCTGCCAATAGATGCCCCTAAATGCTACACACGGGACCTTTAATTTTATAATCAAAAAGAGTGACTGAAATATTTTTTTAAAAAGGGAATTGCATCTCCCTTTAATCTCTGCTTTAGTGCAGTGTTCATTTTGCACTCTATAAGCTAAAGAGACGGAGACGATTTAAACCACAACACATAAACTGTACCAATATGGCAACTTTTCAAGGCAGTATTACCTTGACTACACAAATCTCATAAAATCTATGTCAGAAATTGAGTTGACAACAAGTGTTGCCTGTGTGTGATGGTTTTAAATGACCCTGACCCTAAAATTATGAGAAGGAACAGTTGCAGGTCCTAAAAGTGTAGTTTTCTCTGCTGTAGACTGAATCATTATATAAAAATAAGACTTAGCATGCCGTGTGTGAAGGAGGCTTTAAAAAGATGAGGCAATGCCAAGAGTATCACCTGGGCCTTATTTAAGGGTTCTTGTTGCACTTGAATTTTGTACAATTTTTGTGACAAAATGATGTCAAAAAGGCAAACCTGTAAGCACATATTATTTCCTTTGTATCAGTTTCTGTTAGTGGACAGTTGGCCTGCCTGCAGTCTTAATGCCGTGCACCGCCAGAGGAGCTACAGTCACAGATCTAATTCCTTTATTCTTTTTAACACCTGTAGCTTCTCCTTGTTTACTACGGATGCACATTCATGCTCCACATGAATGTGGGTTACTGAGGGTTAGAAATAGCATTGTTATGAGTTGCCTGTGGTCGTATTTGTAGCAACTCCTGCAGTGGAGACTCTTTCTGTTACCTGCAAAGATGCATCTAGAAGGTGCCTGCCTTACAGTCCTGCATAGGTAATCCAAAAGCACCATTTCAACAACTTTGTTCCACCTTTTTTTCTTTTTTACAAAGGATGGACATTGAAAAGAGGGTTTTCAGGCTGTTTAGCACAAGCCACCCAAACCCTCTGTTTGCCAGATTTGAGGACATCATTTTATCTCTGGCTGGACTCTCAGAACATGCATATGATTTGTTTTCCTTTCTTTGTGATGTCATGATAAAAAAAAAAACCTGACACGAGCTTTAAAACAGTAAAACCCATACTCATGCTGCACGTATAAAACCAGATGAAAGGCCACCCAGATGTTTTCTGCTGTTTCTGTATTGAGCTGTTACTTTACCAGGCATGAATGTTATTCTACTGGAATGCATAACTAAAATCTGAGCCTCTGATTCATTCTGCACCATGTCAGTGGAACTCAATAAATGGCAGTATGGCACTTGCTTTGATAAATATACTCATTTTATTTTTTTTTATCGAATCCCTTATTCAATCAGTAAGTCTCTTGAGATACATTTTACCCTTTACAAGAGAGGTTTGAACAAAATGGCAGTGTAAGGTGGATATCACAAGCTTCTCGGTGCTATTGTCATGGGTACATATTTGACCCTTAAAGCCTCACCACTGTTTCTGTTTCAGAGATATTCCATTGTTGTTTGTGGTACGCTTCTTTGAGTCAACCCAGTCAAAGGTGTGCTCTAGGTCTAAACCTAGAAACAGCAGTTGTATAGGTGAATAGACTACAGTCAGTTTAGTAGACATCATAACCTCCTGCCTCTCTACAATCAGTTGATTCGATTACAAAGCATCTGTAAAATGATTTAACTCCAGGGAACTGTTACTGTCACCAGGTAGCTGTACTGCTACACTGTAAGTACTGTGTCATCGTACCAGGCAGACCATTTTGTGAGGTAATTAAAAGGATAACCCTTTTCATTAGTCAGCCGTGCAAATTTTATGTATCTTCAAGGTGAGGCTCTTGAATATTTTAGCTCCAATATGAAATGCAGTCTCACGTCTCATGAACTTGTCGTCCCAACGTAAAGTTTGTTTAAACTCTGACCACATCCTATAATGCAGGAAGTAACGAGTAGGTGAGTAAGAGTTGGCATTTCAAATTATGTCTCTCTGTGGATGACATCTTCCTAACCTAGGGGTGTCAAACTACAGCCCACTGGCAGTCCACCAAAGGGTCTAGTCCAGCCCACTGGATGACTTTACACATCTAATATTGATTCACTTGTAAAGGATAAGAGGTGCCAGGTTTCAGAGACAAGCTAAACAGTGATGAGCCTACTTCATTTAAAATGTCAGTTTAGAGGCTTTTCCACCCTGACTAGAATACAGTTCTCTAAAAAAACAATACATCAGCTACTTAGTGTGGTCATATTTATAGAAATTGCACATTGTGCAAATATATTGACATTCAGCAGCTTCAGCACAAAAAAAAATCTGTATCAGACTTATATATTAAGACTATGGTGGAACCCTATTGTTAAGGCACTGCCAAAGCTATAGATTTGTAAATGATTTGTAAAGCACAGTGTAAGTTAAGATGCTTCCTTTATATATTCCACTGTAGTTTGGTGTGGTGATGCCATCATTACTACACAGCAGTGGAAATGTATGGAAATAAAAAAACAAACATTATTTTTTTATTTTATTTTATTTTATTTTATTTTATTTTATTTGCTAAACCAGATCGTGTTTTGTATACTCCAATACGCTGGGTGGCGGTATGCACCTAAAAGCTGGTATTGCAATCCGCCATAGCACCCACAGAAGAAAAAGAGGAACTTGACTGACGTCACACACTAGCCAATGGGCATGCAGCTGCGTGGAGTTTGAATTTTCCAACGAGAACAACCCAAACAGTCCGAGAACGATAAAGACACCTCGCGCCCAAAGTAAGTACAGCTCTCTTTAATTTTAACTTTTGTATTATTAATTTGAGAGAAAACTAAAGTTAACACATGTGTCAGTTCACAACACATTTATCATCTCCAACCGTTAACTGGTCGAACTTTGCGTAAAATTTACTGTTTGTCAAAACCACGATGAGCCCCGTGACGTTAACGTTAACGCTAATATTAGGATATTAGGAATAACGTTAGTTCAACAGAAACAGTTGTTGTTGTTAACGTAGCGTTTCAAATTGACGCTAAATTGAGTTCGTTATGCTAAATTCACAATGGTTGGTTTGTATCGTTGGTTAAAGATAACGCTTTGATATAACGTTAACCAATGACGGTGGCTAACGTTAGCATACTTAGTCTCAAAGTAAACGTTAACGTTACTGTTATGTATGTTTTTACAAATAAAGTGTCGGTGTTATGCATCAACACCAGGCTTAGGAAGCCAAACAGTGTTTTTGTTATTTCTAGTAACGTTAATCAATTACAAATTCACCTGTGTCTAATAACCAAGGTTTTTTGGCATTAAAACTATAGAAAATGTGATTTACCTCTGAATTCTCTCAGGCCATTGTTGTACTCTTGTTAGGACAAAAACATTGGTTGTCATCATATGTTTTATACTTCATGTTATCACACTAACGTTACTCATTGGTCATATAGGTGTCATTAACAAGCTGCTCAGGCACTGTGCAGAGCAATATTGTGTTTCCCCCTTCAAATAAACTGATGTGTGTGTAGTCAGGTTATAGACCATGAGCTGGGCGGTGGAGGAGTGGAAGGATGGACTTCCAGGGAAAGCCCTGCAGAAGATCCAGGAGATGGAAAGCCAGCTGGACAAACTGAAGAAGGACAGGAACCAGAAACAGTTTCAGCTGGATTCCCTGGAGGCTGCCCTGCAGAAACAGAAACAGAAGGTCAGTGTTCAAGAGGAACAGATGAGTGGACTGAACATAGGTTAATTGTGCAGATGATTCAAACAGCATTTAATGCCTTGGGGAAATTACTGTTGCAGAGTAAGATAAGATAATCCTTTATTTGCCCCACAGCAGAAATGTGCACATTACAACAGCAGAGGGATAGTGCAAACAGGAAGCATCAGTAGAAAAAAAGTACAAAACAATATATAAGTATGTAAAATAAGTAAACTGTACAACACAAAGCAATATAATATGTAAGCATCAAAAAGAAGCAGAATGTAATACAGAGACAGACTGAATGGCTGATTTGACACTATTGACTGATGGATGTCTAGATATTGCACAATTAACATGTCCTAACAGTAGTGGAAATTGTACCTGAAAAAAATACAGACACACAAAAGATTTGGGGGGGGGGGGGTATCCCTCAAACCAACAGTGCTCATGGAAGTGAATGCCTTTTTTGAGCAATAAGTCTTCCTCTCTGTTTTTGACAAACAATTTTTTAATCCTCCTTGTTTCTCCCTCTCCAGGCGGACAGTGAACGTAATGAGACCTCTGCTTTGAAAAGAGAGAACCAGTCTTTAGTAGAGTCCTGTGATTCTCTGGAGAAAGCTCGTCAAAAGGCTGTCCATGACCTCGGAGTCAAAGAGCAGCAGGTCAGTTACGTATGAGAGAAAGAAAGAAATATCTGCTGCAGTTTATTGCTATTCAGTAATTAGATCACTGATAATCAACAGCCAGTATTCAAATTCTATAGATACTCTTGAAGCCAACAAATGATGTATTTATAAAATCAGATGTATTGGAAGAAAAAAACATATCTAATTCCTGTTTCTGAACCCAGGTGAACTACCTGGATGGTCAGCTGAATTCCTGCAGGAAGACCATAGAGCGACTGGAGCAGGAGCTCAAGAAGTGAGTTCAGTGTCTGTTGATATGCATTTTTATGTAAGAAGAGAGGGAGACTTTATAATGTAGCTCCTGTGACATGTTGCTTCGTCAAGTCCTGAGTTAGTCATGCTTAATATGAATGGATTATGAACTATTTGACTTGTTGGACAGCACTGAAATTATGACTCCTGAATGACTGTTAATGCTTGTTTTGTTGTCTTTCCATCTGCTCAGGTACAAAAATGAACTGGATCGTTCGCAGCCTGCTGGCTCTTCCTCTTTGTCATCCTCCTCCTCTGACCTTCAACCCTACAATACTCCACAGAAAACTTTTGCTACCCCAGCTCCTGTCCCAGCCTACGGAAAGCAGGGTATTTCAGTTTGTATTTATCCTGTCTAAAGTTCCTGCTATATGTATTTCGTAAATCATTCTTGGGGTTTTTGTTTATGGGCCAATGACTCGTGTCTGAGTGACTCAGGATGAGTTTGTCATTTTGCCCTAACATGATGTTTGTATTTGCGTTCCTTAGATAACAGACTAGAAGAGCTTCAGGAGAAATACAGCCAAGAGGTGGAAGAAAGAAAAAGGCTGGAGACTGAACTCAAAGTCCTGCAGGTCAAAGTGAGTACATTGTTTAAATATATTTATCATGTTTGTTTGTGTTTTGGAGTTCATGATGTTGACTCGTCTCTTCTCTTCTAGCTGTTAAGTCAGTCCTCAGTCAGTGTGAGCCACAAGGATATTGCTGCCCGCCAAACTGGATCGTCCATATTCCCATGGCAACCGCAGGATCAGGGCCAGAGCCGCCAGTCTCACGGAATGGAAATGGAAACACCTCTGAAGAGGCGGGGAACATCCCTGTGGGATGCCCACGAGGAGACGCCTATCAAAACCAGCCAGAGGATGAGCTCTACCAGAGCAGTGCAGAGTCCGGGTGGATCCTCCCAGCAGATGGAGCAGCTGAAGAGCATCAACCAAGGTGGACTATTTATAATTTGTTTTGGTATAACATCTTTTATAGTGTGTTTTACATGAAATATTGGGGAGCCTATTATTTTGCACATCTACTACCACTGAAGAATGTAGCTGGTTTGTTTGGAGTTAAATACCCTGATCATGTCCAGCAACAGGACTTAAATTTTTACTCTTTTTTCATCAGAGCTGCGTGGCCGTGTGTCAGAGCTGGAGAGGAATCTGTCCACTCAGGAGAAGGAAATTCGTAACCAGGCCTCCAAACTGCAGGAGCTACAAACCCAACTGAACCAGGCCCGCAAAGACCTCACTGAACGGGAAAGAGACCTGGCTAAGACCAGCCATGAGCTGACTCAGGCCACAGACAGACACCAGCAGGTTGTAGCCAAGGTAGGCTTCGATGATGAGTACATTGACACTTTATTAACACGGGATACTTATTGTTTGTGTCCTATTTCTGCTTGATAACTAAGTTTATAGGTGCTAAGACAGATAAAGACAAGAAAACATGCAAATGACTGACAGAGATTCTGCTTATTGTTCTTAGTGTTCATCAGTTGAGCAGAAGCTGAAGCAAGTCTCAGAGGAGATGAGCTGTCAGAGGCACAACGCTGAGAGCTGCAAACGAGCCCTGGAGCAGAAACTCAAGGACCAAGAGAAAGACAGTCAAAAGGTGCAACAACCTGGAGTCAGAACATCAGTATCAGACCTTTAATGCTTGTAGGTTTTACTAAATATCATAAATAAAAATGTATCTTAAAATTTGAATCTGTCTCTGTTATATTTCGTATAGGAGCTAGCCCAGCTGCAGACGTCTCGCAAGGCTTTGGAACAGCAGCTGGACCAGACCAGAACCAAGCTAACACAAGAGATCCAACAGTCCAAAAAAGACCACAATGTACTGCAGGCTGACATGGAGAAGGTAATTTGGCACGTATCCAGTCTGCTCTTCCTTCATCTACTCTGATTCACTCTTTCTTCACACAGCCAACAACTTGGATAAGCTGGAAGTCACTGAACCCTCTCTGAGGGTTGTATATAAGCTTCTAGTCTTGTGATGTGTAGCTAATATGATTGGCTGCCTCAATGATGCTGCTAATGTCCAAATTTATTTTGATGTTGGCTACAAGAATGGCTGAGTATGAGACTCAGTTTAGGCGGAGTGGAATACAGTTTAGGGTGTGGTAGTGTTAGATGCATTTACTGTGTTTTCTGTTGCTCCACTTGTGTCCTGTGCTTCACCTCTGAGAGCCTGTCTGATGCAGTATTAAGTATTTATGTTTGTATGCAAGGTCTGCAAACTGCAGGCAATGTAGAGAACGCTGACTTTAACCTTTTCAGATCACATTTTCTGAAATGTTTGAATGCTTAAAAAAAGGAAATTCAGTTGTAGTCTCAGCTGTTTACATCAACTTCTGTCTATTGAAGGGTTAAGGGCATTTGTACCTGGCATTTGTGTCACACTTCTCAGACTTTCTGCCCCTGGATGTACGTCTGCCTTCTCATCGTAAGTCTTCTCTGCTCTTGCCCCTTTATAGATGTGCTTCCAGAAAAGCCAGATGGAGAAGGAAGTGGAGGAGCATAAACAGAGACTGCTGAGGTCAGAGCAGAGCCTCCAGGCCAGCCAGACCAAAGAGCAGGACCTCCGCAAGAAAATGGAGGTGGGTTGCTTTCAGTAGCATATTCACCTAATGTTAAAATTTAAAGGTTTCAGTACGTGTTCATTTTAACACTACAATTAGGTCTTACCTATTTAACATTATTTTTCTCAGTTTTTTCTTTACGTCTCCTTCCACCTTTTTTCTCACACAGTCATCCCCACTATCTGTCAGCATCTTTTTTCTTTTTTTTTTAAATATACTTTATTAATCCCCCTGAGGGGAAATTCAATCATTCAGTCATTCTTTGCTACCACTCATGTTTTCTCTACATGTCTTCCTCCCTTCAGGAGCTGCAGAGAGAAAAGAACAGTGTGACTGTTCAGTTGGATCAGAGCAGCAGGCGCTTGAGTCAGCTGGAGGAAGAGAAGAAGAGCGCAGACCAGAGCTTCAAACGTACCCAGGGATTACTAGATGACCTCAAAGGTATATTCCTTGTAGGAATTGCAATGGTAGCAGTTATTTCAGAGAATCTCAGTTTTTAATTTGTTTGTTTTTGCTCTTTAGCAAAATCCGAAGGACAGGCGGACGAGCTGAAGAGACTTCAGTCCAAACTGGAGCAGCTGACTCAGGCTTCATCCAGAGAGCTGGAAAACATTAAGAAGACACTTTCTGATGCAGAGACCAAAAATGACAAGTAAGCATAGTTTTACGGTAGAAAAGAACAATGCTGAGTCACGCTTTGTGAAAGAGTAAAAAGCAAACTGTGCTACATGTAACTTGCTCCTCAATCATCATAAATGTATTTATCTCACTGTAGATCCCAGAATGAACTGCAGAAACAGAAGCAAGAGACAGAGAGGCTGACCAACAGGCTGACAGTAATGGAGAAGGAGTGCCAAGAGCTGAAATCCAATCTCACTGCAAGTCAGAGTGAGACTAAGGAACTGAAACAAGAACATGAAGCTCTGCTGGAGTGGAAGAAAGAAAAGGAGACCTTGATTAATGAAACTGAGGCTGTGCAAAAAGACCTCACTGACAAAATTGGCAACTTGGAGAAAAGTCTTGTCTCGCTGAATGAAGCTAATGATGAAGTTAAGGTAAGGTGCTATGGTTCCTAATATATTCACTTAAGTTATCAGGAAAGATAAATCACACAGTTTATCCAAATTGCTAAGCCTGTGTACTGAACATAGGTTGTCATTTTTTGCACACAGACACATAGTGAAATAACCTGTTTGTTTAGCTGCCCACCCCAAAATCTGTTAAATGTTGGGTTTACAAAACCTTGAATGATTCCAGTTGCACAGAAAATCATAATTAAAGATGACAATTTGTTCCTTTAAGTCCATTTGTTTAAAAAAAAATCTTTAACCCGTGTTGCCCACTGCATTTCGGATGTGTTGTATTATTGCCATTAATTACCGCTTGCTTTGGAGATTCTGTGGGCTGAATACATTTCTGGTCACTATTGTAGAAGCAGCTCTTGAGTGCAGAGGGAGAAAAGGCCAGTCTGTCTGCTCACCTCGATTCATTGAAGGGAGAACTCCTCAACAAGAGCACAGAATTGGAGGAGAGAGAGCATCACTACAACGAGCTCCAGTCTAAATTCTCTGAGGCTGGACAGAAGCACACCAAAGACCTGGAGAATGTCGCAGTGCAAGTGGCTCAGCTTGAAGCACAGGTGATTCATTGTATTTGGTTTATTTGTATTTTATTTGTATTAATTGTACATGTGAAATGTTGAATGTGTTAATTGAAAAACATGGAATTCCTCCTCCTTGTTTTGTAATGGAATTAGACAATAAACTACTTTTCTGCGTCACTGAATTACACTGTAGTGTTATTGAGATTTTGGTCTTGGTAGCAGCACAGGATACCCAATATATTAAAAAAATTTGACCGGACCTCAAACAATAGAACTGATAGTTGTTGAGTAGTTTAATCTGGTGTTTACTTTTTCCCCTGTGCAGGTCAAAAGTCTGGAGTTGTGGTTGCAGAAGGAAATAACTCGAGCAGAGCAGGCTGAGAGGACCAATACAGAGCTGCAGGAAGAGCACCAGACAGCCTGCGACCTGCTTCGCTCCAAAGACCAGCTGGTCGAGTTGGGACAAGCAGAGATCAGCCAGCTGAGAGAGAGCCTGGTTCAGGCCACTGCACAGCAAGAGGAGCAAACTGCCAGGTGGGAGATTCATTTGTTGTTGTTGTTGTTGTTTAGTTAATAATTTTAATTAACTCTTTTTCCAATACAACATCCTACCATTACAAACTTTCTAAAGTTTAGTTTTTGCTGAGACTACGTCTAAGAGGAATTATTGCTGCCCTGTGTCACTGTGCAACATAAGATAGCAGGATTTCAAAGTATAATACAGCCACAAATAAATACTTAGGAGTGAATTAGTGTCTTATCATACAAGTATGATATAAAAACTGTACCTCCATTGAATACTTTGGGGAAACTTTAACTATATCTTGCTTTTAACATGCATCATCTCTGTTTTTGGTGTCTAACTTCAGGTTGGCAGAGGAGAAGGCTGCCCTGCTGAAACAGTGTGAGGAGAGTGTTTCAGCAAAGGCTGAAGAGGCTGAGCAGCTCAAGCTGCAGCTGGAGGAGACTCAGCAAGAGATGCTGCTCACCAAAAATCAGGTGTGCTTGAAGTGGAATGCAACAGAAATTATTTTAAACAGATTACCAGTTATTCATCCTTTTTATACATTCGGCAGTGTTTTCTTTTTGACTTTTTTTTTTTTTTTTTTTTTTTGAGTTGATTCACTTTCATGGGCTTTTTTGGTGTATTTATTTATTATGTTTTAATGGTTTGCAGTATATTGTCAGGTACAAAATGATCTCAAGACCAATAAGTACTTTATGATCAAAGTATCTTTGCATTACCCAACATTATGTCTTGCACTTGCAAGAAGAAGAAGAGGAGTATTATGACTGAGTGTTTCTAATTTCATTAGCAGATTTAAGCTATTTTGCTGACCTTACAATGCTCTGTGCTTTTGCATTATGTTGGGTACTTCTTCCTTTCTTTTGTCTTACCCATGAAAAGCCATATAGTTAAATCTTCTCTTCATGTTTCAGGTGAGCTCGACAGATCAGCTCCTGAAGGTCCAGGAGCAGCTGGGAGCTGAGCTGCAGAGACAAATTAAGACACTGTCAGACAGTGATGAGGAACACAAACAGATGTATGAGAAGAAAACAGAAGAGCTCAAGCAGTTAGAGGAGGAGCTGAAGGATCTGCAGAGCGACACAGAAGAGAAGGAGAGGCAGCTCAGAGAGGCGGAAGCTCAGATTTTGTCTCTAGAGACGGAAAAGGCTGAGCTGGAAAATGTAATTCAAGAGACCAAGAAAGAGGCGGAGGTAAATTATTGTACTATTTAAAAAATGTATTATGTTTAGTAGTAGATTTTTACATATATACAATGTTCTGTGCTTACGAATAATAAACTTAAATCTATTTCTTCTGAAGAACCTCCAGCAGGCTCTTACTGAGAAGATCAACAACCTTCTGGAGCAGATATCTTCCTTAGAAGAAGAGCTGACTGCAAGCAAAGATGCAGCAGAGAAGGTTCCAGTCTTGAAGAATGAACTGGATGTGGCTAACCAGTCCCTCGCTGACCTTAAGAAGAGTCTAGAAGCTCTCGAGACGAGTCACTCCTCCACTCTTCAAATCAAGTCTAACTTGGAGAACACCCTTACAGAGAAAATCAATCTGATCTGTACTTTGGAGAGAGAAGTCAAAGAGCTCACAGAGAAGATGAGCAAAGAGTCTGAGAGTCACGCCTTGGAGGTTGAAAGCTTCCTCAACAAAGAAAAGATCCTCAAAGAGAAGCTCGAAGCCGCTAAGAAATCAGCAGCTGCTGCTAAAACAGAAGCCAGTTCTCGACGGGAGGAGATCAGGACCATGAAGACGACTCTGAAGGCTGCTTCGCGCGGCATAGAAGAGAGAGACGGCACGATAAAGAGTCTGAAGGAGAAGCTCAATGAAGCAGAGGCAGAGCAGACCAAAACTTCAAATCTTCTGAAGGAGAAGGTGGTTGCCATGAACAAAATCAAGGTTGGTTACTGATTGGTTATGTTATGTGTCCACAATCTTTATACATAGAGAGGAGACAGTGATATATTATGTTAGTTTTGCCTGGAGTATTGTAACAAATGGATAAATCAGAAGAGGTCATCTTCCCAAAAAAATGGGAGTGAAGTCGGTTGAAAAAAGTTGGACAAAAATGAGAGTGCTGCTGTACTTTCACTCCACCTGGCATTCTGCTGTTCTCTCTGTATCCAGAGTACGCTCTTTTGTATGTATAACTAAAAGGTGTTTATTCCAACAGAGCTCCTGATGAACAGTCCAGCTCCAAAAATAAAACTCTATATGTGGCAATAAATGCTGATAACGTGGTGTTGGTAAATGAATGTGTTGGAAATCTTGTTGCTTTTTTTTATGTCATAAAGGTGCAGCTGGAGATGCTGCAAATGGACCTGGAGGACAACGAGACTGCCATGACCTCTTTTGACAGTAAGGTGGAGGAGCTGAAGGGAACCATAGAATCACTGGAGGCTCAGCTGGCTCACAACCAAACCCAGATGTCTGACATGGAGGCCAGACTGGAGGACAGCAAAGCCCAGGTAGAGTCACCATCTTACAGAAAAGTCTTATCAAAATCACTTAATTTAAATGTGTCTCATCCCTAATTGGATTTAAACTCTAATTTTTTCAGGTCTCTGTCTTGGAAACCCGGTTAGAGGAGGTCCAGTCCCAGAACTCAGTGCTGGAGACACAGTTTGTCACAGCCAGGGAGGAGCTGATGGAGAGGAGCTGTGAAATAACGCGTCTGGAAGAGGAGGCTGTCAATCAAAAACAGCTGGAGGAGAGCGTTGCTGCTTTAGAGTCTAAACTCAGCCAGACCACAGAGGAAAATGTCAAGTTAGAGAAAACTCTCAGGCAGATAACTGAGGGCAAAGACAATGATCTTAACCAGTTACAACAAGAGAAAAACAACCTTGAGACTACGCTGAAGCAGGTAACAGAGGACAAAGAGCAAGTGGAAACTGAAATGATTCAAGTAAATGCAGCAAAGAAACAGCTGGAAGCCAGCTTATGCAAGCTGTCTGAGGAGAACAAACAACTGCAGACCAGCATTCAGAAATTAACAGAGGAAAAGCAGAACATCGATGCAATGATTGTGCAGAAACAAGAAGCTGAATTGACCCTTAAACAGGTCATCGAGGAGAAAGCCCAACTAGATGTTGCACTTAATCTGATGAACGAGGAGAAAGCCCAACTGGAGGCTAAACTAAGTGAGCTAACCTCCGAGAAAGACAACTCTGTCGCTAACTTGAATCGAGTAGTTGAGGAAAAGCTTCAGCTGGAAGTGAACTACAATCAACTGACCGAAGAGAATATCAAACTACAGTCTAGTATGAACCAATTATCTGAGGAGAAGCTGCAGTTACAGGATAGCATAGAGAAGCATGAAGCTGAAGTGGCTTCACTTAAACAGCAGCTTGAAATGAGGGACAAGAAGACCGAGGAGGAGAACAGAGAAAGGTACGTGTATCTTTAGTTTAGAAGTCACTAGAGTTAAAATTGTCTGTATGTATGTATGTATGTATGTTTTTGTGCCTAATTAAATGTTTTGTTTTCTACTAACTTTAGCTGGAGTAATAATAGCATCAGTTTCATGTTGTATTACAGGAGCCAACAGTTTGAGGCGGAGCAGGCAGAACTTCACCAGAAGTTGGCGGCCTTACAGACGGAGCTGACTGTGTTCAAGCAGCAGTACGACTCACTGCTGGAACAGGTGGGCCAACAACAGGGCCTCATACAGCAGCTCTCAGAGTTGCAGGGAACCCAGAAGCTGGGAGATGCAATCGGCTACATGGAGTCTGAGGAGACAGAAACTGTTGGTGAGCATAAACCAAAACTAGATTAAAGGTTTTCATGAACCACAGCTGCTGCTTCAATTTGAATACATACATTTCTATTAAATGATCTGTAACGTTTCCCCAGCTGAGGCATCAGGACAGACTGATGTTGAGCCAACACTTGATACAAGCACCAACTCTGAGTCCATTCCAGTAAAGGAACAGCTGAGCACCATGATGTCTGAACTGGGTGAACTTTCCTTCCAGTCTGACGAAGCCTTCAGGTACAATGAGCTGTATGATGAGAAAAAGCACAATGTATGTGCTTTATTACATGATGTATTAATCTGACTTCCCTTGACCCTGCTAGTGAGGCAAAGCTGGTGTTGAAGGAGGACATCAGTGAGCAAGAGATGATCCAGGAACAACTGCACGAGGAGCGGGAGGAAACCACTAGTAACAAGGAGCAGCAGTCCTCAGAGCAGGTAATACTTCATGTCCTTTAGCCCTGACGCTGGCATGGGGTTAAGATTGGAAATATTTGCTTTATCATAAATGTAATCAGATAGTTGCTACTGATTTCTCTATTAGAAAGGAATGTTGTGCATAGAGTTTTAATTTTGTCTTCTCTCTTGCAGCTTCCTGAAGACAGCGGTACTGCCAGAGATTTCCTTGGAAGTAAACCTGAAATCACTGAGCTTTCTCTGCCATCGTCCTCCGTTGTTGAGACAAGAGAGTCAGAATCCTCTGGTGAGTAATTAAATGGTGCTTATGACTGCAGTTTCAATAATTGGGTGTTTTCTTGGGTTATTGACTTTGTTTCACACTGCCACTTTAGACTCATGATTTCAGCATTTTCTGCAAAAATGGTGGTAATTCAACTTGTGAAGGGGATCCAAATTTTTGAAACTTAAAAAAGTAAAGCTTTGGGCTCTTGCTCAGGCCAAGATAAATGTTACAACCCATTTTAAACTTCCAGGGACTTAGGCTTGACAGTGAACACTGATCAAGATGCAGTCTGATACACACTATGAAATATTTGCTCAAAATTTGAGTAATGATGTCTGTCAGATACAGAGGCATTCCAGGCACAAGACCACTTCACGGAAATGATCCCAAAACAAGAGCTCCTGACCCTGCGCTCAGAGTTTGACCTGCTGAGGTCTGACCTTGCACTCAGAATGGAGCTGACCTCCGAACTGGAAGTCCAGGTTCAGAACTTAGAGGAGAAAGTTCACGCAGCAGAGGAGCAGGCACAGGGTGCGGCACATAAGCTGAACATCGCTTTGGAGGAAAAGAAAGACGTTGCTAAACAGGTAGGAGGAATAACTTGCAGAAAGCCCAATACCACTTACATATCGGTAATAAATATAATTTTACACCGACTGATGCTGTGTGCTCATTTTTTAGCTGGCCCAGCTGTCAGAAGAGAAGGAGACATTAACTCTGCAGCTGCAAACAGCTAAATTCCAGCTGGCTGATGTTATGGAGATGTTGGAGGGACTGGAGATGACCAAAGGTAAATATTTTCCTATATTTTCCTCCTTTTCAGATTACAGTTTATCATCCCCTTCCTGCCCTATCTGTGTCAAAAACTGCAGCTTGTTGTGTTGGCTGTGTGTCACCCCCTCATCTGTGAAGCACCACTTCTCAGTAAAATTACTTTTGACTGTACTTGACCGTGCTGATCTACTCCAGCAATGTGCCAACACATACTTGCAGACCCTTTATGGTTCGCAAAAATTCTCCTCTGTGGTACCCAAACAGCACCAATGGTAATCAAGCTGAGTAGCGAGCTACATAAAGCAAACGCAGTTTAACCATGCGACAGTGGACATCAAGGATCAGTCAAAGCATTGTGATATAAATATTAGTCATACGTTGCATGCCACCTTCAGAGTTCAGTGCTGATGCAAAAACAAACGTGGTCAGTTGTAGTGAAGTAGTTTTATTTCAGCAACCCTTCAATAGTGGTTGACCTCATTTGTCTTATTCACCACTGTGTATTTTTATTCACATTTGGTGAGTTATAATTTTGGAGCCTAAATTGAACAACATGTTTAATAAAGGAACATGCAGTCTTTGTCGTCTGTATTGTGTTATTGGACATTTGTATTGATTTGATATTTTCTTGTTTCTGTAGGTGGATGGGATGAGAAATTCCTTCAGCAGGAGAGTGAGCTGAAGAGGGTTCGCTCAGAGAAAGCCAACCTGGAGCAGCACATCCTGGGCATGGAGTCTGAGCTGGAGACCTTCCAGGGGGAAAGGACCAAACTGGGGGCTGAGTTGGAGACACAGAGGAGGACTTGTTCTGACATGGAGCAGCAGATAGAGACACTCATGACAGAGGTGAGCACCAAAAGCTTACATGCTAAAACATCAAACTACTATGTATAAGGGCTAAGTTTATGTGCATGTATGGGAAAACTATCAATTAAAGCAAGACATGATTGAACATGGTGTGTGTTTTTTTTAAGCTTACTGATCAATCTTTTAAATCTTTCTGTTCATTCAGACAACCCAGCTGAGGTCTGAACTTGTGTCCTGCACCGAGGAGCGAGATGATCTGAACCAGTCTTTGAGCCAATGGAGAGAAAAAGTTCACAGTCTGGAGAAGACTAACTGTGACACCAGAAACCTAATTTCCATCCTAGAGGATGACATCAGAGCAGGGAGGAAGGAGTATGAAGCCCTGCAAAGCAGCATGGAGAAACTGAAGACAGAGAGGCAACAGGTATGTACATGAAACATTAAAGAGTTTGGGACCAGCGCACAATCCTTTGTGTCAGTTAAAATACCTGGTTTCTTCTGTTGCTGATTTTTGATGTTTCATTCCATTAACTTCTTTCATTACAGCTGTTGGAGCAGATTAAGACACTGGAGCAGGCAATATCCCAACAGAGTGGAGAGAGAGAGGAACTTATCAGGCAGCTTGACAAGATCAAAGAAAACCACACCTCAGCCAATCACAGCACTGAGTCCATGGTCGGCACTATAGAGGTGAGGGTGTTAAAATTTAATGAGAGAACATGTTTTCTCAAAGCTTGCTCTCTATCTGGTCAGTTAAAGTCAATATAAAACGTTTTGTGTTTTACAGAGCATTGGCAAGCCTTTAGTACGGAGTGCGTGGACTAATAAACCCTCAGAAAGTTCAGATGCGGTTCAATTTCTCATCCTCTTTATTGCTGTCCTGTTTTTCCTCAAGGCTCTAAAGGGAGAAGTGTGCCGTCTTTCACAGTCTCTGGAGTCCTCTCTACTGGAAAAAGGAGAGATTGCCTCTCGTCTGAACTCCACACAAGATGAGGTCCGGCAGATGAAGACTGGCATTGAAAAGCTCCAGGTCCGCATTGAGTCGGACGAGAGGAAGAAAAAGAAGATGGGAGAGCTGCTCAAAGGTGACTCTTACTATGATATGAAGTTGCACATAATCTTGGCTTTTGTGAGGTGTTGATCTAAATGTGACTCTCTACCTCTCTAGCTGCCCAGAGGAAGTCTGACTCCCTGCAGGATCGCATTGATGCCCTAGAGCGTGAGAAGGAAGATGTAGAGCAAAGTCTAGAGGACGCTGTGCTACAGGTATTCTGTTGTAAACATGGCTTTGTCAAAAGAAACAACCACTACATCTGCCTGGATAAAATTCACATGTGGGGGTTAAATAAAGGCTCAACATTTGCTCACTTAGTATTAAAGATAGATATTTTATTCTCTTACACAGGCCGAAACAGACAAAGCTGATCTGGAGGAGGAAAGGAGAAAGGTACATTCATATTCATATTATCTGATGCCCTTTGCTGTGTGTCTGTGATGGTTTTCTTAATGTTCTAATCATAATAAACATGACTGTCATAAACTAAGCAATGTATTAATCAGGTTTAATCTTCCCTTCTCTCATGCTGCTCTTTTCCTTTCCATCCTGATTTTCTCCTCCACCCTTGGTGTGTTTCCTTTTACAAACTTTCTGCTGCTCTGTCCTCAACCCTCACCATCTCCTGACCCTCAGGTGGAGGAGGAGAAGAGCGAGCTCAGTGAAGAACTATCCAAGCTCTCAGCCACGCTGGACAACCTGAGATCTGAGAAAGAACGCATGGAGAGAGAGCTGGAGGCAAAAAACAGAGAGATAGAAGAACTGAAGATCGCTAAGGAGGAGCTGGAGAGAGGGTTGGAGAAGGCAGAGGTGGACAGAAGAGAAGAAGAGGAAAGACAGAAATTCAGGGTAGAAGAGCTGGAGAAAGGAATGAGAGAGGAAGCGGAGAGGCAAACGAGACAAATGGATGACCTCCAGGCACAGCTGGAAGCCTCGAGGCAGAGAGAGATCAGCCTTGAACAAAAAAGTGCAGAAGCTGAAGGGGAGAAAGAGAGAATGCAGTCTCTGCTGGTGGAGATGGAGAGAGAGAAAACGTGTCTGCAGTCCTCTCTGGAGGCTTGGCAGATGGAAGGAGAGGGGCTCCGTTCTCAGGGAGCAGAGTGGGAGAAAGAGAGAAATAATCTGAGGAACAATATTGAGGCCTTGGAGGAAGAAATTAAGGAGTTTAAAACACTCATAAAAGTAAAAGAGGAAGAGAGGGAACTGCTACAGAAGGAGGCAGAGCAGAGACATGCCTCAGAAAAATCCATCTCGTCTGTTATGGCTGAGAAAGAACAGATAGAAGAAGAAAATAGACGGCTGGCAGAGGAAAAAGAGAAACTGCACTCAACCCTGTTTTCAGTGGAACAAGAGAGAGATAATCTGCAGTGCACTCTTGCATCTGTAGAAGAAAAGAAAGGACGACTAGAGCAAGACAGGGAGGCGTTAGCTGATCAGACAGAGAAGCTTCAGTCAAGCCTCTCCTTGGTAGAAAAGGAGAAGAGTGACATGCAACAAACTCTGTCTTCACTAAAGGAAGAGAAGGAAAATATAGAGGAGAAGAACCAGAAGTTAGAAGCTGAAAAACAGGAATGGCAGTCATCCCTTTCTGTGATTGAAGTGGAGAAAAATAACCTCTCTGTAGCTCTTTCTTCACTGGAACAAGAGAAGCAAAGAGCAGAAGAAGAGAAAGAGAAACTCAGAGAAGAGAAAGAGACTCTTCAGTCTACAGTGTCCTCTCTGGAGAAGGAGTTAGAAACATGCAAGCTGTCTGCGGCACAGCTCAACAAGCAGGTACACACACAAATAATCCATTCACCACGTCGATTTAAAGCATAATCACTAGTTTACTTTTACCTGTTTGTGTCACCTTCAATCCTGTAAAAAAAATTTGAATCTAACACTATCAGAATGGGTCGCTTAAGTACATGCACTGTTCAAAACAACAGGTTCATAATGTCAGAGCAGCAGTTTCCACCAGCTCCTCTTAAATCATCCTTAAAACAGCCTTGAATGAGACACGAGTGAGGTGATGCATTCACAGGCTTCAGTGGGAAAAGTAAAATAAACTACACTGGTGTCTTTTAAGAAATTGTATGGCCTCTGTGAC
Source organism: Epinephelus lanceolatus (assembly GCF_041903045.1). Taxonomy (NCBI): domain Eukaryota; kingdom Metazoa; phylum Chordata; class Actinopteri; order Perciformes; family Serranidae; genus Epinephelus; species Epinephelus lanceolatus. Next base: position 27,021,689 of record NC_135735.1, on the reverse strand, counting down.
TGTCCAACCACTCGGCATGTATCAAAAAATTAGTGAAATGACCCTACACACAAGATATAAGTGAGAATGACATCTTGTTTTATTTATGTATGTATTTATTTTCCACATGACTAAATCTTTATACTTTATGTCCACCCATTTCAGGTGTCCGAGCTAACATCTCAGGCTGCTCGTCTGTCTAAAGAAAGAGACTCCGCCCTGAGCAAGATGAGTCTTTGGATGAAGACCTGCAAACAGCTGGAGCAGGAGAAGCAAGAGATGTTAAACAGCCCAGGTGTGACAACACATCTAAAAAATTGTTTTGTGTCATTTAAAAAGCTTTGAATTAATTAGATCTTTTGGTCCATTCTCGGTTTACAAAATAAATTCCAGACAAAGGCCAATAATATGAAAAATATAGATGATGGAATAATTATGTTTTATTATATGATGCTAATTATGATTTGAAAGATGAGGGTTGATTGTCTTAAAATTAAAAATATCTGACGAAGGATGACAGACTTAAATGCTCCGACCTTCACTGCCTGAAAACATAAAGACTGACTCTTTAGAAGGTACAGCTGAATAATTTCGTAAACATGGGTCACATTTGTTTTACAGCTGACGGAAAGAGCAGCGAGGAGGTGCAGTCTGACGTGAACCAGCTGAAGATGGAGGCCGAGAAGAAAGAGAAGGAAGTGGAAGACCTGAAGACTGCCCTGCAGCAGAAGAAGGTGGAGGCAGAAGAAAAAACTAAAGAGGTGGAAGAACTTGAGGCTGCTCTCGAGGGAAGGAAGAAGGAGTTAGAAGAGAGAAACGGAGAGCTGGAGGAGATGAAGAGTGAGCTGGATGAACTAAACAAACTCCTGGAGGAGAAAAGTACGGAGGCAGACGAGAGCATGGATAAATACTGCAGCCTGATGGTTAAAGTCCACAAGCTGGAAGAGACCAATGATGCACTGACGACACAGCTGACGCAGCTCACTGCTAACCAGCGTCCTAAAGAAGCTAACATCCACTCCAGCAGCACTGACAGTACTCGCCCCCGGCGCTCAGGAAGGAAGTCTACCTCTAAACATCTGGAAGAGAAACTGGATGACAACACTGAGAACATGGCTCCTTCAACACCTCAGAGGTCTCCTCAGGGGTCATCGTCAGGGAAACGGGGTCATGGTGACATCAGTGATAAGGACAGTGCCCAGGAGGCCCTGCACAACCTGACAAAGAAGATCAAAGCCAACACAGTGACAACACCCAAGCCAAGAACTGAACAGGAAGACGAGGAGTTCAGACCAGAGGGACTTCCTGAGCTGGTGCAGAGAGGTACGTGTTGGCTGTTAATGTAATGTAGCTACAACTGTGTCACAAGTTACCAACACTGGAAAAAAAGGCACCTGTAGTTTTCTGTGCCAGTGAGTTCCAGTGTGAGTCCTAGTTTTAGTAGTGTGCCCTCTCATGTTAGTGAGATAGAGTTTGATTAGCCTCTAACTTGAATAGTTAGGAAAATGTTATGTTTACAGGGAACTTGCACTGTTAAAATGCTCTGCCTTAATTTCTATTGGTTTGAAATACTGTATGACTCTTAGGCAGGGGTAATGTTTAAAAGAGAGTACTTCATTTGATACCCATAATGTGAATGGAGTGGTGTGTGTAATACAGCCATACTTTCAGATGTTATAGCACGCTAAACTTCCAGCTCCATCAAATACACTGTTGACTTCACCACACCACAGACTGTATGGGTTGTAGCTTTTGCTAACTGTTAGCATCATATAGCTAAGCTTACCTAACAGGTTTAACAACAGAGTCGAGCCATTTCAGTGTTGGTGCCAGTTTGTTTGAACTCATCTATTGTACTCTCAGGTTTTGCTGATATTCCTGTGGGCGAGGCCAGTCCGTTCATCATGAGGAGAACCACAGTAAAGCGCTGCAGTCCTCGACTGGCTGCCAGACAGACTGCACCTGACGGCAAGGTGAGCAGCAGCAACCATCTCTTTCTATCACACACACACACACACACACACACACACACACACACACACACACACACACAGTAAAATATTCCACCTGTGCCGTCTATCCCCAGCAGTCAGCAACACAAAATGAACATACACTCACTAGTCAACAGAAATGGTGAGCTCTTAAATGCAGTGAATCAACTTCATTAAGTTGTTTTCCTTCAACACTGTGCCTGCAATAATGTTAGTATCGCTGTTTCTTCTTGTTTGTGTGTTTAAACTGACATTGCCCTCCATATTGAGGAAAATATCAGATGACCCAGAGACCAAACTGAAATATAAAAGCTTCCCTCCAGACATGTTTAAATATGTAAAAATACTGGATCTGTCCTCGCACCTCGCCCACCACTGCTGCTTTCACAGTTTGAGGAGTGGAAGAGTAGTGCGATGAAGTGAAACACAGGTGATTTAGTTGTAGAGAATGTAGAGGTTTCTGATCAAAACTCAAGAGGACTGACCCACACTGATGACTGTGTCCCTTTGCATGTGTTTAATCCAGAAGGTCACCTCCAATCTGGTTGTGGTTTTACTCTCACTCTCTTAATATTCTCGTCTGTTTCATCTTGCTCTTCCTCCACAGGCTTTGGGGCCCATACCCCTCCAGAGTCCCTCTGCAGACAGCTCCAACAGGAAATGTCTCTCCCCAAGTGGCGGGGAGAAAGAACAAGCAGACAACTGTCATGTCCAGTAGATTGATGTACACACATGCACACACACATACAGTCATGTACTTGTGATTTATTTGTAGAAATGTACACGTGCACACTTATAGATACACAAATCACACTTCACTTTTTATACAGTGAACTTTAAAGTAAATACATGTATTTAAAAGGGAGCAAACTAGACAGTTATATAACATTGGAATTCTTCTTTTCAGTGGTGTTCCCCTTTAAAGTTAAGTTAGTCACTTAAGATGCACCTTCTGTCTACCTGGGGGTGGGAAGTTAGCTGGACGTGTGTGTGGATGTGTGACTTGGTTTTGTTTCCCATATCACTTTCTTCCTGGACTGCAAAAGACACAGCTGCAGTCCACCTGTCATTCTCTTCATTTTATGTTGGTTTAAAAGTTAAACTCATGAGAAATAAACCACTACCCAAAGAAAGATGAAGAGGCAGGTTAAAGAGGAAACTCTACCACTACCTTTTATCGTGCTATCTTTGGTGATTTTAATGTAACTGTGTCAGATGCATTATTTTTCTGAGTGTTTTAGAACGAATGAAACTACGATTGTTTTGTGATTCCTCTGAATGTAAACCCGGCTGGTTTGTTTGTTCCTCCATCGTCATGTCTTCACTTTGTCACACTTTGTCTTTTCCACAGGTTGTACTATATTTTCTTTTGTTCTGTTCTTGTTCTTCACATGTGTGAGAAATGTCCTGAACTTTGTACATAGTAGATGATATATAACAGCTATGCATCATCCATCTGTCACTCCTGTAATATATCGCCTGATCGCTAATGGCAGCTAACTCAGTTTTTATAGATTTTTCTGCTCTGTCTTTTATACTCTAGATTTTTTTTATAGATAAAGTCAAGAAAAGTTTTGTTAAACTTTTTTCTTTTTAATTTTTGCAGCAAATATTCAAACCAGATCTGCATTTTATACGTTTGTTTTTTATGTAGTTACTGATCATTGTAAATAGTTAATGATGCCTCATAGCTCATTTCCCCCTTTTTTAATACTAAACCTTAACTGCTTCATAACTGCTTGTGTGGTCTCTTTGTTACAAATACACGGGTGTCTTAACTTTGTTGCTATAATTTGATAACTTGAAAACATACAGGAAGTCACGGGAAGCACATGAGAGTATTAACACGTGAACATGCAGCTGTAATACAGGTACACTCTGCCACCACAGGGTGGAGAACCTGAGCCATGTGGAGAGAAGCTGTTTGAATGTAGAGCAGTGTGATTTGTGAGTGTGGCAGTCAGTGCAGGACACATCTTGATCCGCCAAGTGCAGGAAAAGAATCTTATAAGAATTTCTTAAGGACAGAAACCAGTGAAGCATAAATTCAGCTCAAGCAACTGTGCATGTAATGTGTGAAAGAAATGTTTTGGTTATTTTTGCTCCAAAGATGATGATAATAGTGTACGATGCCAATTTAGACGTCTAGATTTTCCATGACAGTGGGAATTCTATCGTCTGTGTGAAGTCCACATTTTCGATGTTACACATTTTTAAACCTAACACTGTCTTCTTACTTTTTACTTGCACTTAACCTATTGGCAAAATGCAGATTAACCTACCTGACTCTAATAACCAAGTTCCCACATGAAAACTACCTCTGCACAGGACCACACATATACTACATACCTTTACACTTACCTGCAGTGCTTTAATAAGAAAAAGATGATTTATCCAAAAATCTGGTTTAAATTTGGTCAAGAACTTTTCAAGATAATGTTTTAAAAACCGTTACATTCAGGGAAGTGTTGTGCTGTACACTGATGGATGTGTTGTTTACGCAATCAGATCTTCATTTTGAATTTTAGAGTCAACATATCATTTTCCAGTGCACCTTTCCTTACTTCACACCCTGCAGGATGTCGGGCCACAGATAGTCTCGCCACCAGACAATCAGAGATCTCCGCCTTTAGTTAAACAAAGCGTCTAAAGACTGACTTGTGAGTCTAGGCCACAGAGGGCTCCCTCCAGATCTGGTTAAAGTCCACATGTTGATCAGGATACACCAGCTGTTCTCGGCCTTTTCAATAATGCACCTCCTCATTCACACACCAATTTTAAAGCACACCAAATTAGCATTTGCTCATGAAGGACACAAGGAAGTGTATTTGTGTAATATTACAAAAGATGATTAGGAAGCAAATTTCCCTGTGATGGAGTTTGGTAATCATACGGTAATTCTGTTTGGCTTTATGAGGTCGTCTGTGATATTAAAATGATAAGTGACGGGCTGGTCTCAGGACTGCTGCATCAGCCACAGCCACTGTATTTAGATTGAGTTTTACAGTACAACTTTGCAACTTTACAGACACATTAAAACAACTGAAATGTAAGAACAGCTGTTGAAACAGTAAAAACAAAAAGCATTTAAACAACTGAAGAGAAAAACAGCTGAAGTCAACACCACGTGTTCTTGACTTAACTCCCTTTTCTAAATTTTGGGCTTTACTTCAGATATTCACCTTTTAATTAACAGCAGCTTATTGCATGTCAGCGTCCCCCAACTTAAACCATTAAGTGTCCTTCATGCTGACTGACTGTGACAATACAAACACATGGGAACTGTGTCAGAAATGATGAGTGGCACCTCTATGGGTGAACCTTTACGACACATCTAAGGAGCACTGCTTTGGATCAATAACATTGATCTCCTCCTCTGATGTTAGCATTAGATGTATTGATGTGTGCCGACCTTTTGACCTCTTGTTTTCCTGAGGACATGCAAGGACACATTAAGATGGGATACAATAGATGTTTATCGGATTCCTGCTGGAGCGTCACTGAGGTTTCACATTCACCTGGTTTGCTCATTCACTTGTGTATTTCCTGTCTTCACTGCCTGGCAGTGGGTGAAGGGGCAGCAGGGCATGCTGGGTTATGGGAACAGAGAGGAGACGGCACAGTCACACACCTCAGAGCGGATACCGTCCTGCTCTGATGTCTCTGGCTGGAGCTGTTAGCGGAAGCTGCAGTGCCAGAACCAACTCTGGACGAGGACACGGGAAATGAGGAGATGGGTGCGCTGAGCTGTGTTATCACTGGCACTCAGACTGGAGAGAGTGTGTTTGTGTATGCATGTGTGCGTGTGTGTGCGTGTGTGTGTGTGTGTGTGTGTCTGTCTTTAAACTTGACAGACTGACTGACCGTCGATCCCCCTGCTGTATGCATGATTTGTCCCATTCTTCACCCGGCAACACTGTGTAAGCAGCAGTTCTCAGGGCCAGAGGAGAGTCACCGACAGGAAGTGTCGACCAGTTTGTATGAACAGGACGGAGGGGAAGAGACAAAAAGACGAGTTTAACTCATGTAGTGCATATAAGTTACTTTAGTAACTAAGTGATGTAATCTACAGTGTTAAAATATAAAACACAGGTAGCTTTTTTTTTTTAGAGGGACTGAGGCGTAAATGTACGCAGCAATGTAGCACATGGATACCACTTTCAAGTCACACGTTATGGAGGGCTTAAAAGTTGTAAACATTGGCTTTACAAATGGTTAATGAATATTTTACTAAGGCTTTATAGACCATTATTATCTAGCAATAGGAAACCTGGGTTGCCAGGTTTGCAAAAAACCCTGTCAGCTTTTTAGCTATCAGACAGAGTGTTTAACCAGCAAAAGCAATGTTTATTTGACAGGTCTTCACTGATATTTAAAGCATTAGTAAAATATTTATTTACAGTTAATAAAGGCACAAGTAAACCTCTATAAATTCTCAATAAAAAGGTGACTTATCACAACAAACTCTGAATAAGGCAGCGAGAAAAAGAGCTGACACTGAAAAAAGACTAGTCAATGTCAGGCTGTCAGTGAGCGGAACAGAACAGATATAGACACAGACAGATTACGACCAGGTGTGATGAACAGTCAGCTGACACCACTAATTAGATGAGATCAACTGTGAGGAGCAGAGGCCTGACACTAAATTACAATGACCTGTCCATTGAGTATTGTACTATTCACAACATCCTCAAACACAAATGTATGATGGCAGAACATATACAAATGAACAATGATGCACCCAAGATAAACTTGGTCAGCCCTTGTCGGCTTTTCTAGGGCCATTCGGCATGGTGTATTAACCATGGTTAAGCCCGTTGGTGAGTGAAATTACTTTGTTTGGCAGTTCAACTCAGTGCACAAGAGGAGAAAGTAAACAAACCGCTTAAGTCAAGAGCAAGCAGATCGAAAAAACCCAAGACGGTGATGGCTACGATACAAAACTCAAAGCTTCAAAATGGGAGACAAGAGACAGACTTTTGCTCCCTAGTATGACTCAAGTTCCAAGTTAATAATGCAACCTGCAACCTTTTGTTCCATCCTCCCCACCTGATAAACTCTTTCAAACCCGATGCAACCTGTTTGTATCACAGACTTTCCCTTAAAAACTGTCACCTCCCAGTCCAGACTGAGATTTCTCAAAGGAAAATCACCTGGGTCATTTTCTCAGACTTGACAAACAGTTGATTTCACAGGTTCTTTGTGACAAGTAGATAAAAAATTGGTGGAGTGGCCCTTTAAAGTGAACCAAGTCTTCACATAAAGCCCAACAAAATCCAAAAAGAAACATGGCAAACCACCACTGTAGTCTTTATGGTCTTAATATCTGGTCTATGTGATGGGTTGGCATGATGAAGTTAACTTGTTAACTTAGGTTCGGGAGCAAGGCCACGCCTCAACCACACCTCTGATCACCTGCAAAGCCTACTTATACCTGGTCAACCCATTCTGCTCTGTTTGTCTCAGATTTCTAGACCCACCCTCCCTTTCCCTTCCCTTCATCCATCATCCTCCCTACCTCATCCCTACCAACATTCCTTCATCCTCTCTTCCCTTCTCCCCCATCTCTTCTTATTCAATCTGGTGCATACCTCTCCCATGTCTCATTCTAGGTACCATCTTGGGGGCCTGTAAAGTGAAGTTACAGCATGGCATCTGTGGCAGGTTAAATGAAGCACATGTCCTTTTGGAGTTATAGGAAACAAAGTCTGTGTGAATCAGTTTGTGCTGTCTGTCTGCTGTCAGGGCAACTTGCCATGTCTGAGTTGTCTGTGAGAAGAGACAGTAAGGCCAGAGAGAGGAAGAGAAGACGAAAAAGGATCTCAGATGGAAAAAAAAACTAATAAGTGAGTAAACTGGAAATTAATTCTTGCAAATGCTTTTTTTTTAGAGGGAAATAAAGGAGCATGTTGGATTGACTTCACACTGAAGCTAAAGCATGTCTAACTCTCACAGGATTGCCTCCCTGCACTCATCGTCTCCTCTTGGATGGAGATATAATGTTCAATTACACACACACACACACACACACAGAAGGGGCTATTTTTAATAACTGATGTCCCCAGGTATTTTTCACAGCACCATTCTAGCAAAGAATGGCCTCAACATGCACCGAACTAAAAATAGAAACCAGAATGAGACCAACATAAAAGCCACTGGACGCTTCAGTTCATCTGTAGTAACAATGTTTTCAAACATTAACTACCCTCAGGGAAATTACTTTCAAAGACTTGTGGTGCAAATATAGAGCTGTGGCAAAGAGGCAAAAGAAGATAAACACCAGTGCTCTCTGCTCCATGAAGGTTTGAAGCATATCTTGGTGTGGCAGGATGGACGAGGGGTCAGTGAGGTTGTTCCACAGGGGTCATACTTCTTACGGGGCCAATTCACCCAGATTTTAACATCTCGGCTACTGAGGCTTATTTAACTGTGGATAGTTTTAGGTGAGCCGACCTTGGCTGTCGAGCTGGGCTCTTACAATGGAGAAAATGTCATGGTGAAATGAGCCAGCATACTGTATCTGTGTGACTGTGTGCTGTTGATTCTGGTATGTACTTCCTGCTTTGATAACTTCACCTCACGCATCATAAGACCTGCTGCACTGGCCAGCCACACTCATAATTACTCAGTGGTTCACCAGAGTGAACTGTGTGAGAGAGGATGCTGATTAATGTGCTTCCAAATATCTAATAAAACAGAGTTATGATGGCAGTGGTGAGAATAAGTTTGTCATTACATGTCTGAAAGAAATATTTAAGCCCCTGGAATTTTTTCCTTATCATTTAACTCTAAATATTCATGACTAAATAAGAAACATGCAAGGTTAAAGGACAAAATGGTGTTAGTTATTATTCAATTGGGTGTGGTTTGCTAAGATTTGAATAACAATGACCAAACGACCCTTCAAATTTTTATGTTAATACCTCCCGATTTCTGCACAAAGATGCATTGCATCACCTTTTTCCAGCACAGAGATAAAGAAATACAGACATCTTTCTTGTGAAGGCCCGTTTAAAGCAAGCCTAATTAGCTAGCTGCCCATGGAGGTACAGGCAGCTATCACTACATCACTTTGATGCTGAAGAAAACTTCAAAACAGGTCAATTCTGGAGTTACAAGGAGCAACTTTTTTTCTATGATTTCTAGGTGGATTTATGGGAGTTTATTAAGAATGGGCATCAAGATAAGTAGTGCCAGTTTTACACAAATTGCAGCAAATAGCTGCTCAAAAGATTTAAAATCTAAATTGCCTATGTTGGGTGTGTGTCACAGCCTCTGCTGCAGCTCTAACTGTTGACCACACTGAATCAGGCCAGAGACTACAGTAATGAACTTCCAGTTTTTTTCAGAACATCAGCATGCACCTGTCCCTCTCACTGCATGCAGTATCTCTGCCTTACATCTCTAAGCATGGGCGGATTATAAGACTATGGGCCCCTGGGCACAGAGATGCAAAGGGCCCCAACATCTCTCCTACATAGGAGCAAGACACAGACTCTGTGGTAGTTTTGAATCTCTTTATAGCTGCTGTCTTTGAGGTAATTTTGTGTCCCTTTGTGGTTGTTTTGCCTGTTTTTGTAGTTATTTTGTGCATCTTTGCAGTTCCTTTGCATCTCTTTGTGGTCATTTTGACTCTACTTGGTCTGTATTTGTTAATTTGAGTGACATTTTGCAAGTGAAGGCCACGTGGCCCTCTGACACCCTGGGCCTGTGTCTGGTAGCGCCATTCAGTAATTCATTCATGTCTCTTAGAGCAATTGAACAGTCAACTGAACAATCTGATTTTCTTTCAACTACTCCCTTTGCTTCAGTGATGTAGAAGTGTACTCCAGGGTGTTTCTGTACACTGTGACATCACCGTTGGGTAGGTTATACATGTACAACCCATCAGTAATGCTGGGTGGGCTTAGAGTTACAACAGAATTGAAACTTTAAACCAGTAATCAAACATTGCTTTTAATCTGGTGTTAATGAATTAAATGGGGAACTATGCTCATTTTCAAAATTCATACACGTTATTCCTATGGTCTAAGACTGTCCAAAAATGTTAGTAAACATGAACAACTCTCACAAATCCCAAAACTGCTGCTAAAATTTTGTGATGTCATAGGGAAAAATAATATAAAAAAAGAAAACAAACATTCTGTGTGTACACAAAATCAGTTTCCCATTCACTGTCCGTGGAGCAGCTCCAGATTTTATACCCTATGACATCATAAGTTTGAGACTTACTTCTCTGGTTTCTGGCTAGATAGAGTGAGAGAATAGCTCATGTTCACAAATATTAATTGAACATTCCTCTGCCACAACAATAACATATTGGAATTCTTTATTTAGGTAGTGTTCCCCTGCAGGTGTTGCACATGTTAGCAGTAATTCTGCAGCATTGATGCATTAAGTGATGTACATGCTGTACTATATGAGTAATTTAGAAAATTTTCTATCATGGCTGAAACATGATGTAGTACAACAACTATTAAGTTTAAACATTTTTGTAATGGAGATGGAAGAGCTTCTGTAATATTTTGTTTGGGAATTTCTGTGAGGACAGCAGCAGTTACTGACTGATCATAAGACGTGTATTCTTCATCTGGATATACAGAACCAACAGCAGAGGTCGAACACTTTGAATAACACAGCAAACAGAGAAATAATTAAAATCTTGTATATTTTAAAGTCAGATATCATACAAAAGTCTTTGTTACATTGTGTTTGGATTAGCTCTACAGACAATATTATTATTAATACAGTGTGTTCTGCCAGACTCACATCTGTAAGCACAAACATACAGTTTAGAAAAATACAGTTTTCATCATCATAAAAAGCATCAACATATTCAGCACACTAACAGAAAAAAAGTTAGTTTCATTTTAGCACAGCTAAAAAAGGATGATTGTGTAACAATGTCATATGTTTGCTAACAGGAAGAAGGCAAAGACCAATGAGCTACTACACAGTGTAACGCCACTACTGTTTCCATTCAGTGTTAGTACTGACTCATACAGACTGCTATAGTCTGCCATGGTACAAGTCAAAAACATCTACAGGACTCTCCTGCTGCACCATCACCCTTTTTAACATCCAGTGGGGTCCTTAAAGACCCATCAGAGTGTTCAGTAGGAGTAAAGCGCAATTTCTCTCTGGAAAAAGATCAAATAATTGAATCTGTACTGAATTCTTACAGCAAGTTTTCTGATTCATTGTGATTTTTACCTGCTGTTCTCAGTGTATTGTTGGTACCAAACTACAAGCTGCACCACAGACATATTTCTAGTTTTCTTTGTCATTATATCCACTACATTGCTTCAAAACCCTCTTTGTAAATTCTCATCATGACTCATTTCGTTAAGTTGTCGACCTGGTCTAGCCATCAGATATAACATGATACATAGTCCTTGTGTATATGGGTAACACTCTGAGGGTTAAATTCTCTTGCTTAGATCATTAGAGAGAAAGGTTTGTGTGTTAAACCGTGTAGTTGTTGTTGATGCCATACCAACAACTAAATCAACGCCTTAAGATTGGATGGAGTGGATGGCATGTTGTTTTGTTCAAAGGCTTTTAAATCAAAGTGCATTTTCAACGGCAGGCGTACGCAAATGGAAGATAACCCTCATTGTGTGATTATGTGAGAGACAGACCGAGAGAGGGAGTGAAAGCTGTGCAGTCAAACTGAATTTATATTGTGTAAAATCAATATACTGACATGTCAATGTGCAAATTCACATCTGTAACTCAAACCATCAACGATGTAAACACAAAGGAATGATGTTTCCACTCGTACTCTTAAAGGAGCTGTAAATGACATTCAGATTATATCTATGATTCCGAGTCCACGATTGTTTGCACATGGCTTTCAACATGGATGTGGCTGAGCCAGCGACTAGCAGCTGACGCTGGTAACAGCACAAACAGTGCAAACAACGGCAACAGTGCTGACTGAGCTAATGGCGTTAACCTTGGGGGGAACTGGAGGGTGGGCATTATGCATCCACGGTGACACCTAAGGCTGGGATGGCGTTATCCATCCATAGAGTTGAGATACATTTCATTTGCCAGCATCACACAGAGAAGGAATTCATTGCGTTACATTATTCTCTACTTGCACAATATGGTGTGATGTATACCTTTTACGAACATAATGTCTGTTTACTTCTTGTCAACTCTACAGTAAAGTTATCTTCACCTCTAACCTTAGTGATCACTGTTCTATTTCATCCTTAACTTAGATAAACTCTGTCCTGTGGAGCTTTACTGTTCGCTCTCTCAAGACAGTGTACGTCAGTCAATCTTTTTTTTTTTTTCAGCTCTTTAAAGCACCGTGTGTAAAATAAAACCATTGCCTAAACGCTGGGCGGTCAGCTTTATGGAGTTTACTGCTGGCTTTTGCAAGACGTTGTATGTCAGTCAATTAGTATTTCAATAACATATTTACTGTTTGTTTTTGTAAAGTGATTTTGATCATCTTGATAATCATCTCAGTGTCTGAGAAGGTAACCGTTACGTCAGTCATTCAGAGTAACAAACCTAGCCCGATTTTTGGAGTTAAGCTAACATTAGGCTGCTATGGCTCTTTTTTACACTCTGCACAATTTAAATTTATGGACGTACTCTGTTTCGCAAAAGCGAGCACCAAAGCTCTACAGAGTTGACTGCCCACCTAATAAACTTAATGATGCTCTCTTCATTTTAGTAGCCAGTTAACCTTGCTAACTGGGTAACCGCTTTATTTAAAAACATTATTATCAAAATAACCAATAACAATATATACAAACAAAACGGTAAATGTGATCAACATGTACAATATGTACAAGCTAACTAAGAAAAGTGAAATAACTAATTTAGGGAGGAAGAAGCACCATGTTCACTAAGGTCGGAGGCAAATGTTACATTACTGTAGAGCTGACAGGAAGTAAATAGACATGAAATCTGTAAAACGAATATACGTCACACCTCATTGTGCTACTAGAGAATAGCAGCTTCAGGTTTGTCAGCAGAGAGTAAATGGAAACAGAATATGTGAACATGAGCCCTCAGCCACTAAAACAGATAAAACAGTCGAACCTAGAATCAAGTTTTCTTATTTAATCCACTGAGCCATATAAATTATATTACTATAGAAAATACAGCCAGGCCAGTGGGACAGCTAACTTAAGTTTGTTGAACAGGATAAACACCAGCACACTGAGTTTTCAGCAGTGTAAGTAAACAACATTGTCACTGATAACACATGAATAAGCATGAACACTTGTTACATCAGTTGTCCACCTCACAGTGTGTTGTGCTTGGCAGAGTAAAGAGTTTAAGGCACAGCAATGGTTTGACACATCTCCTCATAAAATGACATTCAGCACAATTTCTTTGTACATCCAGAGTCAGACTGACACACTCATTCCTCTTCTGTAAAAATAAGAAAAGTTGGTGGCATTCGAAACCAAAATGATGTGATGAAGACATAATAAAAAAATCTAAAGAAACTTAGAGTAAAGACTTAACTACAGTCCAAAAACAGGACTGTAGGACCAACATGACTGGAAACTACATTGGTCAAACTCTTTAAATCATTGGCTCTGATCAGAAGCTACACATCCTCCTGTTTAAAGACAAGGTAGAGACATATGATACATCAAACACTAAATTTCCAGCATCCTGGTGCATCCTGCTAATTTCATGTTACCAATGCACATGTTGTTGATATTGAGGGGGGCTGTGCCCTGTATGCCTGGTTGTTACCTGTTTACAAAGCCCCAGCTGCACCCGAGTGCTATGGGAGAACACGGCCATAAGTTTTCCTAACACAGAAGGTAAGAAGAAAATAAGGAAAGTACAGGCAGTGGGCATAAAAACACACCGCCACACTCCTGTAGTGGGTCATGAGTGATGACTGAGAGGGATCGCTTCTGTGTGAGTTCATACACTTTTTTAGGAAAGTCCTGCATAGTCTATCTTTAAGTTACTCTCTAAAATGGGCATCACGAAACCAGAAAGAAACCCTCTAGATTCCAGAATACATTCAGTTGATTATGAGTGAAATTTCTCTCTAGTGAGTTATCAACTTCTCCCAGGTTGGAAATCAGATAAATATGTCTTGAATATGAGCTCAATGTAGAGATTCACTTTGTTCAGAGTTTGCATATTGATGCACATCACAGTCCTCCATCTTTGTAGTTCAGTAGCACACTGCTTCATCTCATGTAGTTCAAACAACAATCATATCTCACCATCTCAACGTCTTTACATTCTTAACAGTCATGTAGCATAAAATCCACCTCTCTGCTTCAAAGGCCTCCATCTTGAAGTTCATCATCTTCTGTAATTTTTACAAATCTGATATCACATCCCTCCATGTCAGGCTGTTGTCATGCACTCTTTGTATGTATTCCTACGAAAAGTACTGCGCCACAATTTGTATATAACCCACGTAATCACAAGCCAGTAATTCATCTAAAACCCATATAATCGGGGTGCTTAGTGGGTAGAGTAGGTGTCCCATATACGAAGGCAATGTCCTTGCTACAGCGGCACACATGCAGGCTCGATTCCAGCCTGCGTCCCCCTGCTGCATGCCATCTCCCCTCTCTCCCCCTTCGCACCTAGACTGTCTTATCTAATAAAGGCAAAAAGCCGAAAAAAAATCATCTTTTAAACCAACGTAATCGTCAATGCTGCAATGACGTGACTAATGTGCTCACGGGAGTAAAGAAGGAAGTCATTTAAAGACAAAAATTCTGTGTAAGGATGCAGGTTGGGATGGTGGATGTGGTCAAACAACACAGGACTTTCCCCCAGGAGAGCAGTGTTTGTGTCCCAAGTGAAACCAAGTCAAAATTGTTTTAAATTAGGCTCAGCCATCACCATGTTTCTTTTCCTAACCATTACCTATGTAACTACTTTCCAAAACCTACCTATGTAACTTAACATTAAGTACGTTACAACATCCGTGGGTGCTAATTTGATGGAACCATTGAGTACGAGGATCTGTAAACCATACAGGTATCATCTCTTACATGTCATTTATTGTTTCAGTTAACAGTCTTCTGTGATTGTCAGTGTCATTCTGCATTCAAAAGGCAGACAGTGATGTCTTTCTTAAAAACACGGCTGAGGGGTAAAGCCACACACCATATAACTGCACTGTCCAAGGTTTGATCACAGCCGAGGACCTCTCTTACATGCCATACCCCCCTCTTTCTCTACAGCCCCCCATGGCTCTTGTCTGCCTCTATACTATCAACTGTCTAATCAAGAAAGAAAATTAAATTAAAAGAAAACTGTTCATAAGTTGTAAAGCTGTGTCATAAAATGTATCATAAATTGTCTAAAATGTAAAATACAGGGGTGCTGCAAACACAGACAGGCACTATGAGCATATTAGGTCACCAAAAGTTGTAATTTTATGTATGCAGTGTGTGGAAATGTCAATTTCCTTTGACCTTCATTACAGGTTTATCCGATCCTGAATCTTCATCTATGGATGACTTTGCTTTACTCCAAGATCTGAGTGAGGTTTAGTTGACAGACACCCAGTAAATACATTTTTTCAACAAGAACAGTTCATATTCTGGATGTTCTTCTTCTTGCTCTTTGTTTCACTGGTGGGGTGAGGGTGGTGACAAGTGTCCCGTTGTCAAAAATCCAAGGTATTTTTTAACAAGGCTTACATCCCTGCAGGGTGATGGTGTCCCTGCTGGGGTCACAAAGTACCATGTTCTCATTATTATTTCCTTTGTGAATAAAAAACTTAATTCTCAGCACTGATGCCTCCTATGATGATGACTGGAAAGATCTTGAGAGGTGTTGATTGTCTTCTTTCTACTTGAGGTGTTCAGTGACTGAGTTGTCTCCTCTCTCTGGGTCCAAACCGTTGATGAGCAAACCGCCATTTCTAGCCGGAGGTGTCACAAGGCCCTGCTGCCCAGCCTCCCTCTCATTTCTGTCTCGTTCATCGTTGAAATTGACCAACACGGTCCTCTTCGGCAGAGTGAGCTCAGGGCCAGGACTGGATCCCAAGTCAGAGGACAATTTGCGTTTAATCGAGGTGGCACGCTGGAACTTATCGTAGATCTCAACACTAACACGTCGCCGTGTTTCTTTGAACTCTGCTGAGACGTTGGCCGTCCACTCTGCAGCATGAGCTCGGATCTCTCCTACCTGCAATGACAGGCACAGAGAGTGAAGTAAGTAGAGAGCACAGAGGATACACATGGATGGCAGGTTGGATTCTTGAATCTGTCTTACACACTGCTGAGCAAATAATTCCTGTTTTCATGACACTGTCAGTAACATGAAATGAAATAAAACAGGGATTGTAAAGACAGTGATCAACAGGAAGAATGGGCTATATAAGGCAAAGACCACAGTACTGTTAACATCAGATTAAAGATAGACCACCGTGTGCCCCGACAACTTCAGCATCAGGTAAGGGAGACCTGGTGTGCTCCTGACAGCTTAACAGCAGTTGCGACACTTTATAGTTTGTCATGTTTAAAAAGCTCCAACAGTTACTCAGCACAGTGATCTGTGTCCAGTGATCTAAAGTGATCGTTGTGCGTGTAAAATGATGAGTATCCTCACTATGAAAGATGATAAGTACTCTGGGTTAGCTGCTGAGGGGCCTTGTGTGTTTGCATCATGGTGCTGCTAACATGGGGGGATCATTGGCTTGATTAAGCTCACAGAGGCCTTGCCAGCTATGAAAGCTGCCCCATGTGTTAACTTGCTCTCCTTTGCTGCAGCAGACATGTACCCTGCATCACTGCCTTTTTGGTTTTGAACATTTAACACCTCCTCAGCACACCTGACACATCCATGCATGATCCATGCTTTCATTACTGACTTTACTGATCTACACTCTCCATTGTTCACTTGAGTTAGTCATAGTTTGATAAACTATGGTTGTTTCAAGTTAATATTTTGTGTGGACTCCCTGCTTGTCACATTCAGTGAGCCAGTTTGTGACATTTTTTTGTTTGAAAGAGAAAATATCGAGCGAGAGAGAAACGGGGAGTGAGGACATCACTGACCAGGAAGTCAACTCAATTACATTGAAACAATGTATCTGCAACTAGACAGGACTGCACAGAGTATTAATCAGCCATGGAAAATGTGACACACACTCACACTCACACACAACTGAGTACACCTTAAAACAAAAACAAAATAGCATTAGTATGTACAGCAGAGATGTTCATTATGTTGAAGAGAGCTCACTGATGCTTATTAATCATCTGAAAACTGAAATATTTGATTATTAAAAATGACCTTAGGTAGACAACTCTATATTCTCCAGGAACTGAGTGTGCTGTCACACTGAATCTAAATGAATGAAACACCTCACTCAGTGAAAACAGTTTTACTCCCTACATTGCATTGTTTTTTACTCAGTTTAACAACTGTGACGCAAGGCTATGAAACGCCTCAATAAAAACGATCTGTGTTATCACTAAATGTTTTTACCCCTGACATTTTAAGTACAGGTAACAGGAGAGAACAGCTGAAGGCGAACTGTACAGTATGGTTTGTACCTTTTCTACAAATGTTAAAAACAGTATAAAGACACCTAAAGGCACGATGACAGACCAGTTACTACTAATGAATACAGTCAGGTTTCCCGGTATTGCTTCTGATTTAATTCTTAATGAAACAGCAAGTAAATCCACGTCTTCCTCTAAAAACCACAATAACAGCAGGCTGACAAACCACTAGCAGATGAGCACGGGGACAAAAAAGAAAAAGGCAGACGGACACACAGAAAGGAAGAGCTGAAGCAAGAAACCTGTTGACCAGGATAATTAAATTACTTAATGGGACACATGCTTCAGTTTTAGGTCTACATCTCATTAAAATGGGACAGCAGCCATTCAGGTCTCACCTCAGGGCAACAAAGGACTCGGTGTGATGAAAACACACTTCAAATATTGCCTCTAGTTCTGCCTCATGATAACGACACACACACACACACACACACACACACTTTTACAGGCCAGTAAGATGATGAGGTATCACAGCAGGACTTCAGCATGAGAACGCATGGGGAGCACTGATGAACACACACACACACACACACACACACACATACAATGCATCATACACCATCACTGAGCAGTTGCAAACCAATATCACTCAGCTAATTATGTTTAACTAATGGGCACACCATGTCATGTCAGCCTGTTCTTGTCAAACCTTGTTCCCTGAAGCTCTTCTATGAGAAAGTGTTTCTTAGTTAAGAACTGTGACTGAATCTTTATTCACACTCACCTCTCACTAAAACACAAACACCTGTGAACTCTACTTACAAGGAAAGTATCACCTGTATTATTCTGCCAGAGTTTCAATTAAGAGTCCCTGTGAAAACTCACAGATGTTCCCCCCTGGAAACAGTGTATTTGCATAACCTGTGCTATATTCAGAGCACACACACTCCTAGATAGATTTTCTGATAGGGACATCATCACACATCATCCAAAGGACCTCTTTCTCACGCTCCCTCTGGAGATGCTCATGGTAATGGCATAAGACTTAAGTGTTTATGTGTTTGGGCGGCAGACGGTGGATTGGATTAGAAAACAGTCTTATCATTGAAATGAAGTTAAGCTGAGGGCAAAAGTTGAGGCAGAGGCATGGCACTGTAACTGGGTAGGAGGAATAACCTGTGTGTCACTGTACTTAAAGAGACAGAGAGGGTGGAAACGTTTGCACTGATAGATTAACAGGTCGGGAGAAAAAGCAACAAGTGACAAAAGGAAGTTGCAAAAGAAAATATGAAGGAGGCGATGAATGAAGGAGTCTCATACCTCTTCTTTCGTCCTCTTGGAGATGACTCTGAACCAGTCTCCTATCATGCTGAGGATGGCAGCAAAGTAGGCAAGTCCCACCAGAATCCAGAACCATACAACTGGTTTATAGTAATCCAAGTACTCTATTTCTGAGCCACCTATACACACGGAGACAGAGACAGTGACTGGGTGAGACGTACAGGCATGACGCAGAGAGACAAACAAGTTTAACATGTCCGTCTGTGCTCACATTCAATCACCGGCTTTGTGTTTGTACCTGCCACAAAGTCTCCAAATCCTATGGTGGTCAGGGTGATGACCACAAAGTACAGGGACTCCAGCGCAGACCAGCCCTCGATGTGTTTAAAGATGGCTGCTGGGAGCGCCACAAACAGCAGGCAGCCGAACAGCACAAACAGAAGGGTGGAGATGACCCGGATCTTTGTCTGAGTGATGTTCCAGTGCTGCAGGAGACAGAGAGGGGAAGATGAAATGAGTAATATGATGCAACAGGCACATTTACAACTTCTATAGAGATCTGATCTGTTTGGTCTGTTTGCCATCATTGCAAACGTACATGAAGCTTTTGTCCTCAGTGTTTATCATTTGTTAAAGATCTTAGGATGTGAGTGGGACAAAGCTGTACTGTAAAGCCTAATTATTTGCCTCTTTGGCATAGAGAAACCAGATCCAATATATATTTTTATGCCAAAATACGTCCCTTGCCGGGGTCATTCCTATGGTACTCAACCTTTTTCATGTCAAGAACCCCTAAATTGATGCACATTAGATCCATTTGACTCCACTTGATAAAATTTTGCTTCAGGCACATCCACCTGAAAAGATTTTGGTTGTTAGATATGATAAATTGTCATTGTCAACTATAATTTAGGAGATGACTGTGGAGGAAGTGAAACCTTTGATCAGAATAGTCACTCTTACAACTCTTACTCACATCAGGCTCACTTCTATAATGAATTGAATTGTGGAAATAAACTATTCCTCATGTTTCTGAGGACCCCTGGAACTCCCTCAACCTGGCACAAGAGCAGCACCCACATTTTCCAGATGGTAAGAGATGTGGCGTGTGTGGGTCCAAGAGTTTACAGTCATGCTAGCGGCTCTGTGAGGATTGCTAATATCAGAATACTAACTTACAATGCTAACATACTTATGTTTAGCAGGTATAATGTTTAACATTTTCACCATCCTGCTTTAGCGTGTTAGCATGCTAACATTTGCTATTTAGCATTAAAGACAAAGTACAGCTGGAAGATGTGAATGTCACGAGTTTTGCTATTTGATCTGATAATCAAATCACTGCGCTAAAGGGCGCTAAATGAAAAGTCAAGAGGCTCACCAAAGTGATTATAATCAAGTTCATCCTAAGATGGACTTGTGCCAAATTTTCATTCAATAATTGTTCACACATTTAACTCAAAACATAAAGAAAACATCAGAGTATCACCAAAATCAGTAGTATTAATCCTCTCAGGAGCATGAACGTTTGCACAAATTCTAAAGCAATCCATCCAATAGTCATTGAGATATTTCAGTCTGGCCCAAAGTGGAAGAACGACCGACAACTGTTTTTGAAGCGAAATGGTAAAACAGACAGATGCTGCAGGCAGTAATAGCATTATTCCACAAATTGGTCCCCTGGGTGCAGTAGAAAAGAAAACACATTTACAGTATTCAGTGAGGATAATTCTGCCATGCCACATGGTCTGAGCACACAGCAATAAGGCTTTGACAAACATGCACACAAACACACACTTACACAATGAACTTTTGTCCTCTGTCCTCAGCCATAATCATAATATTCATTACAGAGTCCCTCGGGTGCCCTGAGAGCGGCTCGAGGAGCAAATCATTCTGAATGATTAGTAAGACTAGTAAGCAAAGTAATCACAGCAGCTTCAGCTTTAAGAACTTAAAAACAAACTTTGTCTCTCTTATTAGGATCTGGAGGCTCGTTACAACGCGTTAATACTGGGGCCTCACTTTTAGCCTGATCCATCTCATCTTCGTAATACTGTCTTTAACGAAAGATTCAGACAGTTTGACAAATAAATAAATCAACCTGAAAATGCATCGTTCAACAACAGCATCATCGAGTTTGGACCCAAGACTGAGAGACTTTATACGCTCTGTTTGAGTCCTGACGTCAGCTGGTTAAAGACCAGCCTACTGTTGTGTGGCTTTACAACCAGCTTTAAAGACGACAACAGATTTTTAAAAAACAGTGAGAGGACATTAGAAATTATTTAAGGGGAGACGTTACAAAAGCCACAGAGCAGCCTTAGACTGAATTAAAAGCAAGTGAAAACAGGTGGGTTACAATGGGTTTTTTTGCGTTTTGTAGCAGGTGTTTTTTTCATGGCTTGAACTGAATTGATTTATCTAATAAACAACTGAACTCAATTGATTTCCCACCAGAAAATTGAGCAGGATCAGTACATAACCTGGTAGTTAAATCAGATGTCTGCCTTTTGTAAATATAAAAGCTAAAAGCTAAAAGCTAGCGTGGGTGAGGAAACTGTCCAGAGTGCTTTGATGTAAATTATTCAGGGGAGCTTATACAGACTCTCCGCCTGCAGACTATAAACTTATATGACTTCTCCTGTGAGGTGAAGTATCTGTGCGTCTGTTCACCCTACGTGTTTGTATGTTACTCCAGACTCACCACAAACATTTTCTCCACTCTGGCGATACCCTTGCCGAATATGGTGCCGAACTGATCTCCTACACCAGCCAACAGGAAGCCGAACAGAGGTATCCCCAGCAACGCATAGATGATACAGAAGATCCTTCCACATTCTGTGTGGGGAGAGATGTTCCCAAAACCTGCAGAGAGGACAGAAAGAAAGAGCAGACTGAGCAAGGGTGTAGATTTTGTTTCAGTGACAGAGAGGAGGCATATGAAACAGGGTTGGGGGTCCTCTGCCAGAAAAAGTTGAGCATTAAACACTTAATTTCCAGCTTTATGCACCAATTTGCTCCTTTTGTCACATCAACTTATGGTGCTGCTACTTTCATGCTCTTATATTGGGGGACAAAGCATATATTCTAAATATTGAGAGGGACGTGTCCAACTCTCACCCCCAAAATCTACACGTATGAGACTGAGAACATATATATCATCATTTTATACCCGCACAACAGTGAAAACACTCATCGTAGTTAATGAAACTACCGATTAATAATTCAGTGTCCACAGCAGAGTAAGCCATGTGATCACATACTCGAATATAACAAAGCAACAGGTGAGATGAAACACTGTTTGTCTGCTTGTGTTTATATGTGTTACATAACTTTTATAATCAAATCATGCACACACTGTAAATGAATGGAAACATAACTGAGTACTAGTTTGATTATATCCAGGAAGGAGACACAGAGTCAGTGACCGCTCCACTTCTCACAGCAGCAGGTTACATAAGTGGCCATTACAGGTTTATTCTGAGGAGTGTGTGCATACATAAACATTTACTAACCTGAAATGACTTGAAATTATTTGAATTTATGTCATTAAACATAATTAGGAGGATGACACATCAGACAAATAAACATTCACACCAGAAAATCTAATTTGCCTGTACTTATGATGGTCTAAATCAGGGGTCGGCACCCTTTTGATATGAAGTGACATTTTTTGATGTTCTTGTTAATCAGTGTGCCATATCGATATAATGTCAATCCTCAAATGCTCCTCAAATTGCTTCATAAAAACTTTGGCTATATCCTCGACGTCTATGTTTGAGCATTGGTTGTAGGCAGCAGAGCACCTCCTTCAGAGTCAAATCACAGGATCTTACTATGACAGCCAAATGTGGTATGTCATTCACATCCACGCTCTTATCAAGTGCAATGTTAAAGCTGCAAACTTTTAGTGTGTGTGTGTCCTACCGATGGTGGTGATGACAGTCCCAGCGAAGAAGAAGGCAGAGCTCAGGTCCCACAGGCTGCTGTGGTTGGTCAGTGTCCCTGCAGGGTTCACTCCTGAGCGGATAGCAGACACAACTTGCTGGAGGGGGGAAGAGAGATTTGTGCTCAGATTAACAGTTATCAAAGCCAGCAGACACTCTCAAATTCTGGTTAAAACACACACATTGTAACTTTCTTGCTGCAGTAAATAACATTATTATGAAACATTTAAGCAGGTGCTTTGGAGCCTTGTGTTTCTTCTGGCGGTGCAGGCAGGAATGTGTGTTTGTGTGCCTGCCTGTCTCATGAATTAAAGATGAAAATATTTAAAACTTAAGATGACTGTGTGCGAGGTGAAAATCGGGTGCTGTCAAAGAGAGTGCATTAAGGTGAATGCAGGAGTCCCTGAAGGGTTTTATAGTTCAGGAATGGGAGCAGGACCGGACTAACAAAAACCAAGACAGCCACATTTCTTCCTTCTACTTCTGTGAAGCAGCATGAGCTGTCCATGGTGCTGAAAGCACTGTCACTGAGCTCGATTACAACTGAGTACACTACACACATCAAAGTTTTTCCTGAGTGCTTATACACTTACAGTAATTATTAAAGCACTGTCTCTGAATCCATTACATAACATTTGCAGCCAACGCACGTACCAAGCGTGCTGCACAGAATGCACGTTCTCTGCTTCACACTCAGTTTGCAGTTTGATAACAAACTTCTAGCAAAACTGTGAGCATTGATCTCTACATTGCTACGCCATTTTGCTAATTACCTTTTCATACTGATAACATGTGAAAAACTCTTTTAGATAGAGTTTACTTACATTATTTGTATTGATAGTGTGTTATGTTGGAATAAACATCTATACTTTACACATTTGGATACCTGTGTGTATAAGTGTTTACTACATGTATGACAAAACCATATGGCAAACTGCTGTGCCCTGTAAGAGAAAAAGCAAGTGTGTTTCATTTATACTCTCAGTGTGTAGTTTGTGCTTAGTGTGCTGATTCAAAATGTCAAAATAACCACAAAGCGATGCAAAGGAACCACAAAAAGACACAAAAAATAACCACAAAAATGGGCAACACAACCACTAATATAGTGGTTCCCAGCTGGTCCAGCCAAAGGGTCCAGATTTCTTCTTGGTCATTAGTTCAAAGTCCATGCAGTTTAATACATTCAGTGTCATACTTGCATTTGGCCATATTGTCAAGCTAGTTTTCTGTCTCTGTCAAGTAGCTGTCCATTATTCACTCACTCTACAGGAGGACGTGGCACTTCAGAATAAAAGCTCTGTGCTGGAAATTCACTGTACTTAAAAATAAAGTGTGTTTTTTAAAAACTTGACATGTTTGTGAGTCACTTGCATTCAGAATGAACCCGTGACCCACTTTTGGACTGAGCCAACAGTTGGGAACCACTGCACTAAGACACAAAACCACTCAAAAGAGACATAAATGACGTCAAAAAACACAAAACAACCACAAGGAGACACAAAATGATGACAAAGAGATGCAAAACTACCACCGAGTCTGAGTATCTTCCTCCTGTGTATGAGAGGTGGTGGGGCCCTTTGCATGTCTGTGCCCAGGGGCCCATTGTCTCATAATCCACCCATGGATATGAAGTAAGGCTCACCTTAACCAGCTCCTCCAGCTGGGTCTGGTTGACACAGGAGTGTCTGGACAGGAACTCCAGCTTCTGGGACAGGATGGCCAAACGCTGGGCGCTAGGAGAGAGAAAGGAGATGAAGTATGTGAGGCTTAACTGTGATACAGTCCGCCCTTCTCAAAGCTCATATTTCAAAACTGTTAGTGTCAATAATTGATGGCTGTACAGAAAATTCTCCTTCACTAAAAAGTGCTGATTTTGTTTAAATTGTGTGAAAAGTACTAGACGTGTGAAAGTTTAAATTTTGGCTTTAAGACATTCAGTGAAAGCAAACTAGCAGGTTCACGTCTATACTGCAGTGGAGTTCAATGTTTGTTTTTTCTACTACAGTGGTATTACTTAAATGAATACTTCCCCCCAAAAAGGGCCATTTGTGAATCAATAAATTATTTTGTGTTATCTACAGTTCTTCAAGAAAACATTGTTTTTCTCACATGCCTCCACGGAAAACATATTTACGTATTCATAAACTCTGACAAATCCTGTGCAGTAAAATCCAAGTATCATTTATCCAGTGGAATGCTCAGTACTTCCCAAACATAAGCACTTTCAAAAGAGAACCTTAATATTGGTCTGGTTTTAAAGAGATAGTTAAAGGATAACTTCGGTATTTTTCAACCTGGGCTCTATTTCCCCATGTGTATGTGTGCGTATGATTCATAGGTACAACTCGTTCTAAAATTGGTTCAGTATTGAGCCGCGAAACGAGCTAAAAGGGTAACGGGGGCAAATGCATCCCGTTTAAGTTTGCGCATTAAAAGTGCTTTTTTTCACCACTGACCGATTCAGATCACCAGTGCTATCTCTGTAGATAGCATACTACCTCTGGGCTGTGATGTCATCTCACGAGAGCAGAGGAACAGAGGTGCCATGCTGAGCGCCGCTCAGAGTGGCGCTGGTTGTCCTGGAGTACAGTTGAGAGTTTTACTGCATCCATTGAAAAAAAAATTGTTTTTTACTTTTCCGAATTGCAAGAACAGGATGTCGCACAACACCCCGTACAGCTTTCATAGGCTGCCTTTGTCGGACAGCGAGACGCTAAAGCTGTGGCTAGTTGTGCTACAAATGGATGCTAACACTCCTGTCAAGACACTGCGCCTTGCAGACCATCAGGTCTGCAGTGCTCACTTCTCCCAAGATGACTACTGCCAGCCGAAGAAGAGAAGACATCCAATCCCAAAACACCTCTTCTTCGAGAAAACGGCTGTCCCACGAGTAGAGAGAGCTACAGACACAGCGGAGCAAAGCTCTCACGAGATGACGTCACACAGCCCAGAGGTAAGGGAAACACTTAGTATGCTATTTACAGAGATAGCACTGGCGATCTGAACCGGTCAGTGGCCAAAAAAAGCACTTTTAATGCGCAAACTTATACGAGACGCATTTGCCCCTGTTACCGTTTTGGCTCGTTTCGCGACTCCCGGTTGCATCCGCCTCCCTCAATACTGAACCAGTTTTAGAACGAGTTGTACCTATGAATCACACGTACACATACACATGGGGAAATAGAGCCCAGGTTGAAAAATACCAAAGTTATCCTTTAAGTTTCATTTTAGTTTGAGCTGTTTTAGTTAAACTGCATGTGTTTGGTTATCACTGTTCGGTTTGTAAGTTTGAAGTTGACTGTGTGGTCAACCCTCTGTTAATATAGCATTAGCTACCTGGCTAATGTTAGCCTCAAGATATTGTCTTAGAAACAAAACCCACGCGCAGCATGTCATTAAAAAAGTGCTACTAGCACTTTTTTAATGACATGCTGGGATGAAGTGCTCCCCAGCGCCCTGCCAGCACTTTTCTGCTAAAGAAAAACGCTGTGTGGACACAGGGCCTCATGGATTCAAAGATTAAATCTATTTGTTCACATATTTTTTACACATTTAAACATTTTAATTGATGAAAACATTTTTACATTCACACATTTGAATATATTTTTACATTAAACATTTTTATACATTCAGAGAAGGCTATAATACTTTTGACTCCACAATCCAGCAGCACGTGGACTAATATTTTTCCTTATAAAGTATTTAGACAAATCATTGTCATTTAGTAACTGTGTACCTTTGTCAAAGGGTTTTTAGATTTAGAAGTGAAAAATTGCAATTAAAAATCAAATCAATTTACACTTAAAAACCTAAATAAAGACAAGATTCTCAATATTTTCACAATAAAATAAAGATTTAAAAGTGGTCAATAATGATATAATAATAAATCGTCCACATTGCCTCACACTGAGCTAAAAACATGCTGGTTACAGGGGCAATGAAGAAATGTCTCAGAGGAAACAGAGGAGGGACTGATAAATGGATGACTGGATAAATAGATGATGGATAGATGGCTTTCATGGTCGTGAGGCAGACAGACAGGAAGTGATTAATTTAACCTGCCTACCTCTCATGAGGCTGCTCCAGGGATCTGAAGACTGCTGCTCCAATCACCAGGTACAGAACCACCAAAAGAAAGATGGCTGACACCGTCTTCCATTTCATCACTGTGGCAACCACCTACGTAAACACTACAACTGAGCAATCAACCCACATACATACAGGAGGTCTCCTGAAACAACCACTGTGGAAAAACCAGCTTGTGGAAAAATAGATTTAAAGAGTTACTTTTAAAATCTGGACTTGGCTCTTTTCTCTCTCACCTCACTCTCCTCCCGGGGAGTCAGTGTGATTGGCTTTGTGGAGAAGGAGAGGCGGGGCTTGGTGTTGTGAGTGGCGGATTTAGGGTCCAATAAGTCTGGAGCTGCCACTGTGAGAGAAAAACGAGAAAATGGCATTGAGAGGTTTCTTCTCCACGACGTTCCCCCTCCCTGTCTCTGCGATCTTACTCCAGTCAAACACTTTCAGCTGTTAATTTTAGAAGTCCTTATAAATAAATCACAGGCTGGAGCCTATCCCAGCCTGGACAGGTCGCCAGACTATCACAGGGCTGACACATAGAGACAGACAACCATTCACACTCACATTCACACCTTTTTTTTTTTATTTTTTTACTCACATTCACACCTGTGGGCAATTTAGAGTCACCAATTAACCTGCATGTCTTTGGACTGTGGGAGGAAGCTGGAGTACCTGGAGAAAACCCATGCTGACACAGGGAGAACATGCAAACTCCGCACAGAAGGGCTCCCTCCTGGGATCCAACCAGGACCCCTCTTGCTGTGAAGGGGCAGTGCTAATCACCATGATCATGACTGAGCAGAACTTTTGTAGACTAATTAAGAATCAGAAGACCCTGCATATTATTTTTATTCATTTATGACATGTTCACTGTAAGGTTACTTAAGACATGCCACAATGATTTTTATCACATGGTTTTACTAGAAACACAACGACACTCTTATGAAAATAAACCAGCTTATTTTAAGGACAAATACGTTTTTAACTCCATATCTTATGTAGCTTCTGTATTGGTTTTAAATTAAACTATTTATTAAATAAACCTATACCAAAAATTACTCTAATAATTAATTAATTCAATCATTCATTAAGCCCATAAACGGCTGTGTGTCGTATATGGAAACATGGCCTGGCTGTGGGCTACTGGCCAGCTGTGCTCGTAAGAGAGCTGAGGTGCAGAGAATGTGATTGCCAAATTAGCCTGAAAAATTGAAATGATAATATGATTATTGTATATTGATTGCAGTGCGTTTTCATTACTGAGCAGACACTTCTCTGAGCCACGGTGTAAACAGAGGATTAACTCTACATTATCAACAAAAAATACTGTGCTCCTTACAGATGTGTATGTCCATGTATATGAACATACACAGCCATATTCCTGCTACATGACAGGTAAAAATGTGCATGAATATTTTCCATAAACATATAAATGTCTACATATAACTATGTTTTCAAAACTAAAACAGCCCAGAGCAGAGAACTTTGATTGCTGCAGATAATTTTGTCCATATTGCTCCAGCAAAATCATCTCAGTAAGGTGAAGGTGACAGCAGGTAGCTGCTAACTTTGGGTGTGCGTAATATTACACCCTACTGCAGTAGATTGTGCCAGGTGCTCCACAAGAGGGGCTAATAACTGATTAAAAATTAAATTTTAATTTTGCCAACAACATTAGTAAGTGGGCTACTTGTTTGTTTGATTTTTTTATTATGTAATGATAAGAAATCAGCCACATATTACTGGCACCCCTGGACACCCTTGTGGCCCAGAGTATGGATGTGTGTTTCTATGTGTGCATGAGTGTGCCTGTGTGTATGTGTGTGTGAGGAGGGAGAGAGAAAGGAGCAGCAGAGAGGAGGTGAGGAGGGTCAGGAGGCGGAGTCTGTTCATGATCACTCAGACAGAAGAGCAGAGGAGAGACATGAAAATTTGAATCTGTGCCCTAAAGCACCCCTAATCTTTCTGGGGTCCACCAAATTATATTGTAAAACTGTGATTTTTTTCCCCTCATCAAAATAAATTATGCTAAATAATATGCCCTCCAAATAATTCTGTAGTCCACAATATATTCCTGTTGCTGTACGACAAGGTCACAGGTGACACTGTACTCACAAACTGACATAAACCACAACAAGCATTGATTTACTGTATGTCTGTTTCTTCAAAAGATTAAGTCTTTATAGCCTACTGGACGTACAAAATGCTATTAAGATGAGAATGAAAAAAGGTTGAAAGCACTCAAGCTGATTAGCTTCCACATGAGGGTTTGACCAAAACATACAGAGTATGAGCTGGTGACCTAAATGAAATAATCTTTGATCAGGGTCACCTTATAGAAGCACTCCACCTCCTTTTGTGTTCACTCACAACAACACACATCTCAGAGGAAACTGAGCTGAGATGGATCTAGTTTATACCAGAATATCAGAATAAGTGAGTGTAAGAACTGAAACAGATGTTTAGGTGTTGTAAAGAACTGTTTATGTTGGCTGTGTGACGAGCTGAAATATTTTAGCTGCATAAATATTTAATGGATTGAAACAAACATGCAGTCGGTGCAGCTGTGCAGAAAGCAGAGGTGCTGGAGTCAAAGACAATCTCTCTCTATCACACACACACTCACGTACACACTCTATGCAGCAACACACACACACACACACACACACACACACACACACACACTATGCAGCAACACACACACACACCTTCAGCTCTCACCAGTTGTCAAGTGGAGCAGCTTTCATAGAGCCGCCAGCACCTATTAAGCAACGTAATCAGTTGCTCTAATACAGACTTTTTTTAATGAACAAGAGACGAAATCAAAACTGAACTTCCAAACGAAACCCGTCATTATTTCGTGCCATTTTTGCCGACAAATTGTGACAAAACAAAAAGCTTAAAGGTGGGCGAAATGGACAATTTAGGTAGGCTAAGTAAATAATTTACACCCTTTACAAAACGAGCACTCTGAGGAGTCTATTTAATGATAGTATAAATGTTAATAGGTCTCACTTTAGCCTTTGAGCACACATACCGTAAAACTTCAATTAATAGCCCGGGCTATTATTTGCTTAAATCACTGAAACCAACAGACCTGTATATGGGACAGGCCTTTAATTCCTCTCACACAAAACAGTTGCTCGGCAAAGATCAGGAACTACAATCAAATTGTTTATCTAAACCAGTATGCATATTACTTGTTTCAAAATGAGGCTCCAGATAATATATCAATTATGAATCATTCAT
Organism: Epinephelus lanceolatus; assembly: GCF_041903045.1. Classification (NCBI taxonomy): domain Eukaryota; kingdom Metazoa; phylum Chordata; class Actinopteri; order Perciformes; family Serranidae; genus Epinephelus; species Epinephelus lanceolatus. The sequence goes on along the minus strand of NC_135735.1, from coordinate 26,991,686 downwards.
TTGATCTAGCTCCGACAGACAGCACATCAGAGAGATTGAGTTACAGCACTCGAGGATTACAGCACCTGGCACACACACACACACACACACACACACACACACACAACACCAATTTACCCTGTTAAAACACACTCACACTTGGATTAATTCTTATGAAAAACCCTTTTGATCTGAGGACTCTTATGGACCAAAGGAATATGAATAACTTACAGGGTAATCGAGGAATGGACACATAATTTGAGGTAGCCAACAACCCAGTTTTACACATCCGAAGAACTTCTATAAAGAAAAAAATGAACTGCTTGGCAACCAGAGCAGGCGTCTAATTGAGACAGGTGTTTATTTGTCAAAATGTATAGTAAAAGGGACTAGGCATTTAATTTGGACTAGGCTTTTAACTGAAGTTTTACGGTAATTTACAACTAACCATGTTAACTAATATTTACAATACACAAGCTGATTCAGTGCCATGAGAACACATTTCACTGAGGAGGGGACCCCAAATCAAATCCTGCTAAAGCCCCCCAAAAGTCTAGGGCCGGCCCTGAAATTGCACGAGCTTCAAGATGTCATGTAATATTTACTGAGTTATGTATTTTTAATGTGACATGGAAAACATTTTTTACAGAATGATGTCAGGTTGAAGTGTGAGCAGCTGTGGTGAATCTTAAACTGCGCCATAAGTTTGAGAGCAACTTCTGTGTGTAAGTGTGTACTCACTCCTTGTTGTTACCTATCCAATGCCCTCCGCTCTCCTCTTCTCCTCATCCGACGCTCTCACTGCGTTTAGGGGAATCTTTCCTCCTCTGCGTGTCTCCTCCCTGCGGTGCTGAAGCGGGGGGACGAACAGGAGCTCCGTTTTCCTTCCGCTCCTCTCCTCTATACTTGTATCTTCTGATCGGACACTGATGGGGCACTAGGAGGCTACTTTTTATTGCATCCACATGCCACTGCAAAGAGCTTGCTCTGGTCTGTCTCCTGCTCCTCTGTCAGCTCTCACGCATCCACTCTGCTCAGTCTGCGCTCCCGCTTTTGAGCGCACCGGTGGAGCGGTGGGATAACACCGAGAGGGGTGGAGAGAGGAGGGAGGGGTGGAGGTGCAAGACACAGGGAGGTGCTTCCCACACCGAGAGGGAGGACGTTTACCGAGTTTCAGAAGTCCCCATCTACTTCTACTGACACATTATTGCATGTCTAGAGGTAAGTGATCATTTGGCCATAAGTCTGCTACTACTACTACTACTAGTGCATAGAGGAGGGCAGTGATACAGGTCTCTCGGTATTTTATAGAGGCCCAGGTGCTTCTGCTGTATTCTCAGTCTTAAACCTTTTTGGATTGAGACAGTTATAATGAGTCACCTGACACATTTTGCTGAAGGTGTAAACAGCTTCACCACCAAATGCAGATTCTTTCACAAAACTCTACAGATCTTCATTTTGAAGCAGTAATATTGCACATAATTTTTAGGGATATGGGGGGAATCAATTCGACATAGTACCGCGATATTGTGGCATATTGTATCAATACATTATATTAATTATGAGTTTTGCAAATACAAATTACCCTTTTGGTAGCCCACTAGAATAATAAGACCAATTGCTTTTTCAGTCCACTTTTTACTGAAATAAAGATGATTGAAGTGTGATTACCAGACTTAAAATGGCTGTTGGCCAAATCTTTCTTTTGGGACATAATTTGCAGTTGAAAAAAGGTAATAAATCGCATTATATAGAAATATAATATCGCAGTCCTTTAACTACTTAATTATATTGTATCATGACTTAAGTTCCATGATATCAATCACCTCTGATGATTCCCACCCCTAATATTTTCATATACATTTTTTTTCACATTTTTATGTAAATCTTTCTTTGATTTTGCAGTTCTTTTTTAATTTATATTTTCTCTTTCACCAATATAAATTCCATGTATGTGAAAACCTACTTGGCAAAAAAATCTGATTCTGATTGTGAAAATATAATTTCACTTTCAGAACTTGTTTCATTTAATTGGTGGAGGCCAGAAGATGTAAAACTATCCAGCTAGCTTTTTGCAAAAAAAAAAACCCCAACAACATACAAACAAACAAACAAACAAACAAAATACATATTTGTGTATAGCAGAACTTTTTTGTCTTCCCTCCTGTCCCATTTGCATGTTGCATTCCCATATATCAATCTTGTGACCTTTTCGAGGGGTCCCGACTCCTAGGTTTGGAACCACTGTCTAAAAATAATAGAAATATTCTTTTGTTTGTTGGATGTTCCACATGATCTGCACAGATCTGATTATTGTTCCTAAATATGTCATTTATGAACTTTATGAACCCCTGTTCAGTTTTTTTGTTTTTAATTGTGCCTTCCCTGGAAAACAAAATAACCCATTTGGGCCCATTTTGTGTGTTGCAGCACGGCCATTGATTAATAGAAATGTTCTCTGAATGTCAATCTCACTGAGTGAACACAAAGCTGGTTTATTATCACACTTATCCAATACAATCAAACATATCTTATTTGCTCGAGGATGTTGACCTATATTACCATGGTCATGATTTCAAACCAGGCTTCTTATTTTGAAAGGTGAAAGGAGAGGTTGTGGCACTTTTATTTCTTTAAGCCAGCAAACTTAGTAGTATCTTGTGAAACTACCAATACATTAGTATCAACTGTGTTGGCATAGCCTGTAAGGTTGTGGGCTGAATAACACCTCAGATTTAGGTTAATTTTGGCGAGGGAACAGCTGGCATGGCCATTTTCAAAAAGGTCCATTGACCCCTCACCTCAAAATATCTGAATGAAAGTGGGTTCTCTGGGTACCAACATATCTTCTCTAAACTTGAGAAGGCCTGTTACCAGAAAATGTTTTGTTCCTTACAATCAGCTCCTTGAAATTAAAACTGTAAGACAGAGGAAAATAATCACTTTCATGTGTGGGGGTGTTTGGGAAGTTGACATAGGCATCAACATGATTGAAAGAAAAACAATCAGTCAACCACTCATTCAGCTGTTCAGCCGTCTCAGCTCGGACGCTAATTAGTGTCACACACGTGCTTATTTCTGTTGTAGTTTCTACAGAGGAGACAAGAAGGAAGGCAAGAAGGGATTGAACCAGGTTGAATGAGGTGATCAAATATGCAGAAATATGCTCATCATGTTAGGTAAATCTAAAGGGAAACTATAAATGTTGTCTTAAAGTAAGATTTAGCAGTGAAAAGTGGCAGCTGTTTGAGAAGCTACAGGCAATCAGTCTTAAGTTTGGCGTGCACCCTTTGATTGAAACCAAAGTTGGCAACTTGTTGAGCTAAAGATTGTGGAGTAATGTGTGTGCCGGTGATCAGAACAATCAAATGGATGAATCACAGCCTGATGTTTAGACTAATGAAGGCCCTGGAGATGTTGAGGCAGGATTAAAATGGGTGGTCTACACGGTGTTCAATACTACTAACAAACTTGCTTTTTATGAGCTGACAATCAATATGGTAAATAGACTAAATTTATATAGTACTTTCCTTGTGTTATGCTGTGTTCACACCACAACGTGACCAGCTACAATATCACAGAGTCACCGCTGAAGTTTTGCTACGTTGTTACGTCATCAGGGCTGTGTGTGTGTGCCTGCTATTTGCCACAAAGCACCCCTACTGAATGTCATATAAAGTTTGTATTAGGTCAGTGAAATATCTACTGTATGCTTTTGATCAATGTTTTAAGCCCCTTTTATCCTCACCACCCCCCATTGCATCTCTGTGTGTGCTGCAATGCACATAAAGCCAGAGCAGAGTCAGCTAACTAAGCTGAATAACACAGTACCACAGCCAGAAACAAAAACATATGATTGGCTGACACTTCCATTTGTCATTGGAGCGCTGAAAAAGTTGTGCCAGCTCAACTTTGATTTGTGGTGCATCATGCGCATCTGCAGCAACAAGTGTCGGGGGTCAGTTTGCCGCCTCATGTCACCAGCTTCCATTGAAAATGACCTGTAGCCTATGGCTGTGCTGCTTGCAGCATTAAGCAACCACTCAAGGCGCTGTACAACACAAGCCAGCATTCACCCTTTCACACACACTCAGTTTGGGGTTCAGTATCTTGCCCAAGGACACTTGGACATGTGGAGTACAGGGGCCAGGGATCCAACCACCAACCCTCTGATGAGCTGACGGCCACTTCACCTCCTGAGTAGCCGCCTTCATTATGAACACTGATCTGGTATCATTCATCTCTCGCGCTCCACCGGTTTCGCTCTCCTTCTTTCTCTTTCCATCCGTGCTCCGTCTCGATGTCTCTCGGCCCCTGATGAGAAATTAATAGCAGTTTAAATGTTGACGTTTCCACCTCATGACTCCAACATCTAAACATTAATTACACGCCTATTTATGCAGCTAAAGATAGACACTGTGTGTGTGGCTGTTTGTGTCTGACTGAGTGTGTGTGTGGGTGGGTTGTGATGTGTATTTATGTGCAAGTTTCATGCTTACAACATGCACATACAGTTTGTGTGTGTGTGTGTGTGTGTGTGTGTGTGTGTGTGCGTGCATAATGAGAGTCTCGCCTCACCTGTCTAAATTTGTCCAAACACCTACTGCTTGGCGTGGGCAGACATACAGCTCAGATTTGTCCCGGCTCTCTTACAGCGTGCAGATCGTGCTGTTCAGTTCAACATAAACTTAATGATGCCCTGATGTTTGATGATATATTGTAGTAGGCCATATTAAAGAAGGTATTTATACACATTACTTTACCTTTATCTGACTATTGTTGAGTTCATTTTACAGTTTAAGATTTAAAAATACTCGAAAACCTGTTTGAGTCATGTCACCCATATTTAAAGGTGCTATACAGTGCTAGAACCATTAGAGGTGACATATAGCACTACATTGTTTTTAAATTTTTTAGCCTGGGCTCCTTGAATGATGCCAGATAATACCATGGATGAGTAAATATGCTTCTAAATAACACCTTTACTTTAAAAAAAATGATGATGATTATTACTAACTTCTTACAAAATGTTGCTTAAAAGATTCAGAATCTTGTACTGCATGCTCACTGAGAAACACAATATATTACCTCTTCAAAACTGTACTAATTCCATGCACGTGCTAAAACATTAAGAGCCACTGTTTCAATGTATTATCCTCTATATTTGTAGGCTATTTTAATATACTGTTTTTATTCTTTCCCCAGTTAACTAAACTAAACTAAACTAATCATGAGGAACCAGTAGAGAACCTGTAAAGAACCATACAAAGAAAGTTCTGTGTTTGCCAGTGATGCTATTTAGCACCTCTACCCACGCCAAAGAAGCGCTGAGGAAACAACATTTTTCTGTGCCCAGGTTGTTAATGATGTGTGCATCTCCTCGATCTGGTGTCTCTTTGTTTTTCATTGCATAGTCATAACAGTCAGCTTGTAATTTAAAGGAACGGTTCACCCCCAAATCAAAAATACATATTTTTCCTCTAACCTGTAGTGCTATGTATCAGACTAGATTGTTTTGGTGTCAGTTGCTGAGTGTTGGTGAAATCAACCGTAGAGATGTCTGTCTTCTCTCAAATATAATGGAACTAGATGGCACTCGGCTTGTGGTGCTCAAAGCGCCGAAAAATTTGAGAAACTCAAATGTCCCTTTTCAGAAATCATGACTTGGTTACTCAAGATACTCCACAGACCTTGTTGTGAACAGTTTTATGTCGGAACTATTTTCCTTCTAGCAAACTACACCGTCCAACTTTATTAAAGGTGCAGAGGGACGTGTGCATCTACTCATGGACAAGAGGCTCATGACAGTACAAGATGTAAACATTTATGGCGTCCTCCTCAGTTGAGCTATAACGCTAGCTAGCTCAGAGGAGCTAACAGTGTCAAGTAGATGCACACTTTGTCCTACATGAAACAGCTCACAACAAGGTCTGTGGATTATCTTGAGTTACCGCATCATGATTTCTGTAAAGAGACATCACTGTTGAGTTCAAATGTACTTTTTTGGCGATTTGAGCACCACAAGCTAAGTTTCATCTAGTTCTATTATATTTGAGAGAAGGCAGACAATTTTACAACCGATATTTCCAACACTTAGCAACTGACACCAAAACAATCTAGACTGATAAATAGCAATACAGGTTATTTTTTATTTTGGGGTGAACTGTCCCTTTAAGATCTCATGTCCTGATAATCTAATCTCTCATGTTAACTCACTGACTGAATTCTGACATTGTTTAGTTGAAATTTAAGCACTTTATGCCAATTCAAATGAATCTAGTATGAGCATATTTTCATATTGTTATCTGTCTGCTCCCCACAGGGGTGGTCCTCTGAGCAAAAAAAATAGTGATGACTAACACTTGACAGAAATATTATTTCAGTTGTGTGTTACGTGCCTGTGTGTCTGTATATCTTAGTGTCTGGTGTTACAACAGCTAATTTAGAAACTGATTGCCTAATGATAGCAGTCAGTCTGGTGTATGATAATCAGTGATGCTGATACTTAGTCACAGTCAATTTACTCTGCAGTGACCAAATATAGAAGACTCATTTCAGCTTATTTTCCATCATTTGTTATCAGTGTTATGCAGCAGTCTGTCTGATGGGTAGAAAAACCCCCACAAATGCTTCTGTGCCATGGAATGAAACCTTGTTTCAATAAGAATTCATAACAATGTGTGCTCCACTGATTTGAAACAGCATATTAGTTTTACAGTTCTGGGGATCATGAAACCTGGGGTATCGTGTAGACATTTAATTATGAATCAAAGGAAGGAAAACAACAACAGCTGACTTGTGTCGTCACGCACCAGTGGTGATTTTTAATTGTGTGCAGCTGTATTTATATTCATTTATCAATCATTATTGTCTCGTTCATACAGTGTCTATCTTTACCCAAAGTAAAACACTCTTAATTGGGGAATAATGACTTACACCTTCCACTCATTAAGTGAATATGACTCACAACATTTTCATAGACTGACAGGCTTTTTAGAGCTTTGACAATTGAGCTCCTCTTCTGTGCTCACAACAAGTTTTCAGATGTTTAAATTGTGTTTTACAGTATTACTTACTTTTAAAAAAAGATGAGTGTATGCAAAGCAGGCAAAAGCAAAAAGAAACTGGTGAATGGAATTAGAGGGAGGTATTAAAAAAGTGCCATTACAGTATTAAGTAAAAAGCTGCCCAGAGGCCTGAATTAAGAAGATACACACTCAAGACCCAGGGAGGAAAACCTGAACTGTTGTGGAAAACTGTGAACCCCCTGACCTTTTCTGACATTACCATGACAACACGACCATTTTAATTACCGCAAAAAGTTCCTTAGAATTTTCCACCATTACTGAATCCCTTGTTAGTGCATCTGTACGTGACTTTGAATGTAGGCTACATGTGTTGTGTGTGTGTGTGTGTGTGTGTGTGTGTGTGTGTGTGTGTGTGTGTGTGTCTGTGTGTGTGTGTGTGTGTGTGTGTGTGTGTGTGTGTGTGTGTGTGAGTGTGACAGTGTGTGCGAGCACTCCACAGCACAGTAAATGTGTGTGTGCACATACGTGTGCAGAATATGCAGGTGTATCTGAGCAGTAGAGTTACTCTTACAGGTGATTGGTCCTGACAATGTGATGGTGCCCCCTCAGATGCCTGTGGAGAAATAACCCTGGGACATCGTGTCCTGGCTGGACACAAGCCTGCAATTAAATGCCCATGAAGTGGAACTGCCCTCTGTGTGTGTGTGTGTGTGTGTGTGTGTGTGTGTGTGTGTGTGTGTGTGCGCGCAAGTACAGTATGTGTTGCCAGTGTGCAAGAGAAACATCCTCCTCGTGTGAGTCTGACTAGGCTAGAAACTCAACACTATGTGTGTGTGTGTGTGTGTGTGTGTGTGTGTGTGTGTGTGTGAAACCACTGTAAGAGAATTAGTGCTTCCTCTGGTTTTCCCGTTGTAATGACCTGTACCCCAGAGGAATTAGCTTGTGGAATGTGACAGCAACTATTTCAAACAAACTCATAGCATGGGACTGTCCTCTGTGTGTGTGTGTGTGTGTGTGTGTGTTTGTGGGTATGTGTGGGTACGTACGTTGCAGGTCGGTCACACAAAACCCTCGGCTCTTAGGACCCGCAAACTTTGTCCCAATCTGAGTCTACAGTGTTTTAATATTTTTTAGATATTTTCTCCTTCTCGCACAGGTTTTAAGCAACAGTTATTAGCAGTCAGTGTCCATCCATCTAATGTCCATTTTTGCTTTAAGTCACCTCGCAACAATGCTCTCACTTCCCAAAATGACGTTCATATATTGTAAATAGTAAGATTTCCACGTCTTTTTATTATAAAGCAGGTGTAGGTGCCATTTATAAATACACTACAAGTATCAAAATGCTCAGTCCACAGGGAAATGCACATTCAGATACAGTGCCTTTAAACAATAGATTGTATAAAATTAAGAATGTAGCGACCATGAAGTCACCCATTTTGGTGAATTGTTTGGTATTTTGGCTGATGCCATCTTAGTTTTTTGGAGCAAGAAGTGGCCAAATTTGGACAAGAGATTGGAGCTGTGGAGGAACGAGGGCAGTATCTGAATGAGAAGCTGAGGACACCATCTGCAGACAGCCCAACACGCATAACTTTAAGCCTTTATCAAATGTAAATATAATATATCATATAAAATTCACCCCCCTGTACAGTTGTCATGAACAGGGAAATTGGCTACAGAGACCAAAATAATTTTTATTTTATATTATATATTTTATTTATATTTATTTCTGCTGTACAGTTGGGCATTTTACTGGCTTCTGGAGCCAGCCTCAAGTGGCCATTCAAGGAACTGCAGTTTTTGGCACTTCAGCGTTGGCTTCATTTTTCAGCCCCAAAGGTTTCTGCTTGCTTTAAATGAGTCATCACTGTTTTAAACTTGATACATGAAAATACCCCAGATTTGGTCACTATATATTTCTTGTTGGAATATTTTGCAGTGTATGTGAATGAAACCAGCTGACAGGAAGTAAACATGGACCCAAATTGTTGCCTTACAATGCAATTCCAGTGAAACAGTCTCTAAAGACAGACAGTACTGCTACAGTGCCATTACAGTCATTCCCACAGCTGCAATGACAGTGCAGAGACATCAAGAACACAGATGTGGAAGACCCTGAAACACTGACCAACCAGAGCAGATGGGGCTTTTTCAGGAGGGGGGTTTAAAGAGAAAGGTGCGAAAATGGAAAGTTTTAGACAGAGGGTTAATACAGGTATATCTATGGTGACAGTATGCAAAAAATAATGTGTTTTATGGGGCGTCGGTGGCTTAGTGGATAGAGCAGGCGCCCCATGTACAAGGCTGTTGCTGCAGCGGCCCGGGTTTTGACTCCAGCCTGTGGCCCTTTGCTGCATGTCTTACCCCTCTCTCTCACCCCCCCTTCACGCTTAACTGTCCTATCTATAAAGGCAAAAATGACCCAAAAAATATCTTTAAAAAAATAATGTGTTTTATGAACATTAAAGCATATAAACGTGTTCAAATAGAAACCCAAAACACAAGCATGAACCTGAATATCAACATAACGTGGGACCTTTAAAATGCAAGCTAAGGCAAAATGAGCACCTGTAGCACTAATGCCACTACTGCTCAACACCCTCTACAGTTCAGTATGCTAGAGTTGATTGATTAACACGTCTTAGCAACAAGCATTGTCTCCAAAAAGTAAAAACAGACTCACTGATGGCCTTAAAATAGTCCCAGACCCAAAGCTGTGAGCTGTGACCTCAGATGTGTCGATGAAGTGACACTGGCTGTTGGTGTTGTCACAGGAGGCCCATGCAGTGGATATCAATGTTTGGAGGACATGACCACATGAGCAGCTATGACCTTTAGTATTGTCATTATTATGGTAAGAGTGTGTTGATATTATATTGGGGTCCAGGGTAAAAATAGCTCACGTAGTTTTGATTGTAGGGGCCAGGAAATAGTGGAACCTAATCCATGTTACATAACTTAGTTGAGGGCTTCAGTATAGGACCTGTGTGTGTGTGTGTGTGTGTGCTGGGGGTTGGGGGTTGGGGGTTGGGGATTCCCCTAGTGTATGTAGTGTGTGAGTATGCATGTGAATGCACTTGGGCTATGCTAAAGACAAACAGAGCCATGGAGTTGCGTGACATGGTGCTGGGAAGCAGGAACAGCCATCGGAAAACACAGTTTGTAGTAAACAGTAAGTTGTTTTGTCAAATTTTAGAAAGAGAATATACACCCAAAAATATTTTACATGTTGCTGGTCTGCGTACAGGCAAATTAAATATCTGTAATGTACAGTATCTCCACATCTAATAATTGTCTGCCATGCTTGAGAATATGTGGATTTAAGAGATGAGCTTCTCCACCTAGAGGGATGATGCATCTTGGAACATTGCTCTTGCTCTCTAAAGTTGGAGGGTTGATGCATTTTGGCTCTTTGTTTAATAATTTAACAGTACTACTGACTGACCTGATGGGAACATTGTACAATAATTGAAGTCAAAACTCTTAAAAACACAAACGCAGCTTAGTTCAGTGTCTTAATCACCTGCATTTCCACACAGAAATTTGCTTTTGGGAGGGAACCTGAGACATTATTGTGAGGAGGCAGTTCTGTATCTGAAAATTCAAAGCTATTGACATGCCTTTATGGTCTACATTTTAATTTGGTCTTACAGCTGTGTTTGTTTACCTCAGATATAGGTTACAACTCTTCACCCTTATTTTCCCCTCTCCATCTTTTCTTTTTCTTCATCCAAATTTTTTTTAATTTAACTTGAAGCAAGAGCTGAGAGTCCAGAGGAGGTCAGTCGAGTGTTACATTAGAAAGAAGAGGGTTATTATTAGTAGAACACTCAGGTGGTGTTACCGGGCCTTTTAGCACAGGTGTCACTAAAAACATTAATGATGGCTTTGTTCTATTCAAGTGTCCTAACAAGCCACGACAGTGTGACACTGAGCCAACATAAAAAAATACCTGGGCTATAGATGAATAATCTTTTTTACTTAGAAAGTCCCCACTGAGTGCCGTGACCTGGTCGTATCAAACTTGCAGCCACAATAAGAGCTGGTTGAATTCTCTAAATGCAAAGGAGAGGTGCTTCTTTTCTTATCTCCTTTAGCATGGGGTACACTGGACCATTCTTTATGAAAGGAAAGGAGAAAATGTTGTCCAACAGTTCGTGCAGCAACATTTAAAGTGTGACGCTATTAAGGTATTCATGAAAATAAATATGAGTGAAAAATAAGACACAATGCACTCCACTCATGATGAAAGACTGGGTGCTGGATTCTTAATCCTGATATGGCCACACAGATGTTTCAGGCACGACACCCTTCTTCGATGTGTATTCTGGTAATTTCACAATTAATATACACAAGTTGGGGTTGTTGTTGATTAACATACCCAGCAAGTTTCAAAAATTTGAACACCAAATGTTTAAGCAAAATGTTTGCTGACAACATATTTCATCAATCTCACAATACACTGTAGTGACTACAGCATTACATACATATATATATATATTCTTAATATTACTGTTTTTATTAACGTTCAACATTTAACCATTTAGCCATTCTCTGCTTCCATCATAAGTCGGTCTCATAGTCGAGAGGAATGTAATGCTAGTATGTAGCATCTAATCTGACATTGTTTGCACTTTCCCTCACGTGATAAACCTTTGATCCAACTTATACTGATGCGCCAACCTTCTGACTTTAGTTCGTAGCAACAAAGAAACAAAAACACTTAGGACGTACACATACATGGAATTGGCTACTGTAGTAAAACTGCAGTAAAATACTTTACTCCAATAAATAGAAATGTAGTGGAGTAAAAGTGAGTTGACAGAAATATAAAAACTTGAGGAAAGTACAGAAAGTCTCAAAAAATACTTATTTACTATCACAAAGTATTATTACTTCATTACATTACACCACTGCTAAACAACCTATCTGCAAGTCCAGCACAGTACACACATGTAGTGTTTCATTTGAAACTTTTTCTTTAAATATAATCACGGCAGCCATTACTTTGTCACCACAACATAGTTATGAATGCAATTCCATAATATACAAATGTAATTTCAAAGGGTCAGAGTTACAGTTTTGACAGCACACCACAATCTGTGACTGGAAGCCACATCATCCCACAGCACCCTTAGCCTATCAGTGCTGGTTACTCCAGTGTCTTGTGGGTATATAAAGTGTTTATTAAATTGCCATGACATACACACACACACACACACACACACACACACACACTATGCAGCAACTCATGTTACCAATTACATGTTAATCTCTGTAAGTGAGTGTCAGCACAGTGCAGTATACATCCTATAGGATGTTCGTGCACCAACCTACTGTGGAATAATGAGCCCATACAGTGCCAAGTCACTCAGTGAGTCATGCATAAGTATGTCTATATGACTATAACCAATTCATGTGTGGTTATAAAGTGTTGACTGGGCTCTCTCAAAGTTTCCAGTGGATCGCAAAACACTGCCCTCACTGACCCTTATAAATGTGTGTACAACTTCTGTATGTATGAGTGTGCATTTTTATTTGTGTGTTTTCATGAAAAGGTCATGGAGTCGTGTGCACGTTTCATGCATGGCCTTCAAATATATGTTGGCTCCATAAAATAAAACTCAGTCATCAAAACTTGGAGAAACCCTGATCTAAGGTTTTGCTCTGAAATGATCAGTTTAGCTCTTCTGCTGGGAGGAATTCACCCGAGACCCCACTCAAGGGTTGGTCCACCCTCCAAATGTTAAATAGGTGATTACGGCCTTGATTTGGACAATATTTCAGATGGACGTCAGAAACCAAAGTGTAAAACCCGCCTTGATTAAAACTCTGGCCACTGAGCTGTCTTATCACACTGATTTGAGGCGACATGGCAGCAGGTTCATTAGTAGAGATCCTGTCCTTCAACCACACAGCCCAGATCTCACAAAGATGGATTTCTCCTTTGGGATCAACAAATATCCCAAAATGATGACATCAGTGGTACACTGTTTAAACTGACCTCCTGTCACACTCAGCTCATACAGACTGGACAGTGTGGATGGGAAAGAGTGTCTTTCTCTGCTGTCCTGACTCAATTTCTATTTCTTCACCTTTCATCTTTCTCCCTGTGCACCTCCCTTCTTTCAATCTCTCAGACCTTTATTTTATGTATCCCATGCAGTTTACTTACCCTCCCTCTCAGCACTGCTTTACTCATTCAGTCCAATCCTGAAAAACTGCAGTGAGGCTAAAAACTTAAGTACTGCATGTGTGCGTGTGTGTTTGCCATGCTGCTGCGCTGACATCTCCAAAGAGTTTTTCTATTTTTAGCAGTTTGAGTGTAAGGCCTGGCATTACTAGAGAGGGTAAAGGGTGGATGAGAGGTGGAGAGAGAAGGATGGAAGAATAAAATTTAAACAAATCTATCAAATAAAACAGGGGAAATAATATATTACTTTGTTTTATCTTCAAAATGTTGCTATGTTATCCTGAGTTTGAGACCTAGAAGAAACAATTCATCAAAAATGTTTAGGACTTTTATCTTGAAGCATGCAGATGTGTAGATGATGGTGTTGAATCTTAAGTTCCTCAGTTTATCCAGAGAACCAAGAATGTAATCAGTGTAGAAGAGGCCATATTTATAGTGACTTCACTGACAGTCTCAAAAAGCTCTGACTTTGTTTGAGCTCTGACTTTGAACTGTATGCAGTATGCAGTATGCATACTGAGATGTCCCAAAGTCAGTGCAACTATTAATGGTCTCCCATCCAATGTGCCTTCAGTCTTAAATGCTCAGATCCTCACAGATTCAGTAACAGTCACTCACTGGTGGATCTTTCTGTAGTCTGTCTGCCTCCTAGTGGCTGTTTAGAGGCACAGCAACGTCTGCAGATGACACACTGAACTCTGCTGAACTTTGAGGGATGCTTCTTGTATATGACATGTTGTCCATTTTAGGCCAAGAAACTTCAGTCAGATAACAGCCCTGGCATTTTTTATCATTATATAGAATCCCTACATGAAACTCCATGATGACATTTTCTTACAGAGGTACACATCTTTGTTTTTAAGGTGAGAACAGAAAATTAACCTATCAAAACTCAACTGCCAGATGACAAAAATGGTAATAAAACTGTTTTTTTTCCCTCTCTCTATGAGATCCTTAATTTTCTGCTTTTTCAGTTTTTGAAGACAGCAGCACAAGTGTGTTTACAAAAAATGTTCCCTTTGTGGCCACTGAAAAGATCTGAATTTTGTCCACTGAGCATTTATCAAGCCATGTGATGCACAGGAAACAGATCACACACCCCAGGGAGCCAGTGGAAGATCAGCATATTGATTACACTGCACGGCTATGACATAATATACTGGGTAACTTACCTTGACCTGTGTGTGTGTGTGTGTGTGTGTGTGTGTATTTGCAGTATTTCTGAACATTATTTTTTTTTTTCTTTAATTAAACTGTTGAAACTAAACAAATGGACCATGAAACTATTGAAATGTCACAAATGTCTCCTCCTGAAATTACAATGATACCACACTGGCATTTTTTCTAATGCAGTTGTGATCTAATTATTAACATTCTTTATCATCTTAATCAATGTTCTGCAGACGCAAGTGTGACACAACTTACTATACAATGCCTAAAAAGAAGCAAGTCAATTACTGTAAAGAGTTAGTGGGACATCTTGTGGTCAAATGAGTGCAGTATAAACCTCTGGCATTACTGAGTCCTGCTTTAGTTTGTAAAAGACAGATGCAAATACGTTGCTTCACACACTGGGTTTTCCAATTTGGTACATTTATTTGCAGATTGTATACTTTTTATTACTACATGTTGTTCTTTAGGGTGCATTACTGCTGAAGGCTAGTTTGCTATCTCTGTCAAGTAGCTGTCTGTTAGTGACTCGCTCTACAGCAGGAAACAGCACCTCAAAATGTAAAGTCTGTGCTGCAAATTCACTGTACTTAAAAATAAAGTTTGTTTTTTACAAGCTTGACATGTTTGTGAGTCACTTTGGTCCATTCAGAATAGACCCGTGACCAGCTGGATTAGATAAAACCAGGATAAAACATAAAACACTATGTACACTGAAGGGTGTGAGTGTTGGGTGGGACTGACAGAAGCTGCTTCTCATAATGTTGGACTTTACACTGTACCACGACTGCAGAGCACCCACCGCTTCACCCAGCTTGGTGTTGGCAAGGTGATGGAAACATTAGTAAGTCAAAATTTGTGGAAAAGATTTCTGCACGCTTTTATCTATGCAGTGTTTCACTTTATTGTTGAGCTTTTGGTCTAATAGACCTTCATCAGAGCATGGGTGTAAGTGTGCAAAATCTTTTCTTTCAATTACCACACTGTACCATGGTGACTAAAATCATGACCCCTGTAACTGTACTGTCATATATCAATAACAACAACAATAATAATAATAATACATAATGTAACACTATATAGAGATCCCTACACATACTGGTCCACTGTGGTGCAGCTGGTCTGAAGCTGAGCCTGAATATGAAATGAGAGCAGATTCCTCCCGCACTACCGGAATCCGTCTGCTGGTGCGGACGTGGCGGAAAACCAGGAGCGAGGAGCACAAAGAGAGGCTGCCTGCGCAAACTCGCTGACACGACGGCGGCTCTGCTCTTCCACGTGGACCCTGTCATTGACCAAAACACTCCGGTCTCCGTGGCAGGCGGGGAGGAAGCGCGCGTGCCGCCGCCGTTGCGCAGTGCAGACCGGGAGGCGCGAGCAGCAGGGCGGTGCGGGGCAGAGGTGCTCTCCTAATGTGAAAGTTAAAACGCTAACCTGCCCGAATTAAAGCCTTTTACTGTCCACACGTCAACTATGCAGACAGGTAGGTTAATTACATCTGTGAGTACAGAGTTAGAGGTGACAGCATGTATTTATCCAGAGCTCACTCAGGGTTTATGTGTCTTACTTCCGTTCACATACATATTTAATTTATAGCTTTATAAATGCGCAGTCAGAAGGCTAAAGTAGTTCTGGCTACAGCTAGTCATCCTGTCATTTAATTTAGTTTGAATACAGGACTGTAATGTCAGAGCATGGAGACAGTTTGACTTTATCAGACACCACCAGTGTTTATAATGTGTGTGCTCATAATGCTGCAGTGAGTTGGTGTGAGTCGTGGGTCATGTTTGGCTCTGTGAGCTGCGCTGTTAGCATCGCTGCTACTCCACATGGGGAAGCTGCAGCAAGGTTAGCTAGTTTATTCACTGTACTGCATATTGTATCTATCCCAAAGCCAGTAGCTGAATCTGTGCGTAACATTTACAGCCAACAGTGGAGGCACGTGGACATCTTCACTGACAGACTGTGCTGAGCTATAAATAGATATAAAGGTTTTAATTGATTTTGCCAAATGGGCCATAAGGGCCACCATCTGTGTAACTTACAAAGGCTGCAGGATTGCAGCAAAGTTATATTTATACAGTGATTGTTTTTGTTTGTAGGGTGCAGGTGTTACACATAGATAGACCATATGATAATATAATATTACAATTGACTGCCAGGTTCATGGGCCAATTATGTGATAATGGGCCCCTGGGCACAGATATGCAAAGGGCCCCATCACCTCTCTTACACAGGAGCAAGACACACAGATTTATGTGGTGCTTTTGCTTCTCTTTTTAGTCATTATGCAGCTTTTTGTGGTTTTGTGGTTGTTTGTATGTGTCGTAGTTTGGGTGTCTCTGGGCTAATTCTATGCTTTATTCTTTGAGGTACTTTTGTGTTTCATGTGGTCATTTTGTGTCACTGCGTAGTCATCTTGTGACTCGCTTTGAAGTCATTTTATGTCTTGTGGTTGTTTCGTATCTTTGTGTGGTAGTTTGGGTGTCTCTGGGCTAATTTTGTGCTTTATTAAGATAATTTTGTTTCTCTTTGAGATTATTTCTTGTCTTTTTTTGGTTGTTCTGTGCTGCTCTGTAATCATTTTGTGTCTCCTTGTGGTTGTTTTTGTTGCTTTGTTGTCATTTTATGATTTCTTGTGTCTGTTTTGTATCTCTATGTAGTAGTTTAGATGTCTCTGGGCTAATTTTGCGCCTTTTTTCAGGTAATTTTGTGTCTTTTTTGTTGCTGTTTTGTGTCACTCTGTAATCATCTCATGTCTCCTTGTTGTTGTTTTTTGTTGCTTTGTAGTTATTTCATGTCTCTTCAGATCTTTCCATCTCTTTGTGCTCATTTTGACAAACTGGTGGATACTTAATTTGAGTGACATTTTCCAAGTGAAGGCCAGGGGCCCAAAGTGTCAGGGGGCCCCTGGCCTTCACTGTGCCTTGTAGGCAAAGTATCATTTCCTAGGATAGCGAAGACATGACCCACCCAACTCTGCCTTAATTTTGTCTCTGATTGGCTTACCCTGACTTTTTTTTACCTAACCCTAAACAATCTCACTCCTCTTGCCTAAACTTAAACAATCCAACCTACAAAGCAATGAGGACTAGCCAGTCAGAGGGAGAGCAGGGCCAGTCATGCCTTCGGCATCCTAGGAAATGCAGATTTGCACCTGGTAGGCCTGTTCAGTAAACCATCCATGACAGAACATGAGCTTTTCAATGTATTTAGGCAAATGCTCTGAGGCGGTAGCCATGAGGATATTCCACTTTGTATAAAACCACAAACCATCACCTGTGAAACTCTCCTGTGTCCCAAAGAGAGCATTTGTATACTTATTATTTTACAACCTTTTAAAGACACACGCTGGTCATAATTCCTCTGTAAATCTACGACATTTGGGCAGATAAATTCTGTCATCCTATCAAATAATTTTGTGCATATGTGATATGAGGCTATAACATGGCTGTGTGCTTGTAGGTGTGTTCATGGAGTCTCACCTGGGCAGGTTGGTCCCTTGTGTTCTGTCCCTGTACCTGTTTATACAGTTGTGCCAGGCTGCACCAGGTCTACCTGGGTCACAAAGGTAACTCTACCTCCTTACTCCCATGTTCCCCAAGATATACCATTATTAACCAAATATACTGCAAGATTTTTTGGGCATAATTAATACTTTTTTATAGCCATAAATTAATTTGACAATTAACATGTGACTAAGGGCTGTGATATCAGAATGGACAAGATTTACATATAACACTGGATATTTGATGCAGATCTTGTAAAACATAGTAAATGAGGTATGCCACATGTATGGAGGGTACAGCTCTGTTATTGCCAGCAGAAGAATCAAGCGTTCTCTGTTGTATTGGCTTAATGGAAAAGGGGAAGAACATAAATAAAAGTAAATACTGAAAAATTTCCATCATTTGCATTCTTATTTGTTTATCTCTCAGGGAGGAATCGGTTGATGCCCGCCCCGCTTTAGCAGCGCTAGCCAATCCCTTTGGCTCTGGAGAGGAAGACCGCAGGTGAGTGACACATGATGATGATGATGTGCTGTTGTTACGCATGCAGCTCATTTTAAACTTTGAATTTGCTCTTTATTGCTTCCTCAAAAAGAGGAGGACTGGTGCAGTCCCATCTCTGTGTGCTCAAACATAGCTCTCTAAATGCAGCTTGAAAGTCTAATCTTTTTCTCAGAGGATGACAGAATATGGATTATGCTGATTTACTGTCAACCTGCAGTCTGAGAGAGTCAGTTTGAGTTGACTAAGCAGCTGCTGTCTGGTTACTCTGTGGACTTTGACTGCTGTGTTGTGCTAATGATGTTGCCTGCACCATGAACTGATAAGATTACATGTGCAATAACACTGCTAAATGTTGCAATTAGTGATATTTTTCCTTTACACAGACAGAAAAAATATAGACTATCCTCAAATATACTGCAAATACAGTGTCTCACACTTTGTATCTCACCTCACTCATGTCTCTGTTACTGTACAGTCGTGTGAATTCGAATCACAGGTTTAATTTCTTCAGGGAACAAAATGAGAAAAAAACCACTTTTATTTGTGGACGCACTGTAATAGAATATGTTGTTGGTGACAGTGTAGCTGCAAGCGTCTTATCCCTGGCTGATAAGATGGAGAGATGTGTACACGACTCTGTTATCATGTTAGCTATGAACACAAATATGTTATGCAGTTGATGGTATGTGCACCTCCCTACACAAACAATGCACACTGATTCACAGGAGGCCGAGAAGCTGACTGGATGGTAACTAAGGCCGTTCTTGTTTAGAAATGTTAACTTTTTAATGAGTATTGCAGTATTTCAACCGTGATGCCAGGGATGTGAGCACAACCTAATGTAAGGTCTGTGCATTGGATTAAAAATGCATCCTCAAGATCAAGACAGACAGACAGACAGACTCTAAAAGACAAGACAGAAAAGGACTGAAAGCTCCTGATATAACCTTTGGTCAACAGAGTGGTCTGAAACCTGCTATTTTAGACACTATTACACAGGCTCTGTGAGTTTCACTGTTGCCCCATGTGTGTCATCTTTCTATCTACTTTATGTAAGATGTGATTCAAGCTTTCCAAGACAATGAGGCAAACTGGAAAATCAGCAAATACAGGTATAACCTTCCTCTAAGCACAATGCTTTTTGATGAGGTGGCACCTCCTCCTGGAGCTGAGTCAGTTATTCTAAGTGGCAACAATGTCTGCCCTCTTGTGGCTGAAAATAAAACAGACTCTCGACTACACCCACAGTGCAAGTCCGTTTTGATACAGTAAGATAGCAAAACATAACTAAGTCGTCACAGGGCTGAACAAACCTGACACTTAAGCGTAAATTCTTAGCTCTAAATGTTTTACTGATTATGTGATATCCAGTCTGTGTTATGTATACGACAGATTGCGGCAGAGTTTCATTCAATCCAGTCTGAAGGATGGCCAAGAAGGACCAGAAATCAGTACCTCGGAGCAAGGTAGACTTCACACTCTGACACAGGGCTGTCCCTTCAGCTACCATTACCATTTTGTCCGTCAATCCCATTCAGAAGAGAGTTTTGGTCTGATACTGAATTGGTTACGTTAATCTTCAAACTGCGCTGTTTGTATAGATCTGCTGCGCTGCCAGGTTGAAGATGTGTGTGAAGTATGTGAAGTTGTAGCTTCTTTTTTTAAAGATATTTTTTGGCCATTTTTAGCCTTTAATGTATAGGACAGACAAGTGTGAAGGGGGCGAGAGAGAGGGAGTGACATGCAGCAAAGGGCCACAGGCTGGAGTCGAACCCGGGCCGCTGCGGCGACAGCCTTGTACATCCCACTGAGCAAGCAACGTCTGTGGACATCCAAGTCTAGTTGATATCACGTCCACAGATGTTGCTTGCTCAGTGGGATGAGGCGCCTGCTCTATCCACTAAGCCACCGACACCCCGAAGTTATAGCTTCTTAACAGCAACATTCATATTTGAAGCATTGTCTGCTGTCATGGCTACATATGAGCATGGACAGACATGGATTTAAACTGCCACTGCAACTTGACAGTTCGCGTAGATGTACAACTGCGAGGCTGTAATTCTAATTTTACTTTATATCTGGGGGGTTCCTTTAAGTGTCCCAAACAATCATTTGTTAATATTACTGTGTGTGTGTGTGTGTGTGTGTGTGTGTGTGTGTATAGGAGTGTTATATTTTACATCATCTGCAGTCATACTCCAGCAGTGTATCAAATGTGTTTGGTATTAAACATGTCAGTCTTCTCCTGCTTTGTGTCAGAGGTGTTCTTCCTGTTTCGTCTCTATGACTTCGACCGCAGTGGGCTCCTGGATGGTTTGGAAATGATGAAGTTGCTTTCAGACTACAACTCCCATCATACACCTGGAACACAAGCCAATGAGCTGGTGAGGAGGAGAGGCTGTCTACTTGTACATACACCACACTTTGCAACACTGTTTGGTCTGTTTGTCTGACTTGAAAATACATGTGTTTATCTGTGTGTGTTGGTGTTTTCTGAATCCAGGTGGTGTCTATGGTAGATTTTTTACTCCAGACTCAGGATCTGAACCAGGACGGCCTGTTGGCCCCATCTGAGCTGCTGTCTCCAGCATTACCTCACACACAGGTACTGTACACTTACACACTTGTTTCTGATGTAAAGTAATTATTGCCTTTAAGTAGGGGTGTGCCATATCACCTTGTTCATGATAATACCAGTATAATTTTTATTAATATGATATGAAACATTCCTATTGTGATAATTGTGATATTTAGACTTAATGACATCATAGTGTTATCCACAGCAACAACAAGCGTGGCTGAAAGCAAAATCTTTACCAACGCCACAGTGGTTCCAAAAAGAGGAGCTGTACCTAATTTTATTCTCAGTTTCATTTATGGTTGTCACTTTTCCCACCACAGGACTCCAGCAACAACAACGCACCTCACCAGGAGCAGGAGGTGGCCGCAGAGGAGAAGCTGTCAAACCCCATCACTGACGAGGAGAAAGTAGGAGCAGCAGAGGAGAGAGAGGAGGTTCATGAAGAGCTGCAGCATCAAGATGCAGAGCAACTTCAACACGAAGTAAAGACAGAGGAAGAGGAGGCCATAAATCAAATAGATGAACAGTATGGACAACATATCCCAGAAGCCCCAGCAGCGGAACATGTGCAGGACCACCATGTCCCTGTTCATCAGGGGCAACCAGAGATGTGAATGCACACACACACATACTGGTTCACATTATTATTTCTCTAGAGTCAGCAAAAGACTGATGATAGAGATAAAAATACCACTAAGAGGACCTCTTAATCTTCATCCCCACAAATGATCCTTCCCTTGATTGAGATTTTACCATTTAATTTGGTGAGAAGATGAATGTATTGAAAGTATTCCTGTCACTGTATGTTGAAACTTTTTCTACAACCAGTAACTTGGTTATAATTACAAATGCAACGTTTTCTTGAGCTGTAAGAGGACAAAAGTTCTGAATTCAAAATGCAATATTACTC
Organism: Epinephelus lanceolatus; assembly: GCF_041903045.1. Lineage (NCBI taxonomy): Eukaryota > Metazoa > Chordata > Actinopteri > Perciformes > Serranidae > Epinephelus > Epinephelus lanceolatus. Next base: position 26,969,809 of record NC_135735.1, on the reverse strand, counting down.
ATATTGATAAAACAAAGCCATCCTTAATATTAGTACTTTTGAATATTTCTTTCTTTTCCCAGCAAATGAAACAGTCGATCATCTCATGATTTTAAAAGTGTAAGATGTACATTTTATTTGCTTTAATTGTATTTATTTAGACCGTTTTGTTATAAAAAAAAAAAACCCAACATTTTTCATGTATTTGTGTCATTCTATGTAGAGACTGTTGTTTCATGTACACAATAATTGGCCTTATTGTGTCTGACCCACTCTAGGTTTTAGGATTTGCACCCAGCAGTTATGTGCCAGGACTGTTATTTAATTAACTGGTCTCTTTTACAGACGAGTCGGTTTAGCCATGAAATTACATTTGGTCTTCCTTTATTATTTCCTCAGACTATTCAGTGACTTAATTCATTTACTGAATAAAATGAGGTTATTCAGAGAAAAGTCTTTATTTCTTTCAATACACTTGTATAAGATCCACCATGCATTTATTTTGATGAGGATTCTCAGGAAGCCCCCATTGAAATAACATGTTATTTAATATATCATTTAATTCAGTCTTTATCTGCAAACTTGAATGTGTTTACAGTATGAAAGGGTTTACTTTGTGTTATTATTTTTGTTTGTTTACCCTTTTTAACCATTTCTGCATTTACACAGCTGGAGAAAATAAAGCAACCTTTTTTTGTCCCCCTGCCTTTATTTCTGTCTTCTGTTTCTAAGATTTTTTTTGATTTGTCAGAAGAAACTGATCATGTATTTCTATAACGTGTGGTAACCCTTATATTGTCCTCAGCAGGTAGATAGAGCCCATATGAGTGTCAAGTGTTTGACACAGTTCAAAAGACGACAGTAAGATGCAGAAAATATATCATGACATCATATCATAGTCTCAATTTATCAATGATAAATGATGACTGGACTCCCAGTGTCACTATAAACTTTCTGGTATGCTCCCCAATGCTTACAATTTTTTTCCTTTCTGTTAAGTCAGCGTGGGCTATTTATATATTTTTGCCAACATATGGATTGTTTCAGTGATCTGTTATCCTTAAAACATAAAACTTGTCTTTCACCTAACTTTAAGTCAGTTGCTTATTTCTCATCACTTCAGGCCTTGTTTCTGTTTCCATAATATTGATCTAGACAGTGAGGTTATTTAACCTTTAGGGAACGTTCCCTGAAGTTTGTCCAGATAGGGGACCAAGTATTTTTTTTGCATGTCACAAGTAAATCTCTAGTCTTTGCACTAAAATTCCAAGTCAAGATAGGCAAGTCCCAAATCAAGTCAAAGACTGACAAGTCCTGTGTCAAGTCCAAAATCCTCAACATTAAGCACAAGTCCTAAACAAGTCATAATGTGTTCCTCACCAAAAGGCCATTTTAAATGTGCTAAAAAATGTAATACTGGTAATTATTTGTTAAAAAAGGGCAGCTGGCTCATAAAATAGATAGATAGATAGATAGATAGATAGATAGATAGATAGAATTTAGCTTGTGAAGATTTCAGTTTGACATTAAAATATTAAAGTTGGCAATGTAGTGAATGACAAAAAAACGTAGGTTATATGTTCTTAAGTTAAAGTGTATTAAACTATTATGAGTAGCTTTTGCCAAAAGCTCTGTACACTACAGTAAAAAAGATGTGGTATGCTATATGTTTTTAAGTACAAAAATAGTGTCAGTATTTTAAAATGCACTTACCTTTTTAAAATTATGTCTGTGGGTGTTGGTTGAGTCTGAGACTACACTTCCGGTCATCAAGCTAGCTTAGCTAGCTAGCTGCTCTTTCACATGCCCAGTGGGTTGCTAGGCAACAGACTAACAACCGGGACAGCATGGCGGAGATGAAGCAAACTACAGGTTTGTGAATTAGCCAGTTAACCACTGTACCGTCTGTCTAACAGTTTGAATTCTCGTGTTCAGACAACAGTAAAAGCGCCATGATAATCTTGCTTTTGTAATTGTCGTTCAGGAGTTTAAAGTTATGTGTTAAGAGTTAATGTTTGAGTTGTTGCTCCAGTAATAAGCTCTCGTTTCTGTACCTGGTTTTCCTCTCTGTTATCAGAGGCTGTGGTGTTAGATGTCCACAAGAAGATTAAAGCAGCTTTTGAAGTGTTTGACCAGGAGTCTAACAACACAGTGGATGTCAGGTGAGCTCCAGCGGTACAGACTCGGGTGATGATAGTTCATATTGTTTCTACTGTTAACTTATACAGTCTTTCCTATGTGCTGGGTTTGAACCTCATGATCTCACACCATCAAGGATAGTTTGTGTTTATGCCTATTTAGAATTTATTATAGTTTATGAGGGAAACACCCACCTGGCCCTGTAGTTTTTGTTTGTTTTGTTTTGTTTTAAGGAAATACCTTATTTTGCCTCTTACTGTGGTGGGTGTTTGAGATGGTGGGCTCTGGTAGAGCCAGGTCAGGATCAGGCAACTTGTTGCTCAGGAGCCACATGCAGCTCTTTAGTCCTTCTCCAGTGGCTTCATGTGACTTTGACAATAGAATAGATGGAAATGAATAACAGTTACTTTTCAACATTTTCATTTTCATTTTGTTGTAGATCTAAAGTGATTCTTACATTTTCCATTTGTATAAAGGTGTATACAGTAAATAAAACCAAATGTTTAGCATCTCATCAACAGTGTGTATCAAGTTTACAGCCTGGTGCCTTTACCTAAAATTTGTGAATCTCAGTAGTGATGGCTAGTCCTGAATCTCCTTAGTGAGGGTAGCTATTGATTCCAAATCCAAAAAGAGAAAATGTCTCGGAGGAAAATAGAGAATTTCACAGTGAGTGGACCGATTTGTTTGCTTTCACCACTAATGCTGCAAAGTTCAAGTACCAAATACTCATAAATAGCCCATTGCAGAGCAGCTACATTGCTGTAAAATGAATGCTTATTTAGACCTATTAGGAAAATGTATAGGCTAATTTAGATTACAGATTTGAGACAGATAGATTTTTTAATTTTTTGGGGGCCACAAATGTCTCTTCTGATAGTAAAGGTTACTGACCCCTGAGCTAGGTGAATAAAACATGCCATAATACATCTCTCAGGAAGAACATCACCATTATACTCAGTCTTCACATGTGGTGTGGTTTATCATGATTGTTTGTTTGTTTTTTTTGCAGGGAGCTGAGCACCATCATGTATTCCCTGGGTTGCTTCCCCACCCAGGCAGACCTACATGACCTAATAGCTGAGGTCAGGACAGTGTTTACTTATATTTTGCTTATATTTTGGATTAAGTAAACAACCGGTCAGACTAATCATCTGAGGCTTTCCTCAGGTGTGCAGTCTTAAATAGGGATGTTCACTTTTTATGTATGAGTCATGCAACAATCTTTATTACACGTGTGGAGATATTTCATCATGTTATTAAAATATTCCACCTTGTATTAGTTTTTTTACGAGCTAGAAATTGCTACTACTTACTGTAAGATGATATTATGAAGAGTTTTGTTTGAAAATTCTCAGCTTGTTGTTAAAAGACCAGAACTTAGCAGCCTTGTCCCGTTCAAACAGGTTGAAGAGGACCATGCAGGATATATCCATTTGGACAAGTTCCTTCCAGTCATGTCCAAAGTGCTGCTGGAGCACAAGTAAGACGGCTCTGTTATCTCCGATGTGTACAATTGACTCAGTGCTTTTTTTTATTATGTCTAACTAAATGAATAAAAATGCTAAATTTAGAGGATGAGAAGAAGAGAAGGCCATGTCATCATGCAAATGGGTGCTCCTGTTGAAGCAAACAATTTATTATACAGTATGACTTTCAACTAGATGTTACTGAGGGAGCACCTGTTGCTGGTACGAGTTTTCAGATTTTATAGTACCTTAGGATCCTCTTTGATAAAATGAGCACAGTATAGTTCAGCCTGGGGTGTAAACTGAGCCTGGAAATTACTAATAGAAACTATGATAATGATACCATGTTTGATCACAGAATTTTGGTATGTCATGTCAATGCTATCAGGGCGGTTCTACCAAACTTGCAACAGACACAAATAGTGGTGTGTGTGTGTGTGTGTGTGTGTGTGTGTGTGTTAGGTTCCCTCCCATCCCTGAGGACATTCTGCTTCAGGCCTTTGAGGTGAGATCAGCTTCTGTTTCCTCATATTCTCCATTATTGCAGTCGTACCAGCAACTGCACAGTATCTAAATTTAGTCTGAGTTTCAGCCTCTGTATATATCATACTGTCAGCAGAGTGACACTAATATCACAGTGTTATTTACTGATATTTGTTAAAGTATGAAGGCAATAACACTGTTTCCAGGTTCTGGACAAAGGAAAGAAAGGATACCTGGAGCCTGAGGAGCTGACAAAGTACATGACACAGGAAGGTAAAGCAGAAGCTTTCAGTTTTTGCTTTGTGATGTGAAGAGAAATGTATTTGTGTGGTGAAAAGTAGATAATCTCATAGATATGTTTGTGTGTGTGTATCATTTCTCTTGCTTAGGGCTGGGCATTGTTTAAAAAGATTACGATACCAGTATTAATAGAGTGCTCTAGGGTTTTTATGTAGACCGACGTAGAAGTTAACATCGCCCTGCCTCCTTTGTCATAAAGCCAAATGGGATTATTCCATTGGATTTTGGATTATTGCAGAAAATAGACTCATGCAGCAGTAATAAAATAAACTCCACATCATATTTTAGGCATCTCACCAAAATCCCATTCAAAAAACCTCATCCATCTATTCTCCCATTCATCCAAACCCTCTGACTTCGAGACGAGGGAACCAGGAGTGCAGAAATGCTAACTCATTTCTGGGTTTTAGGACATATTCCTGGGGCACTCTATACTACTGCCCTTAGAGTGATAGTGACACCATTAGAGTACTTCATACACATAATGTGAATGGAGTGGCGTGTAATATAGCCAAACCTTTGAACGTTCTGGTGGCATCTCAGCACACTGAACTGCCCTTTCAAATATACTGCAATTGACAGTGTCAGGGCAAATTGTTAGCATCACACGGCTGACGTTACCTAACAGTTATAGACGGGTTTAACAACAGTCAAGCCATTTCCATGTCAGTGTGAGTTAATTGGGACTGTTTAACCACTCGGTGTTGGATGTAAACGGCTGCTGCTGTTGTAGCTCCTGCTAACCAGGCAGACATTGAGCTAACCATTCGCCGGGAGGAGAGCAGCTCTGGAGAAGGCAGCAACAGAAAGTTTGCTGATCAGACACCTGGCGCAAAATAGGATCAAATGTATAATTTGACTGGAGTTGTTTCCATTCTACTTTGTACTGGGTTATTTTGGTCGATACTTTAAAAGTGTCAAGTACCAATCAACAGACCCATCCATACTTTGACAAAACAACGTACATTTTAAACATGGCTGTGTTTTGTTTGTTCATGGTTGTGCTTATATCAGGTGACCCCTTCACTCAGGAGGAGATGGAGGAAATGCTGACAGCATTTGCTGACAAAGAGAAGAACCTCATCTATTACGAAGACATAATTGGCCAGCTGACCATTGACCCTGAAATGTAGTCAGTGTCATAGTGTTCGTTGTTGAGAAATATTCGAAGCACACAAGTCTGTGTTTGTTTGTGTTTGTGTCTGCATGTGTTATTGTGGGCCTGTAGGTCTGATATGGTATAATAAATTAATGTACATTTCTCAATCCCGACTCTGTGTTTCCAGAATTGTCTTTCAGTTCAGATAAAGTTGTATTAGCAAACTGGCAGACATGGGAAAATGTGTCAGGGCAGGTGACGTTAATTATTTTTTGTAAAGCATGCAGTAGTTTTATGCTCCCATCCATTTACATGTAGTACCTAACCTCACTTTCCATATTTCCAAGTCTGACATGTTACAGAGATGTTCTGACATGTTTTCCACAAACATTCAGTTTTAAAGTACATGATACAGTCTACTTTCTACATGTAGATTAAGTTAAAAATCACTGTCATGGTCATTACACACAACTGATCTACTCAGGTGTGACTGCTCATGCAAAATTGTTTGTGTTTAAGAAAGGGAGGTTGCTGCTGACACAACCCCAGAACCTAGATACAAAATAGAGTCTGAGACCTAGTGCTGGGTCCTCAAATAGCACAGGCTCCTTATAAACTTTGCAGCAGCATGAGGAAGTTTAGGCTTGTTTTACATGGAAAATGTTCATTTTTAATCCTGTGTACGGAAGATTTGAGATTAGAAACCCAAGCAGATCAGGGTCATGTGGCTGTTAGCTATATTTATGATCCCTCTCTGATGTCTACTCAGAGGTTTACTTACTAATTACTTTACCTATTATTTTCTTTAATTTAGTTTTGTCTGTTGAACCACTGTTGTAGTCAAGACCACCTAAACCAAGACCAAGTCCTGACTGAGGGCAGAGTGTATCATGAATGAGACAAGACCAAGACTTTGAGGGGTTAAGACCAAGACCAAGGCAGGACAAGACAAAGTTGAGACCAAAACCAGACTGCACAACACACTTACAAAAAATGTGGAATCAATGTAACGGTCTTTCTTTGACTGTGACAAGACCGAGTAAAAATGTGGTCAAGTCCACGACAAAACTGCGAGTTTCAAAGAGTGGTCTTGAAGCTCATCTTGAGACCAAGACTGATCTCAAGTACTTCAACACTGCGTTTGAACCAATGAAAACATCACAAAACTGTAGGGTACTATTGTGCAAGTGAAACAGGACTTCTCAAAGGGCTGATTTCTTAACAAAATCACTAAGAATAATTTAAGTCAGTCAAGGACTCCTGCAGATACTGTACAGACTACATGCAGCAGTAATAAAATAAGCTCCTAATGTAATTTAAAAGTATTAGTCCAATCCTCCTTAAGCTGCAGTACAAGCTTGCCGATATAAAATCTGAAAAGTTAAAAGTAATCCGACGTCTGACGTCGGAGAAACTCTAATGAGAATACATCTCGTTTGCTGATCATATCGGGGCCCAGTGATGGAATCAAAAATGAGACATAATTTGGTTATTCATTTACAAGACAAGACAGTACATGCAGCTAACGGACAAAAAGGGAAAATAAAAAATGAAATGTGTTGGGAGTGTGAAGGCAGGAAACAACATCCATCATGGCAGAATGATGTTGCTGTGACAAACAATCCATGATGTGTGTGCCATAGTACTCACCTTGAAGAATTAATGAGTTCAGAGGACTAAATCAAGAAAGCGCATACTTGTCCAAAGAATCAGCTTAAAAACTGCAGTTTGAAGCCATGAAAGCAGTGACCCTTACCAATAAATGACCCCAAGCAATGATTGCTTTATCAGCATAGTATTTTATCTTAGGTGATTCTGCATTGAATAGTAAACATGCATGGAACAGGTAAACACAGCTTTGGAACGTGGATGACATGATTTATCTAAATCTTAGATAAGTACATGATATGGCAGCAAACACAAGCAGTTCTCTATCCGACCATTAATGCATGCTGAAGTTCACTTCACAGTATAAACATGACCCGTTGCTCTTGTCTTCCAAACACTGTGTAAGACAAAGACATCAGAGAATAAAACATAAGTCTACAGTAATAGAAAAAAGTTTGTATTAAACACTCCCTTTTCACTAAACACTAAAAGACAAAACAGAATAAGGCTCATTTACCTCCAGCATAATCAAACATTATTATATCAGTACAGTCTCGATACACAGAGGAAAGACTTAAAGGGATTTCCTTAGTTCACACTTGTTACGTTGATTCATGAACATGAATACCTGTGTCCCTGTGAGGAAAGGGGATTTGGAGAACATGTTTTAAGAAATTGAAATGTCTAATCAAGAAAAAAAATGCACTTGTCAAACATGTGTATGTTCTATTGAAAAAATAACTGAAGCTGGCTCTTGGGTGGAATGTTTGCTTCATACATAGTGAGAAAAACATTTTCCATAAAGCTTCAAACAAAAGTGATTTAAACCCTGAAAAGAGAAAAATGGGAGTAATGGCCAATTAGAGGCAGGGCCCCATTTTCACTAACAAGACTCAACTATGATATGTACTTTGTGTCCCACAGATGAAGGGGATTCATAGTGAGTAACACCACAGCTTCCCCTTAAAACTAGTGATGAGACTGTGTTCCACTGTTTGCAGCCATATCACATGAGAACATTACAACTGACTGCCAGTAACTTCTTTGCAGCAATGGGCAGTCCACACTGGTTATTTGGTCCTTAAAGAGCCATAAAAACACAAGAATAGATACAACAGATAATAATAAAGCTTGACAAAGGAACAGAGACGAGTAAAGGAGGAAAAGAGGAGAAACAAACAGTGCATGGAGGTAGAGAGGAAGTTTTTGACATCATATCCAGCTACCAACAGAGATCTCATTAACATTGTTTTTGCATTATTGCACTGCAACAGACCCACAGAGGAATGACAAATTTAAAACAAACACACCTGAACCAGTATGCACATTTTTCACATTAGGAAGAATGGAGGCAATAATCTCACTAGCTATCTACTTAAAATCCGTCTTTGCCTCTGAGAATGAGATAGGAGAGGGAAGAGGCAGGATAGAGCCGTCGCATTAAAAAAGGCTTCAGATGTTTTTAAAACGGATATGTTAACTACCTTTCAGCCTTAGGTTGAATATGCATTTGCTGCAAGGCAGGGGTGGTCTTAGCCCTGTATAGTTACTCAAAATTAAGATTTAAGTAGGTGGCACCTGATAAACATGCTTCCAAAAAAATAAAAAAAAAAACCTCTGGATAAGGCTGCTGCATAGTGGAGTCACAAAGACACAAAGAGAATTAATCATACAGCTGAAGTTGTGCGGCTCTGTCGGCTTCTAACCTAAAAGAATTTGGTACAAATGGACCTTATCCAGACCTCATCCCTCTTTATCTAATCCTGACTGAAGGCCAAGTCTTGTAAGGCCTTGGAGAAGTAGAGGAGAACAGGAGTCAGATGATGGGTGACAATGATTTGGTAAAGATGTCGACTGTGTTGAATCACAGTAGTACAGATCAGGGCAGTGTCTCTTTCAATGGTCTGGTTCTAGAAATTTAAAAAAAATTGATGCAAAAGAGCTTTGCAATCAGGTCGAGATTGCACAGATACATATTATTATATGTACCAGCATTAAAGCAAGAGGCATGAAATCAGTGATTCAGCCCTCCAACCCAATGTAACACACCTAACTGAGAATTAACTGCAGGAAGTCTGGTTACAATAGACTTTACCTGTGTTTTACTGCATCTACCTCAAAAATCAAGTCTGAGCCCATATATTTAAAATCTGCTGCCCCCCATCACCTGACTCCTACCATTGATGATCAGTTTTCCTTATGGTCCACCTGGTCCATGAAGTGCCAGGGCGACAACATTAGCCTGATACAATCGGTAGCGAGGCACATTGCATCACACCTAGATCGTGTTTCCAGAGTCACATTGTTTAGGAACATGTAGTGAGCACTAGACACAGATAAACCATTAAGTGTCCCTCTTTAGATCTGCAGCACCAAGCCAGCAGCTGAGATATTATCCCCTCCACCTGCAGTTTGGTAAACCTCAGTGCATACCAGCACTGGTGCTACGCAAATCTCGTAGTCGTCCTCATCCCAGCAGCTGACAGGCCGGGTCTCCTGCAGAGGGATACGCTGGCTGCCTTCCCGCCGGCTAACAGAGAAGGAGTCGTCCATGATGAGCCGTGCCTTGCTGAGGTCAATGTCATTGGAGCCACAGACGTGGCGGTTAGCTGTGAGAGAGGCCTTGGCGGTGGCTGACATGGTGTTCTTCCACTGGGAGCCACGGGTCACAATCATGGCCTGAAAGGCCAGAGTGTGGACGTGGAGTCGAGTCAGCGGCTTAGCTTTAGCACTGTATGTGTCATCTTCTGCAGTGGTGTCCCTGTAGCGCTGGTTTAAAATGCGATAGACCTCCCTCATCTGGTCGAGGACAGTGGCTACACGAGGGTTTGGGTCCGACAGCACTTTAATGTTGGAGCCTTTGAGCAGACTAAGCAGGTTGGGAAGCTCCTGTTCATTCATCCCTAAAGAGTCCGCCTGAGAAAAAAGAATCAGGAAGAGTAATTAAACTAAGGACATCCCTTTATCTGAGCTGTGCATCTTCATAAAAACAAACAGAAGCAATAAAATTGTATTGAGTAACATTCTTTCATTGTGATCAATATGGCGAGTGTAGTTTATTCTGAAAAAGGCTACAGTTTGATCTCTAAAACACCTCTGTGTAAAGCCTGGTATACACTGTGCGATTTTGGGTTGTCCCGGACGAAAGATGACCATCGTGAATGAAACGTGATGATATCTTTGGTCATGGCTCTAAAATGGTGGTCCTATGTCTCACAGATAAAGGTTCAATGATGACCATTGTCACAGTTTTGCGATCAAAGTCAGCCTGGGATAATATTCAGACAGTGTCAAAAATTTGTGATGATCTCACAGTGTGACTGCTGCCAAGACCTGCATCAACTAACTAACCAACAGAAATGCAGCATGAAATGATGCATGAGCGCTAATCCAAAACAAACAGATGGATAGCAGCTCACCATGGAGGCAAAACATGTTAAAAGAAATGTTTCGAGTAAAACCTTGTCGAGTCGTGGCAGCAGAAGCCTCGCCTGTGTGATGTGTCCTCCAGCTCTGACCACGATGGCGTAAAGAGCAGAAAACTAAGACTAAGCAGAAACTAGCGGAAGAGTTGTAGCTGCCAGGTGAGCAACCTAGCGGCTGGCAAACACACACACAGACACCCCAATATAATGCCAACAGAACTTAAGGTTATTTAAAAAGCATGACCCTTTATGTTGTGCTTCACAGCTGTAGAAGTAATAACCTGTGCAGCTTCCTTGCACACTCAGTATGGGAAGCAATTGCATTGTATGTCATAGCCTGCAATTCAGCAGATTGAATGAACTGATCTTCTGTGCTGCTGGGTTGAGGATGTGTGTGAAGCTTCCATGTTTTAACATGTAGATACAAAACAGATGTGACAAAAAGAAACTATTCAAACTGTGGAAGGCAAACACAGTCACGCACTGTTTTGTTCAGAACTACATTCAACACATTTAACTAAACAAATCTACTTTCAATCTCACTGCTATGCTTTGTCAAACATCTTGTACCTTTTCACTCTATTTTTCTGGGAGGAACATTTTGTTTTTTTAACTCCTGTGTTTGTGTAATTGTCCTAGCATTTGATTAAATTTGTTGACTGATGTAACTGTTAAGTCATACATACATGTGGAATGACGTAGTGAAGTAGGTCCTCCATTATACTCTCTTCTACAAAGCTGGCCATCTCAAAATGGACTCCAATTTGTGGAGACGACAAGGACAGCAGGTCGGCCAGGCGGGAGAGGAGAGCATCTCGCTCCCCTTTAATGATGAAAGGAAGAGGTGGAAAGAGAAGAGAGGAAATTCAGACAAAATGTAGACACAACTGACAAATGTTCAGCATTATCACATTTCAGTTGTGCGACACAATGCAGCAAACACTGCTGCTAGAGGTTCCAAATCAGCGACTACTAACAAGGTTGTCACCAGTGTCCTCTTACCTGACTGGAAGGGGAAGTTATCCATCATTTGCAGTCCACCCACCACCAGCAGATCTGGTTTAAAGTCTTCAAGTTTCTCAGCAAAGTGCTCCATGGAGTCCAGGTAGGGGTTATGGTCATCACTGTGGATGATATACCTACAAAGCCAAGTCAGCCAGTCAGATACAAATACCATGACAACATGTATGTACACACACAGTGCTTCTAATCACTCACAACATTCATTAAATCCAGCTGACTGTGCATGATGGGAAAATTTCTCTCTGGCTCTAGCACACACACATTGACAGTTAACCTTACTGCCCTGTCAAGATTCTCAAAATATCTACCAAATGCTCAATTAACACTTACCTGTTGGCTCTACGAGCAGTATACTGACCCCAGCTAGCCCCAGCTGGATACTCCAGGATCAGATGAATGTCTGGCTCTTCAACTATGTTACCTGCCACTGGAGAGACAGAGATTGGTTAGCACACGGGAATGGAGGTGACAAGGACAGGGGTGGGGAGATATATAGAAGGCAGAGGAGCTGGAGGTGGATGTACCAGTATGTGCTTGTGTGTGTATTTGTACCTGTAATGTGCTCAGACAGAACATCTGTATAATCAGTGCTAAAACTTCCCCCGAGCAATATATCACACCCTTCAGTTGCCATGCGACCAGCCATTGCAGGGGCGTTGCCGCCTATTGCCCATCTGTTTCCAGGTAAGTCACGGGATGCTTCCACCAGCTCACTGAATAGAGTATCATTCAACATGAAACGCCTGTAAGACAAAAAGGAAAAAAAAAAAAGTGAAACTATGTTAAAACTCAGTTTTCATTTTCCTCTAAACATGCCTTCTTTCTGTCTTGTCATATTGTTGTAGTTTGTACTGCCACAGTGCAGTTTATACTTTATACTGCCACAGTGTAGTTTATACTTATGGTACAGCAAAGCCCCCTCCCCTTCTCTGTCAGATTACTCTCACATAATCAGTGCAATCTCGTTGATTATGTCTGGAAAATGAGTTGTAGAGGTGACGGTAAATTAATTTAATAAAAATAAAATCATACTTCTTATACTAATTATACTACTAATGTCAGATTGTAATACTGTTAAAAATATAAATACATATAGTTGTTTCGAAAACTTGGGGGCAATTTTGGCCCCCGGAACATGGCTTTTGGGGGCATTCTTGGATCAATTGCGGGCCAAATGGCCCGTGGCCCTTGCTAATTTCTGACACTGGTCTTGAAGTTGTCTTTTTTTCCCTTCATTACGTGACCAACCAATGACAAGGGTCACACACAAGAAGATCTTTCACAAGGAGGATGAGTATGTGTTGAACAGGACAAACATGGTGGGCAAACCATGTTCCTACAACTTCCAGGTCTGTCACATGATGCCATGGGTTCCAAAAACACTTTTTCCCATAGACTTACATTGGGAAAGAGACAGCTGTAAGTCAGTGGATACATACAAACGATACAAACCGACTAGCTAGGTCTCTAGTGCACTTGCTCTATGTGCCCAATGATGCAGAAGATCTGGGTAACTTTATATCTAGGAAGTTTAACTTTTTGGGCTTCACGCACCACTGAGCAACTTTCATAGGAATGAACAGGGCCCTGCTTCCATTGCTGTATCCAGTTCTGTTTGTACATGCACTGTCCAGATATGAAGCCCTGGCAGCGTCTGTGATTCATCAGGCTCATGTCTTTGAACAGTTTACACATCGCGCTTGAGCGCCGATTCGCGACCAACAAGCCAACACTGATTTGCCTTTGATCTGGGGCTTTTTATTTTAGGGAGCTCTAAAAACTGTCGGCAAGCAGGGTAATCAGGGCTAAAGTTGCGTTGTTTGAACTAGGCATAAACCACTGTAGTTAAACCTGAGAGACTTGTCCAGCCAGTCTCTTTGTAAATATTAGATGGAAGTACTGTTAAACAGAGCGTTTCTCTTCTCTGAGTTTGCTGAAAAAAATTCACTTGTCAAGCATATCAAGGGTGTCAAAATTTAAGAGAAAGGAAGTGGGAGGCAAGAACAAAACTAAAGAAAAGGAAGAAAGAAATGTACGTAAGTAGAGGTGTTGGAAAGCCAAAAAAGACAACCTAATGTCTTCTAAAATGTCTGGTACTTCTACAAGTGAAGCCGTAGATAAAAAGATAAAAAGAAGCCAGACTTTTACGCAGGAAGGCTCCCGGTACACGTGGCCTGTGGAAGGTATGCTATTTTATGGGATAAGCTTGGACGGGAATGGAGGAGAAACCAAATTGAAAGCAAAGCACACTGAGAAAAATAAACTTATTACATATATGGTTTGACCCGGGCTACTTTTGGCAGAGACACCCAATAATTTCTTCTGTTCTTCACACATATCACTTTGCTGTTAACTTTTCATCTTTTTTGGCTGAAGTGCATCCGAATTATGGCTTTTACAAACCCAAATCCCCCCTCCCCCCAAAAAAAAACAGGCGAGAAAGACGCAGGAGCAATAAATCTAAATGCTGAGCTGAAAAAGACCTGGTTTCTATGTCTAATTAAGAGTTTTAGATAACATTTGCTTTTCTTTTTCAGCCTTTCTGTCCATGGTGATTTTGTAAGCATGCTGCCTTTAGGTGTTAGTTCCAGACAAAGAACAAGGGCTCAGAGCCAGGCGCCAGAGCCAGAACAAGAGCAGCCGCCGGTGAATGAAAAGAGAGGGAAGACGAGTTAGTAACTGATGAACAGCAACAGAAATAGAAAAATACAGATAAGCACTGACCAAATCAAGGTTTTGTTTTTTTTTTTTTAAAAAAAACCCTAAGTTTTCACTTAGGTTGTTTATTTTGTGACACATTTGTGGTGGAATCCATGTGTGTGTGAGAAAGAGCGTGTAAGGGGATGGACTGAGCCAGGATCACAGTAGCCTTAGGTGCGCAACTGGGAAAAATTTGCTCGTGGTTGGTCTCAAGACTTGCACACTATCTACTTTATGTCTCACCTCTTATTCAATCACAAAAACATACTTGAACACACCCTGCATATAAAAAGAAATACTGACTTTGACACACCTTGCATATACACAGAAAGACTCCTCGAACCAGTCACAGCACAGAAAAGGCAAACATAATAAAGTATTTGCATGTGCACTCTTTCACTCACGCATGTATTTATAAAACCACACTGTGAATTCAGGATGTATTAACTAGAACACAACTATCTAATAGTCAACTCTTATTCACACGAACACACACACGTAACACTTACTCTGCAGCAGCTCCCGGTGCAAAGAAATAGGCAAAGCTCTGGGCCAGCTGCACTTCATTTTCTATGTAGTCATGATGTAGGGGCTGGTCTGTGGGTGGGAGGCCAATCTTATTAAGCAACGATACCCCGTCCACTATCAGGTCAACACATCCTCCAAAACCTGTGGATGAGGGAGAGGGGCAGAGAGAGAAGAAAGAGATAAATATGTGAAAACAATCATGCCCAGAGGCAGGTATACAACTTAAAATCTGTGGCCAGCAAGGAGGAGAAGATTAAGAGATGGCCACCGGGGGAAAAGACACTACAGTCAAATTTTACAGTACAAACACAGCAAAGAGAAAGGCAATGCTGGTGTGCAGCTTTCGTAAACTTAGCACAGTGAAATCCACACAACATGCAGCTGCTGTGAAAAATGCAGTGTAATCTATCTGCCACCGTGGCTGGTCAAATGATCCGATACCTCAATAGAGTTTCAGCTGCAGGGCCAAACATCATCAATGCATAGCTTTCATCTACAAACATTTTCCTTCAAGTCTGAACATAGGTCAGCATGCTTTGCAAGAAGCCCTGAGGGCCTTCCTGTGTAGGCAACCTGTTAGGGAAGCCAAAAGGCATGTTTGTTGCAGATTTGAATTTAAATTTGAATTAGTTTTGAATATTTAACTTAGTCTGACAGTAGCTTGACTTCAAGCTGCTATTTTTGCAATTTGTTTTTCAAAGCTCTCAGGCAGCCATCTACAATTTTCTTCTGACAATTTACTGTAAAGAAGAGAAAAATTAATGTGTATATTTGGTCATATCATCAGCAGCAGTGGTGCTTTTGCCTGAGAGTCAGCAGGGCAGTGTTTGTCATTGTATTGTAGTGTTTAATTATAGTTCACCATCTGAAGCACCTAACACACAAGGATTAGATCAAATTATGATATTGTATAACAAGGCTGACATGTGATCTTATTATATCTGATGCTGAACAACAACAATACAACAGGTCTGACTGCGTGGCTGAGCCTGTTGATTAACTGGGTAAAGGTTGGACAGATAGAGCGATTACCTTTGTTGCGTTGCTTCTAACAAGGCTCAAAGGACAAGATTTTAGGATTAGATCATGAGGGCCAAAACACCTGTCAGTGATGCTAATTATGTTGTTTGCTGAAACCTGTCTGACGCAGTTTATCAGATAAGAAATTCCACCCTGTAGTACTGCTAATCCCCTTGGTGCCCACAGTTTCAATGCAAGACGGAGACCACAAACTGCCAGTTGTGCTTTTCTCTTGTGGCACACTGGTTTTATTAAATTGCTGTCAGCATACTGAACCCAACCTGAAACCTATAGGGTTGTTTTTAAACTAAAGCAACAGTGTTTAGTGAATCCCTAACATTCAACACCTGCTTTTACCATTTATCCAGTCTATTTTGTATTAGGGATGCATGATAATTTTGGCCAGTATTGGCTTTAAAATGATCTTTCACAACTGGCCAACATGCTTAATCTTATTTTGCACAATAAATGAATATTATATACACTGAAAAGCATTGTATTTCATGTCCTCATCTACTGGAGGGCCATCATGATATGAGTATGCATGCATAATATGATGTTAATTCCACTACAGAAGAGACTTGATGATGAGTCAAACTGGGTAGGGATAAAAGGGGATATATCTACATCAGTATGTTGGATATCGGCGAAAATCCACATGTTATAATAGATATGTCACACTGAGGCTACCATCTGTGCAAGTGACATAAGGGAGACATTAGTTACTTAAATAAAGTTAACCCATATTCATGGTGCAAATATCAGCACCTCCCTGCCCTTCCATTACAGCAGTCTTTGCCCTTCACTGGTTGTCTGTGGTGCTCTGCTGGTTGATGGAGGGTCTCTGCTAACAACTTAACTCCTGACTGAGATCTGATGACTGTGCAAATCATTCACAGTCACCCCTGATTGACCTCCCTCTTTCAGTTCATGCTCCACTGCACTTCACTGCACTGCACTGCTTTTACTTGGTCAGTCATTTACTCACAAATCTCCTGATATTCAGTGAAAAAGGGGAAGGTATAGCAAAGTTGACTGAGGTTATTGTCAGTTCACAGAAATAAAGTTGTCACTGTGCCTTTTAAAAGTCCGCTTAATTACGTTTTAGCTGAATGAAGCCAATTCCAGTTAGCAATTAACTTCAGTCTTCTGTTTGTTAGCGAGTCGGAGCACTTCATGCATTTTTCCATCTGGAGCATATTTCTAGATTCAATGCCAGTTATTACGGATGAAAATCATCTCAGACTGAATCATTTATTAACCCAGAAACGCTCCTAAATGTAGGTTAAGCTAGGCAAAATTAGCTAGCTCACACCACTTGCACTTACCGATGGCTACTTTGGGTCTGGCGACGCCATTGATGCCGACTTTGCTCTCCGCCCGGAGCAGAGAGGACAAGACGGTGTCCAGCCGGTCGTCCAGCACTGCATCCTGGGGTGACCGGAACCACACGGCCAAAAGAACCACGAGCAGGGACACAACAGGCCCATATTTCATCCACGAAGCCCTGCCTCCTCTCTCCATCTCTCGCCGTCCTCGCTGCCGTGGCTCCCTCTGTCAGTAATGAATAAGCACTTTCCGCCCGACCAGTAAAAAGCCGTGCTTTGGGATGTCTGTTTGTTTTAGGAGCCGGAGTGTCCCGGATGTACGGTAACTGAAAGCAGAATCCTAGATTCTATTCAGCTATATTCCGGTATTTATTCAGCTATTGATTCAAAACATAACCACTTTAACCGCGTTTCAGCCTCTTAAGACAACCACTTTCTTTATATTCTTGTAAAGGAGGCTTCTTTGAAGTGTTTTATGTAAACCCAAGCACCGCTGTACATGTTGGATAACAGGTGGACGCCTGTATACAAATCAAACAACCTTTAGTCTACTACGAAGGGGGAGTGTTTGTTTTTGCTGACAACAACGCGGAAGTGACAAAAATAAGAGCACACATTTTAACTGTGAAGACAAAAAACTTTTATCATTAACACAGCAGTTTGTCCAGAAACTAGAAACAATGGGCCTCATGCAGAAACATTCTCTTAAATTTCTCTTTTATCTTCTATTTATTTTTAGTTAAGAGAAAAAAAATAAGAGAAGTCAACTCCATCCAAATCTACTCTGACCCAGATATGCTGAATGAAGAATCCCACGTGATCATGAGTTTCATATTAGCATAGGTAATGCCCCCTAAACAGTGTATAGGGGCAAGTGTGGTGTTGTGTGTAAATACTCAGGTACATACCCGAGCATTGAAGAGATGTCACCCAAAAAAAAAAAAGGCTGTAAGAGGGAAAACTTCAGCAGAGGTGACTTGTAAACAAACTTAAACAGAGTTAATGTGATTTTCCACAGTGTCAGTACTGGTAGTAGTAAAGCAAAATCAAAAACTCAGCAATAGCAAAACATGTGCCATGTCAGCAGCAGTGGTGGCGGAAATAGTCTGATCCTTTACTTTAAAAGTACTAATACCACACTATCAAAACTCTATTACTAGTAAAAGCCCTGGACTGAAAATGTTTCTTAAATAAAAGTAAGGAAAATGTATTTAAGTATTAAAAGTACTCATACAGATAAGTTTAAATAAGTTTAAATTTAATAAATTAAAAACAATTTAACTATTGAAAAGGAAAAGCAGCACATCCTCATGTTTGAGAAGCTGGAACCATAAAATGGTTTTGCATGAAAAATGACTCAAAATGGTTGCCATTGAATTATCCAATCAATCGACTTATCTTTTCAGCTGCACTTTTTTATTATATTTTTGGGTTATGTACAAAAATCTTAACTTGTAAAGTAGCTAGAAACTAAAGTTATCAAATACTTTTAGTGGATTAAAATGTATAATAATTACCTCTAAAATGTGGTGAGGCAGAGGAGGTGATATGAGATTAAGATACTTACACTTGTATTTTAGTTCAGTACTTTCTGAGTAAATGGACTTAGTTACGTTGCATCACAGGTCAGCAGAGGGACGCACAGTAACTGATAGTAGCTGCGATCAATGGACCAAGTATAGTAGTATTTCTTTATCCTTGAAATGTATTAATCCAATTTCTCTCAGACATAGTAATCTGAATTTTCTTATATCACATTCATGCATGTTTTTAATTGTCCTCACATTTCTGGACTGGAAATTAGATGTTTTTGTCTTATCTTAGTACCTTATGATTCTTATGAGTAAGAGTGCTCTCTCTCTAAGAGAAGAGAAAAATAAGAAATTATTAGTGACTCCCATAAATCAATGGGCACTAACAAAATAAGAGCAAATTGTGGATACTAACAAAAGTAAGAGAAAATGGGTTTGTATATAGTGTCTTGCATAAGACCCAAGGTTTCTAGTTGGTCTTGCACACATAAAAAGGGTAGGAAAGCTAACTGCTTGTTGGAGTTTTTAAGTTGGAGTCTTACTTTTTATTACTCCTTTTGGATTTAAATTTTAGATGCAGAAAAATCCTATAACAAATTTTATCAACTTTCATCACAATAGCTGTGACTCACATCTACGTTTCCATGTACTTATCACACTGACCCACATTTTCTTGGGGAGTCAGTCCCATCAGGTTTACATACCAGTCAGATAAAATGCAAATTTATTTAAAATGCTAGCACGCCCATTCAAGAGTAACAACACCATGTTGGGAACCAAATACTATTTTATTTATTCAGAACATAAAAGCTGCAGTCAGTATTTTGATTAATACAGGCAGTCATAACAAATTTAAAAAAAAACATTCATTTCTAATCTGACACTCGAAATTGAAAAACACTAACAGACAACAATCACAATGAGTACATCCTGACATCATAGAGTGGTACTGAGCAATAATGAAAACATCAAATATGAAAGCTGTGACCATTAAAAATTAGACACATTCAGACAAACTGTCCTGTGCTGCACTGGGCAGAGTCTTTCAATGTCTTTCAGTAATAGGCTGTATTACTAAAAAAAAGGCCCACACTTTCTACCGGTGCAGAAAAAGGAGGTGAGGACAGGGGACCAAATGAAATTCAGCAGTGACAGTTTGCTTCACATCACCTCAGATAAAATGAAATGCACATGCGTGTCTTAAAAACATTTTTTTTCCTCCTGTGCAACCTTTTGATTGACCCCGCTTTAAGAGGTGAAGGAACGAGACCTTGCAACAGATCATTCACCAAAAAAAAACAAAAACAAAAACAAAAAAAAAAAAAAACACCTTCAACCAACCATGGTGATTTGTGCTCAGACACACTATCTGCTAATCCACCTAAATGAGGTGAAGGGTGCTCTGGAGTTTTTTCTGTCTGCTGTCAAAAGAAAACCACACACTATGTGTGCAACATGATCAGTGGGCTGGAACAAAAAATGACTAAAAGCTGTTAAATGAGTTCTTGAGCAGGCAAGTTGAGTGTGTCGCCCTCTAGTGATTATGTAATTGTCACCGCAGCTCAAAACCTGCAAAAGAAACAGAATCACAGACTTCATGTTAAAGTTCATGTTAAATCCAACTTTTGTTGAAGATTTACAAAAAAAATAAAAAGACAACCGCTTCTTAGACTTGAAATGGAAGCTACTGTGGTGGTACTTAGCGTACAGTTAATTCAAAGCCATGTGGATTGTCCACAAATACAAGTATATGCACTCTAGTTTGGTTTATGACATTACATTTGGAAGGTTACAACAGAATAGCAGTGTTATACTTTACAGGGACACAGTAAACACAGATTTATTTGATGTCAATAATTTATATTGCCATTACAAGTTGTTTTGTTGTCTTACCTTGGAGCTTATTTGGGAATCCCCGCCACGATCTCAGACTCAATACCACAGTGATCTGATCCACGCAGGATCTTAAAGAAACCTGAAGACCAGAGACAAACCAGAGGGCAGTTTAACAAACTGAAAGAGAATAGCTTTGACCCAACACCAGTCAGTCTGTTTGGAAGTATAAAATATCTTCATATCTTAAAAATGCAGTTGGTAACATTTATGAAAATAACTTTGTGCCATACTGTCACTACATTCTGAGAGAAGACCATGAAACAGTCTGTGAAAATAATCATGTTCCTCCTGTTCTTCCTACTGACTATAAAATGGTATTCGCTAGTATCAGACTACAGCACCAGTCGCAGTCAAGACCTTAATGCAGCTGCGGAGTCATGTCAATCACTCCTTGAACTGTGATCAAGTTGTCACACAGGCAGCGCTGATTAAATATGCATCAAGATTTTGTTACTGCGTTGTCCATTTCTCTCCTAAAATGTTTTCGAAAACATATTCTAGTATACATTTAACTGTTACCAACTGGTTTCAGCATTGTGGCCAGGTCACAAACTCTCATTTTTCAGCTAAACAGTACACTGAAATATGTTTCGGAAAACATCTGAGGTGAGAAATACACAATGCAGTAACACAATCTTGATTCACATTTGATCAACACTGCCTAGTTTGACAGTCTGACAGCAGGTCACGAACTGTGACAGCTGCTTTTTAAACTCCTTGGCTTTGATTGGTTGTATCGATCATGTGCAATAAGGCCATTAGAAATGGTACAAGGAAATAGAGTAGGCAGGAGTATAATTTTCTTTCACATATTATCAGTCTCATTTAGTGCTGTGTAAATACAGAGACAGTTATAAATGTTACCAACTGTAGCTTTAAGTGTGAGAACATATGGCATGTGCATTTGGGTCTCAAATTCATAGCAGCTGTCAAGTATATACAGTACAAGGAGTTTTACATAGCAAAGCATGATGGACTAGTTGATTTACTGGTATTTAACTTGTTGCTGACAAGTAGTTATATAATCTCATTCAACTCCACAATACCACTATGAAAAAAATAGTCTCAGCTAAAATGTGCATGGGAATCCAGATTTTGAATAGATATGAAAAGTTTGTGACATAATCAGGATGTTGACTGAACAACGTGTTCATTCGAGGCTTCAGTGTTGTATTAGACTGTTTTACACTGAAGGGTTTCTAATATTCCATTTCCTTAATAAATGTAAATAGGAGAGCTAACATTTATCGTTGTTTGAATGTTAGTTAAAAGGATCATAAGTGGTAAAATGTGTGCCTCTGCTCACCGTTATCACCCCAGTCAGTGTTCCAGGAGTTGGCACAGAGCCAGTAGGGAACACCACCCTCCTCGCCCCAGCCCAGGACCTTGATGGCATGGCCACCAACAGCAGACCCAGTCATGTGCTGATACACACCTGGAGACAAGAAAAATAAAACCACGCAATAGAGGGGAGGGTCAGCAAGAGTTTGAGTTCAAGAGACTGTCAGAAACAACATTTTACAGAACCACTGATCAAAACGTGCAGTCAGAGTTCACCCTGTGCTCAACAGGTTGTGAGTGTACAAGTGCTCAGTATTCCACGTGTTTATGCTACATTTGTCTGTTGATGGTGCTCGAGTGCTTACCAGTCTTGTACAGCAAGAAGTCTTCATAGACGGTGAAGGCTCCCTCTACTGGACCGTTCTTGTATATCTCACTCTGGATCTGCTCCTCGTCTGACAGCACACTGTAGGACGTTTTACCTGCAACACACTTTGTGTTAGGACCCTGTGCTGTGTGTATGTGAGACATAAACACTGTTCTTATGGCACATAGAAGAGTTATAATGGAGCATGATTTGATAAATAGATGAAACAATTAGACTTTATCAAAGATCTAACAAATACTATGTATGATTCTAGATTTAATAAAACCTAAGACTATAACTGGTTGAGTGACAGGAATTCTAAATAAACTAAAATATTTTCTCTGCAGGATTTTGCTGTGTTTGGGAAGTTCCCGGGCATAGCTGCAGGTGAGGTCTGGACTTACACTAACTCCTACAGAGCTCATTTATGGAAGTAGTTTTTTCCCCCGCTGTCTTACCGTAGTGCTTGTCTGCTTTGTAGCTAGGTTTGTATCCAGGTTCACACTGCAGGATGCATTGGGGTGTGTCTCCACCCTCCCCAGTGCAGGGGGGTCTGGTGCCATTCACATGATGTTCACAGGGAGGTATGGTGTAGGGCCGACAACCTGGAGACACAAAGAGTAAAAAAAAGGTCAGGGGTCTCATTAGAATATGCCACAAAATGAGGCCTTTAAGAGTCGTACACCACTTCCCACGTAAAAGATGTGATGTATATAAAAACAACCTTGATAGGAGAATGTGCACACCCGTACGGGATCTCTGACCCGTGTGTATGAACATTTTGGAGACAGGGGAAATGGCGACACAGAGGGTGAGGTGGTATACGCCAGATTGTAAAAATAAAGGCTGGCTTTCACATATTTAATTTAACTTAATATCACGCTACTTGTAGATCCACTTTATCCTCATATCCTCAATATGAGTCCTAATCATAATGCAGGCCAAGATCGCCACTACAAAACTTTTTTTGTGTTCACCTATCAAACTTTAATCTCCAAATAACATCCCAGGGTATGGATACCACTGATTGTCGTGATTGGGTACATGGCTTTTGTCTGCACATGCCCTTTTAGTATGGTTCTGATGCACTGTTTTAAAAACGAGGTCTCAGAACTGTAGATACCACACGTGCGAATCACTGTGAGAGTGCCACACACAAAACTCACCAATGTGAGAGTCATAGAGACCACCAGAGACCAGTCCCGCATTGGTCCAGAAGTCCCAGGCAGCTGAAGGGTAGCCACCGTTACATCTAAAAAGACAGACAGAAAACAAGGAAAGTTGATGTGTTTTCCACTTTTACAGACAACCACTACACACTCCCTGCCTTCAACTCCACAAGGTCACACTGTGCATCATCAGGGAGGCACTGGTCCAACTTTTTCCTTTCCCAATAGCAACTCTGAATCCCACTTCTTAGTGCTGTATCAACTGATATCAAGAACTCATTCATTAGCACTTTCAAATTAGTTTACCTCTGCGTGGATCTCACTCATCTTTACGTAAGGTTACATTGAGACGACTGTATTTCCTGTGGATCAGTCATGTCACAGCTGATACCTGATCTACTTAATAATTTCAGCTTTGGCGCAGATGCTAATTCTCCGTATTGGTTCGGTACATTCCTGTAAATTATCAGTCTATGTTCTTATCAGATCATTCACTGGAGAGCTTGTTTTGGAGCCAATTCATTTTCTCCTCACATTAAATACTCAGTTATTCAAACTTGAAGCCGTGCAGTTTACTACTGAGCTCTGCTTGATAGTCCACTGAAATCATCTACTCGGGAAATTTGTTCACAACACAGTAGCAACATTTTCACACATTCCTGCCTCTCACCCCATGCCACAGCTGTCGCAGCAGGTCAGCAGATCCTCAGAGGAGATCTCCACACTGACTTTGCCATTGCTGTGGATACACAAACGGTCAGAGATGGCCTCTGCAGCACCAAACGCCTGTGGGCAGAACAACCAAGACATGCCTCAGACACATAAATACAATTCAGTGTGAGTTTTTCCTCATCTGAACTGAGGGTGAAAAGGACAGAGGGTGTTCTTTACTGTACAGACTGCAAAGCCCTTTGAAACACGTTTGTAATTTAGGGCGGTGCACAGTGTAAATAAAATTAACTAAACCATCAGTTGTGAGTGTGAATACCTATATTTAGCATGGGTCTGTGTGTGTGCAGGGCTCCAAATCGAAAACCTTTTTCTGTGTACTGTCTATGTGCTGGGCCATGCTGCATTTAAACTTACATGCATCAATTTTTTTTTACCTGCACCACAACAATTTTTTGTGTATTTATTTGCCATCACCTTTGTCACAAAAAAAAAAAAAAAAAATCACCCGCTGCAACATTTTCTTTTTAATGATAAGTCGGAAATGAGGAACTTGTCAGATTGTTACAATGTCATTTGAGCTGACTTTCCTTTTAATTTTCTCAATAACTGTACAGTAACATTACTTCAAATTTTACATGGCCATAATCAGGGTCATGAAAGAGACTGAACCTGAACCTGAACAAGACTACATTAAAAATGTAAGTAAACCTCTGAACAGCAACGCATTGAATTTTTGGGCATTTAAAATTGTGGCCATTTTTAATGTGTTACAATATCACTGAATTTTATGTTGTACGGTAATATTACTTTAAGGTTATATAGTCACAGTCTGGAACATTTTGAGCAGAAATCTAATGCACTCAGCATAGCTATTATGGAAATGTTTTTATCATACTAGGATTTCTTTGAGGACATCACATATTCAACAATACTTATAATTGTATATGACATATAATACTCATTGCTGCAATGTTTCTTCATCTTTCCCAGTTACGGTAAGGATAAAGTTACGGTATCCTTACTGGTCCAATAACAGCACAAACTGACACGCATCAAAAATCAGGTTTTACACTGTGCTGCTGTTGCATTGCTGCTCTGTCTTGTCTGTCTGCATCCAATTTTTGAGCCACAATGTTATAAATTTGTTTTTCACTATGTGAGAAAATGTGGTGAGTGTTTGAAAAGTATAAATTGTGAGAGTCTCATGGTCATTATGTGGTTATGTGCACCGGTGGATGTAGAGCTGAGAATTACATGCACAGCTCAAATTTAGCATGCAAATGCACATGATATTTTGAGTCCCGGAATGTGTGACACATTACTAACCACAATCAAATTCACAATCATTAACAAAAGTCCCTAGATCATTTGTTTCTTAAAATATTAATGCCCAGTGAAATGTGGTCACATCTTTTGAGCAGTGAGTTTTTCTCTCACCCAGCAGGATCCACAGGAGCCCTGGTCTCTGATCTCCTTCAGAGTGGGACAGTTGGGCCACTGCTCTCTTGAGTCAAAGTTTTTAGGCAGCTTCATGTCTCCAGAATACTGAACCCTAGAGCAGTAAACAGAGTCAAGTATTACTACCTAGACTTGACAAGGCTTGATTCAGGACACTGAAACCACTGCATGTTTTTCTACATGTATACGGTCCATGTATAATAGGGGGATGTGCAACACTGCATATACTCACTCTCACTGTTCTATACGCATGATGGAAAACTAATCTGAAGTGCATTTCTGGTGTGTCATGAGTGAGACTCACAAGACTGGCAGTTTGGGTCCCTTCAGCATCGTGCCGCAGAGTTTCTGGACGTAACTGTAGTCGACATTATTGAAGTTGTGACCAGCCTGCAGGGAAGGAGAGAAATTTAGTCACATAGAACCACACACAAAAGTCCACTGTAAGACAAAAGCAACAACTCACCCTCCAGGTAGTGTTGAGCTTATTGATGTAGTTGACCATGTCACCGGACAGTGGTTTGAGGTGGGGTCTGGCCAGGCTCACTGACAAGCTGGCAGCCAATAACAGGAGGGCTGCATGCCACATTTTGACTGAAAAATACAAAATGAAGAAGAGGAGAAATTTATTTGTTATTCACATTAGAAAATGAAACATGAGCCATGGTAGTTTCATTGCATAAATTCTGATTCAATCACTAAACCTAAGCACGATTATGCAACCCTAAATTAAACACCGACTATTTCAACTCCAGGCAAAATGTGTATTTTGATTTCCCTCAACTTTAAGTGCTGAAGACTGACTGGATAACAATGTCTCACAACGAAAGCTACATCTTTCACATTCATAAATCAATACAAACCTGAGGCAATGCAAAGATGTGCTTAAAAAAAACTTGCCTACACTTCTGAAACTGGAGTCCTGAAACTAGGTGTTGAAAAGAAAATGTTCATAGCTGACTAGACATCGTCACTCTGGTTGCAACTACAAGTGGAGCATGCATACACAAAGTGGAGAAAACCTCTTATCTTCAGTCATGCCCAGTGGTCTTTCCAGTGGTTTAACACGCTGTATCAACAGGCACATACCTACAACAAAGGGTACTATGATTTCAGCCAGTACCTTAGATTTAATCTAGAATATGACTTCGGACTTTCGATCCAAGATGGACTGGGTTTCAGTTCCCATTTAAAAAGCTTACAAAATAATGTTTCCTAATAGTTCCTCATGATGCAGAATATGCAGTTTTAGGTAAAAGCAAGCCTCAAATGCTCCCACGCTCTCAGATGGTACACGAGAACACCATATCAGAGATGAAATGTACTGGTGAGAGTTGATATCAGCTACAGACAGGGACCCATTAGAGACCATAATGTAGCCTATTAAATAGAGGCATGGCTTGTGCTCAGGATAAGCAGGACGCTCTAAGTCCAGTAAAATCAATACAAGTGCAGACACTGTGCTTCTTCATAAATTTGTAGGATGAACCAGCATGCAGCTTCAAACTCTCATAGAGGACGACAAGTTACCTAATCTTAAAACCTGAACAGCAGGAGTGGAGAACAAAAGCCTTTTGACGAAAAGACACAGGAAATGTGGACTTTTTCTTTATAAACATTCAAGAGATTCTGTTACTATTTTTATGCGTTTCAAGAAAGACTACTGTTGCCAAACACAATTTTACACAGGCCTGCGTAGGAGCTCATTAGACTTGTGTACAGTGGCTCATTGCCAAACAAATCTGCTCTGGAGAACAAGAGCCCGTCTTGTTAGTCACCTGTGAAATCAGCACACCTGTTAAGGCATGTCCCGTTTCTGTGACTGAAAAGCAGAAGAGAACCCAATGAAAACTGTCAGAGGGAGTGATGGGCGGAGAAAATATGAATTCCATTGAAATCGGTTGATATCACATGACTGAGGCCAGGGTAATGTCATGAGCAAAAAGTACACAAGGGGAAGTAAGAGGAGAAATTTCCCCTTCATTCACTGACATCTGTTTTATGAAATCAAACTAAACATACTCCACTCACTTTTAATAAAAAAAAAAAATCTAAACCAGCACTCAACTTTTTAATAACACAATTTAAAAGAACTGTTCTGTCATATTCTGTATATTGTAAGAAAAGTGAACAGTGATGTCCTTGGCTGGTCATTACTGTATTTTCAGCTACTAGGTTGTGGTTACAGGTTGGTTGTAAAAAGAGTTGAATGGGTTGTCCAGCTGTTGGGGGTGAATGGGTTAGCTTTTATTCTACTGCATGTGCTGTAAACAACTTTATATGATTTCTGATTCATATTCAGATGTGTTTTCTCTGGATCACAAATTGTGGTATGAGGTACAAACACAGAACAAGACATCAATACAAAAGTGAACAACCAGAATAGATCATTAGCACAAACTTGAGTCACTTAAAGAGGGGCAGAACTTTCATCAAAAAAGCACCCAGTTTACATATTGTCCTTGGTTTATCTGTCTGCAATAATAATAGAAGTTTAAATGTGGACGGGTGCTTTACAAACTGTTTTGGCAGGTATTTCTTTCTATTCTAGACCATGCTCTATAACTGTGAACCAGCTACATGATGTACAAGCTGTAAACTATGTGCAACATATAAAAATTAAAAAATACAAGGCAAACAAGTGCACATTTAGGCCGCAAGAAAAAAAAAATCATTACATGTTTATTCAGTTTTTAGAGAAGTGGTTTAACCAATCCCACAAACACAAGCACACACAGCCTTGTAGCTGACACAATGTCGTCATATGAACATGGTTTGGGGAAGTGAAACTTCAGCCTGCTGACCTGCCCGAAAGGAATCAGTCTCATGTCAATTACTTTCAATACAGTTACCACAGAGCAAGACTTGCAGAGGTTACATTATCTTGCTGAGTCATAGCGTGGGAGGGCTGTCAGGCCTTTCTTCAGCAGAACTCCTGCATCTTCAAAATGTCAAAACAGCCCTGCATTTAGCTCAGTGCCTAGCTGGTGCTAACCAACGTTTTTTTGAAGGCTAAGTGGTTGGTAATATGTTCCCCTGTGTGGGAGATTTAAGATCAAGATGGAAACAGACGAGTCAGCTTTAAAGCCACTTCACTATCACCTCCTCCTTATTTAAGTGGAGCAAATGATGTTCACCTTAGTCCTATAACAGTGGGTTGAGTTCAACTGGAGGAGACCTTCAAAGACTGTTGTTGAGCTACTTTGTCTCCTCTTCGGATACTTAATGTTTTCACATCTACACTGAACGGGACAACGCCTATCAGTATGCATATAAGTCAGCTTTACTTGAAGAGAAAGATGCAGAACTCAAGCCTTGTTTGCCAAACAACAAGAATCCAGTTTTTAATAAAGTGCTTAACTGCAGATGGGGCAAACAATATTCTGTAATGTTCCTTCTCAAGCTATGTCTGTGTATCCAGCACAAAGACCTGGAGGAAACTGCCAAGATACTGAACAAGTATTGACTTTCTAGAACATGAAAGTATCTCACACTCACACACACACACACACACACACACACACACACACACCTTTTATATCTTGCCTGCAAACATGTATCACCTAGGACACACACGGTCTGCAATCTGCAACACCTTACTGTAAATCAAGTCATTTCCTCATTCCTGTCACAATTCCCAAGACCTGCTGACAGGAAGGAAGTCCATGCTTGATTTACTCTATAACTGCAAATGTACTTAATTTTCTGTCTTTCTTTTGCATAAACTGGACTGGAAATTGTGTAGGAGTGACTCTAAAGTGATTTTACACCAATCTGTTACAGCTCATTTAGCTCTGCTGTGACCCTCTGAAGTATCACAGACAGGTTTATAACTCTATAAAACAAGTCCCAGCTCCTTTCCTTTGTCTGGTTAAAGCAAAGGACAGAATGGCTGCCTCCCACCCTCATAAAAAGATAGTTTCACTTTCCATTTCCCTGTTGTATCATTGTTCAGTATTATGTTTCATATTCACTTTAACTTCAGGTTTTAGGTTATCTTCTAACTTTAACTGAGGTGCTGCCTACACCTGGTTTCACATATAGTTTCTGTGTCCTTATCAAATCAGCTCCAACTGCTTTCCAACGTTTATCTTATCTCCTCTGACCATGAAGCCTGAAATGGGTCACAGTCAGTAACAACAACCACCGTTTGAGCTATAAAAACAAAAATGACTTAAACTGTTTTTTGTATTATTAGTCGGTACAAAAACATTAACTGAGCACACAGTTTGACGTGTTTCCTTTAGTTTATGTGTAACGTTGAGTTAAGTGTGCCAGATTTAGCTAGGCTAGCTGTTAACTGCTAACTCACCGTGTAAACACTCTCTAACTCACGTCTGATAACCGGAAACTGATAAACTGAGGACAAAGCGACAAAAATGAATCATTTACCTGAGGCTTATTTGTCAGCTGTTGGTGTGAACTTTAAATCTTCAGCTCCAGTTTCCCCCTCCTGTCTCTACACGGTACTAATCAACAGTGTGATTGAGAGACGGTCCTGCGCTCATATTTATGTGTGAGAGCACGTGAGCTGGTCACATGAATGCAGCTCATGTGATCTGTAACGAAACCAAACCGTCACCACAAACTCTTCCTTTTTGCGTCCAGTCTGTGGGTGTGGTGGTTAATACAATCATAAATGTGGTCTTTAAAGCCAGACAGCCGTCTGAATCTGGATTTAACCAGTAAAAACACACTAACAATGACAGAGTGTGGTGTAGTGGATCTCCACCTCTTCAGTCTGAACACTGGGTGGTGCTAAACTCACCCTCTCTATCACCATTTTGTCCTCAATGTACAGAACAAAATGTTTGGGGTATTTATTTTTGTATGAGAATATTGCGATGTAACTGTTGTTGTCATTTTAAGTTATATATTATGATTATCATCAAAAATGACCTTTGATATAATGATAGCACACGTGGATGGATTACTGAACAGGCCTACTGGGCACAGGCTAAGGGGCCTGAAGTTTCAAGGCCCTTCCACAGTCTTCACCTGCAAAATTTCACTTGAGGAGACACGCACTGACCAGGAAATACAACACAAAGAGACATAAAACAGCTACAAAGAGATGCAAAACAGCTGACAAGGAACACAAAGAGCTTCAGCTATTACAGAAAGGGGCAAAACAATCAAAAAGAGACGCAACACGACTATGACAAGATTCAAAATGACCACAAAGGAATATAGAATGGCTACAAAGAGTTGCAGAGCAACTACGGTAGACAAAAAATGACTCTTAATTACAGACAGATATGTAACGACTACAAAGAGACACAAAGTAACTGCAAAGAGACACAAAATGACTACAAATATACACAAAATGACCACAAAGAGACACAAAATGACTAGAAATATGCACAAAAGGACTACAAAGAGACACAAAAGGACTACAAATATACACAAAAGGACCACAAAGAGACACAAAATGACTACAAATATACACAAAAGAACTACAAAGAGACACAGGACTACAAAGAGACACAAAATGACTACAAAGACAAAAAGCAACTACAAAGAGATTTAAAATAACCATAAAGGGACACAAAATGACTAAAACAAGACTCAAAATGACTACAATGACACACAAAATGACTACAACAAGGTTCACAATGACTGCAAAGGAACACAAATTGATTACAATGAGACACAAAATTACTACAATGAGACTAAAATGACCACAAAGAAACACAAAATGACCACAACGAGACTTACAATAACTAAAGCACTATTCGGATGGGATTAGTTTTACCTGGGCACGTGGGGTAATGTCACTTTACCACAGGACGTCAGTAGCCTAATATTAATGGCCGATTCGCACGGGATAAGAAATATCAGCAAAACTACCACAAGTGAGAGGGGTAAATCCATTCACGCACCGCCGTCCCCTCCTGCCGTCATGTGCGTATGACAGGACTGTCAAAAGCACCATGAAATTGAGTTCGAATATTTTCGAATTAATTTAGTAGAGTTCGAATAATATTAGAATTTATTATTATTATTATTATTAGGCTATTTTAATTTTTTATTTATTTATTTTTTACAAATAAAAAAACACAAAAAATAAGATGCTTATTGCTGGCGCAATATGAACGTGACACTCGGATGAAAACACCCGTTCTGACCTCACTATAGTGCCAGGTATGACCAACTTCTGCCTCGCTATCTGAGCAATGTTTGGATACTTCAGTGGTAGTTTTCCACCACAAGAGTGGATCCTGGTCGGCTTGTAGTGGTGTCTCATTCTGGTAACGTTTCATCTCTTCTTCAAAAAGGGTAGGCAGGGAGGCAGCAGGTGCAACACTCTCCCTGTATGTCTCCCCGAACAGGTCACACATCGCGGACAGTGCAGTGGGTGGTGTTGGCGCAGCGGGCTCCTCCGTCGGTGCCTCTCCCTCCATCGCTGCGTCCCTCTCTGGCCCGGCTTGTGCGCGAGCCATCTCTGCCCAAACGGGATTCGCCATGATATACAACATTATTGATAGTATTAATTAATTATTAATGATATTCGAATTATCAAATTTAGGTTCAAACTTATAAAAATATATATACAGTTAGGTCCATAATTATTTGGACAATGATACAGTTGTCATCATTTTGGCTCTGTACACCACCACAATGGGTTTTAAATGAAACAATGAATGCCTGCTTAAAGTGCAGACTCTCAGCTTTCATTTAAGGCTTTTTTCAAAAATGTAGTATGAACCGTGTAGGAATTACAACCATTTCTTCACACAGTCCCCCAACTTTAAGGGCTCATAAGTATTTGGACAAACTAACATAATCATTAATTAAACAGTCAGTTTTAATACTTGGTTGCAAATCCTTTACAGTCAATGACTGCCTGAAGTGTTGGACCCATAGACATCATCAGATGCTGGGTTTCTTCCCTGGTGATGCTCTGCCAGCCCTTTACTGCAGCCGTCTGCACTTCCTGCTTGTGTTTTGGGTGTTTTGCCCTCAGTTTTGGCTTCAGCAAGAGAAACGCATGCTCAGTTGGATTCAGGTCAGATGATATGACTTGGCCATTGCAGAACATTCCACTTCTTTGCCTTAAAAATGTCTTTGGTTGCTTTTGCAGTATGCTTCAGGTCATTGTCCAACTGCACTGTGAAGCATCGTCCAATGAGTTTTGAAGCATTTGGTTGAATCTGAGCAGATAATGTAGCCCCAAACACTTAAGCTTTCATCCTGCTGCTCTTGTCAGCAAGACAAGACTTCACTAGAATAAATACAGAGGGTTTATCACAAGATGCAAACCATTGGTTAGCCTTAAAAATGGAAGGCCAGATTAGAGTTTGTCAAAAACCATCTAAAAAGCCTGTACAGTTGTGGAACAGCATACTATGGACAGATAAAACAAAGATCAACTACCAGAATGATGGGAAGACAAGAGAAGGAAGAAGGGAAGGAACTGCTCATGATCCAAAGCACACCACCTCATCAGTGAAGCATGGTGGAGGTACTGTTATGTCATGGCCATGTATGGCTGCCAGTGGAACTGGTTCTCTTGTATTTATTGATGATGTGACTGCTGACAAGAGCAGCAGGATGAAAGCTTAAGTGTTTGGGGCTACATTATCAGATTCAACCAAATGTTTCAAAACTCATTGGACGATGCTTCACAGTGCAGATGGACATTGACCTGAAGCATACTGCAAAAGCAACCAAAGACATTTTTAAGGCAAAGAAGTGGAATGTTCTGCAATGGCCAAGTCATATCATCTGACCTGAATCCAATTGAGCATGCGTTTCTCTTGCTGAAGCCAAAACTGAGGGCAAAACACCCAAAACACAAGCAGGAAGTGCAGACGGCTGCAGTAAAGGGCTGGCAGAGCATCACCAGGGAAGAAACCCAGCATCTGATGATGCCTATGTGTCCAACACTTCAGGCAGTCATTGACTGTAAAGGATTTGCAACCAAGTATTAAAACTGACTGTTTAATTGATGATTATGTTAGTTTGTCCAAATACTTATGAGCCCTTAAAGTCGGGGGACTGTGTGAAGAAATGGTTGTAATTCCTTCACGGTTCATACTACATTTTTGAAAAAAGCCTTAAATGAAAGCTGAGAGTCTGCACTTTAAGCAGGTATTCATTGTTTCATTTAAAACCCATTGTGGTGGTGTACAGAGCCAAAATGACGACAACTGTATCATTGTCCAAATAATTATGGACCTAACTGTATATTCGAATATATTTCGAACTTTGAATTTTTTTTTGACAGCCCTAAGTCACACATATTTACTGCTGGTCTATTCGCACGGGATTCGTACCTGAGGTAATTTTCCGGGACCCTTTTACAGAAGGTAAAAGTCACGGTAATCTTTACTGACATTGTGCGGTAATGATTACTGACATGGCACATTCGGACGGGACTAAAATCTCTGGTAATTATTACTGGTAATCCCGTCCGAATAGGGCTTAAGAGACAAATATCTACAAGGGACCACAAAATGATTAAATGATTACAAAGAGACACAAAATGACTACAGAGATGCAAAGCAACTACAAAAACATTAGAAATGATCATAAAGGAACTTAGAATGGCTACATAGAGTTGCAAAGCAACTATTGGTCTATTGGACAACTATTGGACAAAGAATGACCACAAAGTGACACATAATCACAGAGAGATATGTAAGGACTACACAGTGGCACAAAACATTATCAAAAACAGAGGCTATCTATAGAGTCTGTGTGTCTTGCTGCTGTGTAGGAGAGGTGGTGGGGCCTTCTGCATGTCTGGGCCCAGGGGCCCATTGTCTCATACGCCCATGGTGGAACAGTGGTGAAGTGGTTAGTGCTTTCACCTTCCAGCAAGACGGTTCTGGGTGCTCTGTGTGGAATTTGCATGTTCTCCAGCTTCCTCACAGTAGGTTAGGTTAACTGTTGACTGTGAATGTGAGCATGAATGGTTGCCTGTCTCTGTGTGTCAGCCCTGTGATAGTTAAGCAGCCTGTCAGGGATGTACCGGACAAGGATAAGTGATTCCAGATAATTCAAATCAAAGTCTGCTGTCTGTATTGCTCTGATGTCTTTCTTCTCACTCCCATCATCATCAGGAAAGGCAGCACTGCCCCTGTGCAACTCAGTCACTTTCAAGTTAGTGCTGTGATCAAAACTGTAAAAATGAAATGTAATTTCTTCCTAAGGGAAGGGTCCTTCTGCTTGTCTGTGCCCAGGGGCCCACTGTCTTATAATCTGCACGTCTGTTGGTTGTGTTTTGTGGGAGAACTTTGAACAAAGATTTTTGATCTCGATGGAACTTCCTAGCAAAGAAAAGGTAAAATAAAATAAATAAATAATGCTGAGGGCTATATTTTGATAATGCATGCACAGCAATGCGTGGTGGCATCTGACCATTTTTAGTTTATCTCTGACCTTTAGGCTATTTTTCATTGTATTCTTCTGAGAAGTAGCTTGTGATCTGTGAATGATGGTGACAAGTGTTTTAGTGCTGTATCATGCTGTGGATCACTGACCACAGGGAAAATGCTGATCACCTAGCTGCTTTCTCTTCCTTCTCTGAGTCTGTCATCTGACTTTCAAAATGATGAGATGGGGAAAATACTGTAAGCACAGCACACCAGCTTTAATCATTGTCTTACCAAGACAGTTACATAACAGCTGATCCTCCTTTTAAAGCAAAGCATGAGTGATCAACAACACTGTCCTATTTAACCAGGTGAACTAAAGTCAAACCAAAATCACACTCTTCTTTAAACTCAGTTGAACTATTATTTAACTTAATGAAGTTGGTCAACTGTGTGGGAATTGGTTTGTAACTACAGCTTTGCTTGGCAATATTAAAATATACATGTCTTCTCTATTCTTCATAAATCCTTTTCAAGGCTTTTGTAAAACTTCATTACTCTTTGTCATTACTTTTTTGTGTATTTCTATTCATTTATGATTTACATATTACCATTGCACAAATAGTTTTAAAGCTTGAAGTCTATTATTGATTTTAGCTTTGTGATTACCAATGTTTTTGTTTGTTTGTTTGTTTGTTTCTTCTTTGTATTTATTGTGGGTGTATTTGTTGACCTGTGTGGTGAGCCACTGCAATTTCCTTGCAGGGATAAATAAAGTTGAATTGAACTGAATTAATGTGACTTGTGCTGTTTTTTTTTTTTTATTATTTTATTACAGCACAGTAATAACTACACTAATAAGAGGCTTAAAGTAATTTTTGCTTTATTACCAAATGTTGGTTCAAGGTTCAAGACATTCATTATTTTAATAATGTTTGTTTGCTTGTTTAATCTTTATCTAAACTCCGCCACAGCCGATCCCTGGCCTGGATGAGAAATGAGAAGTGTTGAGCATATACACAGAAAACTGTTGGTTTTTCAGCAGTGCTTTCAGTTGGGTTAAGGTGATATATAGCAGCGGTTCCCAACTGGTGGGTTGCAGTCCAAAAGTGGGTCAAGAGTCCATTCTGAATGGACTGTAAGTGAATCGCAAACACAGTTTGTAAAAATCACATTTATTTTTAAGTACAATGATTTTCCGGCACAGAGCTTTTATTTTAAGTGGTGTTTTTCACTGTAGATTGAGTGACTAACAGACAGCTACTCAACAGAGACAGCAAACTCGCTCTGTGACATGACCAAATGCAAGTATGACGCTGGACGCTTTTAAACTGTGTGGACCTTGAATTACTTACTAAGGAGAAACATGAACCCTGTGGCTGCACCAGTTGGGAACCACAGCTTTTTGGCACCGCTGCCACACAGAACATTTTGGGCCCTGTGTGGTTCTTTAGAGGTTCTCTATACTGGTTCTTTCTCCTCTAAAGTCAACTAAGCTGAGGAACCTGTAGAGAACCTTTAATGTCCCTGTTCTGCCCTCCATTTGAGCGCATATAATATTTAAATAGGTTTTGTGGCCTGCAGTGCCCCTTTTGGTTACTCAATAGCAGTAGCTGTAGAGCAGAGAATTTCCCTCAGAGTCAACGAGCACATGGTGAAGAGCATATGGTGACCGCTTCTCCTGCTGCAGTTTTGTCTTCAGCGTTGTTGCCTTGGACACTATTTGTCTGTGAGTATTTGAGGTTAACATTTTATAGATATGACATGCACAATATGTTTTCTGTACATTTGTTTTGCTGTAAATTCAGCTAAAATGACCTGTAGCCTAACATTGCTAACTGGCTAACGTGCTTTGCTCTGCTACTCGGTATATTTTATTTCAGATATAGTCATGTCAGTGTGATAAGTATTCAGAATCTGAGTTGTGTTTGCATTTTGTATTTTTGTTGCAGTTTTACAGTAATTGGTCTCCATTAAATTTTCAAGAAAAGTCACATCTTGTGGTTATTGGAGAACAAGACTAACTGTCTAGCTCTGTATGAGGACTCATTGCGAGGACAGTATAGTCCCTGTATTGCTCCTCAGAAGTTCTAAACTGGTTCTTCAGTTTAATTTAGTTAACTGGGAAAGAAGAACAGCACTACATTATAATAGTCTACAAACAGAGTATTTCCAGAGGTTAACACATTAAAGCAGTGAGTCAGTCAATGTTTTTGCCTCCATGTGCACAGAAGTATTCCAGTATTCCACGTGCAAGCCACCTTTTGTAAGACACGATTAACAATAAGTTGTATTTTAAGTAATGTGGTATTGCAGGTATGTTGACTCGTCAATGGTGTTATCTGGCTTAACTCTAGGGCCCTGGCTCAAAATTTAAAAACAATATGGTGCTACATGGCATCTTCAATGATTCTACATAGCACTATTTGACAAAAGCACTGTATTGTCCCTTTAAAAGATGGAGACCATAAAGCACCAAAATAGGTTCCCCTATAATTGTGAGCCAAGGAAAAGCTTTTGTTGTGTTTGCTAGCGTGGACAACCAGCCCCACCCAGTAAAAACTAATCTTTACTACAGAAACATTACAGGTTTTCTTGTTGAGATACTGGGTTTCAATCTCAAGAGAGACCTGCATCAGCAATGTGACACAAAGTTACATTCAAACAGGATATTTATGCAAAGACAAACCATCACAAACTGTAAAGTAAAAGTGCTGAGGCTGTAGTTTAAAGATTTCGTACAAGAAAAGACCCCCAGAGATGCTTTTTCCAGATTTATTAAAAGTAGCTTCAAATCTCCTTGGGGGAATCATAGACAGCTTCACTTTGCTGCTGTAGTGTGTTTCACGTTGAAGGGGCACCATAGGAGAAGCCCTTTTTACTGAATTATTATGCAGATATGGTACAAAATTCTACTATAGTTTTTGTTTAATAAAAGGTCTGCATAGCCATCTTGGGGCCACACCAGCACAGAAACACTTTACACAATGTACAGAGGAATGAGAGGAACGGTGGTGCATGCTTCAGGCCCCCCCAGCAGGTTAATCCAGCCCTGTGATAATGTCAACACAGTATGTTCACTGTAATGCTGCACCAGCCATTATACCAGTGACTATACTGACTCCACAATGTATTTATTACTGTATCATTCACACTGTCGTTATGCATCTCCACCTCTATGTCTAAAGCTCATGAAAATATTCAATTGACAGTAAATGTAAGAATGATCAATAAAAGACAAAACTCAAAGCTTTGATCATGACTGATGATTTTATTTTGTCACATCAACAGCACAGTAACTGACTCACCACAACCAGCAACAGTTGCCCTGTGGAAACCTTTGTAGAGATGAGGTGATGCATGTTGATACATGGAGGCCATCCCGTGACTAAGTGACGTCACACTCAATCAGCAAACTAATATCAGTTCATCAATGAATATATGATACTGCCTCTAAACGACTTCACGTGTGAAACTTCAGCACAAACCTTGACATAATGCACCGTGGCTGTCCACGCGTGTCATAACAGTAAATGTGACCAAATATAAAAGAAGGAAATTTTTAAGAAAATACAAAATGAGACAAATTAGAAACACAAGTGAAGACTATCATACACGTCAGGTACACAAAGCAAAGCATATCGTTCAAATACAAAGCAATACACACGTCATAAGACAAGCATGGCAGCTGAAGCTGTCTGTCTACAAGGCAAAGCGCTGAGTCATGATGATCAAGCCAAGGCATCGTCTAAAGCATGTGCGTGTAGATACATTTTAATTAGTGCACTAAGATATATTTCATTAGCTTATTGCTGTTGCGTACACATACATCCGAGCATGTGAGTTAAGTACTGTAATGTGTGTGTAGTTACAGTGAGTGCTTTCTCTGTCTAAAGGAATAGATACAATTCTCTGGATGAACTAGTAACATGCAGTGACTCCTTTATCTATCAGCAGGTATGTGGATAACAGCTTGACACAGCTTTGATGCAGCGCGTTTTTCTCTGCACTTTGTTCCATAAACACCGATTTATATTCTGCCCATGTTTTATCACAACATTTAACTGCTCATTACAGATACAGAACTTACTTTATAGCTATTATATTTGTTTAGAAAGTTAAAATAATAAAGCACAGTTAAAAAAGAAAAACAGAAAAAATAGAAGACAAGTATACATGGAAGACTGATATTGTTAATTCTATGGTTACAATCAGATTTAACATATTCAAATAAATAACATTCATAACATTACATAATACTGGTGTTGACCAAACTTTAAATTCATAGCAGCACATTGTTCCAGGGACATTTTTATTCTAAACCTCTGCTCCTTATCTATTCCCTTCCTTCCAGTAGCTACATTATCAAAAATGTTTTATGCATTTAAAGGTGTTGTCAGTCATACAGTGAGTAATTCTCATCAAAACAAATTATAAAAAGATAAAATCATTTTTGTCACTTGGAAATTCAGTTTCACTGAGGTAGGAGGTTTAACTGAAAGATATGCGGATGGACTGCGTATATTTATGAGTATAGTGGGCTTTACAAGGGAATACTGACGACATTTAAATTTGTAAATATTTAGTTAAGACTCTGTCAGAATTAGATTTCCCCCTTTATGTTTACTGAGATGGACTGTCTGCATCTGAGGAAATGATTTCTTGTCCAAAACGAAACTGAACTGCTACATTTTTTCTTTACAGGAAGTAAAATAGACCTTGATATTGTACATGGTTAACTTTCTGCACGAGCTAGGTACACAGTTTCTACATATGCTCACTCACAACATGACCATTTGTAGATCAACAAATCATGCTGTGTTACCTTAAATTATGAGGATTTATTTTTACGCCTCAATGGAAAATGGTGAACATACTGATTTACTGACTGATTAAGGACGATGTTTGACAACAGCAAAACATCCATTTACAAACTCTCACACAACTCGTTGCAGTGTAATCCAAGTCTCATTTATCCAGTTATATGCTCAGTACTTCCAAAAACACATGAAGCTCAAGCGAAAGTTCAGTCATCGCCTCAGCAGTCATCAGCCAAAGTCAGCAGCTACCACCACCACTACCAGTGTCTGGACTGCATGGGGGGGATTTATCTTGCTGCCGCTCAGGCATCCCACGATCACAAATAATCTCCCTCTGGTGTCTAAGTGCCAAAGACTGAGCACTGACATTTCACATTTAACTTCATCTTTATTTCATTCTTCTGTCTCTCCTGATTGAAACCCATTTTTGCTAAGACCTTACTATTACTTACTAAACTGACAGTGAAACTTTTCTATACTGTCTTCAAATCCAGAGTGCTAAGGTTTTTTTTTGTTTTTGTTTGTTTGCAAAAAATGTGGGAAGTACTGACTGAGCATACACCTGGATAAACTAACTTGGATTATACTGTGTTATACTGCTTGTGTGAATGTTTGCCAACTAATGTTTTGATGTAGTTTTGCTGTTGTTAAATGTGGTCCCCGATTAACACAAATCAATCCATGGAGGCATGTAAGAAAAACAAACTTTTCTTCCCGAATTCAAGATAACACAGCATGACTAACTGAATTACAATTGACAATTTTGTGGATGAAGTATTCCTTTAACTTTCTTCATCAGGCAGGTACACAGTTTCTTCATGTGCCTTTAAGCTGAGAACAGCTTGTTTGCTGTGTGCTCCTCAATAAAACCAATAAAACCAGTGTGAATAAATGGACGGCAACAATAACAATATATGCTAAATGCTAATAATTAAAGTAGCAGACACGGCACGCAGCAAAGCCTTCTACCAATCAATATGTAGGCAGAGGAGAAAGAATGCCAAATTAAGAATTAAAATATTTAAATCAGTTTGGAACCATAAGAATTTTAGTCACAAGTTTATAAACACTACCAGTAAACTTCCATCCCAGCACATATACGTTTACTGCCATGGCAACCCACATTAACAGGACCAGGAATTAAGCTCAGTGCAAGTTCAGTTAGGAAGACTTTCTTTATGCTTCATTCATTCATTCACAGTTCTGTCTCTCAATCTCACTACTCCTGCTTTTTCCTGTCAGCTGATTATAGGCATGTGGGCGTCCAGTTAAACCAATTAAATTTTGCCATGGTCTCTAACAGCTGCTGCTGCTGTCAAACTTTATATCTGCTCTCCTCTCTGCTGCTGTCATCTCAGGCCATTCACCTCCAGTCATCACATCCAGTGCCCAGTTTGAGCTCATCACATCTAAATCCTCAGTACCCTCTACATCTCATCACCACCAGCATCTAGACTCCATGGGGGAAGTAAAATATATGACATCACAAATGGAGTCTGTTCGCCAAAGACTATTCACAATTCTCATGTAAATAAAAATTCTGTCACTCAGAATGAGTCTCTCCTGACTGAACTGCTGCTATGATTGTATCTTATCATCATTCGTACACTTCCTGTCTTTCATCAGTTAAAGAGGAAACAAACTGTGATTGTCAGAGGTGTTCATAAAAGTTACCTCTTCTTTGTTAGAGACAAGAACCCACACTTAGTATTTGTGTCCTGCGGACATTTCCTTCTTTTGTACTTCATCTTTTCTTTGTCACTAAAATTACCAGTTTGCAATTATTTGCAATTTCTTCAAAGGGCCAAATGGGGAAAGTGTCTGTCTTGTTTTTTTGAAAGACTGAAAGCATTTCTGCAGGTCATAATCATTAAAACAGACAAAAAACAAGCCATCAACAAGTTTAAAAAAAATAGACGTATAAAATGAAATGCATTAACAAACAGCATTACAATAGAAGCATCACGCGACACTGCTTTCATATTCTATATTGCTTAATTTCCCTTTGACGTGTTCTCGTGTTATAATCATAGTGTATTCTACAGAGCATCATGCTACGTGAGCTGTACCTTTTCTGCTATAAAGTGCCGACTGGAATTATTGCAGTTACAATTAGCAACATAAAGCAGAGCATATAATCTATAAAAAATCCCTCAAAGCTTTGCTTTTAGTCTTTTGCTTATCTGATAGTTTCATGAAAATAAAGACATCAATTAATAGATTTGAGTATTTTACAGAGTGTAAAAGGGAGTTCTGTTTCTTTGTAATGTGTGTGATGTAATGTACGGAGCTGTACACACAGTGGGTGACTGATCGGATGAATGAGGGACTTCCTGGAAACTGGACGGGATGTTTAACATCATCTGAAGGTTTTTGTGAAAAAAATGTAAGCTTTTGCAAGAATTATAACGTCAAAGCCTTTTGTAGGTATGCTTGGATTTGCATTAAGTCTGCTTTATTTATTTATTATGACAGATAATTGGTTTGATTGTATCAGACTTACCAATGTAGAAAAAAAGACACTGGCATTGGTAAGTGGCGTTACATGAAAGTCAGCATGTTTGGTGTTTGTAAACTAGTTTGATAAAATGGTTCATTTTGAAAATTCTTCCATTTAAGTTACTTCATCTTGATTCACGTGATTGTTTAAGCTTAAGATTTTATCACAACTCATGATTCAAATATCATCATAATAATTATGATTGTTTTAACAATTACTTTGCTCTCTAAAAATTAGGTAACCAGATGACTCCACTGCCTGAATAAGTCCTAACTGCATTAGATTTTTTTGTGTTTAGTTAAAAACACAAAAAAATGACCAAGTGTGAGGGTTTATCTACATGAATAAAAGTGATGTCCCACATGAATTAGCACCTGTGAAGTTGTATCTGTGTTTTGAGGAGTAACCCAGATGTAGTTTTCTGTAAATAATGACCTGTAGTAGTGAATAGTGATTTTTTTTCAGCAAATGGTTTTAAAAAACTGAAAGAATCCCCCCATCCCCCATGTTTGAATGGCTGATTACCTTGTATGTCCGTGTTTGTCACTGATAACTCATCTAGTGGTCTCGGTAGATAGCAGACAACCACTAGCCCCGCCTCCTACACATGAATTTGCCAGATGCTTCCTTTTCACCTTTTCCAAAATAGCATATGAGGGCGTTCATACTATCACACTCTCCTCCAGCAAGTGCGCTATCTATGCATCCTAAACGTCTGACCCTTGCATCTTCATGTCAGGGAGAAAAACATAAATAAGAATTTATATAGAATATCTTCCATGACTGACTCAAATGAACTGAGCTGAAAAGACCCCTTCACTCCCTGCCAAGCCTTCCCCAGGTTACTTAATGCATGAATTCATGTATATCCTAAACTGCTAAACTAAAAAAGACACCACTGCCCACCCAGTTGTTCTTCCCCTTGACCCTCCACCCTCCTTACACCATTCTCTCTCTAGTGTCCACAAACTGGACCATCTGTTTGCGAGCGTGGGAGATGACTGGAGTGAGTGGAACGATTGGAGTACCAGGAGTTGAACCAACGGGCGTTGAAGGAGCAGGAGTCGAAGCTGCAGGTGTTGATGATGCAGAAGGGGTCGATGCACCGGGGCTTCCACCTGGGGTGGGGCCCGGAGTTGTACCTGGAGTGGCCGGGATGATAACAACAGGAGACGGACCTGGACTCTCAGATCGAGGCTCCAGGCGTGGGGTCGATGTGATAAAACGAGCCTCCCTGATCCGGTAGGGACTTCTGTAGGTGGAGATGGGCGACAACTCGGAGCCCCAGCCCAGATAGCTCCCACTGGAGGGAGATTGTGCATCCGCGCTGAAGTACAGCGTAGTGGTGGACTCTCCAGGCAGTGATGGCCTTTTCTCTGGAGAGCCAATCAGGAGAGGGGAACGTCGCTCAGGTGACCAGCCGGGAGTCTTGATGTCCAGGGAACCTACGGAGGACGAGGCTTCGGTCAGGGACGCAGCGTTGCTGTCAACATGGCGAAGGCTGCTTGGTTGCCGCGGGGATGAAGGTGTTGGTGAGCCATAAGCAGCACTCTGAAACTCCTCATCACCTTTGAAAATGAAATCACATCGAGTAGAAAGGTAAAGCGTGTTTAACAAAGAAGACACAAATAAAACACTAGTACTTTATACATAAATCTTAAGAACAGAAAGCTGAACTAAAATAAACACCTAAATGTGGACATTTTCTCTCCACCAGTCTGAAAGAAGACCTCTCA
The DNA here is from genome assembly GCF_041903045.1 of Epinephelus lanceolatus. NCBI lineage: Eukaryota > Metazoa > Chordata > Actinopteri > Perciformes > Serranidae > Epinephelus > Epinephelus lanceolatus. The sequence continues at coordinate 26,925,957 of NC_135735.1, read as the reverse complement.
AAACTGACCAGTGCATGAAAAAACAATGTTTTGAACTGGGGTGTCTCACTTTACAAGTGTGCCATATCACTTTTTTGAAGCGATGGTATGTCAGTGTTTTGTCCACAGCTTGTTTACAGCCTCAAAGTGGCCAAACAAATTGCTTATTTCAGGTTTAAAGTATTAGCTAACAGGCAGCATGATCAAATACACCAGAAAAGTATCACAGAGACTGTTGTGCTGTCCAAGTATTAAAACAAATCCATGGCAAAGGTCAACAATAAAAGAAGAACACCTCATGAATATGTTCACTGCATCCTCTCTCCCTTAGTGGATAAAAGTAAAAGATGTTGGTGGCATAATAAATCTACTGTTTGATGGTCTGCAATACCGCAGTCAGCACCTGTGGACAAAATCTTTATCATAGTAACATTTCTGTGGTCACTGAGTGTGTCTTTCTGAGTGTGTGCACCAGCAGGCTTCAGTGTTCATCAAGCCTCCAACCTTTTTCAGATGGTGCAGCACTGGACTCGTCTTCTGCACTCTCTTCAGGAATGACCTCCCGTACCGGGATGATCTCTGGAAAATTTCTTATATCGTGGATTGTTGTGGGTGGAGCTTTTCTCACTGGCCTGGCTACCACAGTGGAGGGAGCTGGCTTTGGTGGTTGGACCACCTCTCTCACCTGCGGACAAGACAGACAGCTGAGCTCCGGAGTGCAGACAGACAAACTCAGAGTAGTAGCAGTCAATGTGGTGGCTGAGCTAGTTGTTTATTATACTCATGAACGACAATCATTCATCTCCACTGTCAAATCCTACACATAGTGGCTCCAAGTATACATGTAGTCCCACTTTATGGTTTAAGAGGGATAAATGATACACAGGACTTGCCTGTGGAGCCTGGGTCACCTGTGGTGGAGGTGGTTGAGGAGCTGGTTGTGAGATCTGAGGAACCTGCGGCTGAACAATTGGCATCTGACAAATCACAGCACAAAATAAGAGTAAGAAACCGTTTTACATAATAGTAAAAGACATCACGTAGTAGGCTGCATGCCAGGAGGGACAGGTTTAGGAAGCACAAAGAACATTCTTTCCACTGAAAAAATAGTAATGAAATTCATATTTTTTTAAAAGATCGATTTACAGGAAGTCTCACTACTAAAAGAAATAGTTCTTCTAAGCAACGTTCAACAACAGGAACCCAACAAACCCGAGGGACATGATGTTCATCAGGGGAGTGAACTTCCTCAGACAGACCCATCAGTCCAGCCAGTCCCCCCTCGCCATACGATGTCCAGATCTTAGTGACATCCCCTGTCTTCATGGCCAAGCGAATCAACAGCCAGTGGTGATGTTTCCAGCCCTCCCATTGGATAGGGAGATCCATGAGGGTCCCACCTCCTGATTAAATTAAGAACCACTGTCACTATAATAATAGGTAGGTAGGTTGGTAGGTAGAGTAGAGTGGGTAGGTAGGTAAGTAGGGTAGGATGGGTGTTAAGGTAGGTAGAGTGGGTAGGGAGGTAAGCAGGTAGGTTGGGTAGGTTGGGTAAGTACGTAGATAGGTAGGTAGGTAGGTAGGTAGGAAGGAAGATAGGTAGTTACGCAAGTGAATAGTTAGGTAGGTATGTATGTAGGTTGGTATGCAGGTAGGAAGGGAGGTAAGTGGTTAGGCAGGTGAATAGGTAAGTAGGTAAGTGGGCAGGAAGGGTGATGGTTAGGTAGGTTAGTCGGTAGGCAGGTTGGTTGGAAGGTAGGTACGTAAGTAAGTAGGTAGGTAGGTAGGAAGGAAGGGTAGGAGGGTAGGGTTGGGTAGGGTTATAATAATAATAATAATACATTTTATTTAAAAGCGCCTTTCTCAACACTCAAGGAAACTTACAGAGCATTAAAAACACAATTAAAATCACAATTAAAATAAATAAAAACAACAGACAAGAGTTGTGTAGGTAGGTGTTATTAGGTAGGGTGGGTAGTTAGGAAAGTACGGTCGGGAGGTAGGTTGTAGGTAGGTAGGTTTTGGTTGGTATTTAACAGACCAGACAGTGTTGCATGGCGATGGAAAGTGGGTGTGACTTTCTCCTCCAATGACAGTGTAGATCCACGTTCAGCGCAGGCTCCACCTATCCCCCTGTGGCGAATACTCTGGAAAATCTCAAAGGACTTGGGGTGGAGGAAACGATAGTAGAGCACCAATGCTATCACTCCTGGAGAGAGAAAGAAACAGATAAAAAGATGAGACACCAGAAGGACTTGAAAATGCGTTGTGCAGGTGTGTGTAAAAGTTTTTAGATCTCAACAGAAAAGATGGAAATGAACATACAGGAGAGCAGCATTTATAGTTTTTTAGTCATGCCAGTGGTAATTTTGTACAGATATCCATGCTCCCATCAGGATGAACTGTGATAAGTTTGGTGATCCCTTAATTTTTTCATCTGGTGCTACCATCAGATGAAAATTTCCAACTGCAATGGTTAGCTTGCTAAACTAACATGATGAACAGGATTTCACCTGCTTAGCATTAGCCTGTTACCATCATCAGTGTTAGCATGCCAACATTAACATTTAATGCAGCCTCATAAAGCCACTAGCATGTCTACGGACTCTTAGTCTGGTGATACAGTGTTGCTGTGTCTCACCGATAAGGAAACTACAGAACACTGCAGCTGGGATCCCCACAGTGTCCCAGGACACCATGGTGAACAACCACGAGGAGGCCAGAAGAAGCAAAGCGTTCTCTAAGAACATGACCTAAAGAAGAATGATCAGAAACAGAGGAAGATGGTTACCCTTTTCCATGATTGAAATCCATATTTGTCTCATATTTGTCTCTTTATTCAGCTTAGTGTATGTCTAAGTGTTTATACTGATTCAAGGAGTGCATTATCAGGATCTCAGGTCAGCTATGCCATCTGCTGGACAGTTTTAAGCAATACACATGTTTTTAGTGCTTGTATTGGCTCATTTTTAACTCATGTCTGTAATGTGACTGTGCTAGGCAGTATATATTTTACCTCATGATTAGTTGTTTAATTTGTTTTTCTTTTCTCTTTATCGGGTCTCAAATGTTGCAGGTATTTCTTTTTTTGTTGATGGCCCTGCCCAAAAAGTCTGGCACACAGGCATGAATGGACCACAAATACACACACACGCACATACCAGGTAGAACCCAGCCATGCGGTATCTGGATTGACCCCACTTCACATTGAGGAACAGAAAGATGTGGATGGCTCCCAGCACCAGGTTGAAGAGTCTCCATCGACTAGTTGAACGTATGATGTCGGTCTGCTGAGACACCATCCAGAAAGTTGCACCCAGCCAGTGCACACCTGACACACACACAACCAATTAAATATTCAACCTTTAAAGCATACATATACCAATTCAGAGAACCTGAGTAGAGGTGATGAACCATAACAGAGTGTCCTTGGCCGAGCAAAAACAAGCCACTCTCTGCCTTATCCAGTAGAAAATGGACTGTCAGGTTAGAAAACATGAGCTTGGGGATGAAGCCTTGGCATCCAGACTTACCAAGGACTCCCAGGATCCACTGTTTGAAGATACGTGTGAAGAGCATGAGAACAGCAAATCGAGATCCCAACATACTGACCTACAGATAGAGAAAATATAGCTGTCACACAAAAAGCCAAACACAGGCATATACGTATGCAGCTTATTAAATTGAGATTACTATACTGAGGGTGTGTGTTGTGCATGTTGACTGCAGGAGGGTTGTGTAACTGCTCAGGTGCCAGAATAACATGTTGGCATTGTACATTTCTGCAAACCATTGATATGTTTCATACGTATGACATAGTTCAGATTACATGTGTATGAGTGGAGTTTCTCATCAGAAAGAAGAGGGGATGATGGATGTCATAACACCTAAGCCAGACAGCTGCCAAGCAGAAGACAGCTGTAGACCACTGTTCAAGACCAACAAATGTTGAGACATTTGAGACATGTCCAGTCTTGTTTGTTGTGACAAAATCGTGTATTTTTTAAGACAGTTCAGAACATATCCAGGTGGTGTTTTTTAAACAGTTTGGGACATGTCTAGCCATGTTTGTAGCAACAAAATGAGGTGTGTTTGAGCCAAAACATGATGTTTTCCTTACCATAACAAAGTGTTTTGTTTTTTGTTTTGGGCAAGCCTAACCACATGTTAACCACAGCGTTGTCACAACATAACATTTAAAACTGAAATGTAAAGAAAAGTAAAGTTTCAACATATCTGCAACGTATGAAATGTACAAAGTAACATATCTGTGTTTTGCAGAAACATGCAATGCCAACATTATTCTGGCGACTGGGTGGTGTGTAAAGATGCCCACCCTCCACAGAAGTCGGCAGAGGATGGCAGCAGGGGTCATTTGTAGGTGTCCTGGTCTGATGAGTGAACAGGCTCTGGCATAGAGGACCAAGGCCCAGGCCAGAGATAACAAACACACCACAAAACACACCGAGGCTGGAGGGGAGAGGGATGAAACAGAGAGGAGAAGAAATGTAAATACTCTGATACCTTGCAATGCTACGTACATACTGTGCATCAAATACAAGTCTGCTGCCTGCACATGCACACTGGAAATGGCAGAGAAATTGTTTCAGATTAAAGCTGCACTAATTGTTTTGTTTGGTTTTTTTTTTTGGCCACTTGGGGGCAGTAGAACAGTTATTGTTCAGGTCATACATGTTTATATATCTATATTGTGAAGTTATCATAAAGTTATTGTAGCAAACATGTTAGCAAACAGCTGTTTACCTGATTCAACAGACATAAAGCAACATCAGCATTCATTTAGAATCATGTTTCTGGTCACCTAATAAGTCTAAGTGCAGTTTTCACTCTCTTTCACCTCTGTATTGGTCTCTACCAACTCCCGAGGGAAATATTTGACACAATGTTCATGAGCTAGTTGTTAACTATAACTTGGGTGAACTACAGCTTTGTCACATTAAGCAGTTATTTTATTCTCATTGTTTGAGTTAGACTATATTTTTTACATTTGATCTGCCATTCTGAAGGCACAACTTACAAACAAAAAATCAATGACACGGTAAATCATATTTGCACAGTTGACCTTGTTGGGAATAGAATGATGTTATGTGTTTTACTATAAGTTGTGTTTCACTATATAAGTTTTAGATGTGTGAACAATGAGAATACTGAGATGATTTCAGCTGATCTGAATGTGTTTGCTTTGCAGAAATGGAGAAGTACAGGAGAGGAAGAGACATGAAGTCTGAGGAGCACATACCGCAATGCTTAGATAATTAGTTTCATATATGGTAAAAAGAATAGAAAGTGATATACAGATAGTAAGGTACAGCACGTGTAGGGAGTTGTGTTGTTCTCTTGTCTTTCAAAACAGGAACCACGCCCCCGCCGCCAGCGGGAAGGAGTCAGATTAACACGAGGCAGGGGCGTGGTGTGGTGAAGGAGGAAGTGGAACTGCCAATGAGAAGAGGACAACGCCTTGCGTGCACAATGACACTCTGTTACGCTCAAATATACTGGGTCAGGGAAAGGACAGGAGGTCAGACTTTGTGAACTGACACACCTTTGTTGTTCGTCAGGGACGTGAAGTTGAGACCCAGAGCTCTGTAATTTTATTCCTTTACTGCTTAATAAACTACATTAACTGAGACCGAATATCTTCTCCTATTGCTTCATTAAAGAACACGCAGGACTGAGCTCACACATAGCACATTAGAGAGTAGGATGAGACTCTTAGTCCATCAACCTGAAGTCTGTTCCGCAGCGGGACAGTACAGACCATTAGAGGACTCTCTCTGGGCTTCAATATTACATTTTTCAACAATACACAGATGTGTTAGTATTGAAGACCACTAGGGGACACTGTGCAGGAAGTGAGAATGGACCAAAACAGTAATGTTGTGGCCTGAGCAGCTGAAATTCTCTACAAAGCTCTGTAAAGCCGAGGGATGCTGCAGAGATAATTCTCTGTGGGTTCCTCACTACGAGCAAGTCTTTTCAAATTGTCATATTGTTACAGCTATTTTACATGCTTTTACCACAACACACAAATAATTACACATGCTATTTCAGACCTTATCACTTTGGCACAAACGCTTTCTACATTTCCTGCTCAGTCTCTCCTTACCTGGAGATTTGATCCCTATATCAGTGCAGATGAGCACGTAGGTCTGCAGCAGCGTCTCAGGGAGGGTGACCACCAACGCCTCAAACAGACGTAAGGCTGATACATCAGCCTGCTGCATGATCTCGCTGTATACATCCTCATCTGGCAGACACATGCACTCCAACAGCCTGTGGAGGTCAGAGATGGATGAAAGGGAGGCAAAGGAGAGGAGGAGAAAAGGAAAAGCCACTACATCATTATCATCATCATCAAATATAAACAAATAGACGTAATGATGCACACGCACAAGGCTGACTCACCTTTTGAAGATACCCAGGTGCAGTATGTGTGTCCAGGTGAGAGACTTCCTGCGGATGCGTCCATCTGACAGGTACCACAGATAACTGAGCCACTGAGGACCCCAGCCTGTGAAAGAATAGAACAAACATAAAAAACGATCCATTGTCATTCAGTCTCCATTGTCATTCAGTCTCTATTGTTATTCTTGAGGACCTCAACTTAAATATTTATGCTGTAAATATAGATTGATATGTTGCTGTTGTTGTTGTTGTCTCACCTGGCAGCAGGAACAGCGCAGTGAAGCCAGCGAGATGGGCATAGCAGTAGTTGTGACCCACCCACAGGTAGTATACAAAGCAATAGATCACTGGGGAAAGAGGGGAGAGACACACAAAGAAACATTTAGATCTATCTGACCAGACGAGACGGCTACAACACAAAATCATTACATCACTCACATTAATGGTTGAAATGAATCATAATGAGTCAGATACACTCCGCAAGCTGTTGCTGAGTGTGCTGCTGATGATGATGCTAAAGAGTTTTTTATAAGATCTGAATCATAAAAACATACAGATTAAACAGGTAAATCACACTCTGCATACACAGTTGCAGGACCATAAAACAGATTAGCTTCAGAAATCACATGCACAATATCACAGTAGCATCTCTAAAATAATAGCTGTCTCTTGATATCGTAGCTCATTATTATCACCAACTGTGTGAAACAGTGTGTAAATAACAGACTAGCAGTATTTTGTACGATACTGCTTATGTTGCAGTGCTTAGAATATACGTGTTTACATCAGGGCAACAGCATTTGTAAGAGTCTTCACCGTTTAATATGACCTCTATCCTAAGCATGCATGGATTACTGAGTAGGCCTACTGGGCACAGACCCAGGGGCCCAAAGTGTTAGGAGCCCCCTGGCCTTCAGCTGCAAATTGTCACACATCAGGAAGTGTCACAGCTCAGGTTTCTTAGGTTAGGTTTTTTATTTCATTCATTCATGTTGTTTGATGTTTTACTTTGAAACTCACATCTCCTCTTGTTTCAGATCACTTCACTTCCTGCGTCTGTGTGTTTTCCCTCCCTATTGATGACTTCACCTGTGTCTCGCTCCTTATGTGTCTAGCCTTCTGTTTCCCTATGTCCTTTTCTTGGATTTTTGGATTTAGCCTGTTGATTGACTCTGCCTCTGACTCATCCCTTGGATTTATTTGCCTCCACTGATAGTCCTTCTGTGTACCAAACCTACCTTTTGACCATTAAAAACTGTGTCATTTTACCCAAACTGTCTCCAGAGTTATGTGTTTGAGCCCACTCTCACCTGGTTGACCAGTCGTCACAGGAGGAGACTCAAAAGTACTACAAGAAAACACTAAAAGACCACAAGACATGCAAAACGACTACAACGAGACACAAACCGACAAAAAATAGACACAAAACCACAAAAAATGGCTAATAACTAAAGAAAGATGCAAAACAACAACCACAAAACAGAAGTAAAACCCCCACAAAGTCTGTGTCTTGCTCCTGTGTAGGAGACATGGTGGAGCCTCTTTACATATCTGCACCCAGGGGCCCATTGTCTCATAATCCGCCCATGTATCTATGGTTTATTGACAACAAGAGTGCAGCTTCCTCTCCTCACTTACAGACTCCTCTCATCAGCTCTGCACTCTGCCTCCCTCCCTCCATCTCCCCACACATGTAATCTGAACCCCTTCAGCTGCCAAACAGGCGGGCTGCCCGGGCAGACTAGGCCCCATCATGGGGTACGCCCATCCCCTCGTCCATTCATACACCTCCAAAAAAAAGGGCGCTGAAATATGACAACATGGCTCCGCTTTGTTTTTATCCAGAAAAGAGCCCTCTTCCGCTGTAATGTTACAGCTATTGGAAATAGATCACCTCTGGAAAACTCAGGCATGAGTCTGCAGTTTTGCTGCATACTGGATTTCATAACATGCAGCGTATAAAAATAGGAAAGAGGCGCACTAGTGCTGACTGCAGACTCTGGCTCTATTATTCATGACAACACAGGGCACAGCTGCTCAAGTGGAAACACATGTACAACTTTATATGTTGGATTATTATCGATGCTTAAACAGATCAACACATCATCTTAAACCCCCCTATGTCTCATCTACAGCATGTCAGCATCTTTCCTCCAGCCGCTGCAGCCCGCACACACTGTACATCAATGTGGCACGCGCCCACATGCACGCGCACGCAAATAAAGTCAAAAAACACACAACAGGGATGAGCGTGGGCAGATGCCACTACATTACAATACACAGACACGTCTTTAGTGATGCTGCACTCGGTTTTATTATCTGTAAGCAGAGCGTATGTGTGTGTGTGTGCGCGCGCGTGTGTGTGTCCCAGGTAAGACTCACGCGCAGTCCTCTCTGCAACGATGAGAAATGCGGTAAAGGCAAAGACGCAAACTTGGCAGCACGGCATGCAGGCGCCTCCGTTGCTCGGAGCCGCTGAGTAGTCTCTCATGGTGGATTGAAACCCTGTAGTGTCAGATTCACGGTGAGATCAGATGTTAGTCTGTAGGCCGGTGTTGTTCTGGTCCCGGTCGGGAGTCGGTCCAGCTGCAGCAACCTCCTGTCTGCTCCGGATCCCCGTCCCAACGTCACCGCCCGTCCCGTTAAAGCGATAGCACTGGTGTAGTGGAGTGGCATCTAGGCACCTGACAGATGTTAGACCCAGGCTGTCTGATTTTAACTTAACTCAACATTTTGAGCTTGGTCATACTTAAACATACTCATGACTCACACCTCAGTGTTCAGGTCATACAGAGTTTGTATGTAGAGTCTAAGTCTTGTAATTGCATGTAAGAGGAGGGTAAAGAGCACAAAACGGGCCACCATATGACTTAACTCACTAAATTAAAGTAATATAGGATATATTTTATTCACATTATGCTCACAAATATGAAAGGCAGTGCCGGACCTAACACATTCAGCACCCTGGGCAAGACCTCCCCTCCCCCCAAAACCCATATATTTTTGATTACATTCATGTTTCATAGCTATTTATTTGCTTGCAAATCTCCAAATTTTTCATCCTCTTGTATTCCCTGCACAACCAATTGTCTTTCAGTTTCTCTTTCTCTAATGCTCTCCACATACAGTCCACCATTTTTCTTTTGTTTGATTTTTATTTTTATTCTTATTTTTTTATTTCATTGTAGTTCTATCTATTTTTTATTTAATTCATTTTGTCATTTCATTTTATTTTTATTTATTTTATTTTGAATGACAAAAAAAGAAAAACTATCTGGGCAATTTTGGCACCCCTCCTCTGGGCCAATTAGAAGATCTACCACTGATGAAATGGCACAACAGAGTAATTTTATTTATGTAGAGTATTTTATGTTTTCTATCTCATTGTTTGTTTTCTATGTTTTACTGTAATGCACATTGTGTTTACCTGTGTATGAAATGTGCTGTACAGATAAAATTGACTTGACTTAAACTCAATATTGGACCATGGAGAAAACTCCAGTGTTTGAAATGTTGCATTAAAGTATCATTGCACCACTTTTTATGAATCTAACTCAGTTTTCCTAACAATCCCAACATTCCATTCAGTCATTTTATCCGGTGGACATGTGTCATGCCACTTTGTAAACACTGGAGGACATGATGAACATGACCAAACTGATTTTTGAGGGAAATATCCCACAAATGCATTTTCCTTCCTTACAAATGTGGCACCATTTTAAAGGGAAATAAACAGGCTTTCCAACAGTATAAAATTTATTGCCAAGAAGAACTGTTACAACAAAGAAACAGTCTACCAAACACAAATTTCCTTACTTTTTGTGCTTGGTTTACATTCCTCCATTTACTTATTCATCTATTTATTTTAATTGTAATTATCTGATTGAAAGCTGTCTTCTCTCCCTTTTGCCTTTGCTCTTTTCTATTTGCCATTCACCATGTGGCTTTTCAAGCTGTGTATAACTGAGTTGTGGTCTGTAGAGTGGAGGGCTGGCCCGGGGAGCAGGGGCACATTATGTACACCAGGGGGAGTCAGACTCTAATAATTGATCATTCTCACAGACTATAAATGAGAAAGTTAACCCAAAGTGTTCATGTTTGTGTGTGGGAAAGGTGTGTAACAGTAGTTGTGACTGGTTGGTAAGGACCAAGGTACCTGTGGTCGTATCTGGAGCAAAGCCTTTGGCACAATTCCTCAGTGTAACCCTGAGATGCTTGATAGTCATGTCCCTATTGATGTAACACCTAAACAAACAAGGTCCAACCCAACCTTCAGCCCTATGGTGTATTGTATATGTTTATGTATGTGCTAATGCTCTCCACTAAAGGAACACTTAGCCACACAAGTTTGTATATCAGTTACTCACCCTGAAGAATAATTTGTTTTTCTCGCATGCCTCCATGGTGAACACAGTGGCGTCTCGGTCAAGGGGGCAGAGACCAGACCACTTGCTGACTGGTGCGGAGAGATGGCTTCTAGTGTGAAAGGCCAGGCGACTACTGACAGCTAGTGTGAACCCGGCGTAAGACATCCAGTGGTACCAACTATGTCGGTATAGCTTGTGGGAAAGGGGGCTAAATGAAGCTCCAAAGTTAAGTTAAATTGTGGTGAGGGAACAACTGGCAGGACCATTGTCAAAGGGGTCTCTTGAACTTCCACCTCAAGTTATCTGAATAAAAATGGGTTCTATGGGTGCCCACCAGTCTCCCCTAAACATGAGAAGGATTGTTCCCAGTAAATGTTTTGCTCATTACAATCAATGTTTTTCTTCAAATTAAAGCTATCTCTTTATGAAAAAGGACAACCTGTCTATTAGAAGAGCAATGAATTGCCCTACATGTATAGATACATAACACATCAAAACAGGATTGCTGAACAACTCACTCGAGAAAACTGACACAGGGAGAATATGCAAACTCCACATAGGTGGAGGCCGGCGGGTTCAAACCTGGATCCCTCTCTTCTGTACGGTGACAGTGCACCACTGTGCTGCCCATATAATGTAACATTAACTGTAAAATAAGGAAACCAGTGTGCGATTCCTTCACTCTGCATGTTGACATAGTTCTCAACTAGTTTATATAATTTGTGTTTCCCTCAGCTCTGTAATCTTTGATAAAATATGGCAACCATTCATGTCCTATTTATCAAGAATGGCCAGTGTTTGCACATATGCATATATACTTGTTTATAATGGGTTGGACAAACAACGTGTGTACTCTTACTATATGTATAGCTCATATTGCAGACATCCATTCAGTAGCTGGTGCTGAACTTCTGGCTGGTCATACTGCCTATAAGAGCCTTTTATTTATTTATTTATTTTTTTTTCCTTTGTATTAAAATCTGAAAATCTATAAATGGAATATGAAAAAAATAGCCGATATAATTCAACAGCATGAGTAAATTCCTGAAATTCAGTTGTGACTTTTGGTTTTGGTGCATCATCCCAAGATGAAAAACTTCTGGGGGTGCCACTGAAAGGATGAAGAATCCAAAAATGGAGAAGACTGTTGATGAATTGAAGTCATAGGACTCCACCTTAAACTACAGTAAACCCAAAACATCTGTTTACAGACTTTAACACAGCTCACCACAGTAACACAAACTAACTGTGGAAGCAGTGGTAGACCAGCAGCTCCGATGTTCAGCGAGGTAAAGTGACTGTTTTTGTCAGTGTAATCTGGCTCTGAAGAGAGTATAGGTAAGTTTCACTTTAAGTTCAGTTCCCTGTTGGAAAGGATTGTCTGTTCGGGAAGTACTGAGCATACGCTTGGATATATGAGACTTGGATTATTACATAAAGTTTGAGAACTTATGCTCTGATGAAGTTTTGCTGTAATTAACCCCTCAGACTTTAAAACAAGGTTCATGCTTAATGAGGGTGGAGAATGACACACTTGTGACAGAATGAAGCTGCCCTCTGCCACACTGTCTTGTTTACTGAGGGCTGTACTGCGGCTCTCTGAGTGTGTCCTCTCAGTCCACAGCACTAGACGTGTTGCCAGCACTGACTTTGGCACTGTGTTTTGCCTTATTTACATTCGCCCTGCCCCGCTGCTCTCTGGCCCCTCTGCTGTGGGACCTGCCTGTGACCTTTGTGGCCTAAGGGCTGTAACCTTGGACACCTGGTGCTGGTGGTCCTCTCTTTGGCACCACTTACCTGCCCACAATCGACCTTTCCTTGGGTTTAGGTTGCATTTTTGCCTTTACCTCTGACAGGGCCTAAACACATCTGACTTGGACAACAGATACCATGTTATTGCCAGGTTATAATTGGTGGAATTCAGTATTCATTTATTATGCTGTCAACAACATCATATTCTACCATCTGCTCTGGGCTTTCACCACAGCTCATTATCTCTCCTTACAGCAGATTCAACACATGGACAACAAACCCAAGAACACGCAACTACTGTTGAAGAAATCTGAGCCACAGTATTTTCATTTTAATAAGGGACTTTACTCAATAATATGTACAGAAAACTGCTTTCATAAACAATTAAAGTGGAATTAAAGTTGTTGTTTTTTTCAGCTCATTACCACATGAGCCAAACAAAGAAAGGCAGCATGGTCCTTGCACACATCAGCCCAGTCACCAGAAGGTTTTTTTTTTTTGCATTGTAAATTTTTGAAAACCATGAATACATTACATTTGTACATTATTTTGTAGTGATTAAGATGTGGTTATGTTTAGGCACAAAAACCACTTGGTCATGATTCCAAAAACATCATGTTTCGGCTTTAAAAAAAAATGTTTAGTTGCACAAGAGCCTCTGGAAAAGCAAGGACAAGTCTGTAAAAAAACACCTAGGTTCCGTGGATCAAGCATCACAATGTGTTGGTGAAAAACACTCAGGTCTGGTTTCACAAACACCGGTGAAAACGTCGTGAAGGATTGCCCCAAAACAGTTGGTGTTGTTGTTTGTAGGTTTTTAGCAGTGCTGCAGACGTCTCATCTAGGTGACATGCCATCCATCATCCCCTTTACTTCCTGATAACAAAGGCAGCTTATATCCTCCTGAGACCTGAACTTTTGTTTTGTTTGCATTTTTAATTTCTCCTATCAATATGGGATAAATATACCCGAAAAGTATAAAAAAAACTAAACACTGTCAACGATAATTAAATCCAAATGTCCTCAAATGAACAACAATTAAGTCCCAACGTCCTAAAACAGTACTTCCTAATTAACAGCGTCTTGTTTTGTTACTGTTGCTAAAATTGATCAAATTTGTTGCCATATCAAACTGCAAACACTATTAATCATAAATAAACATGTTTCAACCGTAAAATGTGATCAGGTTTTGGACTTTGTCCACTTTTGTGTCGGGATCGGCTGCAGACTGACTTGGCAGAGATGGCTGCCATCTTGTTTTTACATGGATTAGTATACTGTGTTCTTATTACCACTAGATGGCACAAAAATGTGTCCACAAACAAGGACAACAGGTCTAAGTTAAGTAGAATGAAGTATAGGGTCAAGTAAACCCAAAATGTGAGGACAGAGGGTCTCGGGAGGATATATGACATCATTTCAGAAACACTGATGTGATTCGTATGAAACACGCAAATGTAATGTATTCATGGTTTACAGCAAAGAACAATGTAATGATTTTCCTCTGGCGACTGGGCTGCAGACATGATGACCAGCTGTCCTGTGTCCATGTGCAACAACACCTGTGCTGCTCAGCCTGCAGCCAACAGATGCAACCAACAGACGTACATCCTACATATTTTATCAACCACCATCTGGGGATGTAGAGTTACAGCAGTAAAAGCACCAGTATGTGTAATTGTATCTTGGCATTGAGCTTCTGTACCTCCTCATTTCAGTCTTTAATTCCAGTATGCACCAATAGAATGGTGAGCTGAGAAAAGTGCAACAACAAAATATCACTGATATTTGAATACATACACTCATGAACAGCTGCAGCACTGCAGCCTCCTTAATGCCTCCCATTCTTTTTATGTACCTCCACATTTCTCAAAAGCACCTGTTAAAATATTTAAAGTTATAAAATCCCTTGTGTAGTTTTGTGAGCTCTGTAGGTACGTTGTGTCTTTACTTGTTGGCTTTTCAGGGCATGAGGACATTCTTCTTCCCAACACTTCAGTGTCATTTTGTTGTTTTGGAGGAGTGAGCCATCACAACTCATATGTTTCCCTTGTTGTTTACAGAGTGGAGGGAGCCGCTCTTGGCAGTACTGTCACTAGTAGTTTGATCTGTAAGAGTCTCTTTGGTGCAGTGAAGACAGTACTCCTGATCTGATGGTTTATGTTCATTTCATCCAGTGTTTTTTCTTTTGTTTATGTTCCTTTATCCGTCTGCCCGCCTGTCAGGCTCCGTGTCCTCCTGACTATCTGCCTGTTTGACTGTGCGTCAGTAATATCTGTTGAGACTTTGAGTGACTGTACTGATGTCTGGTTGTCCGTTCATCCAGATCTCTCGGAGAATCCGTTCCCGCTCTTCTAGCCGCTGGGCCCGGTCCAGCTCTGACGATACACACAAAACACGCACACATGCACAAAGACAAGGGTTACAGCACGCCCATACACTGTCCATTCACATAACAATCAAATTTCACATCACTGACTTCTATTTTAAAGTATGAGTATGTGTGTGTATGTCTAGTGATAAACAGTCTGTGAGTGAATATGTATAAAGGTGCATTAACACATTGTATCTCTCAATGAGTCTATTACAACTTTTAAATACCTGTATAAAAATTTTTTACACAAAGATTAAAAATTGAATTATTCTTACTCACATCACAGTTCTAACTGTTCTGCTTTGCTTGTCTACGATACGATACGATACGATACGATATGATACGATACGATACGATACAATGCAATATGATACAGTATGATACAATGTGATGCGATACGATGCGATGCGATATGATATGAAACGATACAATGTTCTTCATTGGCCCCATAGGGAAATTTGCCTTGGACTCAGGAGCTGGACAAGTATTGCTGCCTTACAATAATAGTCCAGAAGAAAAGAAATGCATACACCATAAAAAAAACACAGTATACAGTACTGCACATCAGCCACTAATGTATTGCACATAACACCAGCACACAACAGAGCACCATAAGCAAAACACAACACAGCCCCTAAGTATCAAGCAACGTTATTTAAAATCTGATTAAAGTTGGCACAAATGAATTTTTAATATGATTCAATTTAAATTTGGACATCCTGTATCGTCTGTATGAAGGTAAAAGCTTGTACTCAGTGTGGAGGATGTGGGAAGAATCAGAATCAAAACTGCTTTATTAAGTTTTTTTACTGGTTTAAATCAATGATTCAGTTTGTTTTGGAGAGGAAGAGACCTCTGTGGATAATTTGGCTCCTAGTAAAAACTTCCCAAACAATAAATACTGAAGGAAATCTAACCATGAGAAGTTTTAGCTGGTTGCAGTCCTCACCTAGCCTGGAAATCCAGACCCAAATCTAGAAAGATTTAGGGTCTGGCCATGAGTAATGAAAATGGCCCAACTCGAAGGGCGGCACCAAGCATGCATTTGTAAATATCACTGCACTCAATTGGATAACACTACGACCAATCAGAACAATACACGGGGTGACGTATCCAGAGCTTAGCTACCAGCAGAGCTAACTGGTAGTTTAGACTCTTGCCGTATCCGGTCGGCAAAACAACAAAAACGTCCTTCTTGCAAAGGAAAGACTCAAGCGCCGTCTTCTGTTCCTCTTTTAGAGAAAAGGCCAAGTCTAACTCGTTCACTGTAGCGGCCAAAGCCGTTTCAAACAACTGACGTTAATCCGTAGCCATCTTGCAATGTTTACTGACTGGTTCCGGACTTTGTCGTCGCAGCACTGGCGTCATCTGTTTAGCTCGCCTCTGGCCTGCCTATATCAGATACACTGATGTGATTGGTGCAGCTCGGTTTCATGGGAATAGATAATGAGCATCATTACTGACTGCCAGAGTGACTCGCTGAGCAAATTCAAATTGTGCTCTAGCAAGAACTCTGGATTTCCAGGGTAGTCCTCACCACTATACTCCAATAAATCCTACCCACTGCTCCTTTAAGATATTTTATTTAAGTAAAGAAACCATACTATAAAAGATACTAAATTACATGTTAACATCATAAGGCAGCTGAATTGCCCCTGTCAGAGTATTGTGCTATAAGTTGTCGGTGAAGATTCTCAGTCATCCAGGTCATGGTAATCGTAAGTGCTATAGGCTATAGTCAGTGTGCTTCCTTTCCCTTTGCTTTCTTTCTGTCTTTTCTTTTTTGGAACCCTGATTTCCCTTTCTTGGGGAAGACAGAAAGACATAAGCAGCATAAGCAGTCACCCACTCGGCTCAAGTTTTTCAAACTAAAAATAGCCTATAGACTCCTTTCCCATTGCCAGTGGATCAGCGCTGTGTACATGGCTCTACAGCAGATGAATATGCCTTTCTGCCTATGAAAGCCAATGAAAATGTTACAGTGGTTACTTGTTATTATTTATCTCTCAAACTTGGTGCTGACTAAGTTGGATCAATGTGTGAATGCTGCTTGGGTGGAGACGGACATTATTTGGGGTGGTGTCTCATTGCATCTCGTCGGTAAAGGAGCTAAAATTAGCGCGTTCACTCCTGTGTTGTGTTCCCATCAATGCTAATCAGAGCCGGAGGGGACAAATAGTCATTTGACCTGGGTGTGAATGTCGATTTAAACCTTTACCATTGCATTAAAAAAAAAAAAAAAACAGGTGTTAGTGGGTTTTTGTGCAGTGGGAAAGGGGCTTAAGTTTAGAAACAAGTCCCCGTGCAAAGGTGGACTAAACCATTTTGTGCCTTCAAGAGGTGGGAGGGGCCCTTAGAGAGCTTCGACTATTTCTTTTTTTACAGAATTTAGTTTTTTAACCAATTTGTTCAGCCAATTTTAATTCATTTACGGCACTGATTATTTTTTTAATAAAAAACTACAAACAAAACCAAACTTTTCAATCCAGGCATTTTGAGGGGCCGCCTTTCCATTCAGGCCCTGGGTAATTAGTCCCACTTTTCCTCCGACTACGACACCCCTGTATATTTGTAGAGTAGTAATAGTAGAAGTGTAAACTAACATAAAATTGAAATACTCAAGTACAAGTACCTTAAAATTGTACTACAGTAATGTGGTTAAGTTATCACATGTGCTACCTACATGATATACTGACGACTGTTTGAGTGTTTGGATTTAATGGTCTTCATATGACGCATGATTCTTCATATGTGTGTGTCTGTTAGAGATACCCTCGGCTGATGTGAACATGCTGGCATGCAGCAGAGCTCTCTCGAAGCGTCTGCGTCTCCGTGCCGACAGGTCAGACGTATCATCCCAGTCCTCTGATTCACTGTCCCCAGTGGGCCCCGTCCCTCCAGCGGCAACAACAGCAGTGTTGTCTGGATTACTGTCAGTGGCCTGATGGAGGGGACAGCCGTGATGGCGACGGTGATGATGCCTGTTCCTGTGGCGACTGTGAGGATGCTTACTGTTGCCATAGTGACAGTCTGCTCGACAGTGTATCTGGAAGACGATGGCGCAGAGTGTGACAAGGAGGCCGACACAGACACCGCCCAGAAACACCAAGGCAGTCCTCTCAGGTTGGTCTATGAGAGAGAGGAGGATTAAAGAAATGCAGAAAAGTTTTCAGTTAATCAAAATGTTGAACACAGTCACAGATCCTCTCCACCCAAAAATGTGTTTTTAAGTCTCCTAAAGTGTCTGACCTTGACTATACTGACTTGTATCAGTGTAAAGTTTGTCACTAGAGAGATGTTTTCGCATTCCCCTACTGAGGGGGGCAATGCTGTGCACTGCTTTAAAATCTGAGATTCAAACGTAAAGTGGACAGCTAGATTAGGTGCTCACTAATTCAAAAGCCAATTGCTGTCTGTTACAGGAAACACACATCGACAGAAGAGCAGACTTCAACACAACACCAGCAAAGAAACCTGAAACCTCCATTACAGTGCGCACTTGTCAGTACAGAGAGCAGAGTTAGCATTAGCATAGCGAAAGTTTTGAGATGCCATGCCATTGTTTCGACGGCTTAAAATTCCCAAACCCCATTTGTCCAGAAAATGTCCCACTGAACCGAAAGCCCATTTCTCCAACAGCTCATTATCCCAAACGCCCATTGCTCGGAAGTGCCGTTTCTCCAAAATACACACACTCTACAGTTAGTTTAAGTTTCCTGACCTTTGGAAGCATTTCTCAGCAGCACTCAAGCCACCGTGGGTGTTTTCCACTGACCTGTCCCTGCTTTTCCAGCGACTTTTGTGCCATCAAACATGGGTGTTTTAAGCCAAACAATTATCTTTTCCTAATCATAACTAAGTTGTTTTTGCCCTAAATGTAACCACACATTCACCATAGTCTTGTTGAGAAATATAACGTATCTGTGGAAACATGCATATGTAAATGTAATGTAAGTTTCAATATATCAGATCTGATTAAATCATTGTCCTCTTATCTGAGAACAAGTGTTAGCTAAAACAAGAAATGTATTTAACAGGGGTCCATGTGCTAGTCAAGGAAATATCTTGTCCATAAACTGTGGTCCATGGCCCCACAGGGGTCCTTTAGGAAATCCATGGGGTCCCCAGAATGACGAGGGCTGCTACTCCCTCATTTCATTGATCTTATAACACAACAAGAGCATAATGATGACGACAGTGTGATCACACATTGTCACAAATGGCAGTTTTGCTGATTGGACCTACCTGCAATGAAGGTGTAAGCTGCCAGTATGTTGCTAAGTAATGCCATCTCCTGGGAGACCACCTTCACCTCCATAGTTGGAGTTCCTGTCGGGGGAGTGCTCATGATTGCGCAGCTAGTTGAGCTTATTCTATCGTCCTGCAGATGTCAGTGGAGTTCATACTTCATGGCTCCCCTGGATTGTTAGGAGGGGGGCAAGAGGTCAGAAGTAAAAAATGATAGGGGTTAAAAACAAGGAGAAAGAGGAAGGAGGGTGAGAGGGAGCACAAGGGAGAAGCATGAGGGACAGTTTTTTTTCTACAAATCATCATATCTTTAAAGGATCATATTGTGCTCATTTTCAGGTTCATACTTGTATTTGGGGATTCATCTAGATCATGTTTACCTGCCTTCATTTAAAAAAACAACATATCTGTCTGAATGTACCTGTATTCTCCTTCTGTCTGAAAACACTCAGTTTTAGCACCTGTCTCGTTAAGCCCCCCATGCCGAAATAGCCCAGTCCACTCTGATTGGTCAGTGTTTCCAGGTCTTCCACATCTGCACTCTTTGCATGTCTAATTTGTTATTGCAGTCAGAGAATGACTGTAATGGCACTGTAACAGCACTTTCTACTTTCACATAGTATAGTGTGACATCACAACTTCACAGAAGTCATTTAAAGGCACAGTGTCTGAAGACAGACAGCGCATTTCTCTGTCAACATGTTTTCATCCCAGCTCCTCAAATACTGTCACTTTGTCAGGCGAACTACACATCAAAATATGGCATGCTAATTAGCCTCCTGTGTCAGTTTGGACGTTCAGGAATACCCTGCCAATTAACGCTTGTCACATGCATTGTGTCTTTTCAAAATACACTTCTGTTTTCACAGGAAGTGTACAGCTTCTGCTCATTAGATACATACAGTCTCTTTTCAAAATAAACTTACAACATAGGTAAAACACATAGTTAGGTTTAAGCAACAAAAGTCTGTGGTTAGGTTTTGAAAAAACAATCATGGTTTTTAAAATGGCTCGACTTTTGGTTTCACAAAACAAACAGTGGGCTCCCTACTTTGAAATTAAAAAAAAGACATGCAAATTTGATTTATTACAAAATGGGACCTTTAAGTTCAATTAATAATATATAGATTAATGCAGATAATCTAAAAGCATGAATCTCACTCCTCTTCTACCTGTAGATCTCCATCCAAAGCTTTAAAATAAACCAATAAAACTGATTTGCATTAACAGTGAGTTATGGCAGTTCACCCTGTTACTGTGTATGACCTGCCATAGTAACTGTTTATTTCTACATTCTTTACCTTGTTTGATATGTAAATTGACCTTTTTCAATGAAATGATAGTGATCCTGTTATTCTGCAGAGGTTTTTGAAGCCCTGTGATTCAGGACTCACAGTCGGTGTTATTATGTGATCTGACCGTGCTCATTAAAATGATTCGAATTCAGACTGTGTTGAAATATCAAAGTGAGTTTAAAAAAATATGCTCTTGTAAAAAAAGGTATCACCAATCATTTCTATTTATCCAGAACTGAAACTTGTCTCATACGAAGAGATGAGGTAATTGTATAATTATAATACTTTGGAAACTTGGATGCCTTACACCCTAATCTATATGTCTTCTCATACCTTTCCCCTAGCTATAAACAAGCCTGAGCTGTTTGCCTGCAGGGTTTAAGAGAAAAGGCAACAAAGGAATCAAACTAAGGGGCTTTCCCCTGCAGTCACATGCCAATATTTAGATTTAAGATTGCACACATACTTTACTGCACTCATGCATGACAGAACAAATACAACAGTAAACAGACACAAACACAGCATTCTGTGCAGAGGAAAATTACACAGAGTTAAATACATCAAGTTGAGGAGGGTGTCTGGAAGAAGAGGGAAATGAAAATAGACAAAACAAGATTGCAAAATGAGCTGTGAAGTACATTACACAAAAATAAAGAAAGAGGCAGAACTGAGATAAAGACTGATGTCTGATACACAAGGAGAGTAGTTATTCTTTATTGGTATATCTATCATGGCTTGATACCCCATCTGAACTGCACACACACGCACACACTGTGCATTTCAGAGACAGACTGTATACACTTTTTCTTGCACTGTGAGATGTTAACATTTACACTCAAATCCAACTTTTATATTGTTGTGTATGGTTATTCATCTTGAACAATATAAAGGATTATAAGAGGCCCTACCCAATCAGTGACACACCAGTCCCTTTTACACTGCCTGTTCAAGGTGGGAATATCACACCACTATGCCACCTCGCCATGCTGTATGAAGGTACGATCGTGTAATGAGGGTCAGAGTGGTCTCGCCTTTAAGCCACCACAGGAGATAGTAACAGCACCAAAATGGTGTCTGTATAAACAGGACAGCCTGCAAGATAGGGTCATGGGTGGCACGGGTGTGACGTTTTGCCTATTTGTCAAGAGTGCAACCCACTGCAGGAGACATAAAAAGTAGCTGTTAGCAATTAGCAGCTAACTCAAAGAAGGAGAAGAGTGGGCGTAAATGTCAGCAAAGTGGAAAAACAATGAAGTCCATGTGGTCCTTACCGTCCGAGCTGAGGATGAAATAAGCAGCCATGTAACAGAGACAGTGACTGATTGTTATTGTTTATAAAGTGCTGATGACACATATGTTATATGTCACGCAAGAGGCTGACACTGTTGTGTTACATGTAACACCCATCAGGCCTTTTTTGATTCAGCAAAGCTGCGATGCAGCGTATAATCAAACACTAGAGCGGGATGATGCCGCTATTGTTTGGTTCTATGTAAAAATGCAAAGGTGGCATAAATAAGGGACTTTGTAGCAGCCCTATAGCACTATCTCTGTGTAAAAAGGGCTATAGTCTGCTCCTAATACCTACTCACTCCCACAAACATCGGACAGTAACTGACGCATCAGGCATTCAGGAGTTAAACTTCGTTCTCCTCTCCTCCTGTGTGAGACTTACCCGTACCCTACAAAGTACTTCCTCAGATCCCTTTGAGCAAACCTAGATGATCTACCTGTCTGCCATGTGTGACAGATGCTCTCAGGCATCAGCAGACCTGAATCACAGGAGGTCTTTTTTTAATGTCATATTTTAGATATTGAAACTGACTGTGGACCCACTGCCCCAGATCGGTATCTCTTTTCTGAAATGCAAAACAGCTGAAAAGAATTACAAACAGTGACATGGTGGTGAAGATTCTCAGTCATCCAGGTCATGGTAATCTAAAGTGCTATATCGTAGGCAACTGGACCTCCTTGGGTTTCTTCAGTTTGAACTGTTAGATCGAACTCTTAGATTAGAGGTGAAACATCTTCGAGAAACTCAAGCAAGCCCAGCGGCCTACGATATAGCGCTTAGTATCTCAACCACTGACAGCCTCGCATATCTCAGTTTGTAACAATGCAATCTTTTGTGCACAATTTGGGCCATTACCGTGTTCCAATCAGATATATCTTGTGCAAACAAAATCACAACTTCTGCACAGGAGATGATTCATTTGTTTGCACAACATAAAAAAAAATCACCTTTCAGGACTTTAGTTTAGTTTTAGGTAACAATAATAACAGGCAGATGTAACTCAAGTCAAGGCAGAGTAGTTGGTCACCAGTCTGTCTCTGGAGTGAACCACTAGGGGGCGACATACAGCCATCAGCCCACTTCCTCTCTGTAGGTTGTAAATATAGAATCAGTCAGATCATCATGTACAGTAGCTGACCTTGCTGGTGGACACAGACACGCTCACACTGGCACATCATAGATGTGATGTTACTGTCATAGACCAGCTGGTGTCACAAACTGAGCGAAGTCTTGAGTGAAAACAAATATTTTACCAGATTAACCCTTTACCACACTGTTTAAGGGTTTTAGAGTTTTGCGCTGTAGTTTTTACCCTCTTTAGTAACTATAAAATCCATAAAATCACAAAAAGGCATTGACTATGAATCAGTTTCTGTAGACTCCAGCACGTTGACTTCATTGAATAGTCTATGAGGTGAAAGTGTGGACTTAAAATCAAGCATATTTCAGCTGTCTCGTTCAGCTCTCATTCAGCTGTGTTGAGCCAAAAATGATATATGGATGTAATATACATTTGCCATGAGCCTGAACGTGTTATGAGTTTGTTTACGGGATAAGTATAGAGTATATCAACCAATGTGACATACCTTGCTCACAGTAGTTTGGCAATGTAGCGTAGCGATAGAAAACAAATACTGTATTGTGTCTAGACATGCGGCCTCACACCCAGACTGGAACTCCCCCATACACACTCAGAATTACATTGTGTGTGTGTGTGTGTGTGTGTGTGTTACTTATTGATGGCTCAGATACTAAATATAGAGTATCTTTAATTCCTTAGGCCCAGACTGTGTGGTGGCAGACAGAGATCAGGAGAGACGTCAGAGGGGAAGTGGGTATAAGGAGTAACAGAGCTGAAGTCCTGGAGAGGATCCAGGAGGATCCTTCCTTCTCAGCATGGAGAGGAGGACCGGGAGGGAAACAAGATGAGTGAGGAAAGAGAGGAGACTCCACTGTGTCTGCATTTCTTTCTCAACTTCCTCTTTAACCTGATCTGCTGTAAGCTTATGGCTCCACAGTCTGAGAGACTTTAATGAAAAAGGTCTGATTGTGTTTTTAGCTTATGGAACGCTTAACTTAAATTCTATTATTATTCTAAAGGAAATTTGACCTACAGCAGGCACCAAGACACAAAAAATACACAAAGAACAACATCAGATATAAATACAAAAATACTTGAAGTCCTCAGCTCAAGTGAAAACAAATATACAGCTACCACACTGAACCAGACACTGAAATGGTTTGTAAACAGCACAGTAAATGAATCGTCAAGTCAAGTTAAGTGCTGTGCAGTGGCAATATATTCACAGCTGTTGTGACATGAGACTGTGAGACTGCTCTTAATAAATCCCTTAGCACTGACCTATTGCTTAAATGTGCACATTTAAAAGATTGTAATTTCAATACTTGCTCAATGATGAATATATTGACATGTCTCTGAAAATCCCCTCACAGCTTTCACAGCTGGTAGTTTGTGGAAAAGACCTTAGCATCATCATCAGTGACCTATATCCTTAAATATGTACATTTCAAGGATGTGATTTCAATTGCTGGCTCATTTGTGAATATATTGATGTTGAATCACGTCGTGTGTCTGTGACATCCTGTCATAACTTTTAAAAGAAAACTTCATTTATTTATTTTACAAACTGACATATGTGACATGTGTAGGGGCTGCCACTCTCTTTAATGGGAGTGGTTTGAGATTTCATGTTAAAATGCTCAACATTTCAACAGATATAAACATGTTTACAGCCTGGTACAAAAAACTTTTGGTCTCTATAGCTAATTTCAACATTCTTGAAAACTGTAAATGGGCGAATTTTGAAATAATTTTCCCATTTACAGTTTTTTTTTCTGTCTGCCTACAGTGTCCTCAGCTCCTAAGTCAGATCCACCCCTCACTCCTTCACAGCACCAGCCTCTCATGAAATTTTGTCACTTCTATCTCCAAAGAAACAAAATGGTACACTGGTAGAAAATGAACAACAGTAAAGCTACCCTAGAGAGAAATCGATAAGCCTAAAGCTACTTAGAAAGAGTTGTTCAAAGTAAAAAACAATCAAACTGACAATGTACATGTGATCCAACATTTTAAGAGTACATAATAAAAAGGAGTAATATGTCAGCAAAAAATGCACTTAGTTGAGTTTATTGTATTCATGGTTTCATGGTAAAGTACAGTGTCAGTTTTGGTTTGGTATACAGTGTCCATCAGTCAGACACCTGCCTCCAGGAACTAGAATGAATGGAGGGTTTGCACTAAGCAGGATCCCTCAGTTAGCCAGGTAACTTATGAAATAGCTTGCAACCGCTTCTCTCAATATTTGTTAATGAATAGCAGTCATCATGGTGGCATGGTGGTGCAGTGACCCTGGTTCGAACCCAGGGTGGGGGGGTTCCAACCGCGGAATTTGCATGTTCTCCTCGTGTCCTCATGTTTTTTTTTCCAGGTACTCCAGCGTAGTACTTCACGTAGGTGTGAATGTGAGTGTGAATGGTTGTCTGTCTTTATGTGTCAGCCCTGTGATAGTCTGGTGACCTGTCCAGGGTGTACCCTGCCTTTCGCCCAATGTCAGCTGGGATAGGCTCCAGCAGCTACAGTAAATGCATGAATGAATAGCAATCTTCAATAGTAGTAACTAACTGTGGTCAAAAGGGGTAGAGAAGAGCAATGGTAAAATGGAAATTTAAAAAATCTGTCCTTTCCTTTTATGGCACAAAATTGTTTGTAGTTTTTGTAGTTAACTACACAAAAATGGCAAAAAAGTAAATTAACTACTGGAATCAGTGTGCAGATATGACTGTAGCTGAACTACCAGCAAGCTACTGCAAAATGTAGTTAAACTATGAGTTCATTACATGTAGTTACTCCCTAACACTTCCTACTAGGTAGTTTCCAGATTAAACTATCTGATTTTGACTTTGCATTCTGTGGTTTGACTGAATTTTACTGCTCCAGAAACAAACCCGTCAACATCATCTTGTCCAGCAATTAAAAGCTGGACAAGATGATTTTGCTTAACAGCGCTAATGCAAATAAGCAGCTATCACTCAGTGTAGTTAGTCTTGTGTCACAGTCTCAGATAACAGTGTTTATATTATCATCACTCACTGAGTTCACCAACACTCAAATCCTGCAAACATTTACAACCCCCTCTAAGCATTTTCAAAGATAAATGAGAGTCTGTGTCTTAAATAACTTTTATTCTCCTTATCTGAGAAGTTGTAACACTTGAGTTAAGCAATATCTGCACATATAAGTGACACTTTAAATCTGTGAACTGTGCTTGAAGCATATAATTACTCCAAAAATGTGCGAAGCCCCTCGGCTACACTAACATTCTTCACTAACATCTCATAAGGTTCTCGTCCAAAACTTTTGCATATCTTCTTCCAAATAAAATGAAGCTCTACAGATGAGCGTGTTAATCCGGTTATGGAAATACAAACCCAGAGTGCAGCGGGGTTAAAAGGACACAGACATTGATTTTCTCCTTTTGTAGAGCTTTTTTAATTTCATGAGCCTGTTATGATTTCCCCTGCTGACAGCTTTAAACACATCTCATTACATGTTGATGTGTTTTCATTGGGTGTTTATGAGATTTTTTCCCTGCTAAACCTTTTATTAATGATCACAAACAGGCCTAATCACTTCATGAAGATAGACCAGACCTCACGACAAACAACTGTAAATGTATCGTGCCATGAAAAGAAGATCTTTAAAAACGAACAGTGAAGACTGAAGAAGAAGAGGCCAAACCTGCGTGTGATACTGTCATGCCATGAGGCTGTAAAGGCACGGCAGAAGTTTAAACTTGAACAAATAAAAAATGGATGATGCTCTCAGAGACTATCAAACTGGCCTAATTTTTGCAGATGTTTTCTGCTGTAAAAGCTCTGAAACACAAGGCGCAGCACTCTTGACCCTTTAGTGAACACTGGGATCACACTGAGGAACAAATCTGCATGTCCCCTGTCACATCTGTGAAAACATGTGCCCAGTAAAATGCATTTATGTCTCATCATTACCATAAAAACATACCTCAGGCCTGTAATTATGTTGCAAAACTAACAAAACAGTCAAAAGGCGACGCAGCAAGTGCAGGAGGAAACAACACGACAACAGATCGCATGACATTGCAGTGAAACATAACACAAGCGAACACAACACAACCTCGGAGCAGTTCTAAATCCACCGACTGTCAGGGTCATTTTGTGATGTTGTGTGTAAATGCTGCAGGACGTGACTGCCCTTCTCTCTCCTGTTCTTGCTCTTACTCTCTCTTTCTGACTGTTGGATTTGTCATTTTGGGTTACTGTTTGTAACAGCAAAAAGCATGTCACCATGCCATCACAAGTAATTCATAGTTTAGTGTATTACAGGCACACTTTTTTTTATTTAGGATTTCTTGACTCAAAAATTAAAGACTGCTGTGCTTCATAATTGCATCTATGCAACATTTATGAACAAGTACAAGCAGAGAAAGAACAATATCAGTGTCTCAACAGGTAAGTGTAGAGACAGCTCACGCCATAATTTACTATCAGGCAGCTGAGCATCAGTTATGTAAAGACATTAGTATAAGAGTCTTGGCCTGCAGCCACAGCCACTCTGATGTGCAACAGTCTAGACAACAGGAGCTGTTTACACTGACGATCAGACAACACATAAGTGGATTTCTCTCAGTTTATCTCACTCACTCTATTCATTTATGTGACTCAAAAGATATTTAAGAAAATAAATCTGTTTTTTATTAGATGAGAGTTAAAAGTATGATGAGAAAATGGATACCACTTTCATGTCTGTATGGTAAATATGAAGCTACCAACAGCAGCCAGTTAGCTTAGCTTAGCATAAAGACTGGAAACAGAGGAAACCGTTAGCCTGGCTCTGTCCAAAGATAACATAACAAACATGTTATATCTAATTTGTTTAATCTGTATAAGAGCTTAAGTGTAAAAACAACAATTTGCCTGTTTAGGAGGGTTACATTATGAACGATGTCTTGGCCAGGTGGACCAGCAGCTTCCTGATGTCTCAGCTGGTAACCTGGCAACAGGTCATTGTCAAGACACAGACCAAATTACAGTGTTTGTTTGCAATAACTCCCAGGAAAAAAACGCTTGGGTCATGTAGGCCTACATGAAATGAAACAGCGCTGAGCAAACACTGCCCTAATTGGTCTGTTTTTAGCTACCTAATCATTATCAGTTTAATTTTTACACTATATTTTCAATATTTTTACCACTTACACTGATATTGATTTATTTTATGTTTTTTTGTATGTGGTTGAAAGACGTTTTGCTGCAGGCTCCGTCCACAGCAGTACATTTTTTCAGCATCTGTGCCAGAAGATTTGGTTTATGAAAGACGCTAGCAAAGCAAACAATACATAAAATAAGCATGGCAGAAATGTCAGATAGGTTGGACCAGCATGTTTACCTTACAGTAACGGCTGACAACAACAAAACAATGACAACAAAAAATAAACAAGTTTGCTGATTTCACATTTGATAGTGTAAGGTCATGGTGATTCGGTCTATAGCCCAGCCATGACCTGTTGTTTGTTTAAACTGCTTTAGAGAGATGTTGATTTTTCTATATATGCATTTGGGGGACATACCTATGTTCCCTGGGTCCTGTGTTCTTAAACTAATGTTTTAATGGTAAGGGATATTTTTACATTTCAATCTCCAAAAAAATGAAGGAATATTAATGTTTCCATTGCAATTTAAATGGCAAAAATCCATTCAGCCACTGTGGAGATATTAATGTCTGAAGAAAATAAGATAACTCTCTGGACAGCAAATTTGAAGGAACATAATCTCTTCAAACATTTCCTGCATACGTAAGCAGAATGTGTAGGCAACGTTACAAGATTTTGGTATCTGAAGTGTTCTGGTTTCTGTTTGTAGTCTGATTGTAGTTCAAGCAGTATTGACCAATCATGTTTGAACAGCAGGTAGACATTCTGTGTGGAGAGGTGAAATATGATGTGGTCTCAGAACCCATCTGCTCTCATCTGATGACGAGTTAGTTTTATTAAGTTTAAGTTTATTTACTTTTATTAATCCCCTGAGGGGAAATTCAATGTTTTCACTCTTGCTTGTCAATTACATACAGGTCTGAAAGACACACACATGCACAAACAGGACCTATACATGAACAAAGTGGAGAGATCTCAGTGAGGGGGCTGCCCTTTGGTCAGGCGCCCCGAGCGGTTGGGGGGTTCAGTGCCTTGCTCAAGGGCACCTCGGCACCCAGGAGGTGAACTGGCACCTCTCCAGCCACCAGTCCACGCTCCATATTTTGGTCCAGACGGGGACTCGAACACGCGACCCTCGGGTTCCCAACCCAAGTCCCTATGGACTGAGCTACTGTCACCCCACATTAGCTTTTTAAAATTTATCTGCATACATTTAACTATAGAGATTAGCAGTATTGATTGGCACACAGAGCAGGAAGTGGCTTGGATATCCGCTAGCTACAACAGGGGCACATTGACTTTAAAGTGGTGTGCACCGTTTTGCTACAGTGTCTGGGTTGGACGACGTGTGTTCCTCAAGACGGTGTAAAACAGGCTTTAAGGTACAGGATCTCTAATGTGGTGGGTGCGTCAGGGGTGTTACCCAATCAGCAGTGACCTGTATGCAAATAAATCTTTAGTAGATCTTTATTGATTATACTTACAATTTGTGTTTGTATTTCTTTCTTACTTTGCCAGTGTAAATGTTTTCTGTGCCAATAAAGCGCCTTTGAATTGAACTAAATTAAACCCTGCCGTATTAAAAGGCAGTGCGCCTGCGTAACAGAACAGGGTATTCAACGCACCAGTGTTTCTGTTTGAATAAACATTTTGCTACATTTTATCGGTGCTGAACGCAGCCTAGATCAGCCCGAAATATCAGCCCTTGCACCCAGAGGCTTTATCGTCGTGACTCTGATCGCTGATGCGCTCCAAGATTGCAAGTAGTATGACATCAGCAGGGTACAATCTGTACAGTAGACGAGTGATTTTCAACATCTGACCCAGAGAAACATAAATTTGGTGAGAACATAAAACCTTCTGAAAGGCGTCGTTAATGTGTCACATTAAGAGGATATTACTCTGGGGAACACTGGACCCTGGGAACATACACTCCCGTCATTTGGAGGCTGTATTTTATGCACTGTTGTATTAGACTGCATAGTTTTAGATGTCGGTACCTAAGTAACTGTGTGGATAAGATGATAATTAGTGAGCTTTAGAGGAGTTAGTAGGTGTTATCTATGAACAGATCCAGGCTAGTTGTTTCCATGTTTCCAGTCTTTATGCTAAGCTAAGCTACCTGCTACCATGAATTCCCTGCAGTAAGGGTTACGATTACACTTTCCAAAATAAGGGACTATTCTTTTAAACATGGTTCAATCTACAGGAAGCACTGAATGCATCAGGTCTATTGCAACAGGTCAGTTCAGATAATTAAAAAAAGGTTCCGCAGATAATGACATGAGAGCAGCTTTCTTGGTGCCTATTAAATCATCCAATGTGTTTATATTGCTTCATGACCAACGTCTAGATCCAACATGCCAACAGTACAAAGATACTTTTCCTTCCTCCTTCACTGATCTTCCTCTTACTTTTCCTGTGTGTCTGTGCAGCCTGCCCTAATTCTCATGTGGCACAATAGCTCTTTGTTTCTCTCCATGTGGTTAAGATGACTATATGGTTCTTATGCCTGCTTCAGCCGAGCTCATACACACACAGGAGATACACATACACACTTCACACACACCGTCCACGTGCGCTCATCACACTTTAAGCGTATTTCTCCCTCTGTGTGCATGTGTAATACTAATGCAATGTGACACTGGCCTTTCCCTGTGCTGCTGCACAGTTACTATCTAACATGACCTGCAGAGAGAGCAGGCAGAGAGATACAGTATGTACGCAGAATTGGAAAAGATAAAATAAGACAGACAGAGAGAATAAGAGCAGGAGAGAGTAGAGATAGTCGAGACGGAGACAGAGTAATGTGTAGAGGTGATCCAGAGGCTCCCTACAGCGTACTACACTTGACATCATCAACATGACTGTGATCATCAAAAGAGACAGAAAGTATCAGCAGCAGCATCAACATGTGCAGCTCTCGCCTCATGCACATGCAAACACACTGTTTATACTTACATTTCATTAATGCCAGGATCCCATCTGGAGTGTGTTTACACCTCTCCCCTCCTCTCCTCTCCTCTTCCTTTCCTCCCCTTCCTCCTCCTCTCCTTCCTCCTCCTCTCTGCTCTGGTCTTCTCCTCTCTCTGCTCTGTACTCCTCTACTCTCTCCTCCCCTCTCCTACTATCTCCTGTCCGCTCTCCACTTTTCCCTCAAAGAAGAAGAAAAAAAACAGTATAATTATATGAATAAATCGCCTGCATCCTCCTCCCCCAGTTGTCAGACAGGCCCACGTACACAAGCCCTCCTCTCCTCTTCACTTTCTTACGCTGATACAAATTAAAATTTTCAGTCATTCTTTCCTTCAGCTCTTCCTCTGAGGCAGAGGCAGCAGGGGGGATGTTGCTCCAATTGTTTTGCAGAGTGGAGTTTTCCGATATTCCATTTTAGTTTTTCCAGGTTATTTTCCAGACAGAGAGACAGAGGTCAGGTCCTCAGGGCAGAAATGTGACATGAAAGACCCGACAGGTCGGCCAAATCCCTCTCTTCTTCTCTCTCTGCCAAACATCTGCATCCCTCTCTCCCTCTCCCTCTCCCTCACACACACACTTTAACAGGAACACACACACACAGTCACTCTCATGCACTTAGTTGTAAATGCAGAGTCGCAGCCTCTGCCTTCCTGGTTTCTCTCTCTTTCGTTCATGCAGAATGCTCAACAGCAGGAGGAGAGAGGGAGGAACAGAGTGACATAATGCCTTACAAAAAAATAGCATGTCAAATTCAGATTTTGAAGTCTGAAGATGAAAATATATGTCATGTGTAATGCTGAAAAACCACATGTCAGATACCTGAAAATAATGTTAATTTATCACATGTGAAATGGTGTCAAACATGTAGTCGTAGTAATAAATATCATTTATACAAAGTGCTTCACACTCAACAAATATTAAAAACAAAGATACAGGAATAAAATCAACATTACAGACACTGGTGAAACAAATGTAATATGTGCAGAGGGGACAATGAAAAGTAATCAGTCAGAGAAAAAGAGAGTATTGTTATGGGGATTAATTCAGCTGTGTTGTTGTCTGTGTTCAGACCTCATAAATGTGTGTGTGTGTTTGCATATCTTTGAGTGTGTATGCACTTGACTGAATTTCACGGAAATACGGGAATGATGCTTCAGAGCTAAATCAACAATTTTCTAAAAATAACTTTATATCAGATACCGTTTATGAAATTTTTATCAGCCAACCTGTCATGTTGGCAGGTTATTTTCGTGCTGATGTTACGTAACAGGAAACGCCTGAGAAACCCTCCTGCTGCTGGTCGGAGGCTGACTGAGTTATCCAGGGCAACAGCTCTTAACAGGTATATGAAGGGGAAAAAAAAACAAAAAACTTTGCTTTTAGGTAGAGTATGTGTTACTGCTTTTATCCCTGTCAGCTCTGGATACAAAGAGCACAGCTGGAGGAGCAACCTGGGTTTTGACTTGCTTTTGTAGAAGTTATTAGAGAAGTCAGTCATTAACTGTTTATACAATATTTAATTTCACTCAAAAGCATTACTGCATGTGCTTTTGTCAATCTGGAATCTCAGCACATTTTAGCTGATTTCTCTCAACAGATTGCATAATTACTGGCAAGAGAACATTAAAAGACATTACAGTAATTCCTTTATGGTTGTTAAGATCTTAATTATGCCCCACATGGGCAGAAGACTGAGGAAGAAAACAAACATCTTTATTGTCTCGCCTCCACACTGTGAGAGGGTTATTGTACTGTGGAACAAAATAATGGAGAAATTCATGAGAAATAGTCAAAGATCGTCTGCAAATAGTCTACAGAATCAATATTGTCGCTCTTCTTCCTCAGTCCTCTCCTCATCCTCCCGATCTCTTTTTACCTTCATCATCTGCCCCAGCTCCACCCTCTGTCTCTATCACACTGTCTGTCTTTCTGGAGGATTATTAATGTGCGCCTCCTCCTGTACTGCCTTAATATGAACATTCAGCACATTCAATGCATCAAAATATTGTTGCCTTGTTTTCAAACTGTATGGTTTGACTCAAATGAACAATGACAGCAATATAGTCCACGATGATCAGCGCTAAAATCAACCTGCGTAATTGTCCCTCCATTGTGACATTAGAAAGTGTTGCATTTATCTTGCAAGTGTAGGCACTTCAACGTCTTGTTTACTTCCTGGATTTTTACCGCATGGAAATTCTAACCAATCAAGAGCAGTTTTCTCACACAAGGCATTTTATCTGGTCCTCTTGTAAATGCTGCCGTAAGAACACGAACCAACTCTAGGCAATTATGCAACTGTGTAACAAAATTAGTTCCTGATTCAGACCAAAGAAACAACTCTAGGTCTGAAAGCACCCTGAGTATATTTGAAATGCCCACCTTGGTACTGTAGAGGTGGAGTTTTGTGAGCAGCTGGGTGGGACTCAGACTGGAAGATGGAAGATCTTTTTTCCAGTCTAAACAAGAGGCTGTGTGGCGCCCAGTAGCTTAGTGGATAGAGCAGGCGTCCCATGTACAAAGGCAATATCCATGCTGCAGCAGCCACAAGCTCAGTTCCAACTTGTGGCCCTTTGCTGCATGTCATCCCCTCTCTTTCAAAAAGCCAAAAAAATATTTTAAAAAAACACGAGGCTGCAGTCACACAAGTGGAGTTCTCAATCTCAACCTAAGACCAACGGGTCCCGAAAAGCCTGACAGGCTGGACCGAGTCTGGGCCGAAAATGTGTGCTGACTGGCTGGGTTGGGTAGGGATATTTTTTTTTTTAACTAAATAAAAAAAAAAAGTGCACTCTGCGAGCAGCTCCCTCTTCCTTTTGCCCTGTGGGCAGGGAGAGAAGGAGAGGGGACAGTCGGGCTCGGTAATCCACCAAGCTGGTCCATTTTCCACTGGAGACGCCACACAGCTGGTGTGTCCTGGGCGTTTGAGGCCAACAAGAGCTTTTTGGGGGGGACAGACTTGGTCAGGCTCGGGATCAGTATTTTATGTGATAATCTCGGACTGGCTGGGTTTGGGCTTCAACTCACATGGGTCGGTTCGGGTTCTAATTTTTTCAGCCTGTTGAGAACTAGTGGCTCTGTGAGGCTGTTCAGTGGTGCTTTGAGATAAATGCTAACGCAGCTAACATCTTCACAGTGAAAATGCTAACGTGTTAATGTTTCACAGATACAGTGGAAACCTCTTGTAGCATTTGTCCAGTTTAAAAGACTCTAATATTTAGAACTGACGTGAAAGTGAAACTTATCTATGGTCTCTTCAAAGCCAGATCTCAATACTAAGGTTATATTGACAATACATGTGTTTAGGGTTGCACTGACTGGATAAATGAGATTTGGATTACTGCAGGAGTTGTGTGAGAGTTTGTAAACAAATGCCGTTTTCTGCGGAGTCATGTGAGAGAAACAACGTTTTCTTAAGGAATTTAAGGTTACACATCATGGCTAGCTGATATACAGATGGTCATTTTGTGGCTGAAGTATCCCTTTAACACATCATCACTATCCTTACTGTTAAATAAACACAGATCTAAACCTTGTTCTACATACAGACTGCACAACACAAGCACCACTTACCATCCATAATGCATCCATTTCTGCACCTCCTGCTCACTGTGATGAAATATTAACACTCATAACTTCGTGCAGTGTGTTCTGTGAGGAATTGTTGTCCGTCATCTCTGAAATAGCAAGGGACAGGAGTTGTGAGTTTCACATGCTGGGTGGGAACACTGGACTGCGCAGCGGTGCTCCACTGGTATTTCATTTCATTATTCATGACCAAGGGGTGAAGCTTCAGGTAAGTGTGGGCTCAGTTCAAGTCCATCAGACAGAAAACGCAACATCAGCTTCACCTAAATTCAGTGGTGATGACATGTAACTTAAAGGTCCAGCGTGTAGGATTTAGGGTCATCTTTTTGCAGAAAAAGTATATAATATTCAAAATTAGTTTAGTTTATAATTACCTGAAAATTGTTGTGTTTTCATTACCTTAGAATGAGCCGTTTATATCGACATACAGAGCGGGTCCTCTTTCATGATGTCCACCATGTCTATTTCTCAATACTTTCGGACTTGGACATGTGCAGACACCAATCTTAAAGGCAGCTAATACCTACCTATATTTCTATGATAACACGACACAACAGCCTGTCAAAAGACAATATAAAAAAAATGTGACAATGAAAAAGAAATCGTCATTAGTGATGAACCCACAGAGAATTACCAGCTGCATCTGCAGCTCTCCTCAGGCTTTACCGAGCTTCATAGAGTTTTGGGAAATCATGTAGCTGTCTGATTGCAACGTTACTGTTTTGGTTAATCTCTCACCGCTCTCTTCGCCCTTCTGCAGGCCTATGTAGAAAGCTTAAGGTGGAGGGAGTCCATTTCTCTGCCCTTCCACACGCATATGTGGAAAGCCTGAGGCAGAGAGAGCACACCTCACTGCCCTTCCATGCGCCTACATGGAAAGCCTAAGGCAGAGAGAGCAGCAGCAAAGACCCTACGGGAACAGAACAGAGCAGCATCAATGACAAACAGAAATGACATTGATAAATCAGACACAACATGAAAAGGAGGAGCTGGGGTGGAGGTGGGTTGCAAAGCGGCTTGCAGAGGAAGCAGCAACAGTAGGCAGCTCAGAGTAGTTTAAATAGGGCGCCCTGAATGAGATTCACTGACTGTGAAGAAAGAAATCGTGTGATCTATCAGCTGACCCCCATCAATCAGCTGCTCCATCAGCTGATGTTGTCCAATGTTTTTGGAGTTAAAGCTCTAAAAATCTACTGTTCATACCTGCTTATCACCAAACTACAGACAGACGCAGTTAGAGACGAGCTGATGAACACAGTGGAGCATTCAACAGGTAAAGTGACACACATATCTCTCTGGAGTTGGTGGAGACTAAAAACAGAGCTAAAAGAAAGAGAAAATTGGACTTAGTTTTATCAGGTGGACATACAGTCAGGTCCATAATTATTTGGACAATGATACAGTTGTCATCATTTTGGCTCTGTACACCACCACAATGGGTTTTAAATGAAACAATGAATACCTGCTTAAAGTGCAGACTCTCAGCTTTCATTTAAAGCTTTTTTCAAAAATGTAGTATGAACCGTGTAGGAATGACAACCATTTCTTCACACAGTCCCCCGACTTTAAGGGCTCATAAGTATTTGGACAAACTAACATAATCATCAATTAAACAGTCAGTTTTAATACTCGGTTGCAAATCCTTTACAGTCAATGACTGCCTGAAGTGTTGGACACATAGGCATCATCAGATGCTGGGTTTCTTCCCTGGTGATGCTCTACCAGCCCTTTACTGTAGCTGTCTGCATTTCCTGCTTGTGTTTTGGGTGTTTTGCCCTCAGTTTTGGCTTCAGCAAGAGAAACGCATGCTCAGTTGGATTCAGGTCAGATGATATGACTTGGCCATTGCAGAACATTCCACTTCTTTGCCTTAAAAATGTCTTTGGTTGCGTTTGCAATATGCTTCAGGTCAATGTCCAACTGCACTGTGAAGCATCGTCCAATGAGTTTTGAAGCATTTAGTTGAATCTGAGCAGATAATGTAGCCCCAAACACTTAAGCTTTCATCCTGCTGCTCGTCAGCAAGAGAAGACTTCACTAGAATAAATACAGAGGGTTTATCACAAGATGCAAACCATTGGTTAGCCTTAAAAATGGAAGGCCAGATTAGAGTTTGTCAGAAACCATCTAAAAAGCCTGTACAGTTGTGGAACAGCATACTATGGACAGATAAAACAAAGATCAACTACCAGAATGATGGGAAGACAAGAGAAGGAAGAAGGGAAGGAACTGCTCATGATCCAAAGCACACCACCTCATCAGTGAAGCATGGTGGAGGTACTGTTATGTCATGGCCATGTATGGCTGCCAGTGGAACTGGTTCTCTTGTATTTATTGATGATGTGACTGCTGACAAGAGCAGCAGGATGAAAGCTTAAGTGTTTGGGGCTACATTATCTGCTCAGATTCAACTAAATGCTTCAAAACTCATTAGACGATGCTTCACAGTGCAGATGGACAATGACCTGAAGCATACTGCAAAAGCAACCAAAGACATTTTTAAGGCAAAGAAGTGGAATGTTCTGCAATGGCCAAGTCATATCATCTGACCTGAATCCAATTGAGCATGCGTTTCTCTTGCTGAAGCCAAAACTGAGGGCAAAACACCCAAAACACAAGCAGGAAGTGCAGACAGCTACAGTAAAGGGCTGGCAGAGCATCACCAGGGAAGAAACCCAGCATCTGATGATGCCTATGTGTCCAACACTTCAGGCAGTCATTGACTGTAAAGGATTTGCAACCGAGTATTAAAACTGACTGTTTAATTGATGATTATGTTAGTTTGTCCAAATACTTATGAGCCCTTAAAGTCGGGGGACTGTGTGAAGAAATGGTTGTCATTCCTACACGGTTCATACTACATTTTTGAAAAAAGCCTTAAATGAAAGCTGAGAGTCTGCACTTTAAGCAGGTATTCATTGTTTCATTTAAAACCCATTGTGGTGGTGTACAGAGCCAAAATGATGACAACTGTATCATTGTCCAAATAATTATGGACCTCACTGTAAATATAATTCTAAATGAATGATAATGTTGCTCCACATCTGCTGGATAAATAATCAAGCAACAGTTTGCTAACAAGTTCGCAACGTTAACATAAAAGGTGATGCAAGTGTGTTTACATCTTGTTTTTTTGAGCCTCAAATGGCCATTATTTTTAAGATATTTAAGGCAGGTTTGAAGTCTTGCACAGCTAATTTGTAGACAGCTAAGTCTGATGAAACAGTATGTTGTTTTTTTTCTAAAATCACCCAGTTGATATGGGAGAAAAGTGGCTTTGGCCCAGCAACCAACTAAAGCTAATTTATATTTTACTGCCAAAAGATTTGAGTTAGATTTTGCTCTTCTCTTTTAATATTTTATCATGTATTTTTATAGCTTTCATGTAAAAATAAATCTTTATTCCTAATTCATCATCCTATAGAACATTCCCTGATAAATAAAGGTACAGTGAGTGTAGATGCAGTCAGGAGACAGAAATAGCAAAAGGATGGGGCAAAGGGGGGTGACAGGTAGAGAGAGAGCTCGTGTGAGATAAAGTATAAAAGAAAAGTGCACTAAAGCAGAAGAAGAGAGCAGTTTAGAGGCAGCAGGAGAAAAAAACAGACAGAGAGGAATAAACACATGTAGAGACAGAGAAAGAGGAGTATGGAGGGAGAGAGAGTGACATGTGCAGGGAGGATGAGTCTGAGAGGCCCTCAGTTCCACTTGACTCAGTCATGGGAATGATTTGATTATCACCACATGAACAGCTGTCTTATGTAACACACACACAGACACACACATACTGAGAGAGAGAGAACTCAAAAATAATGAGGGGTCTGTGTGTTCTGGCCAAAACCTGCGCTGAGCAAAGGTGGCCTGTAGCAACAGAGAGACAGAGAGTAAGAGAGAGAGTCTATGTCAAAGCAAACTCACAGACAGGGTCGTCCAGGTCTCTTTCTTTTGTCACAGGAAAAAATAAAGTAAAATGCACCAAGGTTTCTACATTTAGCAGCTGGGATAATTAATATTAAGGATATGGGTCAGGAACATGGATGTGGAAACGTGGAAATTGGCATTGTAGCTGCTAAATGTGTCTGTCTGCGGTTCAGTGCATGTACAGTGCGTTCAGAGCAGCCCTCTGCTGCACAGGTGTGGATTTCGGGGGGTTGGCTGTAACAGGTTCTTCTCAAATCAGGGAAGTTATAGTGGTAATGGACAACTGTTCAGCTACCACTTCCAAGTGGCATCAGTGTTGGTGCTGCTGTCACAAAGACAAAGATTGCTATCTGTTTTCCTTGCAGCTACCAGTTTCCGCAGTTTCTTTGGTTGTTTCTTCTGGAGATAGGAACTGCAAAGAACTTACACTGATACACTTTGGTAATGGGGGATAGCTATCAGAGAAAACAAAAGTGTTATCCTCTTCCTGTTTTGAATGCATGATGGTCTAAACACTTTCTTTGTGCCATAAATCAAGCATAATTTTCCAGGATATCATACACGGTGGCAGACAGAATTGCTTAGTGAAAGTGAGGCTCATAGGGAACCAATCTACACATTTATGGTGTCATTATTCTTTTGCCATTAGATTGTGCAAAAACATTTACTTCAGGATGATAAGTTAAGGCAAAAACATTTTCTATTTACACTTTAAAATCTGAAATAACATGTTTTTCTGTCATTCAGTTGGTTAATCATGTCTATCGGTGAGTCGGTGTCCTTTTATATTGAATTGTTTGTCTGTTTTATGTTCATTATGTCACAATTCCCTTATTGTAACACATTTTGTGCTGCATTTGTTGTATGAAAGGTGCTATATAAATAAAGTTTATCATTATTATTATTAATGGATTGCAGGAGAATATTTGGTTTCGAGAGCTTTTGAATGTTAAAAGCTTTTTAGTAGGTTAATTTAAAACAAAGTTCACTTTACTCAAAGGGTAACTTTCATTTTTCAACCCATATTTTCCCATGTTGTTGTGTCTATGTGACAGATGTGAACAATAGTTTTTGAAATTGGTCCAGTACTGAGAGAGAGGGCTGCAGCTGGCAGCTGCACAACGCCTGCAATGTAACCAGATGGGGCAACTGTTCACCATCGCTGTCGTCCATTAAAAGTGGTTATTTTTGCCACAGGCAGGCTCAGATTATTATAATTTTCTTAAGTGTGTCTTTACATTTCACTTGATCCAGTCTGTTGGAAAGTGTATCTCAGGGCTCATTTATGCTCAACGTTAAATATGAAGACAGAGGTGGAGAGAGTCCATACTGCGTTTATTCCATTCATATCTGTGCATGTTTTCTGAAAGCTTACAGATACAGACGAAACAGAGCAGTACCACCAGAGATTGTGGAGGCAGTGAAGTGTGGTGAAAAGAATTCTCAGTCCGCATGTTGGGATGTATGTATGGCTGCACAGACCACTGCTGTCTACAATGCTGCCTCAGTTTAAAGGTACAACATTATGACCTCCACCACCACTTTGTTAGTTGCTGGATGAAACTTTGGAATCTGCCCTCTATAAATACGTATGTATGAAGGCAATGACATTTACAACGTTTGAAACAGACATATCTATTTTCATGGTAAAGGAAGTATAAATAAGACTTAACTCTAACATACCTTTGTCGTTGTTATGGAGAGAATAGTACCAGGAATAATTTGTTTTGCTGGAGTATGACAAAGGTTGAAAAATGCTGAAGTTACCATTTAATGTAACTGTTGTAGCGTTGATGCTCATCATAAGTTTGTTTCTCATGCTCCAAACTTGTTTATTGTGTCCTGAGGGAAGCCACACTGACACTATCTGCCTGCTGCACAGACATTATATACTTACAGACATACAGTA
This sequence comes from Epinephelus lanceolatus, assembly GCF_041903045.1. NCBI lineage: Eukaryota > Metazoa > Chordata > Actinopteri > Perciformes > Serranidae > Epinephelus > Epinephelus lanceolatus. Next base: position 26,885,619 of record NC_135735.1, on the reverse strand, counting down.
GATGACCTTTATACTGACAACATGCAGACAACATGGCAGGCAACTTTATTTTTACGCTGTCTGCCCATATTCATTTACACATGTCCAATTTTAGCTTTCCACTTAATAGACTAAATCAAATTAAATCAATGCACAAACACACAACCTCTTATTTCAATTGAATCAAACTTATATATATATATATATATATATATATATATATATATATATATATATATATATATATATATATATATATAGATAGATATAGATATAGATATATATATAGATAGATCTATAGATATGTTGTTGTTGTTGTTGTTTTTACATTACATTTTTTTATCTCTGATTTGTGCAGTATTATTAAAGATTATAATTTGGAGCCATAATTTCAAGTTGTGTAAAATTAAAAACTCTCAAGTCATCTGTCGATCATGATCAGATGAAATGTTGGGTTGGATTAAGTGGTTAATGTTCGTCTGTGACACATTAGTTTCTAATCAACCATAGAATAATTAGTTACCAGTAGCACCATTTAAAACCAGCGCAGTCCTGCTGCATTACATCCATTACTCCCACTGTAACACTCTGCTACAGAAGGTTGAGCTCAGCTGACTTTGTCGACTCAGTTTCGCAGCTGTGTGTGTGTTGCTGTCAGCCCCTCACAGAGCCACTCATGTGGTTACATAATGACTGTTGCTCCTATGGACCCGGAGCCAGTGGAGGGTGAAGAAGGACTTAATGAGGTCTATTGGTGCGCACTGACAACTCCACACTGAACTTCACTGACTCTGAGGCTGGACACCAACAAAACCAGGGAAATAAAATGAACTCCTTAAAAATGTTGTCTTCATTTCAAATGTTAGATTCCATTGAAAGTGGGTCAGAGTGTTTTATGACATATTCAACAAAATATTGACTAAATTTTACAAAAATATAACAATATTGAAAAAACAAAACAGCTTTTGCTTGTAATGTAGTGAAATTAACCCTTTGTCCTCCCTACATCCAATGTTAGCTCTAAATCTGGGCTGCACCGAAGCTTTGAAGCTTTAATGTTAATGACTTGTGACTTGTGCAACTTTTTTTTATTGCATGTCTATTCATTCTGTTTAAAATTGGTATTTCTGCTCAATTGCAGATAAAGATTAGGCTACACTAATTTTAGTAGTATTGTACTATTTGTAGATTCCAGTGGTGGCTGTGTGGGATTGTTTCTGACTCATGTGATCCAAACATTTCCATAACCAGTGAGTGTTGTAAAAGTATAAAAGTGTGAGATGTAATCATTTCCAAAACTCACAGCACGTTTTATCTAAAGAAATATATATTTGCTCTGCCACACAAATGAAGGCACGCCCCTGTATTAATGTATCTAGCAGCAATCTAACAGAACCATAAATCACATTTAGGGCGCCACAGCAATAAAAAATCTAATTCAGCTTTAACAATAATTGAGCATAGCGTTAGTTCAGACAGGACACAATGTCAAACTCAGCTCACATCCCAGCTAAATCAGCTGATCTCAAACAGCCAATCAACTGATGGAGCAGCTGATTGATGGAAGTCAGCTGATGGATCACATGATTCCTTTCTATGCAACCAATTGGCATATCTCATTCAGGGTGTCCTGTTTAAACTGCTCTGGCCTGCCTACTGTTGCTGCTTCCTCTGCAGCTGCTTTGCAACCCGCCTCCACCCCAGCTCCTCCTTTTCATGCTGTGTCTGACTTATCAATGTCATTTCTGTTTGTCATTGATGCTGCTCTGTTGTGTGTCCAGGGGGTCTTTGCTGCTGCTCTCCCTGCTTTAGGCTTTCCATGTAGGCGCATGGAAGGGCAGGGAGGTTTGCGCTCTCTGCCTCAGGCTTTCTGCACAGGCCTAAGAAAGTCAGAGAGGCCCCAGAGCAGAGTCATACTGCCAAATATAATACTGCACAAGAAAAAACATTTTCTTTGACTAAAGTTGTTCTGACTGAATTATAGTAAATGACTGGTGTTGTTACTAAAAAAAAAGAGATATTATTTATCTGCATTCACTCTGTGCTCCATCATGATGTCATCACTTTCATACCAACAAGGACTGCAGAAAGATATCAGCATTAAAAAGACAGCATATTAATTTGGAATTTTGGTCAATGATTTTTTTTGTCTGTTTGTTTTAGGGCGATGACATCATCAATATGACATCAGACATTCAAAGCTTAATCTAAAAACCTCAATAGAAGCTTTGAATGTAAAAAAAAATAATAATAAAATTACATTCAGTACAGCCCTGTCTCAAACATGTAGTTTCTCCTCATCGTAGACATCTTAAAACAATAATTTCATTGTGATTACCATGTATGAACTCCACACTCAAAATAACAGCAAAAGCCTGTCTTCAGTTGTAATAACGGGGTGGTGTGGTAATTATGTACAAAGGCTGAAGCAGCGTGTTTCGAGCAGAGTAACCTGAGATAAATGGTTTTTGTTAGTTAGTGTTGCATGTTGGATTATCAGCTGTCAAACTCCAGAAGAACCTCACTCATTAACATACAGCACTGAATAAATCTTTATTACATAACTATTTTGTCTAAAGTCCAGAGGCAACTCACCCCTTATGCACTGCTGCTGATAGTTTACAGTGTTAATGTCCCTTTTGTTTAGCCAGCCAATAATTTGACAGTTTGTTTACTTTTAATGTCTTTAATTTGACTTAAGAAACCCTGATTCAGAGAGTGCCACATGGAGGCCAAAGTGAGTACAAACAGCAGGTTACAGACCCCAGGCTGATCAGACAGTCACTAAACTCAGTTAGCACAGCAGCAGTCAATGCAGAAGGCTGCAGAAAACACAAAGTAAAACAAACTTAAACACCCCTACACAGACGAGGAAGGGAGTCCAGTCTATTTGCACATTTTCCATAAATTCAAAGAAACATCAAAGTTAATACAGGACTTAAAAACAGACTTTTGTGGACTGAATAAGACAAATTAAAAGAATACAAAATAGCAGGCCTAACAAAATGACTAGTGATCTAGTCTACTTACAGTAAAACTCAATCGCAGAGAATCCTCTAAGATGTTACATCGCCTTTCAAAACAGTGTTGACAAGTGTCCGCTGAACACATTTTAATATCTGACATCACACAAAACAAACCCAGTGGATACCAACTGATTATCCAAGAAGACACAGCAAGCAAAGCCGCTCCAAACCTTTGGATAGTCACACACGCATAAATTAAGAAATAAATACAACACTTTTTGTTAATATCCGGAGCACCAGCAGGCGCTCAAAGTTAGAAACTGGATGCAAAGGACAAAAGAGTAAAAACGAGGCAGAAGACACCAAAAAATCAACCGACGACATAAATAAAAACCTTTTACACAATACATCCATGTAAAGTTTTCATGGCGGATGTTTACAATGGCAACTTCTTGAGGCAACAGAGACGGAAAATATTGCTGTCAGTGAGGTAAAAGACCAGAGAATGACACTGAGGGTGAAAGGTGGCAGGGTGAAAGTGTAAAAATACTGCTTTTTATTAACGCTGCCGATCTGTGTTGCCTCAAAACATTGACATCCTCAAAATCCTCCACACTGAAAAAAGGCGAGAAGAGCTGACTCAGCTGGAGAAAGAGCTCAAGGTGTTTGTTAGTACAGCTTTTCATACCTGCGTCCTTTTATCACCTGTATTATGTTGCACTGAAACTACTTGACCTTGGCTGGTTTTGCACACAAAAGAAAAGGCTAATAAATTCCTCCTAAGACCATGAACGTCATCCCAAAAAACTCTAATGGTTTCAGAAACTGGCAGATTTTAAAAGACAAAAAAGATGACTTGCATTAAGGCCACAAGTTACGAGTTAACTCCAAAAAGTTGCAGCATCGAGAGCCCTAAGATATTTGTATGTTACTAATATCTCAACTAAATGTTTACACTTGTACACTCCAACGACACACACACACACACACACACACACACACACACACACACACATTTTTACAGTGACACAGATTCAACTCAGAACGACATATCCTGAGATCCTCTATCTACAGTAGTAAACTGACTCCAGACCAGAGCTGTCCGAGTTGTCTGACTGTCCGTGCTGCTGTCCATCATCTGCCGTCTACTGTTTATGCTGCACTTAATGTCACTGTGAGAAACCGTAAGGAAGCAGTGTCTCTTGAAAACCATCAGTCATGACCTCATCCCAAAAAGTCCACATATACATATCCTGTAAGTTGAGGAAAACACTAAACATAAACTTACTAGATGGCCTTGGTTGAGCAGACTTGGCAAAGTGCGTCTCAATGACTGAACACTTAAGATCCGACAGTTGTAAGTGAGATACAGAACGGCTGGAGTCTAGGTAATATCTAAGACCCCTTTACATGTAGTTTTATTGATTTATTAATATTAGGATTATTTGTTTGTAGACTGTTTTTGTCCAGTTCTTGTCCCTCTGAAGATTATAAATTATTACAGCAGATTCAGCTTTGTGTCACACTGTAGTTCTTCCTTTTACCTTCGTCACAGAGTACAGTACATCTTGTGCAGGTGCAAACAGCTGCAACCATCATGCTAACCTTCCTATCTCAGATCATGAGCCAGAAAAAACAAGGGGAGCTCTGATTCCTATTGGTGGCTTCAGATGATGTCACTCAGACCCTAATCCCCTACTGGAAGATTCAGATGACATCATAGAGGTATTATTAGTGCTGGTTAATATTGAATATTAAGGCGTGACGTGTGTTCAGTTCAGGAGTGTCTATTAGGCATGTGTGAGGGAGGGGGCATCCGGGTTTGTTTAGGTGACAAAAAGCATCCTGTCTTATTTGGTTACGCTGCAGGAGGAAAACATCCTTGTGTGGAGGTCTCTGTACAAGACTCCATCGTTATTTCAGTTCATCCTATTTGTCTATTTGTTGCCATAGAGCTGCAGGTCAAGGCGGACCCACACTTCCCCTGTGGGAACCTCGTGCAGCAGGAGACGACGTGTTACCGGTCCCTTGTTTTCCAGCTCTTTCTTGATGGTTGCCACAGGAACCTCTGTCCGACCCAGAAAGTCTGTTGAATGAGAAGAAATAGAAAGGGACATTTTAATTGGAAAAACAGAGCTTGGAAAAAATGTGACGGCTGAGTGTGTGTGAGGCTCCAGTGACACAAAGGTAAGAGTCAGGAACTCGTGGTATTTTCTTCAACATTAGGACTTTTCTGACTTTTGTATGACAATCTGTTATTTAGGTTTAAGCTCTAGAACACATCTAAAAGTTAATCGAATAAAATAATTGCAGCCTCTGGCAACAAGGAAATCGGAGAAGGTCACTGTTAGCCTGGCATCACCAGACCAGGTTGCACATGCCAGTTATTCAATACAATTCAATTCAATTTGAATTGCTCCAACATTGTCTCGTTGTTTTTCTATAACAATGACAATAAACTATTGAATTGAACTGAGTTAGTCTGGAACCTCTAAGTTCTTTTTCAATTAGCCCAGGGTGTTATCAACAGCTGTAGAGCAAAATGTCTCTGGATTCAATTGGATAAACATACAATCAATCAGAGCAACGAAATATGTGGCATGGCAACATAAATATAAATAGAATACAGCATACGGAGATGAGCTGTGATGGTGTGTGAGTGTTGCCCTTTTTGCCATCGGTATTTAAAAATAGTAGGCTACTTCAACAGAAAGTTCCATATCAGCTGCAGACGTTTTGGTTGTTTCTGAAAATGCCTCAACACTGCTCCTCTGTAGGATTATGCTTGCTGTGCAAAGGCTCTGCAAGTTGTCAGTCATCATTTGAAACCCGCCTCCTATTAGATTAACGGTTGTGACTGGCCAAAAGCTGGCTAGGTTGGCTGGAAATCTGTCTTCAGGTGAAGGGGACCAGACACATATTACAGAGCAAATAATACACGAGCTCACAGATGTGTCTGGTTCCCAGGCTGTACTTAATTTGTCAGTTTGATTTCTCTGGCTAGCCTGAGAACCAGACAAATCTATGAGCTCATGTTTCATTTGCTCTGGCAGATGTGTCTGGTCAGCCTCCCTGTCAGACAGATTTCCAGGTGGCCTGGCCCACTTTGGGTCAATCACAACCGTTAATCTAATACGGGGTACGGGACAGGCTTCAGACGATCACATGTGATAGAGCAGACTGGATGATTGTAATGCATCAGTCTGCATCATCCAGCGCAAAGCATCAGGCTCATGAAACTTACATCGAACTGTCAATCTGAGCTGATCAAATATGAATTAAGATTCTGATATTGCATTGCCTATTTCCTGTTTCAAATGTTTTAAGAAACACATTTTAGTGTACTGAGACACATGAGACCGTTTGTGACCAGGTCGCCATTTTTTTTTTTTTGCTTGAAATCAGACCAACCACTGCTCCAACCTGCATGTGCTGTTCAGCACTACGTCACGTTTGTTTTATTCAGTTTCGTCCAGAGACATTTTGGTCTGTACCCGTTGATAACACTCCTTGGAAATCAAAAATGAACTGAGGTGAATTAGTCTGACAATACCAGGCTTTAATTTTGCAGCTTTACAGAGAAATCAGTGAGGGTTAATGAAGGAGTGAGGGCGGAGAAGAAGAAGAAAAAAAGAGAAGACATCAGCAGGTGACTGACCATCAGGTGAAAACTGGTCTCTTTCAAAGATGGTGATACAGAGGACGTCCTGGTAAAGGTCTTTGATGTGGAACTGACAGTTGAAGTTCCACTTGGGGTTCAGAGTGTCGTTGAGCGTTCTGGATGTGAATATCTGAGCTCCCATTGTCACTTCACAGTAGGGGTTACTTTTACCTGGTGGAGGACATGAAGACAGGTGAGAGGAGGGACGGGAAAGAGGGAAGGCACGAGGGTGTAATAGCAGGGAGAGGACAGGGGAAGAGAGAGAAGAGCGGAGGAACAAAAGATGATGAAGGAGCAACTCAATAAAAGGGGTAAGGGGAAAAGGAGAGACAAGAAAAAGAAGAAAGAACATTTAAGCACACAGAGAGGCCTCTGACTGAAAGTGAACTGATGAAGAAAGGGTTGACAGAGCATCATAACTGAATATGGCTTTATCTTGGCTTCATTAGGCGTCCATGCAGCAGTGCATGTAGCAAGATGTGGACTAACACGAGTGTATCCATGCTCACCATTGGGTTTGGCTGCCTTGAGTTCAGTGGCCTCCAAGATGGTGACAAGAAGTCTGCCGATTCCACTGGTTTTCACAGATCGTGCTGCAAACACACACATACAGGTTGATTAATCCAGAGTTTGGCTGCCATCAGTACAGCTGTGTGAGTGTAGAGACAAACCTTGATAGGCCTTTTCCCTTTTTTTCTTTTCCGTCTCAATAAATTCTTCAGACGCAGCCTTGATCTTCTGAACCCAGGCCGTCCTGAAAACACAAACACACACAGTAATCATCACACAGGCCACAAAAAATAACAAAAAACACACACACCACATCTGTCTGTGTGTGCAGCTACCGTTCATTGATGTTGTCAGTCCTCAGTGTATACACTCTGTCGATGTGTGAGATGTGGAAGGTGGGCTCATCGCTAGAGGGATCTGGCAGCTTCACCAGAACTTCGTTAAGCAACACAGGCTGCAGGAAATAAAAAATTATGCACTGTCAAACACACAATAAAAAAGACATTGAACCCTAACTGTGTGTGTGTGTTTGTGTGTGTTTTTGTCTTACCGGCTTGTACATCTTGAGCTGCACATTGTTCTTGTTGCTGAACAGTTTATCTATCCCCGATGAGGTGAACTGTTTAGCCGTGTGAGTCAAAAGCAAAAAGTCGTTGAAGAGGAAAGCCCAGAGCTCCTTGTTGCTTTTTGCCTTGTGCATCTGAAAAAAAAGTCATACATACATATCATGTTATTTTTATGATCCCATCAACAATAATTAAGGTCAGGAAAGTTTATTTATAAAGCATCTTATTGTACACAAAGGTTATTCAAAGTGCTTTACAGGTGAAAGAGAGGAAAAATAAAAAAATTATTTAGAAATAATAGAAGTATAAAACAAGACAGATAAAAGTGCAGACAAGTTTGAAGTGACAGCACCATAAAATCTGATAAATTAAAAGCTGTGGAAAAGTGATGATGGTGGTACTATAGTCAACTGTTCAGCATCAGGTTTTAAATTAATTCTCAATCCAAAAAGCAAATGTCTACGTTTATATAACAGTATTATTCATGGTGCTGCCGTATCATCACCGCCTGAGATCCTTCTGTTGGGTTTCTGCTCAGATGAACCAGGTCGCTGATCTCCACTGTGAAAGTTTTACTCCGTGGTGTGAGGCTTGTAACATGTGACCACGACAGCCCGCAGTCTGACCCAGTAATGTTTTCATTTTCTCTCCCTGTACTCCCCAGTCTCTCTGGTCTCTTCAACATTTAAAATATTCATTCAGTGAAATGAAAAATGTTAATGTTATCTAGAATTTGGAGCCCCACCGGAGTGGTTCATTGACTCTGGTTACCACAGTTTCAGAAGCACTGCAGTTTTACTCACCTTGCCGCTGTGGAGCAGTTTCCTGGGTCCCAAACAGTTTGTAAGAGAGTTAAAGACCATGTTCTGTTGAAAGAGAGAAATGTTAGCCATATCTTTCACATGCTCTTTATAATTTTAAAATTTTAAAGAACTTTATAATTAGGTATTCTGCAAGATTCTCTTCTGATACTAATTTATAAGGTAATTAAACTAATACAAATTGAACTCATAAATAAATAACTGACTTGATTCCTACTAAATAGTGACCTAAAGGTGCAGTCAACATTGCTAATCCATACACTTTTTGTCAAATTCAGCAAATATCTCCTCACGGTCCGCTAGCTGTCCATTTTCAGTGCGTGCACAAAAAAAAAAAATCCTGGGTTCATTAGGGCTGCCCGTGAAAGTCAGAGATTTCAATTATCAGTCCAAGACCCCTCAGCTGACTGAGAATCTTCAAGTCGAACAGTTGTTTTTTATTTGTGTTTGGGGGTTTTTTGTTGGTCAGTAGGTGGGGATGATTTGGTCCCCAGATGTAGCTGCACAAAGAGTGCTCCTCACTTTCAATCTGCTCTCCGCTACCAAACCCAGGGTGAGTCTGAGTGAGACAGGGGCAGCTGGCCGCAGGAAGAAGGGCTTTGTCAGGTCAGGCTTCAAGATAACATGATCTTCTGCCCTCTGCTTACAAGTGGTGAATTGACAGCTCACAGTGACTTAATATGATACAGCGTCTGGCTTTTGTTTGATATCTAGTGTCGGCAAAAAATGTTGCTGCACATTCCCATCAGTTGTTAGCGTAGTTAGCACACATTAGCTCTGAGGGATAACTTGACTTGTTTATTATATTACGTTAATGTCACTGTCACCCTGTACTTTCTCATGAACCTGGTTTAAACTCTGTTGGGAAAAAAAGGAACAAATAGCCGAATATTTCTACTGAACAGCCAAATCCAATTCAATTGACATAATCAGAGTCAGGTGCAACTTTGTTATCATACTCAGCCCTGGCTCAGACCAAGCTACACAAGTCAACACTACTCCAGCTAATCAGCAACAGGAGATGTTTAGGAGAAAGGTCATGGATGTATAACAAGATAGTTGCAAGAGGGACACTTCTGAAAGAGCACTAACGGAAGAGGTGTATTTGTTTGGGTGTTGAGTTCAAACAACAACCAATCTCAAGAACTGCAGACTACACCTTTAATAAGTAAGCTCAATACCTCTGCAGCACCATCACACTGTACGTGGTTCTGAATCCATTCCAGTCTGTCAGAGTTCTCCTTTTCTCTCACACCCTCGTTCACCTGATTAACAAAATAATTCAGCACTGAAACATTCAGATCTTTTTCACACAGAACGCAGTAAAAAAACAGATTAATTTGAGTAACGAGTGAGGGCACAAATGAGATAATCGGTGAAGAAATGAACCTGTTGACAGAGTTCCTCCGCTCTCTCCAGAGCCTCTTTCAGAGGGCCGCGGTCAGCGTGACCCTCTGGAGTGCACTCCAGGATCTAAACACACACACACATAAAAAGCAGAGAAGTTAATTACACCCACAAATGAGAGACGAAAAGGCAAAACACTGTTGTTTTTTCTAATTACACACGGTAAGGTCAGTGTTTGAACCCCTAATGAGGAGTTCAAACACAGCCACGCTCATGAACATGATGTCGTACGTTTTTGATGTGCAGTGGGTAGCGTGTGATCCTCTGCATGGGTTTCAGCAGGAAGCTGGACAGCGGCATGCCTTTACACCTGTAGTCTGTGGCAATTTTCTGATGGGAAGAAAAGACAGTAAGTACACTAAGAGCCTTGTTTCCACCTTCATGGATGTAACTGCAAAGTAGCTTGTTTCTTAAATACTTTGCCCTTCAACACATCTCTACGATTCCTCTGTCACTCCTACACTTCTTCCTTTCTTTGCTTACTCCTCCCTCACTTTCCTTTTCTTCCTACCTTGAGGAAATCTTTGAAGTTCGGCTCGCTGTCGATGCGAGTCTGGAGCATTGTTGCTCCGTTGATCTGACAGGAACAGAACCGGATGTAGGGTTGCATGTGCGACAGCTCCGCAGACAGGATATCTCCAATCATCTGCACTGGCATGTTCTCCCCGCCCATCTTCTTACGCACACGGAGCGCCCTGCAAACACATACATGTACACATATAAACACAAGCGGCTCTGTATCGCTGTACAGACACAATCTACATAAACACTACATTAACACAGCTTCATCAGACAGACTGTCTCTTCTAGATCTCATGACTATGTGAAACTTACTTGAGAAGTTTAGAGTTGCAGGCCAGCAGTTCTTTCCAGTTGACGAAGATCATGGTCATCTCTGCATCACTCAGCCGGCCCGACTCTGACATAGGCTTATGGAAAACCTACACAGAGACACACACACACACACACACACACACACACACAAAGCCAGGAGTAAAGACGTTGGACAGAAAGAAAATGACAGATTTACACACGCTGTGAGGTATGTGACCAGGAGATGGTGCAGACACCCTGACACATCTCGTTCTCATGAAACACTAGATGGATTGATTGTAACTTTCTCAGTTTACAGGGTGTTAAAAGGTATCAGACACTTAAATTTAAGGCTTTTTAAGAGCTTTGCAAGATCATCTTTAACCAAATTTAAGACAAATCATCTTTTTCTTATTCATGTATTAAGGATAAGTATAAAGGTAAGTAGTATATGTGATCCCTTGCCGAGTTTATGTAAGTTTTATGTAGAAACATGGTCATTATAGAGAGTCAGGTAAATCTACTCTTTCCCAACAGGTAGGTGCAAGTATAAGGTTAAAAAAAGCATTAAGTTCAGGGGGTTTAAAGATTTGTAACGACAGAAATGTTGACTTTCACACAGAAGAGCTTGACTGACTCATCAAAATATAAATCATAAGATGGATAAGATAAATTTTTTGTGGCAATAATGACCTCATAAACTCAAATTTAAGACTATTTAATAACTTTTAAGGCCTAATATGTATAAAAATGAATTTAAGACATTTTACCACTTTTTAAGGACCTGCAGACACCCTGGTTTTTATGCAAGTTATTGAGCAGGACATGTGTCCATTACCTCCAGCACTATCTGCAAGTCTTCTGTGTATCTCTCCTCTGTCTGGATCAGCTCATGGATGTAACCCTGTCTCTTCTTCTCCTGGGAGCTCATCGAGTCCAGACTGTTCAGGTCTGCACACCCTGCAGGAGAGGAGGAACACACAAGAGAGGGTTGTATGACTGAAAACAAACAGTGCCACCTGCTGGACGTTCAGACCCAAAAAAAGCAAAAAACAGAAAAGCCCATAATCCTGCTTTAGACTCTCTCTACTTGCCTCTCTCAAGTCTATTTGCACATGACCGAAGCTTTCAGAAAATAGGAGAGGGACGACAAAGAGGAAGAGGGATGGAAAAGGAAATGGGAAAGACTATAGTTTATATCAGCACACACACACACACTTACCTGATACACGGAGCCCATTAGCCCACTGTGAGGGTCCCTCACTAGCTGACTGATGCTCGCTCACTGACCTTTCTCTTTCTTCTCCCTCATCGTCCGCCTCATCCCAAAGGTTTAGAAAGTGAAAGCTGTTCTGTAGAGTCATTTCTCTGACTCTGATTATGTGTCTTTAAGTATTTTAGTTAGTTGTCTTCTGTTGCATTTGCCTGACTGTACTCTCCTGTTGGTCTCTTTCTCCTTCTGTGCGGTTATCTTCTCGTTGCTGGTATCAGACTAAAACCAAATCTGTTTGTACCAAAACAGGAAGAGGTATTCTTTCTTTCTTTCTCACCCCGTGACGCATGTTCAGAGTGGAAAAAGCTTAGTTTTTTTCTTCTTGTTCTAAGCTACTTTTGCCACTGAGGTAAGCCAGAAAATTTTGGAATATTTTCTACCATAATGTCCACATCAGAAGCCTAATATTATAATCCCAAAAAGAAAGTCACATGGATGTTTGACACTGCATCCTGCTGACTACGGGACACAAAAACAGCGGAAAAGGGTTGTTCACATGCTGTGTATCTACCCATCTTAATCATATGTACTGTGTTGACACTATAAACACTGCATCCAACACATTCACACACACACACCCCGCAGAAGGGAAGACTGATATTCAATTTAACAATAAAACACTTTACTATCATTTCAAACCAACCTTTATTTTATAGGTTTTATTTCAGAATCAGAAAATATATTAGACACATCTTCAAAAATAGTTACACCATCTCTTGTACCACAAATGTCCTGTATATGCCATCAGATCGGTTGTGCTAACAGCTGTTATAAGCTCTAGGTGCAGCGCCTCACCATCAGTGTGGTCCACCCAGTTTCACTGCAGCATTTCACAACTTTGTAAACTGTGTCGAGTAAACTCTGAATGGAAAAAAAGACAGCTAGCGGTTTAGCAGCAGTTTATTTTCTTTGCATTTGCCATCATCATTACAGATGGTGGTGCACTTTGACATCTGAACTGCAGCATCTTTAACGCAATTCCCTGTGTGCATCAGACCGGGCTCAGGGGTCACAGTCACTCATGAAAAGCTTGCATAGTTTTTTTTTTTTTTCACTTTTTGCCCTGAAGGAAATGTAACCTGACCATAATGACCACTATTTTATTTTGGTGAACGCTACAAGCGGATGTGCACTCACTTTCCGCACAGACAGAAATATTCAAAGCAGCAGCAAAACAGCATTCAGTTAATATAAGGTGCAGTAGCAGTTCGTGATACATCTCTGAAAGGCGAAGTTTACATCTGTTGATGGCTTTGAAACAGTTTGGCATATGGTGAAGAGACGCTTCATCTCACTTCAAAATTACTTATGTTCCTTCTGTCGGTGATGACAGCTGACCCAGTTATGGCTTTTAAATGCAGAGGGCAAACTGTACGCTTCTGCTCGTACCATTCTCTGCCCAAATTGAGCTCAACAGAAGGTTTTCAGAGGCACAAAATCAAAAGCGCACTGCAAGATGGTCACAGCTGCAAGCAAAACTGCAATGTTACATTGTTTTATAGCATACTCTCCACTCAAGATTGTTGTTGAACATATCTGAAGAGTGCTGCAGGTTGGACCTTTTTTTGCTGGCCGACGTGGAAATTAGCATCAACCAGGTCCCCTGTCAAAAAGCTTTAGGGATTTTTCTATTGGATTTTGGATTATTGCAGAAAATAAGCTCTGTGGCAAATAAAAGTTTATGATACTTACATGTTTTGTTCAGCAAGATCATTTTAACACCACTTTCATAGTTACTGAAGCCCAAACACAATCACCAGAAGTAAAAAGCTAATGTAAGGCTGTAAATGAACTACACTACGGTCGCATGATGTAACATCCCTACCACAGCAAAGCCATAAAGCCGTGTTCGGCAATAATGACTTCTGTAGTCTCATTCAGCCACTTATTAGCAACCCCCTTTTTTAAGACACATAAAAGCTTCAAAATTCAAGAGTGGGGTATTTACTGACGTGATTAATGTCGTAGAACAAGACATGAAAGTCTCTAACCAAAACCCTAATTTCAGGCATCTAACCCATTCAAAGAACTCACTGACTTCAAAACGAGGGAACCAGAGGGGCAGAAATCACTTTTGGGAGTCATAACTGCAGCACTCTGTTGCTTTATTCCTCTCTGAGCGTATTTCTCTGATTAATTTACCAAGTCAAATTGCGACTTCATGCCTTGTTTCAAGCATTTAAAAGGCAACTGCAGGAGCGCTGTGGCGGAATCTGAACCATTCATTATTTCCCAAAGCACCGAAGGCTTGAGGATTAGTGCGATATTCATTGTTAGTATAAAGTGACAGTAAAGCTGGCACATCGTGTCTGAGTGTAGACACATCTCTGAGGAGAGACAGAGACAAATAGTGGGCTCTGTGTGAGCTGAACTCTCAAATTTGGAGAGCAAGAATGGAAAAAGCTGTATGTGAGGGAAAGGAAAAAAGAAAGATAAGGGACAGGAAAAGAGATGAAGAGAGAGAGGGTGACAGAGTACGAACAAAGGGGGGAAATAAGTGTCTTGTGAAAAGAAACAAAAGGAAAGAGGAGAGACAAGCCACAGAGAGACCCACTATCCCTCTGCTTCAGCATTTTATCATCGTCAGTTCACAAATCAAAACAAGGAGCGAGGAAAACACGAAAGACACCAACTCTTTAACAACTCACTGAATCAGCATTGAGAGTCATAAGCCTGGGACCAGACCTTTGAGTTCGTCTACTCCAACGAGTTGAATGATTCGTCTGGCATCATGACATCAAACAGCAGTTTCTCGGTTAAAGGACTACTTCAACCCCCAGATGACCTTTTGTGTATCAATTAATCACCTCATGTTACATCGAATTCATGAAGAAAACTTGTGTTTTTCTCGCATGCCCTCAGTGAACTAAGAATCCAAATGCTGAGAAAATGCTTGATGAATTAAAGTAAAAGGGGTCCGAACTTAACAACAGCAAAACTATTGGTTGGGGAAAATCAAATCACTCTCACCAATGGAGTGTAACAGGTTGACAATCCTGTCTAATATCAGGCAATAAGAAAGTCATTTCAGGTCCTGATTCATTCACAAGTAACATGGGAATTTTCTCTCTGTTTTGCACACACACACACACACACACACACACACACACACACACACACACACACAAACAGTGGGAGGAGTTAGTAGACAGGGAGTCCAGACACTCCGCCCCTTCAGAGCAGTGTGTAATAGTGGGTCTCTCTGAAGTCAGGAGGAGGAAGGAGGAAGAGGAGGTGGAGGAGGAGGAAGAGGACTTTCTACCACCCTAGAAGGAAAAAGAGACAGAAGCCGAGGAACAGAGGGAGGAGAGGAGAGACAGATTGGGGAGGGAGGGAGGAAATGGGGAAAAACAGGGGAAAAGGTGAAACAGTCAGTGAGAGGACAGGATGAAGAGATGGGTGGATGAAGAAATATCAGTGATGGTAAATGGAGGTTTCATAGATGAACAAAGGATAAGTATTAGTCACAGTGGCTTGAAGCAGAAGGAGAGCATCTCATTTTAAACATGCATTTACCTTCATGTATGGTCATGACATCATGCTTAAGGGATTTACTTACACTGCTGGCTGGGGTCACAATCGGCTGTGGTCATCTTAACGTAGTTGGTGGGGAAGAGACCAGTGACCCCGTTGACCTCTCCTTTCCACCAATCAGGGTCGTTCTTGTCCAAAACGTTGATCAGCTGACCTTTGGAGAAGCTCATCTCGTCCCCGTTGGCGGCTGTGTAGTCGTATATCGCTATCACTTGACAGACTGAGAGAGAAGAAGAGTTTATGGCACCATTATTTTAGTTACACAGTGCAATTTTGTACTCTTCATCTCTGGCTTTCACCTGACTTGGGGGAGTGTGTGTATGTTACCTGGTTGGGGAGCTGGCGTGGACTTGCCACTGTTGGATCCTAATATTTTGACGTTAGAGGCAGGAAACCAGCCCTTCTGACGCTTTTTACCACGGGCCTGGAGTCAGACAACACAAACAAACATGGTGTATGAGGTTTAAAGTCAGACTACAGGGATGCTGCTGGTGAACAATTATCTCCAAATCTTTGAACATGAAACTTCAGTGCAAGCCAAAAAGGTTGGGAACCACTGATCTAGCATAAAATGTCAAAAACTCCTGAGACCTTCTGTGGTTATCTACTGTATAATAAGGACCCTCAGAAAACCACTGTGAAGAGCAGGTGATAACTGACCTGC
Organism: Epinephelus lanceolatus; assembly: GCF_041903045.1. Classification (NCBI taxonomy): domain Eukaryota; kingdom Metazoa; phylum Chordata; class Actinopteri; order Perciformes; family Serranidae; genus Epinephelus; species Epinephelus lanceolatus. The sequence continues at coordinate 26,869,425 of NC_135735.1, read as the reverse complement.
AGTTCTCCGAGCCACCAGCCAGAGGCGTTCTTGCCAAGGATGAGGATGAGCTGACCATTTTCCAGATTCAGCTGTTCAGGGCCAGTAGAGGGGTGGGGCCTAATCACCTGGGCGATCTCTGCGAACATGAGACACAAATGCAACTTTGCAAAATGCAACACCAGCTATTGTGTTTTTATGTGAGTCAGATATCAGATTAAAAAATAAGACAGTGAGCTTACCTGGCTTCTTCTTTCCAGCGATACTTGATGTCTGAAAAAATAGAATTACATCATCATTACAACAAAAATACGAGGATACAGGTCTCCCTCGTTTATTGGTGTGAGTTGAGTGTCCTTACATCTGCCTCTTTAGGTTTGACGTAGTTGCTGGGGAAGACGCCCGTGCTGTTGCCTATAGAGCCGTGCCACCACTCTCCTTCTCTCTTGCTCACCAAAATCACGTCTCCCTCTTGAAAGGTCAGATCACCAGGCTCAGGAGACTCATAGGTGTACAGCGCTGTATACTCTGGAAGGAAAAGAACATATGAACTTAGATGAACAGCAGTTTAGCTAAGGCTTCAGCCCATACAAGGCCATTTTGAAGGGGATTCAGATTTCATTGCAAACCTTAGACACAACACATAGTTTAAGATAATACTAAGAGTAAATGTCATCTCTGTTACCTGAGCAACATCATAAAATGTTAAAATATGAGTGATGTTTTACTGTACCTTCAAGCTGCAGGCTGTCGCTAGACTCCGAAGCATCAGAAGGAGAGCTCTTCATGCTGTTTACAAAGAAAGACTAGATTACCATACTTATTCATGCATCCAACCATCCTCCAACACTCTTCTAGATCACAGAAGTATCAAAGCATTTTCCCCCACTGCGTCCTCCAGCTCGTCCTGGAGGGTGCAGGGCATTCTAAAGCAAAATGGGGGTATCGATCTCTGCTGCATGGTCTGAGTCTGCCCTGGGGTCTATGAGGTGGAATACCAGGTGTCATACTATCCAAAACTGTAACTGACTCCTCTCAATACAAAAGAGCAGAAGTTCTTCTCTGGGCTCCTCAACCTGCATTCTTTAGGTTCATAGCCAAACCTCATGATCAGAGCTGAGTGTCGGAGCATGTACTTGACTGGACAGACAGGTAAGTCAGGTGCTTTACCTTGAGTCTCAGCTTCCTCTTCACCACAGCAGTCTGGTAAAAAGCCAGATGGAATCTTACTGTTTATATTTAATACTGCTGCTATTTTAAGTGTGTGCAACTGATTCTTCATGACAAATGGGCTAAGAAGTCATTTCACTTGTAAATACCTGACATACCTGAGTAGTTACCTCACCTTTAGACTTGGGTACACTCACTGACACTTACTGTAGACATTATCATGTGGCTGATGCATATTTTCACTGATTTACCCGAAGATAAAAATGCAACCTAACAGCCATAAAATATGTTGGTAAGTAAAGTGGACAAAGTTTGGTGGTAGTGATGCATCTTTATCACAACCATCACCAAGTGACACTTCTGAGGAAGGCGGAAGTTTCCGCCAAAACATGTCAAGAAGCCTAAAAAGGTATGTAACACCTTAATACATGTCTGAGATTAAAGAACAACTAAAGTGATTATCAGAAACTGAAGACAGAGGGGTGTTGGTGGCTTAGTGGCTACAGCAGGCGCCCCATGTACAAGGCTGTTGCTGCAGCGGCCCGGGTTCGACTCCAGCCTATGGCCCTTTGCTGCATTCACCCCCCCCCCCCCTCTCTCTCCCCTTCACACTTGGCTGTCCTGTCAATTAAAGGCTAAAATGCCCCAAAAAATATCTTGGAAAAAAAGAAAAGAAACTGAAGACATAATGAACCGTTTTGACTCTGATGAAGATGCAGTTGGCGTTGAAACGTTAGTCATTAATAAATTCATCACAAGTGATCTGAGTGCTCCAGTGCTTTTCTTGTGGATTCCTCCATGGGGTTATTTTGATCTATATTGTCCTGTTCTGAGAAGCATTGACCTCCAATGGCGGAAGGGCTGAAGCGCAAGAGATTACCGTTGAACTAAAGTTTGGGATCATTTCAAGTTGAAACAAAAAAACAGTATACATTGTGGCTTTTGTAAAACCGAACTAGCCCAACACAACAGCACGATTTCAGCTCTTCAGCATCTCAGCAGCAAGCACCCAGTCCATGGAGCAGACCCGACACAAGGTAGCGCTAACGTTAGCATTAATGTAAATAAATATGATTGCTAGTTGAGATGAAGGCCCCTGGTGGGGGGGCTTGTGCTGACTGAATTTGAGTTGCTACAGTATCTCACTGAAGGTCTGCCTCAAGAGCTGGCATCTGCTCTCCTCCTGGCAAAGTAGTCTCTGAGCAGGGAGAAGTGAGGCAACATGCTACAGACACACACACACACACACACACACACACACACACACACACACGCACGCCTCATTTTCTCTTTTGTATAGTCACTAACGCCCACATTTTCAAAATGTGAGACACTTTAAAGACTCTACCCACAAAACGACCTATTTTTTAATCAGTTACTCACCCTGTGTTACCTTCAATTCACAAAGAAAGCATTTTTCTCGCATGACCTTACGCTGAACATAGAATCCAAAAAAGGCTAACATTCTTTGCAAGCTAATTAAAACACTTCTGCCGGCAAGCAGCACGCCCTGAGAGTGCCTGAGCACATGTGAGCATATGATGTCCGCTTGAAGAGTTCACCACTTGGTGGTGCATGACCCTGTTTGTACTGACGTGTTTTAAATTGTCAAGTTTTAGTAAAAATGCATATGTTTGGAAAGTACTGTGCAAACGACTGGATAAAGAGACTTGGATGATACTGCATGAGTTGTGTGAGAGTTCGTAAACAGACGTTCTGATATAGTTTTGAACATGGTCCCTGATTATTTCAATTCATGAGGAATTTTCACCTTTTTGGATTCTTTATTCAGGAGACGTATGCTAACAAAATTTTCTTCACGTATCCAAGGTAACACACAATAAGTAATTAATATACAAATGGTCATTTTGTTGGTGAAGAATGTCTTTAATGTTTAGTCATCAACCTATGACTGCATCAGTGTGTGGTTCAGTCAAAAGTCAGTGGTGGTATTTGCCAGCTAAACCAATAATTTGCCATCATGGCTTGTGTGAATTTGACATAACTAGTGAGGTCTCTAGAAAGGGCTCCAAGAGGAATTTAAAATTTGAAAATGTTGTAAAGTTGCTGTTTTTTTTGTTTGTTTGTTTTAAAAAAGAGACAAAAATACTTTCCCCCCCGACTAGTTTAATTATGGAGACCAAGGATGTGATAGTAAAGACTCACTCTGAACTCTCTTCTTCTCCCAGCAGTGTCACGTATGTTTTGGGGAACCAGCCCCGTTCATTGTTCAGCTCTCCCAGCCACCAGTTTTCCTGCTGCTCCAACACCTGAATGACATCATCCTTGTTGAAGTTCAGATGGTTATCTGTCTTTGCCGTCCACGAGCACAGGGCCTGGGCTAACAGATTACCCACCACCTTCTGTCAGAGAGAAAGACAGTACAGAGTGTTTCCACATGTCCAGACAATAATCCTCCACTTGGCGCAGCAGTAAAAGGACTTGTTATATAGGTTGAAACCACTCACCTGTCCGTGTGTCTCAGAGGGTGCAGGGTGTGGAGAGTGCGTTGGCGTAAAGGCTGACTTTGTTCCTGATGCCTTGACAGCCTCGAGAGCATTGGAGAGCTGTGACTGAAGCGCCATTTTAGGAGCAACAGCAGCAGCAGCAGCAGCAGCAGCAGGAGTGTTATTAGCCGTGTCTGATGGAGCCAATCTCTCGACGTAGCTCTCTGGGATCCAGCCCATCTTCCCCTGTCTGCTGCCGTACAACCAACCCTCCTCCCGCTCTGTCGTCTCATCAACCTGGCAGGAGGAAACAGGAGAGTTTGAGAAAGACAAAGAGGAACAGAATTATATGCCTATATGGAGAAAGGTATTCTTCTCAGTGAGATCTTTCGTCAAGCCCTCATGAGACATCATATTCAGTCTCACCTCGATGATATCATCTGCTTCAAAGTCAAGCTCTTCATTGTTTCGGGCAGTGAACGGGTAGAGAGCTTTGAAGGATGTGAGTGCTGCTGACTTCCTGTGTTGTCTGGCCCTGGGTTGCCCACCTACAGGAGAACATCAGGGTCATGATCTGAGCTGAGTTTCAATAGTGTTTTTAATACAAACTGAAGACAGGAAGAGAGATGACGGAGAAGCAAAGGATATAAATACTAAAACATGTTTGTGTCTCACCCTTCCTCTCCTCCAGTCCTTTCAGAAGAGCCGTCAGTTTCTCCTGAATATCAACCTTCCCTCCTCCACCTGGCTGCTGCTGCTGCTGACGAGGTGCCTCCACCTTCCTCTTTCTCGCCTCCTCGGCTTTCCTCCTTTCCTCTTCCTCCTCTTTTCTCTTCCTCTCCTCCTCCACCCTCTTTTTTTCCTCCTCACGCTGCCTCCTCTCCTCGTCCTGCTGCTGCTGGACCCTCCTCCTTTCTTCATCCCTCCTTCTCCTCTCCTCCTCCTCTCTCTTCTTTCTCTCCTCCTCCTCTCGCTTTCTTCTCTCCTCCGCATCTCGGACAGCGGCCATGGCTGCCCTCTGTCTCCTCTTCTCCTCCTCCTCTTTCTCTCTTTGACGCTCCAACTCTCTCCGCTCCTCCTCTAACCTCTTCTTCTCCTCCTCCCTCCTGCGCCGGTCCTCCTCTTCTTTCCGTCTCTTCTCCTCTTTCCTTCTCTCTTCCTCCAGTTTCCTCCTTTCTTCCTCTAGCTGCCTCCTCTCCTCCTCCAGCTGCCTCCTCTCCTCCTCCTGCCTTCGTCTCTCTGCTTGCTTCTGCCGCTCCTCTTCCTCTCTTCTCTTCCTCTCCTCTGCCTCTCTTCTCTTCCGCTCTGCCTCCTCCTTTGCTCTGAGTTCTCGTTCAGCCTCCTCCTTGGCAGCCTGGATGAGGGCCAGTCTCTCCCTCTCCTCCTCCTCCCTTTGTTTGGCCTCTTTCTCCTCCTGAAGTCTCCTCAGACGCTCCTCTTCGTCCCTCTTCAGCTTCTCCTGCCATTGGCGTTCTTTTTCCATCTTAATACGCCTGTGAGTGAGACATAAACATTGTTTTAAAGTTTGTATGTCGAGGTGAAGGAATGGACATTTTAGAGTAGCTGGAGAAATCATATTTTTTGCTTTAACACATTTAATAATAAATCTGTGTGAAAGCAAAATACCTCTGAGCTTCCTCCTCCTCCCTCCGCCTTCTCTCCTCCTCCTGCCGTTTCCTTTCCGCTTCTCTCCTCTTCCTCTCCTCCTCCTCCTTTTTCTTTCGACTCAGCTCACGCCGCTTGTCCTCCTTGATGCTCTGTAGTTTTTCAAGAGCTGCCTGCTGTTTTCTCTGGCTCTCCCTCAGTTCCTGATGCACAAACACACAAAAAACACACCTTACTGGCAGAACGAAAGATATATGACTGAATCAAAGAATGAACTGACTAGACAGATATGATGGGGAAGGAATGAACACACATGGCATGCACATACACACGGAGCATGCAAAAAGGTGCCTAAACAAGTTGAAGAAGGGTGATGTGAAAATAAAAAGAGAGATATGTCAACAGAGCTAAAACATCAAAGGCACAAGATGTCGGAGTGATGGAGACATATGAGCCGAGCGATGAAAGATCAGGAAAAAAGGAGGAAAAAGACAACAAAGAGACCTAAAGCGAAAACCTTTAGTAGGTAGAAGAGGCTACGGAGGCAGGTCAGCAGACAGAAGACAGCCTGAAGCATAGTGTCCTCATCACCCACATACTGTAAAGTTAGGGACAAGGGATAAGAGATGGGTGAGAGGGGAAAGAGGGGAAATGGAGGAAAGTCATCCAGCAGAGGAAAAGAAGAAAGAGAAGTGCATAAGAGCTAAATCAAAGTTACAGATAACAAAGGGGTGAAGTCAGTATCAGAAGGTTAGAAAGAAGGTTACGATGGAAAGGAATGACTGGAGGAGGAGAAGGAGAGAAGAGGCATCAAGGGCCAAGCTGCTGTAGTTAGTACGAAATCAGTAGAGCTTGGAAACAGGCATTGCACACTCCAAAAATGTGGAACATTTTTTAAAAATATTTTTTCATCTGCTCTTTAAATACAAAAAAACCCTAAATCTATTACACACACAAGTGCTTAAATTAGGCAAACAAGACATAAAGATGTAATGAGTTGAGTTTGTAAGGGAAACAACAGGAAAATATTCCAGTTCTGTATTAGAGCATCACATTTCGTCAATTTAACAAACACACTTCTGTTCATATAATGTACTACCATGGCACTGGGTAGAAGTCCATTTTCTGTCCTGCATCAAACTTTCAATCCAGTTATTTTTTCCATTTTTATTATTGACGTTTATTTAATAAGAATGAGTCTGACTGATCGATGTGGCGATGATTTAGGAAACAAGTGCATAGGTGTAACCTCCAAACTGGGCTAGACGTTTAGATATGATTAAGATATAATGTCATATTATTTGAGACATTCTGAGAGACTCATTATGAATATTCTATGTGAACTGTCATTTTAATTGACACCATGTTAAAACTCATAATTCATGTTAACTATGCATTAAATTCTTACTTGCATATCACTGTTGTACTGGTCCATCTCAGACAGTTTGGCAGCAGTCTCTTTTTCCAGAGCTTCCAGCTGCTCTCGCAGTTTCACACATGTCGCTTTTTTCTCCGTGGCAGCTACCTTCATCGTCGACATGGTTGACACTAAAAATACACAAAATACAGTTAAATAATCTACAATTCTTTCAAGTAAAATAAAAGTGCTTTTTTCCCCCAGAAAAAAATGATTTACAAAGTGAAAATTTCTAGAACTGCATCCTTATTCATATGGTTTTCATTTCTTTGTTGCATTACAAGATATTATTCCATATTCTTTATTAATATATATTCTGAATTAACTGTGCTATAACTACCCATTTTGCCCATTATTGTGTTCTCTTATCAAACATTCATTGAACAGTGCTGCTGGAAAATGTGGTTCTAAAACTCTGTCATTTCATCCATCAATACTAACCAGGCATGTTATTCAGTGACATGTTTCTGAGTTTCTCCGTCAGTCTCTTCTGCTCCGGAGTCAGCTGGGACAACTTCCTCTGGAACTCCTAAACAAGAGGAAATGCAGCAGAAACAACACAAATTGTGTTATGGAAGGAAAATATTTGGGAAAAGATTATATACATGTAGTGCTGCAGTGATGACTTTTTTTTTTTTTTTTTGTAAAGCCACCCAAACGTCAACATCCCCCTTGTTTCTTCGTCAAAAAAATCTATGGTATTTTCCACTGGAAAATTGCGATTATTGTAGAAAATAGGCTGTTTGATACTTACACGTTTTGTTCAGCAAGACATCTTCACAAATGAACACCTCTTTTACAATTTTTGAGGCATAAATTATATAGGCAGAAGTGAAAAGCTAACATACAGCTATAAACAAACTACACTGCAGTTGCATCACGTCATCGTTGCAATCACAATAAAGCTGTAAAGCCATGTTTGCTATGATGATGTTCTGTACTCCCATTTAGACTCATGTTAGCAATGACGTTTTTAAATACATATAAGAGCATATTTATTGACATAATATGTCATAGAAATCAACCCAATCATGTACCCATCACACATTAACTCAAACACTTGATCTAACACTATGAAATCTTGTTATCTCTTAATGTTGTAGTTGTATTGTCGTTATTATTGCTGAAGCCACTTGGTCATGAATATGTTCTATTTTGTAATTGTGTAATTTCATACAATAGTGTCTTTTAGCAGATAAATTATTCTCTGTTTCCTGTCCAGTGACTAGAGATGAAAATTAGCTTACAGCTAACTCTGGTGCAACTAAGTAGCTGTGCACTGTCCCAGTTAAAATAAATAAATAAACAGAACGTGAACGTTTCTTGCATTTCTTGTGCTGACCACAGACCTTATTTCAGAAATTTAACCAATATCCCATTCAACAAACCCAATTCTTCTTCTAGGCAAGGAAGACAGAAGTGCAAACATGCTGACTAATTTCTGGGTTTTAGGACTCATTTCCACAGCACTCTATGACATTGTCTCTCAAGAAAGAAATGAGCACATAAATCACAGCTAAAACAAAACTGTTAGAACCATTAATAAATGTCATGAACAACTCAGACACATAGGACACACACACACACACACACACACACACACCTCTAGCTGTTTCTGCAGGTTGTTAATGTCCTGCTGGCGTGTCTCTTTTCTTTGATTGGTCAAATCCAGCTCCGTCTTCTGATGCTTCTTCTTGTTCTGGAAGTCACGCAGCCGGTCTGAGATCTGACGATGCTTGTTACCCTGAGGTAGTGAGAAACGGAGAGAGAGAGGATGAACAAAACTTTATCAACTCCACTTAATGTGTTCATGAAGGTGAGAAGACAGCTGGATAAAGAGAAGCACCCATGGTGAGGCTATAGTACGTCTACGTGTGATATGTTGCACCTAAATAAACCTATACGTCTCTCCACCACTCACCACAGCCTCCAGCTCCATCTCAAGACTCCTCTTCTTGGCTTTCAATTGGATGATCTCATCCTGCTCCTGCTCCTTTTTTATCTGGAGCTCTCCTCGCCGCCTCCTCTCCCACTCCTCCTTCCTCTGACGCTCGAGCTCCCGCTGTGCAGCCTGGAATGAACCCATACAGGACAATGAAGCGTAAAAAAAACTCTTTGCTGTGACTATAAAGGAGGGACCATTTATATTTCTAAAAAGTCCCTCACCTCTTTCCTCTCGATCTCTCTCTGTCGCTCCTCCTCTTTCTGCCTTTCCAGCTCCCTCTGCCGCTCCAGCCTCCTCTCCTCCTCTTTCCTCCTCCTCTCCTCAGCCTCCCGAGCCTCCCTCTCTCTCCTCTCTCGCTCCTCTCTCTCCTTCTGAGCTTGACGCTCCCGCTCTTTCCTCTCCGCCTCCTGCAGCGCAAGTCGTCTTCTTTCCAGTTCTGCATTCCCACGCTCCAGGTTGGCTTTGAATTTATCCTCAAACGTCACTTAATAAGACAAATAAAGAGTTTTGATTAAGTTGTTGTATTTATAATGATGACTGGGAGTCAGGGTTGGGCGGATGTAAACATTTTCAAACCAGCTTGATATTGAGACACACACTGGACCAGACTGGTGTACCGAATGTTACCACCAAGGGTCACACTTGACTCAGCAGCCTCTCCCAAGTGGACTATTATGTCACCCTGTCCCAACAGCAAGTGAGCATCCAACTATTGTGTCATAACATCAGAGCTCTCTGTCAACCTGAATCCATTAAATATCAACTTCTGTTACATCATGTGAACAAACCACATAAATAACAGCTGTGCACTTGAGATCAGAAACGAGACATAACCAATAAAAAGATCGGTGAGTTGCCAACTTGCCATCTTTCTAAATTCCTACATACGATTTTAAACAGAAAGCACAAGTTTTATATTGTGAGATTTCCTGGAAATGACATACAATATAGCCAACTGCAGGTAGGTTGTTTTAGTGATGGTCATTAACCAGAAACTTTCAGCACCCTGGTGATCTCCCTCCAGACAGCTGTCAACATCCAACATGTTGTCATATTATTATTAACGCAATACAAATTGGATTTAGCACAGTGACGTCACCAGCACAGGTTACTGATGTCATGTACTTTTTAATTTGTCAGAACGTGTCATAATGACAAATGCCAGTTCAACTGGTTTATGTAAAGTCAAACCGGTTTAAGCTCACATACCAGACCGAATATCAACTTATGGAACTTATTTTAATCTTAATAAGGTTTAAGCAGTAAATGTTTTAGGTATGAACTCTCTTTTTAGTATCAAAATTGCTGATGTGCCTATTGGACGCTGCAGTGGTTACACAGACTTTGCCTTTTTTTTAATGATTTATTTGACTAATTATTGATTGATTATTTGAACCTGTGTGCTTAAAAAGGAGGTTGATGGACAGTTAAAACAGAAACATATATAAATATTAAACTGTATTTCAGCAAAACTGCCACTGACCAGTTACAGTGAGATTAGTGTTTTGGAGATTTAGGGATTTTGAAATAGCTTTTCTCTGTGAACCTAAAATTTAAAAACTCTTGATATAACTCTTAATACAAGCTGCTACAACTTGCGTCTGCGTAAGATGATGGTGTGTACAAACCCAACATAAAACTGTGCTGCCCTACACTCTGAGACATTTGGCTGCAGTTTAGGCCACTGCAAGTGGCCATTCTGTATGTTTCAACAATATACAGTAACTCACATAAGTGAGTACACCCCTTCCATTTTTGAAAATATTTCATTATATCTTTTCATGGGACAACACTATAGAAATGACACTTTGATATAACTTAAAGTAGTCAGTGTACAGCTTGTATAGTAGTATAGATTTACCTTCCTCTGAAAATTACTCAAAACACAGCCATCAACATCTAAACAGCTGGCAACATAAGTGAGTACACCCCACAGTGAACATGTCCAAATTGTGCCTAAAGTGTCAATATTTTGTGTGCCAACCAGTATTATCTAGCACTGCCTTAACACTTTTGGGCATGGAATTCACCAGAGCTCACAGGTTGCTTCAGAAATCCTCTCCCACTCCTCCATGATGACATCATGGAGCAGATGGATGTGAAGACACCTTGCGCTCCTCCACCTTCAGCTTGAGGATGGCCCACAGGTGCACAGGTGAGTTTAGGGCTGGATACATACTTGGCCAGTCCATCACCTTCACCTTCAGCTTCCTCAGCAAGGCGGTTGTCATCTTCTAGGTGTGTTTTGGGTCATTATCATGTTGGAAAACTGCATTGCGGCTCAGTTTCTGAAGAGGGACGATCATGCTCTGCTTGGAATTCATGTTTCCCTAAATGAACCGAGCTCCCCAGAGCCACCAGCACTCATGCAGCCCCAAACCATGATGCTGCCACCACTATACTTGACTGTAGGCAAGGGACAGTTGTCTTGGTGCTCTTCACCAAGGTGCCACACATGCTGAGAGAGCATCAAGACAACTGTCCCTTGCCTACAGTCAAGTATAGTGGTGGCAGCATCATGGTTTGGGGCTGCATGAGTGCTGGTGGCTCTGGGGAGCTCGGTTCATTTAGGGAAACATGAATTCCAAGCAGAGCATGATCGTCCCTCTTCAGAAACTGAGCCGCAATGCAGTTTTCCAACATGATAATGACCCAAAACACACCTAGAAGATGACAACCGCCTTGCTGAGGAAGCTGAAGGTGAAGGTGATGGACTGGCCAAGTATGTATCCAGCCCTAAACTCACCTGTGCACCTGTGGGGCACCCTCAAGCTGAAGGTGGAGGAGCGCAAGGTGTCTTCACATCCATCTGCTCCATGATGTCATCATGGAGGAGTGGGAGAGGATTCCTGAAGCAACCTGTGAGCTCTGGTGAATTCCATGCCCAAAAGCGTTAAGGCAGTGCTAGATAATAATGGTTGGCACACAAAATATTGACACTTTAGGCACAATTTGGACATGTTCACTGTGGGGTGTACTCACTTATGTTGCCAGCTGTTTAGATGTTGATAGCTGTGTTTTGAGTAATTTTCAGAGGAAGGTAAATCTATACTACTATACAAGCTGTACACTGACTACTTTAAGTTATATCAAAGTGTCACTTCTATAGTGTTGTCCCATGAAAAGATATAATGAAATATTTGCAAAAATGGGAGGGGTGTACTCACTTATGTGAGATATTGTATGTATGTTTATGCTATTAAATTATGACTTGTCAGTGTGAGTACAAAAATAAACAGCAAGTTTGACTGTAGACTTCGATCTTATCTGGTTGCTAAGTATTTTTGCAGCCTTACATTATTTTAATTATGAAGAACATAGAGAAGGAGACTGAACATAATGCAGCAGTTAAACAAGGCTACACTGTGTGTGTTAGGTCTGGTAGTGTGAGTACTGACTGTTGGGTTTGTTTTTCTGTGGAGGCTCTACGTCAAAGTCTTCAGGCAGCGCTGCATAGAGAGAAGAGCTGGATCCATTCACTGCACTCCTGGAACACAGAATTAAAACAACTTGTTGGACTGCACACAATAAAAATATTACATTTACAATATGAAATAAACATCTATGTAGTCCATGATTCATGTACCTAGATGTTGGAAACACTTATATCTACTGTTCAGGGTGTTTGCCATGTTTTTCTTAAACTGTGCCGTATGTGTGCACATACCTTTGTGAGGGTGGTACCAGTTCAGTTGGCAGTGTTAGCGGCAGTGGTTGCCCCATCTTTGCCATGTCCACAAGATGCATTGCCAGAATAAACTCCTCAGCTTTTAGCTTGCCGTCCTTATCCACATCAGCTAAAGTCCTGTGTGAGGGCCGCAAATTAAAGGGGCAAGGTTTATACATGACTTCATACTGACACTGCGATAGAATTAATTACAGGAAAGGAGGATACTTAAAGACAACTAGGAAATATTTTGCACCACACAGAAGGTATTCAATATGGTTACATCCTTCTGTTGTCACATTTAATTTAGGCTGAGCTTGGTAGTTAAAGGGGAAATACACTCTTTTTCAAAATTCATAAAACTCCTATGGTCTAAGACAGTCGTAAAAATATTAGTTAACATGAACACCTCTTTCCCAAATCCAAAAACTAGAGTGCCTAAACTCAAATTTTTGATGTTATACAGTACAAAGTCTGGAGCTACTTCATGGGCAGCAAATTGGGAAAGACATTGGCTAAAACGCTGCCGCTCCATCCAGAGTTTATCATAAACACTAGCAAAGCAATACAGTTAATAAAATAAGCACAGCAGAAACATCAGATAGGTCGGACAACTGTGTTTAACTATGTATCCTTAAACATCTGGGACCAGTTATAGGGATCATCAGCAATTTTTAACTCAGGAGTTAAAACCAAAAAAAAAAAAAAAAAAATCACAGCAGAGTTACACTATTATGATTTACAATAACCAAAGTTATTTCCTTGTATTTATTGATAATTGATACTCAGAGCAGCCTTGACTTATAAACAGTATTGCTTAACCAGCAATGGCCTACTGTCATACCAGCTACAGTGGAATGAAGTTTCTTTAGTCTGGCTACCAAACCCGACTTTTGGCTCTTGAACACAACACTGTAGCAATCATAAGACATGTACAGACACATTCTTACCAGATGGAAGCCAGCTGTGTCTGAGTCAGCATCGTGGTCGCCATGGCACCTCTCACCTGCTGACCTGGCAACGAGAGTGACAAACATTAAAGCACCTGTATGGCATAGATGTGCAGGCGTGGTGGAGGAATGAAAAGGTCAAGGGTGTGTGTGTGTCTGTGTGTGTGTGTGTGTGTGTGTGTGTGTGTGTGTGTATGTATGTAAGGATCTGTACAGTACATGGCAATTTACTCATTAAATTAAAATGTAGCAGGTGAACAAAGAGTCCCGTGCATCATCACAGCTGGTTTCCAAGACTGCATCCATGTTCTCTTGATGTTACATTAAAAGTGAAAAAAAAACTGATACTGAAATAGGAAACTAGAACCTTTTTAATCCTCATTCATTCACTTAGATATAAGAGATGATTATCAAAGGACTGTGACAGTGTGAACAACAGCTTAACAGGTGAAGATTTCTTTTACAAACAGTGCTTGTCCATATGCTACAATCCACAAAGAGATTGAGCCAAGAGCTAAAAGATGTATAGAATATAATTTATTGAACGTCTTGGACTAGGGCTGAGCAATATATCCACTTCATATTAATACTATCTTCGATTTTAGATATCGTAATATTGTAGGTGTTGCCCTCTCCTTGTTTTAAAGGCTGCATTACAGTAAGTGATGTAATTTTCTAAACTTATCAAACTGTTCTAGCTGCTCTATTATTTGCCTTTACACACTCAGTCATTATATCCACATTAGTGATGATTAGTTATCAAAAATTTCATTGTGTAAATATTTTGCGAAAGCACCTATACTCAACCCTAAAATATTGTTGCAATATCGATAAAGATATTTGGTTAAAACTATTGTGATATTTCATTTTTCTCCATATCTCCTAGACCTCTGTTGAACCGTACATAATGTGCAAAGTCATACTGTGAGGTAATCATCTGCAAGTGTGGCTGAAGTGAGTAAGTATATGTGTGTGCACCCATCATGGCCATTTCATAAGAACAGGTCCAGCAAGGCCTGCAGAAACAGAACGAAAAAGGCAGATACATACTTGGCTGAGAGTGCGTGTGTGTGTGTGTGTGTGTGTGTTGGTGTTGAGAAACTGCTGCTGCTGTGACTGAACACACCCACAGCTGCCGCAGACACAGCCTTTACTTCCTTAGAGGTAGTTAAGGCTTGACACACAGAAAAAAAAGGGAGGCAACTGTTGTGAAATCATCAATGACTGTTGTTCAACATGAACATCCACGCCTGCATTCCAGGCACAGTTTGGTTTTGGATGACCACTACGCTGTTCACATACAGTACACACACACACACACACTCACACATACACTTCGTACCAGTGAGGTATCCTGTCATTTGTTTATCCAAGCCGTTGAACTGCTGTCTGTACTTGAGTCTGGAGGCATGTGGCACAGCCCAGTCGCTGGGAACAGCAGCCATGGGGGACATCACAGAGGGGGACGAGGAAGCGGAGCTGAAAGACAAAACTACGAGCTGAATGCACCAAACTTCAGGAGGTCCAATGTGTTTTTGATACACTTCAAAGAGACGGACAAGATTAATGAGGCACTGATTGTGCAAAAAGGGAAGCTGCTTAGTGCTTCCAAATTTCTGTGTGTGTGGTTTTTTTTTGCGTTTGTTACCTGATAGATCCCAAGTCCAGCAGTGATGAGGCTTTGTTCATACTAGCAGGAGAAGCGGGGCGTCCAAACGGAGAGGAGTAGGGGGATGCAGAGAGAGGTAGGCCTGAAAACACACAGCACACATATCCATCAAATACTTCCATATAATTATCTGCATCACTATGATAATGTTGTAGCCATCAACCTTAACCATAAAATCTTGATGCCGTTCACCCTAACACACAGACTTTTGTTAGGAGTCCTACAGTGGGTCAGTGATACACTGTCATCCAGCCCAGCTTGCCAACGACAGGGTAGGTGTTTGTATGGAGATGAGACAAAGAGATCTGACTCTGCAGAACCCTCTTTTTCCCCTCAGAAATATTTTATAATCTGTGCTCTGCTGCAAACATAGACAATTTTTACTCTCAGAGCATGACACTGTGAGAAAGTGATAATCAAAGGACAGATTCGTGTATTTAAAGGGCTACTTTGCCAACTCTCAGTTAGCTTTGTATCATAACATTGTGGGTAGTATGTGTAAAAAACCTATGTTAACCTGCCCTCCATCTTATCAGCGCCCAGATCTCCCTGCTTATTTGCAAGTGATGCATTTGGCGTCATGCTGCATATTTTTGCTGGCTCTAGGGCTGTTGCTTGAACTAAAGATTGTAATCACCCCCCCTCTCTCTCAAACTCCGATGAAACAGTAAAACTAGGCAGTGCTGATCAAATATTAAGCACAATTCTGTTGCTATGTTGCTTATTTCTCACTTTAAATGTTTTCAGAAACATATTTTAGCGTAGTGTTTGACTGTAACATGAGATTGTTTGTGACCAGCTGCCTGCCATATTGTTTTTGAACAGGCACTCACCAGCAGGAGTGTTTACTGGTCCGGTGCGGCGCAGTGCAGTGCATTCTGGTAGTTGTAGGTTTTCTACTTCTTAAGTAAATGCCACAATCCTTTTCCTATGTTTCTTTGTTCTATATTATATCTGGTATTTGTGTCTCTCTACTGCAAAGATCATCTTTCCAGAAGTGAAATACTTCTTAAATCATACAAGAGACCCTCCTGATGACACAGCGACAGATACACGATACTACAGAGGAGTAAAAACAAAAATGAAAATGAGTACCAGGGGCCAAAGTTCCAGCTGGCATTGGTTGGAGAATGGAGCCATTTGGCAGGGTGGTGTTTCCCATGGTGGGCATCAGGGGCCTGGAGGAGGTGGAGGCCATTAAAGGGCTCATGCCTGTTGCTGTAGGAACCAAAGGAGTGAGGCCTGTCATTGGTGTCATAGTTGCAAGTCCAGGGTTTGCCATGGAGATGGACATAGGGGTCAACATGGCAAGGTTTGTCCCAGGCATCATCGACATTGTAGGTACAGAAGATATACCTAGGATACACACACACACACACACACACACACAATAGGTGTAACAGTTAGATGATACAGCAGTCAAAATGCATATGCACAAACATCAGTCAGACATATTTTACATTAGCTTGGCAATAGTTGTTAATTCTTCTGTATTGCATTTACATCTTTTAATCTACACATTCTTTCTGTGTTTAAGGCTGTGACAGCTGAAGCAAAAGACACATTTCAGTTCTAAAATCCACATACAGTATATAATAATACTGTACCATAGGCTGGGTTACTGAGATTACTGAGGTTGGGAGCAGGCACTGGAGGCTGCTTCATGATGATTGGCAGTGCTGAGGGAAGCTGTGTACCCTGGAGTTTCAGTTTTATGAGCTTCATAGCGATGGAAAACTCCAACCTGTCCATCTTCCCATCTTTATTCATGTCAGCCAGAGCCCTGAGAGGCAGACAGAAACAAACAGATAACAGACAGACAAACACATCAAAGAGTGTAAAGATCTTGTGCTTCAAGTATAGATTACAGTGAAAACTCCTAGAGAACAAATCAATCAAAAATTGGGCTGAACGCTTAATCCTGTTCAAAATGACAATGTGGTGTAATAGAATGCAAATTTCAAATTGCAAAAGCTGCAGTTGGAAAAAAACATGTTTACAACGAGGTGAGTGTCAGAGCCACGGTCAGCAAGCACTTCAGTTACAAAACTGCAACTTACTGACTGGAGTTCAGTTAGACTCAAATTTATTTTTCATGTATAATGTTCACACCAGGCCTGTTGCTTTGCAGTGCTTTGTCCTTCTTTTTCCATATTTCATGTCATGATGTTTATACTACTTGTACACAAGGCTTGACGTTACATGTTATTATGTTCTACAGCGGTTGAAAGTTTTTACAATTCAATAGTTCAATTAAGATATGCTTTTCATATCAATTCATGCATTAAATGAATCTCATTTCATCATAACTTGAGCAGCATAAGTTGAATGTATCCAATGTTGGGTTGGTCAGATTATAGAATGATTTATTGCCTGTGTATAGTGAAGAACACAGAGGAACTTAATAAAATCGCATACTGGGTCGCAGTTAGATTATCTTATTGGTTATATTGTTCAGCCCTTCTCAAAAGATCCGAGTGTATGTGAGTGTGAAAGTGAGAGTGTTTCTCACCATATCTCAGCCAAAACTGAAGGAGGCAGCCCTGACTGGAGGAAAAACTTCCTCGCCTGTTCCCCTACAGAAAGAGACAGAGAGGAAAAAGGCAAGAAACACAAGAAAATTGAGATTCTAATGCATGCAAAACTCAAAATGTGTCTGCATACAAACACCACTATCTACTGTATTTTCGTGCCTACATGTGTGTGTGTATATTAGTCTAATCACCTGAGCATGGCAACAACATTTGTTAGCACTTCATAACTACTTATATTTACATGTGCCTGTGTATTTATGTGGTATTAGGAAATCACCTTGCTTAATACATGTAAAGCTAATGGCAGAAGGACGTGTACTGGTGAAATGGCATTGTGAAATGTACTGACAGGGAAATCACTGTGTTCATGATGCACCAAAAATCTCTGTGGTGATGATTGTGTCAGTGTGTGTACCTGAGACATAGCCCATTGATGGGGAGAGGGTGTCAAACTTCTGATCATGTTTGACCCTCTCCTCTGGAGTGACCGCCCAAACACTTAGACCACCTACAGAGAAAGAGAAGAAGTGTGAAGCACAAGACCTAGCCATTATCTTCTAGATAGGTCAGCCTGGTGAGCACTGATCCCTTCTACAGTTATATTTACTTATATTTACCAGCCCATGTGGTTGTCAGGATTTGGGAATGCTCTGATATTGACAAAGTGATAATGAAGCACACTGTTATTGTGTCACTTTGTTTAGACAGGAGGACAGAACAACACTTTCACTGAGGCTGACTACATGTCAGTTTTTCCTCTACAGTCAGTCAGCAGATATAGTGAATGGACAGTTCACTGCATCATAACAAAACATACACAGTAGTCCTGTGACTGGCACCCTGAATAAAGCTGGTATGAAAGTATGGAAAGAAATAGTTTCATGACCATAGAGCATGACAAATGTACTAAAGGCAGGACTTAAATATTGTAAACTGGTAGAGAGAGGGCAAGTGGAGATATTACGATTAAAACCTGTCTCACACGAACAGTAAACGACAAATGATAACAACAGTGTGTGTTCAGATTAATGTATACGCAGAGACACACACGCATCGGACTGGGAATTATTACTAGAACCAGCACTGTGTTGGCCTCAGCAGATCTGCAGAGCCAAAAAAAAAAAAAAAAAAAAAAACACACACAGCACACTCCCATCCATTTCTGGTCCTCCCCCCTCCTCCACCCGCTCACACACACAAACTGCAGTGGTCTTACCATTCATATTTGCAGGTGGCAGAGGCAGAGAGGGGGAACTCCCGACGGCGTCCTCAGCTACTGCTCGCAGCCATCTGCAAAACACACAGTCACAGCCCAGTCATCAGTCAATACTGCAACTAAAATGGGATAGTGGTGTCATAGAGAGGAGGGAGAGAAAAAAGGCAGCGAGAGAGAGAGATTCTGGTCAGTCAGCAGAGTCAAACAGGGCTCCTCCTGTTCTCTTCAGTCAGGAGCACTCTGGCCACGTCCCAACGCTTTTAAACTACTGGGACATGCTCCAATACTATCCACGCTTATCACCGTAGTGGCCAAACACTAATACTACACAAGCTAGACTGATAAACCTTCATGAAGAAAACATTTACACTCACTGTCTTGGAAAATATGAATCCCTGTTCAGTACTATGTTGGCCCAGATTTAGGTTCTGGTGGCAGCTGACTGAGGTTGTGTCAGTGACCTGTGACATCTTGGTGTTAAGAAAACATCAGTTCTTCATGCTACTGCCCAGGTTTGATTCATGTTCATCCTTTAGCTCAATGCAGCTAAATGCTAATGTCAGCATGCTAATATGGCTCACAATGGAAATGCTAACATGCTGATGTTAATAAATGTTGATGTTAATGTTTACCATATTCACCATTACATTTCAGTGTGTTAGCATGCTAATTACCAAAAAAACACATGGCACAGCTCAGACTGGTTCAAATGCCCTTAGTTTTGCAGTTATTTACTCGTAAATTAAAATATTTGTGAAATAAACATTTTGTCGTGATGTTGGCAACAGGTGAAAAGTCAGAGGATCACCAAAGGAATTAAAACTTATCCCCTGGAAACCATGAATGCCTGCACAATATTTTGTGCCAATCAATCCAGTAGATGTTTAAACATTTTACAAGATAAGTGAAAAATTTGGCCAGTTGTTGGCATTAGATGAAAAGTTGGATAATCATTTAAGTCCGTGAGATTCATCCTCTGGGTACTGAAAATGTCCTTACAACATTTTATGGCAATCTACCTAGTAGTTACTGTGATATCTGAGTCTGAACTTAAGCGGTGGTCAGACCGACTGACCAACAATGCCACCGAAGCAGCACACGTCTAAATGATTTCCAACCTGCCTTCCTGTCACCCATGACTACACCCTTCATAGAGTCTATTACATCATGCTTGACACCCACTCTTGTTAAGTCAAGCACATGCAAAGCAAGCGTGGGAATGCAGCTGCTGTTACATGTGTATTTAGTGCAAGGGTGAAGTGGTCTGTGTCTCCATTTGTTTTAGTTTACTACAATAAAGATTTTACGAGCTGGCTAGAGAGCTTTGCAGAGTTATTGTCCTTTACATTTTTGTATTTTTGAATAATTAGACCTAGGGAGGGCTTGGCACAGAATTATATGGCCATATTTTGCATGTATTGTATCAATACATGGACACCAGGTATTGTGTGTCATATCTAGGGGCCTCTGGTGATTCCCACTCCAATTCTCTGGGATTGTTGGCAGGAGCCCTGTGGTAGGTAACAACATGTTATATGTACTAGAGTACATGTCGACAGACTAAATGTACCATGCATTGGTTCCTTGTTGACAAAAGACTAGTAACTTCTATCATGGTAGCAGGGTACAAAATTAGCATCATCCACTGGTCATATACTGGTAAAAGTGGCTGGTAGATTTGCTTCACCCATCAGCCAAGAAAAACAATGGTAATCTACTGAGCGGCTGGTAACATGTTGAACATTCTCAGCCATTTCACTGGTGGACTAAAAAAGTTAATTTTACAACCTGCATGCTGGGCTTGCCAGCATATTTATAGGTAGGTGAACTTATCTCACTGCATCTTAAATGGGGACACTGTGAATCAGACGATCATGTTTCTTCTTTCACGTTCACTTCATTACTGGCATGCTGAACACCTGCTTCCACCATATCTCCCTCTGCCATCAGCCAGTCAGGCTCACATGATGTAGTCGGAGGAGGAAAAGGAGGAGAGAAATTCCAATCTTTCTGCTCAACACTTCCTGCCCGGTAACCCACAGACACAAGCATTTCCTTGTCCAACGTCAGTTGACAGGAAGTGATCATGGATTTTGGCAGAAGGACAGCTTTGATGTCCCAGAAAATATGAGCTGGAGTCAAAGCGAGGGTTGGGACTGGGCTGTACAAGAATTACAGATTGACGAGTGATTTTTTTAGGAAGCTAAATGACTAATCGCTAACCTGTTCGCTGATACGAGCACATGAAAGAGAACATGAATAAGATGAAGAGAGAGATTATGAGAGGGGGAGAAAAACAATGAGAGTGTGGGTTTTTGTGAATGCGGTCTAATCGATGCTCTCACGGGCAGAGAACAGCAAGGGACGGCTAATCTACTGCCTGCCATCTGTCGCTCTCCTTCTCCTTCACTCCTCCTACGTCAGGTGCTCCTGTAGGTCATCCTCATGCTTTCAGTTTTTTTGCCTTATGTTCTTTAATTCTGCCCTTGTTCTTCATATGCAGACTTTATCAAATATTGAAATATGAGTGTGAAATATGGTGACCGTTTTCAGCAGGAAGTTATGTTTGCATCAGTCCTTACACAGACACAGTCAGACTGCATTTTTTTGCAGTAGAAATAACACCACTTAGTAAAGTATGGATTATATAACTAGTCAGAAAAAATGTCTTGAACTTAAGCACATTATATTGGCCCAATTTTCTGCACCACATTAACCATTATCACATGAAATATAGAGCCTGACCAACACCAACTGAGTGGTTTGTCACAAGCATCCATCACGTCTGGTCATCACAGACCAAACGTGGACAACGTTTCAAAACTTTTCCACGACTGTTTCAAGGGCCCATAATAGAATTTCCATGGCCATTAGCAATGTATAACACGAACGGAAGTATACAGTGTATTTTACTTCAAATATATTAGGCAGTCTGCGGACGCGGAGTAGTAGAGCTTATCAAAACAGGCATTAGTGCTCTGAGACACAAATGAGCACCCAAGGCGTGGTACAATTTAAAAGTATTAATGGTGCATAGGTATGGAAACTTTTCAATTCATGACCCTACATGGTAAATCACACTGTTGAAAAATTATTTTTCTTGCCAACCTTGCCCTACATTATTCAAACATATTAGATTAAAACTCTATTCAAACAAAGTACCGACTAGCTGGCACACATGGAGGAGAAGACGGACTGCGGGGAGAAAATTGAGAATCATACGTGATGGTAAACAAAACGTCACGACTCACACATTGACACATGCTTGAGCTATATCGTACACCTACATAAAATAAATTTGTTTACATTATGCGGCAGGTTATCCACCAAAAATTACTCTAACAATTCCATTACACACAACAAGATTCCATGACTTTTCCAAAAGTTTCAAGGATTTTCCTTCGACTTTTTTAAGCCTGGAAAGCAAGATTGTGAACTCTATGACTTTTCCAGGTCTAGTCGTGGAGTGTAACCTCTGGTAATATAACGCTGTAGGAATTATAATGAATAAATGAAAGATAGCATTGAACTGTCAGCTTTAGGGTTTAATTTTTCCAGAGTGACAGTGGAGTCTGACTTTTCCTGCCTGGATGCCTGCCTGACCAACTGACCGACTGAACGACTGACCACTCCTCATGCAAATCCTTCCTGAGGGCTCCACCTACCCTAGTAAATAACTTCAGCTGTACTTCACCTGCAATGCAAGACCTATTAAAAACCACTAAAAACAAGGTTTGAGAACAGACTCCAGGCTACAGGAAGGCGTCTATGTATGAAGGCCTGATGCTATGTTTTGGTAGCGTTACAATGGGCACCATAGAGAAGGGGACATAAGTAATACCTTTACAGATTACACAAAGTTTTCATTTTTTACATAAGGGTTTGCCTGATCGTCAAACAGTCTGAGCAATTTTCATAAGCTCAGAAATAGCTTTTCAAAACACACTGTATAGTGTGGACACTACATCCTTGTAATGGCTAGAGACTGGCAACTGAAGCAAGACTTTGATTTCCTCCCAGCTCTAGCTACACCTTTGCATGATGCTGCATTTAATTTACAGTACTTTTCAAGGTCTGGCCCAATGCTAAGCTTGTGTAAGCCCATCCTGGTGTTCACACCCACACAGTAGTCCCATTTACAGTTGTCATGGTTGAATATATAAATAGACATATGACTCATATTGGGTCCTAACCTGTAGTTTATGAAACAAGTCTTCCACAGTCACGTCTTCAACATCAGCTACAGTGCCCTCCAAAAGTATTGGAACAGTGAGGCCAATTCCTTTATTTTTGTTGTAGACTGAAAATATTTGGGTTTGACATCAAAAGATGAATATGGGACAAGAGATGAACATTTCTGCTTTCATTTCCAGGTATTTACATCTGGATCTGATACACAACTTAGAAGATAGCACCTTTTGTTTGAACCCACCCATTTTTCATGAGAGCAAAAGTATTGGAACATGTGACTGACAGGTGTGTTTTGTTGCCCAGGTGTCTCCCAATTACATTGATTATTCAAACAATAAATAGCACTGGATGTCTGAGCTCAGTTTCAGATTGGGTACGATAGGTTTTGCCTGTGCAGACTGCATTTAGAGGTGGAACCAACATGAAAACCAGAGAGCTGTCTATGGGTGAAAAAGAAGCAATTGTGAATCTGAGAGAAGATGGACAGTCAATCAGAGCCATTGCACAAACATTGGCCATAGCTAGTACAACCATTTGGAATGTCCTGAAGAAGAAAAAAAACACTGGTGTACTAAGCAACAGACGTCGAACAGGTAGACCAAGGAAAACATCAGCAGTTGATGACAGAAACATTGTGAGAGCTGTAAAGAAAGACCCTAAAACAACTGTTAGTAACATCAGCAACAACCTCCAGAGGGCAGGAGTGAAGGTATCACAATCTACTGTTCGCAGAAGACTTCATGAACAAAAGTACAGAGGCTACACCAGATGATGCAAACCACTCATTAGCAAGAAGAATAGGAAGGCCAGGCTGGAATTTGCCAAAAGGTACAGAGATGAGCCTCAAAAATTCTGGGAAAAGTTTTATGGACTGATGAGACAAAGATTAACTTTTTCCAAAGTGATGGAAAGGCGAAAGTTTGGAGAAAGAAAGGATCTGCTCATGATCCCAAACATACAAGCTCATCTGTGAAACATGGTGGAGGTAATGTCATGGCTTGGGCTTGGCATGGCTTCTTCTGGGACGGGCTCTTTCATCTTCATTGATGATGTAACACATGATGGCAGTAGCAAAATGAACTCAGAAGTCTACAGAAACATTTTGTCTGCTAATTTAAAGAAAGATGCAACCAAACTGATTGGGAGATCCTTCATCATGCAGCAAGATAACGACCCAAAACACACTGCCAAAACAACAAAGGAGTTCATCAGGGGCAAGAAGTGGAAGGTTTTAGACTGGCCAAGTCAGTCTCCAGACTTAAACCCAATAGAGCATGCATTTTACCTGCTGAAGAGGAGACTCAAGGGAGTAACCCCCCAAAACAAACAACAACTGAAAGAGGCTGCGGTGAAAGCCTGGAAAAGCATCACAAAAGAAGAATGCAAAAGTTTGGTGATGTCAATGGGTCACAGGCTTGATGCAGTCATTGAAAGCAAAGGATTTGCAACTAAATATTAAGTCTCATTCACTTTAATCTATTTTAAGTTTATATGTTCCAATACTTTTGCTCACCTAAAAATTTTGTGTTCCATTACAAATAATGCTATCTTCTAAGTTGTGTATCAGATCCAGATGTAAATACCTGGAAATAAAAGCTGAAATGTTGATCTCTTGTCTCATATTCATCTTTTGATGTCAAACCCAAATGTTTTCAGTCTACAACAAAAGTAAACGAATTGGACTCACTGTTCCAATACTTTTGGAGGGCACTGTAGGTGTAAATGCAATCTGACCACATTCTTAAGAAAAACACATCCACCCAGCAAGTTGAAAGGTCACCAAACTCTGCCTCTTCCTGCAAGCTCAAGAGAGCCTATCGAAAAGCTACAAGTCGTAGCAGGAAGTCTTCCCTTGCAAAAAGAACATTAATAATGAATGTGACTCTTGTCCATGGCTTCGCTTCCTTGACCTGAGACGCGGTATGTTTGTTGACAAGTGTGCGCCAGCTCTGCCTGGCTAATCTGCATATTAGGAATCCAATCACAAACAGGCAGAATTAAGATAATGAGACTGCTTATTAATTTCAGATCGGATGTTGTTATCTAAACATCGTATCCAGACATGGATCAAATTATAACACCAGGCGTGAATGGGGCCTAAATGTCGAGGTGCACATAACAGGTGAAAAGACTACATGACCAGCTGTAGGAGATACTGCACAGACAGATGGCCCACAAACTATTAGTCACAAAGAAAGGAAGATTTCTTACGCAACTTTTTGCCAGTTTTGTAATATTGTATAGGGGTTGCATTCACACTGCAGCAGATCACTGCAGCATAACTTAACTGTACATGTCAGACAGTCATCCATGACAGGAACATTTACAGCTGGCCAATTTCCTGCTGTGGATTCAAACAAGAAAAGTCAAGGCCTACACTAGCAAATACAGGACATAGCAGGAAAGGAAAGGAGTTAATTATGATTCTGTTTCCTTAAAGTATATCAATAAGACTTGTCAGTGAGACAAAATTGAAACCCCAGGAACAGCGCCGGGCTTTGAAGCCAATTATACATAGTGGAAAAACGTGAAAAAACAATGTCCAGGTCGCCAAGTGAAGCCATTGGACCCGAAAAGACTTTTCCCCATAGATTTACATTGTTAAAGACACATCTGTAGATCAGTGGGTACATTTTTTTTAGCGTCACAACCCCCATGAAATGACTTGTTTCGCTATATGGAAATTATCCATTTGAACTGATAACTTTTCAAAAGTCTAGAAGAGCTGCATTTTATCCCCATTAAAGTTAGCGGAGGGCTAAACCAGAAGTTAGCCACTCAGCTGCCTTAGGTCTCCAGGGCACTTGCTCTATGGGCAACACAATGCAGAACATCCGGGTAATTTCATACTGCAGAAATCAAGCTGTTTTGGCTTCATGTGCTACTGAGCAGCTTTCACAGGAATGAACAGGGCCCCACCTCTCTTTATACATCCATAGCCAGAATACACAGTTACATGGCTCTGAAACTAGTAAAGCTAAATGGAATGCAGGCTCCATTATATTATTAATTACCCCTGCGGTTTTCCTGCTATGTCAAGTCAAAGTGTCTTCTGTCGAAGGCCTGTTGATCCATAGCAAGACTGTGCAGTCCCTTTGGAGTGCAGGGCTGTTATTAAAACCAATGGAAATTTGCAAACTTCTTTCAGCTTGCACATTTTCTTTGGACTAAACAACCATTACATTTAACTATTCTTCAAGGTCAGATTAAACCACTGAGGGCTGAATTCATGCCTGACTGGAGTGTAGTGGTAAAAGAAACACCCCACTTCCTCAGAGTGTGGTGTTTCTTTTTATTTATGGCGTGGCTATATTGGTTAAACCTCACCTGCTTCAGTTCTGCTTTGGTTCCTGCTAAGAGACTGGGACATTTAGGTCTCTCTGTAGTATATACATAACATTGAAAACTGTTGGATAAATAGCCAGGCTGTCACTGACCTTAGCTGCTTCAGTAGCAGCTTTGAGCCCTGAGTGTCAGACTCTCTTTCTCTCACTCTGGGAGTATCAGTCTGGGTCTGTTTGTCCCTTATGCTCTGTTAAGTGTGCACTTTTCATACAGCACCTTGCTGCCATGAAGACTCTTAACACTGACAGGAGGAAATTATAACACAACAAAGAACCAGACAGAGATGGATGAGACTGAGGAAAGGATGTTTTACAATGAATCTTTTCTCATCTTCTTCCTCATTCCCTGACATGAACTTTTTCCTTGTCTCTCTGTCTCTTCATGTATCATTGCATGTCTGTGTCTGTCCCTCTCCGCCTCGAAATCTGTGCCCTACCAATTGTGCGACCCTGGCCCGTCCTCATCACTACTCTGTCCCGAAACAAGCACTGTCTGTTGTTCTATGAAATCAATGATTGATTTTCAGCCGCCTCGCTCAGTGACCTCACACCAATGACATCAACTCCATCCTGATGACTCTTTCTCTCCCTTTGTGTGCGTTTGTTTCTATTTACAGTAAAACTATCCTCACTCCTTTGGCTATCCATCTCCTTTACCACTCATCCACCTTGTTTGTTCTGTCTTTCTGACAGCTTCCCGCTGTAGAGCTAACTCTTCAGTTTGTTTAAGTGATATTTCAGCGCCACCATCCACACATTCAAAAACTGCTGCAAGGGCCCTTTGGAGTGTCTCAGATTGGGTTTGATTTACAATGTTTGCAATGCTGTGTTTTGTTTTCTTAAGAGGCAAGGCATGCCTCTCCCTCTTGTAGACTCACCCTGATTTGTCAGGTATATATGATATATCAGGAGATACGACAGGACTGGAGAAAGTACTCTGATAAATTGTTACTTTACAGTGTGAACTAGAGTTACAACAGGATATTTCTTGTAGTGCTGTGTGTATTTATGCATGTGTTTCCTCGCTGACATCTGAGGGGGGAAGGTTTGACGTTAAGCTCAGCTGGCAGGCATTATTTGTCTTGCCTTGAAGATGCTTCAACCTAAGAGAAGTTTGTGAACATGGACTTAAAAACCAGGTTGATCAGTTTGTTTTCACTACTATTTTTTACTACTACCCATGCTCAGCGTTACAATTACGAAGAAGTAAAGGTTGCTGTTGCTGGCGTGACTGAAGACTCAGTTACATTATGGACAGTGACAGAGACACTGTATAAGAGCAGCTTGCCAAGCTTTAAATCTCTGTTGCAAGCTATGTGCATGCAGTGAATGTATCACGGTGTGTGTCGAAGCAATGATACACAACCACAGTGCTTTAAAAACTGACGGCACATGCAAACACAAACATACTACCACTACCACTGGATGTTTGCTGGCTTCTATACTAGAATAATCTTCTGAACAGCTGATACTTGCCATCCTGTGATAGACTCTTCAACATGTAACATCACATCAGGCACTTCAAACTCAAATATCACCCTACCCACTGCCACCCATTCTCTCTGTACCTCACACCCTGCTTTATTTTGCAAGGAAATACTTTTATACAACTGCTTCATGGTTATGAAAATATTGAAAAAGCTCTATGGCCCTAAGCTTTACTGTATCACTATTTCAGTTGCCCCATCAGTGTCAAGCAATGACTGCCTAATTTCACCATAAAACTGAATGGGCATCAACATTACACTGACTAATGTTGATGATGCAGATTGCAGAATAGATTTTTAAGCATTAGTCTCCTGTGCAGTAAAACAACATGGTATTTAAGATTTAATGCAAAACTAAATATTGCATAATAATTGTTATTGTCCACAAATGCAAATGTGCCTTCAGCTTCACCAGCTGACTAAAACCCATCACAGTGTAATCACCATACATACAAACAAACAACACAACATGCACAGTACAGACAACAATGACAGACATGGTTAGAGTCCAAATGGTGTTTATGAATTTAGCACAGTTATTGCATTCGCTGTGAAAGACTTTTTGCTGCAGCAGCTCTATAGCATCCTCCCGAGGGCAATTTTATGAATTCTTTAAAAAGGGGATAGGGAAAAGGGGATCTTGTAGTTTCACCTGCATGTTTAACATGCATCGCAGCTGTCTTTGCTCTTTTACAATAATTTTGGTCGCCATGATTGCAATTCTGGACAGTCTGTGTTTGCTCTTAGACCCTGCGTGCCCTTACCATGTACTCATGTTAAAAGTTAAAACACTTTCAAGAAGACAAGACTTCTTCATTGATAAATACAGAAATGTACACTTGATAAAAATTAACGAAAATAAGGCCAGGTGCTACTAAATCTCCATTTTTATGATGTGTAAACTCCACTAGTGGCATTGCAATAAGATGTATCAATAAACATATTAGTATAACCCTATAAGTTGCTAATTACGAAGCAGGCCTGCACTTTAATGATGTTGGAAGTGATGCTTACTTACTGTTTGCTCTTATTATGTTATCTTAGACAACTGTCACAACAAGAAACCAACTATGGGACACCAAAAATAGGCCAAAGATTCATAATAAAGAGCTATATGAGCACTGCTGCTCTAATGTGGCCCACAGATTGTGTGTATGAACAACCTCACACTGAGTTGAGCCTCCCTCTGTGTGTCTGCATGATAAACTGATAGAGTAACATTCCCTGATCACCTGCCTGCAACCTGCTCAACTCGTTTCAACAGGGAGGAATTTAGGAGACTGACCTGCAAATCTGCCTTTACAAACTTTACACCGCCTCACATCAGAAACAATAACCACCCTGTGACTAGGTGGAGATGAAACCTAACATGTAATGAAATCATAACTTAGCTAACTTAGCTAACCTCAAGTTAACTCCCATCCCAGCAGCAGAGCAGCATCACCCCTTCAAAGATACATTATTCTTTTATTTTCCCGAATAAAATGAGATAAACTGAACAAACATTAACAGGCGAAGCTGTACATACCCATGTGAAACTAAAAAGTCACCTATAGAAGCAGGCACATAACAATATTAAAGTTACGCTAATGCTTAGTTAAGCAGTTTCGCCAACGTACCTCTCTCACCACCAAAAAACACCAACTTCCGATCTTCCGAGGGTCCTGAAGTTTTCATCCACCACTCCTGGACGGTCTCCCACACACACTGTGAAGGTTTATTATCCACTGAGAGCTGTATTTTGATGGGAAAATGTGAAAGTTTAGCTGCGTTGTTACTGAGAGAACCTGTTGCTGACAGCTCAGTGTGTCACACCAACAACATGGCTGACGGCGAGTGATCGGTGGCTGTGAGGGTGTTAACGTCTGACCGTCCACAGAGTGGGAGGAGACACAGACACAGGCAGGAGACACACACTGTGATCACAGACCTGTTTATAAGTTCTCCACGTTAAATAGGTCCCTTTGTATTTCTCTTTGAAATGTTTGTTAATGCCCATTATCTATTTTTAATGCTTTAAACAAAGTGCTTAGCCTACATAGCATAAAAGACAGGATGGTTTTGTTCTTTGAGTGTGATAGGCCTACTGCTGCATTTCCTTCAGATATTGCTCTGAAATGTACATATATTTTTAATTAATCTTATTGAAAATGTACAGCACAAGTATGTCAACAGTCACATTTATACATTCACATGTATGGCACATTTATACAAGTACAAGGAACTACAAAACATGGAAACATCTTACAAAACAGGATTACAAGGGCAGTGCATTTAACTGTAGGTTTTGAATGGAAATGTGATATTAAACAACAGAGGAGGAAAAGTAATAATATTAATGATAATATATACAGCATACAGGGGAAATATGTATTTATCTCAGTTATCTGATACATTGGGAAAATGTTTTTGAATATTATTTAACTTTTGTGCTTTTATTCCATTCATCAGTTTACAACAGAGAGTACAACAAAGTACAACAGAGTTAATTATTTTTGTTTTTCAAGATCATACCAAATGTAGTATTGTCAATAGAGACAGGAGCTGGGAATTATGAGATATTTTGTTTTATCCTTTTGAGAGTGCCAAGCCAAAATGTATGTAAAATTCAGCAGTTTATTTTTCTATTTTTATTTGATAAGTGACACACTCAAATCCAGGTTAAAGGATTTCAGACAGAGTATTAGCCTATTTTGCATTTATGTGATACTCCTTTTTTTGTACCCCCTTACTACATGACCCCCAGAAAATAAAATAAAAAGAAAACACCATTCAAGTTGGGAAAATAATGCATAAGATAAAATAAGCTGCTTGATTTTACATATTTTGAAAGATTCCAATAATCACTGATGTTGTCTTATTTTCTTTTTCAGCTTTCATTCAGATTATAATGGTTGTCTTTAATAATTTGACACTCCCCTGTATTGAAAGTTTGATATTACAGTAAGTGTTTCATACTTGATAAATAACTCAATAATTAAAAAAAAACATCTTTGTTCATGCAGTGACTGGCAGGAAGTAAACAGCTGCCTTAACAACAGAATAGCAATAAAAAAGTCTTCCCTTCATCCCACCCATAAGTATAAAATAATAACAATGTATTAAAAAATGAAGCCAAAATATTCCTGATATGGAGGCGGCCATATTGCGCTGGTGATGTCATTTAGTGCCAGAGTCTGCGCAGTAGCGATCGTAATGTGGAGCTGTCCTACCCATTTTGGAGCACACCTGACACACACAGCTGTTAATCATGACGTTACATGCCCCTTTGCCCCTTTTTCAAATAGCATTGAATAACTAAATAAAACCAAACTTTAAAGAAAAACGAACTCTTGGACATACATCAGTGTGATTAGAACAACCTGGGAAAAAATGATGTGATGTTTACTTTGACCTTCTAGTCTGTGTTGTACATACAGATAGCCTACAGAAGAAGAAAGAAAGAAAGAAAGAAAGAAAGAAAGAAAGAAAAGTAGCACAAATCTAGAATATTGTCTTGTCGGTTCATTTGGAATTTATCAAACACAAAGTTAGACTAGTTTTAATTGGATTTGTATTCACAAAGCCTCTTGTTGTGGTGCAATAGGCCTATAGAAAAGTTCAACTTTGCTTTTTCCACCTCATATGGGCAAAACCAGGTGGGAATATTGGGACCAAAGTGACACAGGAAGTCATCTTAACAGTACTCAGAAACATGTAGGTGTTGGTGGAACACAGAGCAGGAGCCCAAGGGAACAGGTGGCCATCACCTGTATGGAAATAGGATGTGCAGCATTAAATCAAACACTCCATAGAATAGGCAAGCACCCTGAATTAGGTCAAAGAACTATGCACAAACTGTAATAAACCAGTAACTGTCTTGATCTGATTTTCATGTCTTGTTACTGTACACTACAGGGTTTCATGTATATTTTTTGCTTGAGGATGATGATGATGATATATATGTAACTGGGGATTATGCAGCGATATTTGGTGCAATAAAGTCTGGAGTCACCTGGAGACTGCATGTTGTTTAAATCTCCACCAAGGGTTAATGTCTAAGAACTACCTTTATTATCTCCAACATTCACCTCCATAGGTAACATTTGTTATTCCAGTTATAAACTCTAAAAGCTTGTGTTCAGAATTTTCATATAGGTCTTTATCCCCTCCTAGTGTTAAACTTAAGTACTAAAATGTATTTTTTGTTTCTACTTTTTCCTTCCTTTATTAGGTGTTCCTTTTGTGCATGTTTTGTACTTGTAAACGCTCTTTAGCATGTGAGATGTGTTATTGTAAGAAGTAAAGGTTTTGGAGGGGAAACAGGTGTGACACAGAAAGACGGAACTTAATATCAGGACCAATTGATGAAAACGTAATATTACATCGGGTAATTTGCTGAGAAAGACAAGCAGGCCATCCTTTAACTGATTACTTAAAAATAAAGTAATATTAGAAAGAGAGTTTAGTTTGTGTGTTCGTTTGTTTTCCTGCCAACTCCTGCTCCACACTCCAGTCCGCTAGGTGGCGGTAATGCGCCTAAAGGCTGGTTTGCAGGCTGCCATTAAAACTCGAGAAGAAGAAACATCCACTTGGTTGTTGAGTCGACAGTAAACATGGTCCGCAAAAGAAGTGTTGTCTGGGGCTTTTTTAAAACCATCGACTCAGAGTCGGTGCAGTGTCTGCTCTGCGGGGACTTTCTGATCAGACCGGGTCAGGGCACCACCACCAACCTGCTGAGACACCTGCGTGTCAAACATCCCACCGAGGTCGTCAAGAGGAGGACGGGTTTGCTAAAGGAAACTGCCTCCATCGACGGTCATGGCGACATGGAGACAGAGGGTGATCAGATCTGCTCGGGTATGGTGACTTCAAGGAGTTTATGTGAAATCCAGAGCGTATGAGTTGTCTGTACACGGTTCTCAACATGGAGGTAGCTAAAGCGACAGCTAGAAGCTAACGATGCTAATTCCAGAATCAGCATTAGTCAATATCAACAGTGCTAACAGAGCTAATGGTACTGACCTGGGGGTAGACTGGAGGGTGAGCGCAATGCTGCCGAACTAGGTGCCCACAGTCAGCCAGGGTGGAGTTGAGAGCGAGCCTTTCAGCAGGTGTGTGCTGTAGCAAGTGACCCTGTGTAGCTGCTTTTACTCAGAGATTGTGCTATAAAACTGCTACAAGGTCCCGTCTTCATGCTGCCTTTCCTTTTTCACACAGGACCAAACACCGGTGGCATAATTCCCCCCAGTGTGTGATTTAAAATGGCATGCCAGCATCCCAGAAACAAAAGAGGTGTGACAGGCTTGATGTGTAACATAACAGTGTCCACCTCTAGTGTAACATATAACATACATGTGGGCAGCGCTGTATAAACAACAACACTGCCGTAACATGGCCATAACAATCATTTACTGTTCCTGTTATGTAGTGGCTGATCTCATCCTCTGCTGTGAGGGTGAGGAGCTCCCGGATCTCATTGTTTTCCCTATTTGCGGACATCTTTGGCTATTGTTCTTCAACTTTGAGTTAGCTGCTAACTGTTTCCAGCTGCTTTTTAACTCTTCTGGCAGTGGGTTGCACACATAACACGTTGTTAAAACATTACACCTGTCCTGTGTATGGTCCTGTCCTGCCGACTGTCCCTTTTACACCGATGTTGACTGGCACTGTTACTAACTCCACTGCTGGTTTAAAGGTGAGACAAATCTGTCCCTGCATTCCAAGTTTGTACCTCATAAAGAACAGCGAGGCAGACTAACAACGTGACATTCCCACCTTGAACAGGCAGTGTAAAAGGGGTTAGTGTTTGATGTGTCCACTCTGAGCTACTGTAGAACAACATTGCAGACTGTGGAAGAGGACTTGCTCCGTATGTAGTTGTAAACTGCTCATTCTAGAGTAATGATGACACAACAATTCTTATTTTCAGGTTAGTTTAAATCAGTGAAAACGTAGTTATGAACAATTGTATACCAATTCTTGTATATTGGTATATTTATATACAATATATATATTGTATATATTGTATGTATTGTAATTGTATACCAATTCCTAAATCCTACACACTGGACCTTTAATTCTCTGAATGTTGCATACAGAACGTTAAAACAACCCAGCCATCATTAATGTTTTATCTAACTTCTACCAGTGCTTTTTCTACTGAAACATGACTTACTAAAATGTCCTCTGTGAAAAAGACCTGTTGTTCATCAACACTCAGAAGATCAGCCAACAATTATGATTATAGATTCATTGTTTACAGCATTTACCAAACAATCAAGCCAAATATTTACTTCTTAAATGCTTTCCTCTCTTTTTACATCATAATAAATTCTATGACGGTGTCACATTGGGCTCCGGGAACTTTTGATGGGTATTTTTACAATTTTTCTGATATTTTATACACTGAACAATTATTCAGTTATTCAGTAAAAAAGCGCAATATAAAAAATCCAAAATGAATTGTTAGTTGCAGCCCTAGTTATAACTTTTTGTATTCCTCTTATTTAGTGGAAGTGGCTCTGGAGGACGGAGACGGTGATGGTGACACCTTCACCATAGAGAATGAAGCTGGTGTGAACTCTGCTATTAATGGCATCCTGGAAGCTGCACAAGGGAGTCCAGCAGAAGAAATAACACATGAAGAGGCGAGTGATGACCGCCCTGTAGCACGTAGATGGACTAAACGCAGCTTGATTTGGAGGCACTACGAGCACTTGGACAGTTTGGCTGCGGCACGTTGCCGCATTTGCATGAAGAAGTTAAAGTGCTTCGAAGGCGGCAGCACCAGCAACCTGCATCGGCACATGTCAAAGAGACACCCTGAGATCTTTTCTCAGCTAATGGCAGGCGGGCAGCACCCACCACCACCCCATACATCACAGGACCTCAATGCTAATGGTGACACATCGACACCACCAGAGACTGTTAGGGCGACAGAGAAACAGAGACAATTTTCTGGTAAGGTTTTATAGCTCACTGCTCTTTATGTATGTAAATAACTCTGACTTTTTCAAAGACATGTAACTGGTAAATGTTCTCTAAAGACAAACCTAGATAAAATACAAGCTAAAATACATAAAGAATCTGCTGAATTTTGATTTCAATCAGGAACTGTCTGATCAAAGAATAATAAAACAAGATTATTTACTTCTTAAATGCTTCCCTCTCTTTTTACATCATAATAAATTCTATGACGGTGTCACATTGGGCTCCGGGAACTTTTGATGGGTATTTTTACAATTTTTCTGATATTTTATACACTGAACAATTATTCAGTTATTCAGTAAAAAAAGCGCAATATAAAAAATCCAAAATGAATTGTTAGTTGCAGCCCAAGTTATAACTTTTTGTATTCTTCTTATTTAGTGGAAGTGACTCTGGAGGACGGAGACGGTGACGGTGACACCTTCACCATAGAGAATGAAGCTGGTATCAACTCTGCTATTAATGGCATCCTGGAAGCTACACAAGGGAGTCCAGCAGAAGAAATAACACATGAAGAGGCGAGTGATGACCGCCCTGTAACACGCAGATGGACTAAACGCAGCTTGATTTGGAGGCACTACGAGCACTTGGACAGTTTGGCTGCTGCTCGTTGCCGCATTTGCAAGAAGAAGTTAAAGTGCTTTGAAGGTGGCAGCACCAGCAACCTGCATCGGCACATGTCAAAGAGACACCCTGAGATCTTTTCTCAGCTAATGGCAGGCGGGCAGCACCCACCACCACCCCGTACATCACAGGACGTCAATGCTAACGGTGTCACATCAACACCACCAGAGACTGTTAGGGCGACAGAGAAGCAGAGACCATTTTCTGGTAAGGTTTTATAGCTCACTGTTATGTCTTTAATGTAAATTAATATCAAGTTACCAAAAAAGATTTTTCATTTTGTGGTTCTACTGTATGCAAGATTGTAACGAGACTAAACACGCGGCCTTCTCTTTCCCTTTTCTTACAGCTGCGTTGAAAGCGTCAAAGGCATCTGAAGGAGAAAAGCGTGTGCTTAGGAGGGAGCGGGAGCTGATAGTAGCTCTTAGGGGTGCGCAGAGGGAGGAGGCTCGGGCTCTGGAGCATCAGAGGGAGCTGCTTGAGAGGCTGCGTGCAGTGAATGCCAGGGAGGCGGCTGCAGAGAGGGAGCAGATTGAGTCGCTGAGGAAAGCACAGCTGGAGGAAGCCGAAGATTTGATTAGACAGAGAGAAGAGGTGCAGAAGGAAAAGGCAGAGCTGCAGAAGAAA
This sequence comes from Epinephelus lanceolatus, assembly GCF_041903045.1. NCBI lineage: Eukaryota > Metazoa > Chordata > Actinopteri > Perciformes > Serranidae > Epinephelus > Epinephelus lanceolatus. The sequence goes on along the minus strand of NC_135735.1, from coordinate 26,833,584 downwards.
TGGGAAGAGCTTCAGCAGGAAAGAGAAAAACTCGTCTTGTTTTCTGAAGGACAGTAAACCTCCTGACTCTGTTACAAGTAACCTTCATGTTGCTGTCATCACTATTTTCAAATTTTCTATAAATGCTTTGGGACCAATTTAAACACATGGTGATCTCGGTAAAAATCTCAACTCCCCTTTTAGTAAAATACTTTTACAAACAATCAAAGACTGTTGTTTTTGGTTTCATCACAGCTGTGTTGCACTGCTTCTTCCTTCCTTCTCTGCCCACTCTGGTCCTGTCTCATTGTATGATGACCTGACATCGCTCTGGCTTCAGATGAATAGAAATTTGATCCAGGTCTCTTCCCCACCTCACCCTGCATTCACTAATGGCTGCAACAAGCAATTTTCAAATGATACAGTAGGCAGAGACTGGCCATAGAACTGTATGTGTTGCCTCTCGCTCTGCAACTTCACAGGACAGGATCAGACTAGCTGCTAGATCCTGAGTTTGTGTTAACACTCAAATATGCAACTTCTTGCTTTTAGATTATTCTCAAAATTTTTGTTTGGCAAAACATACTGTTTATTATTAGGTTTCTGTCAACTCTTTACTGAATTGATACATCACTAACATTTCAGTTCTGTAGGACCCTAATTGGGGACATTTAAGTTCATGTTTTTGCTATAAATATTTTTACTTTTTTTATACTTGTATGTACCTCTTTATTCTAATTTTCTATTTTTATATTTTTTTCTTTATTTATGTGTACTATATATTACTATATTTTCTATATTATGTGTACTTATTTCTGCAGTACTTGATTTTTTTCCCCTCTGGGGATCAATATATGCTTACCATAATTTATAGCAGATTAGTTTTTATTGGGACACATTTTCTTCTGAAGTTGGAAAATGATTACAAGGTGGTATTTAGTTCAGATGTGATCCTGAGTAACTGGGATATTGTTCCTGGGAAGTTTCTGAAGCAGATACTTTAAAACAGAGGTGTCAGACACACGGCCTGCGGGCCAGATCACTACCACTGCCAATCAATAACTTTGCTAAGTGTGAAAATTGCAGAGCAGTCATTAGCTCAAACTTTTCAATTAAACATACTACTACTCCTATTTGTCCAAGTGAACCAGTTCTTATTTGTTCACTGAGGTAAAGGTGAAGCCAGTGTGCTTGGTATGCTCACAGCACCTGTCAGTGCTCAAGGTATATTATATTTAGCACCAGTATCAAACTCATCATGTCGAAAAATACAACAACTTACAAGGACAGTGCAAGGACAGTGAGGATAAATGAATTGTTGGCAGGTTTGAGGAATTATATGTCTGGTTTTAGGTTTAGCCGAGAGAAAGCTAGCTACCTTATGCTAACAAAATAGCATCAGCACCAAAGCTACACTGTGGGGGACTTTGCTGAAAGTCAGACATATTGCTGAAATTGCACTTATTTTTCTGTCATCCTTCAGCCTTCATCTCAGGATATTTATCATTTGTTTTGTAAATGGACTGTTCATCAATTGAGTTCAGAATGTAAACTACCTGAAACGTTATATCGTTACACTAAAAGAGAGGGGAACATTTGAAGGCTTTGTTATTTACAGGTTATTATGCAATTATTTTACTGGTCCGGCCCACATGAGATCAGATTGGACTGAATGTGGCCCATGAACTAAAATGAGTTTGACACCCCTGCTTTAAAACCTCAGCAAATAAAAACCAAGGAGCAAAGCTTCATCACCAAGCAGGTAAATTGGGCAGCAGACCCACCCAAAAACAATATGAATTGACATGAGAGGGGTCTAGTTCTAGTTTCTGCTGTTAACTCTTTTATTATTTATGTTTCTATGATCCTTACATGATGCATTTTCTTAAATTATTTTATGAATTGACTCAGGAAACTTGAGGTAGAGTACTGTTTTAGCAAAAGATCACTGGTTGACTTTAGTGGCTCTAGGCAAAAATAAATATGCCTACATGCAATATTAGCTGAGATCGGTTATTATTTATTTGTTAATTTTGTAATTTGGGTGAATTCACACTTTAAAATGATCCCACTTATAAATGGCCTCTTAGAATCCTAGGAAAAACAACGCATGCGCAGTTACGCAGTTTACACCCAGAATTTGTTTTCTCAGGAAGCGCTTATGTGCCACTACGGAGAGCACCACCACGGTCAAATGGTGAACAGTGGATTTATATCATAGATAATTAACGACAATGTTACAGTCATTATATTTACTATTTACTATTTTTAGACGAGGAGGCAGCGTATCTTCTCCGTAACCACATCACCCTGCTAAAAGGCGCTGCCTGACAGGCTAAACCCAGGGAGTACTTAACTACGTGTGACGTGTACGCTGAGGTCCTGTATCGGTGGCGGAAGATGGCTGACAGTGGAGCCTTGGCAGCGAAAAGATGCGACTCTGGCTCACTGTCCTCCGTCAGTATGGAGACTATCTCCGCGCTGACGGAGCTGGAGGACCTGGAGAGAGTCTACCGGCAGCTCTGCGCGGAGGAGGTTCGTTTAAACAACCGTTAACGGCAGTTTGTTTGACGTGTACACTCACTGTCGTCATCCGCGTTAACTTCCGGGTCGCTGCAGGCTCAAAACAAAAACTCCATTCTGCTGAATTATTACTAAATTAACATTTTACAGTTCAGCGAAGGACTTGTCTTTGCAGGTCAGACTAGAGCTACTGTTTGCTATTTTCTAGAGAAGGCAGGGGGCAGGGTCAGCTGCTGAGTTAAGAGGCTACAAAACGCTTCATAACATCAAACTATTTGTCCCACCAACCTGAAAATATAAACCCTGCTGTTTCCAAGTAGGCTACGTATCTCATGTTTGGATATCACTTCTCTCTATATAATTTGATGTGCCAGGAAAACACCCCAGCACCACCTAGAACTGTCACTTAGAAATATTTAAATGTATTTTTCATTTACACTGACTGACATGAGTGCTCCCACCCTAGATCTTTACAACCTGTCTTTTAGCTCTCAGTGCACCAGTTGTCACAATCTGTGTTGAAACTTTTAGAAGATATGACCTGCTGATTGACAAGTATATCTAAGGAGATCACCTCACTCTCTGTATCACAAGTACAGTCACTTAGAAGAAAGTGCTAATTCATGGGTCATTTGTGCACAGTAAACTGTAATGGCGTGTCCACAATGATGGATTTTTATCCATGCTTTGCGTCATTAAGCATAACAACAACCACAAAAGAAATCCTGAAAAGCATACTAGCAAATAGCATGCACTAGGCTCCAAAAGCCTGAATTTACAAAGATGTGGGGCTCTATAACGGCCTTGTAAACCCTACACACTTGTCAACTAACTACTAATAATTGACACACTTTACCCTTCTTAATATACATCTACATATATACGTAATTGCTAAATGTATGTAGTTTCTTTACATAATTTGATGTATGTTTCCTGTGATCCACACTTTCTTTGGGTATAAATTTTTAATTTCTCCTAGCTATTTGGGATCAGTACGACCCAAGAAGTGTCACAAACTAAACATTGTCAATGATAATTAAGTCCCACTGTCTTCAAACAAATACCACCTAATTAACAGTGTCTCAGCTTTTTTCTGCTGCTAAAATTGGTCAAATTTGTTGCCACGTCAAACTACAAACATTATTAATCATAAATAAACATGTCTCAATCATAAAATGTGATCAGGTTTTGGACCTTGTCCACTTTTGTGTCGGGATCGACTGCAGACTGACTTGGCAGAGATGGTTGCCATCTTGTTTTTACATGGATTAGTGTATTGTGATCTTACTACCACTAGATGGCACAAAAAAGTGTCCACAAATGAGAACAACGGGTTTAAGTTAAGTGCAATTAAGTACAAGGTCAAGTAAACCCAAAATGTGATGTCCTCATATGAGGGGTCTCAGGAGGATATGAAGGCAGTTGGACACACGTTAATAAAAACGTTAAAATCTATTACAGTAGTAGCACGCTACACGGTATATGTGCAATGTGTATAAGATGCTCAAATAAAAATAATATTCTTGTTGCTCATTTCATGTTTTGTCTTTTTGTCTAATACAGAAAGAAGTGGATGCTGAGCTGGACAGACTGGTGGGGCAGGAGGGAACCATTCACACAAAGATGCTTGCACTGCAGAGGATGGGGTACAGTTTATACAGATTACTGTAGTTTCAAAAGCACCTGATGGTCATCATTAATTTGAGCTCCAAACAACACAGTTAGTGTTTAACAAGAATCTGTTGAGCAACATGCTGTCTCTTTGCTCTACAGGCCCAACCTACAGTTGATTGGAGGAGACGCCAGCCAGCTGTCAGGCATGATCACATTTACTTGCAGCCTGGCTGAAAACGTCAGCCGCAAAGTCAGACAGCTAGACCTGGCAAAGGTAAATACAAACGCTCATTCCCAAACCAGCAGATCAGAACAACAGTAAACATTGTTTCAAAAAAAGATCCAGATACAAGTTGTATAAATGACAAGACTGCTGTCCTGATTCTCACACACACTGATCTCTTAGTGTATGTGTTATTTTATTTTTGTAGACACGGCTGTATAACGTCATCCAGCGTGCTGACGATATCCTGGATCTGAAGTTCTGCACAGACGGCGTGCAGACAGCTCTACGTAATGAAGACTATGAGCAGGCTGCTGCTCACATCCACCGATACCTCTCGCTGGACCAGTCGGTTATTGAGCTGAGCCGACAGGGAGAAGAAAGTACGAGGCCTCTAGTTCTCTGTCATAGTGTATCACTCAGTATGCATTCTTACACTGCAGGGAAGAAGTACTGTAATCTTAGTTGATTTTTTTTGTGTTTTTATACGATCTTGAGGTTAAATATGTCAGAATAGGACTGCAGTTGATCGAAAAACTTTTCTTACTGTAGTAGCAATTTAAATCAGCTGTAAAACTGATGCAATGAATCTAGGCTTGCACTGTAATGCCGCTGATGTATCATGTCTGTACAGGCAGTGCTGTGGATGCCAGTCTGGTGATGCTGCAGGAGGCAGAGCAGAAACTGAAGGTCATCGTTGCTGAGAAGTTGGATGAAGCTGTGGCAGCAGTCGACCTTGCACAAGTGGAAAGGTTTTTCAAGATCTTCCCTCTGTTGGGCCTCCACCAGCAGGGCCTTGCACGGTTCGGCCAGTATCTCTGCACACAGGTAAGCTGTGTTTTCGGTCCTGTTTGTGTGCTGTGTGGCTGAGTATGTGTCGAAAACTTGAATTAAGGAAGGGGGAAATATAGGCTATGAATGGACCAATGAACATTCGGTATGTTTATGGTGCAGAGATTCAGGTATTGTTTTAATAGGATTACTTTACATATTTAACATTTTTGTTATCTTCTGTGCTGCACTTGAATACAAGAGTTTTGATACATGCGTTCCTTGGATCACAATGTGTGTTTTAATGAAGATCAGATGGAGACTATGGATCCAGATGTAACTTTAAAAATTCTATTAGCCAGGTGAAACATCCATGTAGCTGCAAGTAATAGGCTTAGCTCCTACAGTAAGAAACAGTCATTGTTTCATCTGATGAGACTGAATATAAATCTCACAAGCCATCTTTGTTTTTTGGACAGAAATAGTCACAGTTTGTGTCTTTTTCACACATATTCTCACAGCTTGCCTCCAAAGCTGAGGAGAACCTGGTCTTGGCCACAGGAGGAGACCTGGGCGAGAAGAGAGCACCGCTGGTATTTGCAGACACTCTGACGCTGCTGCTGGAAGGTGAGAAAACAGGCCTGATGCTCTGTGTTTGTGAACGGTTTCCTTTTTTTTGCTCGGCATTGACTCCTCTGATGTGTTGGTGTGTGTTTACAGGGATCGCTCGTGTCGTTGAGACCCATCAGCCCATAGTAGAGACGTATTATGGCCCAGGTCATCTGTACACACTCATCACTCACCTGCAGCAGGAATGTGACCAACAGGCCCAGAAAATAGTCGACAAGTTCATCCAGCAGAGAGGATATCACAACAAGGTGTGCACGACATCTGAACTGCATGACATGACATTTTTACTGCATACCTCTACGCCCTGTGAACTTGTATCCCTCCTGTAGTTTCAGGTCGTTCAGAGCAGCATGATAAAGAGCATGCCGGGAGAAAGGATCGAGCCCAGGTATGTTTGTCTCCACAACATCTCACAGCACTCCCCTTTATGTTTGTCTCTATGATGTTTCTGTTTAAGCATCTGTCTCACATCAACAGGGAGCTGGACCCTGTACTGACTGAAGTAACCCTGATGAATGCAAGAGCAGAGCTCTACCTGCGCTTTTTACGCCGTCGCATGCTCGCTGACTTTGAAGTTGGGGATTCTCAGAGCGGCGCCACACAGGGTATATTTACACTAACATGTCTTAATGCATGCACTTTTTGAGATATGGAGCTAAAAATCTTTCAGCCTGCAAATCTAAAATACTTTTTTCCCCTTTTGAACTTTTCTGAACCCCCAGAGCATCAGCAGAATGTGGAGAAGCTACTGAAATACTGCTTGCTGAGCACGACGATGCAGGAGCTGATTGGCTACTATATTCCAATGGAGGAGTATTACATGAGAGAGTCTGTCAACAAGGTACATTACTCAGTTTTATGTAGTATTTGTTGGGACTGGGCGATAGTGAGAACATCAAATATCACAATATTCTAGTGAAACATGTCAATCATCTCCATGTTCTGTGATGGTGCACCAGCTATTGAGCCTTTTGGCAACTGCAGACCACTGTTCATGGCACACGTGTTGTAACCCAATCATATGATGCAATATGACTTCTCTTCTTTTTTAACCTCCTTCTTTAAAACCAGAAAAGGACAAAAACTAGAATCCAAAATAGGATATCCGAAATCTAAGATGATATATAATCTCATATCAAAATACCAATATAATATCAATGTGTTGCCAGCCCTAATATTTGTCTATTTGAGAAAAAAATCTTAAAGGGAAAAGGAAAGACGACTGTTTGAAAATGATAAAAATCTGAGTGTGTATGGAGTTGGAAAGAAGTGAGCTTGCTGTACATCTGTAGCCCACTCCTCATCTCTGTATGAGGCTACAAGCTCAAGGCTTCACTCGCCACTACTATCATCACACACCTCTCTAACCACCTGCAGGAAGTTAGAAATGTGGATATTGATGTATGCACCAGATTTTGATGATGAGAAGTAATGTGTAGAATGCAAAAAGATGACATCTCTGCCTCGCCTTTACAAAGAAATAAATGTGTTTCACCTTTTAAGTGCATATTTGAATATATGATTGAAAACATGTTATGAAATTGTTCTCAGTGCCGTTAAAGTAATTTATGTGTTGAACTTTTGTATTTCACGCATTTAACATAATTTTTACTCATTAGAAATTATTAAATATAAGTAATCTTCCTCCTCAGGCTGTTACCATGGATACCTATGAAAAGGGTCAGCTGACCTCCAGCATGGTGGATGACTGTTTCTACATCGTGAAGAAGTGCATCAGTAGAGCTTTATCCAGCTCCAGCATCGACTGCCTCTGTGCCATGATCAACCACGCCAACTCTGTACTGGAGTCTGACTTCAGGTGCTTTCACGTCACAGTTGGCATATTCACTACTTTTCTCTGTAATTTTTACACCTCTTCACATCTCCTGTATGTATTTTTCCTCTTTCCTGCCCCGGCTCTCTGCACCTGTCAGGGAGGTGTTGTATAATAAGCTGCGGCAGGGCTTCCCGGCTACGACGCTTCAGGACATCCAGCGTGGCGTCAGCAGCGCGGTCAGTCTGATGCAGAGCAGCTTACAGCAGGGGAAGTTCAACACAATGGGCATCGAGAGCACTGAAAACGCCAAGGCTGCATTTCTGGTGAGATAATTACACACACACACATCCTCACCTCGCTCTCAGGCAGCATCTTAGAAATTGTTTGCTGGATTAACACAACAAGAGGAGCAGTAATTTAGGTGAGAAATCAGATGCATAAATAAGCTCCTCCTAATTTAAGTGAGGTAAGTAGTGCTTTGATTTTTAAAATGGCACTTAGCTGGAGGAAGCATTATTTCAAAAACCTTTTAACGCATTCGTCAAAGGGTAAATTAGAATCAAGAAACACTTAAAGATTCATAGATACCAGTTAGACCTTAGAAATAATTCTGCACTAAATCATACTGAACCACCTTTTTCTGTCTACATCAGGTGACTCTGAATAACGTTGAGGTGTGTAGCGAGAATATCACAACTTTAAAGAGGAACCTTGAGGTAAGTTTCACACCTGTGCAGCACTATGTATCTCCTCTGATCACTGTGTCATTTGTGGTTATAGTTGCTTTAAGATTTACTTTTTATTTTTACTTGCAGAACGACTGCTCCAAGTTGTTTAGTCAAGGCGCCGGCTCTGGAGACCAAGCCAAGATCGAAAGTTGTTTGTCCGACCTTGTCAACACATCCGCCAAGTTCAAGGATCTCTTACAGGTTGGAGACACACACACACACACACACACACACACACACACACACACACAATCATTGATCAGTGCTCATCAGCGGAGAGTTATTTACTTATTTACAGTAGCTGCTATGCAACAGGGAAAAGTTCTACCTGTGTCTTTTTAAATGTTTAGTTTGACAGATGAGTGTCTACAGCAGAGGGAGGAATATGTCATATATATTTATTTAAAAATTACTGTAATATTTTTTCTAAATAAATGTATTTTTTGGAGATAGCTACTCAAACCACTGGTGTCAAAGATTAAGACCGAAAACCTCCTGTCGCAGTTTCAATTTTGTCTAGCAAAGCAATACAAGACACATGTTTGAGGTCTTACACTAGAGATTTCTGTAAACCTGTGGGTCTGTGCTGCTCTACAAAAGCAAAAGACCTCATCTCACCAGAGCTGAGAAATGACTTTAAAGCTGTTTTAGTTTCCAGCCAAATTAATTGTAGGCATAATATTGGAAATGTGGCAATCCTTTTTTTTGTTGTTTGTCTTTGAAGTTATACATGTACATAAAAATCATGAGCTCAAACTCAACCTTTGACCCTTGTAGGGAAATTAAGGAGGTCAACGTTTACATTGTCTGCAACATAACAACAGGTCATTAAGGCAGAAGACATTAACTTCCATTTGATCTCAGACTGTGTTGATTATAATAAGCAATATACTGTGTGATAATTACTATGACCTAGACAGACTCTAGTGATATATCATAAAACTATGCACTTAATATAATATGAACATGAATTAACCAATCAATTTGTGCGCGTGCGTGTATCATCACCCACAAGGTGTCTTGTCGGGCCAGCGTACAGTCAGCTATAGGTAGTTTTTCAGCTGTCAGTCGAAGCCTGAGTTGCACTTGCATGGACAGAATGACAGGCACAACGTTGATTTCATTTTGTATGATTTACAAACACTGTTAGCTGGCTAGCCAACTGGTTGTTTGTCCTGGTTGCTGTGAACTCAGTTTTGATTGCATATGGGAGTAGTGTTCCAGTTCCCTCACTTAGCTTGCATTAGGTTACATTCGCTCGCACCAGCTATTACTTTCTACCATAATCTGCTAATCTGTTTTCAGCAGTCTCTTAACTGTGTCTGGGTATCAGTGTTTCAAAGCCATTTCCACGGACAGTTTCCCTCGGGAGTAGTGGCCCATTCTGATAAATGGCGAGGTTAGACTAACAACATGTTTGCTCTTTATTCAGCCTGCATACAAATGGCGTTTGCATGTTGAATGCTTTTGTGTCTGACATAGAATACTGAGTCACCACACTTTGAGATTAACCTTACTGTGGGTAATCAAAGCAGTCTAAGCTTAATGAAACACCTTAGGTGAAGTTACAGGATGACAAAGTCATTTTTGACCAAAAGAAGTTAAGTTTTTTTGCCTTTGCGTGGCAGCATAAGTCTCTTTGTCTCTGAGTGTCCAGTGAGTGCTAAAAGTTTCACACTCTGATGTGATTTCATTTCACAGGAGGGGCTCACTGAATTAAACACAACAGCCATAAAGCCTCAAGTCAAACCCTGGATCAGCAGCTTCCTGTCCATCTCACACAACATAGAAGAGGTAACAGTCTCAGTATAATGAATAAAAATAAACCTGAAGTCGTCAAACGTGTCGCTGTAACAGCTGTTGTTCCACGCAGGAGGAGTTTAATGATTATGAAGCTAATGATCCCTGGGTGCAGCAGCTCATCGTTAACTTGGAGCAGCTCATGGCGGAGTTCAAGGTATCTTGTCTGAGCTGCATTTCAGATACAACTCCAAGATATATATGTATCCTTTCTTCTTATTTTTAAACTTCTCTGTGTGTCCTCATCAGACCGCCCTGTCTCCTGTCATCTACGACACGCTGACCAGCCTGATGACAAGCTTAATATCTATCGAGATGGAGAAGACTGTCCTCAAATGCTCATTCAGCAGGGTGAGCAGCCAGGCTCAGCCACAAGGTGGCACCGAGCACCCGTCCGCATCACATTGCATCACATCACTGATACACATGTGATGAGGAGCCTCGAGCAATGATTTATTAATGAGTCCAGAAAGGCCTGCTTCCTTTTGTCACGACAGCATCTTCCTGTTTTTAACCACAGGGTGTTTACAGGAAGCCTCTAGATAAATGTTGACACGTTTACGCCACTTAAAATCCATCCACTGTTTCTGATCCTTCTGTTGCAGCTCGGAGGGCTGCAGTTCGATAAAGAGCTTCGGTCTCTTGTGGCGTACCTCACCACCGTGACCACCTGGACCATCAGGGACAAGTTTGCTCGTCTCACACAAATGGCCACCATCCTCAACCTGGAGCGGGTAACTTGGATCATTTTACACACACATACACAGAATAATGAATTAATGTTATGTTCATGTTTATGACAGTTTACACCAGTAAGTACATTTACTCAAGTAAGGTTTTGATGTATTTGTGCTTCACTTGAGTATTTCCAATTTATACTTTTAATGCACGAGATTTCAATTGGAAATATGGCACCTTTACTTCCCACGTGTGTCTGACAGCTTTAGTTTAAAGATTAATATTTTATTTAGCAAACATGTCACCATTTTATAAAATATGATACATTCGTATAAAATAACTACCTACAAGATATAAAGCAGTTAAATCAGCTCCACCTCCACAAACTACGAGAGTAAAATGAAGCATCCGCGTGACCTCGGAGTCTCGGGTGCTGACCATGAAGCTGAGTTTCCCCCGTTTAAATCAGGCCTGGGACCTTTTGTTGCAAAATCCAAAAATATAACTAAAATACTACAGTGAAATGCCAATCACACATTCATGTATCAATAATAATCATCCAGTAAAATAATATATAATGCTGTAACACTCACAGGTAGGGATGTTTGTAACAGCTAAGTCCCTGACGTTTAAAAAATGACAAGAAGACACTCAGAAAACAGTCAAAGAGCAGCACAATTTAATCTGTCAGGTTAAACATTGTTCAAAAAAAATGTGCATAATATAGGAGCAATTTGAAATTGTTGATCACATTTTTAATTAACAAACCATATTTGAAAAGCAGCTGAAATGTGTGGCACTTTGCATATATTATCTCTCAAAACAACTCATTAAATAAAAGTTAACAAATAACATTCATTGCAAACAATATTCTTTAGGACAGGAAATCTTGAGGAAAAAATGCCTGATTATTAAAACAGCAATTGCATAAAATAATAATTAAAATAATACATTTAGCCTACTAGTATTTACGGTGCCGTTTATGCGAGGATAGAAATGTATAATCAACTAGTTGACTTATCGCGCACATCGCTACTCACAGGAGCAATTTTCTGCATTATGAGTACTTCTACTTTTAATGTTTAAGGACACATTTTGTTGAAGATACAGAAGACATTTTGTTTTGTACTTTCCACAGTATGTTATTTCAACTTTTACTTAAGGATGTGGACACTTCTTTCTGATTCACTCACATGTGCCTATTTATACTGCAGGTTACTGAGATCTTGGATTATTGGGGCCCAAACTCAGGCCCCCTGACGTGGCGACTGACCCCTGCGGAGGTGCGTCAGGTTCTAGCGCTGCGCATTGACTTCAGAAGCGAAGATATCAAGAGGCTGCGATTGTAACTCACTCTGCTGGTTATCGCGGATTGCCGTGCAGTACCCACCTTGTGATGCTTTCCCCTAAAGAGCTCTGCACAATCCAGGTTTAATCCATGTTTCTGTAAATGGATGTGGGCAGGGCACGGGCAATGGCCGGGGATTTCTTTTTGTCTGAAACATAAAACACTCATCCTGGAGATTTCAGTCTGGTTGTTTTAGACTCTGCCTTCTGCTCCACACCCGGCTCATGTCAGCCTGTATCAGAGTTACAGCTCAGGGGCATGGTTTGTGGGTAATGTGGCCGACAGGTGAAGGATTTGATTTGAATGATGTGTAAAATATGAAATAATATTCTCTTAAACGTGTAATTAAAAAGTGTAATTGTGTCACACCGGGAGTTCCAACCTTTTAACCTGTAGCTGGCTCCGAGAAACAAGGACGTACTGGGACTGAGGAGCGGAGCTCTGCGGCTGTCAGTGAAACAGAGCAGTAATGAACATCATACCCATTAAACTGACAGAAGCAGGTCAGACAGCTGATCCAGCCTAGTCATTCAATATATGAATAGCTCCTTGTCTGTGATGATGGAACACTTTTAACCTAATAAATTGAGAGCCGCTGTGCAACGCCTCTGATCCCTGCCATCCGCCACATTCCACGAAGTGCTGCCCTATTGCCATGCAAGACCTGTTCCCAATCTTTTATACATATTTCTGACACTAAATACAAAGCTGTGTTCACCAGGCAATGAAGCATTAAAAGTGGTCCATTCTCATAATGTTCAGCCTAATTTCCTGGTCTAACCTTAATTCTCTGCGCAGATTAAAGCAGGTCAGTGTGTATTTAAACTTCTGCTGAGAGGACAGTGCTGCGAGTGCACAGTTTGTCATCAACCCTCTTCCCTTTGCCGGTGCAATCAGACCACAAACAGCAGGAGTAGTTAGGAAAAGTGTGGCTTTAATGTAAACACAACATTCGATTGGCTCAGCACAAACATTCCACATGAGAGCAACCAATAAACTACCAAACAGGATGGGGTGCAGCACAAAAACATTCACAGTAAAAAAAAAATCTGGTATAATCATAATATATATATACAGTACGGTGCTTTTAAGGTGAAAATGGAGATAGGATATGGGGACTGATATGTGATAGATAAGAGTATACAGGGATGGGAAGATGAATTTCTGGGTGCACAGGTGAAAATGGAGAGCTGTACTTTTTCTCTGTGAGAAGAGAAACGTGACAGACGGAGGGGGGGATAATGGTTCCCTGTTTACTGATCAGGGGAGAAGAGGGTTGGAGAAAACCCACGGCTCCCCAGACAGATGTTGCCTCAAATGATATTGTTCTCCTCGTGCAGTCTTCTACTTCTACACAGATTCACATCGAAGGGTAAAGCACCACACAGAGAACAAGATGTCATTGGAGGGCTGCTTTCTACCCTCTGAACTGCAGACAGGTGTCGGTGTACCCCAGTTTTTCATGTCAGGAAATAAATATGTGGCACGGGATTTCAGGAGGTAGGAGGAGACATGTAGGGCATGAGGCTTAAATAAATAAATCATTCGATGATAATAATCTGTTACTTAAATAATATACGTTTGATAGTATGAGCATGATCTATGATTTCTGATCCTAATCTGTCCTTCTCAGATGGTTGGCACCGATATGATTTTATTTTGATATATCATTGGCTGATAGGCATTTCCTCACGCTACAGGAGGCCAATGGATACGGGCAGCCACTCTGAACAGAAGAATCCTCTCTTTCATCATGGTTTAAATTAAAAGAGAAAACGGAGAGTGGAAAAGACCTGCAGGCTCTCAGTCATGTGTGGGTCTGAAGGAGAGTGGAGCTTTGTCCCTTCCGAAAGTTAAAATAGCCTCCCTCCCAACCATGACCCTCAGCCACGAGTACAGCACCTCCCCAACATCATCATCATCATCATCTCCACCTTCACACACACAGCAGCTCTTCAAACGGAGCACAACAGGCTATATTCAGTACAGATATAAATGCCTCGAGACTTGCACATAAAAACGTCACATAAAGAATGGGACTATAGTCCACGCTGTGGTTAAAAATGACATTGCACACTCCTCGCATTGCATTTCTGTGTTTTGCAAAACAAGGCTCCAGCTGAACACAACCCTGGTGCTGCCTCTTCTGACCCTCCCAGTTGTTGACAAGGTCATCAACAACAACAAAAAAAAAAACGTGAAACATTCAGCTCAAAAACACATTTTTTTAAAAGACAAAACTGGGGTTGTATACTGAAATCAAAATGAGAGGAAGGGAACAAATCATGGCAATAATCCAGTGTGGTGTCTGACGGCAGCTCTTTGGGTCCATTTGGACGTGTAGAATTACATATTTATGTGTTTAAGTATCATCAAAATTATCATTATTAACACCTCATACTCTCCATGACAACCTCTGTGCTTGGCCAGGCCTCAGTATAAGCCACACCCTCTAAGGTTGTTTGCAATAATGATGTCAGTGACGGCATCAAACACTACCTGGATGTTTCCTGTGTCTGTGGCACAGGTCAGGTGACAGTAGATCTCCTTATTGGGAGAGCGGTTCTTACTCTCAAACTGAACCTGAATATATGCAGTAGCATCGTCGTAAGTATTAGCACCTGGAGACAGGAGGAGGAAACACAGAGAGAGAAGAGCAGACAGCATGAGGGACCAACGTTTGTCATCGATTCACTCATGAAGCAGCGTGGCTTGAAAATGAAACTCACCTGTGTATTCTGGAAAACAGATCGTCAGCGGTGACTTCTTAATCTTCTCACCGAACAGATCCTTCTTGTTGAGGAAGAGGATGATGGAGGTGTCGATGAAGAACTTGTTGTTACAGATGGAGTCAAAGAGCATGAGAGACTCATGCATGCGGTTCTGCAGGAAGAATAAATTTGTGGTTGGTGTTACAGTTATTAGAGGACCTGGAGTACAGTAGAACACCAGTGTTAACTATATATACTTACACCAGCAACAGTTGATTGTTAATGTGTAACTGATAATACCAAAATGATCAATGTAGTACAACTGCCACATCTAAAATCATACTCAAGTAAAAGTACAAAACTATCAGTGTCAAAATATATTTAAATACCAAAAGTAAAAGCACTCGTTCTGCAGAATGGCCCATATCAGAATAATATATATTATATTGCTGGATCATAATAAGTGATGTGTCCATCACTTTGATCCTGAAAAGGTGGGGCTACTTTATACACTGCTGGGTAGCTGCACCCATGGGTGGATCATAAGAAAATGGGCTCCTGGGCACAGACGTGCCAAAGGCCCCACCACCTCTCCTGCATATGACCAAGACACGCAGGTTTTACAGCTGTTTGTTTTGCATCTCTTGGTAAGTGTTACATATCTCTGTGGTTTTGCCTCTTTGTGGATTCTTTGTGCCTGTGGTTGTTTTGCCACCTTTTTTGTCATTTTGGGTCTTTGTAGCTTTTTACCATCTCTTTGAAGTCATTTGTGTCTCTTTATAGTCAATTTGAGTCTCTTTGTAGTTGCTTTACATCGTGTTTTAGTCATCTGTAGTTGCTCTGTGTCTCTTTGTGCTCATTTTGTGTCTGTGGTTGTTTTGAGTCTCTTTGTGGTTTCTTTCCATTTCTTTTTTGTCATTTGACTCTCTTTGTAGTTGTTTTACGTCTCTTTATAGTCACTTTAAGTCTCTTTGTTGTCACTGAGTCTCTTTATGGTTGCTTTATGTCTGTAATTTTGTGTCTGTGATTGTTTCGCCCCTTTTTGGACTTGTTTTGAGTCTCTCTGTAGTAGTTTACTTCAATTTCTTTGTTGTCATTTGTGTCTCCTTGCGGCCATTTTGACTCTTTGAAGTCGCTTTATTTCTCTTTGTTGTCATTTGTGTCTCCTTGCAGCCATTTTGACTCTTTGAAGTCGCTTTATTTCTCTTTGTTGTCATTTGTGTCTCCTTGCGGCCATTTTGACTCTCTTTGAAGTCGCTTTATTTCTCTTTGTAGTCATTTTGGGTCTATTTGTAGTTGCTTTGTGTCTTGTGGTCATTTTGTGTGTCTTTGTAGCCATCATGAGTCTCTTTGAAGATTCTGTGCATCTATTTGTAGTTGTTTTGTGTCTCTTTGTAGTTGTTTTCTGCCTGTGTTTGTTTTGCCCCCTTTTTTTGTCATTTTTGGTCTCTCTGTAGCTATTTTTCCTCCCCGTCTCTTTGAAGTCATTTGTGACTGTAGTCGTTTTGAGTCTCTTTGTAGTCATTTTGAGTCTGTAGTTGCACTGTGTCTCTTATGGTCATTTTGTGTTTGTCGTTTTGCCCCTTTTTGTAGTTTTTTTTCCCATTTCTTTGTTGTCATTTGTCTCTTTGTCATCATTTTGACTCTCTTTATAATTGCTTTATTTCTCTTTGTAGTCATTTTGAGTCTATTTGTAGTTGCTCTGTGTCTCTTTGTAGTCATTCTAAATCTGTTTTGAGTTTTATTGCATCTCTTTGTGGTTGTTTTGTGTCTCTTTGTGATCTTTCTGAGTCTCTTCCTGGTTAGTATGTGTTAATATGAGTGACATTTTGCAGGTGAAGGCTAGGAATGTCTTTGACACTTTGGGCCCCTGGGCCTGTGCCCGGTAGGCCCATTAAGTAATCCATCCATGGCTTAATCTATAATAATATATTAGAACTTATCGGTTGATCTATATTTTGTATTAATCTAAATCTATATATAAAAAAATAATTATATTATAGTTTATTGTGCTGTAGTAGTAGTAGTGGTAGCTTCTCTGTCTATCCTGAAAGAGTGTCTTTTGTTGCTCTCAGTACAACCCCAAGACATTTTTATTTATTCAGATCAAGAGTCTGCAGATAGAGTTTGTCGTACAGAAGCTCTCTAAGACAATTTGGGACTATAAATAAAATCTTATGCTCTATAACGATGTTTGAATTGACTTGAGTGGAGAGAGAAACACTGAAATCTTCAATCTTTGAACTCTATGAAGCTTAGTGAAGACACAAAGACACAAAAAATGTACTGGCTCTGTTTATCTGAAACTATCGACCTTTAAGATATATTTTTGGGGTAATTTTTGCCTTTAATTGGAAATGGAGAGAGAGAAGATTGGTTCAAAGTGAGGATATCAGGGCATCAGAAGTCCCAATCCAGAATTAAGCTGGTGATGTTGCGCTTATATCACATGTATCTTAACCACTGAAGCAACCAGGACACATTTAACATCAGCCAAAGCTCCACTGCGAATTGTGCACCAGAGGGATTCAGACTGAATTAACTGAGTCACACTTACAGTCGTTTCATCTTCATGGAGCACCTGGTCGTATCCACTCAGCGCAACGCAGAAGATAATGGCCGTCACATCTTCAAAGCAGTGGATCCACTTCTTCCTCTCTGACCTCTGACCCCCCACGTCAAACAGCCTGGGAAAAGTGCAAGAAGTCAATCCAGACACAGAGCTGTAATCCCTCACACAAAATGCCAACAAGAAAGGCCAAGTTGTGGCGAGCGGCACGTACGCTACCTGAAATGGAGGTTTTTGAAGGTAAAGTGGGTTTCGACGATACCAGTGGTCTTCACTCGGGTTCTCAGGATATCCTGCTCTGTGGGCTGGTAGTCTGCTGCCCCGATCCGGTCTAGACTGTCCAGGTAGCTGATAACGAGAGGGATAAATATCAGGAGGAATGTAGATGAGACAAGTGGAGTTTTTATTTCTTGTAGGTATTTAGCTTCACTCACTATTGAGCCGAGTCGTTGAGCTGATATTCCCGGGCACGGCTGAAACACTCCTGAGTCCCAGCATCGGCCCATACACGCTTCATAGCAGTAAGAAGCTCTGCAGAGTACGGCTCTGTGTCCTCCATACGACTGACCACATCGCACACCAGCTTAGCATCAGCCTGCACGAATAGATTTCATAAAAACAGGGAAGAAGAACAAAGTTATATCTGCGAATGTATTTCTCAGATTTCTGATTTCTTAAGAAATAGAATAGCATGTAGTCCATACGGGTTATCAACTTGGCATCTTAACCAGTGGTGTAGTGGTAGTTGAAGAGGTGGGTGATTACCAATTAGGTTACTGAGGAGGAAGAGGGTATTCTTTCCTATATATTCCAATGGCTTTATGGCTGATAGGTAGGCATACTGTAAACAGCCAGAAAAAGAGGTGGGTATACCTCATTTCACTGCTTATAACCTCCACTACACCACTGGTTTTAAAAAAAAAAACAGATATTGTGATTTATATCAGCATCATTTGTCAAGTTCCTCTGTCCAAAGAACCCACCCCTGTTTGGCAGTATCACATTTCAACCCCTAAACATGAATAAAATCCCAGTCTCTCTGCAGTCTCAGCTGGAGGCTAATTGTGAGACTAACTTTTCTATCCTTGTCTCCAAACTCGATGCCCAGTGAGTCCATGGCTCGGAGGATGGCCGCCAAGCTCTGGATGGTGTTGCTGTAGACCACTGGCTTATACTGCTTCACATCATCCCCAGAAAAGCCATCTTCATGGATAATCCTGCAGGCGCACACAGATATTAGCACAAAGACACAGGCGTGGACTAAAGAGAATAAGTCACACATATCCATATGTTCCTGCAGACCTAGATACACAATAAGATGTCCACATGTTCTGGGCAGAGCCTTTTCTTTGTGTGTGTGTGTGTGTGTGTGTGTGTGTGCCAGATGATTCTTGGCATCAACACATCTTACAGCCCTCTCCCCCTTCTTCCTACCATCTCCACATAAGATGCACCCTTAAGTGTGTCAGTGTATAATGGGAGGGGAATTGATCACATTGTCAGTCTGTGATCTGTAATTGGACAGTAATGCGATATTTAAGCCATTTATAATTTATGCCGGGCAATGGAGTGGAATCAGTCAGAGCACTAATCAATCACACCATGCAGGGCTGTGCTGTTACATCTAGTCTGACACAGTTAAACTCATGATAATCTGGTCATCATTAAATTATCCATCAGCACAGCCTCACCCTGACCTCATATACACTTAATTTACGAAATATATCGGTCAAAAGTCCCTGACACATTTAAACTAGTCTTTGGCATGTGAGGCCTACAAGCGTTTTGCACACACCGAACGTGCAAAATATAAAATAAAATGGCTCTTTAAGGGTTTCCACTCAAGATCCTGGCACATCTAACACCTAAACAGTAGTCACAACTATTTAAGAGCTGAAAGTTGATTAATCAATTAGTTTATTAACAGAAAGATTAAACTGCAACTATTTTTATTAATCGCTTTAGGCGTTTCTGTTGAACAAAAATCCCAAATATGTGCTTATCCCTGCTTTTTAAATGTAAGGACTTGATGTTTTTCTTTGTCTTAGATGATAGTACATCGAAAACCTATGAGTTTTGGACTGTTTCTCATTTATTCTTTATTTGTACACACATGAAACCGCATTAAAAAAGAAACGTGTCAAGAAACATGTCAAGAGGCGTAAAACACACTAACAAAAAAAGGAGAAAAGATATGTTTGTTGTCTGTTGGTCAGACAAAATAAGACACTTGAAGATGTTTCCTTTGCCTGTGGGAAACTAAAATGTGCATTTGTCACCATTTTCTGATATTTCATAGGCAAAGCAATTAATCGGCACATTAATTTTTAATAAAAATTAATCGTTAGTCGCCACCCTACGTTATTTAATACTGCACCTCTGCTCCTTTCCCCTGAAGGTTAATGTTTTATTTCATAAAACTGTTCATTTTTATGATGTTAGTAGAGGAGGCTGGGTAGTCGACCTCTGCTATAAAACATCTCAGGCGCTAATGAGATTATATTGGGTGAAAACCATCATCCCCTATTTGGTTTTCTCATCAAACGTCAATCACTGATCACAAAGGAGGTCAAGACAAACAGTAAAAGCTGAAACCAACAATTCCTTATTGATAAATCTATTTTCTCAGTCTATAAAGAATTTAGAAAAGCAGTTAAAAATGCTCATCACAGTCTCCCAGAGTCCAGGGTGACATCTTTAAATCTGTCATTTTGTCCAACCAGCAGTGCAAAACTCAAATATATTCAATTTAATATCACAAGATGTCAGGAAACCAGTAAATATTCACATTTATTAAAGTCAAACAGAGTGATTTTTTTTAATCTAAAATGACTTCAATGACTGAGAGGTTATCAAAATAGTTGCTGATTAATTTTTAATTTGATGGACTAATTGTTTCAGCTCTATAAAGGCTAGAGGAAGGAAGACTGTTGAAAACTTAACTGATCAATCAGTGGCTGGAAATGTGTAAAAATAGCCACCATGACATTTCAGCAGCAGTGCATCACCCTGAGTGAAGCTGCTCCTTGTTTCATTCATATAATCCAAACACCAAACCTGTTTCATTGTGTACATCTTTCCAACTATAGGAGCTAATATAAATTATACTGTAAGTTACATTTCCTGACCACTTTCAGGTTTTCTAAGGCTCAAAATGTCTTGGCCTTTCAGATTCTCACACACGCTGCGGCTGCAATGGAAGTGAAACTACATCAGGTGTAGTCTGACTCTCATTGCAGTCATAAAACTACCACAGCCAGGCCTGCATCACACAATATGAAACTACCAACCGTCACAGAAACCTGCACATCATGTTGTTGAAGCTGAGTGCACATATCACTGCAGAACATGCTGAACTTACCCTCCAATACCTAAACTCTGTGACCCATCCATCTGCTGCCCGCTTAGGCTAAAACAAACCCCTGAAAAGTCTTTGTAAACACTATTTGGGCTCAGTGTGTTGCGTTCAGGGCACAGCAGTGAGTTGTGGACGAGCAGAGACCTCAGAGAGGGTAATGAGGTGAAGGGAAGAAGAGGAAGCAGGAGGGAGGGAGGGCGCAGTCGGTGCACTGCAGGCCGGGATGCGCTGAGCAGGACGGAGGCAGAGAGAAACCCACAAGCACCGGGGGAGATGTTTCACATGACAGAGCACAGGCTACAATGAACCGTGCCTTTTTCCGCACTGAAACATCTAGAAACTTAACTAAGAGGTTTAGAAAACACAACAACAGTGATTTAAAACATCAAAGAGTGATTTAGCTTAGACAGGGGAAGGTTTAGATGCGGTTTTAGAAGCCATATTTCTGCGTAAATCCGCTTTATAGGCAAAGTACTCCCGGCGATATCGGGCACTTAAAGCCATTAAGATTAAAAGCAGAGGTATTCACTAATGGAGCTGTAGTGACCTCGATGTAATTCAACACACACATGCACGCACGCGCGCACACACAGAGGAACAACACCCACATATCCCCAGTCGCACACTCCCTGTAGTCAAGTAAAAACCTCGTTAACTACATTTCAGCACCCAGGCAGTGAACAGCACCCTGGGACGCACCGGTGCGGCCTCCGCAGCCTCACTGTCGGTCTGCAGGAGGTGCTCGAGTCACCGGCACTCCTCCGGGGCTATACGGCCTCTCGAAACATGGCGGCTCAACCTGCCTTAGCACAGATATGGGAGGCGCAATCTCGGGCCTTTTACTCCGGCTGAGTCCGAGAGGGTTAAAACAGGCAAAAAAAGAGACACTTACTTCATCTGTTTGACGATGGTGCTTTTACCGGACTCTCCGCCGCCTGTAAAGAACGGAGGAGCAGAGTGAGAGCCGGCAGTGAAATCAGTACCACGGAGAGCACCTCCGCCCCATGCAGTCCCACCACAACCACACCGAGCCGTGCCGCGCCGAGGCGCAGCAGCCCCGCGGCCGGGGAGGCTCGTGTCTTACCGAGCAGAAGCAGTTTGACGTCCTTGGCGGCGACCATCCCGTCCTCCTTCAGGTTCTTCTCGATGGCCTTGCTCCGGTCCAGAGCAGCGCGCTCCTCGGCGCTCAGTGTACATCCCATGTTTCCAGGCGAATGAGCAATCCCGTCGTCTCTCCGGTCCGCCCTGTCCCTCACCGACTCTCAATCAGTGCGTTGTCTCTCGCTCGAGCTCTCCTCCTGCGCTGTCTGCTACAGCATTAGGCCCGGATTGAGGGCAAAACAGAGCCGGGATCCCGAAACCGTCTTTTCTCCGTGTCTCTGTATGCGCCTCTCTGGCTCCGTCTCCTCTCTCACAGGGGGTTGGGGGGTGGGGTCGTTGTGCTCGAGCCTGCGGGGTTGGGGTTGTTGTTAGGTGGGGAGGGGAGGGGGGGCCTCGCGCTCCCTCTCTCTCTACAGGGCGGCGCTGATGATGATGACAGCGAGCGCGAGCGATTTCATCGTATCTTTTCACGAAGCTCAGGCAGGAGGGGCGCGAGAGGAAGAGGAGGGAAGCAGTAGGGCTGGCTGCGCGAGACTCACCTAACGCGGACAATCTCTCTTACGTCACAGCAGCCGAGCTTTAATCACGTCCTATGAAAGATTATTCAAATGAAAGAGCTGTTTAAATGGCAACTGTTGCCCTCTTGTCTCCTGGTATTAGTGGGAAATGTGCTGTCGGTGAAATTAAAACGCTCCAACACCGATATTCTCCAACTGCACGGACATTAAACAACACAGACAGGCCGAAAACACATGCAGTGTTGTGTTCAAGGAGCACAAGATAAACTCTATTTCTTTTTCTTTTTTGTTTGTTTGTCATTTAGGCTATAATTCGGATATCACATTTGAAAGAGCAGCTTTACAAAAAACTAAAACCCTGTATGGATATTATCCAGCTTTAAATATTAGCAGTAAAATGTACTTAAAGTAGGCTATCAAAAGTACAATTATTTAGGCTATATACTGTTGAGTAGCTATATTAACATGGCATTGCTTTGTATTTGTAAAAAAAAAAAAAAAAAACACTTTAATTTGAAGTTTGAATTTTCGACACAGAGCTATTATTTTAATGATGCTGTAAAGTGAGTTAATAACAGACAGTTAATTAACAGAGACAGCAAATTAGCTCAAGGACATGGCCAACTCAAAGTAGGGCCTATTATATTGAATATGTATGTGACAAATGTGGGTTGCAACTAACAATTATTTTCATTGTCATTTAATGTATCCATTATTTTCTTGATTAATCAAATAGTTGTTTGGTCTGTGAAATATCAAAAAGTGGTAAAATGTCTTGTTTTGCCCACAACCCAAAGATATTCAGTTTACTCTCACAGAGAAGTCAAGAAACCAGAAAATATTCACGTTTAAGAAGGTGGTATGAGAGAATTTTGACTTTTTTTCTTAAAAATAATTACAGCAGTTAATCAATTGTCACACTAGCTGGCAATTAATTTAATAGCTGAAGCTAATTAATTAATTATAGCAGCTTTGGTGCCAATGACAGTCTCAAGAACAGGCATTCCAATTTTCAGGGTTTGTGATGTCAGAAATCTAAGGAGCCAATCCCGTCAAATTGTGGTGTGGGGCATTCAATAACACCATGGGGATTCTAGGAGAAGCCAGATGAATATATGTATCGTAGTTAAAGGAGCTGTATGTGACATTCAGAGCAGATCTATGACTTAGAGTCTGAGCTGAGGTTGTCTGCACACAGCTCTCAACATGGAGGTGGCTGATCCAGTGGCTAGTAGCTAACAGTGCTAACAGCGCAAACAGTGCTGACAGAGCTAATGGTGTTAACTTGTGTGTTCATGTGTGTGGGGTGGGGTGGGAGGGGATTTCGTTGTTGGCGGACCAGCAACCTTTGTATTTTATAAGCTCATCATGGTTTTGTATATATTTACTTGATCTGCAAAGTAATAAATACTTACAAATATTAAATGAGTGCAGTGGAGTAAAAGGATAAAGTACAATATAATGGAAATAAATACTGTGACTGTGAAATAATAAATGTAAGGTCCACTAATGCAATGGTTCCCAACAGGTGGGTTGCGCTCCAAAAGTGGGTCACAGGTCCATTCTGAATGTACCACAAGTGACTCTCGAATGTGAATGTGGCAAGATGTTTATCTGCTGTGGAATAAGTTAATAACAGACACTTATTTAACAGAGACGGCAAACTAGCTCAACAACATGGCCAAATTTAAGTATGATGCTGTTGATATTAGTCATACTTCTACTATTATTTTACATGGTTATTATTGTCACATACATATACTATCATATATTAATATATACTTACAACATATGGTACCACGGTTACGGTTATTATTATTATATTATTACTAAAATTAATGTCGTTAGCTATTTTCATTACCGTCTTCCCTACATCTCTCTCTGTCTCAATTTCTCTCTCTGTCTTTCCTTATGTCTTATTTTGTCATATGGATTACTATACATTTATTATGTTGATTTCTTCTGTACGACATCTATTGCACATCTGTCCGTCCTGGAAGAGGGATCCCTCCTCAGTTGCTCTTCCTGAGGTTTCTACCATTTTTCCCCCCATTTAAGGGTTTTTCTTTGGGGGAGTTTTTCCTTATCCGTTGAGAGGGTCCAAAGGACAGAGGGATGTTGTCTGCTGTAAAGCCCTTTGAGGCAAAATGTGATTTGTGATATTGGGCTTTATGAATAAAATTGAATTGAATTGAAATTGAATGATGCTGAATATATTAAACTGTGAGGACCATGAACTAATGACTCAGGAGAAATCTGGACCCTGTGGCTGGATCAGTTGGGAACCACTGCACTACAGTACAGTACATGAGTGGATAATTACTCATTATTAGTACAAACATCCCATTACAAATAAAAGTCCTGCATTCAAAATCGCATATAAAACTACACAAGTAGCTTATCAGCAAAATGTTCTTGAGGGCTGAGTATCAAAAGTAAAACTGCACACAATGAAAATGTGCATATAAAATCATATAATCTACAAAGAAACTAATAACTATAGATGTCAGATAAATGTAAAGGAGCATAATGTGCAATTTGTTTAATCTAGTAGTGCAGCAGAAGTATTAAATAGCAGAAAATGGAAATAAAGTATCTGACTTTACTACAGATCATAAGTAAATATATTTAATAAAGGACAGTTTGTCTGGTGTGTGTGTTAGTATTGTTAAAGCCAGGGACACAGGTAATACTCAAAGGTCACACCAAATCTGACCAGCAACACCCAACACATCTAAGACATTATAGGCTAGCCACTAACCAAATACAAAAAGAAAAAAATGCTATATTTTAAAATGATTGAGTTAATTTTATTGCCCTTCATTGCGGTCTAAATATTGTTTCTAAGCTGCCTTTTCTACATTGCTGGGTGCCAATTATTTTTAAAAATTAAATGTAAAAATATTTAGTCTTAAGTAATCCCAGAATCAGCTTTAAAAACCCAACATGTGCAATATTTGTTACAGTCTGTAATGTAGGCTCCTCCATTATGTCATAACCCCAGAAAATTCCCAGAAATATTACAGAGGATGTAACCACAGTTTCCTGGTTACAGCAGACGTAAAGAGAGAGATGGATATATTTATCTTAACTTATAAAACCGTATATGTCCATGTTGGGGGTTGTGTGTGTACCATATAGCAGTAATAAGTGTTTGTGTGTGTGATAAAAGCTTCTAATCCACACATCACATCTGGATGGATGGTCAAGTGGAGTAAAAAGGGGGGTTGGGCTTTCACAGTGGACCTTGAATGGAAACCAGCAGAGGAGCTCAACCTGAAGAGACTCCATCCATCAGTGAATTTCCTCTTTGACAGCCAAGCTGAGATAAAACCTCCAACACAACACACACAGACACACACAAACACACACACACACACACACACACACACACTCAGCTGCAACCTCCACCTCTCTGCCCTGAAGCTTCCACAACGTGACACATGCAGGCACACACACACATTCAGCAGCAACATCAGTAATCAGCACAGTTTAATCATATGAGCATGTGCACGTGTGTGTATGAGTGACAGGGAGTGATGGTGGGGAAGGAGCGAGGATTAACACTAAATTATACCTGAGGGAATTTTGACAAAATTATGTTTTCAGTTTTAATTACACTAATGCATCAAACACAAACATGAAGACTTTGTTGTTGTTTTTTTACAACCATTTAATTTGTTTGCACCCATTTTGTAGAAAAAAAAAATCAATAACCTTTAATTGTGGCAGGTTTTATCTGTAAATTGACTTATAAAGCTGAAATAAAAGAAGTTTGAACAGTGCATTAAACTCAAGACAGTATATCTTTTAAAACAGTGATGACAGATCATTTCATCTAAATGAAAACAATAATAATTGAAAAGCAAATCAAGACTCAATTCACACAGATGTATTGAAACATACACACACACATGCACACATGCACATGCACACACACACTCAGGAATGATTTTGCATGACAGTCAATCAAGAACAAACATACTGTATATTAACAGTAGGCAGGACAAAGTCCACCGCTCCCCATGCAGAGAGGACCTGTCACCCCTCAGTTTTCACGACTCGTACACGCAGAACAAAAGCACACAGAGTTACTCTCATGGCTGTAAGTCCAGAATATTTTCAGCCAGGCTGGTGAGTTTGCAGTCCTCCAGTGCTTTGACCAGCCGGCTCAGCTTCGCCGCTCTCCCCTCCGCCTGGATGAAGCGGTTGAGCAGCTGATAGGCTTGCTCATACAGCCCTTCTCTCTCATACTCGTAGGCCAGGTTGTCTATAGCCGGACCCTTCAGAGCACGGCAGCTCTTCCCCAGGGCCCTCCCTACATGCTTCCACTGACGGCCCACTCCGTTGGAAAAGCTCTGAACATCTGCCGCTGTCAGCGTTCGGTCCTCTGACAGGCCAAAGGGTAAAGGATGAAGGAAAAGACATTAATGCAAACTGTACTTAACTGGGGTTACATAAACTATGGTTTATGAGCATATGTAGACAGTAAACATTTCCAAGAATAACTTACAGACTTGCACCTTAACCTCATCGGCACATCCACAGGACGTTTATATACATTATCCTTTGTCCAGAGGAACAGACAGTATCTTTCCCTGACTCATTAAAACAGCATTAAACACCGCCTCCACTGAAAGTTTTTAACCTTGCTGACATGTTCACATGGTGTTTTTTATACGCTACAAGAAATATCATGAGAAAAATAACCAGTTAACGCCATGGCTGAGCATTTCCCACTTCCAACTGTAGTATACCAATTATGGCTGCAACTAACAATTGCTTAAATTGTCGTTGAATCAGTCAATCGTTTTCTTGATTACTCGATTAGTTGTTTCATATATAAAATATCGGAAAATGGTAAAAATGTTGATCAGTGTTTCCCAAATCCCAAGATTAAGTCCTCAGATGACTTGGTTTGCCCACAACCCAAAGATATTCAGTTTACTATAATAAAGAAGTCAAGAAACCCCAAAATATTAAGGTGGAACGAGAGAATTGTGACCTTTTTTGTCTTAAAAAATACTCAAAGCAGTTAATTTAATCCCAGATTAGTTGGCACTTTATTTAATAGTTGACAACTTATTGATTAATCATTGCAGCTGTGGTGCCAATGACAGTCTAAAGAACAGGGATTCAGACTTCCAGGGTTTCTGATGTCACAAATCTAAGGAGCCAATCCTGTCAAATTGTTGTGTGGGGCATTCAATAACACCATAGAGAATCGAGGAGAAGCCAGGTGTAGATATGTATCATAGTTAGAGGAGCTGTATGTGACATTCAGAGCAGATCTATGATTCAGACTCTGAGCCGAGGTTGTCTGCACAAAGACAGGGGCAGCAACCACAAAAATGAATAGAGAAGCTGGGATTACAACACACACAGACAGTGTGTGATTTCTTTTTCTGCTCAGGACGCCATTACTCCACTATACCTTTAGATAGCAAATAGTGGTTTGCTTTTATATCAATGCTTTGAATGTTGCATACAGAACCTTTAACTTGTCAGAGCTGGCAATCAGGAACAAGGTTTATCTAACATTAGCAACACATCATTAGATGTTGGGCTGAGGCTCATGTTATCTATTACTGTTAACAAGTGGGGTTTGTGTGTTGATGTGCCAAGTGAAGGTGAGTACGTACGCTCGAGCGGCAGGTGAGCAACCGAGGGTCAGGGACAAATTGCATATTCATAGATCCATGTATGCTAAATAAGGCAGAGGTGCAGTTATATCTAAGCAATTTTAAGGCAGGGATTTTTTTCATAGAAAAAAACTAAATATCTGGTTTGGATAAACAGAGGTGAACATTTAACAGGTTTAATCAATGCCTGGAGTAGAAATTTAATTGTTTGAGGGAAATATGTGGCTAGCTGCCAAATGCTCCACTGTGTTCACCAGATACTCCCAAACTGTGTCTGTCTGCTGTCTGGCGTGGAGCATGTAGTTTACAGTGGGTATCAGAGGTCTTCATCTGAAAACAACGCTGACAAGAGCAGTGAAAAATAGCTAAAACAGTAAAGTTGCAGGTCATAAAACCGAAACGAGCTGAAAAATGGACATGCTCCTTAGAGCTGAATGGAGCTGAAGATCCTGTTACCCATAGTCATTTATTCCATTGTCGACACAAAAATATTGATCAGAGCAGCTTTGTGGCTGTAAATGTGTGTGAATGACTACATAAGAATCAGATATTTTTAATGAGGACAGACTGTCTCTGCCTGCTCTTTGCTGTTTGAAAACCAGCTTAGAAATTTTTGTAAATATCTCTGGTGGCACACTTCTCTACTTGGCCTTGTCCCATCAAAAGCACCAACATCAATTTACAAATCCCTGGAGAAGGAGTTAATGTGAGCTGCTGTTTTATTTTTGTCCCTCTGAAGTGGACCATATTCCTAATTTCTCTCACACTACTAGGGAGTTTGATGAGTTTCATAGATTGATGCCTGAAGCAATTACTTTAAGAAAAAGCCAACACATTTTAGTCATTGCTGCTTTCATGTGGCAGTGGCTAGACTACACAGAGTTTACACATGTGGTCACCCAGCAACTGACTGATGTTAAAAGAAATTAGTGAAATCTAGAGGTGCATAAATCTGAATCAATGAATTAATCAATATGTTTCCATTCTTATTTAAAATATGGTTTAACCACGATGAAATCAGTTTTTATCACTCAACCTGAAACCAGGTCAGCCGAGGCTGCTGGAGCCACTCAGGGAACATAAGTCCCTGATGAGGAGGCTGAATCTACATTTACATGAACTGAAATCAAATCTTTAATTAACTAAATTAGGAAATCAAATTAACTTTCAAGACATCATGGCGCCTCTTTAGTTAATGTTAATTTAACACTTCAATAAGAGGTCGACAAATTCAAATCAAGGCCGGATAGTTCACAGCTTTATTCATACACTGACAGCTGAATTCTAAATCAACATTAGAACGGTGCACAGCTTTTTCTTTCTGTCTTTTCTTTTGTATGCCTATTCCTTCTGTTTAAACCTGGTATTTCTGCATAGCTGCAGGTAAAGATTAGACTACTGTAATATTATTAGTTTTTCCACTGTTTGTAGAATTAGGATCCAGTGGTGGCTGCGTAGGATTGCTTCAAAGCCGTGTGATCCAAACATTTCCAATAACTCCAGAACATTGTCCAAGTCAAACATTAGTAAAAAAAGACAGATGTAATCAATCATTACCTGCTTCGATCCTTATTTGTTTGCATGAAGCCTTTCAAAAACATTTATACTGCTGTCAAAAATCTGTTTGCTCTCCTGCTGCTGCACACAAAGGAAGACACGCACCTGTATTAACAGGGCGGTCCAGCAGCAATCTAACAGCACCATAAATTACATTTACTCATTAAAGAAAGTTGATTTAACAAAAACAGACTCCCTTATTTAATCCGATAAATCACTTTAGTTTGATGTTTTTTTTTTAGGGTGATGATGTCATAAAATAAGACATTCAAAGCCTCATTCAAAACTTCAATAGAAACTTCAAATGTAAAAAAAGAAACTTGATACAGTCCTATTCAAATCAATGCATTTCAGATGTATTATCTGCTGGCCCTAATCTCTTTGTAAAGACTGACCATCAGTTAATATAAGATTGGATTAGAGAGTCAGCTGTCAAACAGCATTAAATTCATATACTGTCAGAAAATCTAACACAAGACAATCCATCTGCAAGTTGTATGGTGTGAAAAAGATGACATGAATTTGGTGGCTTCTCACATTTAAACCTTTTTAATGGCAGACCAACAAATCTCAGATGCTGAGGCTTCTGATGAGGACATGAACACACCGACATTAAAGAGGTTTCAAACGGACACCTCCTTCAGATTATACGACTATTAGGGCTGCATATGTAGTTGAATTAGTATTGAAATCATAATATGGCCAAGTGTGATATCCAAATTGCAATATTTTTGATAACGGTAAAGTTTTGTGGGTTTTTTTGCATACTGTGCAGCCATGTGCCCAGAAAATCTGAGGCCATAGTTCTCTGCCGGAAAACAGTGGATTGCCCCCTCCAAGTTCAAGTATCCCGGGGTCTTGTTCACAAGTGAGCGTAGAATGGAGCGTGAGATGGATCGGCGGACTGGCGCAGCGTCTGCAGTGACAATCCGTCTTGGTGAAGAGGGAACCAAGCTGGAAGGCAAAGCTTTCGATTTACTGGTTCATCTATGTCCCAACTCTCAACTATGGTTATGAGCTCTGGGTAGAGACTGAAAGAATGAGATCGCGGATACGTGTGGCTGAAATGAGTTTCCTCCGTGGGGTGGCTGGGCTCAGCCTTAGAGATAGGGTGAGGAGCTCAGAGTAGAGCGGCTGCTCCTTCGCATCGAAAGGGGTGAGTTGAGGTTGTTCAGGCATCTGATCAGGATGCCTCCTGGGTGCCTCCCGCTGGAGATGCTCTAGGCACGTCCCATTGACAGGAGGCCCCGGGGCAAACCCAGGACACACTGGAGGGATTATATATTTCGTCTGGCCTGAGAACGCCTCAGAGTCCCCCAGGAGGAGCTGGAAAGCGTTACTGGCGAGAGGGACGTCTGGAATGCTTTTGCTTAGCCTCCTGCCCCCGTGACCCGGCTTCTGATAAGCGGTTGAATATGGATGGATGGATGGATATTGTGCAGCCCCAACAACCATGTGGCAATGACGCAAAAATGATGTAAAAATAAATAACAGCTGATGCTCAGTCTCACAGATCATATAATACAGATAAGTTTCTAATTTCAACTACACTTTAACATGTTCTTGGATGAACTGAAACAAGCGGCTGTCTTGAGGAAAGGAAATCAATTCACAAATCTTATGGCATGCTTTGGAAAATGACTGGAAGTAATGTGGTGTGTACAAACTTTGTAGTAGAATTCTACAACACACAGAAATAATTGTATGATCATTTAAAGGTTACAGCATGGTTTCTTCACCATTTGTAACTGACCTGTGTGCTTCTGGTGAATCTGATAATAAAAGACACAAAGTACCTAAAAATGGAGAAAAAAACGTTTCTTTAACTGATATAAAAAAGTTTTTAAATCTCTACTGTGACCTCTTTGGGCCCAAAGTCTGTGAAGGACACACTAAACAAGACTCAAAAGTAGAAACGGTCGACTCAACTTACCAAACACTTTATTCTGAAACTTGAAGCAGTTGCTGGGGATGGGAGACTCCTCCTGTGCGAGGGGAGGAGGTTGTGGTGCAGGGCCGAGGGCCTGATTCTGCAGCTGCTCCTCCAGATGATCAATCTCTTCATCGCGCAGACGCTCCGGCTGACAAAGAATGACAAAGATCCCTTTTAATTTTTTCATTTTTGAGTATACAACCTGCCACCCACAGGACTCACAGTCACGTTTTGTATGGTTTTACTTCTCTGCTCTCGTCTGTTGTTCTCTACCTGAGCTTTGTGCATCTGGCCTGTCAAAACACCAGTAACACTGACTCTATCTTTATATTACAGACTATCAGACTACTTTATATCAGTATGGTGTGACACATTTTACCTTAATCAAAAAGGCCAATGTAGCTATTTACACCCAGGTGTATATATCTGCCTGGGCGTCCTAGCAACATCAAAATACAACGTTAACACTAACAGGTCTATTCAGCTATTCTGCTAAGATTTATGTACACAGTGTGCATTCAGCAGCTTTATACATCCTAAAATCCTTAAGTCTAACCCAGTGTTGACTCATACAGAGCTTGAACTTCAGTCTCCTGTTTGACAGTCCTGTGTTTAACCCATTCAGACTGTGTCACTCTTCTTTATTCTGCGCCACCTTTCTCTCTGGCTGTACATTTGTGATTTTCTTTTTTATTCCACTTAAATCTCAGAGAATATCAAAGATTGGCTAGTGCTAACCCTAACCGTGACCTCTTTGCCCTAACCCTAATCACCTTTGACCTTGAAGCATTGATGTGATGAGTGCTAGCCAATCACATTGCGCACTGGGATCCATAATAATACATTGTAGGGGTGGGTGGGTGTAGCCAAATAGCTGTGGTGTGACCTCTCACCCTGATGCAAGTAGAAACTCCAAATATTCTATACCAAGAGGAAATAATACATGGCATATGGCTTCAGATTTCAATTAAACTTCAGAAAGAGAATGCAAAGTGATTTTCCAAAGATTTTCTTTTGATGCTGTTATTCAAGATCTTTCTGGATCTGTTTAATTAATTTTGTTACACTTCTTTTTTTGCATCTGTGAGATGTAGCATATGGCCTCTTGCTCCCGAACTCATGGAGGCTATTGAGTGACTTTTTTCTTTGATCCATTTGGAAAAAGGTAACTGCAGCCTGGGGCATGCAGGATATGTCACTTGCAAGTGACAGGTTAGGCCAAAGCTAAACAAAATGAAGAAATCAGCTGACATGAGCACAATATGAATGAATGAAGACAAATAAAATGGCAAGTTAGTCTGTTAACACAGCTAAGTACACCCAGTATACCTGTGACAGGTGGATGTGCTGTAGGCAAAGCTCCAGCTCGTCCAGATAGAGATCCAAAATGTGTGTGCCTGCCTTGAGCTGAGTTTCCACTGTGAACTCCTGGGGAAGAGCAAGGAGCCGGCAGGCGTGTTGAGAGAGGGACTGACGCACTGCTCCAGAGCTGTAGCTCTCAAGGAACTGCTGACATGCTGCCACATCCTCAAACTTCACCTCCACCCCCAGAAAGGGGTCGGCATCGTGGACTTTAAGTATCTGATAACCAGCCAGACCTCCTGCAGAATCTGACCAAGAAAAATGTGACATAGAAGAAAACAGATCTGTGATAAACGCTTCTCTTATCTTAGTAAGTATACTAGGATTCCCTAATGGATCTTAACTGGAGTGCTCACCTATAAGTGTCAGCTTGATGACTTTGAAAACGATGAACTTTCCCTGTTCTCTGTCTTTGAAGAGAGAGAGCAGGTTGACACCAGGACAGAGTGACTGCAGAAATATGACGGCACATCCTGTCCACGGTCCATGATCCACATTCTTGTCTGCCATCCTCTGAACACATGTTGAGACACAAAGTACGTGGTTTCAGTGGTGAGCAGACAACATCAAATGTGCGGATGAAGACAACACAAGTCTACAAAGACACTAAAAGCTTAGAGTGATGAGTTAAAGCCAAAGAGGGGTCTGTGTGGTGAGTTGCTGTAAAATATCCTGTGGGAATAATTATTATCTTTAACTTTGTTTTGGAAGACCTCCTCTTCATAATATCAAACAAAACAACACTGACTGTTTACTTAGGTCATGTGTCCATAGCTCTCCCAAACATCTGTGTTAACTCTATGAAGAATCATATAACCCCCGAGAGGAAAAAACTGCATAACTTCAAAGAAGTTCAAAGTAAAGACCCTGAGGAGTTTAAAAGTAAAGTTATCAAACAGCCCGATGTAACACTGAGTTCAAAGGTCAAGAGGTTACCATCTTCTAGATCATCAGGAGGATGTTTCATTTACTTAAAAGAGAAATCAGGATGTTTTCCATCCCAATGAAATGCCTAGATTATGCTCCATTTCCTCCAGCAATGTTGTCTCGTTAGATTCTTCTCTTTGTGTATTTTAGAGCTGTAAGCGACTCAATTTTTTTTTTTAATCAAATCAGATTTGGCTGTTTAATACAAAATTTCGACCCTTCCTCCCTGCATTTTTCATAAAGACTTTTGAGCAAAACTTTATTGAACTGCAAGTTTTTGAATGGGTTGAGTTTGGCTTTCATACTGTTAACAAACTTTATCAACAAACCAAGCACAGAATACAGTGCTGCAACTAACAATTATTTTCACTGTTGATCATTTCCTCAACTGGCAGAAAATGATGAAAAATGTCTATCAGTGTTTCTTCAAGTGCAAAATGACGTCTTCAAATGTCTTGTTTTGTTCACAACCCAAAGATGTTCATTTTACTGTCATAGAGGAGGTAAGAAATCAAAAATATTTATATTTAAGAAGTTGGTATGAGAGAATTTTAATTTTTTTCCTTAGAAAATTACTCAAATTAATGAATCAATCATGAAATTGAATGGTAATTAATTTACTAGTTGTCAAATAATTGATAAATTGTTGCAGCAACAGTATACCTTTAAGGATTTTTGAGAAGGGCTATTATTACATAATACTGCAACCTTTTCATATGATGACATCATGAGACCTGAATAACATTAAAACCCACAAAGGTCAACACTGACAAAGGATTAGGGTTGAAGCAATTCACAATATTAATCGATTAAATTCAATATTTCATTGTCACGTGACAACTTAATTCATTTTCAGTAGAATAAAAATAAGAAGACAATTTTAATATGCAATTTAACAGCAGCTGATCTTTAAGTGGAGTTTTGAGGGGATGTGGTTGAGTGGTTTCTATGGGTCACACAACATGTTAGAGTGTAATCCTTAAAGTCACTGAAGTTGCCAAACATCCAGCGGTGTGGCTTCTTAAATGTGGTCATCTATTTCATCACTTTTGGCTCTGTTATATTGTGACAGGCATTTATCACCATTTTCTGACATGTTATGGACCAAATTATGAAATGAAACAAATATGTAATGACAAAATCAGTTGAGACTGTCTCAGGTTCACAACCATTACCTTGAACTGTTCATCAGATTCTGAACTTCAGACATGATGAAACATTCAATTTACTTTTCCCTTTCATCTGAGGCAGATGATACGATTTCCAATCAAAGCAAAGAGGACAAGAAATCATATAACCTTTCTAAATATAACTGCCTGTGACAGACAGAAATATGTCTCCTCCTGGAGCTAAACCCACTTCAGACCTAGTGGTCCCTGGTTGTTGTGGCCTCACTCCACTCTACCCTTTTTCACCCCAGCCTCCTTTTGAAACCCTCATTACATAAAAACATGTTTAATCTCAGCCCTCCCCTCCCCCAGTCCAGCCCCTAACTCCTGTACTCTGAATGAACCACCCAGGCCCGTTAGCTCACTCTTGGTGTTGTCTCCGTGCACGGGATGTGGATCTCTCTGCGTGGAAAGAGCATCCTCTGAGCTGGATTATATGCATGTCCTCATATTTCACTAATACACAGTATGCTTGGGGTCTACAGGAATCCTCACAACTTAGCCAGTATGTAATTATATGCTATGCTATCTACCGGTGCTGTGGAAGTATACTGTGAGATTTGTTCAACAGCTGTATGAGGATTAAGTGATCATCAGGAGCTTAAAATATATCATTTAGCTTCTGCTGCCAAAAGGCAACCTCTAGTATTCCCTGGACAGCTCGACTGACATTTAGGTGGAATAAATATTTGATTCACACAAAGATGTACTGCTGCAGATTGGCAATTTTGCCTTTTTAGTGATGACGCGAGATGGTGCTTGTTTCTCTCTGTTTTGTGTTGCTGTCTTAAGTGTTTTATAGCTTCAGATGTAAACTTAACGGACCCATTAGCTCTGTTGATTATCTTTTATTGAATCATTTAGTCACTGGAAAAATGCCTGTCATAATTCCCAATTCCCAACATGCTTGTTTTGTCATGCTATGAAACAGAGAAATGCTAAAAAATCCTCACATCTGAAAAGCAAAGCCAACAAATCTTTTGATAATAATTGACCTACATTATTAGGTCGACTAATGAACCACTAATCAATGAGTCCACTTATAGATGAATATTGACTTATAATAGACTTTCAGGGCTAATAAAAAAGTGTGCTTTACCCTATAATCTAATGATCTCCCTGCAGTTCAGAGACAAGAAAACATAAAAACAAAAAAAAGTTAACATGAAGTACCACTTTACTGTAAACCTCTGAAAACCCCAGTTGTGAAGCAACACAGTTAAAATGTGTAATTTTCTAATTAACACACCGCCTGTGGGATTGTATGCGTACTAAATATAAAAATACACATAAAGGCCCTGCACACCAACACAGACACTTACTGTAAGAATATCAAACATGGATGCCTCATGTCAGCCAGAGTTCATCACTCAAGGCAAATAAACACTAAATTTAATGAATATAGTGTTATGTTGTCAATGCACAGTATTTGTAACCCTCACAAATCCAACAAATATATGAATGTTCTGGGTTGTCCTGTAATGTAAAAACTTGCAAGTTATTAGCATAGGAATTAGGTTAGAGTTGGACGGCGGTATCAGCAGCAGCAGAGTAAAGGAAACATGACCACAGTCCTGAGGAGAGGTCTAATGAGGCAGAATACACAAAAACACGTGTGTAAGTTATGCTTTCTTAAAAGCAATTCTAGGCATCGCAGTGTGATTTGACCAACATAACATAGGAATTGTCCATTTAGTAAATAGCAAATTGACAGACAAGGTAAGTGACAACAATAAATTACAACAAGGAACCTGTATTACTTGTATAGGTGAACAGAGTGCTGAAATATTTACTTAATTAACTGTTCAACACAAAAATGATCAATCATGATTTTTTTTTTTTTTTACAGAGATGTTTCCTTACCTGAACTGCATCATATTGATGTCAGCTGAACTGTTGCATAGATTTATGTACGGAACAAGGACTATTGATTTCTTTATCTCCCCCTAGATACATGTAGGGCTGCATGATTGGTGGAAAATATGCAATGTTGTTGAATATCAGGATAATGGTGTTATGTGCGATAAATAAACAGATATTGAGGTGTACTCAGTTCTGTTTTTTTATTTGCTGCTTCCAGTATACTGCTAAAATACAACACATTGCTTGCTGTATTAACAATTAAAGCAAATTATTTTCGACATTCTTTTATTTAATAAAAGACAATATTGCGTTCATTTAACTGAACACAAAAGCCATAAAAAAAATGACAATTTCATTTTAAAATGCATCTTTCTACTTTTCTTCATTCAACCAACTCAAAAAAATCAGAGTGCAATCCCACTCTCTGAATGTTCGCACAAGATGACAACACGATGACAATAAAAAATGTTTTAAAAAGAGACATTGTGCAGCCTTATAGTTACATGTAAGGAGGGGATCTCTTCACAGCCAGTACTGACAAGAGGAACAATTACAGCGACTAATGATGCTTTCGATATAGGTCACATAGGCGTGTAAGTATAGGCTATTGTTTTGAGACTTAAAGGGGAAATACGC
Source organism: Epinephelus lanceolatus (assembly GCF_041903045.1). NCBI lineage: Eukaryota > Metazoa > Chordata > Actinopteri > Perciformes > Serranidae > Epinephelus > Epinephelus lanceolatus. The sequence continues at coordinate 26,796,167 of NC_135735.1, read as the reverse complement.
ACATTTTCAAAAGCCATACATGTTATTCCTATGGTCTACAGCAGTCCAAAAATATAAGTAAACATGGACAACTCTCTCCCATATCCAAAACTAGAGTGCTAAAACACAATTTTGTGTTGTCATAGGGTAAAAAGTCTGGAGCTGTACCATAGACAATGAATGTGAAATATATTCTAGATGATACTGAGAGCACTTGGGGGTATGTTCTCAGTATATGGGTACATTTTCTGTTTCCAGACTGAGAAAACTACCATAGAATAAAGCTGATTTGGGTATAAAAAAAGAAATCAAACATTCTGTGTGTCTATGGAGCAGCTCCACACTTTAACCCCTATGACATCACAAGTTTTAGACTTACTTCTCTGGTTTCATGCTTTGTAAAGCATTAAATTAGTGTGTTCAGTGTCCAAAATCAACATTATTATTGCTTTTACAGTACAGTACATTAGAGATAATATTGTTACAGTAAAATACAGGTTGTACTATAATGTCAGGTGTGGTTGCTAAGCGACCCAGACGGACAGGTACACGTGATTTTCTGTAAGGGGACGTAAAGTTAGCTAGTGTCCTGCCACAAGTGTGAAACTTTTATTAGTAAACTTTACAGCAGCATCACAGGTTGATTTGCTCAAACATTGTTATGAACCCTCCGTTTAATATTCTCAACAGTTGTGTTATAAATATAAAAACATAAAAGTAGTCCGGGGGGGTAGTGTGAGAGCACAATCCGTGTTAGTAACGTAAACCTCACTTACAGCAGTAAAACGTCGGTCACGGTGCGACCAAAACCAAACTGCTTAAGTGTTAACTTTACAGCTAAACTACACGGGACCACACAGACAGAGTTTCAAACGCACCATTCCTTACATTCACTGTACAATAACTCTTCGTTAAAGTCGGTACAAACTTACCTTGAAACTTTGTATATTGTTCGATGACGCTTCCGCCTGCGGGATCACACCCACTGACACAGTAATAGCTTCCTGGCCTCCCATTGGCTGAGCAGGACTCAAAGAACGCTCTGATTGGTGGAAATCAACATGCCGTCTAGGAAAAAAAAACCATGACAGGAAGGAAGTGATTTTTTTTTTAAGTACGGATCCATATGTAGGGCAAAACATCTCGGTTATTTAACATGAACCCTTCCCTGTTATTGTTCCTTTCTAATGAATTATAACCATCAGTGTAGGTAGCCTAGGAAACTGATGAGGGTTTAAATAATAAGTAAAATAGGACAACAAGGAAGTGGCGGAGTGAGACAGACTGTTTGGTCAGTGAACAAATCAGTGGTACTTCATAGCAACTCTATGCTGTCAGTTTTAACAACCTTTACCAATATCCCATGTTTGGCCTTGTGTTTTTGTAATGTACTACTTGGAAAGTAACAAAGTGGGCTACATCTCGGGGAAATACTGTACTTTTTACCACACAGTATTTATCTGATACCTTTAATTACTAGTTATTTTGTGCATTCACAGTCTTAAAACAAAATATAGCCATAGTGTTGGGTAGTAACTACTTACTTGTAACCATAACATGATTAAATTAAAAAATAAATGTAACTGTAATCAGTTACAGAGGGGAAAAAATGTAATTAAATTACAGTTACTAATCAAAATGTTAATGATAACAAAGGGGTTACATCCAGAATATTATTTTTGGTATCAGTAAAATAAAACATTCACTCTGTTGCTTTACATAAATTCACCGTGCAGAAATGTCCTCTTTTGGTATAGACCATTTCCAGACATTTTTCACCATTGAAACATTTGCCAAAATCAAATGTACTAAGTACATTACGCTAATGAAGTAATTAGAATAGCTACATTACATATTACATTTTAATAGGGCAACTTGTAATCTGTACCCTTCTCTATTTCAAAAGTAACCTTCCCTACACTGAATATGGTGTATTACTATGGGTAAAGATAAGACATGTTACCCAGCGGTGCATATAGTAACAAGTAAGGCCCACCTTTTTCCTTTTTAAAGTGATGAACACATGAATGCACCAATGAATATAGTTAAATGATATGTAATATATATTATTCTGAAATGAAAGGTTCTGCAAACTGAGGACTTTTACTTTTGGTACTTTATGTTATGTATTTTGATGCCAATACTTTTGTCATTTTACTCAAGTAAGATTTTGAATGCTCGACTTTTACTTGTAACACAGTATTAACACTGTAGTATTACTGCTTTTGCTTAAGTAAAGGTCTGATTACTTCTGTCACTACTGCTTGTTATTATGAAAATATTTGCTGTTTTTATGTGTTTACAGCTGTAAAAAAAAAAAAAAAAAAAAAAAAGCTGCTAGAAAAACCAATAAACATGCAAAGCAGGTATGGCATTCAAAGAGCAGGTAAGTGTGACAGCATTAAATTACAAGAGGGAACCTTTGTTACTTGGAAATTTTAGCCACTGGTGCCAAATTGAGTAGTCAATTAATTGATTATAGACAGAAAATTGATCAGCAACTTTTTAGAAAATCAAATTAAGTTCCAGCATGTGTGGTGTGAGGACTTCTGGTTTTTCCTCTGTGTTATATCATTATACTAATAAACATTTTAGAGTTTTAATTGTTGGTGAGATAAAACAAGCATTCTGAAGACATTTCTTTTACTTTTTTTTTCTTCCTATAATCGAGCAATTAATCGCTCATGGAAACCATTATTTTTACTTTTAATAAATACTAAGAGAAGTTTAAAGAAAATGCCATGTGACATATATGTCGTATATCTGTCAGTGATAATGGCTTCACCACTACATCAAAAGATATCAGTGTCATTCCCTGATGTAAAAATTATTTTCCATCTAATACCCAGTGATGCGACAGTTAAAGATGATGAGCATATACAAAATATTTTTAGCCACAGTTACTTAAGTGTACCACATATTCTCATTAAAAACAGGACCAAAAGGAGTAATCAAAAAAAAAGTTTCTTCCTTGTTTGCCATGATGGTTATCTGACTACACTTTTTAGCACTGACTGTGTTGATATCAGACAAACTGTAATGTTTAATAATCTACTTTAATTTAAGACAAGAGCTAGGTTCAGAGCTCTCTCATCCCAGCTACACCCACTTGTCTTCTCACTCTTGGGCTGATTCCAGCTGCAACTACAATAACAGTGCCAATTCAACCAAAATCTTCAATAAATAATTTTCATGAAATGAAGACACACAAAAAGGCATCATCTAACCTGTCTGAAAAACTTCAGCAGACTTTTAGGAGAATTTGCAAATGGCTATGCCTGAACAGTATCTATCAAACCCTAACTGAACTAAACTTAACCGGTGCTGCTCTGGTAATGAAAGGGTTTGTTTTCCTTGAGCAAAACAAGTCTAGGGTTTTCCCCAAGGAGTGGGGAAACATCTGCGAACCCCCAGTGGTGAAGGAAGTGTTCAGATCTTTTAATTAAGGCAGCAATATCACACTGTTAAGATGCTCTATTACAGGTACTAATCCTGCATTCAAACTTCCACTTAAATAAGAGAAGTATTAGCAACAAAATGTGCTTTAAATATTAAAAGTACAAATACTCAGTAAGCAGCACAGTGGCTCCTATGAGTATTATATTACTGTAACATTTTCAGATTATTCCTGATGTATTTATGTTAGCAGCATTTTAATGTTGTAGCTTGCAGACATTTGCAATTTTAACTAGTTTATATACTGTTAAGTAGTTACTCAATAATGTATCATTTATAAAAATGATGTGGAACAATGTGGAAATTTTCTTTTGGTATCACCATACCACATGCCATAAGACATCTACTAAACTGCATGAAAAGGTAATACTCAAGTCACTTTATTCATTTCCACCACTGACAACACCTTCAAGATGAAACAAAGATGTCAAGAAACCCACAAGATAGATATATACATATTTATTTATTCATAATACACAAAAGAGAAGTCATGAAATGCTCTGCAGGTAGAGTTGTCAGCAGAACCAGAGGAGCTTTTGTGGTTGACATGTTTGACAAATTTGAGGGTTTCTTTGTCTCTGTAGACGAGGGCGAGGGAATTATCTTCTGGATACACTGTCAGGAGCTGTGATGAAGAGAAAACAAGAGGAGTGATGATGATAACTTATTGCCCACACATTTACGACTACATTTTATACTGAAGTCAAAACTCACCTCCTCATCCTCTTCATTGGCAACATAACACGTGAAGCCCCCAAACTCTGACTGCCAGTCTGTGAAAGGAAGTTTTGTAACAGTCACAACATTGATTGATTTGTTCTTAGAATGTGTGTGTGTGTGTGTGTGTGTGTGTGTGTGTGTGAAGACTCACCTGCACCACAAAAAGGTAAAATGAGGTCCAGAGCGTAGTCCGCCTGCGCTGCTTCTGCATCATGCAACAGAGTGTAGCCGCCATGAGACCATCGGCGCAGTTCACCACAACACACGGGCGTGCTCAGTTCTAAAGAACAAACAAAGGTCAAACCACACACACACAGCTGTGAAGACTCGGGGCTGAAGAAACCCATTCACACTGAAACACACACACACCTTTCTCTCTGCTCGTGTTTGCTGATGGGGATTCAGTCGAAGACCCAGTGGCTTCTCCCTCCTGTACATTGTCTTTCTCTTCATCTTTATTCTCATCGTCGTCGTCATCAGCAGGACACAGGAAATGCAATCGAAGGCCGGTGAAGTTGGACAGAAGGAGGAAGAACGCCTCTGATCGAAGCAGCTCCCAACATGCACTCACACACTCTGGGAAGGTTTCCAGAGAGGCCACTTCATAGCATCTAAATGCACACAGATACAGCACCTGTAAACACAGTCCAAAAGCCTTCGCACACCAAGTCTGTGTTTTTTTTAAAACCGCCATCTGATGACAAACGTTACGCACAGAAACCTTGCACATGGTCTGATGCGTTTTACCGTTCTATTACTTGTAAAAATTAACAGACAAAATGTAAATACACATTTTCTCACTTACATCTCTGCACTGGCAGTACCTCCCTGGTTGTCGCCACTCTCTTCCTGTGTCTTACATTTGGCACCGCAGCTTCCTGTAGGGGCTGAACTGTCCTCCCTCTCTGTCTCCACACTGTCACTCTCTCTGTCTGTCTGTGTGCAGTCCTCATCCTCCATTACATCCTCCTCCTTTTCATCATAATCCACCTGAATATTACTATCGGATTTGTTAAAAGTAAGCTGTCTGAGTTATGAAATGATACTGTGCGCCCCGTTCCTCTCTCTTGTTGCAGATGTGCGAAAAAACACAGAAAATTAAACCTGTTCCAAAAACTTTAATGACGGACAAATGATGCTGAGTCAGTGTGTAACCGTGATTAACCCAAGGTTGTATTCTTCTTTAAATGTTCGACAATTTTGGACAAAAAATATGGACTTGGTGTGCAAAGGTCTTTAGAATATGCTCTTTAACACAGAAGACATAAAAAATGTTAACAAGTCAAATGATCTCTGAAACATGTCCCACCTTTTATTAGGCGGACCTCTCTTCGTCCACTCAATCTGAGTGAGTCTCAGTGCTTCACTCACCTCCCTGAACTTCTCCTCCTGAGGACAGACACATAATCAGCCGACAGGAGCGAGTGGACATGTGCGAGGCAGGAAAAAAATAGTTACCTTGAGAAAATCTTTGAGCTGAATTTCAGAGCTCTCCTCAAACTCCTCCTGAATCTGCTCTTGGTAGGATATGTCCAGGTACACTGGATTGACCCACTCCAGCAGCAACGTTTCCTGTAATAAACACAACAAACACATGTCAGCAGAAACATACAGCAGGCTGTCTGCTAAAGGAATAGTCTGACATTTTGGGAAACCTATTCACTTTCTTGCTGAGAGCTGAATCTGTCTGGTAAATATGAAGTCTGAGTCAGGGGATGAGTAACTTTGCTTCTATCGGGAAGTTACCTCATTACCAAGGTTGAAATTGAAATAAAGAAGAAATATGGGCTACGAGTCACAAAAGTAAAACAAAACCCTGCTGTCCACTCATATTTTTTAACATGAATCTCAATTAGTATGACTGTATGAAAATAACTGCTAAATTTATGGAAGATTGGCTCTTTGTTTTCATAAACAGCTGAACAGTGTGACACTTTGAATGTTGCCCTAAAAGTATTACTGGCCACCAGTGTAGAAGAGATGTCTGTAAAACTGTTCATAGGACACTTCAAATTACATATAAGGTAAATTATATCTCTTTATATTATGAGTTTTTTAATCCATTGAGATGTTAAATTTGTAAAATTTGAGCCAAGAAAAACACTTTAGAAATCTGTGATGTTATCATAATGTAAAATCTATGAGCCGAGCCGGAACTCATGACAGGGCCAGTTGGAAAACACAACTCCACATATTCAATGGGCTGCATACCGTTTGATTGTGATTGGTTGAAAGAAGTACAAGCAGTCGGGGCGTTTTTTTCTCCAATCTCCAAGTGAGAGTCGGCCCAGCCAGACCTTTCTTTTCTTGAGTAAGGTCTGGTGAGCGAGACTACCCAAGCGGCAAACTCCAAGGCTGAAAAATGAAGCCAACTTGAAGTGTCAAACACTGTGGTTTATCAATGAAGGCTCCATGATGGAAATCCTCAAAGACCCTTGTGTTAAAATGCCCAACTACACAGTGGGAATAAACATGTTTACAGCCTGGTACAAAGAACAGGTTTGGTCTATATAGCTAATTTCCCCATTCATGACAACTGTACAGAGGGTGAATACTTTTGTAACTCACCCGTTTACATTTTATTAGGCCCAAAGTTATGCATATTTAAGGGTGGAGCCGCTTGAGTGACAGGCGGTCTGTGAGGCATCGCTGAACTCTGAGTCAGATCCAACCCTCGCTCCTCCACAGCTCTACCCTCTTGTCCAAATATCTTTTGGCTTCAAAAACCAAGATGGTGATGGCCAAATAGCCGAACCGGAGGCTTCAAAATGGCAGTCTACAAACCAGTGAGTGACATCACAGTAGCTCTGTCCATTAATATATATAGTCTATGATGTTATCAGACTGAGTGGATTAAATCCTGATAGTGAAACAAATCATTTCACAGGGGTTGCGGCATTCAAAAAAATTTATCCACTAATTATCATACATCTCTTTCACCATGTGAAAGACAGGGAAAAGGTTTTTTTTGGCCACAGGGCATCACACTATGATGTAATTACACTGTTTGTCCACTCTGAAAATTGGCTTCAAAGCCTGGTGCACTTCTTGCGGGCCTGATTTAGAGAATTTGACCAGCTCTTATCATGGTTGCAACTTAGACACATCCAGGTCATTTCACTCACTTGGGAACCTTCCGAAGCAAAACAGGCTGCAGCTATAATGTGTTAATAATTCGTAGAGAGCCAGGCTAGCTGTTTTCCCTTGTGTTCATTCATTAGGCTGAGCTAAGCTAAACAGCTGCTCACTGTAGCTTCATATTTGCCTCACAAACACAGGAGTGCCATCAATCTTCTTATCTCACTCTCAACAAGAAACCAACTGTATCTCCCCATATTTCAGACTATTTACAAAAAGACAGTTAAATAAAAACTGTACATGTCTTTGACCACACTCACATCTCTGGGTAAGTGTGGGCTCCGTGGGACGGGGGCCTCTATGTGGCGAGGAGGACGCTCCAAAGATGGCCCGTGAAACCAGCCGCTCAGAGACAGACGACACTTGTCCTGCGTCAAAACCTCTGACACCTGGACAAACATAACAATCTGGAATCACAGCTGCTTCTTTGGTGCAACAGTGGTGAAGAAAGGCAGCAGAGGTTATTCTTACCTGGTGAAAGGAGACCGGAGACACTTCAAAGAGAACGAGTGTGTTCAAAGAAGGAACGAGCGACTTCACTATGCTCTGCGGTTGGAAATTACCTGTGACAAAGACGTAAATTATACAAGACTTGTGTTGTCTAAATGCACAGAACAACACACACACAGCAGGACACTCACTGTCTGTTGTGTAGAGATCGAGGGTTCCTCCATCGCTGCTCTGCCACGGAGGCACGAGATACAGAATGAAAGCAACGCGCCTCCCCTCCAATTCATCATCATGACACAAAAGAACATCTAGACAGACGAGAGAACGTTACATATAAGAAAAAGGGGAAATTCACGAGATTAGTCCAAAATCTGATCCACAAAGCCAAAAACTAAATCAGTCATTCCTACAATCCTTTGAAACAAAGCTCACCTGTGTACTCATATTTGGCACAAGAAATATCCACTGTGGGCTCCAGTTCAACCCCCAACACATCCCCGAGCCAGGAGCCGAAATGCCCGAACAGTGCTGCCCTGAAAACAGAAAAATGAGTATACATTTACATTTTATGGTGCAACCCTGTTTTGTATTGACGGTGACAGTACGGCTTAACCTTTAACCTCGTATAAAATGAGAAAGCCTCCCCACACAGACAGATTGTTTGACTGCTCAAGCCCACAGTGACATTTTGTTGTGACATAAATAATAGATGACCACGCAAGAGGAGGCCGTTATTGTGTATTTAATTATGGTATTCATTCCCCAGGGCTGTATTTCTTCACCGTATACATAATCACAAACACGTCTTTAGAAGAAATTACATGTTGCAGTCTCTCACTGTAAACACAGCTTGTCATAAATATGATGAAAGAACTGCATATCATTTCTAAATAAAGTAAAAGTTTGAACATTATTTTGCTATCTGGGTAAAGTGCGAGTCTCAGAGGTGATGTCTTGGACTCAGACTCGACACCCCAATCGTATCCGACTTGATTTATACACTGAGATCTTAGTTTTTCTTGGACTTGGTTCAAACACTGAACCTCTTGGCAGCTTTTACTGCTCAATAATTTAACTATGATAGGTCCAACATTTGCACTGCTGTAATACCAGCTCTCTCCTGTGAGTGATACCCCCTGTGTCTATGAGATTACATGTTTAAATAAAGGTTAAATCAAATGATAACTTACAGTGTGCTGCCTTTGTGTTCACTGCAAAGCTCAGCACTGTAACCAGACTGAAAAAGAAACAGTCCTTCTGCTTCAACAAGGATCACCTGTGAACAACTGCAGCTGAATCCATTCTTATTAAAGACTACACTGTTCCACCATGCTAAATGTTAATGCTAGCAGAGTAGACAGCACTAAATTCAGACAATGTAATGAATAGGAGGCAGATGTGATCTCTGGCTCCACCTGCTGGAGCTGATAAATAACCCCCAACATGTCTCATCACCATTGGGCCAACTTCAGCTTACTTTAAACCTACTTAACAATGCAGACATTGATAAATAATATTAAATTTGCCCTGTTGACTTTTAGATATAAAATGTAATTCCAATCATTGGTTGTGAGGCGGGAACAGCATTGGTATTTGTTCATTTATAAAGCTTTGATGCAGATGCTTCCACCATATATTTCATCCCTTTTAACTCTGACCTCACATAATCTTGGTACTCATTCACGGAAAAGGTTTTTGCTTCACACTCCCTTAATCAGAACTGAACTAGGAAGACTGTCACTCTCTTACAGTGCACCTTATACATGGAATAATCTGCAAAAGACCTTAAACTTGGACACTGTCACCCTTATGGCTGTTTAAATGCCTTTTTCTGATCTAGTTCTATACATTTACATGCTATCCTAATGTTTATCATCCTGCATTTCTACTTTTAGCCATCATATATTGCTATTGTTGTTTGTATGATTTAATTTTAGGTACACATGATGGTTCTTTGTTTGCATATTGATTGTTTTAATGTCTTAAGTCATGCTCAGCGTCACTGAAAATGAGGGTCTCCCTCTATTGATTTCCCGAGTCTTAAATAAAGGTTTGAATGAATGAATATTAAGCGTCTCTTTCTTGACTGTTTGTGGGAATGAAAGCAACACGCAAAGCAAAAAAAAGTTTAAGAGGCTTAAACTATGTTTAGACCTCATCTGTTGCACATTATATCAGCAGGGCTGGACAGTATATCAACAGTGTGATAGGAGACAAGATATTGTCTGGGATTTTTGATACTATAATATCATGAGAGTTGTCTTTCCTGGTTTTAAAGGCTGAATTGCAGTAAAGTGATTTAATTTTCTGATATAATCAGACTGGTCTTCGTCTGGGTCCAGACCTCTGAATCTGCTGACTCCACTGAGCTCAAGCTGAAAATTCTGGCAAGACTGTTACAACTGTTCTATTAGCTGCCTAGTGTTGTCATGATACTGGAATTTCTAACTTCGATACACTACCTTGAGAAATATCAATATTTGATACCATTTTTGATACAACAGGGAAAAAATACAAATATAAATTAAGGGCATACAATTTTATTTTTTTCATTAAAATCTAAATATAATAAGGCTGTAACATGACGACGATGACTTTATTTGGTTAGTAGCAAAGAAAAGCAGAATGACTGTGGTAAACATTAACAGTAAGAGAGAAAGCAGCATAGCTGGTGTTGATGTATCAATATGGCAAGAAATGAGTATTAAAACACTAACCTTTACCCACTCAGTCATTTCATTATATTCACATTACTGATGATTATTTATGAAAAATCTCATTGTGTAAATATTTTGTGAAAGCACCAAGAGTCAAGCCTACTGATTACAGCAGATACCAGTTACCAGTTACCAGTGGGTAAAATGTGATTTAAATACAGCTGCAGATTGGGGGGAGAGGTTAATTGGCTGTTAATTGTTGGGTAAGTGGTTTAATACCGACTCTTGACCAATACAACTCCCATTGAGTGTGTAGATGTGCGTGAAAATCGACTGAATCAGAGCAATCTGTAGTAAAAATCTGCACAAAACAAGTTTGTTAGCTTGTTTTGCACCTGTTATAATGAGCTTCCTCTCTTAAGAGAATTTCCTTCCACTTACAGATCATGCCGAGATCTTACATACAGTTTATGGCTGACATCAACTATTACCCACACTTCACCTTTCTCTACATCTATCCTATTTTACTCCATAACTCCATATACAACACACACACAAGAATACAAGTTAGTTTTTACCTCAGTCCTGTGATATGTGGCTCTGTTCTCTTCTTCAGGTCATCCGACTGTGTGGGAGCAACAATAAAGTGAAGCTAATAAGACAACAACACAAACCCACAGGAATAAATCAATGTGTTTGATAGTCACCTGTTTGAATTTGTACAGATCGTTTGACTTCTCGTGGAAGTTGAGCTCCAGCAGTTCCTTCTGCAGGTTCTCCACAAAGGTCTCGCTGCTGAGGAAGTTCCTGATGATGCAGTGAGGGAAGGGGTGGAAGTCCAACTCCAGATCCCCTGCACATAAATAACAAAAGATAATGTGTAGACTTGACATCTTGACAAATAACAATTGCATTTGCAAAGGCTCTGCTGAACATCTTAGTAAAGCTTCAGCCACAAAACATAAACTTGACTGGACTAATAAGAAACACACATTTAAAGTGAAACATTATTTGGACCACGTAAACAAAGGCGACCTGCCACTTTCATCTGTCGCAGTTCATCAAATGACCACTTGAGACTGGCTCCAAAACATAGTATATTCCCATAGCCATGTGCTGTATGTTATAATGCCCAACTTTACAGCAGAAATAAACATGAACCTTCATTAAACATACATTTAATGAAATGTGATGGCAGTAACTTCTACCCACAAGCTGTTACTGCCATCACCCCTGATATCCAATGACTGAACTGAATTGCACTGAACTGTCTGCACGAGTTGCACTTTTAATCTCTTTTTACTGTTATTTTATTTATGAATGAATGTATATATGATGTTTGCTGCTGCAATTCTGGAGTTGCCAAACTGTTTTTCATTGTTTTCTTCTGGAGCAATGACAATAAATTTCTATTCCATTCTAGAAAGGGATGGACACGGTCAGATAAAGACACTGGGGTAGGCTGTGGTGTTTAAACCATGCTCAGTTGGTACTAAGGGGCCCAAAGTGTGCCAAGAAAATATCCTCCATTACACCACCAGCAGCAGCCTGAACCGTTGATACATGGCAGGATGGATCCATGCTTTCATGTTGTTTACACCAAATTCTGACCCTACCATCTGAATGTGGCAGCAGAAATCCAGACTCATCAGACCAGGCAACGTTTTTCCAATTTGGTGAGCCTGTGTGAACTGTAGCTTCAGTTTCCTGTTCTCAGCTGACAGGAGTGGCACCCAGTGTGGTCTTCTGCTGCTGTAGCCCATCTGCTTCAAGGTTTGACGTGTTGTTCGTTCAGAGATGGTCCTCTGCAGACCTTGGTTGTAACCAGTGGCTCTTTGCGTCACTGTTCCCTTTCTATCATCTTGAACCAGTCTGGCCATTCTCCTCTGACCTTTAGCATCAACAAGGCATGTTCGCCCAGAGAACTGCCGCTCACTGGATATTTTCTCTTTTTCAGACCATCCTCTGTAAACCCTGGAGATGGTTGTGTGTGTAAATCCCAGTAGATCAGCAGTTTCTGAAATACTCAGACCAGAATGTCTGGTACCAACAACCATGCCACATTTAAAGTCACTTTAATCACCTTTCTGTCCCATTCTGATGCTCGGTTTGAACTTCAGCACATCGTCTTGACCATGTCTACATGCCTAAATGCATTGAGTTGCTGCCACATGAGTGGCTGATTAGCAATTTGCATTAATGAGCAGTTGTACCTAATAAAGTGGCTAGTGAGTGTATGGCGGTGTTCTGGCTCTAAAAAGCCAACACAGTGCTGAATTCAAGGCTTCAAAACAATAGACCACAAACCAATGTGTAACATCATGGTAGCTATGTCCATTACTTTTAATTTATATTGTACTAAATGTGTTATTTATATATACAGTTGTGGCTTTCATTTATTACATATCTGTACAGTATACTGTGTAGTTGTACTTAGGATTAATAATATAATGTAGCAGGAAATAAGTTTGAGTTTTCAAATTCTGAGCAAAACATTTTTTTGAGGTGGGGTGGGGGGCAGATATGGTCCCCCTCTATGTTGGCTCCATAGCTACGGCCTTGGTCTCTCGTATACGTCGTTATGTTAATGATGTCACAACTTTACAGTGTGTCAAAAGAGCAGCACGCGCTGCTAACAAACAGGACACAAAGTGCGTGGTTGACAGGCTCACTTCTGACTGACTGTCATTTCAGTAAATTAAAGTTTCCCGTTACTTTATTAAAGGTGTTGCATTCACTGCCCCTTCACTGACCGTGGGAGCAGTCAGTCCTCTGTCTCCACGCCTCCTTCACGGTCCTCTTCACCTGCTCGTCTCCCAGCACCGGACAAAGTTCAGCTGTCTCCTCACAGCTCTTCGTCTTCTTCTTCTTCTGCTCTGTCTTCACGCTCTCACCCGGTCGGCGTTTAGACGCCATTACATAAACTATCCGGTGTGAAACCTGACAGACATGTGGGCTATAAACAGCTATGACAACTTCCACACTACTGACGTGCGAGAGTATGAAACACGACTCGTGCGTCGCTGGAAAATGACGTTGGTGAATGTGCTCTTTCCCCGGAGTTCAGACTGACAGGCAGGGTTGGCAAACTGACAGAAAATGCTGTCGAGGAAATTTAAGCCTTAGAAATTCGTTTGAAGAGTAAATCTCGTTCATAATGGCAACTTTAGGAGAGTTATGAATTATACATACATATATTTCCTTGATTTTCCAAGCAACCAGGTCAGAAAAAATATCAAAAATATAATTTCTGTAATACAGATATTGTAAACCACAGATCTTAGATCTTTTTAGTTAAATATTTCTGGTGCCACCTGAACTGGTTTAATTCTTTACGTCCTTAGATGTTTGCACCTTTTACAACAGCAAAAGTAACTTTCAATATCAGTGCCAATATTTACTTTTCTATTCTATTTGAGTTGGTTTATTTTACTATATGTATCTTACTGTTGTTGACTCTTATCCTGACACACTATGACATTATGTTAAATACACATCCTACCATCATTAATATCAATCCCTCTTGTATATATATTTTGTACTGTACTGCAGTACTGTACTGAATTTTTTTTGTGCCCTGTTTATTGTTATGCACCAAATCACCAAGTCAAATTCCTTGTAAATACAAAGTTACTTGGCAGTAAAACATTTCTGATTCCAGTTCTCCTATTATGTACTTATGTTTGCTTGTTACTCAGCTGTTTCTATTCTTATATAATTTCTGAGTAATCTCTGGCACAAGAAGTTCTCTTTTATCTTATAAAATGTTAATTTTGGAGAATATGGTGTTGAATAGATCAAAAATAAATTATTTTTGCCAACTTCAAATGTGCCAATGGTACAAATTGAGTGCAATCTTGTTTGGTAGCATTGAAGAATGAAATTCAGACTTAAAGCTCATGGATGTATGATATACTTGCACCACAGTATCATTTAACTATATGTTTAATGTTATGTTGAGTTCAGTATCAGTTATTTCACCTTGCTTTAGACAATCAGTCCACTCAGGTCTGTACTGCAGTGTGAATAGCCCTCCTACAGGCATGTGCATTGTAACAAGCCCAGTATGTGGTCTAATGTTCTATAAAGGCATGGTTATGATAATTTGTTTTTATCAGATTTGACTTTAACAATATATAGCATGTAATAATGTTGCAGTGTGTGCTGGGATGACCCCTGCAACCCTGAACAGGTTAAGCAGTTTAGAGAATTAATGGATATTAAATCATGCAGGCTGCATTCAAATATGGGCAGTCAATTCTATTATTATTATTACAAAATATAAATTCTGTGTTGCAGCAAGACCACAGTGTCCATCTACACAACACACTGCCAGTATTATTTTGTCATTCTTCCAGTGTGAATGTACTTAAACCATCTTAGAGTCAGTACTTAGTATGTGATTGCAACACAGCATGTATCTAACTTTAACCCCAGACAATAACAAGTGGCTGGCGGAGTTTATTGTGGCAGCACTCAGCTGCATGTGAGGTAAACGTCAAGGCAAAGTCAGTCAGTTAACCACTGGATCAATTCTTCTGTCCAACACTTGAAGGCTGTGCACACTTAAGATCTGTGAGGCAGGTCTAATAAAACATCAGCATTTGTTTTTCCATCAGAAATATTTCTGATACTGTCTACGCACAGAGCAATAGTACATAACACCATGATTCACATGGAGAGTGATGTGTCCTTTAGTTCATTAGTTTCTCTTGTGTTCAAAAATGTACCAGTGCCTTCATCTCCGTTTTGAATTTTGGGATAAACTGAAGAAAAATTAGAGCTTTGTATTTACTTTGAAACTTAGGTGTCAGTCAGCCACTCACTTGCTCTTTGTACTTTATAAAAACATACTCAAAGGACCGCTTTATTAAAAAGAAAAAGAAAATACACAGCATTGTTACAGGTTAAAACAACAGGAAACGCAATGATGTTGTTTGTTTAATCAAACATTGGCCTCCTCTGAGAGGACATAAAATTAGACTCTTAATACACTGGAATACAGACTTGCTTACTACAAAACCAGAGTTTCTCAAGATAAAAAAAAAAAACAGACACATGACATTTTCGTTATCTTGTAATTGTACAAACACCCCTGTGAACTGTCAATATACCTGACATGACAAGCTTTTCTTTTGTGAAAGCTGAGCCAAAGGTGAGAAGTATTTTTTTCTCCATATTGTCTCTCATCTTCACTCACACAGGACTGCACTCACAGAGACAGCCAGACGTACTTCTGCTCACTCAAGTTAGTTGTAAATGAAGTTGAACCTAAAAAAGATAATTATTAAATAAGTTATTGTTGTGTTAGGAGATGATTTTCTCAATAACTGCAATGCATTTTTTTCTTTTCCATTTAAATGTTTTAAATGTCTCTTCTCTGTTAAAGGAAACCTGTGGAGTTTTAGTGCTGTTTTTCTATGAGTGGGTCGTAACAATGTGCCACCAAAGGCAGGCAAGAACATTGTTAGCAAGTAACCATGGATGTAGACAATATGAAATTTAAAATACTCAAAGAAGAAACCAGCTTTGCAAATGCTTTATGAGGAATTAAATGCATTTAACACATTTATTTTTTACAGATACACACAATGAGTTGTGGTGAATAACGGTTACATATACACACAAGAAAGCTCCACAGGGCACCCTTAAATTTCAGACTACATGCAGGAGTGGGACTCCCTAAAAACACGGGGTTTTATCAGGAGGCGGTGCCTTACATTCTGCGTCACAGAGTCTTGTGTGCCTGATGCACGTTCTCGTCAGCTCACACTGGGTCTTCAATGCAACTTGCTGGGCAAACTTGCATAACTGTAACCTAAAGAGCTGTTTATTGATCTAATCTTTACCTTAACCCTGACATTACACCCTCAGAAGACCCTGAGGGAACTATACCCTTCTTGTAATCGTAGATTTATGAAGATACACTTATTTCGCTCTGGTTCTGCTGGTACAGCTGCAAACGTGACTAGACTTCCCTGCAGATTTTCAATTGACCTCTACCTGACTGCTGATGAATTCTCAAATTGACCATGATAATGTTATACTGGAAAATATGTACGACTAAATTGCTAAAATATACTGACATTTAGATTAACTAAATTATGCCCAACGAAAAATTACTCAGATGGGGGGAGCCTGTATTCTGATATCAGTGTTGTGTCTTGCATCAACAGACGCCCAGAGGGGCTCATTATTTGCACAAAACTTACTAAACTCAGAGTCCATTGTGGAAAACTCATGAATGTGCACTTAGAGCAAAGGCTGAGCGAGGCTGAGACAATAACGGAGGACACAGAGGAAGTTTGCCTAGTGGGCCATCCATTTTAACCCCAACCACGACTTTTCTCCTGAGAAATCTCTCACCGGAAGAAAGCCCTCTGGGCAAATGTCTTCCTGCAGCTCACGGAGCTCGCTGAAGCGTGCACTGCTAGGTCCTGCAAAACCATGTCAACCTGGGTAAAACCCTGTGTGTTTAAGGAGTCCGCTGGTGTCATTTCCTGCTCTGAGGGATTACCTCAGCACAATTAGATAATTTTCTTGCCATAATAATGCATGTCTTTGCAATAAAACCCATCTTGAGCAAAGCTGAAGTCAAAAGACTAAAAAAACAAACAAAAAAACAATCAAACAAAAAAATCTCTGCACACCTGAATCTGTGCATCAAAGGGCTGTACAACTTCAACTCGGATATTTTATTTTTGTAAGTACAGTCTTAACCTGCAAAAACTGTGAGTTCACATCTCATTTTGCTTCCCAGCCTGTATAAAGAAGAAGCTGTGGTGCAGTCTTCAGTGCTGTCGTCAGACATTTCAGAGGGATGGATACTAGGCCGAGACTCTTCAGTAGTCTTTATACTCATTGTGCTCTCGGTGTATTGACTGGTGTTGATACAATTTTTATTTATTGATAATTATCCAATCATGAACAAAACATACTAATTTAATAAATTAGAAAAGTTACAGGTTTTGTGAGTAATTTGAACATACCTTATTCTTGAGACAGACAATTCATTTGATATTTGATTCCAGCCCTTCAGTTTTTAATTACACCACAGTGACAATCAACAGAACGATACAGCATTTCAGGTCAATTTAGGCTGTTTACATATGACATAATGAATACCTGCTCAATAGCTGCGGTAGACTGGAAATGATTGGTCCATATCCAGGAGCGTTGTCATATAGTTCAAACAACGGTGCTGCCACCAGTTTATAGTTCTTGGGGACGGCAAACAGCGCTGTAGAAACATGAATCATAATTATGGTGCTTGTTTTCATGTGTCTTCCCTTCTATTATTTATACATCCGTCTACCATTTATTTTCTACTAAACTGCATTGGTAAAATACAATCATTTCACAAGTTACATTGTGATATACTGACCTTTCTCCTGCAATTGAACCAGGAATAGCTTCTTATGCTCCTTAGGTTTGGTGATGTGAGCTGGAATATACGGATACTGCGAGACAAACAATTTCAGATCAGTTCACATTAGTACGCAGAGATACAAACTACATCATCACTGATTGACCACAGAGACTTCAGCCTGGGATTCAGAGTGCATTGTCATGTTTCATTTTGGATTTATGAGGCAGGAAATGGCAGCCATCTGCAGTACGTTGTAAGTCAGTAACTGATGTGCCGCACTTATTTCTACTGTGCAGTAACTCTACACCGAGGAGCATGTGGGCATGAAATGAAATCACTCACTGCTTGTCTGACACAACAGCCACATTTTTTTTTACTCTCTTTGAGAATTTAAAACCCATGTTAATGTTGGGTTAGCATGAAATACAAAATAAGTATGATTACAACCAGTCCTCAATTACTGAGTATTCTTAAAAAGCTATGTATTTTGGACATTAAAACCTAAAGAAAGTGAAGAAAATGAACTATACAGGAGTTTGTGGACAAAGTGACTTGCACATGCAGGGACAACAGATGCTGACCATATGCTGCTAAAACATTTCAACACTGCTGCTCTGCTTTGAATTAAAAATATCTGAAATAACAATATCTATTTTAAGTGTTCCTTCAGTTAATTCAATCCTCAAAACTCATCATTGTCATAGGGGTGTAATAACCTGCGGAGGCTCAAAGTTGGGGCGCCACCAGTTGCCGATACAGTCATCAATCACCCAGTCCTGCTTCACGCCGTCTTGCCGTCCGAGGATCTAACATCCAAACAATAGTTAACATACGTCAACTCCACAATCATCACAGCAACATGAAGCTCAGACTGTGCTGTGATGTACTGTAGCTACCTCAGTCATCAGGCGTTTCAGACCCTCCACTTCATCTTCTCCAGGACTCAGCTCTCCCCCGGGCCTGCAGGACAGACGCACACCGTCAGACGACTGTTTGGTAAAAAAATGATTTCTGCTGCTTCATACAGGAGCCTCTGAATGTCAGCTACTCACAGTTTGAAGAAAGTGGTGCCCAGCTGCAGCAGTAAGACGTGAGGCAGCCTGTGTTCATGGACAATGAGAACACCCTCCACCGTCCTCCGCATACCCATTTTATCAAACTCTTCCCGCATCCGTTGGAACCGAGCAGCCACTGAGCTGTCCTTCTCATACAGAGGCTCCTTGGTGCCGAATGTGTAGTTGGTTAGAGGGTATCTGAAAAACAAAAACACACACATGAACAGTGATTAAGCATCACCAGAGATCATTATACTGTGATTTGTACCTTTACGCTATATAAAGTAAATATGTGATGTGATAAACACTGTAATAATACAATTTTGTCAGGAAATAGTGGATTTCCCAGGGCCCAAGAGTCTTTAAATGGCTTCTTTTATAAGTCCAACAGTCCAAAAACCAGTGATGATTCATTTCTATTTATATAAAACAAGCAAACGCTCAAATTTCAAAGGCAGAAAAACTCAAATACTTGGCTCTATGATGAATTTTAATGTATGATTTATCTAAATTATTACAGATCAATTTTCTATACAACTAATTGTTTCAGCTCTAAATAAGAGACTACATTTAATTGAGTATTTTGCCATAGTTAATATAATTAAGTCTTAAATTAAACTTTTTATGATTTTACATGCTGCATTGTGACCGTGATCAGCAACATCAGTGACAATTTGTTAAAATCTGATCCATGGTTTTGGATCCAGCTTCTAATGTGGAAATATTTATGTTTTTTATGAATCAAATATGCAAATAAATAAAATTAAATAAATAAATAAATAAATTTTTAAAAAAGACTGACAATTAATCTGATGATTATTTTCTCTATTACTCCTTGGGTACATTAAATGTAATGTAAATATTTTTTTAAAATGTGTATCACAAATTCCTAAAGCCAAATTTGGCATATTTAAATGGCTTCTTTTGCTGAATGAAGCCAAAAAAAATTAATCTTAAAATTCTAGAAAAACAAAACAGCAGATATTTTCACTTGAAAACCTAAAACCTGTGTTTATTTTATTTACTTACTTATTTTTTGCATATTTAATTTGAAGAAAAAAAAATACTTTAAACGATTAATCCCTAGCCAAAAGGTGTTCAATTAATTTTCTGTCAATCGACTATTTGATTAATCAACAATTATTTCAGCTCTAGCATTTTTATTTTTTAGTTGCAGCCCTAATTAAAAATGAAATGATAATTTCCTCAAACAAAGTGACCCCTGAATGAAACTAACAATGGAAGCGTCTAACTACATGCTTGCCCATTATATAATCACCCCTTATGGGGTTTTTTAACATCATATTTCCGTGTAATACTTTAGACTTATATTTTGGGGAGTAACCACATTTAAGTCTAAAGTATGTCCACATCATGGGCACTGATGTATTGTGTGAAACACATTGTTGTGTTACCAGTATCGCCTGTCTGTAGTGTGGCGCCCAGTTATTGTTGCACAGTTAGCTAATTGAGCTAGTTACATTGGTTTAATTATCAGTCGTCGGTGTCCGGTAACTATCGGGCACATTTTTGATAGAAGTATTATTTGTGCTGCACATGAACTCACAGGTTGATGGTCCTCTCCAGTGTGAGCGGTTTCGCAGGCCCGCTGATGTATTTGTTCCCAAACTGAACGGCACCACCGCGCGGCCAGCCGGCGGCCGAGCGACTGGGAGGCACGACCGACATCTCTAAGGTGAGCACGACGAGGCTAAACCCTCCTGCAAATGTACCTGGGGTGGTAGTTGGTTTGTAAGTAGCTGGATTATCTCAATAGCAGAATAAACGCTCAACACTTCTGCAGACAGTCCACAACAATTTCGCTCCCGACGTTTCCCTCGGTCTCCTCTTCCGGGTGACGTGCGTTTTCCTGGGCGATATCCCCGACAGCGGCACCTGCTGGTCTGGATGATGAACATCAGCTAGTGCATTTTTATGGTTTCCACTTTTTTTCTCTGATTAAATTAAATCAAATTCAAGAAACACTTTGTGAATGAAGCCCAGGATACTCTTTTACTCCCCCAGCTGTTGTGTGACAGGATGATCCCCTTCATTACATTCTGTACTACAGCCTTTGTCACAGGAATGCACAGTAACTCCTTATTAGTATCTAAGTTGTTGATTTGAACTGCAAATTATAAAGTAAAGAACATTTTGGCCTGATTAAAATGCCACTGTACTCAAGCTGTGAAAATGTTAATTGTCTTTAATTACCCCAATTTCAGCATTTGAATTTTATTGTGCTGTGCAATCTAACCCTGGGAGGGTGATGGAGCACTAAAGGCTTTCATAACGAGAGGTAATACGGCCTAATGTGTAACATCTCTTATGTGTCTTTGATAAAACTGCAGTGCTGTAATGTAAAACAAAATATGACCTTGTCATATGCACCAATTTGAAAATTACCTTACATTTGTATTACAAGAACAGAAATAAAATGAAGAAATACCATTTAGCACCCAGGGTTATACTTTCCCAACTGTATGGCCTGTGATTTTAAATTATTTTATGACAGGTTTGAAATACTTTTAGTCTACCAATATCAAGTTATAAATCAGATTTTATTCCCTAATAGAACATTATTTATATCATTCAACGTTGATTTATTACTGTAATAGTTTGATTAACTGGCCAGATCCACACAGTTTCTCTATGACGATCATATTTCTTTTCTCTCAAAAAGTACTTAAAGGTCTGTTTCCTCTCTGAGCGGGTAACTCTAAACCCAACTAAAACCAGGAATACAGTAACTTCCTTTCCACTCATGAACCCATGTCAGCTTTTCCATGTGGAGTAATGACATCAGCTATTCTCAGTGCCAGGGTGCAAATGTAGTAGATCTAGGTTATTTTAGCTGAGAAGCAAGATGTGGATTAACATTTCAACACCAGAAAGCTTCAAACAAACATTAATTTCAGGATAAAACTGAACTATTGACCTTTGAGACAGTAGTTTGGCTAAACGCCTTAACTCAAGGCTTGCTTACTAGCTTTTTCCAGAGCTTTTAACAGCATTTCATAGTCCTCCTCAGCAGATGAACTTTGATCAGGGACAACGATATAACCACCTTTGACAACAACTGAGCTATCTCCATGGCAACTGAGGAAGACCATGGGCCCCAGAAAAAGCAAGTGCACCTTGACTTAAAGTTTTCTTGTCCGATAACGTGAATTATTGTTAGAAATTATGTATCACACATTAAAAAAGCAGAGGGAGTGACTCAGTCAATTCAATATTCCATTTAATAGTCATAACTATGTCTCTTATCCATCTATTGTAAACATGGTGTATTTTACCACAGTAGTTGTCTTATGGTACATAATCATACGTGCAATGCAAAAATTCAAACATAAGTTAAAAAAGGACAAAGACACTGCTGGATTTGTTGATTACATCACACCAAGGGGATCTCAGTTCTTTGGTCCAGTGGCCCACCCTTTGTGGTGTGCTGCTGTAATGTGGTGGTCCCTGTAGGAAGTGCCATGGATCGTCTCCCCCCCTCTTTTACTCTTTACTGTGGTCTCTCCTGCCCCCGTCACAGTAGTTGGTCCCGTGTTTTAGACATTTATCTATTTTTGAATTACTTCTCACCCTTTGACTTTGTTTCTTCTTGTTTTTGACCCTCTGACATCTCCTTGTTGCTTTGCAGATCACCATCTTTCCCTGATGCAGGTTCAGGCATTCCCACCTCTGCTTTCATTGTGTCTTCTTCGGGTTTCACTTCTGTCATTATCACTTCGCTGTTAGAAGTGAGAGCCGGTTTCTCATTTTCACTCTCGCTCTCCTTCCCACCGTCGACGACTTTCTTGCTCTCATCCACCTCAATTTGCTTGCTCTTATGAACCATCTCAAGCTCGTCATCTGCTGTTGAGAGGGGAAATCCACAAAACACGGCATTCAGCATACATCTGTGTACATGTTAAAGTAGACAATTACATACAAGCATACATTATATACTCACAGATCTCATGACTTACCAGTGCCCCTTTCTGTAGGCTCTACACTGGGTCTTTCTTCAGGAGATGCCTGCACATCATTATCTTGGCCTGAACTATCATTAGAGGGGGCCGGACTGGTCAAATGGTGAGAAGTAGCACTTGAGTTATCAATAGTTGATGTGAGGGTAGTGCTGACGTTGTTAGTGTAAGGTGGGTCTGAGTCAGTCATGAGTGGCGAGCAAATTGCAGCTGTGGTAGCTGAACTGGCGGTGGACGTGGTATCTGCACGGTTTAAACTGGTGGCGGTGGAAGGGGTGTCTGTGGGGTTTGTTTCACTGGAGGAGGTGGAGGGAACAGATATATCGGCAGGGCCAGGGGTGGCTGGGTGAGTAATGGTGGAAGTGGAGATAGAGTTCATGCAGTCAGTGGATGCTGGGCTTGTAGTGGTGGTGGGAGAGGTGGAGATGGTGGGAGGGAGGGTAGAAGAGATCAGGGTGGAGGCAGTAGTGATGGAGGCAACAGGTGAAACTGCAGTTGTAACGATATCACTTGTGTTAGAAGGTGGAGATGTTGTTTGAGTGACTGATGAAACTACAGTTGCAGAGCTAGTGGAGGTGACTGAAGTGGAATCATCACAAGCTTCAGCAACTGAAGTGGTGGCAGCAGATGAGCCTGGCGGCATATCTGATATGCTGGTGGAGGGTGAAGAAGCGGTGGTGATGACAGAAATAGCTGCATCACCACCAGCAGCAGGAGCAGCATCGACTGAGAGAACACCATTTGGCTCTGAGAGAGTCAATTTAGTTGACAGGTTTGTTGATGTTGTGGAAACAGAGCTTTCATTGCTGGGAGCAGAAACTGTTTCAGAGGTGGTAATGGAAGGCGTGATTATTGTTGTTGAGTTTGACGTGACAGAGAGGCTTGGAGTGATGGACTCAGAGAAAGTGGAAGTAACTAAGACAGAGGTGGGGGGCTCTGTGGGTGTAGTGGTGCTTGATGTTAAGGTTGAGGTGGGTGGTTCAGTGGTAGTAACATTAGCTTCAGAGATAGACGGTTTGCTGTCGGGCTCTGTAACATTCGTGGGTGTTGTAGCTGCTGCAGTGGGGTTAACAGAGTCAGTGCATATATCTGTGTCAGAGGGAGGTACAGTACTTGTAAAATCAGCTGAGTCAGGGACTGAGTTTGAGATTGTCGGTACAGTAGGAGCGGTGGTTGTAGTGAGTGCAGGAGTAGGTGGAGCTGCGGTTGGACTCAGTTTAGTGGGCGTGTTTGTCTCCCCTTCTTGTATTTGGGCTAGCTCGTTCTCAGGTGTGTTGCGGCCAGATGTTGTGGGGGGTGGACCTGGCTTGAGAACGGGCTTTGGAAGCAAAGCGGGTTTCCCAGCTGACTCGTGTGCTGACACACTTGGGCGGATTTGATGCCTTGTGTCTATAGAAAAAAATGAATGTGCAAATTATTTTACTATCATACACGTACTATATGAGCGATTGAATCAGTGTTTGTGTTTTACCTGATGATGCAGACATCGTTCGAGGTTTTGTGAAAGTAGGCGGTGGCTCAGGTTTACTGTCAATGATAGTACCTGAGACACAAAGATCATTAACCAGAGGAATTAATTCACTATTATGTCACTATAATGGATGAGAGCAGCCTTATCAGTCTGAAGAGATATTACATCTTTGTAATGGAGTAGTGATCCATGTTAGAAAGTCTCTCCCTTTGATACAAACCCCTCAACTTCAAAGATTAATTCTGCTTCATTAACGCTAAGCTGGAGCAGAGAGGAGTTTAATCATATTACACATCAAATAGATAAAGGAACCTACCTTCAGATTCTGCTTTTTTCATCTCTCCCTCCGGATTCTACAAGAATGAAAGAGGCAATTAAACACTTCTGAAGACTCCTACAGTATACCAGGCTTGGGCGGTATCAAGGTATTAGAGTATACCCAGGTATGTAGAAATCCCAAAGATATGATTTTCAATGCCATAAAAAATACAGACGCTCCTCTTTCTATTAAACTGATAGGGAGATGCTGTATTGAGTTGATGTAATACACAGCACACACCACCAGAGTGTCTCTACGGGTGGAACAGACAGCTGAGATGAGAAAGATGCCGACTGCAAGTGGTGGGGATAAGGTAGTACCACATAGCCACACCTACCTCCACAGCACTGTGTCAGTGCTAGAGAAAGGTCTTTACTCACAGATTCGTTTTCTGCTATGGGGGAAAAAAACACTCTGGCTTGTTTATGTTTCTTAAAACCAATCAAGATTGTCTTAGGCGACACTTAGCACTGGGTGGATACAGCGATAATTATTGAATTATCTTTATAGACAAAGATAATTCAATAACCAGTACCCTAGGTGAAGCATGACTGTACTTTAGCTCTGGAAAAACTCACTGGATCTGTTAAAACCTCTGACAATTTGCTGGCTGTATGTGGCTCTAGCAGAACATTATTACGACAATATTACAGAAGCGCATGTGAAGTAGAATGGATCCTTACATTAGTGAAGTCAACTTGACTCAGTCACTTGTGCCTGTCGCAACCAGAGTTAAAAGATGTGGCTAATCAACTCCGAGTGGTCGTGTCAGAAAATGGATCACTAGCAGACAGAGAAGTCCTCCAAGATCAAGTCTGGGCTTTTCTGAGGTGCGTTAATGAGTTGTTAAATTTGTTGTAGATCTTAACAACAATTCACAGGACTGTAAAAATAATGGATGCAGCAACTGTGATATCACCTATTGGTTTGTGGACTCCCATTTTGAAGCTTTGAGTTTGCCACCTCTGCCGTCACCATCTTGGTTTTTGAAGCCAGAAGTGACCACATGGGTGAGAGGCTGGCGATGTTAAGGAGCAAGGGGTGGATCTGACTGAGAAGAAGAGGACACTATCGGCAAACAGCCTTTCACTCAAAGTGGCCCGGCTTTAATGATGTGTAACTTTAAGCCTTAATAACATGTTAACAGGTGAGTTTTATAAAAATTTACCAACCATAAAGTTGTCATGAATGCTGAAAATAAGCTAAGCAAGTAAAGATGGGCATATTAACATTAGTGTCAATAGAGATTGACTCACTTCTGGAGCCAGCCTCCAGTGGCCATTCAAGGAACTGCAGTTTTTAGCACTTCCATGTTGGCTTTATTTTTCAGCCCTGGAGGTTGCTGCTTGATCAAAACATGCCATTTCCAGTATATATATTGTTAGCTTGGAGGTTGTTGTTGCTTACCGTAGCAAAGGGGATTTGGAAACAGTAAGATGCAGATAGCGGCAGGAAGGGAATGGTGGCTGAAATCAGCAGCCCAATAGCAGGCTTATAGCCACAGTCTACATCTGGTGAGTCAGACTAGGGATAACAATAACAGAATGAGTAAAAAAGAAAAATGTCTCTGCCCCTTTTTGGGAGTATTGCCACATATAACTTTATCTTGACATAACTACAAAAGCAGTTTATTAGCCACATGATTTTTTTCAACACATCATCCCCGTTCAGCCCACTGATGTGTCGAATCCGCTGTGGCAATAGGTGTCATCAGCTCCTCCAGCAAGAAGGGCGCTTATTTCCTATCTTGTGTGGACCATAAGTATTTAAACCCAGCAAGACTTGTCAAAGTAGGCTGATAGCATATTTGAAACATAGCATTGTGGGCTAGACAATGACATACATGCTACAATGACTTCTATGACCAGTAGCTCAGCTTTTTTTTTTTTTTTTTTTTAAAAATACAAACATTACCATATACCCCAATGAAATGTCAGGAAAGTGTGAAGGTAAGAAAACATAGATAGCACCCAAGCTCACACTACACATATATTAATTCAGACATACACATTCACACACCTGTGTCTCTCCAGGCTGGGCTTTAGAAACTCCAATACGTTGAAGCATGAGATGGAGTTTCTGTTCAAAGCTATGTTGGCCTTCGAATTGTTTCTGAAATAAGCAACACAAAGTAGTGAGTGCTTTTCAAAACTTATCTGCTGATATAATTGTATATATGACTTTATTCTACTAACACTCACCTTTGAAGTGTTTCGGGCATTGGTAGTCCCCGCTGCTGCTGATCCTGACAGCAAAATGAGAGACTGGGACTTCCCCTCTCTGAGAGCTCGGCGGGGAGGCACTGCTTCACCCCTCAGTGGAGCGCCAGGTGTCTCCTGAACAGCTGACTCTCCAGTAACAGCACCGGGATGTTCTTTCGCTTTCTCCTTTTCATTTTCCTTGTCGTGCTCCTTGACTCGGTCCTTATCTTTTTCTTTCTCCGCTCTGGCGACCTCCCTGAGCGGACGAATGAGATCAGCGATGGAGGCCTTTTTGGGTCGCCCCTCGTGGCTTGTTTCTGATTTCAGACCTCGTCTCTTTTTGAGTGTAAAGAAGTCACCAAGCTTCCTCCTGAGTGTTTTTGTCGGGGGTGGACAAGGGACAGAGCTGGCAGGAGCCACTTCGTGCACTGTGACAGATTCCTCATCTTGCTTTTTCCTACATAAAGGATCATAGTCTGTATATCAAGCCAATAATGTGTACAACCAGCTTACTTGTATTAAAGTATTATTAGGAACTAGATTAGCTAAGTATCAAGGAACTATAAAGAGGCTAATTAGGCAGCTGTTGATACTCACAGTGTATCAGTAGGAAGTACTCTCTTAGTAAAGAACTCTTCAACTCCTTCATCCACTCTCCCCATGAGCTCAAGGACTTCATTGTCACTCTCAATTATTGTCTCCTGATTTCCACACACATACACAGAAAAACATTTCACACCAAAGATCAAACAAACTGATGTTGAAGAGCAACTTGTATCATATGTAACTTTACATTACATAACCCTCACCTCTGAAAAACCCACACACTCTGGCACTAGTGTTTCTCCTGCCTCTATAGGTGTATTTTGGTTTGAATCTCTCATCCAGTCATGCTACAAACCAGCCTCCTGGGAGTCAGTTGCTCAGTAACGTACAATGGGGGGGCGTCACTGGTTTTACATGCAGAATGAGAGCAACATAACTCATTTTGCCAATGTAGGTAATGTGATATCAAAATTGCAACCATACAGTGTTGCATCATCCTGATCATATTAACATCTGTAGACACAAGTAGCAATAAAAACCAGGAGGTTGACTGCAGAACACAAATTTAGCAGAAGTCACCGATACATGATATCCTGTCAGAGGAATTGCTTGAATTTGGTCTCCCTGGCCATTGGCTCCAAGGGAGTGACTCTATGTCTACAGCCTAATAGCTCTGTGACAACATGATCAGCTCAGTGGAAAATGGAGATGATCACACACATTTTGATATAATTCCCTGAAAAAATACAAACAGCAGGAGATTTTTTCAGTGAGAGAAAGAGAAGACATTCAGACCAAACTACCACTCGCTCTCATACATACTCATCATGCTCTTACACACAGAAAATACCAAGTGTGGGTTCATCAAACAGCCGGTGACCGGTACAATGGGACTGCCTTATTCAAGCAGGGACCAGGCATCTTTTACAGCACTCCCCCTCCATCCTTCCCTTCCCCCTGCCTCTCCCCTCTGTACCCTATTACATCTCTCCTCTCTCCCCCCCTTCCATTTTCTCTCCTCAGACACACCACCTTTCCCTCACACTCCATTTTTACAAAAACCTCTCTGATCCTTCTTCACAGTACCTGCGGTCTGCTGGGACGATAGTTCAGTTTTTGTCGGTGAGGTCTCGGTCTGCTCTGGGTGTAGTGCCTGAGCGCTGGTCCGCCCAATGGCAGCTCCATTGGGGAGACACGGCACGCTGTTGCCGTGGAGCTCTGTTGCCGTGGCTCTGTTGCTGAGGCACCGTTGCTAAGAGCATGAGCAGCAGCAGTATGTAATGCCTCCACTGAGGTGGGAGGGGCCAGGCTGGCTAGACTGACAGATCTGACAACAGAACCTTGCCTTTCTCTGCCCCCTCCCCTCCAAGAGGAAAACCATGAGAAAAAGATGGTGATAAAATAAGAAGGGGAAGAGAGAGGGAGGAATAAAGTGACCACACTAACATCTGTTTCATCCCTGCATCCAAGCCTATGACAAGTATATGCATAAGAGTAGACTGCAAAGGAAACAGCTGAAATGAACAAAATGTTCTATTGGTTATGTAACAAATTAATAATTTATTTTATATGCGGAAAAGATGCTCTGAAATTCTGTAATTCAAAATGAGATGTCTCACCAATACTAGAGGAAACTGTACTAAATAGTCCTGAGAGGATTGTTAGATATCTTGATAATGAGCTGTAAGACTTGCTCAGAAACCATAAAATAAACACAGGCACACACCCACAAGCACCAATCTCTATGTATCTTAATTATACTACTAATACCCCTGAAGGCGTGTGTAGGGAGTTTCATGGGAACTGTTTTTGAATATTTGATATTCAAACCCAGCAACTCAATTCCCAGTTTGAAACACTTTGATATAAATCTATCATTTACACTGGTTTTAGTGGCAGATAAGGGAATTATTCATATCATTCAATGCTGATTTATGACTGTAATTGTTTAATTAACTGACCTAATCCACACAATTTCTATTTTCTCTCGAAAAATATTCAAAGAACCATAGGCGTAGATAGCAGGGGGGACACAAGGGAAACACCCACCTCAATATTTAGAACCCCCAATAGTTAGAGGACTTCTTTGGATCAAAATTAAAGACATTTACACCATAAATTGACGCAGAGAAGGCACAAACTGGTGCATAAAAAAATCACTAAAATGCAGAAAATTAAGTGTTTGACACCCCCAACCCCCTGTTCCAATGATGAAATGAAACCCATGCCCCTGGAAAGGACTGTTTCCTTTCTTAGCGCTTAACTCTAAACCCAACTCAACAACCTAGAAATACAGTAACTTGTTTTCCACTCATGAACCCATGTCACATTTTCCATGTGGAGTAATAACATCAGCTATTTTTAGTGCCAGGGTGCAGATGTAATACACCAAGGTTATTTTAACTGAGAGGCAAGTTGTGTATTAACATGTGTATTAATATTTTAAACCACGAAAACTTAAAACATTAATTTCAGGATAAAACTTCACTCTGGTCAGCTAGGTAACTATTACAGTCATAAATCAGTGTCTAAATTATACTTTTATATCGAAGTGTTACAAATTCTGAATTGAGTTATTTTAACTGCAGAAGCTGGATGTGTCTGTCATGTAAATATGATCATACAGCCATATATAAATATATAAAAGAATGTTTATGTAGAACAGTTAGCTGGCAAAAGATTCAGTAAAATGTAAAGTCACTGTCCAGATATCGGCAGGGGAACAGGAGAATGATGTGCAACAAAAGTGCCCAGCCAGACTGAACCAGGGACATTGAAACTGATGGCCAGTATCATTTAACTCCTAAACCACCAGAGACCCCATGGTTTCAGTTTTGCTCTTAAATATTCCATATCCCTAACTTCCACTGAGGACAAGATGTACTTAAATAAACTGTAAACAGTGCAGAGAGTGTAATAAACAGTAATAGTAAAACCCCAGCAGCTCATTTGTCCCTCCCACACCATGGTATCAGGATTTTAGACCATACCAAATGAAAGACATGACAGAGACAACACTGTGTGGGGGACAAGATGTGGAAATTAATGTTTTTGTATGTAACTGTGTCACATATTAGATTGAAGGTGACATTTTCACACCCAAATAAAAACCTGCAACCCACTATAACTAATACATGTGTTTATTTGGATATGTAAATGTCACCTTCAATCCATTCTGTGACACAGTTACACATAAAGACCTCGAGGATAGTGTATAATCACGACTTTCTGTGTAGGGGGGCCCGCCCTTCACCTACAATATTCACACTGCCCTCTAGTGACTGTTTTTAAGAATTACTTTTATTCACAAAATCACTTGTAACCTCGATTTAACATAGGATAAGAGGTGTTGAAGGCCTATTAGTCATGCTCTGGTAAAACCGATCTGCATTTCTCGTGAGAAAACTAATCAGTACTCTCTGTTCTCTCGGTCATTGTTGCTCTTCTTCCCACCACCACGCCCACGCCTGAATTCAAATCTGGCGCCCATCACCCTCAGCTCACAGCTCGACCACTCCCCTTTACTCCCTCGGGTGCTGTGTTTGCGCAGGCGCGGTAGCTCATAAGGGCCGCCATTTTGTGTTAGGCCCACTCTTCCTAAGCGGGAGAAAATTTTTAGTCCGGCGCGCAGCACGTACGGACGTTCACACCGGGACTTGGAGGAACAACCACATGCACCGAGCATCCAGCTGAATATAACGGGGAACAGAAGCAGTCGGGAGTAAGTGAAGCCGTTACTTTGCCTCCAAACACGGAAACGTTTTTGTAGGAGCCGTCGCCGGCCTCTAGGTGTCACGGTAGGGCTTACCGACCAGGCGGCTGGCGGGGGGTGTTTGTCTCCCTCTATCGTTATCCAAAATACACTAAATCTGTCTATAAACTGTAACTCCCCGTCTCGGTTGAGTGTTTTGGTGCTTTCCGGCTGATATTTTGGGGTAATGGCACAGGGATGGCTGTGTTTATCAATATTTCTGTTTTAAGTTTGTTCAGGCCTGACGTCCATCTTATCGTGCCCTTTGTTTCCTGTTTTCAGACGTACTCGCGCCTCCCGAGTTAACACGAGTTGATGTCTAAGTAGTTTGTACCGTCTAAACAATATATCGTTTGTTTTGACTAATAAACTGTGACTTGATAACAGGATGCCATAAAGTAAGCGTTTTTAAAACAGGCGAACGAGTGACTCCGAAGTATCGATTGATTGATCGACAGATATCAATGTCTAATCAGCACAGGAAGACGTAAACGGTCACTTTTCTCAAACTTTAACATAACCTCACTGTCGTACAATGCTATAGTAGGATTGCAGATGATGAATTAACACGGTTTGTTCACTTAATTTAAGTCTAGGCTCCATGTACTACTTTATCTGACCCATACTCTCCACAGTCGGCCAGATGTGCAGTGGATTATCTTTATATAAAACTCGGTCTAGAAATCAGAGTATACCAGGGTGTCCTTCATTAACGTTGCATATACTTCGGGGTATTAATGGTGAGATGAATGCTGGATATAGTCGAGGGACTGTCTCTATTTGGCACGTTTTTAGTAACCCACTGCACTACATAACATCTAAATTACACTTAAATTTAATCTATTTCCGGCACGTTAACTAGCAGTCACTTGCTTGGAGTATAGGATCCCACACTGGGTTGGAAGTTAGCACCAAATGCTAGTAAAATATGCCAAAACCAATGCCAATCTGTTGAGTGGTTGGCAGATTTAGGACTCCACCAGCCACAGTGGCAGGTGGTCAAAAAGTATTTCCAACCCTGCTCCCACACGTGGATAGATTGACTAAGACTCGATAATCCATATCACAAAGACTTGTAGTTTGAGTGTTGACTCTGTATATGTATGAAGTGAAACACGTCGATTGCTAGCAATGTATAAAGTATTCTCTGATTAGGTCATTCAATGCTAGAAAATCGGTTTCCCCTCTGATCTGTTGAAGGGTCAGGTTATCAAAATAAAACAACACACTGGCTCCCAGTGGAGTTTAAGTATCCACAGCTGGTACTACCACTTCCTTTTAGAGGCAAAAGGACATGCAGTCATTTGTTAAGCTCATGGCATTTGTAAAAACCAAACAACAAGAAGTTCCAATTACTGAGGGAAACCTCCTCACAGAAGACTGTTGGCAGTGTACTGATGTGTAGAAACCGGCTCCACATGTACAAACATATTTTCAGCTCCTGTTTTTTGTTATCAAAATTATAAGTCATTCTCACTTTCTGATAAATTTCTTCTCCTTTTAAGGGTGTTAGTTACCCCCTTGCCATGGAGGGTGAGGTTGTTTCCATGGAGACCACTCAGGCTGCGGTCCTGGCTCCTGAAGGAAAGGTCCTGCCAGAGGGCGGAGAGGCTTTGATACAAGGATCAGCCATGGCTCAACAGGGGGAAGTGGCTGAGAACATGGAGATGATGGTGATGGATGCTCTCGATCCAACTTTGCTGCAAATGAAGACGGAGGTGTTGGAGGGTGGTGGCACAGTGACTGTTACGGGTGGAGATGAAGGACAGATCATCACGCTGCAGGTTGGTATAGAACATCAGTTAAGCGATACCATTTAACTAATGTTGGATTATTGGTAACTGGTCTTGTAAAATGTTTTATGTAGTGTGGTCAAGTTGAAAGGGTTTTTCTTCTATGTAGGTGGTAAACATGGAGGAGCAGGCAGGAGCTGCATTAGGTCTTGGCCAGCTTCAGCTGGTGCAGGTACCTGTCACAACAGCAACTGTAGAGGGGCTCCAGGCCACCTATGTTGATGCCTCAGCAGTCAACAAGGATGCAGAGCCGGTTATCTGTCACACCCTCCCTTTGCCTGAGGGCTTCCAGGTTAGTTATGTCCTCAACTTTGCATTCTCAGCAAACTCTTGTGTTGAAAAATAGTCTGGTCACAATGAGACACAGATGTAATCTTTTCTTTTAGGTGGTAAAAGTGGGTGCCAATGGTGAAGTAGAGACTGTAGAGCATGAGGAGCTCCAGGCAACCCATGAGGAGTTTCAAGCAGTTAGGGCAGAGGAGGGGGTAGAGGCAGCAGAAGTAGAAGCCACTGTGCCTCAGCAAGAAGACCCAGAATGGTCTAAGGACCCAGACTACCAGCCCATCACCAGTATCCGTAGTAAAGGGAAGAAAGGAAAGAAGAGCCGCCTGCGCTATGGAGACGGCGATCGTGACATGGATGTTTCTGTGTACGATTTTGAGGAAGAGCAGCAGGAGGGGCTGCTGTCTGAGGTCAATGCTGAGAAGGTTGTGGGCAACATGAAACCACCAAAGCCCACAAAGATCAAGAAAAAAGGTTAGACATCAACGTTTCTTTAGTATCTGAAGATGACTGTGAGAAGACACATTTTAGATTATGATTTGTTTATGTGATGTTCCTCTTTATAATCCTAAAATGTACTCAGGTGTAAAGAAGACTTTCCAGTGTGAGCTGTGTAGCTACACCTGTCCAAGGCGCTCCAACTTGGACAGACACATGAAGAGCCACACAGATGAGAGACCACATAAATGTCACTTGTGTGGAAGGGCTTTTCGAACTGTTACACTGCTGAGAAACCACCTCAATACACACACAGGTAAATCAAAGAACAGTACTTGTACTTGTTAACTAAAAAAATGCTACATTCTGTAATAATTCAGATAAATTTGTAAGAATTAAACTGGAACTAACTGGATGATTTACTAGGAATTTTGTTATTTCTCCCGTTACGTTAACACTACACGGTCGAGTTTCTTAACTTTTCAGCCATGCTTCAACTGTTCTTGCTTCATGTTACCATTAGACAAAGAAGAAATAGATCTTTTCCATTAACAAACCTTGGCAGTGTTCCTTCATTCTCATTTCGTTCAACTTTTTTAGGCACTCGGCCACATAAATGCACAGATTGTGACATGGCATTTGTGACCAGTGGTGAACTGGTGCGTCATCGCCGCTACAAACACACACACGAGAAGCCCTTCAAGTGCTCCATGTGTGACTACTGCAGCGTGGAGGCAAGTAATCAAATGTTGATCTGTGTTAGGTCCCTCTCTCGTCTGTAGTTAACACCCACGGTAAGTCTTGTATTTTAATCTTTATCTCTCTTTTTTTAGGTTAGTAAGTTGAAAAGGCACATCCGCTCCCATACAGGAGAGCGACCCTTCCAGTGCAGTCTGTGCAGCTATGCTAGTAGGGACACTTACAAGCTGAAGAGACACATGAGAACACATTCAGGTAACATTCTTGCATCATCTATTTGCAGAGGGAAGTCTTACTACAGGTTTAAGAAGAGAACCTCACATACTAAATTCTCTCCTCTTTTGTGCAGGTGAAAAGCCGTACGAGTGCTACATCTGCCATGCCCGTTTCACACAAAGCGGCACCATGAAGATGCATATTCTGCAGAAACACACGGAGAACGTGGCCAAGTTCCACTGCCCACACTGTGATACTGTCATCGCACGCAAGAGTGACCTTGGTTAGTAATGTGTTGTCATTTTTGCTTAAAACTAAATGTGATCAGCTGCAGAAAAAAATAGCAGGGAAGTACTGGTAAGGCTGGTATTTGAGGGTCTTTAGATTCTGAGATCATGAAGTATGTCCATGTAAACCAGGGTTGTGAGAGAAATCATGTTACTTCACATCATGCACATTTTATAATTGAAATAATGTCTTAAACTCGCCGGTTCGGTCACTGGAGCTTTGATGTGAACGTTTCTATTCTGTTTCTATTTCAGGGGTTCACTTGCGGAAGCAGCATTCATTTATTGAGAAGGGAAAGAAATGTCGTTACTGTGATGCTGTGTTCCATGAGCGATATGCTCTCATCCAACACCAGAAGACCCACAAGAATGAGAAACGCTTCAAGTGTGAACAGTGTGACTACTGCTGCAGACAGGTGTGTGTCATGA
This sequence comes from Epinephelus lanceolatus, assembly GCF_041903045.1. Classification (NCBI taxonomy): domain Eukaryota; kingdom Metazoa; phylum Chordata; class Actinopteri; order Perciformes; family Serranidae; genus Epinephelus; species Epinephelus lanceolatus. The sequence goes on along the minus strand of NC_135735.1, from coordinate 26,760,934 downwards.
GGAATATGAAGCTCTTATTCCAAGTTAATTTCTTTTCATGCCTGATGACAATTTATCTCTGACCCATTTCTTCATAGGAACGCCACATGGTAATGCACAAGCGTACACACACGGGGGAGAAGCCATTTGCCTGCAGCCAGTGTGAGAAAACATTTAGGCAGAAGCAGCTTCTGGACATGCACTTCAAGCGCTACCATGATCCCAACTTTGTCCCCACTGCCTTCGTCTGCGTCAAGTGTAGCAAGACGTTCACCCGCAGGGTAGGGCTGAGCTTCGTGTTTTAGCACATACATCCACTTATTTTAAAGTATGTCACTAAGTTGTAATGGTTATGTGTGCGTGCTCCACAGAACACAATGCTGCGTCACAGTGAGAACTGCACAGGTGAAGTTGAAGAAGAAAATGGAACTCCCACACCGAAAAAGGGTCGTCGTGGCAGGAAGAGGAAGATGCAGAGCAGGAGGGAAGGTGACGATGACGACGACAACACAGGTATTATATACGTAGCAAATCTCAGTCCCTCATTTGACATCAGAGTATGCAATGAAATTTGTTCAAAATAAGTAAAGGAGCTCATTACCATTTCCTGGCTGTGAAAAGCTGCCCTGGGCATTTTGTAAATTTTAATCTTCAAGTCTGCTGAAAATACTCATTAGTATATTGTTTTGGCCAAGGGACTCATCGGTCTTGATAACATGTTGGTTACACATTTGGTTACTGAAGTTTGGACAGGATCAGGCAAATTTGTTGCTTTAAGTTGGCACATAAAACCCAACCAGGATGCAGTTCAGCATGTATTGTAGTGATGGTACAACTGAGTTAAGGCCTAGACACACCAAACTGACTAGTGGCAATGAAGGCCAACTGTTGCATCTGAGCACATCACAGTGACCACAGTCAACAGTCAACGAACACATACACATAACAGCCTGACATTGATCAACGGCCAACTGTCGGCTTGGTGTGTCAGGGCCCTAAAATTGTCAGGAAATGTGCTTGTGTCAAAATGTAATTTATTTCTTCTCGATGTCCTCACTCATTCACCTGTAGAGGGTGAACTAGATGACATAGAGGAGGAGGAGCTAAGTGAGATTGAGGTGGATCAGGCCCCACCAGTCGTCCCTATCCCAGCCCCTGTGGAACCACCAGTCAAGAGGAAACGTGGACGACCCCCAAAGAGCAAACCAGATGGTAAGTATGAGGCTACCATACTTTTGGGCATGTTTTGGCAGTGTTTCTGAGCCACACACCGTAACACTTAAAGAATGCTAATGGAGTGTGATCATAGCTAAAATGTAAAGCATCACTGTTTCCTTTTTATAAATATTTTTAACATTGTGAAAAAACATATCTTTTAATACCAGAATCTGACCTGTAACTTTCTTAACAGCGGCTGCTATCATCCGTGTGGAGGACGAGGCCACTGGAGAGGTGGATGACATAATTGTGAAGAGGGAGGTTGGAGCCGACCATGATGACACAGAGGACATCAACGATGAGACCGTAGAGGAGGTCGTGGTCGGTGGAGGGAAGTCTACCATCCAGTTGGAGGAGTTGCCCCAGGAAGAGGGGACAGCACCAGGGGTGCAGCTGTCCGAGACCCCACCCAATGGAGACCTGACCCCTGAGATGATCCTCAGCATGATGGACCGGTGATGGATGTGAGGGTCAAACCTGTAAACACACACAGACCCCTGATCACGTCTTCATTTTTTTAAATTCTTGGCATTTAGGATTAAAAACACTTGCATCCTGCACAGAAAAAAACATCACTGTTCGTAATTTAAGATTTGCTTTTTAAAATCATGTATTGATAAAGAGCTGGATGAGTGAAAAATTTTTAATAAGGACTTACCTACCAAAAAAAATCATGTCAGTACATTAGAGTTTGGGGTGGCTGTAATTGACAGCAGTATCTAGCTCTGTCATGTGGTATGCTACATTAGATACATTACAAAATCTCTTCTGAATACATTGTTTTAACATAGTAGAGAGACTCTTCCCTGAATCTAGACTGTGTGCGTGTAATTCTACAAAACATCTGGGTAATCATTTTAATTTCTGTTCTTCCTAAGTCCTTCTGTTTTTTGATTTACTTGTTATGCATCTGTGTGCCGTTAAGTTGAGGTCGTAAGTAGATAGTTGTACAACCATAATGTGGACCATAAATCCAGTCAGTGTTTAATTTCCTCACTGAAGACCTCCATATAGTGTACCTCTCAGTTTGGGCAGAAAACTGCTCTCCAGTCAGATTTGGAGATGAAAATTTGCTGTTTGGGTTTGACATTTTTGAGCAGCATAAGAAAAGTACAATTAGGCCGCAGTTTAAAGTCACTGAATCAAATATCATCAGAAGAGAAACATGATACTGCTGTTAATCACAGCCACTGTAAGAGAAAATATTTCTTTTTTTGGTTTCTTTTTCTGTGGTTATTAATTACTTTTTTAAAGCCAATTTTAGTTTTTAAGAGCTTAATAGACTGCTTATCTTATGCTCCTTTCTTGCTACTGTAACACCCCTAGATGACTTTTATGTACTAAACATTGTCACTTGATAGGTGCAAGGAAAGAATGTTGTTTCGCTCCCTTTTGTAGCCATTCCACTTTGGGTTGATGTTTTTTCTTTTGTACCATTGGCAATGCAACATAGCAGCTTGAATGACATTTTAATAACTGAGGACAGGAACAGATGTATGACTGTACAACCAATTAAAAAAAAAAAGTAGACATTGAGACTGATGTTTTAAGTTTCTGCAGCTGTAATAATCTAAATCATGGATATTTAAAATCAGTCTGGTTTTGGAGAAGTTAACGTGTTAGTTGTACAGTTACAGCCCCCAAAAAAAACTAAGGGTGGAAGCATTGTTAATGGAAATAAGCTGAGAAACAACTGAGTGCTAATACAGAAATGTCAGTGTATTTTGCTTGCAAATCTATTTTATTAAATGGACAACTTGATACAAAGATCTTCACTCATTTGTTTGTCTAAAGAACATATGAACTGACGTGACACCAGTGGATTTGTCTCAACTATTGTTCTTCACACTGGTATTCTTCAGATACGTCGAAATTTGATGACTTTTTAATTTAAGCCATTTATTCTCATTCTGCTTAAACTGGGATTTGACTCAAATCACTTTTTTTTTTTTTTTTTTAAACTTGGGAATTGTGACTTGAGGTTCAGCTTCTGCAGTCACAGGATGCATCTTGTCTACATGACCATGGGCTGTGGTGGCTTTTATTCACTGTAGGGTCAACCAAGAGTTTTGCAGCTCTCTTACAAACAAGACCATACTTCTTCCATCTTTACACTTTTTATCTCAACTCAATTTTGACAAATATTACCCACCAATAAAACGGGTGTCTATCATTAATAGGATCGTCAGTCACAGTTTCATACAAAAATTGTCTGCTTTGGCATTGATGCATACTGTCTCAAATTTGACTGAAACCAATAGACAAAAATGTGATGCAAAAACAATGACCCAACTTCTCTGCATGTGACATGTCACATGAGGTCATGTGGGAAGAGCCTGTTGGGGCAAATTAAAATGCCTTCACTGGTATTCCATTATATTTTTCCATATTCCTCAGGTTTTCTATTACTCTAGTGCTGTTATTTATACCAACAAAATCTGTAAATGGCTGCAGTGTGCTTCAGTGGAAAGACGGTAGATGGTAATGTGCCTAAAATCATACTTGAATAAAGGACATCTTTATTCTCAAAATCCTAATTCCCATTGTATTAGCTGCTAGAGAGCACAAAGAGCAGCTTCACACTTGCATCGAGCCCCAGTTACTGGCTCCAGATGATTCTGTTTACATGGTATCAGTGCTACTATAACAAACATGGAGAAACACAGTATTATAGTTAAACTTCTGTGCTAACCATTTTGTAAAAGATGCATTTAGCATGAGTTGTGGATACAGTATTTAACCTGATACTCTGAACTACTTAGCTCCATGTTTTCTGTCGATCCTGACGACACAGACATTTTGAGTCTTGGTGGTTTTGTGGTTTGGGAACCTCCTAGTCATGCAATAGCTGTGCAAGTTGCTGTAACTTTAGCTAATTAGCTAAAGCTAAGTGGTGTTGTTGTAGCTAGCTGTAATGCTATTAAAAATAACAATGGACTGATTAGGAACTTGTTGACGTTCAGTGACGTTAATAAAACTAATTAGCTTAGTTTAACTAGTTAGTTTAGTTTGCTAGTGATAGTGGTAGGAGATTTTTAGTTGCATTAAATTGTTAAAACTTTTACCCGTTAGTAGCGGTATTTAACTTAACTCTTTCCAGCTTTTCTATCGTCCACTTAGCTCGACCCTCCCTCTGTGTAAATACTATTAAACGCGCAGTTAAGTTTTAAACGACAGTGGGAGTTATTAAACTAGTTAATGTGGCAGATTAATAGCAGCACTCTCGGTTGTGCCAGCTGCTACGTCCTGTTTTGGAGGAAATCTGGAGGAAAAAGCGCCACATGCTGTCCTTCATCGCCGCCCCCTCCCCGGCTCGGTCAAACTTTACACCAACGGCCAGACACCGCCGCACCTGATAGATTTCACTGCTAAAACTGAACCTACACGTTGTACTGGGCCACCCATGGGTGACGGCTGAGGCTGTGGGAGACGCTGACACTTTTTCTCCTTCCTCTTTTTCGGAAACTCCTTGTGTCTGTTTTTTTCCGTTGGATTCACCGTGGCGTCGCCAGCGAAGCACAAGCAGCAACGGGGAAAACAGTGACAGACCGAGGGACATCCATCCCTGTTGCCACAGCAACTAGCCGAAACATGATTTCCGGTTGGGCGAGCGACATTTCAAAATAAAATAAATGCTTTTTTTTTTTTTTCCTTGTTACTCCTTAGGGTGATTTTCCATGAAAGTAATGGCCCAAACTATGTTTTCATGTACATATTCTGCAACATTGCTGGCTTCTAGCATATAAAGTAGCTTGGCTGTATGTTTCTAAGGTTCAGTAAGCCAAGTGAGCCTGTCCCAGCGAGACTGTTTTGGGTATATTAGGCAAAGCTTTCCTGAGTTTTGATGTCTGGTATCCATTGCAAAATGTCAAAGGACTCCCAACAGCCTATGTCGTCTATCATCAGTGTTGTACATATGGCATGGCTTGTCATGTCAACCCCAAAGGTGAACGTAGGGGTGCAGAAACTGAGTATCAAACGTTCCAAATCAAATCAAATCAGGCTATAATTGTCATCTCACCAAACATACAACAGTAATGCAGCTAAAACGAAACAGTGCTTGCAGAGGGTCGTTCCAACACTAAATTAATACCATAAAGTAGACAGCAATAAAATACAATAAAACCCTGACTATCTAAAATTCCAGTGTGACACTCACACATCACACATCAGCAGTGACCTTTTTCAGAAAAAGTGACACTTGGCATTTAAAGTGACCATGTGCAGTGCTGTGCAGTATTTATAAGGTGCATGGAATAGAGAGTCCAGTTTAGCTGTGTAACATCCCAACAACCTCTGGAAGGAGGCTGTTAAGCAGTCTACTGGTCCTAGATTTGACACTGTGGTAGCGTTTGCTTGATGGCAGCAGTTCAAAGTGCCTGTTGACTACTGACAATGGAGGCCTAAGCGTGTCAGGTATTAACAACTGACACAAATTTAGTGTAGTTATAATACTTAATATAACAAATGTCTATCTATAACAAATGTCTATCTATTATTTATTATGACTGCTGTCCCCAGTAGGACAATGCGCTATACCACACCGCAAAAACTACTCAGGAATGGCCCAAGGAACATGACAAAGATCTTAAGGCATTGACCTGGCCTCCAAATTTCCCAGTTCCCCATACGACCGAGCATCTGTGGGATGTGCCAGTACCCCAGACATACTGCCCATCCACGGTGGGGCCTCTATGGATTGGACATAGCTCTGACATGTCAAAGTATGGACATAGGAAGTCTGGGGATGCCCCGTGGTGTCTGGCACTAGGAGCTTCATGGCGGATCCTGTGAGTCCTGTGGGTTGCGAGAAAACATACCAGCATGTCCCAAGGATGCTCGGTCAGATTTGGATCTGGGAAATTTGGAGGCCAAGTCAAGGCCTTAAGCTCTTTGTCATGTTCCTTGGGCCATTTCTGAGCAGTTTTTGCGGCGTGGCATGACACATTGTCCTGCTGGTGCAAATATACATATATATGTGTGTGTGTGTGCGCGCGCGCATTAAAATATACATTAAAATACGTAACACCGTTCATTTTTGCGCATTATGTGCTTTCAAATCAGTTGCAAATTTCTGTTCACGTGGGGAGCTTTTATAGTGAAAACCTGTCACCGGAAGTCGTTTGCAGTAACGGCTGCTAGCTTGACTGTGGACACAAAAAACTGCGAAATCAAGGAGAGGGACAGCGCCCAGAATAACTGTAAACCTCTGCAAACTGTGTGGAGCATCGCGTTGGAAATGAGACTGCTGACATATTCTCCGGGTTGTCGGACGTTAAAACAGAGGTAGGAGGACCCTCTGCTTTTATCGGCAAGGTCACAACAAGAAGCCTGTTAAATTTTTCTCTACATGGGCATGAGTCCGTCCGACGTGAAGTTGCTTTCCTGTGATGTTATCGACATTATATCCGCCAGCTGGCTGTGATTGGCCTTGTCCCCGTTTTTCCCTGCTGTTTTCGGTGTTTATTGTGAGTTGGTGGACGGACACTCTCGGGGAACAGGGTGTTGGGGGTCCTGGTGTGGTCGGGAGTGGACTTTTTTTGTGGCCTGTGATGAGCTCCGGGGGCTGGGGTGGGATATGTGCGGAATACAAAATCTGGCACGACAGCGTTTCCTTTAAATTTGGTATCTGAGCTCCATCCTTTTACTGTTTTTCCTCCAAGTTAAGAGTGATGTGTGAGCGTGTTGATCCGACTCAGTGGCCTGCTGCCGCCCGGTTAGGCTAATCCAGTAATCTGGAGAAGAGGTGGTTGCATTTTATTGTAACACCATTACCCCTCATCCTCCTCCTCTTCCTCCTCAAACAGACCCACAAAGTATGGATGGACGCCGGTCTGAGGGCTGCGAGCTTACGTAGTTGTTTATATCGGCTCTAATGCTCCCTGAACCCAGTGATTAGTCGATTAGTGAATCATCTGATCAAGAGCACATTGATCACTTCCAGTAATGAACATGACTAACATCTAAACGTCACACACATGACTGTGTGTTCCCCATTTTGTATTATAACATATTGAACACGGGGTTTTTGGCATTTGGTCAGACAGCAGTTTGGTTGTGGCACATTGTGATGACACATTTATTCATCAGAAAATTAATTCTGTTTTGATAATTGACTAATGGTTTGGCCATTTACCAGAGAGGAATGCCAAGGATTCACTAAGATGAAATGATTTGCTGCTTTTATCCTTACACAATTATATGTGGAATATCTTTCTCTTGTCTAATCAGCCAATGAGATGGATATTTTTTACTATTTTGTGACTTAACAATAAGTTGAATGACAAAACAACCAGCTTGTAATAAAAGTAGTCACAGCCCCGTTCACTTTACATGAATGATTAATGAATGTGTCAAAATAGCCGATGAATAAACATGATTGTGAGATTGTTGTAGGCCCCAGCTACTAGCCGAACAGGGCTGCATGCGCGTGTGAACGCAGCCAGTGCACCAAAGGCTTTTTTTAAACAAAACTCCAGTCTTGTGAGGTGATTGAAAACAGTGTCCTCTTTGTTCACTCTGCTCCAAGGAGAGCATTAATCCAGTTAATGATCTCTAATGTAAGGCCGGGGATAAAAGCACATCTGACAGAGAGGAAACTGACCAATCGGCACTCACAATTATCAATAATACTGAGCTATTTATGGGTGGGTGGGAGTGTGTAAGATGTGTGTTTCATCATGATGACTTTGCACTTTCATAGCTGTGCACACCTCAGGGGGCAGATCCCCGTCGTGCACATGTTCTGTGGCATGTTTGGCAGAAGGTGGTTGGTGGTGGGGTGTTCTTTGGTATGACACCTTTGTTCTAACCCCTGACCAACCCCAGTTAATCCTCCCAGTGCAGCTAAGATTAGCAGTTTAACTGGACCCCCGGCCTGGTGTACCCCGAGCCCACGTCCTTGCTGTGTGGTAGGAGAACACAGAAAGACAGCAGGGTGCAAACAGCTTATTCTCACATCAGCAGTGTTGTCCCCTAACAAGGCTCTGATCATATTAAACTATAATCTATTTGTTTTTCCAACAGGTGGAACATTTGATCCCGTAATAGACGCATTTCTCCGCTGGTTTTGAGTGTAGTGTAAGACAGTGGAGAGCAGATGTCACCAGGAGCGTTGTCCTGTGCTGCTGGCTCATTCTCAGATACCATGTGTTAATATGGGTTTGGCTCCTGCTTGACAGCTTTACTTTGGTTTAAGTCTGTAATCTCTTTTGTGACTAGATTAGCTCATGCACGACCCTCTCTTGCTATGGTTTCCCCCGACCGTGGCGTCACGTTTAATGGCTTATCTTGGAGACGAAAAAGGGTCAATTTTTACACCCTGGCACACAGCGGAGGGATGGTTTTTATATTCTCGGGCCAAACTTCTGTGTAGAATTTCCTGTGTAGAGTCAGCCATGAGACTTCCTGTGCTCTGGTGTTGGATGTGGAGGGGGGTGGAGAAGTAGGGAAGGAAGGGGAAGAGAAGCAAAAGCAGACTGTACTCCTTGCTGTTGTCAGTCAGTGGTGGCCACAGCGGTTGCTGCATGCATGTCGTTCTCTGTCTCTGACTTTCAGCAAAACAATGTGGCCAAACCGGGGAAGTGAAAGAGTGGTTTCTGTCCTCCTGTTTTTGCCCCACCATTTTTTCTTCCAGTGACCTCTGTAATTATCAGAATCCTTGATAATCACAGAGTAGGAGCAAAAATCCTGTCAGGTACAGCAAGGTATGAATTGACGAGGGACTTTTTTGTCTCTAATGTCTCCTTTTTGTGTAATTACAGGACATGTCCTTCGGTTTGTTAAAGCCACAGTGCTACACTCAACTCTCCAAGCATGCTACAGTAGTGACAATCTCTCTCTACTCAGCAGGTGAGCAGACCTCTTCCTGTCTCCCTGTCTGTCCAGCCGGTTTTTCCCATTTTAATGTGTTTTAACTGAAATAATCACAAAGGCCTTATCAGAAACGAGCCCATGTTCCTCTCCCTCCCTCAGCACTGTTTGATCCAAGAGAAACGTGCCTTGTAAGGAAGCAGGATGTTCACAGGCTCCACCAAACTGCCACCTACTAAAACCCCGCAGCCTGAGCGGCTGGATGAAGTGTACGCTGCCTTACGCAGAGGCTTACAGTGAGTAAACACATTTCAGGCTCTGTTTGCATTGATTCCAGTGGATGGCTGCCAGGTGGAGGAATCACTGAAAGATACAACTGCTTTTGAGTCTGAGAACGAAGCGAAGACGTAACAGGGATGGGGTTTTTGTTGTCAGGTCGTACCTGCAGGTCCACCAGCTGGAGCTGGACAGTCTGGGTCAGCAGACCAGAGAGAACAAGAGGAACGGTCGCCTGGTGAGAGCCCATGTAGTCAAACCAGTCATACCAGTACAGACAATCATTCAGCACCAGGCCGGATGCTGTCGTCTCCGGTACTCAGTCAGGATGTGAATTTGACATTGTGATGCTAAACGTTTTAATCTTGTTGTTTTCTTTGCAGGGGTCTCTGTATGAGTTAGATAAGGTGAGTTTCATTCACACCTGTTGTATACAGACATGAGTGCAGCACATTGAAACTGTAGAAGGTGGAAGAGACTTTCTGAATGAGTTTGTCAAGTTTCACTTTTTTTATTTTTGCAGCAAGTGAAAGCCATAGAGAGGTTTATGCGTCGTCTGGAATTCCATCTCAGTAAGGTGTGTATTTATGTGAAGAGCTGATTTTTTTTTTAATTTAAAGTTGCACTAAGCAAAATTTGAATTAAAACGCTAGATCAAAGCACCTTGTGTAATGTGAAAATGTGTTATTCATAGTGAGAAACCCACAGAGAATCATCACCTGTCAGATATTTCTCTCAGGAGTTGGTGGAGACCAAATCAAAGCTAATAGGAGGGACAGTATTGGACTTAAATATGTTAGATGAGCACAAACAGGACTCCAAACGAATGCTAATGTTTCCATATTAATGTCACAAGGCAACATTGTGTCAACGTTGTGTTAACAGCTTGTTGCAATGCTCCAGAGTGCTTTAATTAGTACATAGAAATTGTAGTTACGAGGGTCACAATGGTAGAAGATTTTCACAGTAGAACAGCTATCTAAGAAAATATCACAGTGTATTATTATCATTATTATCAGTTACAATGACCCTTAAAGAAATGACAACAGAAAGGTTGTTTTGGTTGAACATGTTCTTTATTTTAAGTCAAACTTGAGGCCATTTTCTTAAATGGGAGGTAAAATAAAATAAAGGTGAGATTCTCAGCTTGTTTTTTGTTTTTTTTTCCAGTACTGTAAATAAATATATTTACATGGCATGTTAACCTCGCGTTTTCACACCACAGTGTACAGTGAAACTGATGTACTGCTGCAGCCCTCCAAGCCATGAAATAAAAATAACTGCATAATCATTTTCACTTTCATATTCTCCTCAGGTGAGACTCTAACATCACATCCATTTGTTGAAACCTGTGTTATATCTGCTCTTCCAGGTTGAGGAGCTGTACGATGCGTATTGTATACAGCGGCGACTGCGTGATGGAGCAAGTAAGATGGTGGCGGCCTTTAACTCCGCCACTGGCAGCAAGGAGGCCAGAGAGAGCCTAAGTGAAGCCAACAAGGGCTACAAAGAGTGCACAGAGGTATGTGACCGACCTGAGGTCAGTGTGTTTGAATGTTTCAGCATGTACACCGGGCTCTCTGGGCTGGATTTTACTTCTGTTGAAAATAGATATCAGACTGTGTACTGTAAATGTTCTAACAAATCTCTGCTACATCATTCACATCCTTCCCTCCATCTGTCTCTGCAGCACATGTGCTCACTTGAGAGTGAATTAGAAAGCCAGATGGGAGAATTTCATGTCAAGATGAAGGGTGAGTCATTTTTTTTACCACTTCCTATTTCCTCTGATCTGCATTAGCCCAGTTCTCATTTTTCTTGTCCATTTTGGATGTTTCAGGCCTCGCTGGCTTTGCACGGCTCTGTGCTGGTGATCAGTACGAGGTAAGAAACACAAACACAAGCATGTAGACACAGATTGTGACGGAGTCTGTGCAGCCGATGAATCACATCCGCTGTTTTTGGCCCCATCAGGTCCTAATGCGGTATGGGCGGCAACGCTGGAGGCTACGAGGCCGCGTGGAAGTCAGCAACAAGCAGATATGGGACAGTGAAGAGTACATCTTTCTGCCACTTGTCACAGAGCTGCTGTCAATCAAGGTAATGAAATCAGCTTTTAAAGGCCAAAGCCAGTGTTACTTATGATAAACAAATCCCATGAAAAGATCAAAAGCCAAGTATGTGTTACTTTCCTAACCTGTCTGTGCCCACTGGTTCCTACTCAAGACGTCAAGCTTTAAACAGGTCACACATCATTATTAAAAAGGCTAAACATTTACCTAAAACAGTTGGGATGTTTTCAGCAATCATAATTTAAACGGCAGTAAACAGTCCACATGATTTCAGCTGTACATTAATATATAGTTGTTTGTTTATTGAGCCGCAGTGATGTTGTGTGTGGGACTGAGTCAATATAAGCTACAGCACAATATATTTTATCAGCAGCCTGATCCTTTAACTCAGTGGTCCCCAACCGGTGGGTCGTGGTCCAAAAGTGGGTCTCGGGTCCATTCTGTATGGACCGCAAGTGACTCGCAAATGTGTCAAATTTGGGAGAAAAAAAAAAAAAACACTTTATATTTAAGTATGGTGAATTCCAGCTACTTCACAGAGACAGCAAAGTAGTTTGATGACATGACCAAATGCAAGTATGATGCTGACTGTATTAAATTGTCTGGACCTTGAACTAATGACTAAGGAGAAATCTGGGCCCTGAGGCTGGACCAGCTGGGAACCACTGCTTGAACTTATTACATGTATTCTCACAAAAATGCCAGCTTCAGCTAATTGTCAACTGTGTTAAAGGAACAATGTGTAAGATTTAGGGAGATATAAGGGGATTTAGTGGCATCTAGCGGTGAGGATTGCAGATTGCAACCAACTAAAACTTCTCCAGCTTAGATTTCCTTCAGTAGTCTTCGTTTAGGAGGTTTTTACTGGGAATCGAATTATCCATGGAGGTCTCTTCCTCTCCAAAAATTAAAAACTAACCATGGTGATCCCCGTAGACAAGGACCTGCTCCCTCTGTAGATATAAATGGCTCGTTCTAAGGTTACGAATGATTATTTTCAGATGATTATACACTGAAGAAAACATACTTATTATATTATATTCAATTTCTGCCAGTATATCCCTCTAAAGCCTACACACTAGACCTTTAAGTTCCCATGATGTCTGCCTGTCCTCACCTCTCTCTGCTTGTTTTGGTTGTCAAGGTGACGGAGCTGAAAAGCCTGGCTAATCATGTAGTGGTGGGCAGCGTGTCCTGTGAAATGCTCGACCTGTTCTGCCCGCTTCCCCAGACGCTTGCTGTGGATATCAACGACCTCGGGACAGTGAAGCTGAACTTGGAGGTCACCTGGAGGTACTTTAACCTCTCGTGGCCTCTTTTGTTTTTGTTATTTTACACTTTTCACATGTTTATTTAAGAGTGTTTGGCTCTGTTTCTCACTCTTTGTCCTGCTGTTTTTCAGTCCATTTGATAAGGATGACCAGACATCGTCCACCAGTACAGTTTCCAAACGGCTGCTGTCCAATCAGAGCCCTCCTGACACGCCCTCTATGCGGGAGCAGGTGTTTTATGTGAGTCACTTAACAACAATCCATCACACCTGCTCTGTTACACCACTAGTTTATAATCTGTATTAAGGGTTTGTAAACTCTTTGTCATTACTACACATACACACACTGCTAATTTATTTTACTGATGGCTGCTATTACTGTCATTTCATTGGCTTGTTCTATTTCAGCTGCTCCCCAACTGCTTTGTGTGTAGTGGTAGCACTGATGTGTGTGAGGATATTAACAGAGTACTGTGTGTTAGGACATGTGGTTGTGGGAGTGCGGTGCCTAATGCGAGGAGGATGAATGATAGCAGTAGCGGGACGTGTGACAGCAGCAGCAGCATGTATGAGCGGAGCTGTGGTCCTTGTAGCTGTTTAATAGTGGTTGAGTAGAGCTCCAATATGTCCCTCCTCTTCCTCACCTCGCTGAAGAGCGTGCCTCGAGTCGGGCCCAGACAGAGCCGCTCGCTGGTGGAGGTGCTCCACGATGTCATGGCGGACAGGACGGTGTCCTTACGTTGTGAAGTCAGCCGTACAACACCCAGATTCACCTCTGTACAGTCGGTGTGTTGGGACGTAGTCGTAGATGTAGTTTGGTTGTAGTGACCAAACAGTAGAGAGATAACAGTAGAACAATAGAAAAAACCTGATCACTTTAATTTGAATTTAAACTAAAGGAACACGATCAGAGGCATTTTGTCAGCTGCAACCTGTTTATTTTATTTTTGATTGTTGATTCTAAAACAACAACCTTTACACATTTCTTTCCTGGTTTAGATAATACTGTATATATGGTACTTTTTAAGATTTAAAACACTTTTTTTTAATTATTATTATTATTATGTTTCTTATTTTATTTATTTTAATCATTTAATTTAATTTATTATTTTATTATTTAAATATATAAATCAAGAAAATGACAAGAAAATAACAAAAACTGATAATCATTCAGTGTGTAAAATATTACAAATAATCACAAGTTACCCAAAGGGATAAATTAACATTGCCTAATTGTAATTTGTACAGAAGCTAAAATAATTAATAAAATAAAAAAAGTCTGTTTATATTATGAGGCAAGAAACAGCTAAATCCGTCCGTGCAAAGCTTCAAGTAGCCAGTGATTGTTGAGAAATGATAAAAAATAAAAATACTGACTTATTTTTCTCTTTCCCCTTTTGGAGGGAAAAAAAGTTTCATATCCCCCTGGTCTTATTTGGCCCCACGTGACACTGAATCATTTAACTTTAGTTCCACCCATATTTTAGTCTTGGTTTCCCCTCGGTTTGTCAGCAGAGCTGCAACAATCAGTCGACTAGTAGTCAACCATTAAATTAATCACCAGTTAATCTGATAATCTGTTAATCTGTTTTAGTCATTCTGTAGGAAATGAAAAGTAAAAAAATGTCTGATTCAAGCTTCTCACATGTGAATATTTGCTGGTGTCTTTACGCTTCCTTAAAATTCAGAATCAAACTGCGGTTTATGCTGCGTTCACATGGAATCAGGGAAACAGTAGATGGCAAACCAGGTACCATTTTAGTGGATGAAAGCAGGTTGGTAACATTAGTAACAGTCAGCAGAGAATGCCAGCAACGGTAATGGTAGACGTCATTGCCACTGAAGTTAAATATTTTAACTTTTTGCAGTCCTCCACAATGGAATTCACAACTGGATGTTACAAAGCTCCTGTACACAAGGCGGAACTATGGGCAATCTGGTCAATTACTGGACATTAATAGAATACTTTTTAATTTTTTTTAACATTTGATTGATTGATTTTTTTTAAATAATTCAGCGTCATCATTGCAACATGTCGTCATGCATGTTTAGTTTCACTGTTCTGCCAGTCGGACTGATTGTTTTTCTGGTGCCGTCCAGAGGTGTTGTCCATTTTGTGTCTACCGTCTCCCCAAATACAGGTGAACACAGCATTACTGCCCAGTAGGTTCTCACATACAGTGAAATTGCTTTGGTGTATTGGTGCATAACATAAACATAATTAAGGAAAATAAAATAAAAAATAAGAGCAAGTGTTGCAAAAATTAGGAAATATAAATATAGAATAAAGTGAACTTAAAATTATAAAAAAAATACTATCAAAGAATATGTACAGTACATGTGAATTAAAACAAAATAACTGCAGTGTTCAGAAGTAAATGACAATAAACTGAATATCTATGAGTTGTGGACAAACTACACTTGAGGACATCATCTTTGGCTGAGCAACATATTTTCAGCATTTTCTAACATACCAAACAACTGATTAATTAATTCGAGAAAATAATCAACAGATTACTCACCACTGAAAATAATCACCCTATTTCTCAGTTGTTTTTATCATGTGCTTATTATTTTTTGATTTGATGACCCACATGTACACAGAACCTGTAATCTGTCTGTCTGTAGACTTAACAGTGATAATATAGTCTCGTTAATGTTCTCTGTGTCTCACCTGTTGTCTCTCTGTGTCTTGTTCCCCATCTAGTCTCTGCTGAAGCGTCAAGGAGAAATGGAGAACGGGACCGTGTGGTCCAACTCCTCCGAGTCCTCCGACGACTCCTCCAGTCCGGCCTTGGCTCACCATGCTCAGAGGCTGACGGCCTCCAACATGCTGCAAACCACTCTCACCAATCAGCTGTCGCTCTCGCAGCACAAGTCCAGCGCATCAACGCCGTCACTCTCATCCAACCAGGAGGAGGATGAGACAGAAGCCGGGGAGGTTTTCTCTCAGTCGGACGCCGTGCCCAACGGCCATCTGCAGACTTCCTGCTCTCATACACCAGACTGTACTGTGACTGGCAGAGCGTCTGTCAAATCAGCCGAGCTCTCCGAAACCTCAGGAGACCTGAGCTGCTCATGCCCCGATGTTTCCTCTGTGCCTCCTGTATCGCTGACAGAGACACAGGACATATCTGAAAGTGGCGTCCCACAGGTGTGTATTTCAGCGGAGGAGGTAAAAGAGGAAGCGTCTGAGGACTCGTCAGTACAGGCTGGACAGACTGAAGTAGAAATAGAGGACAGCACCACTGAAGCAGCAGAGGGACACCAGGTAGAAGCCACAGAGAAACACAGTCAACCACTTCAGTCCATCCAGGAGTCAAAACAACCGCAGGACACTCTGACGGTGAGCTTCACTCACTTCTCTGTCTGTGTAAAGTCTAATATGTTGACGTTCATATTTATACATCTGCATTTGTCTTCTACACAGGCCCCTTTTCCCACTTCTTCTAGTTTCACTTTGGAGGTCGAGACAGCACTTGAAAGTTTTGACTTTCTCAACTGCTCTGACCTTGATGAAGATGAGGAGGAAGAGGAACAACAGGAACAACAGGAAGATGAAGTAAAGAAGAAGGAGGAGGAGGAGGATGATGATGGGCAACATGAAGAGAACCAAAACAAAGAGGAGGAAGAGACAGTGGCGGAAGAGACAGTGGCGGAAGAGACAGTGGCGGAGGAGAAAGTGGTGGAAGAGAAAGTGGTGGAAGAGAAAGTGGAGGAGGAGAAGGTGGAGGAAGAAGAAAAGGATGAAGAGAACTTTTACTCTGGAGGAAGGTCAGTATTACTGGTCATTGTTGAGCTTTGAATGGTCGTCAGTGCCTTTTGTGCTTCATATGAACAAATGTTTTGTTATTTCCACTCACATGACGGATTAACTTAACAAAACTTTCTGTACAAACAGGAAAACCTCCCATTATTCTGATTTGGTCATTTTCACACATTACTGTGCGCTCCACGCTGCAGTCACACCACTGAAAAGCCTTATTGTAGTGAGTCGCTGACACATGAAACCGTACCAGCTCTTTCAAAATTAGCAGTGTCAACTATATTAGTGCTAAAATGTATTTTTATTTAGATGTGACTGCTAGTGATGGAGGCTTCGTGGTCTCTGGGAGATAACATAGCTTGGCTGTTCGTATTAACAATCTGAATGACATGATGTTGACGCTGCAATAGATCACATAAACAAGTCTCATGGTTTCTTACACGACTTAAAGCTGTAGTTGGTAACTTATAAAAAATAACTTCTGTCATATTTGGTGAAATGAGACAGATAATCTTTGGGGAAAAAATCATACTCCTCTGCCTACTCTACTGCCTTGTAGCACTTCTCATGGCTTTGTCACACATGAACGAATACAACAAATCCAAGGCAAGGAGACTCAAATGTAGCTGTCAATTACTGCCTGTGAACTGCGGTCACACTCTAAGTAGGCAGCGCTAATCAAATATAAATCAAGATTTTGTAACTGCACTGCCTGTTTCTCGCCTCAAATGTTCTCGGGAACATATTTAAGTGTACTGTTTAGCTGTAAAATGAGAACATTTGTGACCAGGGGGCCAATTTGAAAACAGTTAAACAGTACCAAGCACTGCCCATCAGCTGGAAAAACTCTCATGTTACAACTAAACAGTACACTAAAATACGTTTCTGAAAACATTTAAGGTAAGAAATAGGCAATGCTCCAGAATAATCTTGATTCATATTTGATCAGTGCTGCCTAGTTCGACAGTTTGATGGCAGTTCACAAGCAGTGATTGACATGATTGAGCTCTGATTGGTTGTATTTGGTGTGCTACGGTAGATTCTAGCAAATGCCATTAGAAGCAGTAGGACGGGATGAGGGCATGGATTTTCTCACAGACTGTCTCATGTACTGCTTTCAGAATATAGAAGCAGTTTCAGCATTTAAGTTATTTTCATAAATGAATGACCAACTTAACCTCAATCATTTGTTTATCAGGGACAACAAGAATGTGATTGCAAAACTTCCAAACATATCAAAATGATGTTCAAATCATCTGAATGTTTCCTTATAAACATGGAGTCTTGGGAGTAAATATTTAACCCAGTATACCTATGTATGTATGTTCTGCATGTATGTATGGATGGATGTTAAGAGGTTTTAGCTTAAGTGTTTACATCTGACGCACCATGTATGTAACTGTTGCTCTACTTTTTGTGACACTCTGCAGTGATGATGAGGAGGCAGACGGTCTACAGATCCTTATGGAGGCCCCGGAAGGTTTCAGAAACTCAGATGAAGATAGATTCTCTGAATCTCAGGTAATCAAAGTATCCGATTGTTTTTTTTTGTTGTTGTATTTTTTAAGGCAGCAGTTATGTGAGTGTGTGTATTCTCCTGAAGTATGGAAGTCGGCTAATGTTCTACCTTTCCATAGATGACCTAAACGACAACTGTCCTGTCTCAAAACGGTCTTGTCTGTCTAAAGCCCTTGAATCATCGTGCTGAAGTCTGTTTTACACTGCTGGTATATTACAGCTGATAGGACACTGATAGACAGCTGATTAGTCTATTGGCCGCACGGTGGTGCAGTGATTAGCATTGTTGCCTCACAGCAAGAGGGTTCCTGGTTTCGAACCCAGGGTAGGAGGAGACCTTCTGTATGGAGTTTGCATGATCTCCCCGTGTCAGCGTGGGTTTTCTCCAGGTTCTCCAGCTTCCTCCTACAGTCCAAAGACATGCAGCTTAATCGATTACTTTAAATTGGCTGTCTCTATGTGTCGGCCCTGTGATAGTCTGGTGACCTGTCCAGGGTGTACCCTGCCTCTCGCCTAGTGTCAGCTGGGATAGGCTCCAGCCCC
Organism: Epinephelus lanceolatus; assembly: GCF_041903045.1. NCBI lineage: Eukaryota > Metazoa > Chordata > Actinopteri > Perciformes > Serranidae > Epinephelus > Epinephelus lanceolatus. The sequence goes on along the minus strand of NC_135735.1, from coordinate 26,742,480 downwards.
CACTACACAAGCACTCCCCTCTCGCCTCAATTGAAGCAACAGTGTTGCTTTTTACTGTGATACCTTTCAATTTTCTTCAAGGGCAAAAGTGGGCTGCATGCCATCAGTCAATTTTAAGTGTCAGATGATGCACTGGACACATCACTTGACGTGTTTTATGTGAGCACGCACAGAGTCTGAAGCAGAAAACCTGGGTTAACAGAGACAGTCAATAACCACCTTCGTGGTACCCGTTATGTCTGACTGAGGCGTTAGGGTTTGTCGAGCCAGCTCAGAAGAAGGGAACTGTCTCTGTGGTACAGCCCCCAGCACTTGTTTTGAATTATAAAGGACTTCTTCAAAAGTTGCTCTTGTATTTGACGTCACTGATTCGCTGGAGAGGTGGAACACATAACAAACGCACACAGGACTGGTTAGTGCTGCAGATTCCTAGAGCTAACACTGATTTGGGACAGACTTTTAGATTCTTTGCACTGTACACTTGGAACAAACTGCATTGTACCTCCAAGCTCCAGACTGATTTTAACTGACTTTTAACTTATTTTAATAGACTTATTATTGTGTTGTATTACTTTTAATTGATGGATTGTTTTTTAAAATATTTTGTATTATTGTATTTACTACAGTTGATATTGTACATTTATGTCTTTTATTTATGTACTCAGGTCTGTTTTGAAAATGAGATCTCAATCTCAGTGGGACTTACCTGATTAAATAAGTTTTATTATGTTGCCTAAATTGGTGTTAATATAAATTAAAAATATTTTCAAAAGGAGTCCAGCGTGGAGGACGGGCAGGATGTGTGTCAGATGGAGCTGGCCGATGAGAAGGAGGAGCACAGCGAGGAAAAGGGAGACGAACCACAAGGTGAGAGGAGTTTTCATTCATGTGACCACAGAACTGCAGGCGTGATGAGATTTGACGCTAATTATCCCTGTTTTTGATCTTTCAGGAGAGGACACATCACAAGCTCAGGAGGAGCGTCCCTCTACTCCCACCCACTTGGCCACTGCTGTCTTCTAATGAGACCAGGGGCACCGTACTTAAAACCATTTCTCCCACTCTGCCATCCACTCATGCCATCCCCCTCGTACACCGCGGCATCGGAGGCCTTGAGGATGTTCCACTTACTGCTCAGACAAACAAGCTCTCCCATTAACGGCAGAGTTTGTGCACATATTTGCCTTGTTCTGACCAAGAACGATAAACCTCGAGGTTTCCGCACCTCAGTCGTGACTGAAAGCCCCCCTTCCCTCATTCTTTCAACACACACTCCACCATCACGTTGCCTGGGTTTAAGTGGGTCACCACTTAGTTTACACTCTCATAAACTGTTCCGGTCATGTGAAAACTCAGTGTCCAAAACATTTCAGGAACAGCTAAAAGCGGCCTTGTTTTGGCTTTATTACAGTGCATTTTTTTTAAGTAATCTAATAATTTTTAAATGGTTTTATAAGTTTGAGTTGATGGATTTCTTCAGTCTACAGAGAAGCATACAATCACTAACTGAGTTCTCAAAACTACCAGTATTTGTGGATATATATATAAAAAAAACTATCAAGGTTATGTTTTTCAGTGTTAAATCAGTGTACAGCCCAGAGCTCTTTTCTTTGTCCGTGAGAGAGGAAAAAAGACTGAGCATGTGATGTTTGTCTGAAGATTTTCATCGACGTGCTGTGGATATGGAGTCATTCCCAAACCAGGAATGTACCCTGAAAACCAACAGGATCTTTTCATTTTAGGCATTAGAGACAGTTAATTACTCAGAAATACACATGGAGTGCAGAAGTTACAACTCAACACCAGGAACATTAGTATTATTAGGACTGAGCAAACACTTTAGGAGTCTCGAATGTCTCCTCAAAGCTCATTTTGGTCCGACATGAAAACAATCTGCAGTGTAAAACTATATTTAAACCTGCATGTGTAGCTGCCTCACACTGCCAGCATGTCTGTATAAAAAGCTCAACTGATCAGTTTTTAAGTGTGTAAGCTAGGCTTCAGTGCAAGGAAGCCATCGGGTCTGTAGCTGTGTACAAAAGCCGCCTCACAGGGGCGCTATAGTCTCTCAGCGTCATGCTTTATGTTGTTCTACAAAAGCCTCGTCATTCAGAAAGTGCCTCAAGTGACAGAGATGTAAGGTTTTAAAATGCCACGACAGGAGAGATCAGGCAAAAGATAACAGTGTTTATTTTCTGAATTACTTTAAGAGTGTGCACAATAAGAGATATTTACTGTTTCATATAAAGAATTGTATATGTCTTGAAATGTTAAAATGTTTATGTTCAGAAATGTTTAAACTTTATAAAGGTTTCTTTAAAATGAACACGGCTTTTGTTGGATTGAATGAATCAGCATTTGTGACCTGTATCAGGGTGGCAGACACTTTAATTTGCTTTTTTGAGATAATTTTTAATTAAATTTAAGACTGATTTTTAGATAAATCTTTTTCCTATTCAAGCACAACAGGTATGTATAAAGGTAAGTAATAGTGAGTTGGGTTAATCTACATTTTAGCAACAGGTGACAGGTATAAGATAAAAAGACAGAATTAGGTTAAGGTATGTTTAAAGATTGATAGCATAATTTAGTGACTTTTAAGGCCTAAAATTTATTAAAATTGAATTTAAGTCTTTTTAAGGACCTGCAGACATCCTGTGTAATTAGGACTGTAAAGACTTAAGCACAGAAAACATCACAACAACAAGACTGCAAAAACCATTTCCTCAAAAAGATTTATTTATATACACCTCTTAAACTGAAGATTGATTCTTATGAGCATAAATTAATGATGGGGTGTTTTGTCTGACAGTTAAAGGACACTAAGGCAGCATTTAAAAAAAAGAAATAATGCTTTTTATCCAAGAAAATAAACTATGCTTACAAATAAGTATGTATGTGTTTAGGAAATGTTGCCCTTGTAACACTAAAAACACCGTGCAGTCAATGTGAGAAACTACAACAGCACCACAAATTGTTAAAATAATGCTCCCCATCAAGATCCATTAACGGAACGAGTGTCATTTGAACACAGTGAAGACATTTGCTGTCAGTGCATTAAAACATCACATAAAACACAGCAATGATAAAAACAAGTTAAAAATCTTCCAGAGTTTTGTCTTTTACTTCCATTTCTCTAGAAAAAAAACAGAGTATCTGAATATTATTATCACACAGAAAACACAAGGTTTCAATGTAACTAACAATAAACCCAGTCTGATGTTTAGGTTCAGGTCACTTTCACTGGAGATCAGAGGCATATTTATCCCTCACTTTGCAAAGTCCTGTCCTCACCTAAAAACTTAGCGGCTGCTCCAGTGACGCCCCCAGCTTCAGTAGAGCAGCACTGAGTCTGGCCTTCAGCGCTGAGTAGTCCGGCTGCTCAGAGTACTGCAGAGTCATCACTTCAGTCAGGTACGTTTGAAAGGCACCTGCACCATTACACACACAGACTTATATCAGCAGAGGGCTCATAATCACACACTTGTTAATGTGTTATGCAACGAACATTTTAACTCACTGGAGACTCTCCTCTTCCCAAAGCAGTGACTCAACAGTGCAGGGACGTCCTCCATGTATCTACAATGAGAACTTCACTGAGTAATTTGCATTTTCTTGGTATTGTACTACTGATTTAAAGCAACCACAACAAGGTTTCATTGTGTGTTGACTTTTGCAGCCCCTGTGGAGAAAAGCGTTTGCATGAGCACCACTGCCTCTTGTCGTAAAGATCTTGATCAGGCTAACACGTGTTTGTTTTGGCGGCGGGTAAAAGAAGGATGCAACTTATTCGGGCTCCAACAAGCACAGGACTTCAACCCAGGAGATCAGTGTTCATGTCCTGTGTGAGACTAAAAGTCAACGTTTAGTTGTTTTGTCACACGTCAGTTGTTAATCACAAGTCGACTGACGTGACTAACATCAATCACAATGTTTTCCTAAACCTGACCAAGTAGTTTTGCTGCCCAAACCTAACCACCCTTAGAGCCGACCCTTCTGCATCATGATCTATCCGCCCCCCTGCATCAGACAAGATCACGCTGGAGATTAATATCTATAATATGACGATGGTGAAACAGAGTAAAGTTTGTTTTAGCCACCAACATAATTCATTTATTGATGTAAAATCCCATCTCGCAATGGAATTCATAAAGAGACATTTTTCTGTCTCTGAAGAAAAGGGCAAATTCAGGATCGGTGCTGAATCCTTTAAAATCACACAATTCTCTCCATCTGTTTAATGACCGACCACCTGTACTCTTTTTATCTCTCCTGATTCTGCCCAAGTCTCACCAATAACCTCAAATATAATGTTAAAAATTCAATTCTCCGAGGAAAAATCTCCTCCTGCTCCCTTTTAACTGGCTAACATACTACTCACTGCAAAACTTTGCCCAAAAAATATAAACATACGCTCTTCCTGTCTGCGTGCCATAAAGTGTTTTGTCTGATTTTGCAAAGAATCAGACCCAGATGTCATGTCATACAGAGGCATCAGTAATAAATTGAAAGTGTTTCATGACGAGTTAAAAATTCTTTGTAGCTGCTTTAATCATACAGGTTTATGTCATGCAGGCATGTCGACACAATTCACTCTTCCTGTGGTGATTCAGTATCCCACTGATGATAACCTTTTTCTCACCTCTGTTTCTCCTTGGCCACCTGGTCTGGTTGAGTGAGAGGAGACCATGGTAGCATCCCCGTGTGCCAACGCAGCATGCAGTAACCCAGCGACTGCAGGTCACTGCGTCGAGACGGAGCTGAGAGGAGAACACACAGAGTGATGACAACATCTGTTCTCTCTCCTACTTTTACCCTGATACATCAACACCACAAGACAATCCACACTTTTTACACTAAAGATGTCACAATCAATAAAAAAAACCCGATCAGTGTTGTTATGTAAAGCCTGTATGTGCAGACAGATGGAGTGTGGGAGGAGTGCAGGTGCTCCTCATGGAAAGACAAAAATAAATGTGGTACTGTTTGGTTTATGAGAGCTTATAGAGCGAAATGGCGTCTGATTTGCTGACGTTAGTGGGAAAAAGGAATCAGTGAACCACAGGAGTGACTCACCTGCTCCCTTATGTGCATCCAGGCTGATGAACTCCACGGTGCCCTCGTGTGGTGTTCTGCTGGCTTCACGGTACTCTACATGTTGTCCCCCAGGACAGTACCTGAAGGCATGGCAGTATCCTACTAGGTATACCTACCCACACAGACACACACACAAGCAAAGAGCTGTGAATGTAAAACACATCTGAATCATGGACACCGACAGATTAGTCTGAACTTATTAATATTAATATTGCTCACCTGAGATTTCTGTCCTGGTTGGATGTAAATGTTTTCTGCATTAATATCAGCATGAACATACTCGTTTGAATGGATATACTGCAGCACATCCAACTGCAAGGAGAAGGAATGTTGCCATTTATGAACTGAGGGGGAATCGCAGCTCTTTAAGAGTTCTGGATCCTGATTAAAATTAAAAATATTGTCTGAAAAAACATCTATGAGTTTACACTCACTATTCTACAGGCGAGCTGAAGGACAGCTTTCTCCGACAGAAGCTCATTTTCTTCCTCCATGATGGACTGAAGAGACTGGCCCATGTTGGGGAAAATCAGAAATCTACCAAAAAAAAAAAAAAAAACCTTAAAGAAGAACCCAAAGTTAATGTTAATGTCTTTCATATACCATGTAAATATTCACACCTGTAGGACTCTGCATGGAGACCGAAGCCAACACAGGACGGAATCCCAAGAAAATCCATCTTGTTTTGTTTGATCCACTTTTCCACTAGAAAGACACAATATGATTCAATTATCGTATGTGGTACATGTGTAACGTTACACTCCTGATAAACCAGGGTTGCATCTAGGAAGGATTATAAGTTTAAAGGTGCAGTCAGCGATTCTAATCACACAGCCCTGCCTCTGTAAATGAGACACATTTAAAGTGGCTCGGACTGAGCTTCACAAAACTTTTCCAGCCAATCAGCGATGGGAGGTGTTGGTGGTCGTACACAGGACAGGGGAAAGACCATGAATGTCAAACAGAGCTTCTGAAGGAACACTGATAGGAGGGGTGTATTTGTTTGGGTGCTGAGTTTAAAGATTAAAAAAACTCTAAAACTGCTAACTCCACCTTTAATTTACTCCCAGAGTGCATGTCAATACTTCTGTTGAATACAATGTTGTCCACTTCTGCTTTCCTCTGAACGGATTATGAAAGATATTTTATGTGATATTGTGAAATTAGATCACATGACAAACTGCCAGAACACTTCTCACTGTCTACTTGTTCTGCCTCTGACTGGTTTCTGTTCATCACCTGTTTAAACAGCCAACATAAACACTGAAGTGAATGAGTGAGACAAAATGCTGCTACTATCTTTGTTTTAACAAAATGTACTTCTCTTAAAGGTCTCGTGTGGAGGATTTAGGGACATATATTGGCAGAAATTATATATAATATTCACTATGTTTTCAGTGGTGTACAATAACTTGACAATAACAGTCCTTAAGGTTTTGTTATCTTAGAATGAGCCTTTTATATCTACATACAAAGCGGATCCTCTTCCACAAACTCCGTCATATTGTTTTTACAGTAGACCAGACAAATCAAACTCTGGCTGTTGATAGAGCCATTAGCGTTTTTGCGTCGGCCACCTTTGTTCTCCTACACGCTTGGCACATGGAAGAAGTTTCTGTTTTGCAACCTCACTGCTAGATGCCACTATATCCTACACACAGAACCATAAAGTTATGATCAGAACAATTACAGTCATGGTACGACTGCAGCCAGAAAACCATCACTCTTTCATCAGGGACATTACACCAGTTTTTTTGGAAGTAAAATAAGTGTTGTTTTGGAGGTGAAACACACTAAATCCTCACCAGACGCAGGTTTTGCAGCTCTCTGCAGAAAGTTCTGCTCATTGAAGATTCTTCCATCTTTGGCTCCCTAAAACGAAGACAGGCAAGATAAACTTTATTGATCCCACTCAGGGAAGTCTACGGAGAATGGAGAACAAATAAAAACAACTTGTTGATGAATGCATAAGCAGAGAAATCTATTATTCCTTATATTATGGCACCTCAGTCACACACAGTGAATTTATCACTTTCTGGACGGAGTGCACAGAAGACTACTACAAAAAATCTACTGTAAGTGTTGAAGTGTGTCTTACCAGTTTGAGGATGTGATTTGATTCCATGGCACTGGATCGTGAAGTTGTTTGCAAAACTGAAAAAAAGATGAGACAATATCATTTAATTGTGATAATGAAGGTTCTTCCATTCATTTTTATTTTTTGTAAGAGTCAATTGTGATATCCTGCTGGAGACGACTGCAGCTCTGTCCACTAAGCAAGGTCAGCTGTCTCTTTGTGTATGACTGATGCTGCTTTAATGAACTTAACTGGAAACAAGAGACTGTTGGATACAATTTAACTCATGACTCAGTCAAAATACTGAAAACAAAAACAGAGTTTCATAAAAATACCACTAAAACAAAACAATTTGCCTTGGTGTTTTTTTTAAGGTTTTGGTACACCAGCTATTTTGTAAATGACAAATGAAACATGACAAGTTCACTAGTAGGTTACATATCTTTATTTGTGGTTTGCTGTAATCTGTTGTGTTTTAATCTTTGGCTTTGTATCTGCTTTAAGGTATTTAACAGTAAAAATGATATTATCATTAGAATCAGAATCAGCTTTAACGGCCACATTTGTGAACATATACAATGAATGTGACTCTGATTTTATCAACACTAATATGCAATTCATCTCTCCCAGAGTAACAGACTGTTTAATTGTACTTTGTACACTTTCCAGTCTTTCCTCTGATGTCATGTGCACCATCTCACCTTCATAGATGAGCTCTGACGTGCTCTGACTGAGCAGTGTTCCCAGCTTCCACTTCTTGCCTGTCGTGTCAGTCACCTCTTCACCCTCTTGTAGCGGCTCCACAGCGGGCGCATGCTTTGCCTTCTTGGCTCTGCCCTTTCCTAACGCTGTTCATGCAAACAAACACAACCAATTACGTTGTTTGTATGACGAGAGACAAATTTATTTTCTACACTCACAAGAGAAAACTGTTGCACAACTGTACGGTTTGTCTCTCTGAACTTAATTTGACATCCTCATGTCACAGACACAGTTGATTTTGGGCTCATTTTAAGATGCCTTTTTATGGCATTCAGGTGTTTTCTTCTCACAGCAGTCAGCATAGAGAGACAGAAAACATAGGGAGAAAGGAGAAAGATGGTGTTGCAGTCAGAAACATTTGCTCACCTTTTGAAGGGGACTTGGAGTTTGGTGAGGAATGAGGGGAAGGGATGACCACATGAGAGCTGTCTACCTTTGACTCCTCTGCTTTCCCACATGTTTTATCAGTCAGCCTCTGTCTCTCCTCTATCTGCTTGGCAGGGCTGGAGAGTTTTGCTTTTCCCCTCACTGTATATGGATCCAGCCACGATAAATATAAATTAGAGAAGGAAAAAAAAAAGACAGAAAAGAAGAGAGAGACACTGCATTTTTCATGAGGATTGTATTGTGTTCCAGCTCACCAGTGCGAGGGGATTTCTGGACAGGAGAAGACTTTAGAGCTGGCTCTTTCCCTGTGTTGAGTTTAAAAGTGACTGTGGGCTGCTTCTGTGGAGTTCCACCGAATCCAACACCATTATCTGTTAACACAAATCATAGACTTTTTGTTACAAAGAAAGCCATCAGCTGTTATTCTACTTGCACCTGTACCACCAGTAAGTGTTTCCTGAAGGTTAAAACTACATGTCGCACTGATGGGTTATACTACAGCAACGTAAATAAAAACTTATCTTCCAGAACAGCAAAGCAGAGCAGCTGCTTCCAGACCATTTTACTGTATTACCTTTGATCCTGTCATCTTTGACAGGACTAGTGGAGTAGGGCACCATGGGTGAAGTGGCATCTTTAATGTTGATTTCAACTTCCCTGTCAAGACGGAGGGAGTTTCTGGTCTTTTTCAGCGCAGGACGAGGTGTAACTGGAGTTGAGGTGTTACATGCAAGAGAGTTTACATTTCCAAAGGTTCCAAAGTCTAAAGTCTATATTTAGCACTAAGTAACTCTAAGTAAAATATTGTCAAGATATTTACCCGTGCTTCCTGTGGGTTCGTAGCTTGTGCTTGAAGCAAGACTTGATTTAACTAATGATACTGCTGTTTCCTCCCTTCTGGGTGGAGAGAGACTTAGAGACGCTGTCGAGCTCACAGGTCCAGATTCATCGACAAGACAGGGAAGCTTCTCCCCACATGATGGACAAAATTTGAAATCAGGCTTCAACTTTGTCCCACACTGAGGGCAGAAATGGAAAGGCATTCTGCAAGAGTAAACACACACACATTATCATTAAACTGTTCTCACCACCTCAAGTGTAAGTATTCTGTGTGTGTGTGTGTGCATGCTTGTAGATGAACCACACAAATACACACACATACAAGCTATTATTGTACAGTGCCTGATGCTTTGTCAGACAACAACTGGATAAATCACCTAAAACCATATCATCCAGAGTAGATGTCTTACCCAGACTGGTCAACATGGATGATTACAGTCTCTGTGTGAATTTAACTATCACAACCAAGACAAATGTGACTTATGAACAGTCATTAGCATTGAATACTAACTGGACTTGATTACATAGGCCCAAGAGTTACTCTGTGTATCGACAGCTGTTTATTCCTCAGTCACGCAGAGACATGATGTCCGTTGCCATAGAGATAAATGTTCTGATAATGGTTTACCAATATCAGAACAAGGCAAGACTTGGCTTCTCATAAACACATCCAAATCCAACTAATTTAACTACACTAAATGTGAAGAAATGTTTTTTTTTTTATTTCAGTCAAAAACGGTTAACAGTTCCTGAACTAAAAAACGAATTAGCTAACTAACGTTAGTTTAGTCAGGTAACGTTACCATTAGCACTTCAGTGGCAATATGATGGATAAAAGAGTCGCAACTCTGCACTTAAAGAAATCAATTTGAGCTAAAGGTCGTGTGTGTTTTCTACATTAAGTTATCTGAGCTTGAATGTTGACAGGAAACAATCCAATGACTCAACAGCTCGACGGTAGCTAGCTAATACAGAAACGAAACTAATGCAAAATAAAAATTTGAATGGTGAGTTTTAGCGGAAGTATCGTCTTGTGGCCACTTCCTGGTTTTGGCTTTTGGTAAAACTGGCGCCTGAATAAAATACATGTTTGCACTTTATGATTATAAAGTTCAAAAACAATTTAAAAGTATGTCAGGTACCTCTAAACACTCCCGCAACGATCAGCCTGTCGTTGGTGGTGCTTCTTCTTCTTCTGTTGTTGTTTGAGCCGTGCATATGACGTACAGGGGAGGTGCTGCCCCCTGCAGGAGGTAAAGACAGTTACAGCCAGGCTGTTGACCCATATTCAAAGAGGTGAAACTTTGCTCTCAGAAAACTTTTCCACAGCTGATGATGTGATGAGGATGTAGTCTGAATACAGAATGGATTCATAAAGTTTTGTCAACAATTATAACATGTTATCATGAGAGACTTCCATGTGCCTTTATCTACAGCACATTACAAATTACATCCAGTCTTTAAACTGGCAGCAAAAGGTCTCCAGACAAACTGTAGACAATTTCAAGATGACCTGAAGAAATGCGTGTCACTGTTTTAAGTTGTAAATTTACTGTAAAAAGAAGGAGAGCAAACCAATCTATGCACTTCAAATTTAGGCTGCAGTAACATAAAAAACAAACATGAGGGTGTTGAATATTTAATACAATATGGTGATGATGATATTCTGTGTTGTCTTATTAATGGCACACACAACAGAATAATACTATCTATAAATAGGAGCTGGTATCAGTTGTACTTGTACACAGCTCTCAGTCAACATTGTCATGGTTGACTATATAAAATGAGACACTGCTTCAAGGAATACATAAATAAAAATGTTTATTTCTGGACATAATTTACATATTTTGCATATGAGAATGTATGGCACAATTGAAAATATGAAATATTTCAGCATAGTCTTATTAATATAATCAAATTTCAATAAATTTTAGTGGCATTTTCAGATCTGTGGTTGAACAAGTTATTGGAAAAAACATACTCATTTGTCTAAACTAAAACATCACATTCACCCTTTGATACAGCAAAGCCTGACAGTGTAATACAATGAATGTGTGTGAAACTATCAAATACAGTAGGGATAAATGTTCTCACAAAAATATATGTGTTTTATTAAACCTAAATACTCTTCATTTTATAAAACATCAGTGGTATTATAAACTGGTTTCACTGTCTTACTATATAAATATTGCCAATAAAAAAAAGTCTGGGCTTGGCATTTTTCTCAAAATTAACAAATTCAACAGCCTACATGTTAGCATGGTCACATTAACACCTGAAACAAAACAATCTCCATCCAATCATGTAACGGGGCAGCTCTTTTCATGGCATCAGAATCAGAAATACTTTATTGATCCCCGGGGGGAAATTATTTGTTACATCCAGGGTTTTTATAGAAAATGGGTTTAGCTGAGGCCATAAGCCACTCAGATCCTGATGCATCTTGTCACGATACATTTAATTAGTGGCTGACGGCCCAAACAACAGCCACACTCACGAAAAACATGGCATTTGCTATGTAAAATAGCACCATTACTTATTTTCCCTGAAGTCGGATGTTTTATTTGATACAAATTAATTTATTTTTTTATAATGCCAGCAGCAATAGTCATTGTTCTAATGATATAAATATGACTAATATTCATATGTTATCATCCTGGGGCCTAGGTCAAAGGTTTGAGTATCCAGGATCTCGCCTGATTTAAAACTGTCGGCATTGTTACAGGTGAATAATGATAAAAATGAGCAATAAAGAAGACTGAAGATCAGCTGTACTTTAACTGGCATGTTCACAAAACCTCTTTCTTTAAAATATAATAAGAGAATTTGAAAGTATATTATTTACTTTTGCACGGGTCTTCTTAAACAGTAGGATGATCGACTTGAATCACCTGCCTTCCTGAGTTACTGCTCAGTTTTTACTTTGACATATTTATTCCTCTTATCAAACCACTGAGCTCACTCAATAATTGTCCAAACCTGTCACTGTACATTATGAAGTGTTGTTGACTTGGTCAAACTGTATTCTATAATTCATGCTATGGCAACAAACAAGCACAGATTGATTTAGAGAAGGAAATACATGAGTGTTAATTGTCCATCTGGCTAATGTTAGATGGTCAATGCAAGCAATGTTTTCTGGCAGTGGCACTGTGGGACAGCAGTATTCAGCTGGACATTCAGAAAAGCATCAGTAGTATACAATTAAAAGTACATCCATAGCAAATTTCTCTCCCCAAATAAACCGTGACTGCAGGTGTGACAGTCAACATTTATCTGACTGTACAAAGAGAAACAGAAGGCACTTCTTCCTTTGAGTTAACTGCAGTGTGAATCTACGCTAATCTTACAGAAAGTAAAGAGTATTAACAGTGTATTTATAGCACATCTGGCAGGACACCTGAAACTATGATCAGCAGGTCTGACTGATCAATAAAGTTGGACATTTCAGCCAGGCGTCATAAGAAATAAATATCCCACACTCCAATATGAATCAATTATTCAAAAGACCCATCGTATGAATTCAAATGAAATGCCCACATTCAAAAGGCACTTATCTCTCCACTGACAAATAATACAGCACGTCAATGACAGTATATCAGTAATGCTGCACTGCTTTAGGGGCAATGGACGCAAATATGTCAAGTTTCACCTAACACAATATATATGTGTATATATACTGTATATACTCCCACTGTTAAACTTGGACGTCTTCCTATTTTCCTGCAGTATTATGGGCACAGATACGTAACCATCATCATTGATTCTAACATGCACATTTGCTCCTCTCAGAGCCCTCTGAGATGTCGGGGTTGGTGGGTCCATTAACTCGAACGGTCCCGTCAGGGATCCAGGACTTGTCGACACATCGTTCCATCCTCTTCATGATAAGATCCAGCAGGACGTCCACAGCCTGGTTGACGTTCTGCCCATTTGCAGCACTTGTCTCAAAGTATGGGATTCTGCATGGAAGGAAATATTGGTGACATTAAACACAGGATAAAAGAGTACTGCTACCGGTTACAACGTGGCACAAACCAAGGCTGGAGTTATTCTATGTTTTCATCTTTAGTCCTATAAAAAGACAAAAAATGCAATGAACTTAAGTCAATTTCTCAATACTTTCAACTTCCTCTGCCTTCTGTGTCGCTGTCAAACTCATTTATTCCTACTGAGGATGTAAATCTATAAAAACACGTCACCAAATATATGGTTTCTTTCTTATTTCTTTTAAGGCTCAGCTTTTTACTAAAATACAAATGCTGTCATATACTGTGTGAATTTTTTGTCTTAATTAGCGTTTGAGTTCTTGAGTTGTGGCCAAAAACATGTTTTGTGAGGTCACAGTCCCCTTGACCTTCGACCACCAAAATCTAACCAGTTAATCCTTGAGTCCAAGTGGACATTTGTGCTTAGTGTAATGAATTCCCGAAAGGCGCTCCTAAAATTTGGCGTTCACAAGAATAGGACAGTCAGACTGACGGACAAGCCCGAAACATAATGTTTCTGGCCAGTGCTGTCACTGGCGCAGAGTCATAAAAATATAGAACATCGTCAGTCTTATTTTTAAAACTTCAAACACATAGATCATACAACATGGTGCTCCCATAAGTATCAAAGCACTGAAATACAGGTGAAAGTTTATTTTATAAATTTGTATGTTTTCACAAAATCAGCCAAAACCAAATATATTTGTGGAGACGTCATCATACAGGCTAATGGCTGAACATTTCAAGATAATCAGAGACAATGTGTAATGTGCAGCAGAATCAGCTCGGGGTGATATGTTACTAGTAGTAGTGTTTTTATTGAGTCATCACACATAATACTTTAAGTATAAACAAAATCAACAACCTATATATTAAGTAGTGACTGAAAAGGCTCAGGCAGAAGCAAAAGCTTATATATGCCTGTCCTACAGTCATATCAATTTCAGCTACCCCCCAAGAATAAAATAAAAATAAATCATTCAGACTTGTCATTCTCAAAAATACCTTTCTGGACCATTCTTCTGAAAACCTATTTGCATTATTTCATAATATAATTATAACGGTCCGGGAGGCAGACACCGTCTCCACATTTAAGACTAGACTTAAGACTTTCCTCTTTGATAAAGCTTATAGTTAGGGCTGGCTCAGGCTTGCCCTGTACCAGCCCCTAGTTAGGCTGACTTAGGCCTAGTCTGCCGGAGGACCCCCCTATAATACACCGGGCACCTTCTCTCCTTCTCTCTCGTATTCTATTACTGCATCTTGCTAACTCGGCCATTCTGGATGTCACTAACTTGGCTTCTTCTCCGGAGCCTTTGTGCTCCACTGTCTCTCAGATTAACTCATATCGCAGCGGTGCCTGGACAGTGTGACGTGTGTGGTTGTGCTGCTGCCCCGTGGTCCTGCCAGATGCCTCCTGCTGCTGCTGCCATCATTAGTCATTAGTCATACTTCTACTGTTATTATACACATGACTATTGTCACACATGTATACTGCCAGATATTAATACATACTTTCAACATATTGTACCACAGTAGCCAGAACTATAATATTATTACTTTCAATAATGTTGTTGTAAGCTACTGTCATTACCTGCATCTCTCTCTCTGTCTCTCTCTCTGTCTCATTGTGTCATGCGGATTACTGTTAATTTATTATGCTGATCTGTTCTGTACGACATCTATTGCACGTCTGTCCGTCCTGGAAGAGGGATCCCTCCTCAGTTGCTCTTCCTGAGGTTTCTACCGTTTTTTTTTCCCCGGTAAAGGGTTTTTTTTTGGGGAGTTTTTCCTTATCCGCTGCGAGGGTCATAAGGACAGAGGGTTGTTGTATGCTGTAAAGCCCTGTGAGGCAAATTGTGATTTGTGATATTGGGCTTTATAAATAAAATTGATTGATTGATTGATTGATAATATACAAAATCGTGTTTTAGGAATTTAAATACAGTGCATTAGTGCGATCAAAGTGACATTATGTATGGCTCGTTTTTGTAGTAAGACTATCTATGAGGTTTATTCCTCTCCCTAAGGTATGTAAAAGACTTCACACAGGGCATTTCCACTATAATGTATGTGTTTTTAGTAAAGGTGTGTCTACCAGGGTCAGAGCAGGATATTTCACACGTGTGCACAAATATTTGCTTTTCCAGGAGGACCAATTTAGTCTGACATTCTCCTGCACAGACTTTGGCAAACAATGCAGGCACTGCCTTCTTGACAAATAACTGAGGGAGAGGTCCATGTGCAGATGGATCAAAACTGAGACATACCCATATTTCTCTGCCAGCTCACGGGCCTCCTCTTCACTCACTGCTCTCTGGTCTGACAGGTCACATTTGTTGCCACACAAAACGACATCTGGACTCTCGCAGTATGCATGAATCTGTAACTGACCTGGAAGACACATTCAGAAATTTTAAAAGCATAAAGTCCTGTTTTAATGTGTGATAAGTTTGCTTTTGAGAAAGATATAAAGCCATCTTTAATGTATTATATTCACATGAAATAGGAAAGTTGAGCGGAGTAGCAGCAGTAGTTCAGCTCACAATAACACAGAGAGAGAGACTTATTCATAACTAGAAGATTATGAGTTTAATCACACAATATTTTGGGTCATCATCGACTGAAAGTATGTTCAAAAAGGAATTTATTACTGTCAAGTCTGCTGTGCACTTGAATTTGTCTTAGGTAAAATAATTTAATAGGATAAAAGTGTACGTTCAGAGTGATGTATCAGAAGACATACTCATCCAGTTTCTGACATTGAGGAAACTTTGTTCATTTGTGAGGTCGAACAGGAGGAGGAAACCCATTGCATCTCTGAAGAAGGCAGTCGTCAAACTCCGAAACCTGGCACCATTCAGACATGAGAAATATTATAAATAGTGAAAAGGTACATTTGAAACAAGAGCGGGCTGGAGTTAGGTAAGAAAGCACTGGTAGAAGTCCTTCATGTACCTCTCCTGTCCTGCAGTGTCCCACAGCTGCATGTGGATCTTCTGTGCTCTACCTGAAGATCCATCTGGACCTGTTGATTTGTACACCTGAGTGAAACAGAGACAGGTGAGGTCAAACTAGCTGAATATTCTCTACACTAAATATACCTGCTTTTAAATATTATCTTAAACAGCTATAAAACAAAGTCGGTTGTGTTGTGGGAAAAAGGCTTGTGGTTACTGACTGAGTGTCGTTTAGCAGGGCTGCACATAAATAAACAAAAAATAAAACAGGAAAGACGAGGCATACTTGGCAACATCCATCCAGCTGCTCGTGTTAACTAACTAAATAAGCTATCTTAAGAGGAAGAATGTTTTTGCGCTCTGGCTTTTTACAGTAGCTTGTACTGATAGTGTATTTGCTTAGTTCACTTTAGAGGTGCCGTTGTGGTAAAGAGAAATATATGCCATAAAACAATGACAAAATAAACACAAAATAAAAATGGATTTAAGGCTGACTTGACTTAATAAAAGAGCAATAAACTTTAAATGTACAGCCACTGTCAGTGTGGGTTTTTATATTTAAAGGTCCCATATTATATGCTCATTTTTAGGTCCATAGTCATGTTTTGGGTTTCTCCTACAACATGTTTACTTTACAAACAGACTAACAAACATACATAAAAGCCAGACTTGACTGAAATAAATACAAAATTAAGCCTATTACATAAACAGACAGGAAAAATGGCCAAGAATAACAAAACATGGTGCAGTGTGGACATCAGCTAATAGATGGTGAATTAAGGTGCCCAACTATTGGGCCCCAAATAATCCCAGAGACTAGTTCCCTGAGCCATCTAGAGAAATGGGGAGCACTGTTTACATGCTTGAATGTAAACATGTTTTTCTCAAACTGTCAGCCTGAATATACCTGTATTCACCCTCTGTCGGTGTGTCTGGGTCATTGGCATCTGCACTGTCTGTGCCTCTGCACCGTCATCACAGCAGGGGGAATGATTGTAATGGCTCTTTCTATCCTTGTAGGACGCATTCATACTGGCGCTATTTGGTCTGCTTTAAGAAAACCCTGGTCTGCTTCCATGGATAGTTCGGTTCGTTTGGAGTGGTGTGAACGCTCATTCGAACTCTGGTGCGGACCAAACAAGCGAACCCTGGTCCGCTTGAAAACTGGAGGTCTCGGCTCACTTGCAAGTGAACCCTGGTGCAGTTCGCTTACAGTGGGAAATGCAAACGGACTATCCAGTGAAACAAAACAAAGCCAACAGTGCGAATAGGGAGAATCAGAGGTTGGAAAATGTCTCGTGGGCAGATGTGGAGTAGTGAGGAGGTGCAGGCGCTTACTGATATATGGTCAGAGGACTATAAATTGCAGTTATCAAGCTGGCTGAAGGGGATTTTTTCAGTCCTGGCCAATCGATGAGCCAGGTTTTCTTCTTCCTCATGTTTTTTTTTTTTTTCTGGTCAGTGGTCGTTTCGGGCAATACTGCCCGCAAACGAGCAGCTGTTGTAACTGCGTGATGTTGTCCAGATGGTTTGGTCCACTTTAAAAAGTGCAGTGTGAAAGTGAACCGAACCAAATGAAGGTGTGAAATTTCTCGGCATTCCCCGCCCAATCGAACCGAGTCCCCCAGACTGTCCTGGTGTGAATAGACTGTTTCACTGGAACTGCATTGCCAGGCAACAGCTCAAGTCCCTGTTTACTTCCTGTCAGCTCATGTCCTTCACATACCAAACAAAACATTCAAATAGCAAATACAAAGAGATTCATTTAGAGTGTTTATGTTTTCAAGTTTGAGACGATATGTATAGCAAAGTTGTGACATCAATGGCTCATTTAAAGGCCATTTCTGAATACAGACTGTGAACATTTCTCTATGGATTGAGCATTTTGATACTCTTTTAGTATTTATATATCATCTATACCTGCTTTATGCTAAAAAGACATTGAAATGTGACTTTTACAATATGGGACCTTTAATTTTGAGTCACGTTCTGTGATCACATACTGAAACATAGTCACTGAAAATGACAGCTTTCATAGCGTATTGTCTATTTGTATGCCAGCATCTGACAAAGCTGACATCAAAACATCCGAATCAAAACTTGAATTGTATTCTGTTGATAATCTCACATTACATCAGTGGTTTAAAAGATTTAACTAGGCAGCTTGTTATTTAATTTTGAGCTTCAGTCGCAGCATAACTGATGAGCTCCTTCCTGTTAAACAACTTTGTTTGATCTCATTTTAAAAACATTTCTAATCCATACATGAAAGAGTTTCCACTGATTTGAATTAATCATAAAAGATTAGCAGCATCAATGTGGTGTTTCATGGTAAGATGGATGGCAGCTGCTTGTAGAAATTAAGACACATCTGTGTTATAGGATTTTCATCTGACAGTCTAGGAAGTAACTTGAGGTCACACAGACTAAACTGCAGATATTAATTAATTGAAATATTATCCACATCTTTTCTCTGATCTATTCAACAGTGCATTACTTCTGGTGGTTGCAGTAAACACTTCACCAGCACAGGAAGCAACTGAAACCCATTATAGATTAAAAGTGGTGTTTAGCGTAGCATTGAGTCTTGGTGCATGCTGTTGCTAGCAGATGTGTGACTGTGACCACTGGACAGGCAGCCGCAGTGTTAGTGGTGTATCCATCTCATTATACATTTAATATAACGTCATGGTCATTTCATGGACCAGGAAACAGCGACTGACTGGTGATTAATTTTTACACTAAATGGATTTCTACAGTCAGAGGCAGGAAGCACAGCTCTGGGTTGTCTGAGGACGCACTATAACTACTTGTTGTGCTGTTGACAGCTAATTAGGATATTTACAAAAGCTTTTCTGTAAGTGCAACTTTTTAAATCACAGCTGTCAAACATTTTAAATGTTTTCTGAGAATATTCACTTGCTGTATATTTATCTTTTATCAGAGATGGTGGAAATACTTCTAATAAAAGACTGTCAATGGTGATATTCAGTGACTTAATATAAATCATCCTGGACTGACTAAACCTCCAGTGTAGCTGTGATAAAACTGTTATCAGATTATATCCCTGGAGCTTTAGGTCAGTAGCATTAAACATTGAGTAAATATGAACACTGCTCAGCTGTTTGCCAATGGTATGAAGTGTTTATTCTTGAGGAGGGTGCTGCCTGCCGTTCACCAACATTAGTCATTACTCGGATTTCTGTTGCGACATTCATAAGAAGCCTTTGTTACAAGAGAGTTACTTAATGGTGTGGGAATGCACTTAAACCCCTAATTAGGTAGCTAGAAATACATGCAGCACACATGGACACAAGGAAATGTTAAGTTAGAGGTGCAGAGCGTAAAATCCACGTGTCTTTTTACTGAATGAAAGAAATCCATACAATTCTGGTGCAGGCCTTCGTTCAAAGTCGACTGAACTTACCACTCTTTTTTCTCTGAAGTCTATCCCAACTGTAGTGATGAACTTGGAGTTAAACTTGCAGTCTGTGTATTGGTAGAGGAAGCTCGTTTTTCCCACGCCGGAGTCACCGAGGGCTAGGAATTTGATGAGGTAATCATAGTCCCCATCAGACATAGTGAGTGCCTAATTTCTGAAACATGCAAAACAACTCAGTCAGACAACAATCACACTATTTGGCAAAGACATAAATGACAAAATTAAAGTGGTATTTGTTTTTGCCCCCTCAATGACACAGTGAAGACGGCGACATTGTGAAGCTATGACAGAAGGATCACGTCCATGGTGACAAAAACTCACACACTAGTCTACTTCACCCAAATCATACAAACATCAAGGATGCTTAAAATGCCCAAAGCACTTCAAAACACATAATTGAGCCACACTGTCATATGGGGTGACAAAATCCCTCATCACAAAGTACACAGGCACTGTAGTTTATTTTAACTCAATCCTCCATACACGTTTTTGCTGCTGTACACACTCACTAGCATGCCAAATGTGTATTCATCCACCACTAAAAATAGTCCCCAACAAATGCACTATTTACTCTTGTTTGAGCAACATTTGCTAAAAAACCCAAACCCCAGCTGTTTAAGAAAATTAGTGAGCCTTTTTTGACAGTTAAATTATATTTTTTTGGCCAATTTTTAAGCCTTCAGACAGAGATGGGAAGTTGGAAAGTCTAAAAAATGTTGGTTTTAGTATTTTCATGGGATTTGTTGACAATAAAAAACACCAGACTCATCCTTTTGTCTAGGTAAGAGTAAAAAAAATATCAGTGTGTTACATAAACGTTTTCTAAAGAGCAATGACGTACATCGAGGAACTTTTGAAAGCACTATATGACATAATGTCATGTCTCAAAACTCAACTAACCAATGAGAGTGATAGCAGGCTGAGTCGTCCTGCCCTAACAGGTGCAACAAAACTAACAGGAGAGGCAAGACGATGTCGTGCAAGTCCAGTTTGTACAGTATGTAACCACACCATCCTGAGAGGAGGTCTAATCAGGTGTGGAAACATCTGTGTGGGTGGATGATAGCGTCAGGGCTTTAAGATCTGTCTCTCAAGTTGGTAGAGATCATTTAGGCAAAACATCTAATACTATGTTCGATAAACAATATAATTTTGAGTTCTTCCACAGAGTGAAGGTGATGCACATCGGAGGGACTTATTCCCTCAGTCTGCTTATGCCATTATGTCAACCCCGCACGGGGGTTTTGTCTGTCGTCTTTCCAGTCCAACTGGTTAATTCAACAGGATGCAAATTAAATTGAATGAGACTACTACTACGGCTACTATCACCTCTACATGAATTCTGTCGCCACTCTAGTTCCTGCTAACAGCCAAAAAACCATTGCTAAAACACATCTGTCTGCTAGTTTTCTGATGTACAGTTGCACAAGAACACCATTTCCTAATATTTTATGTAACCACAACACTACAAAAACTGGAAATTGCTCACACCATTTTGAAAAATGGCAATGCACTTTTTCCCTTTTAATCTGGGGCGTTGGTACCAATGGATAACTTAAGTCGTCTCATTTTATATGATACTAATATCTTCAATGTAGCTTTAAAACTGAGCCTGCCTGGCTCCTCATCTTTGCAACGTTCAGCTTTGATTGTCGTCATTCTTTTTTGAGCCCCTGATTTTTGGTGAGGCGTTCCTAAGTTAGTCACGCTGCAGTTTGTTTTATATCTTTACATTAGCAGCACTTGTGTGTTCTGCACATGTAACTTTCGCAATAACTGCAGCGGGTGGGGTTTCAGATGACAAATTTAAAATGTGCTTTAAAAATAACAAAACATTTTTTTTACCATGTACATACATATAAGTTGTATGGTCAGTAAAGTGATGTAAAGTCATGTGCTTGATCTCATGAATGCACCCTGAGGTGAAGGAAAATAAAATGATTCTCCCTGAGATTGTTTTTTTTTTTTTTGGACTTCAAGTGTAAATAATATGCTTATGTGCACAAAGACAGCATAAAATAGAGCTTGTTTATCAGAAAAAAGTGCCAAGGGAGATCCCCCACACCCTCCCACAGAGGTGCGGCCTAAGCTCCGGATGTCCTCAAATCCTAAACGCCCCTGCGCATACCTGACCTGCACAAGGCTGCTATGCCTTGATTTGCCTCTTGGCAAAGATGTGTGAGAACAATACACGCCAAAAGGTTGAAAACAGGCAATTCATTTATTTTCCATCCTGATAAATATTACTAATATTTGTTTAATAACTCATCCCTGTCTCTTTGTAAAAGCTGAGTATCCCTCGACTAAGACTATAGCGGTACATATTTTCCTACACAATGAGAAATAGAAGCGCACCATAATATCTGCTGGATGAAACATTTTCACTTGACACGGTCGACTAATTCCAGTCCAAACATTTAAAAGAAAGCAAGGATGTATCATATGACCAGCTCGTACAAAAGTCTTCAGACGAGTTTTACATTCTTTCACTGTAACCCCCGCTGAACCCTTCATCTGGAGCCATAAGCAGCTTAAGGTCTCGTGCAAAGTCAGGATCCATGATGAATGCACTGTGGAGATGGTAACCACGAGCACTGATGGGGCTATAAATGGTGAGCAAACACCGCCGAGCCCCTGAACTCTGAAGTGTACATTCCTGCATGTGGGCCTGTATTTACTCAGGTAGGTTAAAAGTTATAAATTAGGTTTTAGTTTAGTCTTTACTGGTGAGTCTTCATCGTATGGTTTACTCTGTTGTAAAGCACTTTATAACAGTTTTCAAAAATGCTTTACATATCTATTTTTATCTCCCTCTACAAGGCAAGGCAACCATCAAACACACGCAGTTCAGATTCCTACACCACTCTGTTATCAATAAAAATAAATAAGATGTAGCTATTATTGAGTGGTGAAACCCACAGAGAACTGTAACTTGCTTCATTTTGGTCTGTAAAAATCAGGTTTTTCAGATCACAACATTCCCACCTTTACATTTTCAAATGAGCCAGATGGTTAATTCGCTAAAAACTTACAACTTCCTAAGGCATCTTATCTTTCATGACACCACCTTCCTCTTATCGTGCACTCAGAAGGCCCACTGATGCACTTACATCTGGTTGTTAGGTACAACTAGCTATAATCATCACAGGTTTAGGTGAGGGTCCTGGTATTATGCATGCATCAAAGGAATGGCAACTCATTAATGGAACTGATTCATCATTTATGTTACTAGTAACATCTGTCATGTCATAGAAAGTCAAAGCGTCTGCTGTGGAAACAATTATTCTGACTGCTTGTAATTTCTTTTACTACTCAACTCACTGACATTATTATTGAATACCCTTCACAAAACTTGAGTCAGTATTGGATTTCTGTTTCAATGAAAACAGGTCACAGCATGACAAGCAAAACCACACTGCTAGAGATGGCCTACAGATTATGTCAGCAAATTTCTGCAGACTATTATCAGGCTCATCAGATGACTTCTCACTGAGCCCCAAATGCAAACACGAAATGGTATAATCTCACGTTGACAAGCGACTGTTATAATGTAAAGAAAGCAAATGTTCATGCATATTATGTCTAGTGCACAAAGCTGTGCAAAAAACGAAACGTTTAAGGCCATTCCCCAGCCATGTTTGCCAGTCCTATCAAAACCATGAAAAGGAAGTGAGCTCAGATGGCAGAGTACGATCTTCCGTTGTGTCAGGCAAGAAAACAGCGAGTGCAGTAAACAAATAGAAAGAACAAGAAGTCTTATCTTAATTGCCGCCTTACATAAACCTTTCTGAAACAACCATGTCCCTAACAGGCGTCTTCTACTGGATGTCTCCTAATGAAACATAATGACGCTGGTTTGACATCAAAGGGCTGACATTAAGAAAGCAAGAAGAAGAAGACCTTTCTAAGATTCCATCGCTGCCTGTGGTTGAGTGGTCTCCCAATTACCATCTTAATGCATCAGCTTTCTGTAACTATCTTTTATGCCTTAGAAGTAATCTAAGTTAAGCTAATTCGGGTTAAGAGGAAATAACAGTGGACAGTCAGTGTCATGTTTCCCAAAACCTTTTAACAGCAAACAAACAAGGCCCTGTTGTACTACCACATTACGACATCTCGTAATACATTACCCCCTTAATAAGAGAGGGCCTCACAAGCAGCAGATAAATGGCAGTCTTACACTGAGTGTGACGCTTAACTTAACCAAATTTAGTGGTGATGGGTTATCAATTATTCTGACATATGCTCTGGGAGGATGGATTGGAGATGTGTTTATCATTCTTAATTGATAAGAGATACACCAATATATGGGCATATTGAGTCTATCAGTCAATAGAGTTCTGCAGGGATGATGTTTTTTTGTAGGCTGGCCTGGAAGTTAGCACTGCACTGGTTCCCTTAATAAGAAGCCAATAAAATTTTGGGATGACTGCAGAAAATAAGCTCTACAACAAAAATTTATGGTGCACACATTTTGCTCACCAAGATAATCTTCACAAATGAACAACACTTTTATGATTTTTGAAGCTTAAATGCAATCGCCAGAGGTGAAAAGCTAATGTTAGAATATAAACGAACCACACTACAGTCGCATGACTTCAACATCGCCAACACAACAAGGCTGTAAAGGTGCGATGTCGTCCTGTAGTCTCATGTAGCCACTTGTTAGTGTCCGCCTTTTTTAAGACATGTAAAAGCTTCAAATTTAATTAGTGGGGTATTTTATGACGAACTCTCTTAAACATGTGTTAACCACAGACCTTATTTCAGGCATCTAACCAAAAACCATTCAAATAACCCATTGACTTGGAGTACAAAAATGCCCACTCATTTCTGCATTTTAGGACTCATTCCCCCATCACACTTTATCAGCTTTACTAAGAAAAATCAGTATCTTGTATTTTTTTAGTGCCCTTGGTGGAACCAATATTTTTTGAGTTTTCTCATTAATGGGAATCATTTGACAAACACAGTCTGTTAGCTGACAGAGAAACTATCTATGACGGCAGTAGTATCCTCAGAATTTATTTGACAGCGCACAGTGATTGAGTTAATGTAACTGGTGGAAGCACGTGAATTTGACGATAATATTGAAAAAGAAACTGTATTTAATGTGGGTTGGTCACGTCTGACTGATACCAGATCCACTTATTAAGGTCAGTATCAGTGCCGATGATCAATCCGTGTATCAGATTAGTGCATCCAAGGCTGTAACCGATCAAAGCAGTCAACTGCCATACGACCGGGAAAAAGCTTCACACTCACCAAATGGCAATCAGATCAGGCAATTAAATTATTGTGGGCTGCTGTGGCTCAGGATGTGAGCGGGTCGACTCCTGATCAGAAGATTGGTGGTTTGATACCTGGCTCCTCCAGTCTGCTCGTTGAAGTATCATTGGGCAAGACACTGAACCCCAAATTGCTCTTTATAGCTGTGCCATCGCTGTGTGACTGCATGCATCTGCAGGTGTCTAGGTTAAAAACTGTTTTGCAGGTGGCGCCTCGTATGGTAGCTTCAACCACTGGTGTGTGAATGTGTGTGTGAATGAGTGTATGTGACTGTGGTGTAAAAGCACTTTCAGTGGTTGCAAGACTAAAAAGGTGCTACACAAGTACAAGTCCCTTTACCAAAAATAACTGTTTGCCGCTACTGTATGTGCCATTTAAGATAAACTGTTACAGTAGGAGCCTTAAACAGCTGCACTATTACACAATGTTGAGCCCCCCTGTTGTAGAGGGGCCCTTAGTTAAAATCTAGTTACAAGACCTTTATTATTTCAGTATATAATGTGGTTACATGGTCCATTTTATTTTAAAAATGTGTGCCTCCTTATTTTACCACAAACTAATTACCAACTAATGCATTTACAGTGTGTTAAAAGTGGGAAAAACTGGATCAAAAGGTACCCACATTGCATTTTTGCCCTGAGGCACCATTGTGGCTTGATCTGGCCCTGAGTGCATCACTATTACAAACTGAATAAAAGTAAAATGGTCTTGTTTTTTCAAGCATCTTAATTACTTTAGTATGTGGATGTCTGAAAACGTTAACCTGTGTTGCACCTGCATATGCACTACTTCATGAATAAAATCTGGGTCTGATACAAGTGTGAGAAAATACTGGATGCCGTGTTGTCTTCAAAAAATTGTCTTTTTATGGGGACGTAGGACTACACAGTGTTGTATTGTCTTAATCACAATAACAGGACTGGTCTAATTTATTTTCAGACATTTTGACAGGACTTAAGTCACTATTTAAGTTGATTAGATCTGTTACATGATTGTTTTAGAAACTCTTTATGATTTAATAATTGCATTACTGTTAAATTCTGATTTTGCGGCATGTTTGTCTTCTGTCTTGTGTTGTTATTTTTACATTCTTAGGCCAGGACTCTCTTTAAAGAGCTTCTTAATCTCAATGAACGCCTTCCTATTTAGATAAAGTTTAAATAAACTTTTATCTACATCAGTATCTGCTGGAATTTTCTCCTGCACTGGGAGTTAACCCAGTAGCTGTGTTTGTCAGACCAAATACTACCACCCATGCATACCAGCAAACAAAATGCTGCTTTAATCATTTGTCAGAGAGAAGTGGAAGACCCACCCTGGGCAGCTGTCCAACACACAGGCCAGCTCCTTAGGAAAATCCGGATATGCACATACCATAAACTTGAAAGGGTGCAGCACTATTGTGATGTACAGCTCAGAATAAAATCAAATGATTAGATATAGACACCATGTTTCTTTAAGACTCCTGGCTGCCAGAGCTGGGGACTATCTGGTCATTAAAATAGCTTGTGGGGAGTTATCTGCAGCAGGCAGTGTGAGGCACATAAAACTTTATCAAATCGATTAACCGACACAAATACAACAATATAATGACCCTCAGCTGGTCCTCATGTGGCCGTCAGTGGTGGTCAGGAGGCCTGTTGGGCAAATATAACCCCTTTTGTTTTACTTAGGAGACTAAATAGGATGCCAACTTTCCAGCGTCCTCTGTCAGCCAACATATGGATCCAAACTTGTCTAAACACTGTGATAAATATTAATAACACGACCTTTTTGGAGGACATGTTTTCTTGCATGTATGGTTATTGAGCAAG
The DNA here is from genome assembly GCF_041903045.1 of Epinephelus lanceolatus. Taxonomy (NCBI): domain Eukaryota; kingdom Metazoa; phylum Chordata; class Actinopteri; order Perciformes; family Serranidae; genus Epinephelus; species Epinephelus lanceolatus. Next base: position 26,715,823 of record NC_135735.1, on the reverse strand, counting down.
TGTTGAAGAAGCTAACAACTGTGAGAGGAGGCAGGTGTCAAAATGTGTCCCAAAGCCAGCTCTCTCTTGTGTGGAGGTACATTTAACAAGTTCCTCAGCAGGCAGAAAGCCTGTAACTAACGCAGATAACCGAGTGAATCAAAGTTAAAATAAAACTTTCCAGCCCCTCGCTAACTGCTGACAGATGCTACAGACGGATTTGTTCGACTGACATTTCCTGAAAACCCTCAAATGTTCACATACTCACCAGCCCCGGGGCGTTGCTGCTGCGCACTGAGTCCTGGTGTTAGTGAAAGTGTTTAAAAGTCACCGGTGAAGACTTTACCGAGAGGTGAATAAAGGATAACGTTACTTTCTGTGGGCCATTAGTTGACATGAGCTTCATTAACAGTGAACACCTCCTGTAGTCTCCGTGGTTGTAGAGAAACAGCTCCTCCTCACGGAACCAGCGGCCGTTTCATGATTCACAGCTAACAGTTAGCTAACTGAAGAGGAAACACCAGCCGTTAACGTTACACCCCCGGAGGCGGAACACGGAGGCTGCTCAGGGTAGACTGACTATACTCACTTTTTTCCACTTCATGCTGCATACCTCTACTCCAATACGAGATTTTAAATGGAAATATATACTACATTTACTCGACAGCTCGTTATCACCAGCATGGGCGAATTTAGAGACAGTGAGTCCCTGGGCACAGATATGTAAAGGGCTCCACCACCTCTCTTACAGAGGACACACACACACACACACACACACAGAGTAAATGTGGTGGTTTCATGCCTCTTTTAGTTGTTATGCATCTTTTGGTGGTTTTGTGTCTCTTTGTGGGTTTTTTCTTTTCAGAATCAGCTTTATTTGCCAAGTACATGTGTACATACAAGGAATTTGACTCCGGTAGACTTGCTCTCAGTGTACCAGAATTGACATAAGTACTCAAAATTTAGTCAAGATGTGGAATATACAGAAATATACAAAATACAAAAAATATACAAATATACAAGGATGCAAGTGTTGTTTGTCCTGCCACTCTGTGACTGTTACTGTACATTCACACCAACACTGACCAGAGCTTCCAAAATGGCGGAAGTCATTCATTTTCAATGAGAGCCTGGTGAATTGGGCGACCTTGTCATCAGCCGCGCATCTTGGGCGTCCAAAGCAACTGTACCAGTCCGGAGGGGAGTTAAAACTTGTTTAACTTTATGGTAATAAGCTCTGATGCGGTTTGGCGACAACCAATCAGAATGCTGACATGCTTTGATGAAGCGGGTCCCAGAGAACAAGCCATGTAACTTTGGTTCCTACAGCACACTTGTTCTGACAATGGATATCAAGAAGTTTATTACTTGCGTTCGCGCCCACTCAGTCCTTTATAATGTGTCGCTGCTCGGTTACAGAGACCAAAATAAAGAGAATGAGGCTTGGGACCATGTCGCGGAGGTACTTGGTTGGTCTGGTGAGTTTTAAAGTGTGTAATGTTAGTAATGGAGGAGAGAATTGCAGGCTAATGTTGTGACATAGCATGCAAGTCTTCCTTGCTTGGTTTGACTGGGATGACGCTATCTGTTTTCATTGACCAAACATAACTTTTTGTATCCCAACTATGGGCTTTTTGACTGGACAACAGCAAGCAGCAACTACGCTGCTTTCAAGCCAGTAGTTTGCTTTGCGGCTCCTTTAAATTGACAAGCACGATCGAACACTCCAATGATTCATGTGATGAGCAACTAGAGCACCAAAGCTGCCACAAATATTTTTGACAGTCATGCTTCTTGGGCGTCCGCAAGAGACTTTGCCTCTTTGGAAGCTTCTGGTTTGAACATACAGTTAGGAGTGGTCAGAGCGGTCCTGGGGGAAGAAACTGTCTTTGTGATGGGTAGTTTTGGTGAAAAGTGTTCTGTAGCGCCTACCGGAGGGGAGGAGTTTAAACAGTTTGTGTCTGGGGTCTACAGTGATGTTTCCTGCCCGTTTCCTGACCCTTGACTGGTACAGGTCCTGGCTGGAGGGAAGATCAGTCCCAATAATCCTCTCTGCACACCTGATTGTCCGTTTCAGTCTGTTCCTGTCCAGTTTGGTGGCAGATCCAAACCAGACGGTGATGGATGTGCAGAGAACGGACTAGATTATGGCTGTGTAGAAAGTGATCAGTAGTTCCCGAGTACCCCTTTTCTTATACCCCTTTTCCTCCAAAATTAGTCCCACTCAAAGCTATAGACCAGCAATACTCAACTTATGGCCCACTGGCCAAATCTGGCTCCTGATAGAGTGCTGGGTGGCCCCCCAACCATTTTCTTTTTTCTATATCCTCCTGAAACCCTGTGTCCTCATATGAGGACAGCACATTTTGGGTTTACTGCACTTTATACTTTACTTTATTAGACTTGTTGTCCTCGTTCGTGGACACTTTTTGTGCCATCTAGTGAAAGTAAGAGCACAACACACCAATCCATGTAATTTTAGAGTTCTGGCTATAAGGGTGACATATGCAATCCAATTTGACTGTACCTTAGGGAGATTATTGTCTTCACACTGAATACCAAAAATGGCTGTAAGAGAATTTGGATGAATTATTCTTCCAAGTAGTTTTGAAAGGCCTTCAAAAATGGAGAACCAGTAACCCAAGAGACCTGAGCAAGATAAAAATGTATTGTTGCAGGTGAATGTATTCATCTACTACAAGAATCATTAACTGTGGGGTACATCTTTGAGATTCTAGAGAACATATCTGACCATTCAGCATCTGTAAATTGTAAATTCAGATCACTCTGCCACACCTCTCTCAATGCATCAAGAGTTGTTTGTAAAGATGCGAGTTTCAAATACATAACAGATGATATGCCTTTGAGACATGGAGGTTTTGGAAACAGGATATCTAGATGCTGCTTTTCAGGGATTGATGGAAATTACCCTGTATGGTTACTGGCCCAATCTTGAACTCCCCCAACCATTTTCTATTTGACGATGAAAATAAATTGATTCACCCTGGGATTTTTTTTAATGTTTAATATGTATACAGTGCCAGAGTCAATAAAACAGCATAAAAATAGAGCTTGTTAGTCAGAAAAAGTGTTAGATGAGCATCCCCCGGACTCCCCAACAGAGATTTGGTGTATGCCCAAGTGTCCTCAGTTCCTAGAAACACCCCAGTGCACACCTGACCAGTGCAGGGCTGCTGCGTCTGGTCCCTGGCCTTCTATAATTTTGTAGAAGTGGCTGTGTACATGGTCCTGCAGCAAATGAGTACACCTTTCTGTTTTTGTTTTTCCTTTTTGTCACGTTTCACATCACAGCTGGTTGGAAAATAGGTTAGTAAACAATAGAAAGCAGCATAGAGACCAGTAAAAATGTTACAGGGGTTACTTATTTTATATATCTTTTAATTATTTAGGCTCTTTTAAAAAAGACAGACTGTATTCTGTGGTGGCATGTTATTGCAGCTCACAGGTATTTGGGCTTAAGTTAGCGCATTCACCCAGGTGTTGTGTTTCAATCAATGGTGATCAGTGCTGGATCCAATTAATACCTGTGACTACTGCAGAGTCATTTGACCTGAAATGAATGCGGAGTGTAACCTTTCTGATTAATTTGACAGCACTTTTAGTCATGTTTGATGATACATTTGGGCTTGAAGCTATTCTGATTATGCTTGTTTGATTCACAAAGCCAATATGCAGCAAAATGAATTACTTCATTTATTTAATAAAGTACATTCAACATACAGCATTAAGGGTAGCTGTAAGGCAAAAAGACTTGAGCAATTTCTTCCCTTTGTAAGCTTTGGAAATTAAAACAGATGTATAATGAAACTTTGACACACATCATTTAGAAACAGATGATTATTCAGGAGGTCAAACTGTTAAATACTTTATTTTGTACATTAACAATCACACAAAGAACACAAAAGGCCTGAATGTATCCATGCTGGTCTTGTCTTTACATCAGCCCCCAGCTGTGACAGTCCAGCAGCCTCTGTCGTAGTTCTCCTGGCTTCCATCTGTGACGTGTTTCCTGGGAGTGATGAACTATGTTAGTCTGTTTCATTCTGTTTCTTTGGCACATCCTGGTTTTGTTCAGACGTGTTCAGCTGAGGCTCAAAAACAGGTCTGTAGATATAAATACCACCAACGACTCCGAGCAGTGTTGCAAAGGCAATCTGTGTGAAGGGAAGTCTTCTTCGAAACATGACTTCTTGTAATAAGGAATCCTACTGTTGTTAAGACACAAGATGATTCTGGAAGAAGAGCAAAGTGGTGTCATCTCAAGACTCTTTGTCTGGACATTTTGAATTATCTCCCCTTTTTTTATCAGCTCTGTTGAATGTTACATGTTCTTGCAAAATTTTAAGCATAACTTCCAGCGTGGATGTTGTTTGCTACCCAGTGTGTACAGTGCAAGCTAACTGCTGTGTTGCTGGGTGTGCTGGGCCAATGTTAGTGCCCTAATAACATATTCAGAGCCACCACTTGGTATTTCTGTATACATTGTGTGAGTGGAGGTTGATTTTCATGTAACATCATCCTCAGAGATTCAGATAGTTTAATCAGAATTTACTCGATAGAGCAATTAGACTGCCAAAGCATTGTGTTTTATGGTAATTTAAACTACTGCGCAATACAAAAGTGATATTTTCCGTGACATTAAAACTATTGGCACTGAAAATTTTCAAGACATTTTAACGAGTCTTATTTTGAAAAACCCAGACCGGGCGGATATCGGACACAGTGTCTGCTAGCTTGACGGTTTCCTAGCCGTTAGCTAAACACAACTCAACCATGACATATTAGCTGGTTTTGAGAAGATTCTCTGGAACATTAATAACTCACCGATGAAGCGGTTTATTCGATGTGTCTTCAAACACCAAACACAGACAGGCAGAAAGACACAGACGTGTAAACACAGGATACAACTACAAGGACATGGTGGTGTAATGTGCAGTGCAGAAGCTGCCAAGCATTCTTCTTCTACTCTAAAATCCGGACAAACAGGAAAAAGCTTCAGTCCGCCACCTAGCGGAGTGTGTGGTAACCTGCAATGAGCACATTTACCTGAACGACATTAGAAAGACTTGGGTAATTGACTACGGATGAAAGATATAAACTAAAATACCAGTGGTAAGATAAAATGACTACATTTACAAAGTCATCATTATGAAATGCCCTTTTTAAATCCTTTATTTAGTCGTTTTGTAACTTTTGTAAAATATGGACGACTATCTCAATATTCATTCAGTATCACAATTGTGACTTAGTCAAATACTCTGACCTCAGAATGCTTTAATTCTTACCCAGACAGCCATAATTAATTTATACTGTCTCATGAATAGTGGTGGTTTAAAGTGAATGAAGTGGTGACTTTTTGTATCTACAGTTCTTTTGTCAATATACTTATTCATTTTCACTTTTAAACAAGTAGAAGATAGATACATAAAGAAATCCAAAGGTAGAGAAAGGTAGAGACAAAACAATAGAAAAAACTAACCAAAACTAACCACCCCGAAATCTAACATCCAATGTGCAAAATGATCATTCAAGAAAATCCCTACAGCATGACAGTAAAGACACCAGGCTCTACATACTTCAGGAGGGGTTCCCAAATTTTGTAATACTAGTCTGTTATTTAATGTAATATACAAGTAAGGCACTAAATCAACAAGCGCTGTCTGTCGGCCTTAACAGTTGGTACTTTTTCATTAATGAGCTGCAAGAAAATGTTCTTGCTCACAGCATGGGTAAGAATTCAGTACAATCAAGTTAAAATTATGTATTCTTTTAATTATTTTCATTTCAGTTTCTTTTCAAAGAATAAAATAATCTGAATTTAAGACATAAAATAGTCCAAGTTACCTTTAAATGTAGTTCTAGAATATAAAGATGAAATACAAACAAGGTAGTATAAATTTGTGGAGATGGTATTGCAGAAGAATATACTGAATGTAAACAGGAATACAGTAAATGTATTTAAGTCATGGATGGATTACTGAATGGACTTAACTGGGACAGGCTCAGGGGCCCAAAGTATCAGGGGCCCCACTGGCATCCACCTGCAAAATATCACCCAAAGAGACACAAACCAGCGACACAAAGAGATTCATAACAACTATTAAAGGGGACAAACAAACTACAAAGACACATGAAATTACCACTGAGACAGACAATTACAACGAAGGGACAGAAAGCAGCTACAAAGAGACACACAATGACAACAAAGAGGCAAAAATCACAGAGAGATGCGTAGCAACTACATGTCTGTGCCCAGGACCTGTTGTCTTTATCAATTTATCATTAATTTATTTTTCACTGTGTTAAATGGGCCTTCTTATATGTCTAATATAGGCAGAAAATCAACCACATACTTAATACGTGTTGTAGAGCTTTTACTCTGAAATCGTAAACAACACTCCACCGGAAGTAGGTATGAGTGCGGAAGTGCAGTCAAAACGAGTGAGCACAGTTTAATCTGTGCTAACTGATATTAAAATAAATTAACTGTCATTTAGTTTAAAATTTAAAAGTTTACCAGTGCTGGTTATTTGAACGGAAAGATTGTGCAGGTTGTAGCACGTGACCCAAAACCTTTAGCTCACGTTAATTTCGTATATTTGAAGTTGATGTGTTGAAGAGTTGAATCAGCTTCAGACTGATCAGACCACAGTTACATCCCAACAGGTGTACTGTGCTGGCAGCAGACAGACAACATGTCCTGATGGAGAACATCCGACCACGTCTGAAATTTGGGAATAAAGTCGAAGATGTGAAACTGAGGAAACGAAGATCCCAACTGTACTCAAAGGAAGATAACAGTCCTCTCAATGACGGTGAGGTCCTTATGTGTGAGATTTAAAATAATGGGGACCAAACAACTGCGATGATGACAATAAATCAGTAACATAATTGATATGAAGTGGTTTTTATTTCCCAGGTGTGCTGAGGACCAGAGTTGCAGTGTTTGCTGTGGTGTTCAGACTGATTAACTGCTTCCTGGTTCAGACCAGCTTTGTCCCTGATGAGTACTGGCAGTCTCTGGAGGTCTCCCATCGTATGGTCTTCAAATATCCTTTGACATACATTATCATCTGCAACTGTGTGACTCAGCTACAGTGTAGTATTATTATTGTTGTTGTTATTATTATTATTATTATTATTATTATTATTATCATAATCAGCAACAGACAGTTACAGTTTGGTAAGGTTGCTATAAGGAGAAACTTTATTGTGGGTTAATGTGATTTTTTTTCTCAATAATTTATTCTAACCACCGTAAACTTCAATTAATAACCCAGACAATTATTTGATTAAATTACTGAAATCAACAGAACTATATCTGGGACAGGCTTCAATATGGGACAGGCCTTTAATTCTTTACACACAAAACTGTTGCTCAGCAAAATAGGAAATGCAATCAACTTGTTTCATTTAAACCAGTATGAATATTACTTGTTTAAAAATGAGGCTTCAGATATTTCAGATATGAATCATTCATTTAATCTAGCTCCGACAGACAGAGCATCAGAGAGAGAGTGAGGTACAGCACTCGAGGATTACGGCACCTGGCATACGGACAGAACGCCACTTTATCCTGTTAAAACAATACTTACAACTAAAATTGATTTTTATGAAAAGCCCTTTTGATTCTTTTGATCTGAGGACCCTTACGGACCAAAGGAATATGATTAATCTAATAATCTAATCTAGGAATGGACACATAATTTGAGGTAGCCACCAGCTGGCTTTTATACATCCAAAGAATTTCTATAAAAAAATGAAATGCTTGACCAGGCCTCTAATTGAAACAGGTGTTTATTTATCAAAATGTGCAGCCACACCTGGTGGGTAAAAGGGACTGGTCATTTAATTTGGGCTAGGCTTTAAATTAAAGTTCTACGGTAATTCTAAATTTCTGATAAATAATAATCAGTGGCCATAAAATTGTTACTCTATTATTCTGTGCTGTTCCAACCTTAACAGTGAGACCTATGGGTACCTGACCTGGGAATGGAAGGCAGGAATAAGAGGATTCACCTATCCGCTCTTCTTTGCATTCATATACAAGATATTATACTTCATAAACTACGACTCAGTCTATCTCCTGGCAAGTTTACGTATTTTATATTCAGATAACTTTCATATTGGCACGACTTTGACCACATACATTTCCTATCGTCACTTTGTTTCTCTAATCCTGGTCTCGTTGGTTCTGCAGATATGGCTTCCACGTATAACTCAAGCGCTCCTGGCTGCAGCTGCAGATGTGAAATTCTTCTTCCTCATCCGAACGTTGGAAAGTCGTGACGTTGCAAAATGGACTGTAAGGAGTTTCCAGTTCATTCTCCAGACAGGCCTTTATATCCCCAAGGTTTCAAGCTGTCTCAGTTCTCTAGTCACCTAACATACACGGCTTGTCTTCCTGTTTTGGTCTCCAGTTCTTCTGCCACATGTGCTCGTGGTTCTCGTGGTACTGCTGCACCAGGACTCTGACCAACAGCATGGAGACTACCATCACCTGCCTGGCTCTGTTTTACTTCCCCCTGCCTGGGTCCAAAACACACAGCAGGTCTGGGCTTCTTACATCTCTCTTTTATGTAATTCATCCTGTCTCTAAAACTACGTTATTCACCGACACACTGTTGATGTTCTTACAGCAAAATATATCTGACCCTGGTGGCCTTGGCTGTCATTATTCGACCGACAGCCCTGATTGTCTGGTTTCCTCTGCTGCTGTACCATTTCTGGCAGGAAGATAACAAACTGAGGCTCATTACTCATTACGTCATTCCCATAGGGTTTGTACTCTTATCTCATGTCAACTGAATCAGTGTTTCATCCTCGTGTCTTTATTGTGTCATCTTTTGTTCTCCTCTTTTGCAGAGCTTTGGCTGTTGTGATTTCGACAGTGATCGACTGTATGTTTTATGAAAAGGTAAAACATAAAATCCAAGTGATCATTAGATTAAAATAAGAGCTGCTTGTGAAGTCAAATGCAACACACACTGTCTCTGTTTCTCAGTGGACCATGGTGCAATTCAACTTCCTGAAGTTTAACGTCCTCCACAGTGTGGCCGATTTCTATGGCTCCCACCCCTGGCACTGGTACTTCACTCAGGGGTTTCCTGTTGTGATCGGCCCTCATCTTCCGCTCCTTCTTCATGGGTGCAGCCTCGCCTTCAAAAGATACAAAATTCTGTTGGCAGCGGTCGTCTGGACAATCGCGGTGTACAGGTAAAATGTCTGCGTTCACATTCATGTGCCCTTATTTATCAAACTGCAAAGAAGAGTTACTCACTTGTTATTACAGTACAGTGTTGTAATATTTAGTAATTAGTAATATTTAAGAGCCACTGTCAAGTGATCACATGATTAATCACATCAATTTAAAGGAAAAGGATTCACCACACAGGTGCCATTTTTCATTATTTCAAAAGAAATTCTCACATTTTCTCAGTGAGATGTTGGTCTGCCAAAGCATTTATGTTTCTTTAGTTGATTTTTATTGTGTAAATTTAAAAAAAAAAATATCTCCAGTGGCAATAAATGTCTGAAATAAACATCCTAATAGGAATAAGATAATGGATGGTAAATGGTCTTACATCATATCAAATATGAATCTGCAGATAACTGCTTAGAAGAAAGCAGTATATGATGATGATGATGATGATAATGATACGAATTTATTTATAATTTAATTTATTAAATAATATATAGGTGATATAATTGATTTATTAAATTAATAATAATAATTATTTTCATATTACCACAAAGTGTTTTCCAGATTAAAAGATTTACAGACTAATAATAATTAAAGGTCCAGTGTGTAAGATTCAGTGGCATCTAGTGGTGCGGTGCGCGACACACAAACTGACATGTTTAAATCCTTCCCTTCAGCTTACTTCCTCACAAGGAGTTCAGATTCATCTACCCTGTGCTGCCTTTCTGTATGATCTTTTGTGGTAAGTTGTCACTTTGTCATCTAAGGTGTCTGTGCCGTGTCACAAACAGCCAGATGTGTGTTTTAATACTTATCCTACTACAGGGACGTCTTTGGCTAATTTGAAAGCTTGGCGGCGAACTGCTGCATTCCTCCTGTTAGTGAGCAACCTGGGTGGAGCTCTGTACACCGGTCTGATCCACCAGCGTGGCACTCTGGACGTCATGAGCCACCTCCAGACACTGTGTAACGTCAGCAGCGTCTCCACCACTCCACCGCCAGATGTCCTGTTCCTCATGCCCTGCCACTCAACGCCTTTTTACAGGTATCAACAACTCTGATTCAGTCTTTTTTATTTTGATGCTCTGGTCTTGAATTTTCAAAATATTCTGAGTGTACTCTCTCTTTGTAGCCATGTCCACTGCCCAGTGAAGATGAGGTTTCTCGAGTGTCCCCCAGATCTTGGGGAGGAGGGTTATGTCGATGAGGCAGACAGGTTCTACAATGACCCTCTTCACTGGCTCAGGACTTCATTTCCATACAAATCTTCTCTACCGACCCATCTGGTTTTGTTTGACGTTTTGGAGAAGGTAATATTTTCACAAATAATATTTCTCCATTTTTTTAACAAAATATACGCGTGATATATTTGTGTGTGTGTTTTGTTGTTGTAGGACATCTCCGTGTTTTTGGATGGGAACAACTTTGTGAGGACAGCAGAGATATTTCACACTCATGTCCCCGAGGGAAGAGTTGGAGGAAGCATCTTTATTTATGAAAGGCACTGACAAACACTGGAACAATGGCAACTTTTTTTCTTTTTTTTTTTACCTTAAATGAGAGTGTCACATGGTGTTGCTGCTGAAATAAATATTTTAAACTCAAATGTTATTTTGAAATATCAATTGTCAGACGTGTAAAATGTGTAACACCAAATTATTATAATTATTTTCAGATTGTGTGACAGTATTTTTCCAGTCATTTTTTTCCACAACATGTAAATAAAACAAATAAATCTGCCAGGTCCAGTTCAGTAAAGCTTGAGGTGGAATGTTAGAAATCTTAACTCCAAAAGCAAACTACAACCTCGTCACACAAACCTGTCTTTGTAGCAGCAAATTAAAACAACTACATGGCTCTACACAGAAACATCCAAAAATGTGGCATGTCTTTTCTTTTCGTTTAAATAAACATTTTTGATTGTGTATTTTTAAACATAAGTGCTGTGGTTGAAGATCAGTGGTGTTTCAGGTAGAACTGGAAATTAACTCAGACATCTCATGTTACACCAGATATGCCACATCTTTCACTCAAACGGAACGATTACTTCACTAAACACAAAACAACTCGAAGACCTTCAGTAGCATTGAAAAAGTTAACATTGTGCAAACTTACAAAAAAAAAAAAAAAAGAGGAAACTCTGCATCTGAATAAAACCCAAAACAGAAATGGCAACTATGATATTAAACCAGCTGAGATGATTTCAGTATTTGGGATCAAACGGCATCGGGCCCAGTTCTATTTTGACGTCAGCCATGTGTCTGTCTGCGTTTCTCCCCGATCGGCTCCACTTGCGTTCACTGTGCTGACGAGATCGGGCTCTCTGCTGCTTTCGCTGATGATGCTTCGCCCTCGACTCCTTTGAGTCTGTGTCGGGTCTTTCAAACGGCCCGCTGTGTGGGTCAAACACAAAACACATGGCATGACTATAAGTTTGCACTGATAAATATGTACAAGGTGCAGCAAGGTAATAGAAGAAAGCAGAGGCTGTATTCACAAAACCACTAAGTTTCCACTAAATGACCAAGTTAGGAGAAGCATATGAAATAAGGGAAATATCAGCATGAATTTAAAGTTTTTAGTCTAAAAGTAACTAAAAATATCTTCTAAGTTGGCAAGAAGTTAGAAAAGAATCGACAATGCCCATATTTCTTGGTCTTGTCCTTCTATTAAGTCTTTCTGGAAGGAAGTAGCAACAATTATTTAAAAAACTTTGGGTTTTAGTGTTTGTACAGCGTTCACATCCCTGACGGACGAAGTAAAGATGATACTAACTTATCTAGTAAAACTGTGGTTCCCAACTGCTGGGTCCAAAAGTGGGTCACAAGTCCATTCTGAATGGACCGCAAGTGACTAACCAACATGTCACTTCCTGCTGTAGTATGAGTGACTAACGGACAGCTACTTAACAGAGACGGCAAACTCGCTCAACATGATGCATCTAATGGGGAAACTCATTAATTAGGAGAAATGTTAGGGAAAATATGAATTTCAATAAAAGAAACCTGTATTATTATTTATTATTGAGAACTTTTTTTCTCTTTATATGCTGAAGTGTTTGTCTGTCGCATTTTTGCATGTTCAGCTGACCACTGACTAAAACACTCATAATTTAGCTATTACTGGAGTTTATAAATTTGAAGTGTACCTTTTCAACACAGTCTGTTTTCTCTCAGTCTCAGATTAATGCTGTGTTCACATGGAATCAAGGAGACAGCAGATTGCAAACCGGGTATCATTTTATTAGAGGGGAGCAGGACGGTAAAATGAGGTGATACTGCCAGATAATACTGGCAATGTTAGCAGTAGATGGTACTGCTGCTCAGAGTTAAAATACTTTAACTTTATTTGTCCTCTGAGATGAAATTAACCGAATGTTACGTAGCTCCTTCACACGAGGGCGATCTCAACAATTTTTGGAAATAGCTGGAAACATAACAAAATAATGAAAACAACTTAATTTAATTTGCTTTATTTGTTGTAAACAATACACCATCATCACCGCAACATATCATCATTCATTCTATCAGAACGTTTGTTTATCTCGTGCCGTCCACTGCCCAGGAGATGGGCCTGATTCCAGGTGAACACAGCAGTCTAGTCTTTAAGCCTTTAATTTTTTACACAGTAAAAAAAACTCTTAGCATCATTTAGATGGACTCCTACTTTATAACTTACTTTGGGCCGTAGCTTTTTCTGTAAGCCTCTCCAAAGAAGTGCCGATAGACGAAGTCATCAAGATCTCTGAACACGTCGTCATCAAGGCCGCGCATGTCAGTCAGATAGTTCTCCACGCCGCTGACAAAGTCTGTGAACAGCATCTGGTCATGGATAAACACTCCGTTATGGAAGAAATTGTTGATGAACTTCTCCAGCTCTTTCCAGTGGTGGAAATGGTCGACTTCTTGATGCAGGTAGCTCTGCAGCAGCTGGTAAAATTCGTCTGCTCTGATTGGCTCCATGGCTTTGTTGAAGAGACTCATGGACTCCTGGTAGGCGCAGTCAAAAACGCCAGAGCATCCTTTCAAGTTAGCCTTGTGGGCATCTTGACCTCGATCGTCGTGAACTTTATTTCCTGATTTTCGAGTGTTGTGGTTGCCCTGAAAGGACTCTTCAAATTTGCGCTGGTGTCTGTGATGAGTCTTGTGGGATCTGTGCTGCCACGACTCTTTTGTGTTCTTCTCATCACGTCTCTTATCGTAAAAGCCTCTGGCTTTGTTGATGAAGGTTGAAGCTGAATCCTTGAAGTGTCGGAAAGTTAATTTGACAGAATCTGAAAACTTCCTCAGGTTCTCCTTCACAGCTTCCTTTGCTTTCTTTATCTGCTCTTTGTGGTGATGGACAAACTCTTTGGTGGAGTTCTTCACAGCATCGAATGTCTCTTTCACTTTACCTGCCATGCCCTCTTTTGGTCTTTTCACTTTGGACGATGTGTCTCCTTTAGCTCTGTCCTCTTTGGTTTCCACATACAGTCTCTCCCACAGATCTGAGCGCTGCTGCTCAAAGCTCAGTCTCTTCTCCAGTTCCGCCAGACGTGACTGGAGCTCTCCTGCCTCTGAACCAGCCTCCTTTCCAGCTCTGGAGATTTGACTTCTCAGCTCATTTAACTGCCTCTTCAGCTCATCTGTAACCGTTCTCTCCTTGTTGAGCTTCTTCCTCAGTGTCTGTGCTTCAGCCATCATGTCTTCCTGCTGGCTGTGGAAGCTTTGGCTCAGCTGTTTCTCTTCCTCCAGCTGGTCTTTCAGCCTCTGGTTTTCTGATAGCAACAAGTCAGCACCGACTCCCATCGCCTCCCGATCTCTAATCTTAGAGCGCAGGTTTCTCAGCTCCTCCTGTAAGGTGGAGAGGGACTTCTCTTCACGTTGTAGGGAGGTTTTCAGCAGCTGGTTCTCAGTGGTCAACTTCTGCTGCTGAGACATGATGTTAGTCCTCTCCTCAGCCTTCTGTTTCAGCAACGTTTCCAGGTCATCCCTCTGAGCCTTCATGGAAAAGACAGAACAAAAGAGGCAAAGTTATTGCTTTTAAAATGGTGTTTACACAAGTAATCATTGAATTGAAGGATTTTTCAGCATTTGAGCAGTAAAACAAAATACAGGATGAGAAATTAATTTTCTTTTCTTCAGTTTTTTTTTTAAAAACTGTAACTATAAAATGAAAGGATGTTTTGCTGCCTCTCACAGCAGCTGTAGTTTGAGGAAAAAATAACCTAATTCACTGGGCCAACTGCCGGTGACTTTTAAGGTGAAACGTTAACTTGTAATGTTACTCAGTGTATGAGCTGACCACGTGAGTCCATCAGCACACCTTAAATTTAAGTATGACAACTCTGACCATTGATTTAGTTTTTATTGTCTCTCTTGGATGACAGACTTTTAGTGGATCTTCAAGCGTTTAAAAATATATACTAATTTCTATGGGATTATGTGAACTGCATATCTTCTAATCCTCCCTTGGAAAAAAAAAGCATTGAGGAGCGTCGCTCCTGTGGGCTAAGACAACACTAACACTAACTAACTCCCTTTGAAGGACTCAATGCACAAACCTGCTGTTTCTAAATATCCCATGGAGAGAGACTCCTACTGCAGCCTGTTATATTTTGTTCTGAAAATCTCAGCGTGTAGCCTCGTTCTGTGGATGATAAACAAGGTGCAGACTTCCATCTGTGTCACTGGTGAAGAGCCAGGAATTACAGTGAGTGCTGGATGGAGTTGTGAGTGACAACAACCCCGCCCACATTTAAGAGTACTGCAGTTTGCAGTGGAAACACTAGGGACTAAGTGCAATGTCAGAAGGGTTACTTTTGTTTCCAAAGGTACCATACCAAAAGGGTTTAGTGGAAACGGGGCTCAAGTTACCTGAATGTGTGCCTGTTTGATGTTGAGCTCCTGGTTCTCTTTCTTCATCTTCTCAATCACCTCTGTGAGCAGGGAAATAACTTTTTGCTCATCCAGGTCACCCAAGGCAAAGTCGCTCTTCTGGACCTGAGAGAGAAAAGGAAGAAACAAAATGTGGTTCATTAGAATCTTTATTACACCTATTACACTCCTGTCAGGTGCACTGCAATGAAATAAAAGAGCCCTGCATAAAATACTACTTTACCTTGAGAATTGTGCTTTAGTTCTTTATGTGTTGATTCAATGCAGTGGTAGATTTTAAGGCTTTGTGGTGACTGCACTATATAAAGTTAATTCTACGTATTCTGTCCACTTTACTAACATAAACAGACAGATGATCCAATGCAACACTATAAACTACAGTGTCAAGAATGACCAGAGTTGAACCATCACTTCTATGACAGTTTCAAATAAAAATTAAACATAAAAATATTATTAATTTATTATGGGACTGTTGCATTAGAATGCACATATTTAACAATAAATACAAAAATAAGTATTATGCATGAAAGAGGTCACAAAAGCATGGCACAGAATGAGTTAATGAGTGTTGTTATGTACATTCTTGAGCTTGAGCTCAATAAGCTTGTTGTTTCTTAAGTTGTGACCTGTGTTGTCACTGACCTGTTTAGCAAAAGGTTGTTCTCTAACATGTCGCTGAATCAGATCCCTCACAACATCCAGTTCATTCACTCTGACTTTATCTGTTTTCTGTCTTTCCTGAATCTGGATGGTACCTGTAACACAAACAAACTTACTTATTACACGCAACACTAGAGAGGCATTGTTGGGACAAGTGTACATATGATAAAGCAGCAGTCTAAAGTGAGGAACAAAAAGTAGGACAGGTATATAATCTACAAACAGTTAAGAGTTCACAAACACTGTAGTTCAACCCAAGATAAGGACCGCTCTCTTGCACTGAGTCTTGCAAACAAACTAAGGAGCCGTGTAAAAAAAACTCAGACACAAAGTACATTTCTAATGACGCAGCGTGAGACTGATTAAGAGGTAATTAGTGCAATACTTAAACAAATCACTTTCAAATATCTCTAACAGTGAGCAAGCACATCAGCACATCTGAAAGACAGAGAGGCCACAAACAAAACTCAGACTTATATCTTTTTTAAAACCAGCTAGATTACGTGATATTTTACATATGAATGTGCTGTACTGTTATAAAATATGTACATTAATTACAGCTAACTGGAAAGTGTATCTTCTGCATTTTCAATAACGTCAGTAAAATTTTCCCGCCGTGCAGTGAACTTCTCACCATAGAAGTGGCCAAAGCCCATACTGATGGCAATGACGAGGGCAATCAGGATACACCTGTTGAGGATGCTGCTGCCCTGGCCTTGCATTCGGACGTCCAGACTTTTAACTTCTGCCTCCTCCTGCTCCTGCCTCTGCTTTTTGGCCTCTTCATCCTCCTCGTCATCACTATGGCCAGACTCCTGCACCTCCTCCTCCTCCTCAGGCTCTGTCACGATGCTTGCGGTATTCCTTCTCAACCTTCGTCTTCGGACAACAGTGCTGGGGCTACGTCCTGCCTCATCCTCACTGCTGCTTGAGTTTGTCACTGCAGGCTGCTGCACTGGAAAGACTGCAGTAAAAATACACAAAATAATGGCTGAAGTGATTATATGGGAAAATTAGCAAGAAAAAAAAGATACAAAAATAACAGGCTCACAAAGCGTGTGAGGTTAATCATGCAGATAAGAAATACAGTAGATTAAGATCAACTGATTCAAAAATGCTGAACACTACTGTTCAAAGTTCTTGATCCATTTTTGTGTTTGAGAAATGTTTTTGAATAATTTAAGGGTTCCTACAGCTTCAGGCCATTTTAAGACTTAAAAGATTTTTTAATGCCACTAGAAATGAAATTAAAGACCAATTTTACAGTAACCACAATTGTGCCCAAATGTTCTTCTTCAAACAATGACAAAAAAAATTGGTTTACGTTGAAAAAAGCTTTGTTCTTTTGTCATTTGATTGAATGTGGTAAATATATACAAGTGTTGTTGGTTCCACTATCCTAATCTACATCACATTAATAGGAGAGGCATTCAGTAAATTATTTAAAATAACAGATGTTACCGATTATACTGAGATTTCAGAAGAAAAGAAAAAAAAAAAATCATACTTCCCACAACTTAGCATTTTTAGGACTTTTCAAAGTCTGATTTTAAACATTTTAGTATCACTTAAGGCCTATTTTTTTGATAAATGAGTTCAATGCCTTTTAAGAAATTTTAGGATCTGCAGGAGCCCTGATTAAAGGAACAGCTCAACATTTTCAGTTCAAAACACTTGTCTTTTATGTCGAAGAGTGACATCAATATTCTCGTCTAAGTCACAGCAAGAAAAAGCAAGAACTTCCCAAAAGGACCATCCCTTTAAACAGGGGACAGCTAAAACAAAATGTATAGATACTAATGTAAAACAGAAACGCTCCTAATTTCTGCATAATGTGTTGTTTGTTATCTCGGTTTAACAAAAAGACAAAATGCAAAAAATCACCAAAGAAATTCACACCTTAATTCTGCTATGTATTTAATGTATGTATGCACACATACATTAAATAAAGAAGTCACAGTGTATGGCTACATCATTCTCTGACTGACTGGGTTTCACCCTGTTTTTACTATCACTCCATTATAATATTAATTACACTTCTATTCTAAGGTAGCACATGCACACAGGTGGAGAAACAGTGAAGGACGCCATGTTGTGTTTGATCATGCTTTTTAAAAGAAGCCCAGCGTGTGTTCTTCTCAGCATCTGATCAGGATTAGTTCTGTGCATTGCTGAGCAAGCTTAGCATCACACTAGATTCACTCCAGTTTCAATCAGGACACCTGGTAAAGAGCGGCCTCCAGTGAGCTGACTTCTCAGATGGGAGCCTAAGTTCATGAGACTCTGTGGAAGTTTCCAGTGACTCAACTTCAAACCTGCTTTGGCTACGTAGAAAAACAGGAAGACAGTTTTTGTGTTGATATGTCTAATTTGTCTTGGTTGACTCTGTGATGGCTATGATTTTAAATCAGCTGGCAAAAGAAAAACATGAAGGTGGTTCAGTGTGTGTGGTGCTGCAGCCGTACCTGTCTCTGCAGCAGTGAAGGCGTACTGGCTGCTGCAGGAGGTGCCCATGTAGAACTCCTCACTGGCTGCCGCCTCCTCCTCCACCTCAACGTGCTCATCCTCCTTCAAGTCTCCAAGGGTCACAATGTCCGAGTGATCGCTGGAGGACAGCAGAGTCACATGCTGTTTCCCACTGGTGTCATCTACGGCCTGAAGAAGAAACGATGTATTAAAGATGGAGGACAAAGAGGGCAAAATCTGGATTATTTATTTCTACAGTCTTCTCACCTCTGTGGCACACAGTGTCTCATCTATGGTTTGCTCTTCCACAGTTTTATCAAGGGACTCAGCAACCTTTTCTTCAACACACTGAGCTGAAATCATAATAACAAATACACATTCAGATAAATGTGTGAAAAATGATTATGATTATAAAGTAAAACACAGCAAATCATGCAGCAAAAATATATGTTATAGCAATAACATATATTTAGAACTACAAGTCAAGTATTTTTTTATTATTGATAAATCTATTAAGTACTTTTCTTGAATAACTGGTTGGTCTATTAAAAAAAGAATTAAAAATGCCCATCACAATATCCTTAAGTCCAAGATGACATATTCAAATTGCCTCTTTTGTTCAAACAACAGCCTAAAAACCAGTGACTAATCATTTCAACTCTGATCATAATTTACATTTCTTTTCAAACCACGTTTTTAAAGGATATACACAGCTCAACAAACACAATAAAACAAGGCACAAAATGTAAAATGAGGGCATCTCATTAGAAGGAAACAACAATTGGAAAAGCTAGTTGATTAAAAAAAAAAAAGTTTTAGTTACGATGAATTAGGTTACTATGTGACCTAAAGATGTTTTACAAAGTCAACGTTGCTATCTGGCATTCGGCTGAATGAGATTTGCTATTTCTCATTTGTTATAATGTCATATTGATTAAATAATTAATAGTTAATATCACTGATATCTTAGATATTGTTAAACTCAGATAGGAAAAGCTATATAAAATGAGGATTTTTACCGTTAGATGCAGAAGCCTGTTGTTCCCGCAGCTCTGGTTCCTCCACTGGAGGGCGCTCTAACAACTCGGCTCCATATTCCACAGCAGCCTCCGATCCCAACGTCTCGATATCTGAACCCTGTAATCACAATAATCAGACATTAAAACTGGGCATGACGGAAAAAATACGTTTGCATTTTCAGATTCATAGCTGTTACATAATTTGATGAAGAGAACAGGCATATGTGCAGGCACAATGCAGACATACAGTATGTATGCAAGATGACTTGTGGCATTAGTAGGCACGGTTTTATTACAAATAATACATATTTACAACTGTGACAGAATAAACAACTGTTGACCATCATGATGTTACAGGAATTTCTGTGTAAAGGTTTCATCAGTGCAACAAAAAAAAAGGTAGATCCTCTGTTCTCACACCTGGTAGCAATTTCACAAATCTCTGTGCAGCTGAAGAAATGAAATCTCAGTAGCTAAAAAAAAAGTTAAGAAGAAAAAAGTATTTTAAAAAAGATCCCATAAAAAGGAAAAATGGCAACTACAACAAATTATAATCAAAATTAGTCTTGATTTCACAACCTCTGCTTGTTTTGTGTGCAAAAATACTCTTTTATTACTAAACCTGCAGCTTAGATTTTAGTAAAAAAAAAAAAAGAGTATTTTTGCATACAAGCTGCTGCAAGTCATTCTGAGGAATTGCCAATTTTCCCCTTTTACGGGATTTTTTCTTAATATGGCTATGTTTATTTCCAATTTGTGCTGTCACATTAGTGTACTATGTCTCAACATATTTGATTACAATCAAATGAAGAGTTTAGCATATAAAGCTCTGTAAATGTTGTCACAACAGTTTCTTAGATAAGTTGAGAAGAAACTGCCAACATGTGATCAACTCGTCTATTTGAGATGTTGTGATCTGGTAATCACATATTAATTTTCCTTTACACACATTACTCACATTTTTTTTTTTTTTTTCATTTTAAATGTCAATAAACCTGTATCTCCTTGCTGCCACCTTAAAATGTCAGCAACCATACAACAAATTAAAATAGCTGGCATTAAGAACTACAATAAAAGGATTTATACCTCATTACTGATAATGGTCCAGCCACAGGACGACTCTGCATCACTTGACGTCTCTGACATTTCTGTCAGCGGTCAGCAATAAACAGGGATCTAGAGGGGATAAGGACATTAAACTCTGCAGACAACATGTAACAGTGAAAAAGATAAGGTAGGCCAGTGTGTCACGAGCTGAATAAAATGTGTCATGAATCTTCAGTTTAAACAGTCATAAATTAGATTATTATTATTAATGATCAAGATATGAAATACAAAAATAAATGTCAAAGTGTGTTTCACAAATAAACCTGTATAGGGATGTGTCAAAAATGTTAATTAAATGCTATTAAGCTATTTTAAAGCAGGAACCTGATAAAAGCATCTGCTACTTTACTGATTTGATGAAAAATTAATAAGTTGACGACCCTGTCTGTTGGTGTGGTGTCACACTAACAACAAATAAAGATAGTAACACCTAATTCTGAATCACAGGGATGGACATTAGCAGCAGCCACTAGCCAAATACTGATAAAATATGCAAGTAGCTCCCAGACTGTCTTTACACAACAGCCAAAAAAGGATACACAAGGATAATCTGTTGAGTGGCTGTTAGATTTAGGAATCCACCTACCACAGCAGCAGGTGGACAAAAAAGTTAATTTCAAACCCTGGGTGTACACCAACAGACTGTTGGTGACTTATCTAATTATCAAGAGCACCTGATCCCAAACAGCCTGTAGCGTTTTCATTATGTGGAGTACTGGAAAACACCCTTCACTGGAGATAACTTTTGGTTTCATCTTGTAAATCTCTATTTATTGATTTTTAGAGAGAGAATGAACAAATACTACAAAAACAAAACTGACACCACATTAACATTTACGATTAAAATTGGGGATAAAATTAAAAAATGAATCAAAATACAAACAAAAGGTCAAAGTTTTGAGACGCACACTATCCATTTGATCCAGTTCTCAATGAATGTATCCTGCTGGGTTCTCAGTAGGGCAGCATCTAACAACTATTTTCATTGTTGATTAAAATGTCACTTATTTTCAGTATTGATCGATTAGTTGTTTGGTCTATTAAAATGTCAGAAAATGGTGCAAAAATGTCAATCAGCATTTTCCAAAGCCTGAGATGACTTCTTCAAATATTTTATTTTGTCCACAACCCAAATACATTAAGTTTAATGTCATAAAGGAGCAAAGAAACCATAAAATGATCATATTTAGTAAGCTGTTATCAGATAAATTTTAATCTGATAACAGCTATAATCTTATATAAAAATACTGACTATTAAGTTACCAAATTAGTTGGCGATACATTTAATGGTTGACAACTAATCAATTAATTGTTGCAGCTTTACCTCTCACATTAAAAGACATTCTCTCCATTACATAAATAGTGTGTACAAAGTCTATCATTCATTAACATGAGGTATGTCTTTTTCCCGCCATTACTTGGATAGGGATTACTTCCAGGCCATTACTACTATTCCCAACAAATATTTATCTTTCTTCCTCCATTCAAGCTGCTCCAGTCAACAGGTTGCTCCAGCTCAAGACTAGAGATGATTTGGGTTAAAAAGACAGTTTCCAGGACGTCACAAAGTTTAGTCTAATGAAGCCTCAGAGAGACAACAACAAATATATGAAAGTGATTTGCATCTTTGTTCCCGCAGAATCTCAAATAGTCAGTCTGCTTTGAATAAATGTATTCCGGGTAAGAGTACAGAAATAAAGAAAGCCATTCAACCTTAGTTTTGTTTTTGAAGTGCCACCAATGTATAGAGACACTTCACTTACATTGACTAGGGATCACATCTGATTGTTATGGAATAAGATGTTATGACGAAACAGCAGCCTCTGTGGGCGACAGACCACACTAGCAGCTAACAGATGATGCCAGCTCCTGCGGCCTGACGATGAAAACAGCCAATGTTTCCCACAACAACGGAGATAGCAGCGGTTTACACTGCAGCCATTAACTGTAGCTAACATTAGCTTCACCTGCTAGCATCAAAAAATGACGTTTGATAGTTGACTCGCTGCTAGTTAACTAACTTAATAGGCTAGTTATTAACGTCACCTCTCTGAGCATCGTCGTAACATATAATTAGCGCCGTACCGACAACGTAACTTAGCGTTAGCAGCCTTTTAATATCGCTAGCTTCTTAATAAAATACAAAAAACGACTTAACTCACCGGTGTTTTGAGCCCAACGACGAGGCAGCTGTTTACAGTGAGCTCCAGAGTTATTGCAGTGCGCCCCAGCCCCTGGTTATCTGTTAACAACACTGCAAAGCCGACTGGAGACGGGAAATGTAGTTCTAAATTGGAATGGCTGAAACCGCAGAGCAACTGCTTCACCAAACCCTTAGAACTACATTTCCCATAGGTCAACGCGGTGGTCAAACAAGCTCAACGAGGGTGGAAACAAATCTTGCGGCTCCGAAACAACATCAACAAGGAAGCGTGACAAAGCAGTCTGTCAATATAAATTATCAAGACGAAAGGACAAGGAAACGAAGACATGAATGTATTTTAACTGTGTTGAAGCTTTAGCGGAAGTTTTTAAAACTAATTTCGCTAATGCTAAAAAGTTTTGCTGTCCATCAGAGAGCACGTGCTCGCCGTTGTTATGGGCTGTGGCGCGTGTCTCTTGGCTCCCAGCCAATAGAATACTTTGTTGATGAAAAGTTGCGCGACTGGTAGGTTGTGTTCAGTCACTATAAATACTGCTTGTACTGTGACTGTGGAGACTCACCTATCACCAAAACACCCATGTAATAACATGTCCTTAAGTCTGAAGCAAGAATTAACCAACACTGCGAAATACTGACATTACAACACACACACACACACACACACACACACACACACACACACTAGAAGTGCAAACATTGTGTTAAAATGAAGCTTCCAAGCTCAATGGAAATAACCCTATAAAATTATAAATAATTTTATATTATACATGAAGAATTATTTATTGTAGTCTTTGTTTGTTGTGTAATTACTGAAAGATATCAGCAACCCTTTGACCTGCTGTTAAATACCATACCAGGAGAGGTCACTGTTGTCAAGGATAAAATGTGTTATTTGTCCTTTTGTGTACATACTTTGGTCATTATATTACATAAAAGCAAAATGAGTTTAAACTTATATGCATGCACCAATAAGGGAAATTTAATTTTAGACCGATTAACGCACAGGGAAGTGATGAAGACTGTGTGTAATACTGTATATAACAAAATCTTCAGCACCAGTGTGACTTACTGTTGTGGATAATGATAAAATAAGACTTACTTGTATCAGCATGCAAATGTGTAGCCTATATAACATACTTAGAAATGCAAATGTGGATGTAAATTAAAACGTTCCTTTTCAAATGTGTAAATCAAAGTAACTATAGACCGACAATTGCTTTTCATTATGCTTTTCATTAAATGTAAATATTACTTTTTTCTGTCTGTCTGCCTGTTTGTATGTTCATGGTTTTTTTTACAAGTTCAAAATAAATATAAAATAAATCAAAACTTTAAATGTCCCATTTCAAAATGTATTCAGTTTCTAGGTATCATATCTCCCATTATATGTTCCAATTAAGGTGTGATTTATTTTTGAGAGGACTGTTGTAAATGTATAATGCAGTATTATGGTCTTTCTTTAAGTAAAAGTTGAAGTATTACACAGTTAAAATACCTACTCCATTGCAAGTCCTGCATCATAAATATTATCTAAGATTACAAAAATATACCACAAAAATGCAAAATGCAAAGTTAAAGTATACAGTGTGCTGAACAACCCCTTAAATGTAGAGGAGCAAAAAGTACATTTCCCCTTTAAGGTAAAGTAGAAACAGTGGTGGAGCAAAGTAGATTTCATTAAGTGTTTTATACCCAAGTACAAATACAAAATACAAGAACATATAAGGAGCTTATAAATATTGTACTTTGTCAACAAAATAAAACACCGAACAGTGTAAAGTGGCATGCAAAAGTCTGGACACCCCTGGTCAAAATTTCATTCACTGTGAATAGTTAAGTAAGTAGAATATGAAGTGATCTTCAAAAGCCATTAAGTTAAAGATGAAACATGCTTTTCAACATTTTAAGTAATATTAAAGTATTGTTTTTGTTTTGTGCAATTTTAGAGTGAAAAAAGGAAAGAAGCACCATGCAAAAGTTTGGGCACCCCAAGACATTTGAGCTCTCAGACAACTTTTACCAGGGTCTCAGACCTTAAAATGCTTGTAAGGACTATGTCTTGTTCACAGTAATCATTAGTAAAGGCCAGGTGATGCAAAATTTCAAAACTTTATAAATACTCTGACCCCTGAAACCTCGTCCCAACAATAAGCAACCATGGGCTCCTCTGAACAGCTGCCTAGCACTCTGAAAACAAAAATAACTGATGCCCACAAAGCAAGAAAAGACTATAATTAGATAGTGTTTTTAGGTAGTTGTTTCCTCAGTGTGTTATGTAATTTAGAAATGGCAGTAAACAGGAACTGTGAAGGTCAAGTTAAGGTCTGGACAACCAAGAAAACCTTCTTAGAGAGCTGCTCATAGGCTTGTTAGAAAGGCAAATCAGGCACAGTCTGCTTTCTCCACCATTTTAGATCAATTTTAGTAACTCTTGTACTTATCTTACTCCTGTTATTACACAATTAGGCACTGGGTTTGCTTTTGCTTCTTGAAAACACTTCTTATCTCATATATTTGTATATTTTGCCAGATATTAAATACTCTATTGTTTCTAAAACTGGGCCCAGTGGGTGACCCTGACCCAGGGATCCCACTGGTTGGGCTGGCTGTTACTGGCTGTGAATTTTAAATTGTGGTTACTGTAATTTAAAGCATTCTCTGACACAAGAATTTCCTTTGGGATATATAAAACTCTAAAAAATTAAACTGAATTTAACTGAAATCAAAATCCCTGTTTGACTACAAACGACCAGCAGGAAGAATTAGGAGACTCTGGAGTGGTTTTGCACCTAATTAATCAAAGCAAAAAAAAAAAAACATATAACGGCATGCTCAGTGAAAACAACTGTAGACAATTTGCAATTTTTATAATTTTATTTAAATTGAGAATCAGACTTTTTCATAATTAATTGCTGTCTAAAATCTCCTAACTAGGCATTTTTGGCAAACACCAACTTGCAAGTGATTTTGCTGACAAAGACAAACTGACAAAATATAACAAAAAATATTAACAGAAAGTATCAGGAAACATAATTACAAAAAGGTACATTCAATTTTTAAGATTTGAAACCTGCTTTCTCTTTGAGGTGGAGCAGCTGAGGGTTCCCCTGAGTTTGACTGTAAATGACCCGCAGCGCTCCACCTCACATTATTAAAACACAACATTACTGCAAAAAGGGGAAAACAAGACTCAGTGTTTTATCCCTTTAAATTCACAAGCTCGGACAGGAACATAATTCCAGCTTAATACCATTCATTACATGAAAGACAACAGACCAACATCTTGGATCGTTTGCTTGATGATCTTGACCTCAATCTTACCAAAACTAATGACCCAAGTCAATTGCATCTGCACCTTTCACACGAATATGAAAAAATAAAAACCTGAGGTAGCACTTGTGTATCTGTATGAGCTACTAAAGGCTTAATTCAGAACCTGAATGACTCCAGCAGTTGTGTGTTTGTGTAGTTATCATGACTTGAAAACATTAATAGCTGCAGTTTTGTTGTGAAGCAGAAGGTCAGTATCTTCACATCACAGCTTTAATTGGAAAAGTTTGGGTTCAGATAATTAGCTCGAGTGCTTTTTTCAGATTCTGGATTGAGCCCTTGAAGCTCTCATAATACAAGATATATGTATACATTATGGTTCAAATGGAGCTGTGCATCCTTCTTTTACTTTGCAAAGCAGGATAAACATGACTCCACTCCATTTTATCTTGAAAAACAACATTAAAAAAAGAGAAGTTGATTTAGTGGAAATAAATGATGATTCAGAAAGACAGTTTTCATCCTGCTCTCTCGTAGTACAATACATTATACAGTTATAAAATCACAACATTTCACACAAAGATAGGATGCTGTTAAACGGATTTCTCTCAATATGCCAATATGCAACGGTGACCTTTAAAAAAAATCTTTGGTTTACTCTGTTTGCTTTTCAAAATAAAGTTAAACTGATTGTGTCACTTTTCATCCCAAAAGTTTCCCATGATTGAATCCTCTGCAGAGTCCTCTGATTAAAAATACAGACGTGTGAAAATAATTGTGCACCCACTGACCTTTGTCACATTTTTAAATTATCTATATAAAGGCATGAAATGTGAGTACTTAAAGGAATACTTCACCTCCCAATTGACCATTTGTTTATCGATATCTCATCCTGTGTCACATTGAATTCGTCAAGAATCTTTTTTTTTGGCATGCCTCCAGTGTACGAAGAATCCAAAGTAGTTTTGCTGCTGTTAAACATGGTCCCCTATGACTTCAATTCATCAACATATGCTGTTTTTGGATTCTTCGTTCATCAGAGACATGCAAGAAAAACGTTTTCTTCACTAAATCAATATAACATGGAGTGAATTATTGATATACAAATGGTCATTTAGGTGTGAAACAATCCTTTACAAAGTACTTTATATATGTCCTATATGAGAAAATCTCCCAAATACAAACTTTGAAATCACTTTGTAAAATTTCAAATCAGTGGGTGCATATTCACACACGACTGCACTGTTGCATCACACCCTACTCAATATAATATACTGTATTTAATAATTTTCACCTACAATGTACAGACAGCTGCTTGCAACAGTTTTCAAGAACCTCTGCGACAGGATAATTTGGTTCGTGTGCATATAATTGATTATTAATTGTCACTCTATCATCTGTGAGTGCCTGCATATCCTGCTGGCACCTCTTCAGAGTTTTAACCCGCAACTCTCTTCACTCTTTTTGTCGCGTGTCAAGGCCACTCATGTGCAAGGCTTCGTTTGAGGAGCTCAACTGATCTCAAGGCCGCGTTTAATCTTTGGTCTGTTACGATTATTTCTCATTCCCCAGTAACCTTCTGCCAGAGATTAGTTGAGAGACTAAAATAAACTCAGGTAGCAAACATCTCTTTGGGTCATAGCGTCACAGTCACCGCTGCACATTGGCCGATAATACAAAACTACTTGGCAGACAAGTGCTAATCTTTATCTACTCTATGGCAAAACAAAAAAACTACCTGGAACAAAAGTAACTACAATGTGTACTCAGTAGTACATTATATTCTAACAAAAATATAGTTTCATGGTGTTCATTCAATTCTTCACTTTCATCTCTGATTAGACACTTCCATTGCTTTTTACTACAATCATTCTTCACGTGTTGCATCCTCAAGTGGGGCTTCTCCCTCAGAGAGATTAGGCTTTGGTTTCAGCATCTGAGGGACGCTTCCCCACGTTAAGGCCAATTATAAAGCTTTTCTGTACCGACACGCCGCTGCAAGCACTTCTGGTGTGAATCTTTACACTAATAAAAAGGAAGAAGTCAATAAACAAAAGAGTCTGTTCTGTTGTAAAAGAAAACAGACGTCACAGGACCTGAGGAGAAACTACAGAGGGGGTTTCCATCTGCGGGGAGGGCAGCACAAACACCTGAGCTACTGGCACACAATGTCGGAGATACATTCATAGCATATTCTATTAGTATGCACTACAACAGTTTAGTACTGAGAAGATACCCTGTCAGTTCAGCATGTAACACTACATGACTTTTCAAATGTACTAAACTTTGTTCCCTGAGTTTAGGAAAACAGTATAAAATAAAGTCTTAATCGAGGTAGTATAAAACAGGAATAGCAAGGGCAGCTGCACACTGACATAAAAAAAAACAGCAGACATTCATTATCTTTTCATACCATTAGTCAATAATGGACAAAATGAAACAAACACAAAAATACTATTAATACTGGCTCAGTGCCGCAGCAACATCTGAGGAGATAAATAAACTGTATGTGTGTTTTCCATCCTTCAGTCCACGTGACAGGTGGAGCGAGAGGAAAGAGCTGCAGCGCCCTTACCATCCAGTAAAATTAGAACAAAGTAAGAGGAAAAGACAAAACGGGATGACGATCAGAGGGAAGGTCATCAGGAAGTATCAAATGTAATGTAACTGAAGCAGCCCATCACATAACATAGGTATAAGTAGTTATTAAATATACAGTGGAGATTTACCCGGAGGTAAACCGAGGTAGATAATCAGTGAAAAGGACTCACGCTTCCCTTTCGCTCCAGTGATAAACTCTTAAATAATGTCAGAAATGTCCCTTTTGTCACATTTTTGACAGTCTTTTTAAACATTCATGGTGGGTGAGATTTTCTTTTTCGAACACATATACACACAAAAATAATAAGGTAAAAAAAAAGACATTCATTGAATGAAAAAGAAATAAGTAAAGGAAACCAAACGACCCCTCCTTGCCAACATGTTGTACTGTAAAAGGCATGTGTTGGCTTTCTGTTCATTATGTGTTGGACCAAAAGAGAATAAAGGTTGAAAAAAGGTCTCTCTCCTTGTTTCTTTTCACCTCTCTTTCACACTTACATTCAGGCCTGCTGTACACTTGCAATGGAAAATAACTGCAGGAGGGTTATGTGGATGAATTTTAGTCAGTTATTGAGTCTGAGGGTAGAAATATTTCCCCTTCTCTGTTGCAATTAAAGTTACAGCCTGCATCCAGTTAGCTTAGCTTAGCACAAAGACTGCAAACAGTAGAAACAGCTAGCCCAGCTCAAAGCTCACAAAATCCATCTACCAGCACCTCTAAAGCTCACTACTAGCTTGTTTGTTTAATCTTTGCAAAAACAGAGGTGTTAAAAGAACATGAACATGTGACACAGATGGTGAGGTGGAAGCCTGATTGTAGAAATTGTTGAATATTTTTTGGCTTTTGTCCATATGTACATTTTTAGTATGGATCTTAAGTATTGTTTTATAAATGAGACCGCAGGTAACCAGCAGGCACTGCAGGAAGTTACTGGTGCCATCCAAGAAACAGTCCAGCACACAAGCTCCCATTAAACCAAAACTTGATTTTTTTTTACACTTATGATTTGTACGGATTAAACAAACAAGATGTAAAGTGTTAATTAGATATTTAGAGGTGCTGGAAGGTGGATTTTGTTCACTGTATACAGAGTCAGGCTAGCTGTGTCCCCTTGTTTCCAGTCTTTGTGCTAAGCTAAGCTAATCGGCTGTGGGCTGTAGCATCATAGTTGACAAACTGATTTGAGAGTGGTCAATCTTCTTATCTCACTCTGCACCAGGAGATGAATAAGTGAGTGTAATTTAACAACAAAGATGAAGTTGCAGTGACTACTCAGACATTTCTATGATGTGATCTACTCGGCTGTTTTCCTACTTCACTGCAGTTTGACTTTTTGCAAGTGTACCACTGCCTTCAAACACACACACGTGCACACACACACACTCAGTCTCACACACACTCAGGCACACACGCTTGGAGAGAAAGTGCAGACTGAGAACTGCTCTGCGCTTCATGATTACAGCAGCCGTTCTCAACAGACTCTGTTAACTTCAGGTCAGTCTGACTTTCCTCCATCAGCTCGCCTGACTCTTCAGGGGGTCCGCTGTTCTCTGAGCCTCCGCTGTCCTCCGAGCCTCCACTGTCCTCTGCTGTCAGAGACGGAGGGCGGCTGCTGTTACCAGACGACAGGTTGGTCATCTCTGTCTCGTCATGAGAATAACGCCCCGAATCACCGGTCGCGTGGCTGCCCTCGCTGTTGGAGGAGCCCTCTGAGTCACCGGGACGCCAGAGCAGAGCCTGCAGGGCGGTGGGGTGGTCTGGAGATAGCTCTTCTTCATAGGTCAACACTGTGGTGCAGGGCTCGTAGGAGGTGGTGCTGTGTTTCATATTCTGTAGCACAGAGAAAATGTTGCTTCAGTTAGTTTTTGACTCGGCTGTGTAGTTGCAGATAGCTGCAACCTGTCAAAAACAAACCTGCAGGAGCAGTTTTTATTTTGCTTTTGAATGAATCCAAATGACAAAGAGCTTACATACAGCTCTTTTCATTCCGTACCATTCAGTGATCCACCCATGCCTCCAACAAACACCACCAATCAGATAGGTCTGTTTAATTTTTAGGCTGAGGTTTAGGTCTGCAATTTTTATGTCTGTTTTGTTTTGTTAAGCTAGATTTACCTGCAGTCTGAGGCTCAACTCAAGACAAGAGAGCGCAATAAATTGTTGGGATTTTTTACCTGTCTGTTTATAAGCTGTTGATGACAGTTTAACAAGCAGGACTTTCTTAATCTTACCTGTGCTGCTTTACTGTCCTTTTTCACATTACTGCTGAAGGAAAACCATTTCTCTTTCTTCTCAGTACTGGGCTGAATAGGGCCAAGACAGTTGATCATGAGATTTGTTCCACCCTACAGGAGAAAAACATATATATTATATTTTTAAATTATTAAAAGGTTAGAGCCATATTCATATTGTACTGTAAAAAGAATCTGGTTGAAAGTAATTATGTGGAGTCCTCACTCTACAGTTTCCTTACATACAATTTAATGTTTTTCAAAAACGTAGTGATATTCAACAAAAGTCCTAAACATTTTTCATTCCTACATTTTTCCTGTACTGTAGTGATCATGCTAAAAGCTGCAAACAACGAAGTGCTGGGTACCTTGGCATCAATGAAATGGTTTTGACTCATCATTGGCATGCTCACGTCAGCGTTCTCAACCTGCCCCTCAGAGCTCAGATGTCCTGCAGCCGATGCAGATGTGGACACTCCTTCTCTGTACACTTTCACAGCTGAAAATTTCCTGGTAGGGAACAAACATGATGACGTCACTACAAACAGAGGATACTGAAGGAAACTGGGCTTTCTTGTTGAATCTATGTACTGGATGTGTTTGTAAGTGTTCAGACATATGAAGTACCTGTTTTTTCCCCTGCAGACGATGATGAAAGCACAGATGATGATGCAGATGAGAGCGATGCAGACTCCCACAGTGATCCCCGTCATTGACTTCTGGTCCAGGTGGTAGAAGCCATCAGAAAAGGCTGTGAAGGGTGAAGACGACATCAGATTTTTTAACATTTACCACAGTGCAGTCTGAAAAAAGCTTCAGACCCCAATCATGAAATATGAAGTTATTTTGTCAGGATGATGTTGACGTTACTGACTTGTGGAGTGTGTGGAGCCATGAGAGAGCCTGGGGTCATGACCAGAGGAGGGATCTGCTCTGACTGTCAGCTCCACTGTATGAGAAAATGGCCCATCACCCATGCTGTTGGATGCAGAAACTTTCACTATGTAGACCTGGCCAGGCTTCAGGTTCTCCAGCAGTGCCATGGTGATGGTTCCTGTTGATGAGATTTAACTCAGTGTTTAACTGTGAAAATATGTACACAAGTACACTGTTGAAAAGGGTTTTAGTCTTTTTAACCTTATTCACTGGTGTTAAAAGATACACTATGCAGGGTTTCCCTAAAAATACAGAAGTAATCCCTTTCAGTCATCACTTATAACCCACTGGAGGTGTTTGGCATTTTATTTATTCACAGAGATTCTGCTCTCTGCCTGTATTTTCTTATTTTCTTCTCATTTTTTTGTGTTCAGGAAGTTTATGGGCGTGAACCCCCACAGCCCTCAGGTGAGGTCAGGGCTGTACCTCACCAAAACAACCAAAAACAACACATAGCAAGGCCGAACACCAAATAACAGTTAATCTGTGGTTGGCTTTTACTTTCACTTTCGCTGGTGAACAAGTTTACAAACAGTAACAACCAAAAATATTTTGAATGATTATTCATGTTCAGATATTTCATGGCTCCACTCTGAGGAAGTGAAGTGCAAAAAACAGTTTCATAAACACCAGAAAGTGCATAGAGACCAGTGAAAATGTTACGATGGTTGCTCCTTTTTATTTCTCTTACTTATTCAGTCTCTCTTAAACTCTGTGCTGACTAATTTTGAACAATGTCTAAGCGCTGCTTGGACAGAGATGGTGATGGTATTTTGTGCAGAGTGCAGCACTGTATGACGCCAGAAAAGGGGCGTATATTTGCACGTCCACTCAGGTGTCTTATTTCCATTACTACCGATCAGAGGGGATAAATGCAGAGTAATTTTTCCCAGGAGTGAATGTTGATTCTCATTAAATACAAAAGTCAGATGTTAGCCAGTGTTAGTGTTTTTCTGTGCAGTGGGAAAGGAGCTTCAAGCACATTAAATAACACTTGTTTGTTTGTTTGTTTGTTTGTTTAACTGCAGAAAAGTTTAGAATTTCTCAACATGTCCAATTCTTCCTTTAATGTCCACATCTTGAATAAACACATGTTCATGACTTGAGCATTATCTGTCACTGTCGAGATGCATGTACACCTCTGACTTTTTCAGTCAGCTGACCCTTGAAGAAAAGGACTTTGTGATGCAGTGAAAGACAAAGATACAAACAATCCTTATCACTATAAAGAGGTGCTATGTGAGAGTAGAGCAGAGGGTCAGGGGATCAGGACCATACACATTCCCTTATCCAATACCACCCAGTCTACACACCACCAGGCTCCCATCAAGGACTGAAGGGGGGTGGGTGTTCTGTTTGAGGTGATGGAGGGGGGGGCTGGGCTGAGCTGGAGGGGCTTTGTAAATGGCTTCACTTTTGACCCTTTCACCATGGCCAAAGGGTAATTGTGTGTGTCCTTTTTGTGCGTTTCCTGAGGTCATCTGCTCTGAAAAACACCTACGCAGCCTCACAAACAAGACACAACTACATGATAACTGTGACTGAGTGGAAATTGTTCCTTTGCAATGATTTCTCACTTTGAGGGGCAAAAATATTGTATGAATAATTTAGTATTTGTGTTGATTTTCTAAACGCGCCACATTCACTTTATTTTTTTCTGCCTTAATCTTAATCTGGACATAAATAATTTTCTATGAACAGATAATACCTCTCTAAAATTTATATCTCTGTGAGCCTGTCCACTTAAGAATC
This sequence comes from Epinephelus lanceolatus, assembly GCF_041903045.1. Lineage (NCBI taxonomy): Eukaryota > Metazoa > Chordata > Actinopteri > Perciformes > Serranidae > Epinephelus > Epinephelus lanceolatus. The sequence goes on along the minus strand of NC_135735.1, from coordinate 26,682,538 downwards.
ACTTTGTGTTTGACACAGTTCCCACTGATAACACAAACTGTATAAGTCTCAGGAAACAGTGGCTCTTAAACAATATATCTTTATACAGTGTCACGGTTTATATGATATCTTGCGAAAATGCATGTACATTGGTTCGTAACATAGCTAACTAATAAGCACCCCACATTAGGCGTTGTCTTGTTAACTCTCGTTACTGAACATAAAGTTACCCTGGTTAGATTTAGGAAAGTAAAGTTATGTTGCTTAGAATTTAGAAAAGACACATGGTTGGGCATTTTCACATTAAGTACCAGAGATAAAGTTATGGCCTTAACGAAAACTCACTTCGGTTAGGTTAAAGAAAGTAAAGTTACGTAGGTTAGTTTAAGGAAAGGAAAGTTACGTAGGTTAGTTTAAGGAAAGGAAAGTTATGTAGGTTAGGGTTAGGGAAGGAAAGTTACGTAGGTTAGGGTTAGGAAAAGAAACATGGTGACGACATATCATAAAATAACTCAAAGTTCACTTGGTTTTGTAGAGGCAGATAATGTATCATTTTATACCAAAGGTGAAAAATAAGGCCAGTTACACAAGGTTTAGGAAGCAGCTGGTCAAATATCAGATTTGGTAGCAAAAAGGACCCATAAGAGGTGTTTTGATCATTTGAGTAGTTTGTGCGTAAGTCAAGCCTTGGGAGGTCAAATGAAGTAGAACGTTCTGGGTTAGGGTGACCTGACCATTGGAACAGATGTGCCAAGTTTCGCAATAGGAACGGTTGTTTTTGCCAGAGAGACAAGGAAGACAGGAAATATTGGCGCAATAAGTCCAGCTCTAGGAATAAGTAGGAAACCAGGAGAACTTTAGATTTCCAGGAATACGACCCAAGCGTGTTCACACACACATACCCACACACACACACACACACACACACACACATGAACAAGCAGACGCCCATTATAAAAGCATTTGAAGGGTGATTGTTCAGGGCTGTTTCGCTGTTTTGCTGTTTCTACTGGTGTACTGTTGTACCTACAACTTGTATACTGAGTTCTGCAATTAAAGTGATCCCGCTGGCTGTAACTTTTCTCCGTGGTTCTCCGAGTCTCTTCATTTCAGTGTTTGCTGAAGTTGAGCATTTTCCTTACAGTTTCTCACAGGACACAAACACCGCACTCCTTTGGGGAAAGTCCTGTGTTTGTTTGACCCATCCACCACCCCAACCTACCTCCGTTCACAGAGTTTTAATCTTTAAACTACTTCCTTCTTCACTCCTGTCAGTGTACTGGTCACGTGATTGCAGCCTTCCCAATTACATATGTTGTATACGAATTCTGGTGCATAAGTTTTTGTAGGTGTACATATAAAAAATGTTTGTGAACAGCCTGTCCCAGATAGTTTATGAGCCATTGCAATGCGTCTTCATAGGAAACTGTGACTCACTGGGACAGATATGGTCTATAGTGGTTCAAAATAGCCTTTGTGTGAGAATGTCAATAAGATGGTAAATTAAAGTCTTTGTTATAACCACATTAAACCTCCAAACTGGTCTGTTATCAGTAAAACAAAGCAGTGAGCTCAACCTGTCCTGGGACCATTCAGGGATCACAATGAAGAGTCATAGATTACAGGATTAAATTAGTTACTGATTTCCAATTGGCCATTTATGTGGGACAGGAGGAAGTCATTGTGGTTTCTCCCTCCCTGCACACCTGTATAACCTCTTTCCACACTCCTTCTTACCTTCTCTTTGCAGCACTTGCCATTCCCCAGCGATCCAGGCTTTCCTGGAGGCGTACAGGATGGTGTAATGTGTCACAGCTACGTTGGGTTCATCTGGGGGTTTCCATGAAACCAGTGCTGTGTCCTCTTCGATCAGAGTCACTTTCACACTGGAGGGGGGCAGAGTGGGAGCTGTATGGGGGCAGATAAAAAGAAAGGTCAAATAAAAATGCCATGCAGCAGCAATAACAAACTTCTGGTACACTTGATATATATAATTAATAAGATTAAAATGTTTGATAATTTTGCACTCACCGTCAGGTAAAGTGGTCTGATAGACCACAGGGCTCCAGGGGCTGGACAGCTGGTCAATGTGGAGGCGAATGGCAAATTCATACTTAGTGTTGGGCTCAAGATCTCGCACCAGGAGACTCTGTTCATTCCTACAAAACACAGACATGACAGTCTTTTAAAGGGCAAGTTCACTGAAAACATAACACATCTCCTTTATTTCGTTTTTTCATTTTCCTGCATTGCATTTTCTCTAATTCTACAGCTGTTTGATAAAATAGGATTTAAAACTACAATAATATATTTATTATGTAGAATATTTTTTTCATAACTATCTTCATTAGTTTACAAAAGGCATTATTGTCTTTTACAATAAACACTACACTTACACTTCAATTCACAACAGTAATGTTTATAGGTATGATGCAGTCTGATGATTACTGATAGATCATGCTAGAAAATATCACATGTGGTTCAGGTGGGCGGCACAAATTGTGCCAAAATAGAGTTCAGAGTTATGTAGTTATTAATTACTTAAAGAAACACTGTGTGAAATAGTCCACCTTCCATCTTCTCTGTCCCCCTCTCTGTCACTCTGTCTTGCAAACACAAACACACTCTCACCTAGGAGAGCACTGTGTTGTCTCTATCCTCAGTCCTGATAATTGTGCTGCTTTAATGTGGGCCAAGTGGCTTATTAACGCATATTTTTGGCATCCCATTCATCTTTTTGTGTTATTTTATATCCACTACTAACACTACTCCATATGTAAGCTTCTCTGGCATTCACTTCCTGCAGAAGTATGTCCACTTCAGAACTACTTTAGTCTTTTTTTAAAGGTCTGGAGTCCGGTGCTCCCCCCTCTTTAGACTTTCATTTAGACATTCTTCACTTAATTCTCTCAACTTTTCTTCCTTTTCTTCTTCAGTTTCTGTGTGTGCACCTGGCCCTGCAGTCGTGTGCCTTTTGTGGGGTTTTGAGGGGTGTTTATCTATGCTAATTAGCCTCAACTGACATGCGCTTTCAACTTACACGATTGATGGGATTCACCGTTACAAGAACATATATGCAAACTATTCTGTGCTTTAAGAACATGTTGTGAATCTTACGTAGAGTTTTCTTAAGAACAAACTTAAGAAAAAACACTTCGGTAAATCTGACCAAGTGTATATAGCTGAGGTTTGGAGATTTTAGTTGACTTGATTAAATGATATTTGTGTGCCACAGAATGAAAAAAAACATTTAATAACTTGAACAGCTATGTTTCTTACGTGATGCAGTTGGCCATATTGATCCACATATATTTTATCAAGTGTTTTTGTGTTTGAGAACTGCTCCTTTAATAAAGAATCTTGCCCAGCAGAGGGTGATATGGAGCTGTGCTGGCAGTTGGGGGGAACAACTGAGACCTTCTGGTGACCAGTAAACTTTCCCCAACAAGTGTGAGGAAACTATTTATGTTGTTAAGTGTAGAGTTTTGTAAAGTAGCAGCTGAGGTTGTGATATGTCAAATTATTGTCAGTAACATAACATGGTACTAAGACAAAAGCTGAACTGTGACATAAGACGTGTTTTACATCTGGCTTACAGTCCATGAAACCTGCCTCTCCAAACTGGAAAGCATCATAGCACAGTCCCCACAGCTTTATTAAAGCTGCACTAATCAATGTTGCAGTTTGTTGAGGGACAAGAAATGTAATGATTAAAACTGCCGTCAATGAAAAGCTGCATCATAATGGTTTCTTACGTCTGCAGGTACAGCACCAGGGAGGCGTTCTGCAGGCCCACTGGGTTGCAGCGGACAGTGTAGTTGACTGCATGGCTCGAGGTGAAGGCTGGTCGACCCCAATGCAGAAACACGGTGTTTGAACTGTTGGTCTTGGCGTACACATTGTGTGGAGGAGGTGGAGGAGGCACCAGGCGATCTCTAACAGCTGAGAGACACATTAAGAGTAATGTTGTTTAATGCCCAAATACAAGGGACACATCATGCTTCAGACACACTTGAACTATTTTTTCAAGTACACTGTGGGACTTACAGACACATCCAGGGGTGCTGATAGTCTGGTCTGCTTGGTAGCCATCTCCGATAAAATTATAAGCCAGAAGCTTAACGTGGTACTTCTTCCTTGGGTCTGGAAAAAGAATGAAACAAAATGTCAAAACACCCAAATTTCTCACTGCAAAGGTCTGTGTGCAGTCTCAGATTAAGATCCACAGATTTATTCTCCTCAACACTCAATTATTCACCACAACACCAAGACAGATGACTACATGATTCCTACAGCCAGCAGGAAGCAGGGGTGAAACATAAAAGAGACGAGGAGTGTGTGGGTGTTGGGGTCAGTTGGTGTTGGGTCAGTGAGGTGTGGTGGGAACCAGAGGTGAGGCAGAGCGACAGATGCTACATGCCGTAAGTCCCTTGGTCAGTTTCTGCAGCACTCAGTGCAGCAGGACAGAGGAGCTCCACTATCCATCACCCTGTCATCCTGTGTCTTTTGATAAAATAAGACGGCCCTTTCTCCGGCCTGGGTCAGGCCTGCTGGTCAGTGGTCAGTGGCCACTCCTATTCAGGTTCAGAATCTGGGGGTTAAATCGACGGACACAATCCCCTGGGAAGGACATTGCTGCCGGTCAACATCAGTTGCAGGCCTCAGTGACCCTGAAGACCCTGCGCTGAACAAAAGCCATCTGACCAAATGTCCCTTTTACCCCAAAGAGAATAACAATGAGGGTCTAATTTGAATGTTGCATACAATATTGATACTATGAGTCGGATCCGTCAACTCTTCCTTCATTAATGTTTCTGAAATGCTTGGTCATGGTTTGGTGGGAAAATGAATATCACTTCTATAATACTATTTACGCTTGACAAAATACGATCAAAGCTTTTTCTAATCTGAGATCTTTGAGGTGTGTTAGGAAGTTTTAAATGGAGTGGGACCACATATCAATGTTGACACCGTGTTATAAGAATTATGTTTTTATAGATGTCTATAGATACCTAAATTGTTTCATGTTAGAAACAGTGTCATGACTGAGAGATGTTGATCTTGTAATCTATCTTAATCTTGCAGGGTCACTTTGCACTTTACCCTTATTCACTTCAGTTGCTGCTAATCATTCATTGTCCACTGTGTTTCAGCTCACTGTATTTGGCTCCCCCACCTCCCCCCGATTGTTACGTATGTATATTCCTGGGTGTTCGCTCGTGCCTCCTGCCAAAAATAAAATTGAAGTTGAAGTTGATGTAGGGCTGCACAATGTGCAAAAAAAATCCTGTTGCAATTGTAACAAATATTGCCATTGTGATTTTAATGAGAATGGTAATTTTTGCATTTAATGTTTACTTTAAAAGTATGTAAAAATGATGACTGTGGTTTTTGCTGGGGTCGGTACCAACAAGCACGTCCCCTTACATCTGGATTATGATTTGTAGGTAGGGGGCATCTCTGTAGCACCACAGTGATTTATTTTTAATGTTATGTTGTGACACATCATGGTATGTTTTGTTCATTAGAAATTCACATTTCAATGAGTGCTACCTCTAAACTGCTTGCACTCACTAGTCACTAAATATTGACTGTTAAGTATGCTGAAATAGATGGCACTCTATAAAAATAAATGCTTGCAGACAGGTTGGTTACAGAAGCACATAAAGAAATGTATAACTAAAAAACAAACATGCACATTTTGCTCAACTTGACACTAAAACAATTTTGACTCTATTACTGTCCCCGTCTGTCCTGCAGAAAACAAACCTCTAATGCTGTATGAGACATTCAGGGGCTCTTGAAAATAGCCAAAACCACTGGAGATGAATTTGTGTCCATGGAGGTTGGAGAAGTTTAGGAGGGGTGGAGTCAAGCTTCTTGCACCCCCCTGCAGCCCTGAGGAGTTTCACTGGAGCCAGACCAGGGCCAGCAGGTCAGGCCGAGATTAAACTCTGAAAGAATCTGAGGTCACGGGTGTGGAATATGAGATGAGCCTGTTTTTTTTTCCTGCTTGGAGATTCTCCTTGCAGGAAATTATATGGGTATGTGCCATGACAATTAGGGGTAAGAGAAAAGTAGGAACATACAAATCACCAATATGAACTTATGAACTCTCAGCACAGGAAAGATAAACGTCTCTCATGCCAAGACTGATCTGAAGGAAAATAAGTTCTCTGGATATATTTCTTTTACTTGTTGCACGAGGTAAATATAACCATCAGGCCTGTACTTTTTGCACAAAGTCCACTTTGTTGTCAAGAGTTTCTGCCCAGTTTGTTTTGCCTCAGTGTCCACCACTAAAGAGGAGCAGGCACATATCTGCACCTCCACCCAGCCCCACAATACAATGGGCCTGCCGTAATTATGCGAGAGAGCAGCTCTGCAAGGGGGGAAGCTGTGACATCTGGGCCACGACCTTTGACATGGAATCTAGGCAGGCTAAATCCTGCAAAAGGAGGGGTGATAGGGCTCTCTCTGAGGGGGGAGGGTCAAGCAGTGGAAGTGAGTGGAAAAACAGGGAAGAGTCAAAATAAAATGCCACTTAATAGGTGATGACACAGCATCCTGATAAGAGACAACTCAGAGGACAGGTTTGTTCTTTACTCACAGTGGACCTGACACCTGAGGCTCATTATGTAACCATGCACCAACCCAAGAAATCTGCCCTCTGCCACAGATAACAAAATAGCTGTCACTATTCATCTGCTTTTCTACAAGATGCTCATATTAAACCTGCAACTAATGTTCAGTGCTGTTATTGATTAATCTGTTGAATATCATTTTGGTTAAGGTGAGACACCTCAGGTGAAAACACAGTTTCTTCATGCACTGGTCAATCCTGAGATTTGGGGCTATTTTGCATGTCTTCTTTCAGACTAGAGGAAAGAAAACGTCCAAAATACACATGTCAGTGTTTGTTTTAGTTCAGATTTCAGTTCTGGAAGTTTATGCAAAAGGCGTATATTAAACTAGATAATGCCATATTTGCAAATTTAAACATAAAATTTCAGAAAACCTGTAACACAGAAAGTAACTCTCTTGATCTAAGTAATCAATGGGGAAGTTTCATGGTGGTATCGATTAGAGGTGTGGGGAATCGATACAGGACAGTATCACAATATTTTTGTGTGGCAATATCGAATCATCACACAGTAGTGTAGTAGTAGTATCGATTTTGTTATCATATAAATTATTAATATTACAAATACAAGTTAAACTTTAGGTAGCCTATTAGAATAATAAAATCAATTGCTTTTCAGTCCACTACATAGATTTTGCTGCAAAAACAAAAATGGATGCAGTGAAATGAACAGACTGAAAACTTTATCTCATTAGATAAAACTGATGTTGACAAAGTTTTCTTGTGAAATCACAATTTACAATTGAAAAAAGATAATGAATTGCAATATATCAAAATATATTTTATAGCAATACTGAGCATATTGCAACATATTTAAAATCGCAGTAACACTGTATCGTGACTTATATAACGTGATGATATCATGTCGTGGAGCCTCTGATGATTCCCACCCCTGGTATCTATAGGTTAAAAATTTTACACACTATACCTGGGGTGTCTCCCCTAAATTGGTTTGGTTTAAAAAGTGTGTATCAGAGCCAAATCTAATGTTTTAAAAATTCTTGTGCTATCCAACCAACAGTCCCAAACCTAATGATAATAAGTTTACAGTGACAAGAAACACAGAGAAGCAGAAAATTGTCACATTTTAAAACAGTTTTTTTTGCTTAATCAACAACTGAAATAATAAGCCACCATCAACATTTACTCTTCAATGATTTTCAATTAATCTACAAATTGCTCCAGCACTTCCAGTGGATGCAGAAGTAGAGTTCCAAATACGGCTGCATTACTCCACATTATATTCTTAGAGTGCTGCTCGAGATGCCATTCCATGAGCTTGTTCCTGTCCTTCCCACTGGGATAAATCTCACATGGCCTTACACCCATAAATTATGCTGTTTGTATTAAAGGGCATATTTGAGCCATTTGTGGTCACCCCTCCTTTTTTTACAGCCAAAATGCAGATCCTGTTGGCCCCCGAGGTTTTTGTTCTGCCCTGCGAAAGGCCCCCCAGGCCGCAGCAAGCCAGGCCTGAACAGGGGCCATAAATGTCAACTCCCGCATGAACCCTCACACCAGCATCTATCATCTCTCTCCCTCTCTCCTCCCCCGCTCTCTTTTGCCCTTACTCTCACAAATCAACACATGGACACATACTGACACACACACACAAGTTAAGCACAAAATGACCTTTTAAAATGATGGTCAGAGCACAAACCCAGTTTTCACACTAAGCACACTCTGCCTTGTGTTTAATAAAAGGAGCAGAGAAGATAGATGGCCCGTAGCTATGAGATAAATCTACAGTTGTGCACACAGCGCTGCCTGGTGCCAACAGGTATGAGAGGTATTTAAGCCTCGACTACAGCTACATGTTCTGCTCATGGGCCGAGCAGAGAATACACATGCGAGGAAAGGTCACATCACCGTGTCATTTATACCCAACTGGAGCCTCTCAAACACATTCCTGTCTCTCAGGGTGCGCTTTCAATCATCTGGATCGGTCATAAGTGATAATTTAACAGTCAGCTCAGAGCATGTCCTTCTGCAGCCACACACAGAGCTGAATCAGCAGCACCCAGTTTTGCCACAGCTGACAGTTCAAAAATCCATTTTATTGGCATAAAAGAGAGAGAGATGGCTGCTGCTGGATTATAGAAAATACCATTTACAGTACAAGTAGATTTAATTTGCAAAACAAATCACCTGCTGAGGAAACCCTACAGTCAGCCTTTAGTAGTCTCCAGGACACTAAATGTGGAGCATCTGTAGCCTTAAACCTTTAGAGACTACTTCAATAACATGCACGTTAATAATAGCATGATGAACTAGTTCCTGATCATTCATGTCCGCTCTATCTCCATTCAGGTGAGTTGTCAGTAAACATCAACAGGGGTTGACACGGTACCAGATTTTCACTTCACAATTTTCGTGGCCAATAGCACTATAGCTATCACTATAGCTGTAGAAAATTCTAAATAATAGTAAGAATAATGTTATCAATCAAATTCAGCTTTAGCTTTGTTTATTGTGTTTTTGGTCTCTTGAATCACACTCAAAATAAATGTGGAGGGAGGTGGAAAGGGAGACAACGTGAGAACAGAAAGAAATGGAAATCATTTAAGAGGTGCTGGATTACTTTGAATGTGAAGTGAATTATTAACATGAGATCAATACTTTATTTGACGTGACCGGCTTACTGTAAGTAACATGTAGCAGAGTCACGGTATTCATATTTAAGTGGTCCAATAATCAATCTAACACCTCCTGAAATGAATATTCCCGCATGTGTTATCAGTGTGGATACAGAATCATTACAGTGCTTAACCCTTGTGCAGCACAGGATCTAATGTGTGACCCCAACTAATGACATAAATAAATAACAGAGGTAACAAAATAACATACTCTTTCTCTTGCACATGAAAAGTTAAACTCATTAGCCATAAAATGAAGTCTGGTTCAGTTCATTACACTCAGAGGTTTTCCTTCCACAGCCTGACTTTGACTGGTAGGACCAGCAGCTTATGGTGGGTAATACTGGCAAACTTTAGACACAGTTTGTGATGCTTTATATCTGACATGACTGACTTTTCTTCATTCGTGCTATTGTCAAACAAGATTTCAGCATTTAGAGGTTTTCACCTGTTAACATTTTCTTGTGTTAGGTTTATTAAAGTTTGCTTTCAAAGCTGTTGTTTGAGTTATGCTCTATCAATAGCAGAGGTGTGGACTCGAGACACATGACTTCAACTTGAGTCAGACTAGAGTCACAAATTTGATGACTTTTGACTCGACTTGAAAAAATAATAAAAGGCTTTTGACTCGACTTTGATGTTTATACCAATGACTCGTGACTTCACTGGGACTTGAGTCTTTTGACTTGAAAATTCTTGATACCTCCCCCTGAGCCCGAAGAATAAAAAATATGTAATTTAAAAAGTGTGCCACGAATCAATTCATTTTCCTTTATGTCCTGAACCTACTGATCTTAGAACTCTAAATTCCCAGCGAGTTGCCACTTAAGTCCCCAGATGATCCAGTTTGTTTGAACCAACCTGACAGCTTCCAGTCAAGTTGCAGGAGAGAACTAGGACAAACTAACGTTACATAAGTGAGCACCAATTAGAAAAAAATCATACTACAAATACTTTTCTTCGAGTACAAAAACAATGTGGTGGCCAACAAAAAACAAAATGCAGTATGCAAAACATGCAGGTTAAAATTTACTGACGGACACGCAACAACAAATCTTTTTACGAAGCAGTTTTAAAAAATTAATCTACTATTAAGCTGTTATTAAAATGGCATTACATTTGTTGAAGAGCACATGTAGGACTTGGGACCTGACTTGAGACTAAAGTGCAAAGACTTGCAAAACAATGTCTCAGTCCCATCTCTGATCAGTTGTGTTTAATTAATGGTGCAGCTAAAATAATAGCTAAAAGTAATGTCTTGAAGAATGAAGTTTTAATAAGTAATAAGTCATTTAGTTAGATTCCTCTGAGCATAGCAGGGTTCCCTCTGATGCAGGATGTTTTGCCACACAGGAGGTCAGATGCTGCATTTTACACCTCCCTCCTTCATGAGAAAGAAATCTCCGGATTGCAAGATAGTGAGCTCACAAGACACGCTCATTGTTTGGCCTGCAGCTCAGTTGGTGAGAGGCTGCATTTCCTTAAAGTCCTGGCTAATAAACTATCTTTGTGGCTCTCCAAGCCAAACACAATGAGAGTCTTTGATGTCAATGCTCTTCCAGCAACGCTGCTCAAAGCAGTCATAAAACACATAATAAATCAGCCTCCACACAACAGCTTCCCTCTCTTCAAAACACAGCCCTGCAAAGCTCCTTTATCAAAGAGGAACAAAAAGATGATTCTATTTATTCGGATGTGGCTCTGTTTTGGATGCTGCTAATTTTTTGTGATTGGCTTAAACTTAATCTTTATGTGACTACAGCGTCCTCTTCCTCGCAGAACATTAATACTATATACAGAGCACTCAGGAAATACTCTGCCTATTACTACACAATAACATGTGCACAAAAACATAAAGTAATATGGAAGACATTTAATTAATAAAACACAAATTAAACTGATTTTCGTCACCGGCAGGAGCAGTCGCTGTTAGTTTCACAGTGGATGTATTGTAGCATGAATGGTAAATGCTGTTTAACCCACTGAACTAAATATCTAACTAACTCAACGCCTGCAGCAGTTGAAGTTAACACCTATAGTAATTTATAGTGCCTCCTCATCATCCTTTCTTTCTTATCCCATCCAAGCACCAAGCTTCCTGATTTACAAGTCAGCTGCTGGCCACCTGGTTGACCCCCTCTGGCCACAGATGGTCAGTTGTCCACTGCAGTGGCCTGAGCCCCCTCTCCTCTCTCAAACAAAAAAAGGCCAAAATGAATCTGACCTAAAGGCCAGAAGAGCTGCGATATGTCCCAAACACCATCCGGCAGCTGCTGCAAAGACACACACACTGCACAGAGGTTGGGAGGTCATGGAAGTGGGATGTGGCGCTGTTCTGTTTCACGGCTCTGCTTGACATGTGACGAGGCTTAAGCTAATTAATCACTCATAAGCTTTGCTGTCAATAGATGCTGCTGGTTAGAACCACCACAAACTATTTCACAAAAACTTCTGTGACCTTCAATTAACCGTTAAGATATGCAAGTTTTTTTTAATTTTAGTCGATGGGAGAGTCTTACATCCATTTGTAGAAATATGTGGGTGCAGGCCCATGTTTCTTTTTTGGCTTGGCTTCATATACTCTAATATGTTAACAACCATACTTGAGCTGCTTGATGACTAGGGCTGGGTATCCTTTAAAAAAATTACGACATCAGTACCCTTGAGGTGACAGGTACCAACAGAGCACTACGCTCTACTTCACCACAACACAGACTGCGTGGGTCGTAGCTGCTGCTGCAGGAGTGTGAGCTCTGCACCGGGGACAATTGGCAAGAGTCCGCCCGCACATACACAGTGACAGCGCTAACCGTTAGCATCACAGGGTTAACAGTACAGTACAGGTTTCACAAGTCAAGTCATTTTGGTGTTGGTGTGAGCAAGTTGGGACCATTTCATGCCTTGGTATTGGATTTTAGAACTGTTTACAGGGAAGAGAGCAGCTCTGAGTCCAGTGACGGCAGCAACAGAAAGTTTGCTGATCATGCAGGGGATCAAGATGGTCTGGCATCAGATCCCGGGCAAAAAGGGTCAAATACAGGTATCATTTGACTGGAGACGTGCCAGTACTGTTTGGTACTGAGTTATTTTGGTCAATACCTCAAAGGTATTGAGTGCCCAGTTCTATTAATGACCCACCATAATCACTTACACATATTAAATGTGATGAATAAGGCCAATAATTATGCTAATTTAGTGAATAGATAACAAAAACACACCTTTTGTTTTTCATATTACAACCTGAACCTTTAAAACCACTAACAAGCCAAACAAGTTTTAAGAAAAATACTTTTTTCAGCAAGATGCTTTAAAATTTTATCAGATCTTATGTATAAACTTAAGATACTAAAATGAAGTCTCTGTCATGTTGTTGAGTGTTCTTGTTTACGAGAGAACCATGAAAACACCGCATGACATCCTTCATATTGGGTAACACAGTGGCAGCAAATGATGTGAAACAAAACTCACCAAGGCCTCCGATGGTGTACTTATAATCCGAGGCACGCAGCTGAACCGGGGCCCTCTCTGACTGGCTCTCCTCGTGGTAGAAGAGTCTGAAGCCTTGAACACCGGCTGAGTTCCTGGGTGCAAGCTGCCAGCGCGCCAAGATAGTGGTGCAGTTCAAAGGCTCCAAATGTATCTCGGGGGCCATAGGAACTACAGGGAGAGGAGTCAGGAAAACATTTATATGTAGGTGATGATATTCCCAGATGGATTACAATCGTACACTAACACAAGGAAGTGTTCATAAACAGTCTTTTCAGGTTCGTGGTAACCAAAATACTCCTGCTGTGTGTATCTATGACTTTTCAGAAAAGAGGAATTTGTTCTTGGAAAACTGGAAGCTGTTTCCAGTGTTTATGTGAGGGACAGAGGAGGTGCCTGCTCTTTGAAAAGTGAAACTACCATCTGATGCCTTACCAGCTGTTTCACACTCAATGCAGACCAGAGGCAACCACGCGAGCAGCCAGGGGAGCCATTTCACACATTTTTATTTTAGGAATGAGGAGAATGAAGTTTAGCGATAGAAGACTCCTGCCTGAGTTTAAACTGGAGACAGAGGGCAATAGAGATGGGCAGGAAAAACAAATCCTCCCCTCCCCCACCTCAAAGCTTCAGATGTGGCTCTAAACAGCCATATACTCTTTCCCACCCAGAGGCCTGAGTCGCTGCCTTTATGACCCATGACTGAAACCCCTCCAATGTTACTGACAGTGCAGGGCAAGGGTCGCAGAGTAACAAACGCAATGCCTTAACAAGATTATAAGAGCAAGCTCCTCTCTCCACTCCCATGGTTTAAGAAGAAGAAAAGAGTTCTGTGATAATTCAACTTTTTAGGTCCTCTATGTTGAGATGTTAGTATTTTGTGACTGCATGTTTACAAAATCTTTAATTCATCTATAATAAATTATAAGGACAATTGGCCCAAATGTTGTACCTTGAGCACTGGATGCCTTCGGTGTGCGGTGGGATGTCCAGGCAGACTGCTCCCCCCACCCAATGCTGGTGGCAGCAGCAATGCGCAGGAGGTAGATGGTGTCAGGCTGCAGGTTTTCCAGGAGATGCTGGGTCTTCTCTCCAGGTAGCTCTATCTGTGAGACTGTATTCTCAGCACTGGTGCGATAGGACAAACGGTAGGCGGAGACTCTGCCACGACTCAGCTTATCTGGAAGGGGCTGCCAAGATACCTGGATGTCCATGGGGCTGCGGCTGGTGAGGCTGAGCTCTGGGGCGCGGAGGGGAACTGTGGACCAACAAGAGAGGAAGGTTAAGACCAAAAGAAATCCTGAGAGCCAAAAACAGAAGAGTCAACCCTTAACCTTTGAATAGCTGTTCCTTCTGAAGGTTTGCCTTTCCTAAAAAGGAATAAGGGAACCCTTCATAATGTGGTTGGCTTCTTTTTCTCATGTAGTCCAAAAAGTTGGAATTTCTGAGTTCCCAGTGGGAAATTTCGTCTGGAACGCCCCCTGAAGTCAGATTCCTGACTCAGAAAGTCGGGGTACCCTGACCAACCTCAACCTCAAAAGTCCTGTCAACCTCAAACAGTCCTGTCCAACTTCTATCTGTGGACATGCTGCTATGGTGTTTGTATGTGCAAAATACAGCGTAATCCGTTGTTATCAACTGGTATTGCTAACAATATCTTGGTTTTCAGACTGGAATGCAGTCAACTCCACTGTGCCATCTGACCTCCGACTTCCGAGGTAAATGAAACACAGCATACATTTATGCTACTGCTGCCTGCTGGTATCAGGAGATATTTCCTCTCATGCAGGGGCAGAACGTACATTCTAGTTGTCAGTTGGCTGTAGTCTTTGTGGTGTGTTCATGTGCAACTTTTTGTCCGAGACAGAGACAATGTGAGGCGACTCAACAGCATCCTTTGTCGCCAGTAGTTCTTTGATTAATCTGGGCCTTGACATAAAAGATATCACCTGCGTTTAAATTGGTAACCTTTTGCACCAGTCCAGGGGACAAGAGTTTAGTCACAAACTAGTGTTGGGCAATAACAAGATACTGTATATACCCTGGGACAACATAATGTTGTCTACCATTTATATCGTAGTGATCCAGTTACTATCTAGTTGTATCAGGCCACTGTGGGCAATGTTGCAAGTCAAGGGCTGTTAAAATTTTATTTTTTACCAAAACATTTTTCCAAAAATGGACCATATGACAATAATTAGTGACTTAAATACATACAACAATATAGTGTTCTATCCATATTGAGCACCCTGATATATACTAACCCTAAAATTGGAGGCAAATCATGGTGGCTACAGTTTGTGATGAAATAACTCAGTACATGATAAAGCTACATGTTCTGCTTTTAAGTAATATTTTCAGATGAAATTCTGACACAACTCTTGTGTGTTTAATACTAATCAAAAGACATTGTATTTATGTATAGCTAGAAGTTGCTTAAACTGTCTTTACCAGAGCACCTATTTAAGATGACCTCAAGCTTGCCCTGCAAGCTATGTGTAATATCATTTAATAACTCCGGTCATACAGAACAGACACACAGCAGCCTCTGACCCTCGGGCCATGAGCAAATAAGGTTTGACTAGAATTCAAAAATACTCACAGGGCATGGGACAGAAACACAGAAACACATGAGTTTGTGTTCACGAGGGACACACATACATGCACAGTGTGTACAAATAAATTGATTGTCTCTGACATCAGCAACAAAGCTCACTGCAGTTAAAATATTCTGTAAACAAACATCCTCTGAGCTCCTACTTGAATATCAGAGTCTCTTTAAAAATCAATCCGAGCAGTCTGTCCCTTATCTGCTCGTCTCACTCTTACATATGACTCACTTCTGATTTTGTATCAACTGTGGGAAGGATTATGTTGTTTGTGACCTTCACTAAGTGTGTGCCTCACCGTCCTCGAGCGTGTGCTGGAACACGTTGTCAGACATTCGACTGGCTCCCATGGGCATGTAGGCCACCACGTAGAAGGTGTAGTTTCGAGCCGGCTCCAGGTCATCAATAATGTAGCGGGTTGTGTCGTTTCCAATGACAACTTGATATTCCTCGTTGTTTAATCCTGAACAAATGACAACATCGCAAAACAGATTTTTATACCACAATAAACCAAATCAATATCTGCATAAGAAGTTCTTATTTTTCTGGAAGATATCTGCCATGTCTTGTGACAAAGAAATTCTTTTATCTACTTCTGTTCTCACATTTGTTGATTTGTTTGGATAATATACTTAAGATTTTAAGATATAGCATATATTCAAAACAGGAAATCAAAATCCTACCCATTATCCTGTCCAATAAAGGTATAAAAATATGGTAAAATTCTATGTTGTTGCTATCGAACAAAACCTTATGACACCTTATGTGTGTATGTCTTCATAATTGAATATGTGCATGGTTTAATCACCTGACATTCTCACCAAGCTGGAAAACTAAATATGACATTAGTATTTTGTGATAAAACTCCACACAACCACCACTGGTCAAGTACAATTTTGCCGAGAGTCCCAACTTTTGTCATGCATCATGTCATTACAAAATATTCTTCACTTCCTGAAGCAGGTTTTATAACATTCATTTCAATGTCACTTACACTAGTTTTTTTTATGTCCTATGGATTGCTGCAGGAATGAGTCCTACAACTTGGGAATGAGTTAGCATGTTTGCACGCCGGTTTACCTCGTCTGGAACTTAGTGGGTTTTTTGAATGGGTTTTTGGTTAGACGCTTGAAATAAGGTCTGTGGTTAACACAAGCTTAAGAGACTTTCCCATTTTGTTTTACCACATAAAATATGTTAGTAGATACCCCACTTGTGAATTTTGAAGCTTTTACATGTCTCAAAAAAGCTGGTTGCTAAAAAGTGGCTAAATGAGACTCCAGAGGTTTTTGGGGACATTAAACGACATCATGCCAAACATGGAAACTCATCAGTAGTCTGCTTCTACCATGGCCTTTACAGCCTTGCGGTATTCATACTCACACTCTTGCAAACTATCCTGACTCAAACTCTCCAACTTATACTTATAGTCCTTATAATATTTTCCAGTTGCAGTTCAGTTGATGAGTGGTGGCGACAGTTAAGTCATGCGACTGTGGTGTAGCTTATTTATAGCATGAGCTTTGTACCTCTGGTGATTACATTTATGCTTCAAAAATCATTTGAGTGGTGTTCATTTGTGGAGATAATCCCACCGTACAAAATGTATAAAGTTTTGTTTGCCACAGAAGTTATTTACTGCAATAATCCAAAACCCAATGGAAAAATACCGATGCTAACTTCCAAGTTGACCTCCAAATAACATAATCGCTGCACCACTCAATTGTGTAACAGTCATTTTATGGAGCAGATTAGTAAAGACACACAATATATTTGTGTCCTGGCAGAATAAAAATACCTGGTCTGATTTCTGACTTGGTAAACAAGGTACTTGAGGAGTAAACAAAAAAAGCTTTCTCTGTCGTCTGAATACCTCGGTAAGCCTCTGAAAAATGTGCAACAAAGTCTGCCTTCCTGTCCAATTCACAGTCTCCCTCCCGCCCTCACGGAGTACACACTTTCGGACACTCCATCACACAGGCTAATTAGTTCCTCCTTTCATTAGAGGCTCCATTTAGTGGCGAGCTTCCCTCTCTGTAACCTCAGGTGCAGTGCGTACTGTCCGATACTCTGTCAATGTCAAGAACAGCCATTCTCTGTGACTGGGACCGAGGAGATTGTGTCACTAAATCTAAATCAAGTGCAGAAAATCCCTGACAGATGCCAGTTATTCAAGAACAAAACAGAGAATTTGTTCAACTTGTTCTTTTTATGTTGACCTCCTTATCCCAAATGAAATCCAGCAGGTGTTCCTTTCTCTCTGGTTGAATTCTGTACATTTCACCTCCACAATGGAAGTCAGTGGCATTATGATTAAGTGCAGTGCTTGAATGAACAAGCTGAATTTTTTTCTCGAATGTTGCATTGTCTGAATGTGACTCTTGTTGTCAACAGCAAGAGTTCCCAGGAAGGCTGAAAGGCTTTGAGGCTTTTCTGCTGCCACACTACAGCCGTTGTGCTTCATGTGAATGGTTTGGTGTGTATCCTGCATTTTATCAGTCAAAAGGAAGGAACCCTGCATCTTTAAATTCCACAGGTCTTTAGAAGACTATTCCTTTTTGTCATGGGAAAGCTGTTGTTCTTTATTTTGGAGAGGCATTTCTTCTTCTTCCCTTGACCTCTGCCCACCAACTTGACGTTAACAACACATCGTCAAAATTTAAGTTCCTAAACTTCTATTTTCTGAAGCTTTAATGTCTCATTTCCACAGTTTTATTTTGTGTCTGTATTTCCCATTGATGTATAATAATACCTAGACACCAGACCCTAAGAGGGCACCTTTTTAAAATGGAGTTGCTCGCCTAGTGCATGCACCAAAAAAAAAAAAAAATATTCTGGCTTGCGGCTTTACTTTTATGATATGCAGCCCACTTAAAATGCACAGCAGTGTTCCTGCTCACCTCGACATTACATAGTGATGACGTCACGGATTCTCAGCTCAAGAAAAGTCTTAAAATCATAAAACCTCCATGGGTCAAATATTCATAATAGAAAGAGTCATAATTGGCCTTGTTTGCAGTTCGAGATGTCCCATCAACAGTGTTACAGACGTCTCTTTTATAATGGTGGTCTATGGGGAAAACGCTTTTTGGGCCGCAGGGGATTTTTTTTTACTGCAATACCACGAGTGGCCACTGGGAAAAATAGTCAGCAAGGCTAGGCGTAGTTCCTGGAGGCCTGGTATTTCCGTATAGTGTTTAAAGTATGCCCCTAGGCATTTCCAAGGCAAGGAAATGCCTCTCTCTACAAATGAGTAAAAATGCCTCCATATAAATGGCAAAAAAAGTTAAATTTGAAAGTTTTTTGCCATCCAGTCTTGTTGAACATGCACAATGAGCACTACAAAATAAGACTAACAATTCATGGTAAAATAAGTAAGGAGGTCGACCTGTCAGGTCTGAAACAGTTTGTCAAATATTATATCAAAAGACATATAATCCGCTATGCATGTTCTCTAATGTTACGCAGCAAGCACGCTGCCAATGGTACCTCACTTAACATGCCATTGAACTTTTCTCTGAGAAAATATGTATAATTTGGTAGCTGATTCGTTTTAATGCTCACTTCCTGTGGCACAGTGCACTCGGGTTGTCTCAAATCTGCCACAAAAGTTCAATTTTTCAATTCTGAAAAAGAACAGAAGGCGTTCTGCAAACACATCACGGAGGTTCTCATATGCTTCTGGTTGACTCACAAACGTACACAGAACTATGTGGAAACAAGATGTAAAGGGGGTACTCCACCCAATTTATGCATCAAAGTCTGTTTACAGGGGAATACTACTGCATATATGAAAAAGAGTTGTATGAAGCTTTTTGTTGCTCCAGATGGAGCTGTGTGAAATCTGACAGATTAAAGACAACAAGTTTGAAAATTTAAAAAACATCTGGAGAAGAGAAGAGAGAACTGAAGACTGTTTCCCACTCTGCATCTGCATCTCTGCTTGAGGCTAACGGCTTGGAGTTATATTTGCAGCTACTAACAAAACACAGCCGAATCTCTGAGCAGACTGAGTAGTCTTGTTGCATTGTGGATAATGTAGACACCGGGTTTTGCTAAAGAGTAATAATGGTGCGTTCTATTTGCAGTAGAAAGTCAGAATTTCCAAGTTCCCAGTGGGAACAGCCTTTGAAGTTGGATTTCCGACTTGCATAGTCAGTAGAACCTCACAAACACCAACTTTAAAATCCAAGATGGCTGCCCTGCATATTAGCAATAGTCAAAGCTGTAGTCATTTACAGTTTATTAGCACTTCTGTCTTATTTGTGTCTCATTAAAATAGTTGTACACACAACACTGACCAACTTCTTTCTGTGGACATGTTGTGTTTTTATTTATTATCAAGTGGTATTGCTTACAACGGCTAACCTGGCTAGAACTGGTACTGCTAACAGCATCTTTACGTGTGACGTCATTCCTATCTCTGACCTCTGACATCCGAGGTAAGTGAAAAGCAGCATCATGGACAACATGGAATAAAAAAGACGATAACTCTGGTTCTGCTGTATCAGTTTTGATCCCTGTTGTTTTAAGCTGTCCATCATACATCCAACACTGTGAGGAGTACAGTGCTCAAGTGCTATAGTTCACTTATAAAGGCCATTAACATGAAATATCCAAATATATTAACAGTAACTTTCCACTAGAGACAATACCGAAAATCTGAACCCTGTTCTCTCTTGTTTGTTTACACACCACTCACCTTCAGCCTTCATGTAGTGCACTGAGTAAGCAATAACTTTATCAGAGTTGAACTGAGGCCTCTCCCAAGCCAGAAGGATGGCGGAGCTCGACACGGTGTCAGCTCGGATATTCCTGGGAGCGCTCGGCCGATCCTCAGACATCACTACGATGAGCCTTGCCATGGAGAGGACCGAACCCTGCTCGTTTTCTGCCTGGCACTGATAGATGGCATCGTCCTCGGGGATGATCTGGTTGATGACCAGTTTGCTATGTGACACAGACACATACAGATGGAGTCAGATTGTGCACACACAGACGGCTTCATCCTGAGACTCGTTTAGCAGCGTGTAATCATTCTATAATTACCTTTAACAAGGGCGTTTGAGTAAGAAGCGGGAGCAAATTATAGGGAAACCAACTAAAACCCCATTTGCAATGCTGTAAATTATTCAGTTTCCTTTCGACTGTAGGGACATCAGTGAATTATTTATTTAGCTTGTTTTAAATTGGCAAACAAAGACTGTTAAACGAGTGTTTCATGGTTCAGTTAAAGGAGTTAGGGTTCCTGTTTTCGTCTTCTCTGTGCATACAGATGCAAATACATGTGACTGGTCAGAAAAGGGATTTATGGATCTCAGGAATTATCCCTTACATGGACGGAGGAACATACCTGTTGTACATCTTGATTCGACCGTTGGAGTGAACTTTCTCTCCATTTTTGAGCCAGGTGATTTGAGGCGTTGGAACTCCTTCAGCTTGACACACAAAGCGGGCGGTGCCTGCACGTGGACGGGTCAGACTCTCCGGCCACTCCACCAAGGAAGGTGGTGCTTTAAAAAAAAAGAACATCAATGCACAAACAAAGTTTGAATTGTGACTTATAAATAAAAAATCTAGACATGTTCAGCCACACTACAGCATATCTGTACCTAACACCGTGATGTTGGCTGAAGTGACTGTGTAGTTTCGCGTGCCGGGGGTGGTGGCTCGGCACATGTAGACTCCTCCATGCTGGGGCTTGATGTCTGTGATGAGGAGGTTGCCGTTTCCCAACACTTTGGTGTTGTAAACATCAATGGACTTGCTGTCTGCTCGGCTCCAGGAGATGATGGGTCGTGGGTTGCCTGTGGCCATGCACTCAAGGATGGCATTCTGGTGCAGCGACACTGAGATGTTCTGTGGCCCGGCGATGATGCGCGGCCTCTGGGGGAGCTGGGGCCTGGGAGCTGCAGGGATGAAGACAGCTTTAGTACATGTGGTGTGATGTGATGGACAATGTAGATTCAAGTGGAAGTGTTATCTTTGTCACTTTAGTGAATGAACAAGCCATTTCACAAACTATTGACAAGTTTAGACCTGTTTGAGAGACACAAACCAGTTACCTTGCTGTGATACTGCAGTATTGGTTTTAATATGTTAATACTTTTCACAGTTTCTCTCATGAAAATAAATTATAAACATCCATCACACAGGGCTGGGGGATATGACCTTCACATAATATTGCAATATTTTTAGGCTATATTGCGACACACGATTTATATCTCAATATTTTGAGATCTTCTTTAAACAACTGTAGACTGCTAACATACTAAAGTTATAAACTTAAAACAATAAAGTTCAATAAAGCACTGTTATAATAAAATTAAATAAAGTACAGTTATAAAGTTAAAGTACCGTTTTAATAAAGTTAAATAAAGTGCGGCTATAAAGTTAATTAAAGTATTGTTATGAGGTTAAATAACAGTACTGTTTAGTATTGTTATAATAAAGTTAAATAAAGTACTGTTATAATAAAATTGAATAAAGTATTGTTATAATAAAGTTAAATTAATATTGTTAGTACTGTTACATTACAGTACTGTGGCCCAGGAGAGACTGGTCTGGATGGGTAACAGAATGTGTGTGATGTGTTTGTGCTGTGTAAACTGTGTATCGATGCCTTTTTCACAGTACATTTGCTGAAAGAAATCTGGCTTACACACCTGGGGTGACGGTGAGGGTGGCCTCTATGCTTCGGCGGCGGCTGGCAATGTTGGTGGCGATGCAGCGGTAATTTCCAGCATCTGCCCGCTGCACCCCGTAGATCTGGAGAACACCACTGGGCAGGACTGTGATTCTGTATGACAGAGGTATGACACAGCATTTATCACTTAAAGCACATGGAACAATTACATATCGGATATTTATAACTGATAATGGACAACAGTGGTCACAGATTATATTTTATATCCTGTTTCAAAAATATCTCATGTCCAGTAAATATGTGAAAACTGACAATGACGTTGAACTGAAAACAGTGCATACCTTTCAGTGGCAAGGGGTAATGTGACCCGATTGAACTCCCAAGTGATGATGGGAGGAGGGTGTGCAGTGATTTTGCAGGAAAACCTGGCGACTGAGCCCTCAGTCACCACTATGGATGTCGGCTGCATTGCAAAAGCAGAGATACCTGTGGCAAATCACAAGAAGAGACAGATTAAATGTTTGTTTCCCTTTATCTTATAGTGTGTCAGAATGAGATGGTACATACTCTATCTTTGAATTGTTCTGATACCAATACCAGTATTAGAAATGTTGGATCAGGTATCAGTGAGTACAAACGTCTATGCACTGATCCAGTATTGCGTAATTTATTCAGAAACTTTAAAGTAGTTTCACATCCAGATAAAACAGCAGTTTCCTGGAAATCAGTTCTTCGTCACCACAGCAAGTTGCACTGTGCAGCCACCAGCAACTATTGTTCTTGAGTGAGCAGGGAGAATTAATTTCAAGTAAATAGTGAAACGTTAGCCTTCAACAAAATGTAAGCAACGAGGCAATACGTAACACAGGAAAATCCCACCAGTAAAAAGGCTTTTGCTTTTTCTAACCAATGGGTTTGACTATGTACGCTTCAGAGTGGATGTCTATGCTGTTTTCTTTTTACATTAAGGTCATTCTCGAATATAATGTGTATTATATACAGCTGAAAATGGAAATGTATACACTGTATTGTTGATGAAAACTAAATAAAAATTAAGTTAAAAGTTAAAAAACAAACCACGGAATTTCACTGCTTAATGGATCAAATCAGTACTCTTTATCAGTCGATTCACAAGTTCAGGTATCAGACTCTGTTTAGGAAAAGGGTATCAGGGCATCTCTACACTATCTCCTGTAATATAACACAGCTACATTTATGAGCTTCTCTTGAGCCACATATTGAGGTTGAACATTTGCCAAAAGGCAATAAGGAGAGAAGTGGCCCAGATGTACAGTTTCTACTAACACACTAAACTCACTGTAATCTCGGACAGTGAAACCAAGAGAGCATTCATGTTTTTATCTCTTACATGTGGTCTTTTTAGGAAAAGTCAAAGGAAACTCCTTCCCTTGAGGTGTTTCTTTGTTGTAAAAGCTGGTGTTGTATTTCACTCCTTGCATTGCCACAAACCTTGCTTTGACATAAAACTAAAGCACATAAGAAGCCTAAGCCGAGACATGAAATCAGTCAAAGGCTCTACACAGTGTGAGAGATAAACTCCCCAATCAGAGGGGAAACTTGATACAAGGGGAAGTTAAATCACTATTAATACACCTTCAAAGTTCAGATCAGTCCAAAGGATGATTATCTTATTATTTTTTTCTTCCCCTTCCAAACTTATAGCTGTATTTCAGATGTCTCTGTCAGATCCAGTGGACGTCAGAAAACAGAGATGCCCATTACCTAAAGCTACAGAGCTGCTGAGAGCTGCAGGAAGGTGATGACTGGAGTGGAACAGCTACATCCTGCGTGGATAGGGTTTCCCTGAAACTGAGCTGTTGTCAGCCACCAGCTGAGCAGAGAGCAAATGAGGCCCAACACGAATTACAATAAGGCCTTTTATGGTGAACCGAACGGCCAACATATAATGATTTAAGTTGTTTTAGTCTTTTTTGTTAATGAATGCTCTCTTTGACAGTAGATCCTCCTGGGCCATAAAAGTCCTAAAAGCCATTAAGGTCACTCACTGCTGTACCGTCCCCCCTCTGTGCTCGAAAAGCAGCAGAAGCCTGAGGTCAATCATTTGTTAAAAGGAATCAATTGCACTGCTGTTTGTGATAGAGAGCATGTAGATATACATCAAATAATCTATGGTACAGACTAGAGACGGACAAATCAGTAGACTGTAAAAGATTTTTACAACAGACCAGACCAAAATAAAGCTCCAAATTACATGATTCATAATATCACAGGGTCCGTTTCAAGATGCCTGCATTCAGGATGAAACTATCACCTCTCAAGTAACAGATAAACAAACACACTGTGGTGCTCTGTGGCCTCCGTGCACACATCCAAAGCTTCTTCTGCTGCAGTGAGCGATCAGCACTCAGCAAAGAAGAAACAGAGAGGAGCAGGGAGCATAGAAAAACACACCTGTCAGGTATTCACTGCCAAAAACAACCCAAAAAGATATACAACATGGTTTTATTGTGCTGTAACCTTTTGAAGATGCTAAATGGAACCCACAGATACACACAGAAACTATACGAGGAAATTATGACATGCAATATCGTTGTTGAATATCATAATAAAGATATTACTTGTGATAAATACACAGATTTTAACGTGTTCTCAGTTCTTGACTCAGACTTGCACTGTACCTGTGCTTGTGCCACAGTGACTGCTCTGTATCCAAACAGACTGATCTCATGCACTGTTTGTATGTAAACCTATGAAAAGTAATGCACCACAATTCATACATAACAAATGTAATCATAAGCCAGTTATTTGCGTATAACCCATGTAGGAAGGAAGTAGTATAAAGACCAAAAGTCTGTGTGAGGAGGCAGGTGGGGGAGGTGGATGAGTCAAACACACACAGGACTTTCCCCCAGGAGAACAGTGTCCAGGCCCATGAGAAACAAAGTGAACTTTGAATTATTTTAAGGTACGTCGTCATTGTGTTTCTTTTCCTAAACTTAACTAATGTAACTTCACAGTATGTAGGTAAAGTCATCTGTGGGGCACTAATTTGTTGAATGTCATACAAATCGTTGTATGAGGATATGTGATCCAAAATACTGCCAGATGGCTGACGTGCTATTTTTTTAGGCACCAGTTCTTCTCTGGCATTCACGCTTTCCTCTGCACCATTCACGCTTTCCTCCCTTAACCACCTAGATTAGTACAGCAGCACTACTAAAGGTCTCTCTGATTGGCCAGAGAGTTAACAGCATGGCACATATCAGACAGAAAAGCACCTACAAACAGTTGATACTACAACTACTACTTGTTTCACAATGTATCTATTGTGCAACTTGACATTGCGATGACGATAAAAAAAATATGTATTGTGCAGCCCTGATACAAATATATGGATAACCTTAATATGCATGAATGTCAAGCTAGTTAAATATTTCCTAGGTTAGTGACTGAACATGAAACAAACAAAACACTTTGTTTCACAACAATGGTGTAACTAAATGAAATATTTAAAGAAAACTATGCGAGGGAAAAAATCAGTACAGCACATCATGATATTTTGCACCACAATATTGTATCAATACATCGACAAGTATCTTTTTTCATTTTAGATATTATTAATATTGCAAATACAAATTCAACTTTTGGTATCTTATGAAAATAATAAAATCAGTTGCTTGATTGACCAGAAAAGTTTTACTGCAATAAAAATGACTGAAGTGAGATGAATGGACTGAAAACTTATTTTTTTAAAAACAGATGTTGACAAAGGTTTCCTTTGGGGACATTTTGCAGCTGAAAAAGATCAACAAAAAAACAAATCACAAAAATATCACATTATGTGTTTTGTGTTTTTGCATACTCAGTATATCACATAATGTTAAAATCCTAATGATACTGTATCATGACTTAACTGCTGGGATGATATCATATCATGGTGCCTCTGGTAGGAGGCATAGTACAATATTATCACGATACTTAAGTCACGATCCAATATTACTGGGGTTTTAAACATGTGATATGCTGAGTATTGCAATAAAATATATTGTGATATATTGTGATTCATAACCTTTTGTCAACTGTAAATTATGTCCCTGAAGGAAAACTCTGTCAACATCTTCTATCTAATAAGATAAAGTCTTCAGGCTGTTCATCTCACTTCAACCATTTTAGATGTATGTACTAGTAAACTGAGAAAGCAATTGATTTTATAATTCAAGTAGGCTACCTTAAGTTTAATCCCTCACCCCTGACCTCTGATGATTACCACCCCTAAAAAACCTCTTGAAACCAAAGGGGAAAACATCATAAACAGTGAAAATGCATAAACGTCTGACTCACTCATCACCAGCAATAATTCTCTGTATTGAGCTCGATATCCAACGTCTTTCTTATCAGTATATTTCCCTACAGAGACATGCAGCACATGGCCGAGGTAACCTGTACATTCGAGAAAAGTCTACAGGGAATCCCTCCACTGCCATAAACTCGCTGTAGTGTCCATGAGGGCCATGATGGATGGCTGCGTGTAAGCGGTGCTGCCAGGTGTTGTGGTGCTAAACAGCAGGAGAGCTCTGACTGCCAAAAAAAACATTCAGTGAGTTATGACTTTTACACAACTGACAGCGCCTTCCCTTTAAATCACGCTGACATTTGTGGAGGAAAGAGCACCTCGTTTAGGCCAAAGGATGAGTGATAGTTTGGGTTGCTGAGATAAAATTATGAAGAATAATTTGTATTTCTGATTACTAGATTACCATTACATTAATTTAATGATTAGTTAGCTGCAGAGATGTATTTATGATGGCTGCTGGGTCTATTTTTCCGATGTCACAGTGCCGTCATCGCACCTGATATTTGATAAACATAAGAATCAGAATGAGTCTGTTTATTAAATGAATGCAGTTCTGTGTGGGAACATGTGGAGTACACGCCTGGTTTCACTCTTGTCAGACAACAGGAAAACTGTCGTCACAATCAGATCCTTTCGCTTTGGACACATTTAATCAAATTAGTCCTGAGCTGCTGCCCCTCTTAACTCCACTGCGGTTGTTTGATGTGAGGACAGAAGCACGGAGAGGCATTCAAACCCCCCTTCCTTCACACGCACACCCTCTCCCACCCCCCAGTGTTAACGCAGGCTCTTACAAAAATACCATTAATGTGCTGAAGTGGTATGACTGCAGGGCATGAGAGATGAGCTGCTCTGATCCTCTGCCTCACTACTTTGCCTTTCCATTCAGTCAAATGATGCTGGATTGACAAACAGCGGGATGATCATTGATTATTGATAAAGTACTAAGACAAGGAGGAAAATCTATAACTGCTAGGGTTTGTCGAGCATTGGCCAGAGCACTCTCGTCTGAAAATAGGAGGCTGACCTTCTGTTTGAGCAATGTTTGCCGAGGGGCGTCTAATGTGCAGATGAAATTATCAAAGCAAACATGTCAAGCTGTTTGTGATTAACTACGTGCATTCAGCCATCTATTATTTGTGTGTCACTAAAGACTAAAGTGTTTTAGTTTTACTGTGAGTTTGTGTGCATCATTTCCTTTATTCCATTTCAAAAAATTAAAATAAAACCTTTGGTCTTGTTTGTTGTAACATTTTAGTTAATTAGAAGACAGAGTAAATTCCTCAGCCTTTTACCCAAAAGCATGAAGAAACAGTTGACTTCACATCCATCCCACCTCTCACCTTTGACCTCAACAAATCCTGGGTAGCACCAAACTCAGAGCCAAACATGACCACCCAAACCAACACTACTGCTGCCCTGCAAACTGCCTACTAATCACTCACTGTTTTGTAATAATATCCTTTCCTGCTGTATGGATGACATCTGCTAGTTGCAGCTTCAACAACAAATAATACATGCAGGTCCAGCTGTTGCATGTTGAATCATAATGTCAAAACTTTCTGCATACTTGATGTAAAGGGGCAGCAACGTCCAGAGTTCAAAAATTCAAAGCAAAAGATTTACAACATGCCTTCACTGTGTGTTACAGTCCGTTCTCCCTACAGTCCAAACCTGAAGATGCATTTGCTTCACTTCAGCCTGCAACAGATGGGCCTGCTGAAGCCAGCAGCTCAACAAACTGAAGGTCAGTGGACAGGTCAGGCCCAAACAAAGGTTCCCTCACAAATACCAGGAATTAGTTCAGCCCTCTCTCCTCTGGTTACTATGGTCAGTTTCTCAGCAAGGGCAGAGCATAGCATAGTTGACCTGCATGTGAGCTGTGATCTCCTGCTTTTGATATAAATTAGGGACGTTCCTAGTGACTAATTTCCCTGATGTTTAAACATAAGTTTAAACTTAGACTGGTCAACTCATCTTAAAGGAAGAAAAAAGTCAGAAAACAATCAAAATTAAGCACAATCTAATCGTTAATCACATTTTCAATTACCAAATTGACATGTGTGGCACATTATCAGACAAAACATGACAATGACTCACTAAATAAAAGTTAACAAATAGCATTTATTGAAAAAAAGTATTCTTTAGGAAAATAAATCTTTAGGAAACACGCCTGATAATTACAACAGCATTTTTTTAATGGGTGATAACAATCGCATATAATAACAATTTTAATAATAAGTTAAACTGACTAATATCTCTGGTGCTCACCAGCGAGGGTAGAAGTGTTTAATTGACTACTCGACAAATTATCTGCGTAATATTTTTAGATTTATTTATTAATCTTGAAAGTCCGTTTAGCTTTTCATCTTAACCAAAATGTATGCACATTTATTCATTTCCAACTCAAAGGGGGCCACCAACAACACACTTAAACACACATCTCTTTCGGCCGTGATCCTACACAAACACATCAGCTCCATCTTCAAACACTGACAGCACTGTCACAGTGATAAACACCAAAGCACATTTTACACATCTCATATTAAACAGTGCACTCTCTATATCCATATAATTCTCTTTCAGGTACGGGAACACACTCTGTTTCAAATGCAGTGACATGATGTCATCATGTAATTGTCAAGCAAGGGGAGTGCTGTTTGGATAAATCCAAATGCAGAAATTACTGTGCAACAAACCAAATTATTTCCCACTGAAAAAACAGCCACATCCAAAGTCATTCTTCAACTTTATAATAAATGGAAAAGTTGTCATCAACAGTCGCCTCAATCTGGTTTTAACACTGCAGATGACAGAAGCAGTTTAGGTTCAGTTATGGTCAGCGGGTTCAGATGTGGATGGCTTTGATGGCTTCCAACCATCCCCATCCCAACCCCCAGGGTCCAATCTTTTAGGGGAGACATTAAAATTGATCATCTTCTCGTGATCCTACCGGCTGCATATTAAATTAATGGCTTTCAGCATCAGGAGGCCCATGAAAAACCGTCACTGAATCACTGAAACAACCCTGAAAAGTTTTACATTTATTCTTCTTATTCCTGAGAACTGGAGTGCACCACATGGTTACACCAAAATAAGTTTATCCTACATTCATTTAACAACTCCTACTGAAAAAAACAGTTAGTTAACTGAGTGATGAGTCCTTTACGATGTTCAGTGACCCCACTAAACTTTAATAAAAGGCTCTCGGAAAAAAAAAGAGGGCTGATAAGTAAGAAGGAGAAGAATGCAAAGCCCACGAATCAATCACTAGCAGGCTGGCAGATGTGCCGCTGCTACACACAGGCTGCAGGACAGTCAAGTGACCACTGGCCTGGCTAAACAAAGACCTATTCCCATGAGCAGTGTGACCTCTGAAAACACCGAGCGGACGGTGGGGGAGCAGTGTTGGAAGGAGCATTCATCCCCTCCTCCAACCCCTTATCTCTGCTGCAAAGTTTTCCAATCACTCAACAGCAACCCTCCACTCACCACACACAGAGGCTTCATTGTCTTTAATCTCCGAATCATAACATGGAGCTGAAGAAGTCAGTCTGTATATAGCTACACTCTATTTACAACAACAGGTTTGTCCTTTCTTATGGCGGATTAGAAAAATATGTTGATGGCAGATCACAAAATAAAAGTTATAATAAGACAGAGAGGAGGCAGAAAACAAACACAGACCCTCTGATGATGACTCCTGCAGCAACTGATAAAACTAGATGAGCATCCCCCATTATTGTAGGAAAGATTTAAGTCCTGTGCTCTGTCTCACTGCCCTCCGTCTATTGAACAATTTAAAGAAACCTTTGACCTCTGGGCCTGCCGTTCAGGGGAACCATGGTAACCTTTCGTGTCCAGCAGAGGAGAAAAACAAGATTCCAGGATCTGAGTTGTCTCACTTCAGGCCATTTCATTCATTCACAGCGCAGCTCACACTGGGAAAGGTTTGCTTTCGTCTTATTGGAGTTTCTAATTGTACCGAGCCAGTGCCACGCAGATGTATTTCTTAGCAACTTAAAGTAAAGCTGTGGTCCTGGCCTGGCTGCTAAAATAAACTTTGTGTATGAACAGCAGCAGCTCCTTCAAATAAAACTCACTCAGATCTCAGCTTTAAACAAGAACAACTCCCGACCAGACCTACAATCACACCAAAAGTTTAATCTTGGATGCCGTTACAATGCACTGACTCTTATTCTGCTTGAGAGAAACGGTTGGATCGGTGCATCCCTGAAACAGATGCGCTGGATAACAGTTGTACATTAAGTGGTCACCACAAAACAACCACTTAAGTTAATTACTTTTCATTCATCAAGCAGCAATAATGTGCACCTTAAAGACATACTTTGCAGGATTTTCCTAAAAAACAACACGCATACAGAAGTAATCCCTCTCAATCATCACTTATGACGAACTAGAGGTGTGTGGCAGTGTATTTTTCTGCATTTTCATCTTATTTTGTGTGTTTGGCATGTTTATGGGCATGTAACCCACAGTGCTCAGGTGAAGTCGGGGCTTTCTAAAAAGGTAGAGACCAGGTGCCAGAGCATAAGCATCAGGCATCCAAGAGACACAGCTCTGAAAAAATGCAAATATAGTGTGGTGAAACGACAGGGCTGGCTTTTACTTTCACTCTCTCTGACGAACACAGTAACACACAGTAACCGACAATCCTCCACAGTATCTGTTTATGAACTGCTTTCATTCATCAACCAGCAACAACACACACCTTCAGCTTAACGTTATTTCATGTTTGCAACGGATGCAGCAAGGTCAGCACAGTAATCATAAATAAATACACTCCATCAGTGGGAATGCAGCACATGTTATGTAACAGCTGGGCTGTAAATAAAGCGAACAGCAGGCTCTCCTCCAACAAAGGTTGACCTGACATGCTCAGTTTCAAGTATTCCTGGAAGTGGTGTTTTGTGCAGGCCTGTCACAATAATTACGTTATCAGCTAGTGGGGGTTAGCAAAAATCCCCAAGGTCATGTATATACTGTATGATATGGCCCTTAAAATGATGCCAGAACAAACAGCAGGGTTTTGCCTACCATTGTAAGAAACAGCAAGATTTTGTTTTGTTATGTGTGTATGGTTGTATATTTGTAAATGTCAGTATGTATCAAATAGCAGAGTGAGTAGGGAAATAGGGGTGATTGTGGCGGTGTTATCATGATGTCAGTGGCATAAAATGGTCTCAAAATGACAATATTATGTTTCTTGCAATTATTTCTGGGACAATATATCATCCACCATAGGTAGTCATGGTAACAGGCCTGGTTTTTACCCAGTTTGTATCGTCATGCTTAGGCTCTGTCATATGCTGGCATCAATGATCATTACAGACTGGTAAATAATTTCCGAAACTATCAACATGTCTGAAACTATCCAGAAAAATTTGACCTGTAACAGTTGATGAGAAGCCTTTCTTTTTCATGCCTTATTTACTTGCGACCACATGGCACAAGAAGCCAAAAAAGGAGCTATCTCAGGAGGCAATCTCTCTTCTGAAATCCCCATCAATCTGAAGTCTATTGACAAAAGTCACATGGTGAGGCTCATGTGTCACATTCCTTTTCATCAAGCCCAAATCCCTCCTCACCTTTGTGCTTTAGCAAACCCAGTGTTTAAAGTTACCCTCCATTATCATTACATTCCTTCAAGAACAACTGGCAGGTCCACAGCTTCCACATATGAGCGTGGGATTAAAGAGATCAACAGAGGTGTCATTCCTTCACATAAAACATTGTCAGTCTCACCACATCTTATGAGGATGTGAGTTATAGGAAAGGAAATGTAGCATGACTGATACATAGAGATATCTGAGAGAGAGAAGGCTCCCCACATGTTACACTATCCATCTTTCAGCATGTAAAAAGACCTCAGGACACTTGGATCAAAATGTTTATAATACACATGTCATTTTACAAATGACCATAAAATCTCTGAGCACACGTCTAATGCAACAGGCAGGTCATAGAAGAGAGCCATGCTGTTTAATGAGAACTGCCACCCTGACTTTTCAATCAACATGTAACTCAAACTCGATCTGTGATGTTTAAACTTTTACAATTAATGTAATTAGCCTTTCAGTGGTGGACAGGTCCAGCTGTTCTGTCCACTGATATCAGGACAAACAATGGCCCCCAGAGAAACCTTTTTCTTTTGCGAGCGCAGGGGGGCAATGTGGACAAAAACGGTCAGAGTGAAAAGCTTTTCACTCTTTCACCAGAGTAGTGAGGCAGAAAACAATTGTGAGCAAAGCCTCCAGCCCACACTGACCTGGTGAGACCTGCAATAAAGTTTGGTCATTTAGACACTCAGGGTAAGGCTGTGGTACTGGGAAACGGCAATTCACATTTGTGTGTGTGTGTGTATGTGTGTGGGCACACCGCTCGCAACAACCCCCACTGCTACCTCTCTGTCCTTCAACTGAGCATTTCTCAGGTATGTGCAAATTTTATGAGCTTCCAGATAGACCCTCGAGCAGGTCTAAGTCCCAGTTTAAAACAAACTGGTGAAGCTAACAGGCAGCTTTTATCACCTCTTAACTTCAGACTATAAAGCAGGTAAAACACTCAATTAATTAATGAACTATATATAGTTTCTTGGAATTGCTCAACTGGTGCATACAGCAGAATTTTTTTTAACTTCCGCAGTATGTGCACAATTCGCAGTAGTGTTTCTCCTGCTGACCTGACCTGCAAGTTCCCGCTCAGCTCATAGACTTAACATTGTGATGACGTCATGGATTTTAAATCACTTTACCCAACTTGAGGAAAGCTTAACAAATGTGAAACCTTCATAGATAAAAAATGCATAATGGAAGGAGTCATAATTCATCCTGTTTGCAGTTTGAGGTGTCAACAGTTTTGCATATTGGGAAAATGCTTTTTGGGCAGCAGGAGATATCTTCCACTGCAACACCACGAGTGGCCACTGGGAAAAACTGAAAGCAAGGCTAAACAGTGTTCCTCAGGACCCGAGGCAGCTATGTTGCACCGCCATGTTTCTACAGTAGTCCAGAACGGACAAACCAAACACTTGCTGTAGCCATCTGCATTTTCACATTTTTGCTTCACCCACTATAGTTCTCCTATACGATTGGCACACAAGAGACATTTCAGTTGCTTGCAATCTGCAACTTCACCGCTAGATGCCACTAAATCCTACACACTAGACCTTTAAACCAGAGCTCTTTAACGATTATTCCAAAAGTGCTGGTAATGTGGCAATGTTATCAAGCTCCTATTAATTTCCATCCAGAGGTGATCTAAATGATCCTGGAGGAAACCTTTTTTTACATGACCACAGACTTTTCTATTACTTTTTTATTTGTTTAAGAAAACCATCAAAGTTAATCTTTGCCTACTCAACAATAATGTTTCCACACTACTTGGATTTTCTACAAATCAGGATCACATTGGAAGACGAATAAACTTCAATATAAAACAATCTTCCATTATGGAATTACATGGAAACAATCCCAGGACAGGACATGCAGAACATCTTTTTTCTCCCTCATTAAAGTCAATAAAATAATACAATTTCAGCATTGTTAAAAATGCATATTTTAGTACAGATAGGAACGCATTGCAGGTGGGGTAAAAGGGTTAACACACATTGTGCAAAAGTGGTCAGCAAGATGCATGGCCTGTGGTGTGGGAGGAGGGGATATAAGGTCCCAAAAGACCAACTCTGCCTGAAGCTTCTCTACTCCCCCCTTAAAATACGAGGCCAACTCGTGCAGCGCTGGAGGAGAAAGCATTCCAAAAGAACAATTCCTCAAGCAATCAGGGTGCAATAACATGAAAGCCACAGCTTGTGAATAGGGGTCATCTGCTCTTTAGCATTGGAGAGCCGGTATCCTGGATAGCTCCTAACCTTTCAGATCTGCTGCTCCTTCATTAACACACCAATGGGGCATATTTTCCTTCCAATCAGAATCTTTTTTGGGCTCTAACTTTGAAGACTTTGTCCCTCTTCCTGCACCTCTACCACCAAAGCTGCCTTGAATGCAACACCAAGCAGCAAAGAAACAAATAAATAAAATAAACGGTAACAAATCTTCTTGAATGATTCATGCAGGGAGATCTGAATCTCAACCACTGACTGCTGTTGGCAAACAGCCAGAATACAACATGATAAGAGTTTTCCATCACCTACATCCCATCTCAAGTTCTCAACACCATCATGTTTCTAATGTGACTGCAGCATGATACTCACTTGCGATTGTAAGACGGGCTTTCTGGCTCAGGATTGCGCCATACTTGTTCTGAGCAAGGCACTGATAGAGCCCTTCATCTGATTTGTCTCCTCTTCTGCTCTCCACCTCTGAAATATAAAGGGATCCATTGGAGAGCAGGTACACCCGCTCGTTCTCCACCACTTTTACTCCGTTCTTGAGCCATCGGACGTCAATGGGTGACTCTCCATGCGCCTGACAGTCCAAAATAACGGCTTCTTTCCGCATGACAGTGACATCATGGGGCTCCTTGATGAAAAATAACTCACTAAAACATAAAACACCTGCAAGAAGAGAAGAGAAAAGAAAAGCATGTGAGGAGTGAAGGTGGTGATCAACACGGGGCCTCAGCACTAACAGACGTCCAGTAGAACATTTAAAGCATTTACACTGTGATCTAACTACTGGCCTCTGGAGTCAGCAACCATGATTACTGGAGGCTGCTGCTCAGTATCCTCTGGATGGGTATCATTGATTATATTCTCAGATAGATACAAGTGTGACACTTATTAAAATGCCTATCAAGATGAAATATCATGTTTGAAAGGCTTGGAGGCACAGGTCTTGATTATGAGGGGGGACACTAGGGACATGTCCCCCTCAATATTTCCCAGCACCGATATCAATATGATGTCAGAAAGATGTTGGACTCTTATCTAGGACAGACGTCAAAATTTGGTTGTAATGAAAATTGGGTTATTTTAAATGCTGAATGATGGATGAGGTTGCGTAGACGTTACCATTATGATGTTGGGTTTTGATCTCCATTATCTTACGACTAAATGTCATTATTCTACATCAGGATGACGTTGGCATGAGACAACTGGAAGACGCTGGATTTTGGTTACTTAACAACACAATTTAAAACCAACAAAATATAAACATCATCTGTCGTCAGTATTCTACATCAAATTTACATCGGCATTAGACTTTGAATTTAGTCACCCGTCATCACAAACCAAATTAAACCAAACATCAAGGTCTATAACACTGGTGGCCAGCTGGGTTTAGGACATGTGCATTTGTCCTTCCCTATAAAAACATAAAAGTAGCAGAGGACTTTTATTTTGGCAAGATAAAAGACCTTTACACCATAAATTGGCACGAAAAAGCCCACCTTGGTGCAGAAACATCACCAGAATGCATGAAATTACGTGTGAGATGCTCAAAATTCTCTGGCTGAGGACCCCCAAACCTCCTTTCACATGTGTCCCCACAATGTTGAAACTTAACCTACGCCCCTGTGTTCAGTGATCACATCGTATCTCTCCAAGTCACCAGCTGAAGGTGAGACAGTCGATCCATATGTCCCTTTAGTTTACACAGAAACCCATTACTGAACTCTCAGTATGACCTTACTGTACTGTTTCATCTATGTGACCTTAGTGGACCAAACAGAGACACTGAGCCTTTCCTTAAATGTTATAGTTCCTCATTACGGGTTCTTTACCTCCCATTCAAAGCAATAACACAACCTGCAGAATCTCTCAGATCACATTCATTCATAACGCATAGCTCCAGTATGCGCCTTTGCTGCGCCATATATCACCAACACCAGCTCTTAGTTTGAGATGATTGATTTTGTATAAGCAGATAGTTCTCTGTTGGACTGACACTGCTGATCTCTCATTTCAGCTCTGTAATCGGATGATCCTGCTTCACAGAGTCACACCGTAACTAAATACTTCATCACAGCCTCCTTAAGTTTAAACGCGCTCACAGAACATAAATGAAAACGCTCCTTACCTGAGATTGGAAGAAAAACCACACAGAACAGCAGCCGCTGATATAATTTCCCTTTGACAGGCGCCATTTACATTAATTGTCTGTGCATGCTACCTCCTCTCTCATAGTTGTTTCCTCCACATGAACTGAGCTTCTACTGAGGAGGAAGACCCGCGCTGGGAGCTGCAGGAGTGGAGTTTCCCTCCTCTGGGATGGACATCAGTCAATTAATCAAGTCTGTGGGTGTTGAGTGAAGCTTTTAGTCCAGCGCCACCTAGCGTTAGGTGTAGGTCACAGAGGGCACAGTTCACATCAGACCTCTGAAACTCTGTGGATCCACCTCTGCAGCCACACATGATTCAACTGTAATGGGGTTACCTGTTTGCAGTGTTGGAGAATCTGCAAACTGTAGATTACCATCCTACCAGCTGCTTCACAATGCAAATAAACTACATCTTAACTGTCAAAACATTTTAGCTTAGCTTTAGTAAATCTAGTTTCAAACAGTAGTTCAGCAACATCCAAACTACATCACAGGAAATGATCACAATCTGAGTCTGGAATCTCATATTGTTTACTTGGAGGTACAACTGAACTGTCACTGAGTAAACTGTAGGTGTGTTTGGTTTAGGGGCCGGGGCAAGCCAGTCCTCACCAAGGCAGCCTGAGGGTGTGTATCAAGGAGAGGGTAGGGAGCAAATGTTGGGGTGGTTTTAGTCAGTTAGCAGGTGATTGTCATTAAATGAGTTGTGGTGTTGTGTCATATTGTCTGGCAAAGAATGTCATGAGAATACTTCAAATATATAGTTTGTGATTAATTCTATAAATTACATTACCCAAAGTAGTTAACTGCTGGAACAGCTACTGAAATTTAGATGTAGTTAACTTCGACCCAAATACTGCAAAATAATCTAATTAAATGTAGATAAAGGGATAGTTCAGATGTTTTGAAGCAGGGTTTTTTCCATAGTCAGTGCATCACTTAGAGTAGATGTCAGCTGGCATGCCCCAAGTTTGGAGAAGCAGGCTGGAGTCCAACATGGAAGCCAAGCAATGTAATGCTGTGGAGGAGTCAGCAACAAAATGTATTTTAGAGCCCTAAACAGTTAATATCAGTTTAAATGTACACTATATTGAGAGCATTTTCACCACATTTCCTTTCTGTCAGACATCCTGTTTCAACAGAGAAGCTGTTAAAAGCTTCAGTTCCCCATCTATGCTCTCGTCAAAGCCACCAGACTCCATTGAGAGAAGGTAATTTTAGCTTGCTGAACATGGGAGCTGCTGGACTATCACTACCTCAATCTGTTAGCCAGTTTGTGTTATTGTGTGACTTAGGTGAATCTGAACTAACCATTTTAAACACCAAAATCACACGATAACAAAAACAAATACACTGATCGACACAGCAATAGACCAGCAGCTCCCTCCAAAACATGGGAAAATGGGGTCCAGGCTAAAAAACACTGAAGTTACCCTTTAATCGGCTAGAAGAAGATTCCCCTCACGTTTAGGGGTCACCCAGTTACTAAATGACTAACAGCAGTTTAGGCAGTTAGATGAGAGCTGCTGCATGTCCTGAGGTCTCTAACAGCAGCTCAGGTGCCATCTGATGGATGAAAAAAGTACAGGGTGTATTTGTGTGTGTATTTGAAAGTGCACGTAAATACAAGGATGTAGTAAAATAGCTTTCTTGTATATGTGAACATGTGTTAGCTCATCCTAAATCAATTATTCTCCTTTGACTGAAGTTGATTTTTTGATGATGTATTTTATGTAATGCATTGATTTGAGCCTTCTTTCATTCATAGGAAAAATACATTAATACTGCATGCTTTGTATCAGTAACTTTAAGATCAGGTCACTGTTTTTCTGCATAGTGTGGACATGACAAAAAAAACAGACTGACTCATGATGAATATTTTGTATATTTTGTAACAATGGGACTTCTGCACTGATATTGTGGTCTCACTTGCTTCTCCAGCACCTTTTCACCTCCCCCTTATCAGTACAAGCGGTATTGATGAGAGCAGATCGCTCAGTATCAGAGACCAACTGCACACCAAATGGTCTCTGCAGACTGAAAAAAAAAATGTTAATGGAAATGAGTTTGTCCTTTAAAACTGGGTCCCTGCAATTAAGAGGAAGCATTGATAGGGGCAGGACAGCTGCTGTGTCAATGTCGATATTGATCCAATGTCCATCACTTATTGTGCAGAGAGATCAAACCCCCTTCCTCCCACGGTCCTCCCCTCCTCCCTCTGTGAACCTTTATTCAGCAGCAGGACCGCAGCCCAGCTGTGATGACGGTCAGTCAGAAAAACACACTCAGTGCTGATTCAGTCCAGAAAACTGCACTTCAGTGACGACTTATGCTCATAAATGCAACAGAAATATTACTGGTGCTGATTAAATGGGTCACTGCTGCAAAGGCTTTTACAATATATGTTCACAGTACATTAAAATGCTCTTTGTGTGCTGGGGAAAGACATTTCAAAATATGAAGGCTCCCATGTTTAAAGGGTTGAACTGCTGCAATGAAGTAAATTATAGTCAGGTGTTTGTTTACCCAAAACAAAGTCAGTAAACAGGAAATAAAAATGGGAAGAAATTGCAAGACAGCTGTAACACAAGAATGGTTACAGACTGAACTTCAAACAAAGACTGACTGAATAGATATTGTGATAAATGTTTAAAGTATGGAGACTCTTTCACTCAATCCACGGGTTGATCAATTCAAGCAATTCTGGAAATATATTGCACTTGTAAACTCATGAGATGATTAATGATCCTTTATTGAGGGAACTACCATATGTGTCTATCAGTATAATATTTGTATGGGTGCATAGTTGAACAAATGCTTATAAAATTATGTTTGTTGTATTCCTGTGCTTCTTTAAATGGTAAAGTATTGAAAGGGAGAAAGAAATCATTGCCACCATTGCAATTTCTTCACTTTCTTCTCAGCTGGCGTGAAGGCTTTTTCCTGAATTTGAAACAGAGGCAGAAATTGATCTACTAACTCAGGTGTAACTTTAGTTAGATGACAAGTTACCTGAAAACAGATCTGTTATCTGAGATTGTTGGAGTAGCAAAGATATGTATATACTGGGTATTTATCCAAATAACTTTACTGTTAACTCAGAATAGTTAATTGAATTTAGACTTCTGCAGGCAGGAGGATGAGAGCAGACAGAGGTGCAATAGGGGGTATATGCAAGTGTACGGGGTATACCCACCTTTTTTTTGATGTGTTTACAGTATATCCACCCATCAACAAAAAGCTACTGGAATATAAAGAAGAGTGTACCCACTTCCTCCTTGGTAACCTCCCATTCTACGTAGCAGTACACCCACTTCATGAAGTACCATTACACCACTGACAGCAGCTTTACCTTCATTACATGTATAGGTGAAGGTGAAAGCATCTTGTATTAGCAAAAGAAGAGGGGGAATGTCTCTTCCCTGCTTAGAAGATTACTTCAAAGCAGCACAATTAAGATACCTAGTCTGCTGGTGTAATAATAAATATGATGCAAAATGGAAAGACATAGAATTAAGTCAGTTGGATACCCCCCTTCAATCCATACTGGGAGATAAAATGTCTAAATCCATACATTCAGATAAGTTAAGCTATCGGACCATGGTCCCCCTCAATATTTGGTTTAAAGAATGTAAAAATCTAAAACTGGAGGGAAATACTCGTTTGTTAAGATGGGTGGCATACGATAAAGATTTTATGCCAGCGAAGCTAGATTCAAAATTTAAGCAATGGGTTTGGAAAGGCATAACATCATACTGTGTAATCTCAAACAACAGAGGCTTGGAAAGTTTTCAATATTTTAAAGACACTTACGACTGGGCCAAACGGGATTATTACAGATATTTGCAGCTTAGGCATCATTTTCATCGAGTATTATTAACATCTTTAGAGATGCTTATAAGGGTAACACTCACAAAAGACTGGTATCAAGAATATATTCATGTTTACAATCCGCAAAGAACCATTCAACCTTAGATGTTAAAACCAAATGGGAGAAGGAATCAAACATAACTCTAACAGAGGAAAAATGGTTAAATATATGCAAAATACAATCCTCCACCTCCAGCTCTGGCCAATGGCGAGAGTTTGCTTGGAAGAACATTATTAGATTCTTTATTACTCCAAGAATAAAATATTTACAGAATGGTAGACCAGAATGTGGGATTTGCTGGAGACAATGTAACAACTTAATGGCTGATCATTTCCACATATTTTGGAATTGCCCAGCGATACAAACCTATTGGCTAGAGATAGTATTACAAATAAAATTAATACTGGGTCTTGAGATCGATCATAGTTTTGGCACTATATATTTAGGTAATATACCACCCGAATTAAGTGCTCAGGACAAGTATCTTCTTAAGATATTGCTTGTAGCTAGTAAAAAAGCATTGACTAAGAAATGGCTAGATAAGGACCCACCAACAATAGGAGAGTGGAGAGCAGTAGTACAGGGAATGTATGACATGGAGAAACTAACCTTTTCTTTAAGACTTAACAAAGAGAAATTCTGTAGGTATTGGTCAAAATGGTCATTATACATGTAACAGGGTATTGCCTCTATTTTCATCCTTGTCTTTACACGTGGTCTAATTGTACTACCATATTTAAATTGTTTTTATATATGCTATATACCCAGTGAATATATAATTGTATTTTATTTTATATTTATTTATTTTTTTGTTGTACCCTGGACTGAGTTGCTCAAAGGGCTTACACTAGAGTTGCAAGCAGATCTGTAAGAAAAAGGTGACAAGACATTGGACATTTTAAATTTCTGTGAATGCCAACAATGACTGAGATTGGGATG
Source organism: Epinephelus lanceolatus (assembly GCF_041903045.1). Classification (NCBI taxonomy): domain Eukaryota; kingdom Metazoa; phylum Chordata; class Actinopteri; order Perciformes; family Serranidae; genus Epinephelus; species Epinephelus lanceolatus. The sequence continues at coordinate 26,641,373 of NC_135735.1, read as the reverse complement.
TTTTGGACTCAATCCCCACCAAATTGATGCGGGGTCCATGATTTCTTTGTACATCTTTCCATCTTTACAGGACTACTGAGAAAAGTAACCCTTAACATATTTGACTACTGATAACACAAGAACTGTATTGTATTATCCATGGTGACCTGTCTGTTGGATTTATGTTCCTTTATAACAAAAATCTAAAAAAAAAAAAGTAAAAAAAAAGAAAAAAAAGAAAGCATCTTGTATTGTACTGTGGACAGTTATGTAACCAGATGAAGGGCAGGAGAATGGGACAGACACAGTCACTTTGAAATTGCTGTGTGTTGCTGAGTGTTTCTATGATGTTACTGTTTTGTTTTGCATAGCTTTTCTTATTTGAGGTGTCTTTTGTTTTATTTTAATGCATTTTATTTTATTTAACACATGAAGTATGTGAATTTGTATGTGAGGAAAATATGTAAAATTTGAATTAAAATAAATAGTGCTAAAAAAAACAAATCTGTTCCAAGTGTCCTCCATGTTTTTTCATATGTATAAAATATATTAATATAAATGTAAATCTAATAGTTACAGGTTAAAAAAAAATCCACATTAATTCCAGGAATAGCTTCAAGATATTATCCAGTTAATAAAAAAAGCCCTCTTCCAGCACATTAAGATGATATCTGCCACAGTAACTTCTTACACACACTTAATAATCTATTAGCTCATTACATTTCTCTGTAAAGCACTTGTACTGTGTTATGTAACCAATAACAGTCCTCAGCCTCAGTGCAGATCATGAGCTCCTCTTACATAACGTGAGAAAGTGAGAACCTGGCCTCATCCATGGTCAGCGATGCTCTCCCCAGGGTGTTTAATTAATCAAGAATTCAGTTTCGGCACCTGCCAATGCGGCACAGTTTGTGGGTGGAGTGATGGCCAGCCTGCATGTGAACTCAGGTCAAGCTCTGTGGCCGGATCAATGGACGAAAAAGTCATTATCAGCTTATGAATGTTGGTGAGGCTGTGGGTAGAGGGGAGCCAGATTTCCCAGGGCCTGCTGCCATTGGCCGAGGCCTGTGTCTTCCTGCTGCCACACATGACCATCCCCACTGACCCCCAGAAGTGTCCAAAAGGCCAGCTTGAATGGTGTGCGACCTTTCCACTGACCCCTGTGGAGGGGAGGGGACTTTTAGTGCCACAACAGGGGGGTTGTGGAAAACATAGAACTGTGGCTTTTGAGCTGAGTCACACAAAAGGCTCTGACCACAGAGATATCGATGAGTCCTCTCCACAGACCCTGCTCCTGTTAAACGCCACTTCTGAATCAGTGCCCCGTACTGTAGGTCAACAAGCACACAGGAAAGATCACACACTCATATCTGACTGTAGCTAAATTAACTTGGGATAAACAGTCAGACTGTCCTCCAAGTGGTTTAGAGGGCTGACAGGAGAACACAAATGGTCCTATCTAGAGCCAGTTATTTGTCCATTCTGAGCTGCTGTAGAAACATGGCAGAGCAAATGGTAATCTCTGTACATGAGGTCCTGCTCCCTAAGTAGATATGAACGGCTCATTCTGACTTAATGAAATCACAACCATTCTTATTTTCAGGTGATTATAAACTAGTTAAAACATGCTCCTGTTAAACACTGCCTCTGAATCAGAGCCCCATACTGTTGGAGACACCAGTTGGACATAATAAAGCAGAATAAAAAGAGACAATTCAATGTCACCCTTTGCAATATGATTTTAAAGAAACCAATTCTGTTTGATGGATGTAAGTTTAAATGTTTTGAAATTGGGTGATGCCATTCAGTGAGAATAAAATTGTGCTTTATCACCCCCAGCTGGAATAAATCAGTACTACAAACACCTACATCTGTACAACACATTTCCACCCAAACTAACATCTCTGGACTGAATTTAAGAATTTAAAGGGTTAAAAGGAAATGTCAGTGTTACTAATAAATTGTGAAGCTCAGCAAGAGCAGTGTGTGGGATTTTCTGTCTCAGACTCAAGTAATATTTTCCAATGTGCCTGCATCTGAGACAGTTGGATGTGTGATCTTTCTTCAAACTAAGAACTTAAAGGATAAAAATTAAATGATTTAAGGGTAAAAGAATTAAATTCAGTTTGAAAAAAGTAAATACCCACTCCAAGAGATGTCCTCAAAAGTCTTTATACAACATACCGGTGCCTAAAAAGTAAGCTATATATATGTGTTGGAGTATTCTCATGCTTTAAATTGGAGAACACAACAGAAAGAGGTGTCTTCTGTTAGAAGTAAGATTGTGGGATGACTTAAATGAATTGTGAGTGCTTGAGTTAAATGTTCTGTAGATCAGGTTTTCTATGTGATAGTTGTGTGAAAAGTAGAAAGTAAAAGTAAAGAAAAAGTAAACCAGGCAACACTACTTAGCATGTATAAGGATTCATCAACATTTAATGAACAGTTATTTCATTAATTTCATTAGCTGTACCCAGGGATAAGTACATTTTTAAGTGTTTATTAATGCACAGTATTAGCCAACAATTAAAACATCACATATTGAGGCATAGCTGTATTAAAACTGTTTATAATAGCTTCCACTTATGGGTGCCACAGGAGGAGTTATACTATTGATAAATACATAAACATTTATACCTGGTTACAACTACATTATTGCATGTTATAAACCAGTGGATAGTGGTAAGTCATTAGTTTGACATTCCACAGTTGTTTTTTGTTTTGTTTTTTATAATTCAAGTTTATATTGGTTTGAAAGTTTCGGTATATGGCATACATATATTATTTTCTGGGTATACAAGAATAAAAGGCATGCATTTTTTATAATATGGAGGCAGACTACAATACATATAAAAAAATTAACAAATAACTCTAGGAGGAAAGAGAAGAAAACAAACTGACAAATGAAAACACGTCACACATACATATGTCCTCATACATCTCTCTACAGGATCACATAATCACAGAGCAAGCTCATAATTATGTAGACTTATCTTCCATTTTGATATGAGTTCATAACTGGTCCCAAGGAGATACTCCTTTTTCTTGACAACCATTTTTTTCCTACTGCACATGCACTCATAAGATGCTATTTCCACCATTGCATTAACCCATTCTTTCAACTCCAGAGCCTTTGTTGTCTTCCAGTGTCTTAGAATAACTTGACAGACGGTTATTAGACCCACAATAATAACAGAAAATGCACACTTGGAGGTCCACACAGTTTGATACAGTCAGTGTCATACTTGCGTTTGGCCATGTCCTTGAGCTAGTTTTTCTGTCTCTGTCAAGTAGCTGTCCGTTAGTCAGTCACTCTACAGCAGAAACTGACACTTCATGATAAAAGCTCTGCTTGAAATTTACTGTATTTAAAATAAAGTGTGTTTTTCTTACAAACTTGACAAGTCACTTACGGTCCATTCAGAATGTGCCTGCAATCCACCAGTTGGGAACCACTGTATGCATTTAAAATGTGTATGCAGCTTATAAATAATGAATACACAGAGTTAAAACATTCTGTGCAAAAAGAAGCAGAACTCATTAAAAGTTACGTGAACACATTTTAAGTTGATATCACTGCATACGGTCGGCAGAAGTTTGTCAAATCAGTGGAGAGAAACTGCAGTAAGACTAAAAAAGTACAAGTGGTAAAGTCAGACACAAAGACACCAGATAATTGTTTTTATATTTCTTTATTTCTCAAATATATTTATATTTAATTTGGTGTGCTATAGGTCATCAAATTGGGAATTAACAGCTACAGTTCATTCCACCCTTTAAACTGCTGTATATATGTTGCATGTATGTAATTGTAATGCACTTACAGGTGTTATAATCAAATTGTATAATAAGAACATTTGATATATAAGAAATTAAGTATTGATCTATTCATTATTATTCAATAGACAATAGATATATAACAGTACTTCCATTTAGAGATTAAAACATTAATAAACAATCAGATTCTACAATACATTACAAACGAAGGCCTCTGTATTGAACTTTAAATATAAGTGAAAGAAGAGAATGTGCTTATTTTCAGCAATGTTCACATGTAAACATTTAAACACATGTGCACTTGAAGCATAGGATCATTTACTTAAAGAGCGATTTAAGCAGTCTGCAGGTGACAGATTGGCAAAGACAGTTCAGAAGTAAGACTCATCGATATTAACAAAGTGCTTCACTTTATAAAAGCATAAAGTATAAAATTGTGTTGTCAGAGACAAGAACCGACCATGATATCTTCTTTTATCATAGACCTGTAAACATGGCAGGTAGTGTAAACACATGTTTTACCATTCAGAAAACGATAAATCTACTGCTGAAGTACAGTTACTTTCCTACAAAGGTATAAACAAGTGATTACTCATTTTGAAAACAGACAATAAACTGTACACATTTTTGACAACCAAGAAAACAATTTTTTATATTTGTACTCTTAAAAATCGAGCACCGTGCTGCAATTAGACACCCATGATGAGTTGAGGAAAACAAAATGATATCACTCATTGACATAAGGCAACAAAACATGATTTCTAACATACTTTATGCAAAGTGTGTGATACGGTCAGTCTGTTGGATAATGTTTCTGTAAGCTACTGGCCCGGGAGATATTAGCGTGCACGTTTGTTTATTCCTCTTATACAAACTGTCAGTGTTGAACTTCAGTATGAGCGGGTACTGATCATCAAAGAAAATCATGTATTAAAGGAACTGTGTGTAGGATTTAGTGGCATCTAGTGGTGATGATTGCAAATTGCAACTTGCTGAAATGTCTCCCTTGTGCCGAGTGTGAACTCCTGTCTGAACTTCCTTCAGTGTTCATTGTTTGGGAGGTTTTTACATTGAGCTGAAATATCCAGAGGTCTTTTCCTCCCTAAAATTAACAGACTGGGTGATTTAAACTGGTAAAAACACTGAATAACAGTTTCACATTAAAAATCAGTGTTTTTCCAAAACTGTTTGGCATATCAGAAATGGCTGCTAGCCTAGCACCTCATATGTGCTCACCTTTTTTTCAGGTGATTTTAAACTAGTGAAAACAAACTTATTATTCTATAGTCCATCTCTGCCACTATGTCCCCCTAAATCTTACACACTGGACCTTTAATGTAGAGGTGCACCAATGACCATTATCTGCTAATTTCACAACTTTAAGTGAACAGTTTAAACAATAAATGGTTCATCGTGTTGTAGAAGTTGATTTTACATGTACAGTATATTAATGTAATGCAATATGTACAATTATGCATAGTATTTCAGCACAATCTAACACTGCATGTAGTCGGATACAAACTACTGTATAATTAGTTTAGCCTGTTACTGGTCCTGGTATTGGTACATCGCTACTAAAATGATTAAATGATACACTTTTCTAAGTGTAGTCGCTCAGACTTGAATATAACTTGTACATTTTCTGCTACCAATGCTTCTGAGGTGCATGTGTTTGGGATTTGCATCAGTGATTCTAGTGTGATGGAATGAAAAATGTGTAATTATAATGTATAGAATTTAAATGATAGAAAAAAATATCTTCACATCTGTTCTATTTAGGTTGAACTGCCAATTTATATTTAAGGTTTTGATGTTGATAACCTCTGGCACTTTGCTGCCTAAATCTTTTGGACAACATTTTCTTTGTAATATTGTTCCAGTTGGGCCAATGTCATGTTTACAGGAATTTCATGTTCACTTTACTTTAAACGTTGAATTGTATGGGACAGGAAACATGGTTGAGTGAGCTGTACTTTTTTCATTTAAATGTCAAGAGTTGATGCTATCTTTGTGTATAACATAGCCTAGTGAGTATTCTGACCCATGGTCCACTCTTTCCAGCACTAACATGTGATGAAGGGACAAGTTAAGCAATTGCTGAAGAAAAAAACAAAAGCACAACTAAACCAATTCCCCATCAACAACAATGTGAAGACAAAATCTCACAAGTACCTGATGTGAGAATCTGAGCATAAAGTTTATCCGAGGCAATTCAGCCCAAATAAAACTAATGTTTTTTTAAGGTTAGATGTTTTTGTTATACAGTATACAGCTTTGCATTTTTGCTTTGTAAACTTTAGAACACGTCGAGTGATTAAATACCTCCGTCACTCCAGATTTAAAGTCCTTTCTCCATGTGTGCCTCAACAGAGGACCAAAGTGAGGGCTGTGTGACTGTCCTTCATCTGTCACACAGCTGGCAGGTTAACACCCGAATCTGACGCACGGCTTGTGTCTCTCATCAACTTCTTGACCACATCATGCAGTAATAATCAGTACAGCTCAGTTACAGCACAAGCTCTAATCCACCCCGTCGAAGCCTTGTGCATTCTCGATGGCGATGTGAAGTTTCTCCCTCAGCTCCTCAAAAGACTCATACGGAGGCAGGTCCAGTCGATTGAAGCTTTACGAGGCGAAAGGGAAAAGACAAAGAGGGGAAATAAAAAATAAACATTTGCAGGAACCAATTTCAGCTGCTGTTGGGTCATTTGTAATTCTTAAGGGACAGACAAGCGATTCAGTACCTCCATAAAATCTGAGGGACTTTCCACAGATTAACAAGGGAATGGTCAAATGTGGTGCAGCAGAGGCAGAAATACCCTGACTTTAAGTCCCTGGTATGAGCCAAGCTCCAAAAACCCTGCATCCAACACTTCCTACAATGCAACTCAATCTCAACGTTTGCATTCTCTGTGACTAGAATATTTTCTTTGACAGGTAACATCAGTGGAGTTCTCCCTTAAAGGGACAGTTCACCTTAAAATCAAAGGTACAAAATTCCTCTTACCTGATGATATATATATTAGTTTAGCTTGTTTTGGTGTGAGTTGCTGAGTGTTGGAGATATTGGCTGTAGAGATGTCTGCCTTCTCTCAAATAGAAATCATGACCCGATTACTCAAGACATTGTTGTGAGCAGTTTCATGTAGGAACTATTTTCTTTTTACCAAACTACACCCGCCAAATATATCCCTACGCAGAAGGAAGCATGCATCTATTCACTGACAAGAGGCTTGTGACAGCCTGAGACCTAAACATTAATGGTGTCCTCTTAGGCTGAGCTGTAATGTTAGCTAACTCAGTGGAGCTAGGTGAGCTAGCAGTAGATGCACGCTTCCTTGAGCGCCACAAGACAAGTGCCGTCTAGTTCTATTGTACTGGAGAGAAGGCTGACACCTCTATGGCTGATATCTCCAACACTCAGCAACTGATACCAAAATAATCTACACTGATAAATAGCAGTACAAGTAAGAAGGAAAAAATATGTAATTCTGATTTTGTGGTGAACTGTTCCTTCACATTCTGAGGCGTCTCACTGAGTCACATGACTGCATTCAGTTTTCAAGCTGCAGAGTGAGAGCTATGACTGTATCCAGCCACTAGAGGGCTTTGACCCACTACATGCCCTGTTACATATTTTGTAATAGTCTCTTTTTATTATTTATTCATTCATTTATTCATTATCACAGCCGCACAAAAGCTCAGTGTAAGATGCGAAGAAGAAATCATAATGTACACTGTCGTGTGTCAATCAGGGCTTATGTACAACTGTAATGTAATGATGCCATATTATCATTCTGAGCCCAATAGGACACCCTTGTGGAGCCCCTAAAGCCCAAAAATATCTTTTTAGATCTTGCAAGAATGGATCTTGTGCACAGAAGATAGAAAACTGTCATATTCAGAGACAGTCTGGTCACATTCCAGTAAAATGAGATTATTTGTCAGTGTTCCTCACAGCTGAACTCTGCCCTAAACATCACTGCTAAACATAACCAACAAATTACTATCAAGGAAAGCAGAAAGCTATGTAAGCAATTTTGTTTTTTTGGCACAGCTTGCTTCAGCCTTTTTAAATGTCGGAAAAATTATTAACGAAAAAATCTGAGTGAAGTGCTCACCATGTGTGGGCTCGGGGGAGTTTATCACGTGTTCCCCACTGCTCGATGGTGAACAGCTGTGGTCCGTTAGACCCTGGAAAATAAAACCATCAAACATCAGGCAATGTACAACTTGATTTTAACTGGATTTAATTTAAATCCATACTTAAAAAAAGACTCACTTTCTAACAACAATGCAGTACGCAGTAATAAAAACTCATCTCTCACCATAGAGTTCAGCAAAGCCATTCATTGGGACCCTCGATGTTCCTGTCACAAACTGTAGGAGCCTGATTCGCTTTTCTGCATCCATCAGCAGCACTGTCTGTAGCAACACAAACAGATACATAAATAAATGCCTTATACACAGCTCTTTGCACAAGGAGAAAAAGGTCCACAGCTCTGCATGATGGCTCCAGGCATGGAAAGTTGTCTTACTTTCCAAAACCACTGGATAACGACATGGTTGGCACAGTAGTTATTCTTGTACTTAGTGTTCTCTCTCCAGTCATTCACATCCACGTCTCCAAGACCACACATGAGCAGCTGTGGGGGACAAGAAAGCAGGTACACACACCGTTATTCATCTTTCTGGAATAAATCTGGTTCATTTCAGCACAGCGGGCTGACTGAAAACTCACCTCCAGCTCGTTCTCATCAAAGATCTTGATCAGATCCTGTGGTATCAACTCAAAGAACCCCTGAAACACAAAAATATGACTTTAATTGTACTTTATACTGTTGAATGATGTTTACTATGTTACATAATATGTATAAAATAAAGCATTACATCTTTGAAGGCAGTCATCTGCTTCTGTATCCTGTTCACAAACCTAAACTGCATCACCAGACTGTCAAACACAAAACAGCAGGTTAACATAAAACCAAAGTTTCAACACTTTAAAGAGGATGAAAAGTGCTTTACGCTTACTGGATGTATTCCTTCTTGTTATCATTGGTGATGACAATGTCTGAGCCACCCGGCTTCAGTTCATGCTGGTGAGTCTTAAGAGGAAGAAAGAGACATATCATGTAAATTACACAAAAACATCTTATCACATATGCAAGATTTAGACCCTGATCACACAGACAGCATTTTGCAACCTGTGTGATCAGGGTCTTAGAGACAAAAGATGGCATGCTTGAACACACCTGTCCAAACAGCTCCTCGTCAATGGTGAACCTCAGATCCAAGTCTGTCGGGTCGTTCTCCAAAATCCACATCAAGGAGTTGAAATATTCACTGTCCTAGAAACAAAAACAAACAAAATTAAAGTCTTCCAGATTGTAATTAGAAGATCCTGATGTGCTGAAATAAGGTGCTAAGTTAACAATGTGCAATGGAAAATGTGACACTCACAACAGACTCCATGTCCTGCAGAGTGATCGGCTTCTGCAGCATCATCTTGTAGAAGGGCCGAATGAAGAAAGCTTTGGAGGAAACAAACAAAAATGTCAGGATCTTAAAAAGAAAATCACTAAATTTGATATTCCCTCTGCCCTTTGATAATGTTGAAACAACCTTGAGACACTCAGGTAGGACTCACCATCGAGCAGTTTGCCGTGATACACAGCCATGCCTGCCACACGGCCGATGAACTTGAAGTAGGACAGGTGGTCCTCATTACATAAACCTGAGTTGGGGTTAATCTGCAGTGTGTAGTTGTCCCTGGAACACAAATCACAAAATAGGAACTAATTTACTTTACTAAAGTAAATAATTTAAATTTTTATTCAAATTGGTCTTTCTACATAAAAAGGGGCTGGAAGCACATCTACTCTTTCTCCTTCATTGAGGAATTTGCTTGCGGTGTAAGTTTCACTTCCAGCGCTGCTTGCTTTAGGTTGACCAGTGAAAGAGAAGTGCACATCAAAATAGGTAGTGATAGTGTTAGAGGAAACATGGGCGAGATTCAGCCATACATGTTTGAGACTTAGTCAGACCCAGACTCAGATGAGGAGTCTGTTGTGCACCAAAATCAGCAACTAGAGGGCATATCAGAACAGTAAGCGTGATAGCATCTTTCTTATGTAGTTTGTTACCTTGTAGGCTAACTGGCAGTGGCTGACACAGCTTTAAGTGGTTGTGAATCACACAATAATATCTGCTATGATGAAGTTTTTGGTAGATAGTAGAAGGAAGCTCCAGGGTTTACATCCAAAAACAGCACATTCTGCCATGTTTGCTGTCAAAACTTTCTGTACTGTCAAGTCTGCTCTGTACTGGAGGTTTCAGGTTTTTTTGCAGGTGTACATTTGAGGGAAGTGCACAGACGTTGCTCCCTTCAGTATACAAATGTGAAAACACCTCTCCAGTGACAAACTTTGCACAGTTACAAGTCAGTACAGCTAAGGTCAGACATTTTAGGGCACATAAACATAAGAAAAAACACATGGCAGGGGGACTTTAAATGTCAAATATTTTCCTGAATCAGCTCTCCTGGTTCCTGCCCACAGATAATTACAGCTCCTGTATGTGTATTTTTATGTTGCCACTATTATAAGAAATATAATCCTGTGACTGTATGGGAATTTTGAAAGTTTGTACTTTCACTGATGCTCATCCTGAGTTGTCTAAACAGAACTAACTGCTTCATGCCCCTAACTCTTTTTCCATTTCAGTTTTCCAGACCACATTTTGTAGATTTTGACAGTGACACAAGACGAGCAATTTCAATCTTGTAGTAGCTCGACACTGTGCAAACAAAAGTGCATCTTCCCAACAACAAAAACCACACACATAGAGCTGATGACTGTATAAAATAAGCAGTGATACATTATGTCAGAGGTCCTTAATGTTTGTCAGGCCAAACACCCCTTTGCTGTTGAACTAGAGATAATTCTCTCAATATTTTCAGGTCTTCTCTTGTTTGGACTTGTCTGTAGCTGCTAAGTCAGCAGCAATTTGAGCATGGCTAGGTGTGTTAGCCACCACCTCTGCACTTTTGGCAGTGGTCTCTGAGATAGACGGTGTGTCAGTCTCTTGCTTAAAAAAGTTACAGAACGATTCACTGTGGCTCACAAGAACGTTCACAAGGTGTCACAAGGTGCTGAATGGTGATTTAGCGTCAGCTAGCTCACATGATTGCACAATAATTCATGGCTAACAGTTAGATTATCATTAATATTGTGTAAACTAAAATAAAAAGATTTTATGTAAAGGCCAGTTTGTCATTGCTAATTATATGTTAGATCCATGTTAATGTGTGATTTCAAAAAGGAAAAAAAAAAAAAACATTTAAATTAAAGCTTAACGCAAATAACCAAGAGGTAATTTGCTGCTCCCCCTGCAACAACTCTAAGGACTCCCTAGGGGTTGTAGAGCTGCTGCTGAAGACCCTGACATTACCTGTATGTCTTTGAGTCCGTATTTTCATGTATTCCTTTAGAGTTTTCAGACCCAGAAGCAGAACATCTGTCATGGATGTCTTTCATTTACTGTTCCTTCATATAAGTCAGAACGTCATTCCATGTCCCTCAAAATGTAAACAGGCTGTGCAAGATGAGACTGTTCTGGATGTCTGTGCTCGTCTTAAGAGGACCTGTTATGCTCATTTTCATGTTCGTACTTATATTTAAGGTTTCTACTAGAACAGATTTACATATTTTAATAGTAAAAAAAACAACAACTTCATTTTCCTCACTGTCTGTGCGGTGTGCTGTCTGAGATCCTTCATTTCAGTGCCTGTCTCTTTAAGCCTGCACCTGATAAAGCCCAGTATGCTCTGATTGGTCAGTGTTTACAGGTCTTTTATATCTCTGTGTCTCTACACGTCACTGCACCTTGGGGGATGCCTTTATATTTATTTATTTTTAAAAATCACCAATAAAAGCTGCTTTCCCTGATGTGAGCTTGTAGATTTATGTAGCAGTGTAGGTTATGTCATGTAAACACTTGCAGTAGTATGCCTGAAGCAGAAATCTGGCACACTATGATGTCATAATGCAGCCAGAGTAGTAAAAACAGTGTACAGCAAAACCTGAGGCTTTTGGTCAAAGGGATTAGTTCTACATACGTTAACATCATTGTTTGAAATTTTTGCCATGTTTAATATGAACATCCTTCATTGTAACACTATATATAAGACACAAAGTATGAAAAAGCACATTAGATACCCTTTAAAACACCATAATGATGCATATAACCATTAGAAAAGGTTTACAAAGAGACAGTGTTTGGACTCACGTGGCAGAGTACTCGAACAGTCCATAGTACGGGTTGAACATCTCCCTGGACATGAGGAAGAACCACTCCCTGGCCAAGCCACCGTAGTCCAGGCCTTTTTCTCCCTCAAACTCCACCCACAGTCGTGCCTTCAGCAGGTCTGCCCTCTTCACTGATAGGATGCGACGGTATGAGTCCTCCAGCACCGCATTTCTTCTCATCTTCATCTCAAAACGGTTAGGGATGTCAGCCTATGAAGAATGTAATGAGCTCATTAAGAAGAATGTTTATGATCACGTGCAGGGTGAATAAATACACCATTTGTGAAGAATTGATAACAAAGGTATATGCAACACCAGTCTTTTTTAGCGTAGTTTTATCAAGGTAGAGGTCACAGCCGTAATGTAAGGACACTCACTGGTTTCTTCAGTTTCTTCCGGAAGTAGTCGTACTTCTGTTTATAATCTCTGGAATAAGGCACTGCCTAAAATAAACAAAGAACAGTGTTCAGTGATTATGAATCTATCTTAACTATGTGACCTACGCACAGTGGTCAGTGACACATACTTACAGGAAACCTGTAAGTTATAAATAGATAACTGTTTGCAGTGTCCTAGTATGATGTCACTGAAGAATAATCTTTCAAATATAATCTATATATACTCACTGGTCCAGTTATGGCTGAGTTCTGTAGTCTGGGGTCATCCCATTGTGTGGTCCTGGTGTCTGTGAAATGTAATACATCAGAGGCCATTCATCAACCTATTCGTCATTCAGTCCGCGATGTATTTTTAGAATAAAAGGTCATACGTACTGTGATCTATGTAGAATATCCTCCCATCAGTGTGGACCCTCTCTTCCCAGCCAGGCTAGGATTAAGAAAATATCACAGTCTTTACTACAGCATCAGCTCGGATTAAATATTATAACACAGAGCAGTTAATGCACCATATAGAATTTTGCCTGAGATCTTGTTGATAAATGTCTTTCAACTAATTTGTTACTGATCATCTGTAAGTGATGAACTTACCGGCAGAGGGCCGAGATCAGACGGGTCTAGTGAGGGTCTCCTCCTCATTTGCACAGGAATCTTGAGCCTGGGATCTTCCTGTTCAGAGGAAAACAAACAGGATGTGTTTCAGTCAAACAGGAAACACAAGAAATTGTGTTAGGAGATAATATTCACAAAGTTGTGCCCTTGACACACATTTAGAAAAAAGTTAACTTAGCACTCTTTCTTGTTGTTGTCTTGCTGGTATTTCTGCTTCTATAAGCTTTCTTGGAGCCAGCCAGTAGTGCCCAATCATCACCACTTATAATTAGAGGTGAAGAATATCTGAAGTCTGCTGCTTTCTCACCCAGGTAGTAGTCTTTGTGTTGTGGTCTATGAAAAAGGGTCTTCCACTGGGAGCACAGCGAACCTCCCAACCAGCCGGCAGGAACCCAGAGTCATGTGTGGCCTCTGGGCTCGGGGTGTGCTGAGGAGACTCCTCGGGGGACATGGCTGGCAAGGGTGGAGTCAGGCTCTGGGGAACACCTGCACCCCTTTGTGATGCTGCTGCTGCAGGTGCTGCAGGTGCTGCAGGTGCTGGTGCCGCTGGTGCTGAGGCCTCTGGGGTTTTCTGTCCAACAAAAAACATTATACGAAGAGGTATAGGTGTTAACACATAGATGAATAAATAATAATAAATACATTTCACTTGTTTTTGATCTTGTTTCTTAACACTTGAATAGAAACGTGCCAGTGTACAGACAGCATCTATGAATTTAAAAATAAATTGTCCCAGTTTTAATCCTGTGTCCCTGTGTTAACTGGTGTTAACTGATCATTTATCTCTCGTTGTATGCCAAATATATGTTTAAAAAAAAACAACAAAAAAAAAACAATCATTATCAGAGTTTTTTTTCTCTTTTTGCAAATCCAGGCAAGAGTTTCAAATGTTTGATGACTCTTGCTGCACTCAGGAGCGTTTACTAAACTGGCCTTGCCCCCTCTTACACCACAGAACTCCTCTCCAATATCACACTGTGAGAGAAGTGAGACCATCTGACCAGACTTCTGACGTCTGTCCTGAGATTCAGGACTAAGTGTTATGGGGACAGGGCCTTCTCTATTGCTGCCCAAAAACTCTGGAATTCTCCTCCTCCCACCATCCGATCCTTCCCCAGATTTTCAAGAGTCATCTTAAAACACACTTCTCACTAGTTGTTACTGTGTATAGCATAATGTGATTGTCACTGTTGCTGTTACTGTCACAAAGTGGTGACATCATAAAAACAAGGATACAGATTTTGCTATTGTTATAGGTGCAAAACTAAGGATTATTACTGCTATTATCACTCAAATGTTTGTGTTCATTTTCTTCCTTTTGTTTTTGTTTTTCACCATGTGCGCTACAGAGCACTTTGGATCAACTGTGTTTGTGTGTAAAGTGCTATATAAAGAAAGTTGACTTGACTTGACAAAAGTTCATCCAATCAAATGAGACTTTGGGCGACTAGATAGCTACACAGGTCATAAAAAAATGTATTTTGCCATATTTGGGTCGCAGTAGCTGACAGAGCAATATGGAGGGAGATAGGAAGAGATGTGTGCTTGGGTACCAGTGGGCAAAACCTTGGTTTTCATTTAAAAAAAATGTGACTGAGGTCTAATTCATTCATCTCTCCCTCGTCCTCCTCTGAATATAACACAGAGGGAGGTGTGAGTGTAGCCATCAGACTGCTTAGCAGGGTTGTAGCTTCATATTGTGCTAAACTCTATGCCTACTCTTTAGCAGTCCAATCAAATGTGAAGAATTTGATTTAAATCTCTAAACTGCTCAAATATTCAGTATTACTTAGAAATATGTCCGAGTACAGAAGATAAGCATACTCTAACTTCTGTTGTCAATTTTAAGAAATTTAAAGTGTAGATATGTTTTCCCCTATCAATATCGATATGAAAGCCTGCTTTGTACCTGAACGAGGGGTCGTGTCCATGAAGTGGTTCGAGTGTTGTGGTTGACATAGTAGCGTCTTCCTTTAGTGTCTCGCTTCTCCTCCCAGCCTGCAGGAAGCCCAGCTGAGGTTGGAAGCAGCTATTGAATTACAGAAAAATTAAATACACTGATCAGTACTGAAAACCTCAAGCTCATTGAGTAACATGATAGCAGCAAAGAAACATATAACCTCACTGAGACTATTTCCTAACTTCCACACCACAAAAAACTGATGGATTAAAGAAAACACCTGTGAATCCTTAGTGCTGACGTCTCTCCACTCAAACGGCAGCATGCTGATGCATGACTGGTTGAGTAAAAAGTGGGAAGGAGCGATTTTGACAGGGAGTGAAATACTCACCACAGGATTAACAGGATGTTCCTCCCCTGATGAGGTCTGGGCACTTCCTCTGAGACTGGAATGGCTTGAATTACTAGCATGATCCTGCAGGACAGAGGAAGGAGGTCAAAGATAACAATAATCACTCAGCCATTAATGTGCTATATACTCTCCACCTCTCCCCCTCTCTCATTGAGAGAGTGTGGTTCATATTAATCTCATTATGGCTTTCTCTTCCTCTGGCTTTCCGGTAACCAAAACCGTATGCTGCACAGAAAATGGCTCACCGTCTGGGAGGTGCGCAGCTCGCCAGCTGTGGCCCCAGAAACAGTGTTTCTCAGCTCGTCGCGGAAAGGGTGGAACTCTGTGGCTGAGTGTGGCGGTGGAGGTGATGTGACCTGGTTGTTGCTGTGGTACAAGGTGGACTCGTCCTCTGTAATGATCTCCCAGCTCTAAAAGGTGAGACAGAAGAGACTCAGAGTTCTGTTTTACGTTAAACCCCAAACTAAACCTTTTTCACAGTTATGAAAGTGTTCATTTTAAAGTCCTCAGGGGACAAACAAGAACAACAGCGCTACCACCACCACAGCAACACCTGGATTCAACATGGCATCTGCATAGCTGTCAGAAAACAATTCCCCCATTCACCTAAAAAGCATTTAAAAAAAAAGGTGTTAAAATTACCTCAGGAGACTCTCGTGTGGTGTTCTCAACGGGGTCTGAGATCTGTCTGCGTGTAATAAAAGCATGCCCTGCGTCCATGTTATTGTTCTGTCTTTGTATCTCCACATCACCGTCCCTGTTTAGGACACACACACACACACACACACACACACACACACACTGTCAGTACTGCACCAACAAGGAAAGTGATGTAACTCTGTCGAGGAGAGGGAAGCAGCCTCACTGGAGTGTGGGTCGTTGCCACTGTGTGGTTCTGCACTCATGATTGACAAAGTAGGTTCTTCCCAGGTTGTCCTGCCGCTCCTCCCAGCCAGGGGGCAGAGCAGGCAGCAGCTGGCTCTGTCTGGGTCCTGACATGTCCTGAGCCTCCAGAAACTCCCAACTTGGCTGCACGACATAAACAGAAAGTTTTAAAGGGCGGCACAAGCAGGAAGGAGACAAACCCCCCCCCCAACGATCTGATTAACTCCACAAGCCAAGTAAGACTAGTTGGCTACAAGGAGAAAATTCAGTGGCTAGGATGAAGGCTGGAGCTCTATGTTTGCTTAAAGTTGAAGAAATCAGCATATTTTACAAAGGCCATGGACACACAGTGGGACAAATATAAGATGGACTCAAAGACAAGGCTTACATTAAGGAGAAGTGTTCGTGAGGATTCCTATTACTTATATGACCTTTGTTTAAACTGTTTATGGTGGAAACAATACTAAGATAATATTTGCTTTTCAGTGTGACATTCGTTATCCAAATAACCAGAGGTCACAGTTTAATAAGCATGAAAGAAATGCTTCTGTACAAAGCTCCTTAAGATTTCACTTTTTAAAATGAATTAGGTTAAGATTAATTTCTGTTCTTTATGATTTGTGGTAATATTCAATGTTGAGTCACTAAAACATACAAACAAACAAACAAACAAACACAATAAAAACAACCTACATATCTTGTACCCTATGACTACTATTCTTCCTACTCCATCTCTGACATGTAATACTTAAGTTGTTTACTGAATATGTTTGCTGGGTTTTTCTGTTTTGTTTTCTTCCTCATATATTGTCTTTATCTGTGTTTTTATATTTAAAATTTATTTTCACATACATCAAACTAAAATCTAAATGTCCAGTAACACTGATTTCCATCTGTGATGACACATGATCATTTTAACTGCTGTAACTGATTTCGCAGATTGTAGTGGCCGTTTCAACACATCACAAATTCTCGGCCACTTAGTTTGTGAGGTGTCTCGGTTTTGACTTGTGTTTCTGTTCCTTTTCTGGAGGTCGACAGTAATCGCATGAGGCAGGAAAAAAGTTTAACAAGATCTATTGAGAATACAATTTAAGCAAAACAGGCTAAGTCCTTCCAAAATTACATCTTGTACGGTCCACTACTGACTCAATGTCTGATTTCTATATATTCTCATCGTATTCCCGTTATTATGCTTTAACACTGCATAACACAGTTGACATTGTCCACACGTTCCTTGTATCATGTGCAGTAGACTGCCTTACATCACCCCACCTGGCGGAAATAACTTGTGCCTAATATAAACATAACCTCAGGATAGCCCACTACCATACACTCTTCAAAATATACAGAAACTGTTGTGCAAACTCAAATATCGTCAGAACCTAAATGATATGCCATATCAACATCATCATCAAATTCTTTCAAAATATTAATATGTGCTTAAGTGGCTTTTACACAAATTCACCTTCAATTTTATATTGGGAAGAATCTGGGGGACTTTTTGGGCTTGTAAGAACTATTACTATTTTAACTATTTTAATCAATGCTCTAAGAAGTTAATGTGAAGCTGCAGCTGATTTGTTATGACCAGGTAAGAAGAATAAACAGTAAACACAAGAGGCTCTGTGATATTTTGGAAGATTCTGGGATATATTCTTCCTGTATAAACACTACGCACACTTACATCCATGTCCTCAGTCTGTTCTGCTGTTTCCTCCTCCGAACCTGTATTCTTTGGCAGGTAGGTCATTTTGAGACGCAGGTGACCTTTGACTCTGGACTTGTGGCTGCATGACAAACAGACACATTCATTTTTTGAACGAGGAAGAAATAAACACGATCAGGAATGTTTCAAAAGAAAGTATGAAGTGAGGCCTGTAATTTCTTCTGCCAATAAATACGTGTAAACATGGAATGTAAAACAAGAAAAGACAAAGGATTAAACAACCATGAAATCATGCCAACCTTCTTGGGTGAAGCAGAAAATCCTTGAATGTGTATGGCCTTTCTGTGTTAGGATTTTCTGTCTGAGAAAAAATAAAATAAAAAGGAAATCTTTAATTCTCAAAACATTTTTACAGTCGTGTAAATAAACGCAACACAGTATAATTAAAGATATTAATGACGATGGTGACAGTGAACCATGAGGGCTAATTTGTGGGTGTTATATTTATAATGAAACAAAAGCAGGAACGTAACATAAACATGACGGACTGTGTTTCCAAAACTATGGACAACGATGTGGAACAGACACTAGAATGAGGGTGCGCGTGTTTATATTTACATGGTGACATGGGTGAGACTGAGGTCGAGAGCTTGTGCAACTAAAGCCACAGTTAAACAGCATAAATTCTAACTTTCATGAACTTAAACAAGTCACAGATATCAGTATACAAAGAAGAAGGATTTCCTGCAACCAAGGACTCACCGGTATCTGATTTAAAGGGACGTCCACCTGTCCCAGAAAGTCATCACGTGTCTGACAGGGAGAGAGAGAGAGGGAGTCACACAGATGTCAGGATCACGACAATATTACCCAGCCCCACACACACACACACACACACACACACACACACACACACACACACACACAGAGGACTGGCCTAGACATGTTGAGCTACTCAGCCATCTTTGCAGTAATGGGAACCACTGTAATATCCCTGTAAGATCATGCAGTGCATCTGTCACTTACATACATTATTAGTGGCATTCTATCTCCTATCATATCTTCATCAACCTTTTCCTTTCTGCCACATTTATTTCCCCACAAATCAGTTCCTCTCTTAACTATCTTTAATCATAAGATTAAACAGTCATTTGACCTGATCTGTGTTCTTAGTAAGCAGCCTTGATAGGAATGTGTTTATCAGTCCACAATGAATGGCTGCTCTGTGTTACTGCTGGCGAGACCGGGACCAAAATAATGTAGCATTTGTCAGATAAACTTTTCCGTTGACACATTTACTGCATGCCTCCATCACAGCCGCTACAGTCTCGGAGGCAGAGGGCTGAAGGCGAGCACACGTTGCAGTGAAGGAGTCAGCTCTGAGACCAAATTAACACCCGCTGTGGGTCAAACTGTCTGACAGCAGTATAGAGTGTTTACGTGAACAAATATAGATGGAGGCCTCTTTCATCCTGCCGTTGCACGTAATGGTGCAGCCCAGAGGAGCAGTTAAGTCCAGGTTAGAAGATACATGCTACATTTGCTGATTCTGGCACTTTCTGGGTAACTCTTTTATATTATGTGCAATGTTGTCCCTCTCAATCCTCACTTATGACCCACTAGAATTGTGTGGCAGTGCATTTTTCGACACAGACTCTGCCTGTAGTTTCTTATTTTCCTCTTATTTTTTGTTTTTGCAACAGTTATGGATGTGTATCCCCAGAGCCCTCAGGTGAGGTCGGGGCTCTATAAAAAGGTAGCGACCAGTTGCCAGACCATAAGTACAATACAAGATACACAGCGGAAAAAATGCAAATACAGCTATGCAAAACACGGGGTTGGTTTTTACTTTCACTATGGCTCGTGAACGTGTTTCCACACAGTGACTGACAATCCTGCATAGTATAGCTCAAATGAACGCATGAAAAGACACAAGTTAACAAGTAAAGATGCTGATGTCTCACTACAGATTGCTTGCAATTTTGATGATCTAGGAACTCAGTAGCAGCATTTACTGTAACATAACCTGCCAGCTAAAATGGAAATCACAAGTTTTTTTCCTTATTGATTAATGTGGAGATTTATTTCTTAACTAATCAATTAATCATTTGATGTATACAGTGCCAGAAAATAGTGAAAAATTAGAAAAAACATCTGGTCATGTAATTATATCTCTTATTTTGTCTGAACAACAGTACAAATAAGCTAAAAAATATCCAGTTTATCATCAAGTAAGGCAGCAAATCCTTGAAAAATGCTCAGGTAAGCCGACTGCATTTGTCATCATGACTATTCTGCAAGCTGCTTTCCATTTTTAGTAAGCAGCTTCTTTTTTGGTAGCAGTGCATTTTGAGAAAGCACTTTGCACAGTTTCCTTAACAATGAGGTCTTCTAAAATACTGGCATTGAGGAGGTCTCAGTATTTGTGGCATTTATTTTGCTTATATTTATTGACACACTACAGGATATTAGAGGCCCAGTGTGTACGATTTAGAGGATATATTGAAATAAATGGAATATACTATAATAAGTAAGTTTTTTTTAGTGTATAATCACCTGAAAATAAGAATTTCTTTAAAATTAGCTGTTTATGTCTTTATAGGGAGCTGGTCCTCATCCAAGGATCCCGCCATGTTGCACTACCAGGTTTCTAGTTGCCCAGAACAGACAAACCAGACACTGGCTCTAGAAAGAGCCTTTCTCTTTTTCATGTCAGCCACCATAGTTATAGACGCCCCTCTGCAACAAGCAACATTGCAAAAACATCAACTCTTAAACATGAACTGCTTTTTTCAGTGTTTTTACCAGTTTTAATCACTGGGTTAGTTTGTTTTGGAGAAGAAGACGACACTTCTGTGGATAATCCTGCTCCCGGTAAAAACCTCCTAAATGTCTGGATCTTAAATTATCAGAGAAAAAAGGGTGAGCACACATTAGCAAGTGCTGGGCTTGCAGCAAAGCCAGTAAATCCTACACACTGCTCCTTTAATAAAGTTAGAAATTGTCTTGTGTTTTGTTTCTTGTTCATATTTACGAACAGCCAGTGTACTGGAAATTTACTGGAATAGTATGAGTGTATACAGGAAACACAATAGTGTAGTTTCATATAGAACATTGTCATGCACTGTTTATGTTAGTGTGAGTAGAGAGGAACATTAAGAGTTTCTGAAATGTAAAAGGAAATGAAAAAGCCTCATGTTTACTGACTGAAAAATGTCTAAACTTCAGTGTCCTGTGCCACACTATGTCTGTATGAGTAAATCTCGTGTTATAGCATTGTTCCAAATCTCATTTATGTCATTAGATCGAGTAGAGAATCTAGAATGATAACATTTTAGTGTCACATTCACATCAGTTGTCGGCACTGATCAGCAGATCCCCTGTCATCTGAACTCCACTTTCACTTAAACCACAGTATATTTGATCCTACACTTAACCTCAGAGCCCATGTAACAGTCACCCACTACTAATGTAGCTCTAAGAAATCTTAACAACAATATTTATCAATACTCTGTGCCCTTCATAGCTGTTAACAGTCTGCCTAGACGATGAGAAACTACATACACAGACTAATTGGACAACTGATCCCTCTGTCAAACTTTTAAAAGCCAGTAATTCATAAACAGAAATGTATAAACAATCGCAGGCTAATGGCAATGACTGTCCCTGTTGGTTTTAAAAGTCAAGTAGGTCACTTCTATATCAGTACCAGAGTTTTCTATCAAGCTTTGTGGATAAAGGGTGAGGTGAGGCCAAGCTCAACAAAGAGGAAGTGTATGCTTTGGACACATGACAAGACTGCCTGAGATAAAAAGATAGCTGGAGATGAATGTCTGTTCAGAGCATCCCTGAAGGTTCATGTGACACGAAATGCAACTCAGTTTAGCATGTGGCATTAAGCAGTGCTGACCACGTACTGTATGAGGTTGTGGCAAACAGCTCCAGACACATGTTTGGGCATCTGTGGAGCAAGCTCAGTGATATCCATCTTAGCTCCGCAACGACAAACTACTTTTAACAGGTGGACGGCAGCTCGTGAAACCTAAACTTCTGCAGCTATTGGAGCCTGCAAACAAAGTGTCTCACGAGGATCCATCCTGATCAGGAACTCTGATATAATTCTGAGAAACTATTCCAAAAAATAAGTCGTAAAAAGTTAGATTGTGTTGAAGACAATGGGAGGAAATGAAAGGCTGACTCATGAGACGTTTTGAGCTGCAGAGACTACTTTAGAACATCACGACAAAGTTAAGTAAATGCTGTAAAATGAGCCCATGTTCTCCACACCTGAAACCATTTGCTGTCACAGCAGGAGGCAGCAACACCAAGTCTGATGGCCTGCATGTTCATGTCTTACGTTGATACGGAGAATAAAACAAAAAACTATTTATTTGAACTCTTAAAGGATAAATAAGTTCACATTTCTCCTGGCTGTGTCATATATATTTCAGTTTTTAAACAGTGCAAAGCCTAAAAGTTGTTGCTGGGATTTTTTCTTAATGGGTGAGTGACTTATCTAAACCACATGTTATCACTTCTGAAGGAATCCAAAAGAGATCCAGCTTGAACCAAGAATGCCAAGAACCCCCCACTACAAACACTGTGGCAGCTGCACAAAACAAGCTGAGACTTTTAAATCTGCTCGGTGAATAATGACATGTGGATAATGTTAAACTTGATACCCCTGAAAATCAAAGTACAGGTAAATTTAGGCCATTTGTATGACATCTTTGTTCTTAAAGCTGATCAAAATACAGCAGAGAGATTCCTGATTTATGTTTATCAGCTTCCTTGTGTAATGTGGTCACTACTGGTTGTTCATTAACTCATGAGATGAGGCATTACAGGGTTATGAGGGCAATGCAGATAAGAGCAGCAGAGCTGAATTTTCATAAAAAATTTCCATAGTGGAATTTTTTTATAGCCACACCCAGTTGCATCACAACTGACACATCAACTACATAATTTAGCAATCCTTCCTTGTTTCTGTAGTAGTATTTGAAAAAACAACTAAAACTAGGTCAGGCTAGTTATGTCACTAATTATATCACATTTTATCTCTGTGGGTCTGGGGACTGATAGAGTTCGGTTTTGTAATATTTTGTATTGGCAAATATACTGAATTATTAAATTGCAAAAATTCTAGCCATTTAGTTTTCTCTTGTTTTTTTTTGTAAAAGATACAGGGTGTCTATAGGTACTTTTAACCAAATTTAGGACAAATTTTTGGACAAATCATGTTTTACTTATGCAGAGGTAAGTGTTATGTAGGAATATGGTTATTAGAGTTAAGTCAATCGACAATTTGCCAACAGTTAAGTGCAAGTATAAAGTAAAATTATAGTATTATATTTTTAAAAAAATATTTCTAACATTAGAATTGTGGACTTTTACGTAGAAAGGCTACGCTCATTTTCACAAGAATAAATAAAAAATGGATAAATTTAATTAGATCAAATGTTTGTAGTAGTTAAGACTTCACAAATTCAAATTTAAGACTATCTAATGACTTTTAAGGCCTTACTGTTTTAACATTGCATTTAAGACATTTAAAGACTTTTAAGGACCTGTAGACACCCTGAGATATATTAAAGGAATACTTCATGCACAAAATCAATTATTGATGCTGCAATACCTTGAATTTATATTTATTTTTCTCGCATGCCTCCACAGAAAATAGTGAACATATTGATTTATTGATCTGTTGGGGACCACTAAGAAACTTCAGTACTGGGATCAGGTTTTGAAGAGACCATAGATAAGTTTCACTTTCAGCTCAGTTTTACACCATAAGGTTATGGAGAAAATGCATGTGTTTGGGAAGTACTGATCACACAACTGGATAAATGAGATTTGGGTAATGCTGCAGGAGTTGTGTGAGAGCTTTAAAATGGATATTTGGATAAAGTGTTGCTGTTGCAGTCCTCAATAAATAAATAAATCAGTGTGTTCACTGTTTTTCAACGAGGCATGCCAGAGAAACAAAGACTTCTTCACAAATTCAAAGTAACACGGCATGACTGATACACAAATGGTATTTTTGTGGGTGAAGTTTTCCTTTGAACACTGTTGTTGGACTGTTTGTAGGCAAGAGGTGATCCTTTTTACTGCTGCAGTAAAAGGAGGTCTTTTGTGAGTACAAAGCTCATTTAGCCATATTCAGTCAGGAAAATCACAGAACCACTTTGAAAAATAATTCTGGAATTACAGGAACTTTCAGGATCATTACATTTATGTTTAAATATTTCTACGTGTGCTTCCTTGTTGTATGCTATACTTCCTGAGTGTGAATGACAGTGTTGCAGCTACATTGTGGGCACACACAGTCAGACTGTAAACAAAAGGTGTGCAGTATTTGACGCAGACTTATAAGGAGGAGATGTGTCATACGTGACTAAATATCCATGAAGGACTAAGAATATCAAAGCTCAAGTGAAATTAAGATACTTGATGCAGGTATTTTAAAGTGAGAAAATAAAATCTGGATTTACAAAGGCAAATTTAGACCGTTAAAAGTAAATGCTCTGGTTAATTAGGTAAAGAGGAGACCTTCGTACTTGACAACCTGCTAAATGCAAGGGGGTAGAGGGGGAGAAGGGTGAGGAGGTGGTGGGGGTGACACCTGATACTTCACAAACACTGCCTGGCAGGGGGACCCATAGGGAAGGGAACGCACCAACCTTTTACTGGGAAAGGCTCACGCTCCCATCCTGCCTACATTACATTACCCCCACCACCACCACCACACACACACACACGCACACACACCATGTCCACAGATGGCTGGCATGACTGTGCGCTGCTCTAGTATCATGCTGTTAAATTTGAATCCACGGGACTGGGCAGTGCTACAGACCACCAGACTATCTGGAGTCAGGGGGAATATTTCAGAGGCACTTTATTTATATCAGCAAGGGGCACTGCTTTTCCCACTACTAAAATTAGCCCGGGTAAATACTTAAGTCGATTACTCACAGCGCTAACAGAATTGTAAAAATGGAGAACTATTCTAAAATGTCCTCACACACACACCAACAGGCGGACAGACTCACAAGATGAAAGATGGGCAACTTTTCCTTCTTATTCACACTTTTCTTGGAAACCAATATGAAAATGGATTTACTGTAATGTAACTGAATACCTCTGAATGTTTGTCCACATTGGGCTTGTTAATTGCGTGACTTAGCTGTAGCGATCTTCTCAGTTACTGAATGTCGCCCTAGCTTGTGGTGAGCCTAATGGCTGACCCTGAGTAAACAGAGTTTTAAGGATTTGAATGGCGATAGTGGCGAAGGAGAGCGCCATTATCACAGTATATATATTCCATATTGAAAAATATCTAGTGTCAGAAAAGTGATCTCTTGAACTTTAAACTTTTCTTCAGCAACCATAAGCCAAAGATTTAACATAAAGCCAGCATGCTAATGTATTTGGTTATCTGCAGTATTCAGGACAGTCCAACTTTAATTTCACTCTGTCCATGAAAGCAGACGTCAAAGTGGCGTCACCTGAGCAGTCAAAGCAAAGCACTATGGAATCTACTTCAACCAGTTAAACAACATTATAGGCGACTCCACATTGTCCCTCCAGAGGGCATTTATGTGTCATGTAAATGCTTTTTTGGAAGCTGTTTGCTCAACACGTCACTGTTAAGTTTCAGGCATCAGCTGGGTCCAATGAAGAAACGTAACACTCACCTTGGTGTTTTCAACCGGGCTCTTTGGTGTATTATTCCCTTTGTGGCTTGTGTTTACATCAGAGCTAGGCATCTTAGCTGGGCAGAAAGGAGACAAATGAATGTGCACATGCGGACAGTGAGGGCTACTGAGTTTTGGATTTGAAACGTGACATGAAATCCCAGTGTTAGCGTAGGGCACCTCCAGGGAAAAGCTCCTTTGTATGGCGCGGTGACAGTGTTTTTCCTCAGGCCTTTCCTGGCCTGTTCCTGAGGAACAGACCTTATGGTTTTTATCTGACGCTTTAGTTGAGGAGAATAAACAAGCAGAGGTACTACGATACAGTTTTT
Source organism: Epinephelus lanceolatus (assembly GCF_041903045.1). Taxonomy (NCBI): domain Eukaryota; kingdom Metazoa; phylum Chordata; class Actinopteri; order Perciformes; family Serranidae; genus Epinephelus; species Epinephelus lanceolatus. Next base: position 26,615,409 of record NC_135735.1, on the reverse strand, counting down.
TGTGAGGGTTGTGTTCACCCTCAGGGTGTGCGGCCGGGTTAGGAGCCTCAGGATATTCCAAATTGACAGTAGCAGTGGTTGTAGCTCCCTTCCCGGATATCATTGGTCTCTGGTGGGCAAAGTGCAGCAAAACGCTGCTCGAGTGACGATTCGATCTGTCTAGAGTTGATGACAGTTCCCTTATTTTACTCCTGTCCTCCATTTTGCTTTTTGGTTCGTCCTGTAAAGGAATATTAAATTGCACCATGTGTTTGGTGTCCCTCAACTCGGCTGAACAGTTTCCTTTTAGGAGGCGATGGCCGCTTACTGCCGTGTTGGTGGACCCTTTGCAAGTCACTTCCTCATCATCTTGTGAGAATTCACCGGAAGACGTCTGAAGAGATGACTGATGAGACCCCCGCGCTGGTGGGAGAACAGGTAGAGCCACTGGACTGACTGGAGAAGCAGGTGGGGTGTTGCAGGGGCTCTTTGGGAATATAACCAAGGAGGAGCACCGTCTCAGCGGGACCTTGGACTTGCAGCAGAGTTGGCTCCTCTCCTGGGTGGTCCTGTGTTTTTCGGAAGCCTCTGGCTCAAAGATGCTGTTGCTGCTACAGTACCCGGCATCGCTGGCCATGCTGCTGCTGCACGAGCCCCCGTCAGAGCCACTGCCTGCTCCTCCTTCACTGGCCCCCGGGTCTCCATCGTCTATACTGCCATCCAGCTCTCCACTGAGCTTTCCACAGGGCTGCAGTGCGATCTGGAGAATGCTCTTCTTATTAAATCCTCCAGTGTTAACCCTGGGTATGAATACTGAAGAGTACCGCTGTAAATTAGCATAGTCTGGTGACAGAGGAGTCACCTTCAAGTGGACAGAACTGTGCGCCAGACTCTCTGCGGGGCTACGAGCTGACACACTGACTCCACTCTCCTCACCATGGCTGCTGAGGCTTTCTGACAGAGGGTCCGTGTTGCTTCTCCTTGACGCAAAATGCAAGCGCAGCCGACGTGCCATCCGTTTAACTCTCTAATCCCTGCTGCGTCGGTGAGAGCTGCATGATCAAACTTGCTGGAAGGAAAAAAGGAAAGCAAAGCAACTGCTCCAAGCTCTGCTCTGTGATCACAATCATTAGCGGCTGTACATTGCCAAAATAGCTCTGGTGACAACCTACATTCCTGTCCAGGCTGATCTCAGCTTTTAGTCAGAGGAGGTCAGTGGTTCTGTTTGGAGACATGACCCAAACATACGACCTTTGAAACAAGAGCAATCCCAGAGGTTAGCCCCTTTAGGAGGATTAAACTCTGTAGAGAAAACAAAGTTACACTAAAACTTAAAGGACAGAGCTTCTGCCACTGACCTGCTTTATAACCTTAGCTTAGCTTAGCTGCTAGTTTACTGCACCTCCTGAGTTCCAGCCAGATTAATACCTAACACCCCATGTCTGCTCCAGTCGCCCCACTCCTGTTCACCCCTCTGGAGAAAACAACAACATGGTAGCCCTCTACGTTGCATCTTAGACTGAAGCTCTGGTAAACTGTCTTACTGCCTCAGGCCACCCACTCAAGACTCTACTTCCTGCTGCAGCTATGCTTCTAATGTTTCTGCTGCTCTGTGCCCCAACAAATATTTTTACCCACTGCTATTGAATTACAGGAAATCAAAAGGGAATGGCTTTCAACATAATTCTGCATCAAACTGAGGACTGGGTTACAAATTCACATAGCACACAATAAAACCATCATAGCCTGTGAGAATATGTAGGTAGGTGATTTTAAACTGCAAATCCATCAAATGTATGTCATACAAAGGTTAAACTAAAGAAGAGATATATTTCAGAACATGTTTTTTGCTTGAGGAGCAACAGAAAATGTTTTTAACAGACACGCAGAGATAAAGTAAGCTGTGACATATTATCTGCCTGCCTACGGAAAACACAGGAAGATAAGGATGTGCTTCGACTGTGACACGACACCTGTTATATGACACCTCATGTAACAGTCAGTGCTGGTCTGATTTCCTCTCCATGGCTGTTGACAGTACTATTTATTAATGGCAGCCTATTGTGAGCCAGGCTGACCTATTTCAGAGCATTACCCTGCATCCAAATCAGTTTCAGTATAAGGTGTAATAGTAAGAGCCACAGCCAGGATAAAGACATGATTCATCAGAGGACACTTCACTGCTGCAGCTGCCTGTCTTTTTTTTTTTAACCGACGTGACAAACTACCAGGAAATCATGTGATCGACTATCAATCACTCATCCAGCCAAAAACAGATTTAATTGATAGCGGTGTGTAGGCCATAAGATAAGACTGTCGACACCCACTACACTATTTCTGCCAAGTCATACAGTATGGTGTAAAAGACCAATAATAAAGCAAAGCTGTATCACACAAAGTGAACGTGGCTCCATAAAGACATTGTGCCTCAAAGAAACACTGAAGGACAGGCTATATTTAATAAACTCTTTGGAGAACGTGTCTGAGTGTCATCACACACTGTGTCAGTGGGGTGTGGTTACAGTAGAGGCCGGACATGACAGACAGGGAAGAGTTCTGTCAATCAGCAGGTGCTGCTGTAATGAGTTAGGCTAACGAGTTGTTAAACTGTGTGTGTTAACATCACGTTCTCCAACCCTTCTTCACCACCACTGAGTGGCAAATCTGCTCTGTCTGCTGTGAGTGGGGCGGTTCACGATGTCTGGAGGAAAACAAAAAAACATCTTGAAAAAGTAAACAGCCATCTGGTCCTTTTTACTTTCACTTGTTTACTCTATGTGTATGTTCACTGGATTAATTATGTGTTGTGCTTCCTATGGGGGCTTACAAGTAATGGTAATCTGCTGGTAATACTTAATTTCTTCTTAGTATGAGGCACAATAGGTGGATTTACATGAAGCCTAATACAGAGCGTTGCTGTATTAAATTCTCGATCCTCTTTCTTAGTCCAGTCTTGTGTGCGGTACGTAGCCACAATATATGTGGTTTTTTTCTTTACACGTTTATTCCTAATATAAATAACTCAACCAGAATAAAAATATCTCCTGTAACCACCTTAATCAGTAAAAACTGGCCCAATCCAGCCCGATCGAAAGGAATTTTCAAATGGGTTGAGAGAGGTGGTGTAAACCTTTGATAACCTGTTAAATAGGGAAATATCATCAACTAACCATGTAAATACTTGATACGATTGTCTCTCTCTGGTTGGAATGAATATATTTTTTCTTCAATATTATTTTTCTTCACACTTCTCTCTACTGATTTTGACACAGAGTCATTCATAAATTCAAAAAATATTTTTTTTATTTGCTTTGCTACATCCATATGTGTGTGCTCTGGTTAATAAATGTCACTATTCTTTAATTTTGAAACAGTAGCTTTATGTAGCGTTGTTGCTACAGGCCGATTGTGGAGTTGCTTCAGAATACTTATATCACGATACAATATAATTGCGATTTTAAAAATGTTGTGATATGCTGAGTATTGCAATATAATATATTGCAATGTATTGTCTTTTTTCAACTTTAAATTATGTCCCCAAAGGAAAACTTTGTCAACATCTGTTTTCTCTAATAAGATAAAGTTTCCAGTCTAATCATCTCATTTTTTTGCAGCAAATATTTTTGCAGTAATATTAATAGTTTGTATAATAAAAAAATCAATACTAGGCAGTGTGTGTGTGACAATACGATAAAGCCACACAAAAATATTGCGATACTATGCTGTATCGATTTTTTCCCCCACCCCTAACCGCTACCAGTAGCAGTATCTGCATATGAGGAGATAAATATGGGTAAATTGTAGTGTCTACTGATAGGCTGTGTGAGGTGTTTAGGGCACATCTGTAATTTGTAGCTACAAAGATAAACCTCGGTTACACTGCGTTATTTACTACTAAATTGTATCACCTGGTCAAACTGCTTCTCTTTTTATACTCTGTGTACTGAATGAATTGAATTTTCTCAATAAACTTGGGAAAAAAATTATATTTCCATCAAATTAGATGGTTTACAGCAAGTGGAACCACTCTGCACAAGTCGAAAAGTTATGTTCTGACTGAATGCTCTGAGGCATGTGAACGCACATCTTAACAGCTCACTTTAGCGTCTGTGTCAACAGTAAAGTTGGAGCGTCTTATCAGAATGATTTCAACTGGATTGAAGAAATATTGTCCATGTAACCACAGCTATTGTTATGAAGCTCAGCGAAAGTTCAGTCAGGAAGACTTTCTTTCTGGTAATCCATTCACAGTTCTCTCCCTTCCACTGCTTCCTCCAATCAGCTGACTACGGCTGTTCACAATTCTAGTTATCCAATCAAACTTCGCCACGATCTCTATCAGCCAATCAGGTTGCCACTACAAAATTTTAAATCTGCTCTCTCCTCTGCTGCTGTCAGCCGTCACGTTAGGCAGAATTGTCGCTCCCTCCTCCACCCCGTTCTCGTCCAGCCATCATATCCAGAGTTCAGGACAAGTTTAACAAAGGCTCATTCTTCTACTCATCCAGATCATCAGCACTTCTCCACCTTCCTCTCATCTCATCTTCACCACCTCTACTACCACCAGCATCAAGACCGCGGGGGGTGGGGTGGGGGCTGTGTTACCTATTCGACAATGGATCCATCACCCTCCTTAAATAATACCATCTCGATGGGGTCTAATCGCCAAAGGCTTTTCACATTTTCATTCTTGTGTGCACGTTAATAAAATAAAAAATAAGTTTTCTTCCAGTAAAAACTTCCAATGCATTTCAGTGCAATCTTCAGCCTTTATTTTAAGTGTGTTTAGCTTGCTACTATGCACACAGTGAGGGCAGATGAATACCCCCAAGTGTAATTACACTGAACAAAGCCTGCAGACATGTAGATGCCTTAAAGCAGGACCTGACAGTTAAAATCACCTGGACTTCAGAGGATATTCTGGTTTTCTGTGGACAGATCTCAGCACCAGGACAGGTCTGGACCAGTTTTTTTCTTCCAGAAAACAGTGTGTTTGAAACGTATGGTTTCTTCTCTTCTCTTTAGCCTTCAGCTGTCTGTAAAAACTTCCTCCTGAATCTGTTTGTGCAGTTGGTTGCACAATGGCTCTTTACCATTTTATCAATGTTTTCCATGTGAATTCATGATGGCCATTCATTCAAAGGGAAGTAACCATGGCAACTTCTGCATACGGTGTTGTCATGTGCATACCTTCTATTCATGCTGTCTCTGGAAGTGAGACAAGGCCAGCAACACGGACATCTCCAAGCCAGCAAGAGATGCCAGAAACGAAACATTAGGACGTATCCTATTTAGATTTGTACGTGTCTGATGCTGAATATGTTGAATATGTGAGTGTGTGAGTGTCTCCATGAAGGACTACACTGTTGGGGTCTGAAGCACACCGTCACTTTCCTCCTTCACAAAACTGCCTAACCTGCTCAGCAGGCTGCAGAAGAGCTGAGCTCAGCATGAATGAAATGTACAAATTTGACTTTTAGCATTTACAAAATGACTGATCCAAAGCTGCAATGTTCATCACACTCCCGTGTGAACTACCAGTGTCACGTTGTGTTATTTCAGCCTCTAATGGCAATCTACCCATTAGATTTCTGTGATATGTTTTCTGACTAATAATAATGTCACTAGGTGAGAGTTCAAACTGTGGGTCGCGAAAATTATTTGGCTCCATCACTGAGGTATTACACAATGAACACCACATTTCATATTTTGTAAGGGACAGGCCAACACTCCCAGTTTCATTCCCAGAATTTGCTGCTAGCAAGACAAAAATGAAAAAGTTTCCCACATTTCTTGCCTGTTCCTCTGTGTGTCAGAGCAGCAGCAGTGCACACACACACACACACACACAGATATTCACAGCACTGACACACCCTCCAAATTTGTTCTAGATCTACCTGCAACATGACAAGGCAGCCTTCAACGAGTCACGCCCAGGTTTGTTTGACATAATGACACGTTCTCGAAACATTCAGTCAAACTCCAAACAAAATAACTGCGTGAAAATGGAGCTGAGTTTATGTAGAAACATTCATGTGCATGTGCATGTGTTGAAGTATGTGTGGACTGTGTGCTCATTGTGAGCTGCTGAGGGGCTGTAGATTAAAAAAACTAATCTAAGCCAAATCTTGTGCAACACATCAAACTGCAAACACTGTTCCATGTTGTATGGGCTCCTTTATAAACAACCAACAAGGATACAGAATCACAAAGAAAGGAAACAAAGCACCACAAGAGAGTCAAGTGGGAGAAAAACAATCACGTGATTTCATTTTCACAGCACAGCAATGTTAGCTATTTGTAAAGCCTCTTAAACACTTGATTCTTCTGTCAATCTACACAGTAGACTGTACCAGTTTGGACAAGTTGATGAAGCAGTGGGGAGGACAGGGCAGGTAGAGATATGTCCAAACTCATGAGAACTGCAACTAAGAAAGAAAACTGCAAGATATAATTAAGCACTATAACTCTCAATGTTTGCTACAGAGCGGTGAAAAACAGCTTAGAGTAGGGGTAAAATGCAAGTCAGGTAGTTTTTATAATCTCCAAAAAAGGGTTTCTGTAGTGTGGAGCGTAAGGATAGACGACACCAAGGGTTCCTACACGTTTTCCATTTCAAAATTTCCAGACTGCAATTTCTTGGTAGATTTTTCAGACCATGTTTAACATCTGAGTACAAATCGCTAGAATCAATCAGTTGTAAATAGTTAAATAATTTAATTTTCATGGTGTCTGTGCAGCCTTGTTCATTCACTGTGTCCATGGAAATGAGATAAACGCAGCCACAAACGTTTGCTCTCCATATGCAGAAAAGACAGTCAGTTTTCTTTTCTGATAACTACATCACTGCATTACTCATAAACATTTAAATAAGCTTAATATTTGATTATTTGTGATGCTAAACAATTCAAAGATTTGCATTTTCTTTCACACTAATTTGATCTGGTAAATACAATTTGCTTCCCTTTCACATCTCCATTATTTCTTATCAATTGTACATGTACTTTTTCTTTGTCTGGTATTGTGAATAAATTTGTTAATTTGGTTGCAGATGAGCAGATTCGGTAAAGTTATAAGACACCTGGGGCAGAGCTTTTATGCTTATTCTGTTTAGGACTGTCCTAAACAGTCCTCATGCCATACCATACGTTGCCTTGCTTTCGACGACATCAAGCTCGCACTGGCCTGCAGTCTTTCATACAGTGGTAAACAATTTGGTAGCGCTGGCTGCCTGCTCCAAACAACGTGAAAAACAGTCGGATTGTACGACCAATAAATTTTTAGAAATTCAGAATTTTATAACTTAGAAAACAGAATAGGGGCAATAGTATGTAGTATTAACATCAAATCAAATTCCATACATTTCCATACTGTGTAGGAACCCTGTACTCCAGTGTGTTATTTACCTGCTGTGCATCTGACCAGCATGAAAGGACAGTGCCTCATATCACGCTACAACCTGGAATTCCCAAAAGCTTTAACATTGCTGTGCACTAACCATGTAATCAATACAAGAACACTGGACACTGTGATCCAGTACATTCACTGCAGCATTCTAACTCAAAACTCAATCACACAACAACCCAAACCTCAGATGTTACCAAGCTGCTGCTGCACATAAGAACCACTAAACATAATGTCTTCACCATCTACGTGATAATCAACACTCAACCTGATATCCGACTCTTTGAATCTCCATCCACACTTGTAAGGGACAGGTGTTAGGATGCCCTTAAGGCAGCCAGATTTACCCATATTTACATCACTGAATAATAAGGGATGCAAGTTGTCTGACAATATCTCACGTGTCGTGGCAAAACAAGGGCGACTGTATCAGGCAAACACACCAAAGTTAACCTTGCACTTGCTGGAGGATACCCTCATCCACAGAAATATGACACAATGTTGTGTTTGGCATTCACAGCGCTTTATACACATAGTTGGTTACGAGAAGTATTTGTTTACAACCCTAACCAACCCTAGCTCTTTTGCAAAGCTATCGGGTTTAAATTTATCTAAGATTTTTTCAGGTCAGTTTACACAGCCAGTCATCCTTTCAATGGAGAGCCTGCCCACGGCTTTTAGACACAATGAAGTTAACAAAACACTTGGCCCCATAACAAACTGACACCTGTCATGTACAGCAGGTTGGACAGCATGGCTTTTTTTCTGTGTACTCTGTGCTAAAAGTACAAAAGCGATGAGCATTAAGAGTAAACTTTGGCGGAAGGTTACAACATATATTTTGTTTGTCACATCAGGAAACAGACATGAACACTATTTGTAGGTGAACTTGAGCTGCGACAGTTACTCAATACATAAAATTAATTGGCAACTATTTTGGTAGTTGATTAAAACAATATCCCCTTGTACTTTTATCCACCAATGTAAAGATCTGCAGTGTTTTTATGTCTTATGCAATTGGTTACACAATGCCAACAATTTAAAGCCATTTTCTTGGGCTTACAGGCATTCATTCATTCATTCTTTCTTTCTCTTTTTTGACATTTTATAGACCAATGCTGTGTCTCAAATCGCGTACTTCTGTACTTACACTTAATATTTTGAGTGCATAAGTGCGTTCACACTGAGAAGTATGGAAAAATGCAGGGCACTATGAGTACCCGGATGGTGCACTCAAAACAGTCAAGTAGTTGAGTGTGGAACTATGGACACTTCTCGCACTCAATGGTCGCCATCTTGGCTACGTAGCAGAAGGGGAAGGACCGCTTTTCAAACTGAAAATGGTGGCTGAGGACTGTGCGACCGTGAACGTCGCTGCATTGTACAAATACATGTGTTTTTTGCACTAAGCACCACTATACTGTTGTTGGATATAAGGCAGCAGTATGTTTCTTGGGTTAATTTAGCAGTCTGTAATGATTTGGTACCGCGAACGATAACGCGAATGCTAATGCTAGTTTGCTAACGAGCTGATTTGCGGTTGTCATTTCCAGTGAGTGCACAACGGCCGTGTTTGGGTTGAGACAACACTACCCTGTTGAAATTTGCGCACTACGCCAATGAGTACATAGTGCACATAGTATAGAACATAGAAGTATACTTACGGAAGTATGTGATTTGAGACACACCACTAGTGATTAAAAAAAAAAAAAAATAGTAAGCAGATTAATTCATAAGGAAAATTAGCATTAGTTGCAGCCCTTTAGTGATCCAAGCCTTCCACACTTCTTTATCTTTCTTTCAGTGAACATAGAGATGTACTTAAAGGTATACTATGCAAGATTTGTCAGTTACTGATTGTAACCGCGCTCACCTATAAAAGTAAAGGTAAAGACCAATCCCTGAATCACTCGTTTAGCATTTCACCTGGCTATATTTTCAATTTTTTCACTGTTGCGTCTCTTGTTGCCTGTTGCTTATAGTCTGGCATCTGGTCGCTACTTTTTTTTATAAAGGCCCGACCTCACTTGAGCACTGTGGGGGTAGACACCCATAAACGTCCCAAACACAGAAAATAAGAAGAATAAAAAGCAGAGTGTCTGCAGATAAACACATCTCCACACACTTCAAGTGGGTCATAAGTGATAACTGAGAGGGATTATTTCTGTATGAGCTGACGCATTTTTTTTTAAAAGGAAATTCTTGTGTAGTAAATCATTAAATATACTTTGTAGAGAAAACCACCCAGAACTGAGCAATTCAAAAGAAAAATGTGTCTAACATAGCAAGTCATGATGTAACTTGTTTTGCACAATCAAAGTTTTCCACAGAAATGTTGAACACAGCTTAAAAAAACTTACCAGACGGTTCTCATCAAACACCTCTAACAGCAGACGATGCTTCCTGGGATTAACCTGAAACATAATATAGACTGTGAAGTCTGGGTTCAATAATCAGCCTTGGTCGACAAAAGCAACAGCATGACTTTTAGCCTTGTATGATAAAATACATAGTAAAGTAATCCAGTTTCCTGTCATAAAATGCAGCACATGAGCTTCATTTTAAATATTTAATTTATCTTAAGTTTAACTTACTCTGAAAAAGAATTCCTCGTTCCATTTTGGGTCCAGTGTCTTCATGTAACACGAGATAGGAAGGAAATATAGAATCAAAATAAAATAGGTGTCGACAAACAAAACAAGTGTAACTGCAACAGTGAACGTCTACCGTACTTACCTTTTTTATTGTTTTAGTCTGAAGACTTGTGATCTCTCCATTGACGGGGTCGTAGAGGGACAGTCTTGTATAAGGATCGCTGCAGGACAAAGGAAGACACATTCAGATTCATATAAACATCCATCCAGAAAGATTTAAACAGTTATGATCTACGTTCTGCTCCTTTGCTGTTAGTGCTTTGTGCGGCTCATGAGTCTCTACTTTCTTTCTAAAGGAAAACACTTTCTGGCATTGTCTGATCCAATCTTAGAAAACATTAAAATGATGGTTCCAGCTTCTCCATGCTTGATGCAAAATTGGCTGTAATTGTTGTTTTATGATGGTTTAGGGCACTGTGACATCCATTAATCACATTATCTATGACTGCAACTTCAGGCCTGCAGCAACTCTGTGTTATTAGTAGTGTATCAAGTAATTGGTTTTACATCAGAGTGATGTTAATACAGCAACTTTGGTTATGACGCACATGATTAGAGAGTACCAGCATTGCAAAACTCAGGGCTCTTTGCACAGATAATACAAGACAACTTTTTTTTATCTGAATGCTTTAAATACTCTTTTTTCTAAATTAAGGATTTTCTCTCTTTTTTTAATATCAGATGTGAAAACAACAAGAATGTTATTCTTCGCCTTTACACCCCCCCCACCCCCCCCACCCCTTTTGCCAAATAAGTAAACTATCATAACCTGAAGCTGAATTGAATCTTGCTTGCTAAAAATATACAACACATTACTTTGGGTCTGAATAGGATTTTGGAGAGAATAGCAGACTCAATCAGAATCATGAAATGCAAGATGATTCATGGTTCACTAACAGATGTCTCTGACGTACAGTTTGTCCATGGAAAACATAATGTCATCACCTTCCTGTCAGTCAACACAACAGTTTAGAGGATGCAATTTCAGCGAGTTCCTCAGAATGTCCAGCTTTACTGATGATAATTTGGGGACACTGACAGGAAATGGACAATACAGATACACAGGAAGATGACGACTTTGATTCTACAGAAAATCAAACACAAGTTGGTTGAATAAAAGAAGCTATTATGAGACGTCATCTTGGGGTCTGGGAAATTCTGACAGATATTTTTCACTATTCTCTGGTAATTTCAAAAGAAAACTATTTATCCATTAATTCAAAAATAACTTTAAATTCATGTAGGACCAAAATAATTAGTAATTTAGTGATACATTGATGGCTCTAGCTTCTCAATTGTGAAAATTTGCTGCTTTTTATGTCTTGTGTGACAGTAAACAGACTATCTTTGATTTTAGGACTGCTGACTGTAAAAAAAAAATAGATATCTGATGATATCAGAATTGCCTAATCAAGAAAATAACTGGCAGTTTAATCATTAATCAAACACTAGAACGTTAATTGCAACCATCAGCATATATAATGTTACCTGTCTACAGCTTACCTTGCTCCAAGTATATCTTTTTTGGCCAGGCCAATTCCAGCAACGACTTTCACCTTTAGGATTCTGGAATCATCCTGAAATTAAAAGATATACTAATGAGTTTACTATATATAAATATGTTAAGAGTACTTGGGGTACGCAAGGACACTCAAAGAGGAAGATAAGAAAATATCAAAAACATAAATTAGTATCTTAAAGGTATATTTCACTTATAAAATGACCATTTGTAAATCAAATAGTGATGCTGTGTTATCTTGATTTAGTGATAAAAACTTTGTTTTACTCGCATGCATCCACAGAAAACAGCTAACATATTGATTTCTTGATTGATTGGGGAACATGTTTAACAACAGCAAAACTATATCAAAACATGCATTAACAAACTCACACAATTCGTTGCAGCATTATCCAAGTCTCATTCATCCAGTCCTATCGGTACTTCACAAGCATTTTATATACATATCTTTGCTCTCTTTAAAGTCAGACTCCAATACTAAGGACTTTTTTCTTTGTTTGGGAAGAACTGCTACAACTGTATAAATGAGACTTGGATTATACTGCATGAGTTGTTTGAGAGATTGTAAACTGATGTTTTGATGTAATTTGCAGTTAAATTTGATACCCAATCAATCAACAAATCGATTTGTTTGCCATTTTCCATGGAGGTATTTGAGTTTTTTTTCACTAAATCAAGGCAAGGTTAGAAGAAATTACGGCTGGGTGATACACCTACTATGTACGATATATCGATACATTTAAAGCAAGATATGAATTCAATTTGTGTAAATATCTTCAAATAAGCTCCAATATGAGGAATAAGAAGGCCTGCTGAGTAAAACACATTCAACCATTTTCTCTTACACATTCTTTGCACCTCCAAACACTTAAAAGACACATAAGATTTCCCCCCAACACTTTTATAAACACAAATTCCACTCACAAGCAGCAACCACATGTACAAATGGTCATTTCGTGTGTGAAATACTCCCTTCGCAAAGCCGAACTGAAACTAAAAAGTGGGACCACTCTAACTCCAACTAAATATAAGTGGCTGGTAACATTGTGTACATATGCTGGTCCAGTATTTACTGTATATTGTCTTGTGTTAGTGTGACAAGGTGTATCCAACATACAGGCAAGTTTACAATATGAATCTATAGCAATGTATTGGATCATGATAACAGTACGCACAACTTATGTTGATATAACTCACTATCACATGCATGCAGCTCACATCCCCCCAGTACAATCAGGGTTTACACTGTGAGATGATGTAACATCCTGACAATACTTGGCACTGCTGCACATTTCCCATCATAATCTACCACAACCCTCATAATGCAGTTACTGTCAAGTTAGTGAATCATCATCAGATTTCGCAATCAATCACACTGGCTTCAAGACACAAGTATAGGGCCCTTACATTGTTAGCTGGAGTTAGAGCTCTGACAAAAAGGTTTTAAGGCAAAATAAGTCAGAGTTTGGTCGGTGTAAGTTTGGTGTGTGTGTGTGTGTGCGTGTGCGTGTGCGTTAAGGACGGGAAGCAGCCGCGGGCCAGCAGAGAGGCGTTACCAGCCCGGGGAGCCTGTTGTGTTTCCTGGCTGAAAAAGTGAACAGCTACAGCTTTAATTTGATTAGCATTAGCTGGGAAGTGTAGCTGATCAATTACATCGATTTTTCTACCACTAAGTAACACATTTAGGTGAACACAAAACTCCTTATCTATCAAGTTAACCCGCTCGTGAGTTTAGTTAGCTCGCTAATTAAACCCCAGTGTTGAGTTAGCGCTAACTAACTAGTTAGCTAGTTGGCTAACGACGTGATCACATGAATAGCCTCATTAACGGCTGGCAAACGTTAGTTTACCTCATCTGTCTGAAGTCCTCGGATCTGTGGAGAAAGTGCAGCCATACTATCCTTGCCCTTCTTCCTCCCAGAGAGCGACGACAAGCAGAAGAAAAGCAGACAGTGGTCCCGCTCAACAGTGCGTTAGACTCAAGTGGTGTTCAGTTACTACTCTACGCCTCTATTATGCCCTCTGTGTGTTTACGCTGGTAGATATCGTGAACCTGACCTAGTGGCTAGCTGTGACACCGTCGTCACTCGCTGTATCCATCCTCCTCCTCCTCCTTTTCCTCCTCCTACTCTGTTTCTTCCTCCTTCCTTCCTCCTCCTCTTGTTTCCCTCTTCCTGTCACAGCCACAGCTTGAGAAAACCCAGGAGAAAACATCCGAGAGGACACGTGAACGCATCATCAGTCTCTCACTAAATGCCCAGAGAAGTGGGGGAAGTATTCAGATCATTTGCTGGAGGAAAAGTACCACAATTAAAACACAGACTCAATTACAAGTGAAAGTTGTATATTTAAAACTTGTCACATAACAAAAGATCTACAAAAGGCAGTGGAATTTAACGTTAATTCAAATGCTGTACTTCAGTAGGCCTACATATTTGAGATACCTTTGCTTTCCTTGACTCTATAGATTTTGTACCTTACACTCAGTGTTGGAAAGGCTACACTGGAAATGTAATAGATAACAGATTTCTAGTTACCCTTGAAAAAAGATAATGAGTAATGAAACTATTTTATCTACTTAAAAGTAATATAACTTTTACATTTGATTACTTTTTTATTAGTTGTCTAACAGATGTTTTAAACTGGGCAATAAAGTTGAAAAATGTCATGAAATGGGCAGAATAAATAATCTAAGTAGGGCTGCAACTAATGATTATTTTCATTGTCGACTAATCTGTTGATTAGTCGACTAATCATTTTATCGAAAAATGTGTTAAAATGTTGAAAAATGTTGGTCTGTCTCTCCCAAAATTATGTCATCTAATGTCTTGTTTCGCACTCACGCCAAAGGGTTTTTGTTCACCATCATGGGAGAGTGTGTAAAGCTGCCAATATATGAATTTAAGAAGTTGCAATAAGAGTATTTTGCGGTACTTTTATAGTACTTTTCTATGAAAAATGACTCAAACAGATTAGTCACCGATTATTTTAATAGTCGATTAGTCATTGATTAGTCGACTACTAAAATACTCACCGATTATTTTAATAGTCGATTAGTCATTGATTAGTCTACTAATTGTAGCAGCCCTAATTCTAAGTATAAACTTTTACTGAAAAGAATATATTTGGATGTGACCCCTTTGTTATCACTAACTTTTTTCTTTTTTTTTAAGATATGTTTTTGGGCATTTTGCCTTTAATGGATAGGACAGCCAGTTGTGAAAGGGGGAGAGAGAGAGAGAGAGAGAGAGAGAGAGGGATGACATGCAGCAGAGGGCCACAAAGGGCACTGGACTCGAGCCCGGGCCACTGCGCAACAGCCTTGTATATGGGGCGCCTGCTCTATCCACTAAGCCACCGACGCCCCGTTATCACTAACTCTTTGATTAGTAATTGAACCTGAACCTTCTTTCAGTATATGATATTAATATTTATCAGATATACGTGTTTATGTTCTGACCTTTTAGTTTACCAACGTTGTTCAGCAATTTCCTTAAATTTAATTCCCAAATTCATTCTTAAAATACCAGACAGGTTGTCAGGTATTAAGGGGACCAGGGTGACCTGATAAGAAATGGGCTACTGGACCAAGACATAGATGGACTAAAGCAGATAAACAACTCCTAGCCCAGTGTTCCAACATCCACAAACATCAGCTGCTATCACACCTAGAGACTGAGTGCCATTTTTCATGAAAACAAAGAATTTATTTCTGCCAATACTTGTATTTTAAGAATTTGGCACTTTTAAAAACATCTCAGTACTTCTTCCACCATTGGCAAATAGTTAAAGAATTTTCCGTACCCATCAGTAACATTGATACATGTCATTATATTTTATTATCATTAGTTATTAGTTTGTATGCTGTTGTTCAGCCTATGAGATGATGATACAGATTGCGATGAGCAGAAAACAATAACCTGTAAGGTAACTATATCTGTCATACAATTAAAAAGTACAAGACTTTCCTCTGAAATGTAACGAGGTAGAAATATTAAGTAGCACAAAATTAAAATACACATTTAAAGTACCTCAAAATTGTACTTAAATACAAGAAAATGTGTTAGTTAAATTTCACCAGTGATACTGACTGTATCAGACTGCAGCTAAGTATAGTGTAAGAGTTGTGACATCATCTAGTTTTGAATTCAAGGATTCTTTGTATCATAAACAATACATGTCATCAAATACAATTGTGTGCTCTAAATTTGAACTAATTTTTGAGGTGAAATTTCAGTCTGAAGGTTAAACATTGCATGTGCCATATGACAACTATAGCTCAATGACAGGATTTTTGTAGGCTGATACAAACATCAAATTTTAGGAGCAAATTTTTTTTTTTTTTTAAAGGACTTTAAATGACATATCAGGAAGATCCAAGAAGCTACCAAATATAGATTATACTTTCCCCTGCTTCTGTGTTTGTATCACAGGTTAGATTCCCTGGAAACATAGTTAACGGATACAATACAGTGACTGACTCCAAATTAATAAAATATTAAAATGCTTGTTCCTAAAAAGTTGATTCATCACTGTAACTGGATTTACTGAAGTGAAACTACAAGCAATGGCTTCCTGAAAGTTAGGAAATCTTGGAATAAAAATGAGTCTCACTAATGGTCCCACCATGTCTGGCAAGCTGCTACTGTAACTAATCATGTGCAGCCATACTTCTGGCTCAAACACAGGAGGTCTGGAGGAATATAAACAGTGGATGCTTAGAGAGAAGGCAGAGTCGCTTTGGGCTGTCATCAGTCAAACAGTCAGTTTTGCTCAGCCAGAGCAGGGCGCTGCTGTTTTGTACTGGTGCACGAACAACAAGAGAGTTTCAGTTACTGTAAGTGTCACATATAGACGCTGGAGCTGGTTTGCAGAGCAAGTTTAAATGTTGCTTTTTGATATGAACATGAATGGACACTTCTTTGAAATAGCATGTGATCTCTAAAGATCTTACACAACCACGCAGGTGTTTTAAATTATTCCGGCTAATTAAACTCCTGCACAGGTTGCAGTTGAGTGGAGCACTGCTGGGAATAGAGCTTTTTTCCACAGCAGACATTTTGTCATATCATAGCAGGAGAATCACATGTGTAACTGATAACATCAATGATGGCTCTGTTATATCAAAGTGTTTCAGTAAGACTGTTAACAAGCACGCAAAACACAAGGACGTTGTACACCTAAATGGAAAGTTACTGTTATTTATTTCTCACTGTCTTTTCCTGCTATGACATATGAAAACAGTTTATTACGTTCAGTCACCAGACTTCATAAACTAATAAGAGTGACAAAGGTCATCTAGCTCTTACAGCTGCAACAAAGCAAAAGTCAGTATAAGTCAATCACGCATGGTCTGTGAAAACACCTGTGTAGGCAGTAATATCTGTCTTAGTTTTATCTGTTTAAATGGGTATAATTAGGGGGACAGTGGCATGAGTTAATGAATGCTGGCACCTTTCCATGAACCAGAAGTAAGAAAATGAACCAGGAAGTGAGTAAGTCACCATTATCTGAGCACGTGCTTCTGAGGTGTCATTGAGTGAAGGAGTTCAGCATACTGATAGTAATCAGTGATAAAGTTACATGTCATTGATTGTGTAAGGAAAAATTTGATATCAGTCCCACGACTACTCAAGTCATGGGGCCAATTTCATAAATATAGACTTTGACTATTTTTGTCAGACACAATACAGACGAGTAATTTCAAAGCAGCCCAGGTCTTCACTGTTTAGAGCAGTTGCACTAAGATACTATGATTTCTGGATAAAGAAGACCCTCTTTTAAAACAAAAAACATGGTTGACTGACAAAGGCACAGGTTTGGGGCTGGGGACAGTGGTGTGGTAGAGGGTATACGCAGGTATACATAGGAGCATATACCCACTTCCACCTGGGTAACCTACCCATCTAGTTGTAAACCCACCTCATCAACTACCATTACACCACTGGTTTAGATTCAGTGTGACAAACAGTTAATTTTCTGCATTCTGGTGAATTTCTATGCACCATTTTGTTCCTTTTCTGCATCAGTTATTGGGGGAAAAGTCTAAAACAATTATCACAATAAAAGCCCTCTGCTACTTTAATGTTTTTATTTTCATTTTCCTGTCTAAACTCCAGAGAGACAACAATGTCCAGCTGCGAAAAATCTCAACACAGCTAGTGCAGACGTGTAGCTATCATTGCTGAGACCCTGTGGCTCCCTAATGTGACAGGTCTTGGCACGTCTGTGAACTCGCCAGTGAAGCTCAGAAACAATTTTCTCAGAGAAACAGGAAAAAAAGTCCTCTAAAAACTCTTTCCCCTCTTTCTCTAAAAGCTGTATTTCTCTCTGTCAGTTGATACCACTGGACAATGAGTGCCACTGATGGTTGCCATGGAAACGTGGCTCTCCACCTCAGGGCAGGGTGGCTAACTTTTTAGGCTTTTAATAAATCAGTCTGTATTTTTGTGACACTGCTACCTTACATTAGACTAACTTAAGAGCATAATTAAGATGGACCGAACACTACAGACTAGTCTAAAATATATTTGTGAGCAGAGAACAGAACACTGATGCCATGTCCAAATTGCTTGTTACTCAGTGCATTATTTTTTATTTTACACATTTTAACTTGAGTGCCGAAATTCTCAGTGGGAAAATTATGCTCAATATAATGCCATAAAAAATCCTACCATGGGAAAAGAAATGCAGCATCCACCCCATTTCTGTTACACTATTCCCTACAAACTACTACAGTAAACTTTTTATGGAGTAAATTGAGTTTACAAAGCATTAAACTGAGATTTGAGCGGAAAGAAGCACACTATCTACATTATATTATATACTGAAATCGCAAAGAAAAAGGACAGAACAGCCCTTTCCAATCCTGACAGAAGAATAAGGTGGAGAGTGAGAGGAGATAATTAGACATGCCTGTGAGCTGGGGGAAGGGAGGAATGAACCAACAAACTGCATGATAAAGGTCAGAGAGGAGTGAAAGTGGCTCACTGAGCAGGAATTTAAAGTTTAATTCAGTTACGGACATCTTTGCTCAAAGGACAACAATATAAGTCCAGAGGAGCGGTGGTTAAAACAAGGACCAGCTGTACAGTGTAAACGTTTCTGGATAACAGAGCTTCTTGAAGAAGTGTAGTGTGTAAGTGAATGAATGAATAGGGAAGAGGTTTTGTACAAAGTACAAGGCAAACACTCAGAAATATCAGTGCATACAAAATTAAGTGTGCTTTTCCCCTCATTAAATGTTGTAGTCTATTGCAAACAAGACTTCTACTCACTGAGGTGGCGTTTTGTGTGAAATTTCAAAGGTGAAGCATGTGCTCCCTGCAGAGGCGTAGGTCACGTTTCAACATTGGGGGGGGGGGCACGTATGAAACAGGGTGTTTGGGGTCCTCCCTCAGGATATTTTGAGGGCCAAATACTCCTACATTTTAGGAAATTTTTATGCATCAGCTTCTGTCTTTTCTGCATCAATTTGATATAGAAATATCTCGGTGGCACGGTGATGCAGTGGTTAGCACTGTCACCTCACAGCAAGAGAGCCCAGGGTGGGGTGTTCTAACCCAGGGTGTGAGAGCCCTGCTGTGCAAAGTTTGCATGTTCTCCCTGTGTCTGCGTGGGTTTTCTCCAGGTACTCAGGCTTCCTCCAACAGTTCAAAGAAATGCAGGTTAATTCATGACTCTAAATTGCCCATAGGTGTGAATGTGAGTGTGAATGGTTGTCTGTCTCTATGGTGTCAGCCCTGTCATAGTCTGGTGACCTGTCCAGGGTGTACCCCGCCTCTCGGCCAGTGTCAGCTGGGATGGGCTCCAGCCCCCCGTGACACCCAACAGAATAAGCAGTTATGGAAAATAAATTAATGAATATCTCTAATTTTGTCAAAATAAAAGTCCTCCACTATTTGCATATTGTTTTGGAGGGGGGCCAAATGTGCATGCTCTAAATATTAAGGGGGACATGAAATCTACACCTATGGTTCCCTTTACAGGCAGCTCCACAGTCTCTTTTCCACCTCACCTTTGCAGATACTGCATTAAAGAAACACTCACTCCAGTGTACCGATGTACTTAAAAATGTTTATTAGTTCTAAAAAGTCTTTATAAACCAGTATCAACAAGCACTTCCCCTTATAAAAGCTCTTGCTAAATTGCAAAAAAAAAAAGAAAATTCCCAGTACACTGACCACAGCAACGAAACAGTAGATGGCAGTTCTACAGCTCTGAACCACTTTGAACAAGAGGAAGGGTCACGTCTTCTTAAAACACAAACATCAGTGCTAACCAAATAAATGTTTTGTTTGTTTTCACAGACACAGTAAAGAGAAACTAAAACATAAAAAAGAAAAGTCTGTCTAACTTGCTCAAAATCAAATTAGACTTTAAATGAGATCATATATTACAATGATGTAATCTTTAACAGAAATTAAAGATTTGCTAACATGTATAAAACAACTGACACAGATTCAACGTGTTGCGTTTGCAGTCGATCAGGATGTTAATATTTTACCATATAATTATGGATAGCCTCATTTCCACATTTTAAAAAGTGTGCAAACATTTTACGGGATAATTTTCTGCCCAAATCCAGTTCTGACAGGTTTTGAATCTGAGAGTTTTGGTAAATTTTTTCATCATTCATCACAGTGGACTAAAAAAACAAAACAAAAACAAACAAAACACTGTATATGATACCTGGTGGTAATATGTTATGTTAAAAACATATGCTACAAAACATCATAACGGTGCAAGTCATATTATTGTGAGTTCACAAGATTATATGGTTTGCAAGGTTCTGTACAAACATCACACTCTAAATAAATAGTGACAACAAAAGCACACAGATCGACGGGCACACCTCCTGTCTGTACCACAATACAGTCAGTGTGACCAACAGTACCAACACACTCACAGATCTACTGCTAATACACAGAAACACAATAAATTACAGTGGTTTTTGCCTCCAGAAAGAGATTGTTTACCTGTTGGGTTTACAAAAGCATCAACAACAGTAAACAAAGAAATCCCGCACATTGTACAGATTGTTTTTTATAAAGACATGTTTTCCAGTGCTGCAAATGTTTCCCATTTTACCCTTCTCATTACAGAATATATCAGTTATGGCTGTTATCTCAGTATATCACCCATGAGCTCTGTGCATGTTATTGCAGGTTATATTTAAAAGTTACTCTTTGGTTCAGACATAAGGCTCAGAAACCAAACCCCTCAGGGAGCCCTGTGAATCTTATCTCATGTGTGGTTGCTTGACGTCTTTGCACGCAGCTCATAATCAGTGCAAAACAAAACTTCCACAGTTTGATCAGTGATTAGCGGTTAGACTTTTTGATTGAAATCCTCAGGCCATGCAGTGTTCAACCATCATCCAAACCAAACACAGTGCATTTACGTAAAGAAGCACAAGAGATTGTCAGTGCAGTATGACGAGTGCTACATTAGGCACCGGACTCGTTCCAGTTCTTTAGAAATAAAGTGTTAATTTCTGCTCGATTTCATCCACTTAGTCCATTTTGTCATTTTCAGACAAGAACCTTCACCTTCGAAGTAATGTGCACACTATGCAGATAATGCATTTTCTGAGTGCTAAGGATAATGGCGTTATGTCCCATAATTTTTCTTTCATACAAGAATCATACTTTAAAAGTGCAAAAACCCACATTCATGAGGGTTATTTAATTCTTACATAAATGGTTACTGTTATAAATAATTTCCCTTTTTACCTACACATGGTTAGGAGTTGTAGTCTTATCTTTCACTGCTTGTTTTCTTAATATATCTGTGGGTTTAACAATGGACAAATAAATACTGTGCATGTAAACTAAAAGGCTTTACTGGAGCAAGAATATTAATTGTTTTAAACTTTCCTAAAATGTGGCTTGAAAAACAAATTAAGTACAAAAGAGGCCTCAATCTAGTGCTGATATCATCATCTTCAAGTTCTCAAAGCTCTACATTGAGCAGATGTTTGATTCTGGTGATGATCGAGAGATGAGAGGTTGACTTGGCTCTTTAAATCTTTAAATTGACTGGCTCATTCTGAGAGGCACAAAGTCTGTGATGATTGTCAGGAAGGCCTTTTATAAAAGCTTGAAAATGTGAATATGAAAACCAGATGATTTGACAGTGTAGACATTTATCACCTTCTTTTATGGTTTTGGTAAACTTAAAGCAGTGGTTCTCAACTCTTTTCAGTAGAGTAGCCCCTTTAAAAAATTTTTTCAGTAGCCTCTGACCCGTGCAAAACATTTTTGGTATAAGACGTGCCTAGATAAAGAGGTACATCATTGTCTGATTTACTAAACTACAACCTTGTAACTGAAGAGTACTGAAACACTACATTTAAAATGTGAAGAATCCATTACTACTAAATTCATAGCAAATCAATTTGCACTTTCAGTTTTGTGAGACACGGGCTTGTGCGTCAGGATCTTTGTCATTCTCAGTGGCATGGACTCAGCTCAAATTAACCCTGCGTTCATGTAATGTGGGAATTATTGGAAAGTTTTTGACTGGGAAAATTCACATGTACGCCCCCTCAAGTACAACAACTTAGAAAGTTGGTGAAGATTTTAGCATATGAGTTGCTGAGTTGATGTCATATATCCAGAAACATGGCAGACAGATAAAATATTTGGTTGACGATTAGACTTTTTGTCAATTCACATATTGTGTGTCAATTTTGTAACTTGTCACATGTAATTTGTAATGTGGTATTAGGCTGTAACTGTTAGTAACTGTCCACGTAGAGTGACCTAAATTAGTTAGAAAAGTTACTAATAAGCATTAGTCAGGTAAAGCAATATTATAATAACTGGTATAACTGGTGCAGCAACCAGTCAGGGACAGCATCACTTTGTAATATAAAGCTTCAAACTGTTATCAACATGTTTTTTAAAGGCTCTGAGCAATGAAGTACAACACATCATCTTTGTAGTGTTCATGTTGTTTCCACATTACGACTTAAAGCTCATGAACACACCAAAGTCAGAAGAACAACTTCTTTACTCTGGAAATGGGACCATCTGAGGAGCACATGAATGCAGCATAACATTTTTTAAATATTTCACATTCCCTTGCAGTTCTCCAAAGTACCCCTAGGTGTACACGTACCCCCATTTCAGAAACACTGACTTAAATATTAACAGATATTCTTTATGTATTCCATCCAAGTCAACCATTAGTAAAGGAGTTAACACTACTGCGCTTATGATTATATGATTAGCAAGTACATTTCTTATCTTAAATTCATACACATCCTGTTATATGCTCCATTCTAGCAGATCATAAAATATATTAGATGGATGAATTTGGTTCTGTGTTTCTGTCATTGAATTATTTTTCTATAAACAGAGTGCACATTTGTTATCTTGTTAGTATCTTTTTCAGCTAAAGAAAATGCAAGGTGTCTGAGATACTTCAAATTTTTTTTTCATTTCATCACACAAATAGGCTTCAATTATGACATGTTATTAGTTCAGCAGTAAGTATATTCAGTCATCCTGTACCTTATGCTTTAGTTAGATAATGCCTGCACTTCATAGATTTAGACACCATGATATATAGAAATACTTGGAAAAGGCTTGTTAATGCTAATCTTGTTTCATTCATTTCCACTTCCTTTACACTAAGAAATGCATGATTCTGTTATGATTTCTTCACTGACTGTTCAGTGAAACATGACACACATCATTAAAAACAGTTTTTTTTGTACAGTAACTTCTGTTTACTTGTTGGAAATGCTCTTGATCAAACAACATGAGGCGATGTCCTCTGAATAAAGAGAAATGACCAGCATTTTAATCAGAGTGTTGCAGCATCGTTGCAGTTCAGCCTGGCACTTAAACTGGACAAACCTCAACATGTCCAGTGTTGCATCATAAAGTGTAAATGCCTAAAAATAAATAAAACAAACAGCGAACACAGGTTAACATGTTCAACATGTTAAAGCTCAACCCATCAACCCATCAGCCCGACAGTGGGATGATCTTTGCTCTCGAGCCAGTCAAGTCCACTTGAATGCGTCGCCTCGCTGGTGATTTGCTGAAACAGCGCATCATTCACCAACTCCTCCTCCACAGCAGCATTTTGATATTGCCCTTGCTGCTGGTTGGGGTCAAACAGAAGGTCCGTGTCCAATGAGTTAAGGTCATTGATGCTGCTGGAGAGCTCCGATGTCATTCTGATTTCACAAGGGAAATCTGCCGTGCCTGTAGTTAGCTCTGACACCTGCTCCATGAGCTGACTGCCAGCAGTAAGGCTGCTGTCTGTCAGGAGGTCTTTCACAGTGCTGCTGAAATCCAACTGCTGCTGTAGATCGTCTTGATGCTGCTGCTGCTGCTGCTGCTGTGAGCTCAAAGTTAACAACATAGACTGGGCCTGTTGTCGACGCTGCTCTCCAGAGGCTGATTTTCCTCGGCTGTCACCTGCTGAGAGACTCATTTGTTCATTAATAGCATTTTCGATGAGGTAATTGGGCCTCCGCAACTTGCATGTGCTGGTGGAGTCAGAGGTCATCAGGCTGAGGTGGTTGTCACTGCAGGTGAGGTTGGGGTCGGACTCGAGGAGCTGAGTGAGGTTCATGCGTGCAGTGTAGCTGGAGGGTAAATTATTGATGCCCAGACCCCGAACTGTATCGTCATGGTCTCCATCCAGCTTGTTTAGAAGGACATTGGTGATGTTTTTGCTGTTGCATTGTTGGCCCGGCGTGGGCAGGACCTCGGTTTGCATCATGATGTTAAGCGGCACAGAATGGCTCCTCTGAGCCATGCTGCTCACCCCAAGATTTGTCTGGCTGTTTGCAAAGATGTTCAACATCTCAGGCGTCACAGGAGAGTTATAAGGGGATACTACTGAACGAGGGACATGTGGAAGGTTTCCTGTGTTTCCACTCATGTTCCTCTGATGCACAGCTGGGCTCACACTGCGACATCGAAAAGTTGTAGCAGGTGAGCTGGTGGCTTTGTTGTCCAGAGGGGCAGGCACAGCAAAGCCCTCCTGCTTGGCCATGTTGGCTACCTGCTGCTGCACCGGCGAGATGGGAGTCAGGCGGCCGAAATGGCTGTCATGGTGCCGTGCATGAGGGACGGCGAAGGCATGAGGTTTTTGAAACTGGTCACCTATCAGGCCTTGGTAGCTGGGGAGGATTCCCATTCCACTGTTTGACTTGTTTAAGCTCCCGCTGCTGCTGTTGTAACTGTTATTCATCCACTCGAGTCTGGTCTTGTCTGGGTGGGTGGCCATCGGTCTCTGCATAGGCTTGACAGGGCTGCTGGAGACTGTGCTGCCTTCATGGAAACCAGTGATGCTGGAGTTGATGGGTGTGAATGCAAACGGGTTCCTGCACTCCACTGGGCTGGGAGGCACAGTGCTGCTGCAGTTGGAGTGTGGAGTACCTACTGGGGTGTGACGGCTGCTTCCCAGTGCGCTGTCCACTGGGGTTGTGGAGGCGATGCGGGAGAAGGGGCTTTCTCCGGTGAGGCCTTGGGCTCCTCCCATCATTTCTGACGTGGGTGTGGGTGTGGGTGTTGGAGTTTGGATGGGGTTGCTGCGGCTGTTAGCAGAATGATAGAAAGCAGTCATGGTTTGATTGGTAGACATTGTGTTGTCCTGCATCACAGCCTGTTGGCCCTGCAGCGTGACACAGTCTCTAAACTCCTGCAGGTTGTTAAGTTTCATCTGCTCCTCCATCTGCACCAGCTCCTCCACAATGCTGTCCTGAGTCACATCATCATCAAAGGGAAAGTAGTCCATATCTGTCTGCATAGGAAGCTGGCTTGACGATGAACCTTGATGCAAACAGTCAGCAGGGTTGGCCTGAGCGTAAGTGTGTTGTTGAGCTCCTTCCATGCTCCCTGTGGCTGAACTGTTAACATCACTCACACCTGACTGTGTTTGGAGACCAGGGTTATTAGGTATGGCATGCACGTTGGCCACTGTATGCCCCGACTGTTGCTGTATTAATGCGTGACTGACTGAGGTGCTAGTTTCCATAACAGTGGGAGTGTTTTTCCTCTGCATTGAGCTCTGTGTTTTGGCAACAGAGTAAAAGCCACTGGCTCTGAAAGAGGAAGTGCAGAGTGCGTGTACTTGACTGGATGGGACAGAGTTCATTTTCGTCTCTACCTCTCTGGTAGCAGGTGCGCTCTCAGGCCTAGTTGGAGGTCCTGGCCTGAGGATGTTACCGGTCACATTTCTAATCCCATATCCAAGACAAGCAGCGCCCTCTAGCTCTGGCTGCTGGGGCATAAAAACCCTTTTGACTGGAGAAAGGTCAGGGCTGAGGCCTGAACGTTTCCTGAGGCCCTTAGTGGATAAGAAACCTTCTTTTGCTGATGTTGCATTGCTGCTTTCCCCAAACGAAGGTGGTCTGCTGGTGTTCAGTAAAGACGCAGCGCTGGTATTCTGAGTTGAGGGAGTTAAGTGCAAAGTGCTGGTGTTATTAACGCCATTATTGCTGCCGTCGACTGCTGCCACAGTGTTAGTGCTTAAGGAGGACTTCTCGTTGCAGTCAGTGCTGGATGTGTCCTCCAGACCCAGGAAGCCTTTAGACTGGGGTATGGGCACACTGGCAGCCCTCTGTGAAGCCCCTCCAGCCCTATTTGCCATTGCTTCTTGAGTCAATACTTGACCACCAGGATTTTGCATTTGGCTGTTTTTATGTATAGCTTCAACTTCCATTTCAACATCGATGGTATGAGTGTTAGTAGTGTCGCTGGGTCTGACCACCGGGGCCAGAATGGGGACTGCAGAGGTACTCCTCGTGCTTTGACAAGAGCTGATGTCTTCTGCACCTGCAGAGCTACTATTGCCTGCAGATGCCGGCCGCAGAGTGGTGTTTGAGAGGGAAGTGGTGGTATTGCTGCTGTTGGGTGCAAGCGATATGGCTGTCATCTTGACCAAACTGACCGGGCTGACGTGACATGTAGTCATCATGGTCTTAACAGGGCTGTTGCCGATGATCATGGTGGAGGGCGAGCGCAAAGTGATAGAAGTGGTGGCCGCAGGCTTGGGCAGGATTTGCGCATAACGCTGCCGAGCAGTGCGTTCCCCCAGAGGGCTGGCTAGGATATTTTGCGGGGTCTTGGGGCTCTGTTTCACTGCCTGAACTGGCTGGGTCAACATTTGGAAGTTGATGGGCAGCATTTTGCTCTCTACTGTTCCCATTGGACTGGGGGACATCAGCTGCCGGCTTCTCTGAACCTGCGGAGAGCAAAACTCAGTCAGAAAGTGGAACAACTGAAGTCTAGATGATAATCCCAAGAGTTGCATCTAACTTGAACTCTCATTACCTACGTGGAGCGTACTGTTTGCTGTTACGCAGATTTGTTGCCATAAATAAAACTGTGAAACTAAAGCCTTTTAGTGTCAGGCTCATAAAACTGTCAACAGGCCATCAGCGAGGCGGGCCATGTATTATTTTCAAGACAGGCATGGCTACTTAGGAATATCATCCTCGTCATATGACAGGTACTACACATATAGGATGCAACTAACTTGGAAAAAATCTGAGATTTAAACTACATCAAAGTTTCTAAGCAGTAAGCCACACTGCTGTGATAATTTAAAAATGGCCTTGGACTCTGGTCTCGAAGTAGTTGTCCATGTCCACTAAACATAGCTAATACAACTGAAGGTGTTACACAGAGCTCATTTTACTCATGCTGACTGGCAAAGATTTGTGTGAATGTTGAGCCGTTATGCCCTCGATGGAGAGGCCAGTCAGCAGACTTAATGCATATGTTCTGGTTATGTCCGAATCTCTCCACCTTCTGGATTAATATCTTTAAGCTTTTAGTGAGATATTTAAAACCCAATTTGATCCTGACCCAGCCTGAGCACTCTCTGATTTAACATCGAAGGAATCCCGTGCGGTCAGACAGCACTCGTCTTTACTAATTAATTAATTCACTGTGTAGGCAGACTAAAAAAACTGAGGATTTTGGACACAAACTGTGTTCACCAGATTTTACCATTTTAAGACAAATTTCCAATGACTCTATATTTTATTTTTTCCATACGTCTGTGCATTGAGTTGTGCTTTCTCACCGTGATGGGGCTCGGGACAGCAGCGACCATGATGCCTATGGTTGGCTGAGGTGACGGAGGGGCGGGGCTGGCACAAGGCACACTGTCATCTGCCCTCTTGGTTTGTGCCTCTCCAGGTGAAGGAGAGTGCATCTTCTGTTCCTGCTGCTTCCTCTGGATCTTCCTCTGGAGCTGCTGCTTTGCATCGACAGACGGAGAGGACAGGGTTGTCACCTGAGGCTGGAAGGAGTGCGCCTCAGTTGTGGGGATGAACGCTGAGACCGTCTGTGGAGGCTTGACCTCTATAAAAAGAAAACAAGGGAAATTGGATACATGCTACCAGTGTGGTTACAGGTATCAGACACTTAAATTTAATGCCTTTTAAGACCTTTTCCAGGATCATTTTTTAACCAAATTAAAGACAGATTTTTGGGGTTATTGTCTTTTTCTTATTCAAGCACTGCAGGTAAGTACAAAAGTAAGTTGTATACATTTGTGGTCTCGTGCACTGGTAGCTTTTATATAGAAATATGGTTACTGGGGTGAGTTAGGTTAATCTACACTTGCTGCTGCAATAGATAAGTATAAAGTAAAGTATTAGGTTTAGTGGTATGTTTAAAGATTTGTAACAACAGAAATTTTGAATTTCATGCTCAAGCTTGACTCAATTTGACTGACTTTTAAGGCTTGATATTTAAAAAAAAATGAATTTAAGACATTTTAAGACGTTTTAAGGATCTGCAGACACCCTACATGCTACTGTTAGTAGTATAAAATAATAACCTCATCATACTATATGAATATATAAATGTATAAGACAATAATACTAAGATAATACTTCATCAAACAACACCTTCACTTCACTTTTTTTTTTTTTTTAACTTGATTCCCTAGCTTCTGCAGTGGCTTTAACTGAGGGTCCACACATTTAAAAATGTCCAAGTTAAACATTTATACAATAATGAACACAATGTTCAAAAGTAAAGTAGATTAAAAAAAAAAAAAAGATTAAAAACTCAGCTGATCCTGATACAACACTATCAAATTAATGACAATGCACACTTGTTTGTCATATCAATAGTTATTTCAAATGACCACATATAAGAAACAAAGAAAAAGGGTGCGACAAACAAGCATTGGTTGTGTTGGTTCTACCATACTGATCTTTGTGACGTTAATGCGAGAAGCATTCTGTAAATTATTTAAGAAAAATGGATGTTGTCAGTTATTTTGAGATTTTACAAAGCAACATCAGAAAACAAAACAGGACATACTACTTCCTTTGTCTTTCAGAAGATTGATTTAAGACTAATTTAATGCCAATTCAAGCCTTACTTTTAGATTCATGAATTTAATGCCTTTCAAGACTTTTTAAGGATCCATAGGAACCCTAGATGAGAACTAATAATCACAAGAATATGCCCGGCTGTAACACCAAACAGGAACATTCATATCTGTAAATAAAATTCAGTCTCAACATCTGATTTAGGTGCAAATGCATTTGTTTCTTAAATGTGCGAGCACTTGTTGATTCTCTTACACTGAAGCCTTTTTTAAACATTAACTAGAGGTTTTAAAAGATGAAGACTGGTTCCAGGAATAACACTGTTTTATATGTATGTGTTTGACCAGACTGCTTCAATAAAGCTGTAAAAGTGTCATATAATTTAAAAATACAGCTGTCCTCATAAAAAAATAAACAAACAAATAAAAACCAAGCAGACTGGAGTAGAGGGGCAATAACAGGCAGTTGCCACCAGATGCCACTGTTGACCAGTTTTTCAACAGGGGGCATAAAGCCGAAGTTCACTGTGTCTGACCTGTTGTTGTGCCGGTCATTATGGTGAGAGCTGCCAGAGACTTGTTGCTGATGTAATGGCTGTCGATTAGGAAGCGAGCCAGGTCTTCCACGGTATCGAACTGGCGTTTCAGCACCTTTTGGGCCCACTCACACACCAGATCACAGGCTGCAAATCGCACGTCTTCCTTTATGCTGCTCAGCTGGCCCGGTGACTCCAGGACATCACACTGGAGCTACACACAACATATATATATAGATATATGGTTATATATATGTATGTGTGTGGCACGCTGCATGACAGGACAGTGACAGAAACTGTGAAATATTCATAGGGAAAATGTAAATGTGCTTACTCCATCCCCTGATTTATGGAGATCCAGAGTGGGTAAAGATGGCATGTGAACAAAGGGCCTCTTCCTCAGCCCACTGTAGCAGTATGTACACTGATGTTAAGACCAAAACACATGATTCCAGAGAGTAAAAATACACTGGCAATATACAGTGAACTATCTATTATGGAAAATAAATGCAAGTTTTCAAAACTGTAATTTTCATTTGTCAGATCAATGTATGATTAAGATTTTAGAAATTAATTAATTTCCTTTGCGAGGCCTGTTGGATTAACAAAATATATTTCTGAAAATTACAATAAACAAACTTGAACTTCAAGGGTTTAGACTAATGTCACTTTTTTGACTTAAACTACTCTGATACTACTACTCTTAAAATGTGTTTAACGGTGTTCATCTAGAGCCTGTTCTTTTACAGATTATTTTAATTGGTGCTTATAGTGGAAACATATTATTACCGAAAAAGAAATCCTTGGACACTAGCTGTTCGCTAACATGAGCTTAAAGCAAACTCCCTTCATCAGCCAAAAGTTTTTCCACATCCAAACCCATTAAATTAATGACTTGTGATCTCACCTTACACATACTTAATTCCATTAACCTGAGTGACTGAAGGTCATGAGTATAAATCAAGTTTTGCAATTTGAGGTCATCTGTAAAACAGAAAAAAATCGCAATTGCGTCATGAAGGTCAAGATCACGGTAACTCCCTCGAGGGGCTCTGTATTATGCTTCTGCTTCCGAGGCAGAGGGGGACTTTATTTTATTTCACATCTATATTTAGAGAGCTTATGAACTGCGACAGCAGATGGTCTGTGACCAGAGACAGAGGCCAGACTGTTACAATCCATTCCAGTCAAGGATATTTTGATTTTCCTCTCATGCCAAGCCGACGCGCCTTCATGTTCGGGAAGACATTTTTCATCATTTTTCCAAAGTCGGCAGCACTCAGTGGGTGGTAGTTTAGGTTGTCACAGAAGCTCCTGGAAGACACAAAAGACAGGAATAAATGTAATTAAGAAAATATGATTCACAAAACAATCCATGTCAGCTTTGAACTAAACCATCACCTGTACCTCAGTACAATGCCTAAAAAATTACTGATAATAGATACCATCGAAAAATTGCCATTGAGGGCATGCAATGTGAAATTTTTTAATAAAAGATAAATATATAACAAGGCTCTAACATGACAACAACAACTGGACTGTAGTAAACATTAAAAACAAACACTTCTTTACATTAATTAAAACAATATTTTTGCAGTAGTCCAAAAGCCTCTGAGACTGTCACACATTTTAAATACAATAAAGTGCAAGTAAAAAAAAAAAATTGTGCTGCGAACGCCGCTATATAACTGGACAGCATGAGAGGAATGATGAGAAGTCAGCACTGTGAGTGAATGAGAGGAGGCGGGGTGCTGCAGCGGTGTGTTTGTGTCAACTTGCTGTTGGAAAGAAGAGATAGTGAGACAGTATCGATAGTATTGATACTGGGGAAAATGATTGTTTCAGATGTTCAGAATCAATACGTGTCCATAAATCAATATTGCGACAACATGACCTTGAATCATAAATTACAATCCTGTTGACGCAGCAGATGATTTTCTGAGCCTTGTTCTCATGTTTACATACCTGTGAATGTGAGGTGATTAAAGTCTAAAAAGTTAAAACTCTTTTTCTATTTTAAAACTTAAAGAGCAAATAGACACATTTTTTGCTCCAGTTTATTATTACAAAGTAAATTTTGATTGATTGCACAATGTAATGGCTGGAGTATAATGACACCATCAGCATTTATGGTTGGTTCCCTAAACCTAACTTTCACTAAGCAATTCTGTCTGTCACCGGGTACGATCTGATCTCATGGGAAAAAGCAGGCTGGACTCACGGCACAAAGGAAGTGTGTTTCCCTGGTTTCCCAGGTTTTAAAGTACTGCATAAGTTAAGTGTGTAGAGCTGCATCAGAAGAGTTATAATAGTGACTCAGTTAGCCACATTAGTAAAATGAGAACCATGCAGACTAAACTCAAAGTGACGTCCAGTTCTGATATTCTCAGAACTGTGGTTGATTCTGCTTTACCCCCATTCCCATTTAACATAAAGGTCCCTTATTACTTATATATAGTTATACAGTACCATACCGATACATGTATGTGTGTATCATACATGTAGTCCATTGACTGCAGAGTTAACTGAAGTCCTGATAATCTTTAAAGGTCCAGTGTGTAGGACTTAGGGGGATATATTGGCAGAAATTGAATGTAGCATAATAAGTATGATTTCTTAAGTGTATAATCACCTGAAAATAAGAATCATCGTGTCTTTGTAACCTTAGAATGAGCCATTTATATCTACAAAGGGAGCGGGTCCTCTTTTACAGCGTCTGCAATGTTGCACTGCCTCTTTTTTACAGTAGCCCAGAACAGACAAATCCAACACTGGCTCAGAGATAGGGCCATTCAAGTTTTTGTGTCTGTCATCGTAGTTAGCAGCCCCTCTGCAATGAGTGGAACCTGGTCTGTTTGTTTTGGAGAGACCTCTGTGGATAATTTGGCTCCCGCTTAAAACCTCCTGAACAATGAACACTGAAGGAATCCTAACTGGGAAATTGCACTTGGCACATGGGAGAAGTTTCAGGTTGTTGCAATCTGCAATCCTCACTGCTAGATGCCAGTAAATCCTTCACAGCGTCACCTTTAAATGTCTTCTTTGCTGTTTAAACCCAAAAGCTGGATGTTTTTAATTTAATCAAGAGCCTGGGAAAATATGTGCATATCAGCTAATGAATGCAAATGAAACATTTCTCCTAAGAAAGACTTCTGTGTGTTGCTGTTTGTTGTTTCACTGTACAAAACAAAATGCTTTTATTGCGTTTCAACACGAGCACATAGTGTCTCTTTAAAGCCTTTTCACCTGTCTATCCTAAAGGCGCCAATATTTCTGGAGGGCACTGTATTTCTGATCTAGTAGAGTTAAAAAGACAGTTACATAACACTGCCAGAGCATTTCAATGGCTGTCTCAGACTTTCCATTCTAATATTACCAACACATGCTGCTCTCTGTGATTCCCATGCCTGCTGCGGCTATTTATACTGTCGCTTCAGCCGCCAGTAATTTAGAGGAGAAAGAATCTCGAACATTAGTAGCTGTTATCTATTCAAAAGGTGACCACCAATGATACACGTTCAAATACACAGTGAAGTAAAGTGAGTTATAAGTGAGTCAGTGACTTATATTCTTAAGTGTTTAATGTTAAGGCTCCACTGTCTGTTTGTACCTACTTGTATTCATCATAGACCTCCTGTTTGGGAAGAGACGTCTCTGGGTATTCTTCTAAATGATGGTGGATCCAGTTGAACGCATGCATCTGCTGTGTGCGGCTTGATGACAGGGCGCTCTGGTCACTGAGAAAGATGTGGATGATTGATTGATTGATTGATTCACAAATGACAAAGCAAAAGAGCGACACCAGGTTCATTGTTATTTTACCATTCTGAATCATTCACATAATAAAACTTTTTAAGAGAATAATAAACAGAAAAGCCACTCTCAATGATTACTTGTCTCCTGTCTCGTAAATACTTCATCGGCTTTCCTTTATTATCATACATACAGTCAGACAGCAGGTGTATTCTTACCTTTTATCAGTGCTGCTGCTTGGACCAGAAGGCAACTTAAGGTAGAGGTAGAGTTTTTCGATGTCTGAGAACTTCTCCACATCTTGCTGTAGAAATAAAAAGGGGACAAAACAATAGTTTTAATGGGTAGTCCTGTTACACCTGCAGAGCAGACAGTTCGTTCAGTCCATCACTTTAGTCCAGACTTTAAAAAGTCAACCAATATTTGATGGATTGCCAAGAGAGTTTGTACAGATATTCATGATGTCCAGAGGATGAACCCTACTGATTTTTGTGGGTCTATTAATCTCCCTATAGCTCCACCAGCAGGTTCACATTTGTGGTTTAAAAAGTATACAATGCAGGATCCTCCCAAAAAACATTGTTATAGACTCATACAGAAGTAATTCCACTCAATCATCACTTATGACCCACTGGAGGTGTGTGGGGGTGCATTTTTCTGTAGATAATTTCTGGTGGCTTTATACTTTCACTTTTGCTGGTGAGCATTTCACAAACAGTAGCCGACAATCCTGCATAGTAAACCTCAAAAAGTCTCAACAGCTATTCGATAGATTACCATGAGACCTGGCATACACATTCATCATACCCTCCAGATGAACAGCAATAACTGTGGTTTTAGCTCAGCTGTACTTTGTGTTTAGTCAAACTAAGATGGTGAACATTTAACCTGCTAAATTTCTGCATGTTAATGTTGCCATTTCGAGCATGTTAGCATGCTGATGTTGGCATTTAGCTTACAGGCTGTGAACTGTTAGTCTTGTTTAATAATTTGTTCTAATAGTGATACAGCTCAGCAGTGCACCTGCCTTTATGACACGAAAAGAATAAACTTTTATCCTGGTCTATTCTTTTTTAAAGATATTTTAGGGCTTTTTGCCTTTAATTGAGGGGAGCAGAGAGAGTGGATGACATGCAGCAAATGACCGTCGCTTAGAATCAAACCTGCAGCAAGGACAAAGCCTTTGTGCACAGGGTGCCTGCTCTACCAGGTGAGCTAGTGGGTGCCCCCATTAGCCCCTATGTCCAATATGACAGTAGTAACAAATACACAGGCTCATCCAACACAGTGAACTTAACTTTGAAGCAACAGAAAAAGAGGCTGTTAAAATACAGACAAATAATTAATTTAAAAAGAGCACAGTCAACGGATCAACTTTTAATGCACACACGATATTCCGGCCCACTGCCTTCGTCAAGGTGCTTTGGGGGATGGATATCAATCATCATCAATCAAAGCCCGGCTCTTTTATAATATACTGCACTCTGCTGTAAATATAATTTATGAATAAAGTGGGCAACATCTTGTTTTGTTGACCTTCAGCAGCACAGAGGAACCATTTTCATTTCCTTTGTTGGCGTCTTGGATGCTGCTCTTCAGATCAGCCTTCCCTCTACAAACTAAAATTAATTATCAGCTTTAAGAAAGCATATTGGGTGTCCTGTTAGCCTCGGAATCTAAGATGTGTGCTAACTGAACCTCCTCAGCACAGCCCGCAGCTTCAAACACTCTTCAACACTTCTAACTACGTTCTTCAAAGGGAGGATGAAACATGAGAGAGTGAAGAAGGCGCTGTTTGGATTCTGCTGTTTAAATGGCAGCGGACAACAGAGTTGAACACCAAGTGGTACTCTATCTAACTGTGGGAGTATTTCAACAACTGTAAAAATTATTCACTTATGATTATTCAGTTTTATGGTTTTACACTGACATGTGTTGACACCATAGCAACTAAAAACAATCAGCATTTTTCTTTTGATCGCAGCAAACTGTTCAATGTCCCTTCTATTTATTCTACTTCAATGGACAAAACCTTCATCATGAAGACAAGGAACACACCAAGCAACTTAATTAAAGGTGAATGAGAAGTGCTACTTTGTGTGTGAATAAAGTTGTATAAAGCTTTTCTTGGCTCCAGAGAGTGCAGTGTGAAATCAGATGATTTGCATCAAGTGATGTCACCTGAGTCAGCGTCAGTTGGAGCTACAAGACATGTGACAAAAATCTGGCAGTGTGGATGTCGAATGAAGAGCTCTTACTGCTAGAGGCTACATTAGCTGCCATACTAGCCTAACACACCTAAATCTCTAACTAAAGTGTGGCAGACACATTGCACTGTGGGTAATGTAGGCTCAGGTTATGAGAAGGAAGAAGAGAGTGTGATTTTGATTTTTTTTTTTAATGTCCATCTCGAGTTTAACAATGTTAAAGGGGAAATTGAAAACCAAGCTGCAACCTGCGAGGCTGAAAAATGAAGCCAATGCCAAAGTGCCAAAAACTGCAGTTCCTTGAATGGCCACTTGAGGCTGGCTCCAAAACAGAGTAAATCCCCATAGACACCCATGTTAAAATGCTCAACTTTACAGCAGAAATAAACATAACAAAAAGTTTTTGGTCTCTATAGTTAATTTCAACATTTGTGACAACTGTACAGGGGGTGAATTTCTGTTGTAACTCACCCATTTATATCTTATCAAGGCCCAAAGGTTTGCATATCTAAGGGTGTGGACAATTGAGTGACAGGCTGTCTGTGGAGTGACATCACTGCCTGTGAGTCAGATCCACCCCTTGCCTGAATACAGTAACTTCTGGTTCCAAAAATCAAGATGGCGACAGCCAAAATGCTGAACTCGAGGCTTTAAAACGGCAGTCCAAATGGGTGACATCATTGTATCTATGTCCATTATTATTCAGTTTATAGGGAAGATACCAAAAGACCTTTGAGAGAGTTCAAAGTATCAGAGATTGGGTGACCCGATAGCCAAAAGGTGAGGGCACATACCACATGAGCGCAAATGCCCTGAGCCGCAGGTCACTGGCTCAATTCCTGGTTGGCCATACCATTTGTTGCATGTCTTTCCTGTCTCTCACCCCTATCAAATAATGGCATAAAATGCCCACCGCCCTCCCAACCCCCCCCCCCAAAAAAAAACTTCGGAGGCTGAGATTGGAGAGACAGTGCATACAAGTGTCGGTCAGATGGACGAAACCTCTGATGAAACCATTTTTTTGTCCATCAGACTAAATGCAATGTTTGGTGTATGTCACACACTGCAAATCATGAAGTTTACTCTGACTTTAAACCCAGCATTGTTGAGACACACGGCATAAATACGCTACAGTTGTACAGCTGCACAGTTGAGACACGCAGGCATGTGCGCACAGACGGTCTAAATGGCTGCAGACAGACACACAGAGACAGACTGGCTTCTGCAGAGCAGGGGAGCTTGTAAGGTGAACTTGAATCCTCTGCTGTTAACCCTTGACTGGACAGCTCGCTGCGTGGTTGAGCGTACAGACTCACATCCACACACTGCCAACACACTCATTCACCCCCCTAACTGGCTCCTCTGTCTCTTCTGATTAACCTCTTAGTAGTTAGGGAACCACAGCTCTCCCATGGCTGAGGGTAAAAAAAACACTGAGCAGCCACTTGGAATAAATGCACATATTCCTCTTAAAAAATCACTGTCATTTTTAAACTAGGCATAAGCGCTGAGCAGTTTATCTGTGAGCTGCATTTCAGATGCAATCCTGCTAAAACCTTGTGTATCAGGACATCTTTGGCTTTTTAAGTGTGACTCACTTCCTGCTCTGCTGACTTGGACTGTCAGTGTCTGTATGTTATTGTGTCATCAGATCTGCCCAGTGAACTCCTTTCTCCCTTTAACTTGAAACAAAGAACAAACACATGTGCAGTGTGTATTTTAGGAGTTGATAGTTAATTTGCGCTGTTCACACTTATTTTGTGCAGCTTTGTACGTGATAAATCAGAAATGCCCAACACAAGATGCTGTGGGTCTGTCATCTAACGCAAGAGCAAGGAGAGATCAGGAGGAAGAGTGAGAGTGACAACACAGGGTTACACAAGGTTAAAAGAGATTTTTGTCTTTCTTTTTTTGAAAGGCATGACAGGGATGAGGGTAGATGAACCAATCTGTATTAACAGCTACATGACATCACACAGTATATATAGAGTAGGCGATTATATAAGGACAACCAAAGTCCCAGCCAACTTCTACTAGCCTTGACTTCACAATGAATTCTTTGCATTGAGGGTTTCTTTTATTGAAGGGGCAATATACGACATTCAGAGCATTAATACAGCAGCAGAAAACTATTTGCTTTCAAATATATAGTGGAGTAACGGACAGGGACACACAGAGGTAATGTGTGTGGTAGCTGGTCTGGCCGCACGTGCATGTGAGTGCTGATGTGAGTGTCCTGCTGCCTAGCTAATCGCCACCACAATACGCTCATACAGCAGTTACCGCTGA
Source organism: Epinephelus lanceolatus (assembly GCF_041903045.1). Classification (NCBI taxonomy): domain Eukaryota; kingdom Metazoa; phylum Chordata; class Actinopteri; order Perciformes; family Serranidae; genus Epinephelus; species Epinephelus lanceolatus. The sequence goes on along the minus strand of NC_135735.1, from coordinate 26,577,746 downwards.
TATTGTGACAGTGCTATCATGGAAGTGCAGCGCCCACCCTCCAGTTCCCCCCAAGTTAACACCGTTAGCTCTGTTACCACTGATTCTGTCTATAGCACTGTTCATGCTGTTTGCGCTGTTAGCTGCTAGCTGCTAGATCAGCCACCTCCATGTTAGGAGCCATATCCAGACCATCCCCGCTCATACTCTGAGTCATAGATGTTCGTATATTGGTCCTTTAAAAGCTGAATGTGATTCTGGAATATTCTATAAGTTAAATGTACTGACAGCTGCACAATAGAGTGCTCCAGGGATGATGTTTTCCTGTAGGCCAACACTAAAGTTAGCATCGCACTGGTTCCCTCATCAAAAAGTCCATGAAATTTTTCCATTGGACTTTGGATTATTGCTGAAAATAACCTCTGTGGCTACAATCGTTTATGGTACCGACATGTGTGGTTGAGCATGATAAATGCCACTTTCATGATTATTGAAGCCTAAATGCAATCACCAGAAGCAAAAAGCCAATGTTAGGCTATAAACAAACTAGACTGCAGTTACATGACCTAACGTCACCGTAACAAGACTGTAAAGCTGTGTTCGGCGTGGCTCATCGTAACGTTCTACAGTCTAATTCAACCACTTGTTAGCAACCGCCCTTTCTAGGACACACAGAAGCTTCAAAGTTCACAAGTGGGGTATTTACTTACATATTTTATGTTGGAGAACAAAAGCGAGAAAGTCTCTCAAGCCTGTGTTAACAACAGACCTTTTCTCAGACAGCTCAGCATGAAATATATATTTTTTGCTCCACAAACAGCAGGGCTGCTTGAGGCAGATTTTTACCAACGATTGCCAGATTTCCCATAATAGTTTCTCAGTTACAGATATTCATGGTCCCCAGAGGATTACTAATGATTCTGGTGTGCTTCAATGTGTACACGACCAGAAATGTTAAAATGTAACAGGCTGATTGCCAAGCTAGTGATAGAGCTCAGTAAATCTGCGATGCTTATTTGTTTAATTGATTAGTCTCTAGAGTGTCTACAGGTTTAATCAAGTTAAATTTAAGGACTTTTTCAGACCTTTTTAATACCACTTCACATCGAATTAAAGACCGAACTTGCTATGAAAATGCACACCAAATGACACTGATGATACTCTGTGCTTACTTCTCTGCACGGGTAAACCCATCAAATAGTGATTCCTTCTTGTTTAAATTATGTTTCCTGCAGCCCCTACAGTGGATATTCTCACAGTGCTATGACTATGAACATTTAACACTCGTCCAACCTGAATTTTAGACAATTAAATACTTTTTAAGGCCTCTTATTGGTAAATTCGTGTGTATTTGAGACATTTTAAGACTTTTTAAGGACCTGCAACCACCCTGTCGTCGATCAAAAGCTTCTCCTATTGTGATGATTTGTTGGTTGTTTTCTCATATATGATAACCAGTGTACATTTATTTGGTTGGATAAAATGAGAAATTGACATCACTTTGAGCCCTGCGGAGTCATAAAGGTGTTTTTCACTTCTCTTTGATGTTTTATGGACTACAGGGATAAATCGATTAATCAAGAAAATAATCCGCAGGTTAATCTGAAATGACAACTGTTTGTCGGAGCTCTAGAGCTCAGTGTTTCCTCCCAGAGCTGGACTTTTCCTGCTTGTTGGCACTAGCGCCACCTTCAACTCAGGAAGAGTAAGACCCCAGGAACAGAATTAGTCTGTAATAATATATTCTGTCCAATATTTTCCCGTTTTGCGGACAGATCTGCTGTTGTTCTTTTGTTTTATTTATGCCTGAGGTCGATAAATCCATCAGGAAGCCAGAGTGTTTCAGCTCTGTGTTAAAACCACAAATGAGTGACAATGAATATTTTAACAGTTAAATAATGAGGTTTAATTTAAAATGTAATTTGTAGGTTAAAAACACGTCAGAGATACTCACCAGGATGTTTTCCACTTTTGATTGAACAGATTTGCTGCAAAACAGAGACAAAGTATAAATTAGTATGAAGCTTGTGTAACATGAGCACTTGTGTCTAAAGTGTATTTATTTATAAAGCAGAGGAATGATTGGTATGAGACGACCCTCCCTTCAGCATCTCTCAGGTCATGTATCCCACCACCAGGAACATATGTTGTCATATGTAAAAAGAGACAGACTTGTGGTAACATTGTCTCTGACAGAAAGCTTTTTATACACTGTAATTCATTTTCAGTCACTGACAAAATGTACTATACGTCTGTTTTATCCTGTTTGATTTAATCTTGAAGGAGGAATTTGATATAAATAAAGACTTTCACCCTATAATGAGTTTAAAGGTCCTCTCCAGACACATTTTAAAGTATGTACAAAAAAAATACTTTTAATGATACTAATATATTGTTTAACATGGTTTTCCCACATAATGGTTAATGGTAAATTCTGACAAGGGGCTGACAGCACATCTAGTCTTTCTCCCTAATAAAGAAATTTGCTTATGAAAAGATATCTGTGAAGATTCTCAGTCATCCATGTCATGGTAATCTTAAGTGCTATATCATAGGCAACTGGATTTGCTTGAGTTTCTTGAAGACATTTCACTTCTCATCCAAGAAACTTCTTATTGAAAAAGCCTCTTGGAGGGAAGGTGAAATGTCTTCAAGAAACTCAAGCAAGTCCAGTTGCCTACAATATAGCACTTAAGATTGCTTAAGAAAAGTTTCTTCGCACTCCTGTTTCCCCCTTCTCCAGCGCTGCTTGTGCTAGGTTGACTGGTGAAAGATCAACGCCCATCAAGATAGCCAGCATTAGATGATACATCTGACAGATTCAGCCACACATGCTTGAGCCTCAGAGGAGTATGTTGTGCACCAAACCAGTGACCAGCACACGTCAGGATGGTAAGTGTAGTTAGCATTTTTTATTTATGTTTGTTTGTAGGCTAACTGGCAGTGGCTTACACTGCATTAGCATATGTGAAACATGCAATAATATCTGCTACTACAGGTTTGGTAGATGGTGAAAGGAATCTGAGGGGTTCGGTTTGCCAATTTGAAAAGGCACAATCTGCTCTACTCTGCCTCTGACTGGCTAGTTCTCGTTGACTTCGTTGGTTGGATTGGTTAGGCTCAAGTAAGAGTCGTCACACTGGTTATGGTTAGGGTAGGAATGTCAGGGTCAGCCACTCTGAGGCAGAGTAAGGTCGCTCGTGCCTTCCCTTTCCTAGGTGATGTGCATCTGGTTTACATCCAAAAACTGCCCATTCTACAAAGTTTGCCGTCAAAACTTTCACTATGTTAATGCGAACTCTCACTTTCTTTAAGTCCTCTCTGTGCTGCAGATTTCAGGTTTCTTTGCCGTTGTTGCATTAAAGTCTGTTCCCTGTTGATATGTGTTCCTCGTATTAGACAGCAAAGGTCTTCCGTATTAGTGACGTACCAAATATAACTGGTCCAGCATACGTATTGTCTCGCCACCAGACAATCAGAGATCTCTGCCTTCTGATAGTCTGGAGACACTTCTTTCTAAAGTGTGTTTAACACACAGGCAAAAACGGCCGGCAACAAAGCAACCTCTTGCATTTTTGAAAAGGACACGCCCTCCCGGAAATGTGTGCTCGCCCTTTTCTCATCCGCAAGGAAACAAACACACAGAGAGCTTGAAAATGGATGCCGAGAGATTTAACTACGTTTTATCAAACGTGTGCTCAGTCCACAAGATTGTGGAAATGAAGGACTTACAGCGACTTGAGCCATTTTGTACCACTACACGTGTTTCTAGTCGGACTGTGTTTACGAGCACAAGAGTTCAGCGAGCCACCAAGGATTGCGGACTGCGGATTTACTATTGGTTCTGCAACGTAGGGAGTTTTTTTAAACTCTGAAATTGTACCCGCCCATCTAAACACAAAATCAGGGAGAAAGACATCAGTCTTTAGTTAAGCAAAGCGTCTAAAGACTGACTTGTGAGTCTAGCATACGTAGGAATCTCAGACTTTAGGGTAGTGCACAGACAGGAAAGGGTTGTGAAAACACCTCTGTAGTGACAAACATAATAAGAAAAACACATTTTGAGTGGAGAGGGACTTTAAATATTTGGCTATTATATTAAATCATATGTCAGGGAAAAGCGAAGAGAGTTCTCAAATGTTTTACTGTGATTCCTGATATCGTACATAGACTGTATATACTGTATATTCTAAATACATGGAGGCCAGCTACCTCCATACTGTACACATACAACGCTCAGACAAATGATGTGGAGCAAATGAACTTTTGCCATTTACTTTTTTTGGGAGCAAGAAATAGCAAAAATTGACAAAATAAACTACATGGCCTTATGCAAGAGCTCTTACTACGCCAAAAGCCAGCATTAGAAGACAGATTTACACAAGTGAAACACTGCTCAGAGTCAAACCAGATGCATGTGTACAACTTCTTCTGTTCTAGTGCTTAATCTGAGACAGGTCAGGTTGTTGTTGACTGTGAGGCAGAAGGCAGGTGTCACTTAAAGACCCGGCATCACCAGGCAGGTCAGAATAAGGAGACGCTCTAAGCCATGACAAGAACAGTTCACTTTAATTCACTGTTACTAGGGAGCCGAGGATTTCTCTGTGCTGAATAGCCGTCGTTGAGGTGATTGTTAGGCAGATTTGGCAGACGTGCTGAATGACACCTGAGACACTGAACTGATGCAAGAGATTGTTCGGATCACGGTGTGTATAACATCCAGGTAGGTGGCTAGAGTGAATGACAGAAGCTCTTCACTGTGGACTGTCGCTCTACATGAGGACAGAGTGATGGCATAGTTGTAAATGAACTTGCTGACCTCAACTTAGATGGTCTCACTCTACCATGAACCACTCAGCTGCTCAAGTGAACGTCAATATTTATGCTCTAATCCTTTTAGGGTCAGGTCTTAAGTTCATTTTAGGGTTAAAGATTTAATGAGCAGGACAAATATTCAATATCCCAATATGTAAGCAGTGACATGTTCCTGTTGAGGTTTTCCTGTGGACGTTTCACCTCTGAACTGTCGTGCTTAATGGTCGTTCAGCCTTTTGACATTTTATGGCTGTTTGACATTTAAACGATAATAGGCCTACTTTAGTTCATTCACATTCAGGAATAAAATGGTGTTCCAGTCAGAACACGGCCTTAAATAACACCAACCACAGACAGTATACACCATCAGTTTTTAAAAGGATACTTTGCTGATTTTCCACCAGCTTTGTTTCATAACAATATGAGTAGTGTGTGTAAATGAACTATGGTAGACCTCCCTCCATCTTACCAGCGCCCAGATCTCCCTGCTCATCTGTCAGCTCAAATCCTCAGGATGACACAAAAGCAGATTTTCCCTGGCTCTAGGGTATGGATGTATAAAGAGAACTGGATGCTGGATCATATAAACATTGCTAAGGAGCGCATGAAGCCAACATATTTCAACTGCCACGCATTAAATTACCTGTATGATTGGCACTACCTCTGCGTCATTGTGCCCATAGAGCAGGCACACTAGAGACATTCACCGCCTGAGCTGGCTACTTCCTGTTTAGCACTCCACTTAACGGAATGAGGACAAAATAACTCTACTGTGCAACTCCTCTAGACTTTCCAAATGTTATTGGACCAAACTGATCAATTTCTGATGGTAAAACAAGTCATTTTACTAAGGCTGAGATGCTAAAAAAATGTAAGACATGACAGAATCAGAAGTTGTAATTCTACTGATTGGCCACTACGAAAATTGGCTTTAAAGCCCAGTGCACTTCCTAGGGATCTGCTGCAGGGCTGTTGCTCAAACTGCATATTGTTCTTCTGTGTTTATGTATGCTCGCCATAACGGATACAGAAAGAGTGCAGAAGTGGATTGAGAGAGAGCCTTGCCCCTCTTTCTGTCTCAAACTCAGACCAAATGGTAAAACTAGGCAGAGCTGATCAAATTTAAACCAAGATTCCTTAACTGTATTGCCAATTTCTCACCCTAAATTTCAAAGCTCACATTACATCACCACCAGCGGGGGCGTTTATTGGTCTGGTGTGGCACAGTGCATTCTGGTAGTTGTAGTTTTTCCACCTCTTGAGAAAGCAAAATGCCACAGCTCTTTTTTCTCTATTTTCTCTAGTCATGTAGCACCAATTTCAAAACATATTAGCATCTTTCTACTGCACTAACACAGCCCAGCCCAGTTTTATTCAAGACTATGTCTCCAACAGTCTTTAAACTGATTGGCAGCTCCTTGAAACCTTGAACTGATTTTGTGTTAAAACGTTTTACTTTACATGAGGCTCTGCTTCGGTGTTTCTGATTTTGTTATGTGAACAAACACAGGCGTCAGTTTTCTTTATTTAAAGCTGGTAATTTAATACTTCACTATGACTTATACTCATGTGATTCTGTGTGGTTTAGGTTTTTTTGGGAGGGGAAACAGTTACTGTATTTGTAGCTTAAACCAGGCAAAGACGTCTGAGTTTGGAGAGCTCTTTTATATAAACCGGTGTAAAAATAATTTGGATAATATCATGGCCACGTCTGGTATGTGTTTGAGCAGCTTTCCAAAACAGGTCTTGGAAATAAACACATGCCGTTATATTTGTGCTGCATAATGTGAAACTGAGTTATGTTAAGTCAATTCACCCACTGCAATAGGAACTACATACTGGAGGTGTTGGTTTCAGCACGTGAGGACAGTGATGATGGAAACAGAGGGAACTGAGAGACTGTCGATGGATACTACTGTGACAACACCTTTAACAAATCAGTATACAGGCAAGAGATGAGGAGGCGGGAGTGAAGTGAAGGAAGGGGTTAACTAGAGCCAGATTAAATGTGTCAATACTTTACAAAGTCCTGCAGTCAAAATGTTTATTAAGTTAAATGACAGAGAATTATACAAATTGAGTGACCCTGTCAGATTTATATTATCATGTATTACAACATAAGATTATTATTACAGGTGCATTTAAGTGTATGCAACATTTTAATGTTGCAGCTGTTTGAGGTGGAGCTAATTTCAGCTACTATATGTTATACTGTCTGGTAGTTTATATATAGCAATGTGTCATCATGTTTTATAAGCTGGCCATATGTTTTTTAGTTATTATATTAGAGATGCAGAGGAGTAGAAAATACAGTATTTTCTGGTGAGGTGCAGTGGAGTTAAGTACAGGTGCTTCAACAGTGTAATGCACCTGAGTACATTTATGCACTTAGTTACATTCCACCACTGTCCATGTTAACACCTGACCCTAATGAATAAGGGTACTTATTGATTCCAAGACAATATTCATAGTTTAGTCTGTCAGCAATAACAACCAGCCCAAACACCTCACCTTTGAACTTTACTTGAGTTGTTCAGTTTAATGCTGCTGATACTTCACTGCATTTCAGAGAAAAATATTGTACGTTTTACCCAACTACACTTCTCTGACAGCTACAGACACTTACAGATTCATATTTTACATTAAAAAAAAACATATCATTGGTGAATAAAATACATAACACTGTTACTGATAGAACTATTTGACAGCACGAGAAAAGTTCTAATCTGCTAGATGAGTAATAATAATGCACTTATAGCTATGATAAACCATTAAGCCCTGCATGAGTAATTTAACATTTAATATGAAGGACGTGTTTTTACTCTTAGGTACTGCTAATTTTGCTTAAGTAGACTAAGTGGTGTAATGTGACTCATTTACTCAGTATTTTCCGATAGTTTTTAATTTATTAGTTGATTTCAGAGGGAAATACTGCCCTAATATTTTACATATAACACAGCTCATAGAATATGATGCACAGTTGTGGATTAATAAGGGTACACAGCTAAACTATAACAGTATGCAACTTACATGTTAATGCAACAGTAATCCAGTAAAATAATATATAATAATTGTATACTCTCAAGCTGCACAGGGAGTACTGTTTAGTTGTTATGGTAGTACATTTTGCTGATAATACTTGTGTACTTTTACTGAGGTAACATTTTGCATGCAGGAGTACTTATATGTAGAAGTACTGACTTCATGACCACAACTAATAAAAGGGACTCAGTATGAGTTTTATATTTGATTATTTTCCCTTCATGCATCAAAGTGTGCCCCGTGTGTGAACACCTCCTCACCAGATGGAGTTCTTGATCCTGAGCTGCAGAGCACTGGCCTCAGCACCCTGCAGCCCGGTGAGCAGGCCGGGCAGGCTCCTCGCCCCGCGGTCCGCCTGCTGCTGGGGGTCCTCCTCGGCCATGGCGGTCGGGACGAGTCTGGACTGGACTGGACTGGACAGGAGGCGTGGACAGGTGCACTCGGGTTAAACAACATGGACCGAAGGACGTTGCGATGCTAACGGGACAGCAGCGCGCCCTGTTGTTGTTGTCGTTGCCACCCAGTCCTCCTCCGACATCGCTCGCTCCAAGTCCCCACACTTGGTGAATTAAAGACGCCGTGCAGCAAAACTACGCGTCGCTGTCCAACGCGACCTGGTGCATCGATATAAATACAGGCGGGGTGTAAACAGTACACGGACAGTTGCAAAACAACTAGCTGGTCCCTCCGGTGTGCTGTGCCTCTCACGTTATGGGATTTCTCTGCATGTGCATGGTGAGTAGTAGCTGTTGGGCAGACGCATGCGCACTGAGACCCCCAGAATTAAAAACAACATGTAAGCTGAAGACGTTACTGAGCACGTTACTATGAATGTCCATCAATGTAAATTTGGATACTATTAATTTATTTAGTTAACTTTGACCCAGCAATAAAACAAACATAGATTATTATCATAATTATTATTATATGCATTTTTAATGATTAGTTGGCTGTATGACCATCAGCACAATGTAGGCTTGACAATTTGAGGGTGGTTTGTTAAGATATAACTTCATTTGGGAGTATGCAACACTTACCATAAAACTTCAATTAGTAGCCTAGGCTATTAATTGCTTAAATCAATTAAATCAGCAGGCCTATATTTGGGACAGGCCTTTAATTCCTTTCACACAAAACTGTTGCTCAGCAAAGATGGGAAATACAATGCAAAGTTTATTTAAACTATTATGTATATTAAAAATTAGGCTTCAGATAATATATTAATCATGAATCATTCATTTGATCTGGCTCCCACAGACAGCACATCAGAGATGTGAAATGGTACTTGATGATTACAGCACCCGGCATACCAACACAACACTTTATCGTGTTAAAACAATACTCCCAACTTGGATTATTTTTTTAAGAAAAACCCTTTCGATTCTTTTGATCTCAGGACACTTACGGACTTAAGGAATATGAGTAGGCTAACTTAAAGGGTCATCAAGCAATGAAAACTTAATTTTAAGATAGCCAAAACCCAGTTTTATACATCTGAAGAACTTCTATAAAGAAAAAAAGGAACTGCTTGGCAACCAGGCCAGGCGTTTAATCGAGACAGGCCTTTATTCGTCAAAATGTGTAGCCACATCCTTGAACCATGCAGGAATGCACAGCTTCTTTTATCATAGTTTATATCTGGATTGCTTTCAGCTTTATTGCCCAGTCTAAAACATTGTTAGAAAAGTAAAAAGTGATCAAATGTAATAAGGTACATTACTTTGATTTAGTAATAAAAATAATGTAATTTCTAATCTATGACCTATATCATTTCAAAAGTAACCTTCCCCACACAGATTTCTGTATGATTATTTCTACATAAAATCCTAATATAATATTTAAAAATAGCCCTGATATTGTCCACAGCTCGGATTTGAGAATTCCATTTTTTAAAATGAAGGTGTGAAGTTTGAAAGACGTGTGTGTTTTATCAGGCGGGGAAGGGCTAATAGAAGATACTTTTGAATTAACTAAATTAAAAGTCGAATTGCTGGAGTACCGTTTTGATTAGTTTATTGGGCAAAAGTGAACATTTAATTAGCCTACACAAATATGTTTTTATGTTGAACTTTATTGTTAACTTTTGTAACTAAGTAATAGTATTTTGCTTTAAAAACCTTAAGAAAATACATTCACCTTTTTGTTTCAGCTGTTAGCACAACCTGCTGAAATGCAACTTTTGTGTAGGCTGTTGAAATTTCATCTTTAAATGTCCATAATGGGCTACCGTACAGCGCGCTCACTGAACCTGTAGTTGCTATGCAACCAGGACTGCATCGAATCCCTCTGTTACAATGGCTGAAAGAAGTTGTGATAAAAAGCCTCCTCCGTCTCGGTCCGTCGTCTCTCAGGTTTGTAGCGTAGTTTTTTCACGTTTACCCGTCAAAGGTTTAATAAAATAGTTTGTGGGCCAACAATAAAGGGTTATAAGCTTATAATTAGTTTACAACAGGTGAAGTCAACAAACACAAGCTAACGTTAACTACTTCCTGTAACCGTATGGTGGACATGACGCTTAATATACGGCTCATTAGTGTTGTCTCTTTCGAAATAAATGGACACTAATGCTGCCAGAGGATGACAAAATAGCCCATATGAATATTTATATTATAAGGTATAACAGTGCTAAAGTGTGTGGGTGGTTGAAGAATACGCGGAACGCCAAACTAATCCCATGCAGTTGTGATTTTGTCCACAAACATCTGTCACAAATTGCTTTCATTCAGTTTTCACAATGCTAAAAACAAACTGCCTTGCTTATTTTACCTTTAAATTTAAAACGCTTTGCCTATTATATAGAAAGTGCAAAACCATAATCATATCCTCTAATCTGACAGGTGATATTATATAGTATTTTTATTCAGTTTATCAATAGACACCATCAGTCACCTGATCACTTCAGCCTGAGTGTACTAACATGTCACAATGTGCTATTCTTCTATTGAAGGATTCTCTATAAAAGGGTTTATAAGCCTTTCAGTCAATCAGAAAGATCTGTTCAAACCCCTACTCCGTGTTTGACTGCTTACCTGAAAAGTGTGTACTGCCTGACTGATTCTGGGTCTTAAAAGCCAGTAAGAATTACATTATTTGAGAGTAAAAAAAATCAGATTATGATATAATTTTTTGTATCATAAACAGACATCCCTTAAATTTGATTTTTAAAGAATTGTGACCAATATTCGTCCTGAGCAGGACATTTCATGGTTGTAAAAGAAACTTGTCAGGGCTCCCTGTGGACAAACTACATGCCATTTCTGTGCTGCAGTTTCTTGTTACTTATCAGCCATGTTTGCCAATTCATCAGTCAGGTTTAGATAAAAAACAAGGTAAGTTGTAAATTGATTTATATTATAATCCAATCTCATGATGTGAAATTTTACCTCTGTGAGATAATTTTACTAAGTCTAAGTGCTTTGTCTTGTCTAGCCCAAGAAACGTCCGTCCTCCAGCAGTAACGCTGAGAAGTCCAAGAGGGCTGAGGTGAGACCTCAGGCCAAATCTGCCTCTGCTCCAACAAAGAAGCACACAGATGATCTTTTATTCAAGGAAGAACAATACAAGTAAGACTACCCATTACAATATCTGCTGGCTTGTTTTTGATTCAGTTTGAATGAAATATGTAAAACGTCTTCAGGTGGACCCTTCTGATTTATTTTAATGTAGAAGGTTAGTTCATTTTTGGGGCAATTCCTCTTCACTCTGGTTGGACTCTTTAAGATTCCTTTAGCTTCACTTCATTCCTTCATCAAACCTGAAGAGAAATCCCTCTTGTGTTAAAGTACATTAATAACCATGACTGACTTTACATTAGCTTTTTAATAAAAGCCTGTCATCACCTAAGTAGCCTACCACAAGTACGAGAGTCATTATGCTAAAATGAACACAAAAAAAATTCTCTCCATCACAGACGCCACAAGGCACCAAGCTGTGTTTACATTATTGTATTGCATTTCTTACAGTCCTGCAAAACTGTATAAAATTAGCCATATGATGTCATCATCCTCCATTTTATTTTCTTCAGACTCTTAAATGCAGAGCTGGAAGCCAAAACTGCAGATATAGTAAGACAGGCAGAACAACTTATGGTAAGTTATCAACATGTTCACATCAATTATTTGTGCTCCTTTTCTGTTTTGTATTGTTGAGTAAAGACTTGCTGTAAAATTAAAATGTGAATCTGGCTCTTGGTGTTTATCGAATTTTAGAGAGAACAGAGTGAAGTTCTGTCAAAACCCTTATCCACCCTCCTGCTCACGGACATCGAGGATGAAGACGAATCAAGGTAATAAATATTTGAGGCTCATGCCACAAGAATAACCATTGATATTTTTGTTGCTCATTTTCTCTAAAAGTCTACATTTATTTCAGTGCACCACTCCAGCCTCCACACAGACCATTCAAATATTCAAGTTAATTAAAGCCACAGTGTAAGAGAAACAACTTAAAGCTTTGGAAGGCAGACATTATAGAAAAGCAAAAAAACAGCAGAATTTGAAAATAAAACTTCCTGGAATAACAACTTTTCTGCAGGATTCTTCGCCATTGAATCAGACTGTCACCATCTGAGGGGACGTGAACTGTAGTTGTAGAACTGTAGTTGTAGAACAGCCAATAGGAACTCCCTCCCTCTGAAATGACCAGGGGCCTCATTTATAAAGCTTGCTTACGCACAAAACGGGGCTTGAAAGTGGCGTATGCCACTTACCACGCAAAGGTTGTGATTTATAAAAATAAACTTGGCGGGAGAATGTGCGCACCTGTAAGCAAACTCTGAGTCATGCGTGCGCACATTTTGGAGACACTGGGAAGTGGCGACGCACACGGCGAGGTGGAGAAGTGTAGTCGGATTTTTATTGATGTCTCACACAAATTTAATGTCACGCTATATCCACCTTAGATCCACGTTATCATTGAAATTAAATCCAGCAGCCTAATTTTGCGTTTGGAGTGAGTTTTAATTGTTTCATAAAAACGTTGTAAAATCCAACTCAAATCCTGAACTGAAATTCTTTCTAAATACTTATTTAATCCGCACTGCCTCTAACGTCTCATTGTCCACTCTGTGAGCGCAGGAGGGGGAGAGGATGGCGCGACTGCATGGAATATATTTACTTATTTAGCTAAATATTTCCAGTGCATTTATCATGTCTCGAAATACAGCCATTAAGCACAACCGTTACACTCACTTCATCAGCCCTACTTAAACATGTGCTGTTCATGACAAAACCGGCATTAAGAAACATGTTCGCTTATTACACTTTCATCTTTGAATTGTATTTCAAATTACACGTTGTATTTTGGGACAGGGATACCACTGGTTCATGCTGTAATTCAGGCCGGGAGTCTGATCAGACTAATTGCCATAAACATATAAATTGCGGTGACCCTCGTGCGTAATTGCGCAAGATGGCACTGTCCGTGCAGTCCCACAGACACAGCTGACAGCTTCAGCAGCGCTGATGTGCTGCCACTTTATTTCGCTTTCTTGTATTAGTGATCCTGCTGCTGTGGCCACCAAATAAAATTTTTCTTCAGTCCTCCACCTCCCGTTAAAGGGTCTCTAGCTCAGTCTCGGAGAAATTCCGTTTTTTGGTTCGTTTCTCACACCTGTCGCCGTGACTCACACAACGAGAGAACACTCGCATGCCGGCTTATTTATATGCAGATCGCATTCATGAGGTGATTTGCATGACCATTTATGGTTGAACTAGGGCGTGTAGAGGGCGGAATATGAGGCGGATCTGGGTGCGCACAACTCCAGGAGGTCTGTGATTTATAAAGAGAACATTGCGTGCAAGTGTGCGTGCGCACGGTTTTATAAATCAGATTATTTTTTGGCGCACGCCATTTTCAGCTTTTGGGCGCACGTCAACTTTTAGTATGAATCCTAAGCACTCTTTTATAAATGAGGCCCCTGGTATTGTCCAAAGTCATCCGTCATGGCCCAGATTTTCTAAAGCCTGAAAACAGAGCTAAGAGAAGGTGCAGAAGTCTGGTGCTCAGACCATTTGAACATTAGTATGGTCAAAATGTATTATGGGATTTTGGCCCTATGATACCAACATTAAACAGCCTACCCCAGCTTTGATCAGCAAAATCATCAGTTTCTTTATTTATGTAAGTGTGTGTACGTATCTTACTACCTGTCTCTGTTTATATCTATCTGTTCACCTACAGGATAATGAAGCATCAACAGGCTGCCGTGCAGGAGCCTGGTGTGAAGGTATGAGTTCAGATTATATAGTAAGGTGTCTGTATTTCAGAAACCTGCAGACACTTTCCTCAACAGACACGAGTTTACAGTCTACAAGTATAGTTTATTAACGCTGTAGGCATACACAACATTACACTGCTTCTGTTTTCGCCATCTGTTTTCTTAGGCGGTGACCAAAAAAAGAGCCACATCAACATCACACAACATGTGTCCTGAAAAACAAGGGAAAGGGCCTCATCGTAAAACAGCGTGAGTTTGATTGTAAATAACTTTAGAGCCATTTACAACATTTTTTATCACAGTATGTCATACATCTTGTTAAACACATTATACTTGAACATTTCTCATAAGGCCACGAAATGTTTTCACATTGTTTGCTTTATTTCAGAACCCCAAGTGTGTCTCAGGTGGATGATTTAGCAGCTGTAGAAGACTCAGCTGATTGTTTTCTGGCGAAGACGATAAGTAGCATGGAGGAGAAGATGAACAACAACACTGTGGTTCATGAAAATGGTTTGGATGATGGGGCTGACGCTGGAGAAAATCTAGGATCAGGTATTTATGTCACTTTGTGAAATGTAAACCACAGTTTTATTTATTTATAGTGATGAATTATGTATGCAAATATTTATTTAATTTTTTTTTTTTTTATTTGTCTGAGAATTACCAAAAAACTCCACATAAGACATTTTATTCCTTTGTCTTAGTCTGTGTTACCTCTTTTTGTAAATACTTATATGTGAGCTGTAATTTTATTTTACAACAATAAATGATACATTCACATTATTTCTTACATTTATAACAAAGATTACCTGTGTTTTGGGGTCCATGAAGGATCTGAAAGTTACTGAGAAATTTCCTACCATGAGAAAATCTTGCCACTTAAAGAAACAGTGCGCAAGATTTAGGGGGATTTAATGGCATCTAGCTGTGAGGACTGCAACCACTTGAAACTTCAGGATTCCTCTAGTGTTTATTGTTCAGGAGTCAGGAGCCAAATTATCTGCAGAGGTCTCTTCCTTTCCAAAACACATGAACCAGGTAATACAATCTGTAAAAAATTCTGAATAAAGCAGTTTCATGCTACAAATCAATGTTTCTCTGAAGCTTTTTGACATGTCGCAGGTTGGCCACTAGCCCAGCACCTG
The DNA here is from genome assembly GCF_041903045.1 of Epinephelus lanceolatus. Lineage (NCBI taxonomy): Eukaryota > Metazoa > Chordata > Actinopteri > Perciformes > Serranidae > Epinephelus > Epinephelus lanceolatus. Next base: position 26,562,545 of record NC_135735.1, on the reverse strand, counting down.
TGAATATGTGCTCATCGTTTGTCTCTGATTAAGATCGTTAAGGTTCTGGGCTATTGTAGAGACTGACGAGGACCCGCTCTCTATGTAGATATACTTATTATATTAAATTTCTGCCAAAATATCCCTCTCAATCCTACACACTGGACCTTTAGGAATCTTAAATAAATATAAAAATGGAGCTTTACCATTGAATAGTAGCCTGAAGTTTGTCAGAGCCTGTGATACTTTTCATACATTTTTTATGTATTTGTGGGGGGAGGGAGTGAAAGCCATTTTTATGAGCTTCTAAGTGATTGAGTTCTGTTTTGTTTTAAGGTGTTTCAGATGCTCAGATACGAGTTCTGAAGGCAAAACTGCGGATCATGCAAGAGGAACTGGATCAGCTGTCATGTGAATATTATAAGAAGGTATAACATTTTTTTGATAAACATTGATTCAACAAGAGCTGTTATTGCTCCTGCTAATCAGCAGAGGGGGGCAGAGCATCACCTGAACAGCTCTGAACCATTGGATGATGGAAACTCAAATACTGACATTGTTTGTAGATAACAATTAAGTTTCTGCTGTTGCAGGATGATGAAAACGCTGAACTTAGTGCAAAAATTAAAGAGCTGGAGGAGGATCGAGCCAGACTGCAAAAAACAACAAACATCCAGCAGACGCAGATCGAGAAGCACAGAGCTTTGGCAGAGGAGTCCGACAAAAAATGTGATGGTCTTCAGCTGCAAGTGTCTGCTTTACACAAGGTCTGTAAGAGACTGACAATATATGGACTCTTAATAACCTGTAAAATATGACACTGCCTTCCAATACTCATGTGTGATCACGTCCTGGTTCTGCAGGAAATAGAAAATATGAACAGATCCCACAAACAAGCAGCAGCAGTCCACAGCACTGTGGAGGTTCGTCTGAACAGAGCCTTGGAGGAGGTGGAGAGGTTAAAGACTCAACTCAACAAGATGAAACAGATGAACAAGGTAGGCTAATTACAGTGCTGATAAAAACAAACTGTTTATTTTTTGGTTAAGATTTCATTCTTTGGTGCTTGACTTCACTTAGAGATGGGACCAGAATTTTCCTTTCAACATGGTTTTATCTTTTGCGTTTGACATTAACAATTTTTAATGTACTATTTAATGAGCAGACTTTTATTGCAGGAATAACTGCAATTTATATAGAATCCTGTGTGCTTTTAAAATAGTATGAAATGATACAGAGAGAAATAAAAACATCAGTCAAACATGGAATGATTGAAACATTAAAACTAAAAAAAGAGCATATTTATAACAATCACAAATAATTTAATCTTTATTTCAATATATTAAAAATGTATTCCATTTGTAGAGGGCATATCAGCAAAATGTCCTGTTACAGGGTTTATTTCATATATTTGTTGAATGTTTTAGTATTGTTGTAGTTTTAAAAAGTGAAGTAAGGTCAAAAAGATAATGCATCATTTCAGTAGATTAAAGATCCCCTACAAATGAAACTGAAAACAGGGAGCTCTGTAACTTCACACAGTGAAAAACTGCATAAACAAAGAATTAAACTGAAGCATGCAGGGAAATCAGGAGTCTTTCATGAATAGTAGCTGAATATTAAGCTGCACAGTGGACAACATGGAATATGATATTTAAAGATGGACAGAGTTCATTTAACTCTTTAGAGCTTCATAAAGCAGCAGCTATAACTGAATTTCAACATGTTGTAATAGTTGTAACCTCAGGTTGTGCATGTTTGAATCTGCTTAACTTCTACTAACTTCAGTCTTTCAAATTATTTTAAATAGGACAAGATAAGTGAGGAACATCAGAGTAAAGAAAATCTACTTGCTGAAAACAAAATGCTAAAGAAGCAGAAAGCAGAACTCATCGTGGGTTTCAAGAAGCAGCTCAAGCTGATTGACATTCTCAAAAGACAAAAGGTACGTGTCTCTATCTCATTCACCCTGTTAATACACACACTGCTCATAATCCAATCAAAATGTTCACGGACTAACTTTTTGTTTTGTTTTTCTGTACAGATGCATTTTGAAGCTGCCAAGCTGCTGTCATTCACAGAGGACGAGTTCATGAAAGCTTTGGACTGGGGGAAGTCGTAAACACTCAGAGCTTCAGACATATAGAAGAGATTTAAGAAATTTAGATTCAGAGGTTTGTCTGACCTTGTCTGCACAAACCTAATAAAAACATGTCACTAAATCATGTTGTTGTTACTGAATACTAAACAAGTTCTATCATATAAACTGAGAAATTAATTTTTGTGGTCACTGATAAAGTGCTACTCAGTTAACTGTAACCTCAAACTGCCATCTAGTGGCTGAGTATGCAATGACAGGGACAGAGTTCACTCGTCGTCTTCCCAGCCATCGTCAGAGAAGATATCTGCCTGACGTGTTCTAAAGTTTCTTCTGAAGTCTTCATCAAAGTGCTCCAGGTCTTCTTCACGGAGCAAACCCTGAAAATGTTTAACTCATGGTCATACATGAGTGATATGAACTTGTGTAATTTTATTTATGATTCATACACTGCATCATACCTTTGGTAGGTATCCAAGGAGTTTAGTTGCGTGACGTTTAAGAAGTCGCTGCCTCTCTTCTTCAATGATCTGTCTGCGCAGCGCCTCCCTCTCTTGCTCAAGTGCTCTTTCTTTAGCCTCATGTTCCTTTAAGGGAGAGATCAATTGCAGTGTCACAGCAGGTCATTTAAAACTGACATTAGAGTCAAAGATGATACGCTGCAGCTTAATACATCTTAAGACTTTGCAAGTGCTCAATATCAAATATCATTGAGGTTGCTGCTAACTGTTCCTTCCAGGGTTTAACGCTAGCAGCATAACCTCTGACAACAAAACTACTATCAAGAATCAGACCTTATTCTTGGTTTGATCATGCACACAGAGAGCTTGGTGCGTACCATGTAGGCCTCACGCTGCCGTCTTCTGTCCTCTATCAGTTTTTCCACTTCGCGTTTGTGCTCGAGTTGTTTCATGCGTCGTTTCTGAGCGTTCATCTGCTCCAACCGATCGTCCTCTGCGAACTTAGCCATCATCATTTTCTTGAAGGCCTCCTCCTCCTCTTTCTCCGCCTGCCTCCGCATCTCTTTGAAAGCCATCTGCTCCTGGCAGGTCTGCTGCATCATCAGCCTCTGTCTGATTTTCTTCTCCATCTCTTCCTGTTGGAGGAAAGTTTTAAAAAACATTAAGATAATTCACAGGCGCACACAGGAGTCTGTGCATGTCTCTCATCTAATAGCGGCCATTTTTCCTTGTTTAAAGATACTTTATAAGCCAAACAATTCATAAAAAAAAGACTGACACATTAATCATTAATTAATAATCAACTACTTGTAATCATTGCATGCATCCCTAGTATCCAATATATTGGTCATAAATTTGTCTCAACTGTCAACTTCATTACAGTATGAACTGTTGAGCATGGATGCTTATAAAGTGAGACAGTAATGTGATACTTACAATGTCTCTCTGCCTGTTAGCCTCCTCTTGTTCTTCTAAATAAAGTTCCTCACGGACTCGCTCCATCTCTTCACGCTGCTGCCTCTCCTCTTCAATCTTCTCAGACAGCTAGAGAAGGAAATAAAGGAGTGATGTTTGGTGCCAAACACAGGTGTCACTGATGAATGAATAAAAGTGTCAACATTAAATAAAAAATATGTCTCAACCATTTTATGAAGCTGCTCCTTTGCTTCTTCTCTCTCTTTGATCTTAGCTATTCTGCTCTCTTCCATCTGCTGCTGTTGGCTCGCAAGCTCCATGATGCGTCTGTTCTCAGCCTCCATTTTCTCTTGCTCCATGCGTCTCCATTCGGCCTGCTGTCTCTTGAATTCCTCAATGTGCTGCTGAGTGGCTCTGACCTTCTCCAGTTTCAGCTGTCTCTCCCTTCAAGAAATTTTTTTTTTAAAAATCCATCATTCTACGGAAAACTTGACATTTTCTCTGGAAGAAGACAGATGCTAGTGGACACTTAATTTGGAATGTATACTCATACTGAACCAATGAATAGAAAATATGTATGGTATTTATCTGCATGGATAGTTATTCACTATATTGTATATCATTTCTGCCAATATATCCCCCTAAATCCTACACACTGGACCTTTAATTTAAGTTTTTATGTTTTAATTGAATGCAATGGCCCTTGTGCGCTGGATATTATATGATTTGACTTAACATATCTACTTTCTTGGATTCAACAGACCAGTATAAGCAAGTCCAAATTAAATCCATGGAATTCAAGTTTCTTCTCACACAAATATCTTACCCTTGACTACTGTGTTTAGCAAGATAAATACTGTTGCATTGTGCACTCATGATACAGACTGTAAGACTTGGCAATTAAGTACTTACATCTGATCCTCCTCATAAATCTTCCTGACAATCTCATCAACCATGAGCTTCTCTTTGAGGAACTCCTCGTACGCCTCTTGTCTCTTGCGCTCCCTCTCCACGAGCTGCTGCTCCAGCTCTCTCTGATACTGCGCCAGCTCCTCTTGGCGCTTCTGCTCCAGCTTCTGCTTCTCAGCGGCCGCTTGCTCATGTTCACTCTTCATCCTGCGAGCAAAGTCTGCCTCCTCACGCTAATGTCAGAGAGAAGACATACACGGTGTAAAAAATATTCTGTATTTCAAATTTCCACTTGAAATCAAAGTTTCATAAAGTTAAAAGCTCCTTATCAGGAGGAATACGACCATTTTTCACTCCTGAATTATTTTTCCAAGAACTTTGATAATGAGCCTTGGTGCATAACGTCCAACTGTACATTATGAATAGTCTTTAACAACATTTCCTGAATTTAATATCACTGGATCACTGCCCAGTGGCTATTACACAAAGAAAAGCATCTGGAGTTATTTAAAGGAAGATATTTTGAAAAACAAAATCCATCTTTTGCAACCAGCACTTCAGTGAGGTTGGTGCTCACCATTGTCCCAAGCCTTGTAGCCTCCTGCTCAGCAATCTGTGCAGCTCGTTCCTTATTCAGATATGCAGACTTCAGCTTTGACTCCAGCTCTCGAAGCTCCATGCTGAAAAGTATTTGAAAACTTTAAAAATCAACAGTATGAAGAGACCAAAGCAGAGAAAAGCACACAAAAGCAAAATGTTGCATTTGTATGTTGACCCAGATACAGGGCTGTTTCAAGACACTCTGGGGGCCCCAGGCAAGAGGCACCTACAAGTAAAAAGAAATAAATAATAACTTTCACTGCTTAAAGATACTCAATAGCTCAGCTAATACCTGAAATGTCACTGGATACAAACCACCGTAGCAGCATATTGAGTGCCAGGTGGCCAGCGCGCGCCGTTATTGGACGGTGCATGGAGACTCACCCTCTTGCAATTGGACTTTGAACTTATCCCATAGTAGTGGTACCGTGAGGTACCGTAGTACTACAGTACTCCAACAATGCTAGCGCGGGTGGCAACCAATCATGCGGGACATGGTCTCAATTTGTGTGACACGTGAAAAGAGACAGAAATGCTGTGCAGTCCCGCACGATGCGGGACGTCTGGTCACCCTACTTCCACTGCCACTTGCAAGCAGCAGCTAGTAGGGGGCCCCATTAGGGGGGATTCCACCGTGTTGTCATTGTTGCAGTGTCTATAGGGGTTCCTTCATATTGTTATTGATATGGACCAATGTCAGCCGTCTCTGGGGGCCCCCCTTCCAGCTCAGAGCCCTAGGCAATTGCCTAGTTTGCCTGTCCGGTTGCGACGGCCCTGCCCAGATATACAGTAAGTCAAGGTAATGACTTAAATGTTCATACCTGTTTTCTTTAATGTACTGTCTCATTTTCTCTTCTCTCTGTGTCTCATAGTTGATGCGTGCCAGCTCCTTAGCAATTCTCTCCTCTTGTTCAAGTTGCTTCTCTCTGTTTGTTCTCTCCTCCTCTGCCTGCAAGTCAGATTTTATTATGATTATCTACATCTGAGTTTGGATAAATGAGAGTTAATATCTTGATGATGATAAAGCAACGTGTTTGGATTTCAGGTAAAAACCTGTTTTAATAATGGCAGTTACCAATAAAACTTAAATCAACCAGCTACTGGTAAATCTAGACTATTGCTCACAATCCCTCCCTGTTACCCACAAAATAAGCCTCCTGAAAAAACATTAATTTACATCTCCCCCTTATTTCACATTTCATTTTGTGGTTTATTTATTTTTTCCAGCGATGAAAAAAAAAAGAAGGGCCATTTCAGTCTGATTATCAGAATTCAAAAGTTCTAGTATATGTGAAAGAATCATTCAATGTCACCAGTAAACGATTAATCTCTACATAGTACATTAAATCAAAGTGTGGCTTCTAAGTAGCCCGGGTCAAACGCTGAATGTAAAAAGTAATGAGTAATATGTTGCACTGCATCCACTTTTCATAATGTCTGTTGTGATTTGTAGCCTCTGTTGTATGGTTAAATGTTGTTTTGTGTTTTTGTATGTATGTGAATTTATGTGAAACAGTTGTTGTCCTGGGATGCAAGACAAACATTTAGGATTTCTATTCTGGCTATAAAGTCAAATCAAATCAAATCAAAATTAAGGACGCACAATATTGGATTTTTTTGCAGATATCCGATATGTAACAACTAATTTGGTCGATAACCCATACCGATATAGACACTTTTCCCCCACTTAATTTTATTGATCATCAAGTCTCCTCTGTACTGTAACTAACATCAAATTATGCATAAATACTCTTCCTGTGATGGTTCTGATATTATACTGGCCGATACCGATGACATGGCGATATTATCGTGCATCCCTAATCAAAACACATTCGCGCTAATAAAAAGTTCAGTAAAAAGTAATATCCCAGGATCGAACCTTAAATATAAGTGCACATAAGTCTTTTTAACAATTAAATTTAATTTCCTCTTAAATAATATTTGTATGACCCCTTTAATTTGGTCATCACACCACAGTAGAACATTCAAAGAAAACCTGACACCATTTCAACCACTACCCTACTTCTCTGTGCAACAATTATTCAGTCATATTGTACAAAATTATGTGTGTGTTTCTAAACATAAATATCTGTATATATTTTTCTTTAATAATACTATTGGGGTGTTTTTTTAAATATACACTTGTTAACTCATGTTATTGTACTTATTTTGTATCATAATCTAATTTATTTTTGTCTTATTCATACAATTTCTATGTGTGTAGCATGAAGTAACCTACAACTAAAATTCACTATTCGGCCCTGTATAATCACAACAAGGCCAATCCTTGGACCATAAAGTTCATGTTCATTTAACCCTGGCAACTTGTCAAACATTAAATGCACAACATAATCCCATACCTTAAGCATAGCGCTCTCCATTTGCCTCTCCCTGATCTCCTCCTGCACCTGCCTCAGGTACCTCCTCCTCTCAAAGCTCTCCTCGTCCTGCAGACAGGCCTGCAGCTGCCTGTCTCTGGATACACGCTGAGCCTCCTGCTGCCTGTGCTGCTCCTGCTTCTGCCGCTGAAACATTAACCTCTGCTGCTGGTTGGACGCCCAGTTACGACTCTGAAAAAGTTGTTAAATAAGACACATAAGAAAACACTGAAAAACAGTAACAGGTGCTGTGTTAGCAGTGTGGTAACTTAGCAGTTTGTAGCAGTCAAGCTAATGTTAACTCTAACCTCGGTTTGGCAACGAGGATTTACCATATTTACCATGTTTGCGGCGTTTTTTGTCGATTCCTGCCTCTTAACTTATCTCCTCTTGTTTCTCTGATTCGTAAACGCGTTTGAATTATTTAACCTTAAACGAGTTTCGGTGTGTTAGCGTCATGAGAGATCAGTGAGCCGTTGGTAAACTAAAGTGTCGCTGGGTCTCCTCGGTTGTTTGGCTCAATGTTGTCCTGGAAACGCCGCGTCTCCGTACGCTCAACCAATAAAAAGGAGCGTTGATACTGACGTCAGGTCCGGGAAAATCAAAACGCGTTTATCTATCTATCTATCTATGCCCGTTTTTGTGGCTATTTGTAAATTAAAAATACAAGTAAAAACAAATAATAAGAGCGTTTCAACTCAAGTTTTCCGTAGGACTAACCACAGCACCTAAATTGTTGTTAACTGCCTTTTCCTCTTTTTTTCCCTTTGTTTTAGTTTATATATTTTGTTTTCTTTTCTTCTTTCTATTTTTTAATTTTTTTTTTGTAAATATTTGTTTTTATAAACAGATGCTCAAATTACAGTGCAGAAGTTCCAAAACTGTCAGCTTCCCATTGGTGCATTTGAAAATATTATTTTAAAAAGAAAGTAAAATAAAAAGGACAAATATACTTATCCAATAACATGAGAGGCAAAAACAACTACAAAAACATTTTAAAAAACAAACAAATACACTCACACAAAAAATAATTAAATATAAGGATAATATTAAGCTAAACCTTAGGACATTTTGATGTACAAACATATATTAATAAATTCCCAAATGCATCTGAAATGTTAGTTTTCTTTTTAAACCTGTTGTTGTATATTTTACCGTTATTTAAAAATTAATTTTATATGTATGTTTCATTATTGATTATTTAAACTTTAATGAGGCTTACTTGTATAGCAGTGCGCTGTGAAACTGACTTCTGAAAGATACCTTTTAGTTTCTCCTTTCCTTGTTTAGTTGCAAGTGTAGTTAATGTTGAACTGGTCTTTCATACAGTGGCTTATGTTTTATAGTCTATGGTAATGGTATCATAAAATTTGAAATAATGAAATCCAGAAATTCTAAAAAGAAAAATCTGTTATATAACACATAAGCTCCCTGCTCTGCTGAACTACAATGCATTTATTCACATGCATGGTAAAAAGGCTTACAATACAGGTCACACATGTCTTAGGTATAAATAAAAATAACATCCAAACATCTGCACTCTCTGGAAACATTGACAGACAGGACCCTACAGTTTAAAGCAACATTCAGAAAAACAACACCCAAAGACTCAAACCTCTTGTATTAAAGATTTATTTACATAACAAACTACAGGAAAACACTGACCCAAACCCAGTTTATAGATCTCTGAGGAAAATGTGTCCGAAGGAGAGCACAATATCTGAAGAGGAATGTATTCAAAACAGACTCGGGGTTACATGTATGGTGCCATCACAGACATAGATGCATTTACAGACTTGCTCTACAGATACTGTATATACAAGTGAAAACCCTTTTTTTAAAAAAAGAATGACTTTTGAGATATTAAGTCACACAAAGTAAACAAATCATACAGTATAAAATATTCACAGAGCTACAGGGAATTAGCCTTTTTTTTTTTTTTTTTCAAACCATAGATGCAAAATAAAAGGCAACTTTATCAACCTGCAGCTGGGATGTAAAAAACTGTGGACAGATTTATCAAGTTATTTTATCATGTCGTGCTGAGTACCTCCACCAGAACCGTATATATTTCTTTTACAAGCTGGCACGTACAACAAAATTTAAACAATAAAATCTATTTGAGTACAACGGTATATTATTCTGCTCACTCCTCAAATAGTTGTGGTTATTTTCCACCTAATATCCCATCACTGCTTAATTTTTCTCTTTTTTATGCTAGCATTTTCTTTACATGCACTATATATTTAACAGTTCAAAGGAACTTTCTGAGTGTTGAGATACACGTTACTTTGGGATGTTCAAAGGCAGCTGGTAACAATATAATGTACCTGCACCACATCAATTATGGATCATTATTTCTGCCACAAACCAGGAATTTTCTGCTAGCAACGTAAACATCTCAGTGATAATATATGTTGTTGCTATAGCAACCTCAATCCAATATAACAGAGCATATAAAACATAATTTAAAGGTTATAGAATGACAGCAAACCACAGATTAAGGGAAGGTAAAAACCGAGGACCTGATGATGACTTAAAAACATCTTAAATCAAGATACCAGTGTGAATTTAATCTGATGGAAGTAGGAAGTGTGTTTTTGTATTTTGACTTTTAAGCGGACTGCAAAGGGAATTTAAACAGTAACTTCGTCATCTTTCAACCTGGACCCCTCTTTTCCAATGAAACAGGTCCAGGATTGAGCTAGACCGCTGAAAATAAGCTGCAATGTAACATCAACGGGCCCTTGCTCCATCCTTTTTCTTTAACTAGAAACAGCCCCAATATCGCTATCACCAGAACCCACCAGACTCCATTTACATAAACAGTCATTTTATCATTGTACAACACACTTCATTCAAAGTTGACAAAAACAAAATAAAATTCATAAAAACCATCTTGGGTTGACTTTCCACTATTCCAACAATCACCAGCTCTGGTTTGGTTTAAATAAACCCCAAATTAACTGAGTTAGATGTGAAAATATGCCGGCTCTACACACACTAAATTACTGTTTATTTAAATGGAGTCTGGGGAGTTTGCTGATAGGGATTTGGGGGCTTTTTCTGGATTTACAAAAATGATCCTATTCTTTAACAAAAATGTCTATCTCTGTAGGATTCTTTACATGATATTATCAGACATTTAAAATAATAACCTCAGCATGTAAGTGGCAGAAACAACCACCTTTAGTGGATGTAAATTGACCGTACCAAGCGACCCAAGTGGTTACACTGCAGCCTGTTTTGGCGCTGCTGGCTGCAACACTCTCGCTAAATACTGGACCAGTTTAATGAAGCTGTTGTCTCCATTAGTCACTTGTACACAAAGATCTGATAAAACAGGGTCCAGGTTAAAGCACTGAAGTTACCTTTTAAACTGCATCAATAAATCACCAGAGAACATGAGCATTTATTTGCTGTGCCACCGTGTTGATTTTTTAAATTCAAAAACGGGTTCATCTTTCTCAGTTAAGCAAATCAAACATGATCTGAGCTGACATCGACAATCAGGAAGCCAAAAACTGTCCTCTTTATGGCAGATGGAGTTTCCTTACAGCCAACATCAACCACTTTGTGAAATCTTTAAGAAATATAAAATGAGCCACAGTCATTTAAGTTTAATTTCTGATGTTTAAAAGTATGACTATGCAAATTCTTTCACTATATAGGTTATAGGGCAGCTATGACGACTTTAGGTGACGTATTTTTGTTCATAAATACAAAGATACTTTTAATCTATTCAGGCAATAAAGTTCGACAGAAGAGTAAAAAAAAAAAAATCTGATAAAATATTTTTCATGGTTTTTAAAATGGACTCGCCAAACAAAGACAAAGAAACAATGCTGAGGTATGACAGATGAAGCAGTTGTTCTTAAATCTATAACTGTGCAGTCTTCTCGTGTCATATGCATTGTTCAGTCAATGTACAGGTTCATTCTGTTTTAGTTTGTTGTTCCTCAGCCTCGGGTTCAGGGAGCTCCTCTTTGACAACTGCGCTCTCTGAGTTACCCACTGACTCTTCACAGGGGTCTAAAACGTCCTCTGATGTACAGGAAGATGACAAAGCGGGAAGTGACGCCTGCTTTTCTCCTTCAGAGGTACCTTCACTGACACTCATCTCTGCGGATTCCTTTTCCTTTTCCTTATCATCTGCTGGCAACATTGGCTCTGGTTCTGGTGGCTCAACGGCGGCGGGAGTAACACTTTCAGATGTGGCGCTTTCAGAGATGACGCTTTCAGATGTGATGCTTTCAGCTGGTTTTAAGTCCATTTCCTTTGGTTTTTGATCGGACGGTGGTGTCAAGACAAACATGACTTTTGCTGGCTGCCTGGACAGGAGACTCCTGCATGAAACAAAAACATCCTTTAGATTTACATGCAGCCTTTAGCAATAAGCTATTATCAATATTAAACAGCAGTCCTTGACATTTGTTACTGAAACTTTGTGTTGTTGCAGAAATTTGTGCACACCGCTGCCTGGCTGTTTGTCAATGTGACGACTGCTAGAGCATCAACATTAACGCTCCCTGCATATATGGTCAGAATGAAACAGTTTGACTGGCTGTATGAAAACAAGTTCTTCACCTACATAGGTAAGGATGTAGATGGGGCCCAACTGGTTAATGCATGGACAGGGGGCGCCACTGTGAAACCAACCCCTTTTCTTTTAGAGTTTTTTCTTAAAGGAGAACACAGGAAATTGGATTTACAGACCTGATTTGTATGCTGAAGCAGAATAAAACATGCAATTTAATTTCAGGTGGACTTTAATTCAGTAAATGTTCTGTGGTCTTTGACACTGTCAAGTGATTCCTACAGATTAAAGATTGTCTGATAAATCAGGACAAGTAGTTTCTACTCACAATCGATCTTTGGCTTTGATATCTGCTGGATTAAAAACAAGAGACAAACCTTTTCAAGAAACTTGTCACACTAAATACCAGCTATTAATCAGGTGGTCGTACTAAGAAAAAACATACCTCTCTCCTGAATGACTTTGCATATGTGATGGGGCCTATCAGTTAAGTGTTTGGTCATCAGGTCACCGCCTGATGCATCCACAAGGAGGTCACAGTTGAGACAGACCAGCGTCAATCTGGGGAAAAACAAAATTGTCTGTCATGTCCAATTTCAAACAGGAAACACTTTGTATTTAAGGCTGAATGTTTGATAGACTTTATGAAGCACACTTACTTTAATGCAGATGAATTCCTCTTGTAATCCATTTTCAAAAATCTGTTTTTGGTTATGGTGCTATGAAACCTAACGAAGACCAACAAAAGAATAATTAGATAAATACAGTGGGCCTAAAATAAAGTGCCACAAATATTAATTCAATTCAAATTTGTACTCACTTGATCATGTGGTTACCAATGGAGACTTTGCAACTTGTCCGATATCTGCACGCACCACAATTTGAAGCCATTGGGAAATGAGAAAAGAAGTCGTCAACTTGTCCGTTGCACTCGATGCACGTGTACCGCCCTCCATTGACTCTGATATTTGGAAATAAAACAGAGCACAAAACACAAAGATATTTAAACATTGAAAATCATTTCTTTTCATGGCTCAAGTCAGATTTTAAGACATTGAAAAGAAAGAATTATTAGAAATTTGTTGTCATTTATTTTAACTGTATATAATTACTTTTCTTAATTGTGCAATGAGAGGCCAGCAGGTTCCTCACTACACCACTGCATTATCTTCCTAAAGGCCCGTATCACGTGACTGACTCCAGCATATTGTTTTTGATTGCTGAGCCCAATTAACCAAATATCACACTCATTAGTTTGTTAAAGAAAGAAATCCCTCTCTATCTACTCTACACCATATTATTTTTAGCCAGCCTAATGAGGACTGTCTGGAAAATTAATTGAAAATGCAATTAGCTACTTTGTGTCCTGCGAGGCTTTAATAACGTCTATTAATCTGATCCCACCCTGTCATAAATACCCAGGGGGTGGGGCTCAACATTAGTGGTGGGGTGGGATGGGGCCCTGAATGATTCAGGGGGCCCAAAGCTGGACAGGCTAGAGATTATAGATTATTTATTTTTTGAAGGGGGGAAGATCCAAGTTTTTTGAGCCACATGCATGTTCAAGAGTTCAAACAATTTTTTGAGACATAGAAACAGAATAAATAGAAAGGTAGTTTGAGTAGTACAAAAGAAAACTGTGATTGTTGTTAGTGGTTATGGTGACAACACACATTACTGGGACCGTAAAGTCACATTCACTAGTTTGAGAGCTGTGTTAAGGCCTATTCTTTCACCTGTTTTCCTTATCAAACAGAAGAATACAATAGAGTACACCAATACGGGGCGTCGGTGGCTTAGTGGTAGAGCAGGCACCCCATGTACAAGGCTGTTGCCGCAGCGGCCCTTTGCTGCATGTCACTCCCTCTCTCTCCCCCTTTCACACTTGTCTGTCCTATCGATTAAAAGCTTAAAAAAATGCCCCAAAAAAATCTTAAAAAAAAAAAAAAGTACACCAATACAAGTTTCTCTCCTTTACCAGATGAAGGCTATCTTCAGCTCAATTGCATTGATAACTCGTGAAAAACAATTCATTCAACATCGACAGAAACGAGATAAAACTCACCAACACTGTCTTAGTTAGTCTCGTTTGTCGTCTAGTTTGCTAGTCCACTGTTCCCAAAATCACCAACCCCAGTTTGGTCAAAACAAATCCTTAATTCACTAAGTTTGAAGAAGTGAAAACATGCTGATCTACACGCCTTTTATCACTTCTATCTGTGCCTCTGAGCTGTCCTCTGAGCAGTGGCACTCATTCTTCGGAGGCAGCTACAGTAACATCACGTTCTAACAAACATGCAATTAATTGCAACAAAATAAACAGGGAAATAACAGTTACAGTGATTTTTTGAAAATAAGGGATTGCTTAGTTTTTGCTGCTAAACCTCACCTCAGGGAGTTCAAGACTTGCCGCAAGTTGGTTTGTTTATACAGAAGTTAGCCCGCTACAACCATTGCAATGGCAACAGTACATATAAAAATGGCTGCTGCTCTGACAATCCTGCTATGTTGATCTGAATGGGAATGTCAGCTCTACTCTTATTCTGTTTCATTCCATTCATAAAGTCTCAACATGAGGAGCAGGATACAGAGGTCTGATAAGCTCACTTCTTCCCAGCTCCACGCTCTCCATACTTTTTTTCCATCTTCAAATTTGTAATCCTCAGACCAAACCAATGCTGACTCAAGTGACATCACTTGAGGTCATTTACCATACAGAAAGTAGTTACCAACCTATACACACTAATACGTACTAAACATCTGTATAATGAGTCACAGTGTTTATTTACAATAACCTCCGGGTAGAAAATCCTTGCCTTAGCGTTACATACTGTACATCAAAATCAAACAGCGCTGAGCAGACGTACAGCTGAAAATGACAACAACAAGTGTGCCAATTTTTCATATCTGTTATCAGCACAACGTCACCGTAATTCGGTCTATTAGCAAATAATTCTGTGGTTTTATAAAAATCAATCAAGTTATTGCTGTAGAGTCTTTGACAGTGTGAAAACGCTCAGATTACAACCTGAGATTCCTGAGTGCCAGGTTGTGCTTGCTGGTCCGGCAATTCTGCTTCTTGCTGCTCTGAGTCGCCTTGGCTTTTCCTGCTGCAGAGTAGTTTGACTTAGACTTGGACGCACTGACTGGAGGTTTGGTTTGCTGGTTGAAACTTTCTGGAGTGACAGTAAAGCTCGGACGATCAGGGGAGGTCGGCAATGAGGGTGTCTTTCCCGTGAGGGATGCTCGAATGGTCACCTGGCAAGAAAACACAATATGCACTGAATTAAACTTGTATCAATCTAAGAATCATTAAAAAGGTCTAAAACAAATGTCGTCCAGATCTTGCTATGACCAGGTCAGACCTTTGTTCCTGGAGGAAGGCCTTCCAGGGCTTGAGGCTTTCTGAAAGTCTTGTGGACGTGAGTCTTGTGCTCCAGTTTCTCCTTGTAGGTGAGAAAGTTCAGTCGGCATTTTCCACAGCGATGGATCCCTTTTTTCTGAAAAAGAAAAAACATTGCAGTGTAGAAACACAAAAACGTGATTAATAAGTGATGCGACCAGAGGCTAATTGCTGAAATGTTTCATTTGAAATCACTGAAAGAATTTAACTGGTGTGAAAGAAAATACTTTCATTACTATTAATAGAGCAGCAATTAATTTTGTTTGGTTCTAACTCCACCGTATTTATTGCTCCTTCAGGGCAGGTGAAGAGAAGCTGGTTTTATTGTCAGCCTTTTATGTATTACAGTGAGGTGCAGGGCAGACAACCAAATCAATCCAACCTTAGAGTTAGAGCTAATGGTGCAAACTAATAGTGAGTTCAATCTCTTGCAAAGACATTTCTTACAATCAGAAGAATTTACGGTAAACTGTCAAACACACATTGCTCTGTGTCAGCCATGACTCCTCATCTACGTTTTTTTCTAAATGACACTGTAACAGCTTTACATAGACTTGATAAGATGCAGTGTTGTACCTGATGTTTCATGTAGTGTTGCATGTACATATGACTACTTCTGAGAACTTTGAGACAGAAGGGACAGAGCAGGTCTTTCGTGTTTTCATGGACACTTCGGAAATGTGTCTCCACATCTGAGAAGAAGGAGGACCGGTAGTTGCAGACCTGTGGAATCATTAAAACAGAATGTCAGTGTGAGTGAATGTTTTCCAACATTAAAACCACAACACAGCTCAACTTTAGGTGACAGACCTGGCAGACGTAGGGCATTTCCCCGGGCTTATGATTGTCCTTCATGTGTTCCAGAAGAACTTGCTCTGACTCAAACGCCAGCTCACATATCTTGCAGTTGGCTTAAAAAGGAAAGACAAAAAATTACAAATGGCCACTCAGTGTTTGAGGAAACTGTCATGTGACATTGAGCCGTATAGACAATTATGTTATACTTGAGGATTCGATTGGGCTGTGGGCGCTCTCGATGTGGCACTGCAGCTGGAATGGAGTCAGGTACTGTCGGTAGCAATGCTGGCAAGTTGTGTGGCTTTCCCAGCTCTCGCTGTTCTGCTTTTCAAGCTCCAGGTGGTGCTTCATATGATTCATGAACCTGCAAGATAGAACACACGGACACACACAGGGCACAGAAAAGTCACTTAAATGTTAAATAAGGAACCCATGATTGAGCCTGTTTGTTACTGTAGTGATTTTCATTTGAATGTTAGGGACAGATGATATGGCCTACAAATAATGTTGTGATATTTGAAGACCATGTCGAGATACGTGATATATCTCAAGATTTTGAAACCTCCTCTGAACTACATACTGCCTGCTCACACACTGTTGCCTAAGACCTAAGAGTGGTCTGTCTGGTTGTGGAATGCGTGTGACACATCATGTTTAAGAGTCTTTTTGTTTTCTTTTTGTGCTGGTGAGAAGGAGAGAGCCATAGGAGACAGCGAGAGAACTGAAACATCCAGTCTCATGCCAGTAGTTTAAAAACGTGACAAGACAATTTATACTTGACATTTACTATATGGTCATTCTATACATCCCACATGAAACAGAAAGCGATACACTGACTATAATCAATATATCGCTCAATTCTAATCTGAGTTGTCATGGAATCGGTGCCAACACCTTCCAAAAAGCTGTTCCTGTACATTGAAGATATTAAATAGTGATGTCATTAACAGGATTAATTCAAATAAAGCAAAAACGATCAAGTCAATCAACATAAAATTAATCTGCAAAAATGTGGATGTTTTATTACTCATTTCAATCATTTTTAATGTAAAAATCAACAACATTTGCTGGCTTCAGTGACTAAAATCTTATTATTTTCTGCTTTTCTTTATCATGTAAGATCGAGAATTGTATGTCTTAGGGTTTTGGACTGTCAGACAAAGCAAGCAATATGAAGAGGTCACATTAGGCTGTCTAGACTTGTAATGGCCATTTTGTCAGCACTTCTTTTAAAAATTTCATAGACAAAACAATTGCCAATTAATTGAGAAAATTAGCGGCGAACAAACACTGCATGTCTAAAATCACAAAACCTCATTAACAGATTGTAACATTATCCTTGAACACACACACACACACACACACACACAACAAAGGTGAGCGCATTATCTATTTATGCAGGAGGCTACAGTAATTTGAGGGATATTTCCATTTTTAAAAGAGAAAATAGAAGCATTAAAACAAAACCAATGTCAAGCAGTGGGGGAGAAATTAATACTCATGTGTGCATGCAGTGGTTATGGTCCAGGTCCCAAAGGTTTTAAAGATAAATGAAGTATTCTCCTTGCACCTCACTTTCTAAGCATGTATAATGGCCGTTATAATATCAGCAATTACACACAGATTTTTGTTTTGCCTAATGATGTAGTGCTCCACGTCTGCACCTAGCACCTCCACAGCTACCTGCCATTGCTGCCCTGACGAGGCACAGCCCATTTTTCAGCCGGCACATTCTGCTGTCTCAGCTCCCCTAATAGAAATTTTTATGTGGATGAACTATGACCTCCGCTGTGAGAGTGCGGCTGCAGTACAAATGTGTTTCCCCATTAAAAGCAGCTTACAGAAGCTTTTTTTTGCAATGTTCTGAGGCAAAGTTATTTAATCAAAGGAGCAGTTGTTACGCCACCTAAACTAGCAGTCATTTTTCATCTTTAGGCCCATGAGGGAAAACGGTCCGATACTGTCATCCATCTGAGAGGAAAACTGCACTGAGGGTCAAGGAAGACGTCCGTGCTGTCTTTACTGGCACTGGACAGATCTCTCTTCACCAAGTCCTTCAAGTCCCAGTCTGTGTTTTGAGAGCATATTAACGACTGTATGTAGTTTCAGACAAGCTTGGTCTCAAAGAGGTCTCAACAGCACGGTTTTCCACACATTTATTTATGGCGCACTGCCCCAATATCAGCATTCGCTGCAACATTTAGATTTTTTTGGAGCTGCGTTTTCTCTCTCCCTCTCTTGTGCCAGAGCGTACTCTGAGCACAGATGGAGCAGCAGAGTGCCAAGCGCTGTCAAAGTGAAACTTCACCATTTTTTAAAATCTATATAGTTGTAGTGTTGTCTATCGTTTTCCAACCTACTTTATGAAAACCGGTCCAGTGCTGTGTCTAACAAGCAAATAAAAGTGGGTTTTCTTCGGGTACTCCGGCTTCCTCCCACAGTCCAAGGACATGCAGTTTAACTGTTGACTGTATTTTGGCCATAGGTGTGAATGTGAGTGTGAATGGTTGTCTGTCTCTATGTGTCAGCCCTGTGATAGTCTGGTGACCTGTCCAGGGTGTACCCTGCCTCTCGCCCAATGTCAGCTGGGATAGGCTCCAGCCCCACTGCGACCCCTAACAGGATAAGTGGTTACGGAAAAAATGAATAAACGAAAGAAAACACATGATCATTCATACCTGATATTGTTCTTGAGAACTTTTAAACAGCTCTGGCACTTGAACGTGGTGTTGGTCTTCTGTTCCTTCTTCATCCCATCTCCCATAAACCGGCCGTAGTAGAAATCTGAGACCAGCATGATGCGCTTGTTTGCAGCGTTCAGGGCTGATGGAGATGTACATTCCACGACTGCGCAGCAGCTCTGAAATTAAGAGATATATTACATAAATAAGCCATGTTAATGTTTGATATGGGGCAAACACAGCAAAAAGAACGGATGCCTGAGTGCTTGGCACTAAACTGAAGATCTGATGTCATTACAGGCTTGTGGAAAGCAAACAAACCTGACGACTAAATAATTTTGACAGTGTTAATGATCAAACAGTGTGATATGCCATTGTGTGTTTTTTTGTGGATACTAATCTTTCAAATCTTAATGTTAATTTCCCCTCTAACACATTATTCCCCAGGCATTTTTACTCACCACAACATGAAATTTCAGGGCCTCCTGTGTAAGGAATTCTTCTTGACACTTTGGGCACTTTTTCTTCATATACCCATTATCCAAAGGGAGAATTACTTTTGTTGGCACTACAAAAAAACAATTGGATGTTATGACTGACAAGCCATTAAAACACAAGAGGAACTAAGATTAGGTTGACGCTTTGCTTAAAGTAATGGGATTACAAAACTTCATCATTAACTTACTCTAGTAACAGAAACGTACCTATATCAAGCTTGGCTCTTTTTGCTGCGTTGTCTACTGGCTGTGGTGGTAATCCTCGTTTGACTAGGACTGGATCTGGATGAAATCCAAGACAATACGATAATTTTTTTCCAGCTGATTGATCTGTGTGGTGAAGTAAGCCTAAAATATTACATCAGAAAAGATAATTACCTTTGTTATTGTTATTGGCCTTTGCAGGCGCAGAGAAGGTCTGAAGAGGTTGTGGATTGGAACGGTTGAGCTGCAGTTGGTGAGACTGTGCCGAATACACAGCAGGACTTTGGACGTTAGACAACGTCACAACGTTGTTGCTGATTTGTTGCACCTGAGGCCGGTGGACAACACCAGGTATTACCGTGGCTGGGGAGACCTGCTGAAAAAGCTGCTGCTGACCAGCTGAAAGACAGAACAGACAAACTCTTCAGATAGATGCTTTTCTATTACATAATTAAAGCACCGCTGAGAGGGGAAAGAAGGTTTACTCCTCAGAGGTATATTATACGCAGGTTTACCTGGTACAATTGTAAATGAAGTCCCAGGAGGGTACTGGCTCCCAAGAGAGGCAATAAACTCACTGCTGTTTGCCAATTGCGGAGAAGTGACTATGAAGCCCTGCAAAAAAGGAATAAATCCACATTTAACAGGTATCTGTTCTTACTGCACATTATTTGCAAAAATAATTTTAACACCATAAATACCTGGTTATTGACAATAACAGGCTGGGGGGTCACTGTTGTCAGACTGGGTACCACAGTATTCACTGCATTTCCAGCCACACTCAAGGGCAGCATTATTGGTGAGGCACCAATGGCAGACTTGGGAGCAGGACGCTTTATGTCTTGTTTCTCTGCACTCTGAGGAGGTGAAGGTTTAGGCTTGGCATCTTTCTGGTTATTAGCTGTAAGGAAATACAAAAGGGACAAAAAGGACTTTAACAGGATATTTTGTGTTTATATGTGAGTACACCTAAAACAAACTGCCCTGACACACCGAGCTAACAGTCAGCTATTGGTCAATGTCGGAACGTTGGTGAGAGTGTGTCCCACACTGTTGGTACTAGTGGGCCCTAGTCAGCTTTTTGTCAGCTGATTCAATATGTTGAATCGGCGGAGCCCGTTGGTGAGAGAAAGCACTCTGATAAGAAGTTCAGCTCAGTGCACTAGTGGAGAAATAGAAGTGAGAAAAGCAAACAAAACTAAAGTCAAGTGGGGTGTCGTTGGCTTAGTGGTAGAGCAGGTGCCCCATGTACAAGGCTGTTGCCGCAGCGGCCCGGGTTCGACTCCAGCCTGTGGCCCTTTGCTACAGGTCACTCCCCCTCTCTCTCCCCCCTTCACGCTTGTCTGTCCTATCCATTAAAGGCTGGAATGTAGTCTTTGCAGTGTATTCAAGTGCAACTTTTTGGCTGAGAGACAGGCAACGTAAGGGAACGCAACAGTTGGCCTTCATCCACCCTAGTTCTTTGGTGTTGGTTTGGTGTGTCTGGGCCTTAACAGAGAAAATGTGCAACAAGCTGGAGGACAGGCAAACAAAAAAAGATTAAATATTCATTCAAACGAATGTTAATTTGATTATAGACTATTAATACTGAGCCAATATTATATTATGTATTTCTAAATAGCAGAGGGTGATTCTGAACTACGTATACATCGTATTATAATAACACAATGACTTTTGCTCGTGGAGCGAAGACATCAACAAAATTAAGTGTCGACAAGCTTCACATTAATATATTTAAAATGTGCTTCGACATACAGAGCACTCCTACGAAGATGGGTTCATCGTCATCATCATCATCATCTATCAAATGAACTTCAGGAGCTTGTTTCTGCCACGGCTCCAGTTCCTCCTCGACACACTCCATAAAAAGTTCAGACATCGTGGACCTGCAACGGAAAAACATAATATTCAGCCAACCTGAGCGCTACTTCATGCAGCATCTTTTACTAATACAGCAAAAAAAAAAACTAAACCAAAAATCTCAAGCAGGGTAAAAAAGTAGGTCTGTCTATTTAACTGACTCTATAATGAAACAGTAGCAATGATCTTGTTTTATATAATTTTTTTTATACATTTACAATCAGAAAACGCAATGTTTTTACCATCTTACTCGACACTTTAAGCTTCAACATTGTAGGCCTAAGCACTACACATGGCAAGGAGACACAACAGATAGCTGTGTTGGTTTCAGGATGCTGGCACACTGGCACATAATCAAAGTTATCAGAAACACCTGTGCTTTTCTTACTACAACAGGTCATAGTATCTGCTGTGGAAAAGACTGCATCTTGGATCTTGGATTGGTCAATCTGATTTCTTATTTTTGTTCTGGATAACATGTTAGAAAACAGCCTATTTATACCAAAACTACCAGAAAAAAAGAATTCATTGTACCTAAAAATGACACATTATATATTTTAAAGTTTCAATGCAAACATGTACATGTCATCACTGTCAAAAAACAACAACACACTGTATGCATTGTATATAGACATGTATACATCCTATTTTTATTCCACCAGCACTCCTTGCTCTATTCTAGCTTTCAACTGACAGAAATAGTTTGATATATAAATATTACAAAATACACAGTATATTCACAGTGTTTACATATATGTATGTTAAACATTAACAATACGAGAGAGCAAGAAATAGCAGCTGGTAACGGGGTATCAATGAGTGTTGAAAATATCGATTTATTGATACCTATCTATTGTGAATATTTGAAACTGTTTCAATGCTCACTTCCCACAGTACTGATACACAACATGTATGTTTTGTGTAACCCTGTAAGCACACTGAGAGCAACAAAAAACTGTAGTTAATTCCCTGTAGACGTACATATACTTGGCCAATAAAATATGATTCTGACACATCCACAAAACACAGTTATATCAGCATTCGTCCATAGTGTTGTTTCTGGCCACCTGATAAAGGTAAGTCCTCTTTTCAATCCCATTCCAGCTCTGCTTTGGTCCTGAACAACTCAAGACACGAATATCATAGACTTATCTTAATTCTCCATTGTCTGGTGCTAACCAGGGTCCTGTATCACGAAGTGAGATCAACCTTTCCTGGGTTACCCAGACCTATCCTGGGTTGACTAACCCTAACAGTGGCAATCAGGATAATCGGTATCACGACGCTGGATATCAACTTGGTAACTCAACCCAGGGTTGCTTTATCAAGAGCCGTGAACGTGCATGCAGCAGACCAATCACAATCATGAGAGAAGCGCAGCATCACTGAGCGTCCTCACAGAGCGCCATACGTAAGGGGAAAAAAAAGTATTTCTCATGTGAGGATCAGAGATTAATTCTACTAAAATATGAGGAGGAGGAAAGCAACATTAGAGAAAAGGCCAACACCATGGCAGCTGCAGGAGGAGGAAACATGCGTGGCAACACATAACGGGATGAATAATGTTTAGTTTTAGTTTAGATTAGTTTATTTGCACATAATGTTGAAAACAGACAGTATAAAATTTACAAGATTAAAAAAAGAAAAGTGCCGGAGAGGTTAGAAGCCACTAAAAGCTTACCAAAGAAACTCCCCTGTCAAAACATCAATGGAATCACATAATAGAGAAGAAAAAAAACGGGTGAGGAAAGAAGAAATAGAGGAGGAGAGAGGGAAAAATCAAGACAAAACAAGGTAGCAAATAAAATTATGTGTAGGTTAAATTGCTCACCACTGGTTCAAGTAGCTACAGTACCTGTACCTGTACATCTGACACTGATCACACCCTTGAATCCCATGAAATCAATGCTGCACAGATGAATTGCGTGTATTACAATTATCGTCTAACATCACTGCGTCTGATAAATTGGTCTTCTTTGTCATAACGTTATATATGCTACAATAAAGCTTAAAGCTGACGCCACAATTAAATCATATCAACACCAAATTGATAGTCTGAATAAAATCATCCTGATATTGAGTTGTGTTAGAAATTAACAGCTGCACAAAAATATACCTAGTCTCCCTCTTTAAAAAACAAAAAGGAAAATCCCTCAAACACCATGAAGTGTAGACATGATAGGCTACTTTCCACACTTCCAGCAGCAAAGCTGTCAATTAGGTCCATTATCTTTAACAGGGATCATTTCCTCCAACAAAAGAAATGTTGGCACTAATTAATGGTGCTATTAAGTGTCTGCAAATGATCAGTTTCTTTCTTATGAAGGGGTGGGATGAAATTTCAACTTCTCTCCACTCCTTTTTGAACAATCTTTTCATTGTCTGTTGTTGTTGCTTTCTTTTCTTTTTTAATGTTCAAAATAAACTTTCAAATCAAACTCAATCAAATGAATTAAACTTCCCGTCATGACTGGGCTGCATTTCTGTCAGCGGAGTCATTTTTTTCCGAACAGCTGATTGGCCAGTGGGTGGTGCTTTTTATAGGATCAGATTCAACCCTGAACTTACCCTGCTCCGGAGCAGGATAGCCGTTCAGAGTAAGTTACCATGGTGATCTACCCCGATAAGAGCTGAACCGGCTTCGTGAGACCGAAAACCCAGGGTTTACCCTGAAGTTACCTCGCTAAGACATTAATCCTGCTTCGTGATACAGGCCCCAGGTAGTGAGTTTGTCAGCACTTTCTGAAAAAAGCTACCAATTGCTGGTATTTGAGAACGAAACTCCCAAAACAATGAGCTGAGAGACACAAAATGCTCCAAAGAGCTGAGGAACACTGCACAGTTGGGTGATCTCTGTGGTTTTATCATGACAAGCAACAACTTTCACATCACATGTTCTCATTCATCTCCAATGTCAATAAAAGAAATATAAGTGGACATTTCGACCTGTCAAAGTTGACTCTTTAGCCACCTTGGAGCAATGCATCAAGCTACAAACATAACACTGACATGACAACACCACCTTATAGAGCTGTTACAGCCAAAATTTGGGCAAACAGTTGCCTATTTACACCTAAAGCAGACACAGAGCACTATTTCCATTCAATATGAGTCATGTTTCTGTCAATCTGGCACTTGTTTCAAGTCCAAAATCCATTTCTGAGGCAAACATCCGGCTCTTTAGCTGCTAAATACACCACTGTGCCCACCAGCTAATCACTGACTTTGTCGGTCTGTCATTTGGTGGTGGGCAAGTAGTGTACAGTCAGTGTTTTTTCCTTGAAAACAGCTGTCTGCGGCGACTGAAAAAAATGTTGAGAGTAGAGCAGTAAAGGTGTGCGAAACCAAAACAATGTGCTGAAAGGTGAAGGGGAGCTGGGAGATGTATAGTGGTTATTCTGAGTAAATTAGATCAGAAATAATTGGGTCCATTTATTGGGGAAAAAAAGCTTTTCCTACCAAGATGGCGTCAGATTTGGTGGATTTAAAAAAGCCAGAAAATGAGGACACAAGATCAATTGTAAAACACTTTAAAATTGCATATGCTATGATTATTTACTTGTATTTTTTTGCAAATGTGTGACAGGATATAAACTTAAGCATGAACCGTTTTCTAGCAATGAAGAAAAATTTGGGGAAATGATTCGAGAATGTAGCGTCAACGTGAAAGATGTTTTAGTTTTGTGCTGACATTTTTGCCTTCCAAATAAATCTCTACGTTTACTAAAATTGAAATAAACTTAATAAAAACGTTGCTATTTACAACAAGCTAGCATTAGCAGATGTTATGTTAGCTTAGCTAGCTCACGTTTACCTGCGATGTATAATGCTGTTAGCATCTCGGTCCTTTTCAACAGCCTGGAAGCTAATGCTAACTAGCTAACATTTAGGATTCCCAGTGCTACTGACTGATGCAGCCTGCGACATGGTCAAAGTGTTAAGTAAAAAAATCGAATTTGTAAAATGTCAACGCATTTCTACCACCAATGTATCACAGTGCACACTGCAATCGTTATCGATTATCGATCACCGCACCACAACATTAGCTAGGCTCTGTTAGCATGTCCACATTATCTGGGAGGTGGATGCTGGGACAAAGACTGCACCAGACTTTGGCGCACGGGGTTTGTGTTGGAGCCTACCTCTCTTACACGCAGCCTCTGGGTCAAAGGGCAGAACCGTGTTTAGATACCAACTTCAGCACTAGTCGGTGGTCTGGACACGATAGAGTTCAGATAGTGCGGGTCTACTTCACACAGGACGGGGGGGAAGAGTGCATAGCTAGCCCGAGGCAGCGGAAATGCTCACACTGTCTGGACCAATCAGAGTCCAGGGAGCATTTCTCTCCATCACTTCCTTTGTGTACTTTTAGTACTTCCCGGTCTCTCCCACATGTTTTCTCTAGATTATCTATTTTCATTTGCAAAGAAACAGATTTCATATTTCATTTATCTTCAGTATATGCATTGAGAAGACTATATACAGCACAATGACACTGAGTGGTACATGCACTTCAGCCTGAACTTTCCTATCATTACATTAGGGACTGTTCTTAAATTATCACAGGAGGGGGTGGCTGGGGTGTGATTATTATTATTATTATTATTATTTTTTTTTTTTAAATCTGGCTCATTTTATTACTAGTCTCCTAGAGTATTGTTACTGGTTCATAAAAATTGTTATTGGGTTACACAATGTTGGGCCGGGGGAAATGAAAATTTGGGAACCACTATTTAAGCCAATAGTTTGTAGAACAGTGTGGTTAACCCTCAGTACACACACATTCTGTGCTGCTTCACAGTGAGACCTGAAACCTTTTACCAGATTAAACACTTGATCCTACCACATCTTAATATATTATTGATAAACTGTGAAGCAACAGTATTCACTTAAATAATGAAACAATGAAGCACTTGAAGGTGGGTTTTGATTAAAGAATTTATTTCACTGTACAATATATTACAATAAAACCTGTATATTTGACGTGGAATGGAAGTGACTGGCTGCTACCAAAGATTTAAGTTAATGGAGTTTTTTATTTGGACTTGGAAAATGAGGTAACAGGTGTTGTGACCAGGGTTTCCCAGACTGTCGTCATGTGGAAGGAGCTACCAGAGTCTGTGCATTGGATATTAGACAATTCTGTTTGACAACAAATTGTGTGATCTTATAACAAGTTGTGAACTTACCCATTACAGCTTTTGGTATATTAACGTTTATTATGTATTGTTTCATGTTCCATTTGGTTCGAGTTTAATTACAGTAAAGGACGGTGGAGGAAAAGGTACAGAGAGGGTCTGTGAGTTGGACTGGTCTGACTGCAGTTTGTCAGATGATGTCGCATATACTTCAGGACTCTGGACAGTGGATAAGGACACGGGGTTGTTGCTGATTTGATGTCCCTCAGAAGTGTGGACAGCGCCACAGGCTTCAGGTGTCACAGTGGGCTGACCAGCTGCCCAGCTCTGAAGAGATGAAGGATCTGGTTTACAATCTGTTTGGTCATCACCTGTAAGAACATACAAAAATGACAAATCACACATTTCAACAGGATGTGAGCTCGTTTTTACAAATGAACATTTTGGGTGAGAGTATGTGTAACAGCATGCAGACAGTCAAGTAGTCTTGCTCAATCCATCAATTAAATATCTCTTATATTACTAAATATCACTCAAATATCAATATTATGATAAACTATCACTATTCAACCAACAATTGCAGTTTTTTTTGAAATGCGTATACAATGACATGTTTCAGCTGAGCCGTCTCAGAGGAGTACAGTCCTTGGATGTTTAAAAACCTCAACGCAAGCATGCTCTTAGTAATTTGGTGTGACATACTCAACTCTCCAACATCATGCTCTTCTTTCAAGCGAACATGTAAAGTGTGTTTCTGCCATGGCTCCAGCTCCTCTTCTTCACACTCCAGTTTAAGTTCAGATGTTTTGTAACTGTAACAGAAGACAACAGACTGACACATCTGGTTTATGTAATATACAAAATCCAATTTGTACTCTTTGTAACCTTCAGCATTTTTGCATCATAGTTATTCCAATCAGTTTAAGTATATGTGTACGTTAAAGACAAGTAATGGAGGGTGAAGGAATAAGGTTCAGCACATTATGTGTGATTTTTGTGGTTTCAACAAGGATGGCTCAAGTTTCTGCCCAAAAGACCGACTAGACCACCAAATTCTGTTCAAAACAGTGGTTCCCAACTAGTCAAGACACAGGGTCCAGATTTCTCCTTAGTCATTAGTTCATGGTCCACACAGGTTTATATATTCAGCGTCCTGCATTTGGCCATGCTGTCTCTGTTAAGTGGCTGTCCGTTAGTCACCCACACTACAGCAAACTTGACATATTTGTGTCACGCGTGGTTTATTCAGAATGGACCCGCAACCTACTTTTGGATCGCGACCCACTAGTTGGGAACCAAATAGTGAGAAAACATTAATGTAGGTGTGGCCTAATTAGACAGGTTGCTCTGGACAGTGCAGCCCAAATTAACCTGTGTCTCCACTATAAGGGGTGTATCTGTAAAGTTTCCACTGTACTGCTGCTCTAATTTTCTTCTATACAATGAGGTTTGCGCAAAAATAAATGAAAGATGGGAGGAAATACTGGAAACATAAATCGCTTCCAACTATAAAAGCTTTATAAAAGTATAAAAGCTTTATAACTCCAATATAAAGATATCATCTAAAGATGAAGATGAAGAGGAAGAGGAGGTTTGTTATATTCAATTTATTCACAGTAAACAGGAGTAATTCAAAGATCATGATTCTTGAAAATGAGGCTTTATCAGAGACAAACAGGTACCTCTGAGGAATTACTGGTACGTAGACGTCTCCATCACAGTTGTTATCAGCTCCTGGAGCACTCAGCTCAGCTGTTTCTGTGGCGTTTTCCATATCACTCTCCAAGTCAGATCTGTTAGAAAAGAAAAGATACTTGAATCGAATGTGCCAAAGAAGCACATATAAAGATACAACATATATCGCGTATAATAAAGAAAAAAATTACAGTCTGTTCTTCACACTGTTGCATTCATCATCGTCCTCAATGGTGACCTCCATCTCCTCAAAACTGAAATTACAGAGAGGGCACTAAATAAGACAAGAGTCGATAAAGTACTGACAGACATATAAACCTACTGAAATCTAAATTCTCAAAAAGGTCAATACTAAATCCCTTTATCTCTGGCTGGTCGAATTAATTTGGATAAATGTATATTCTAATTTGAAGCTATTCTAGCCTAAATTTACCATCCTATTTACATTCACATCTTTATCCCATAATCATCTTTTTGAAAGACTTGATGGATTATCTCAGGGTTGTTGACAAGATCCTGCCTCACTAATTTATATGTTATAGTCCTCCCCATCTCTTTATAACTATTGTTCAATATTTCTAAAATGTTATAAGGGACACTTCAGGTGCTCTTTGTTCTGGTTGCATCAACAGCACTGTTTGGAGTAATACCAGATACAGGGGTCTTGTCAAAAGTTAAAGCAGACCTTGTGGCTTCACTGGAAGCCATCCTCTCCTCATCCCAGGGGCTTGGATCACAGATGTCCTTCATTTTAGTAGATGAAATTAAATAATTGGTGGTTATTTTTTTATTATTTTCCCTTTAATCTTTGAGGGGGTGAGATTTTTTTTTTGACACCATTGCAATTTCTCCCTCTGCAAACGCACAAGTGTCTAACTTACGTATTCATAACTAATATAAAATTAAGTTTTTATTGTTTTCTCTGCTAGAATGGTTCATTTTGTGATCTATGCAATGTGGATCATAGATCATAGACATGCCACTTCTCAACCTCATAAATGAGTCTCTCTTCATCGATGTTGACTGCTGACTGTCAATGGAAACATTGAGGACTTAAGGGTTGATGAATGAAAACAGGTTGAAGGCGGAGCCTGTTCACTGACACACGGAGCAGGTTGGGACATCTTCACTGGGAAAAACTGAAACAACTTAATGTTTGCTTTTTTTCCCCAAACTGAGTCATCTCAGCGCAGGTGTGACATCATCTTGCTTTTGTTAATTTATTCATTTATAAATGCTCACATACACTTCCTGGAAAACTGTGACCTCATACTCCATCACTAGGTGTGAGTAAGACGTTAATCCAGTAAAGCCAATTATTTATTCTTCAACAATATTGGTTTTCTGTCAGTTTCATCAAATCAAACCTGTCTCTCTATAACTGATATCCAACTGATTTACATTTAAAGCTAAACTAATCTATATTTTTCATTAAAAATGAATTGCTGGTAATTAGGGCCGCACTGCCCACTTCTTTTAAGCTCCACACGCCCGTTCAAAGTGAGTTTTCCATTTCAAATTTGTATGTCACTTGAGTAATTTCATTGGTTTCCATATTTTCCTTGATCCACAGATGAC
The DNA here is from genome assembly GCF_041903045.1 of Epinephelus lanceolatus. NCBI lineage: Eukaryota > Metazoa > Chordata > Actinopteri > Perciformes > Serranidae > Epinephelus > Epinephelus lanceolatus. Next base: position 26,532,814 of record NC_135735.1, on the reverse strand, counting down.
TTTATCCAAGAGTCTGACATGCTGATTAAAATTTTCTATTAAAAGTATATATTAAATATATATTTAGTTCCTCTTTGTAATATAGCCTGTACATGATGCCTCACCTTGACCTTGGCGACTGAACTCCCTTCTCTCTTCTCTTCGACTTGGCCTTAATTTTTTTCAGAGGATCTTCAAAGTAAAAACAAGAAACATTCAGTAACAGGTAATGAGATTCCAGTTTCTGTTAGCACTGTTTATTGAGTTAGCATAGCTGCTCGCTGCTGGCTCAGCCAACATCATGTTGAGAACTGTGTGCAGACAATCCTGGCTCAGACTTAAAATTGTATGATGCTCTGAATGTTACATATGGCTCCTTTAAGCAATAAACCAAAAAACTGCGTAATAGTGACAGATATTCAAAATGTGTTAAATTTACAAAAAGAAATACCATTTCTACACATGGCCTTTAATATCTTCTCCAATGACTTCGTCTGGATGCCGTCTGCTGTGTCTGTTGATATGAAGACATTAAACTGTGACACAGAGGTGACGATATGGTCACATTATTTGCATCATACAATAATGTGTACTGTGGTCAAATGTGTTGTGTAATAAGGTCGAATTACCACAGCCACATATCTAGAAAAGAATAATGTGTAATGTTAAATATTTATTTAGAGATAAAATAAAAACAACTCAGCACACCTTCTGCGTCCATGTCCTCTGAAAGCTCCTCTGCTGTGTCAGTGCAGTGGCATCGTGTTGCATCTGGTTCATATGTTGAGGCAAAAAAGGAACAGTTATAGTTGAGCATAAAAAATAACTGGTATTATTCCTGCATTAGTCTCGCCACCAGACAATCAGAGATCTTCTGATCTTTAGTTAAGCAAAGCGTCTAAAGACTGACTTGTGAGTCTATTCCTGCATTGCTGGGGAAAAAATAATCACACAGTCATATCAATGAAAGCCATTGCCACAGGCCATCACAGTGACTCCTGAGGCTGTGATCTGCGAGAACCTAGTGATACAATAAGTATCATGATACAGGAGTTAAGATAAAATACATTGCGATATATTCTGGTACTGAAAGCAAGGCACTATATTGTAATCATTTTATCTCATTTTAGGAAAACTGTCATTGCATAAATAACATAAAATTGTATGCATTAGAAGTTTACTTTTTTTATGCAGTCAGAACAGTGGGATCTGCTTTTGTATTTATCACAGTCACTTACCTTCAACATCGTAGCACTATTTTTTGTGCAAACTGAGCAAAGAAATTAACATTTGACTATATCAGTAAAAAATGAAAATAATATATGGGCTTGCAGGATTGTTTAGTTAAAGAAATTTAAAAAAAATGCAAGATTTAAAAATCAGTGCAATGTTTTGTAGAATCAGCAAAGTATTATAAAACATAATATCGCAATACTCGAGTGTATCAATATTTTCTTACACCCCTAGTCACTACAGTTACATTCAACTCAACAATTATAGGATGGTCTTAAGAGGTCTCCTAGCCCCTCCTGACAATCTGAGGAGAAATCTGGTCTGGGACCTTGGTCATTAATGATGTTCAGCCCAGATTATCTAATAAAATGATAGGTTTACACAGATCCATTCCTAAATCTCACCTCCATCTTGCTGAAGAATAAACAACCAGTGTTGACCCTTTTGTCATCTGGACTCATTTAGCCTTCTGCTTTTGTTTTTTCTCGCTGCAAAGCATTGTTAACATTACAGCAAGTTGTCGCACCACGTTAGTCTCCATTTTGTTTGCATCTGCTTCCTCATGAGATCATGTGAGGCAGTGCATTTATGCTCCCTCTGGAAGGATGATGTTAATAATATCCTGCAGTGTGATGAGCCATTATTTCCAAATCTTGTAGTGAGTGCATGTTTGGGATTAGAGAGAACATCTGTGTTTTTCCTTGTGTCACTTCAAAATCAGTTAGGATTTTAAAACCCCTGTAGACTGAGCCTGACTTTAGAAAATGTGCTCCACTATAATCATGAAAAGTCCAACTGAATGTCACACCCCTAACAAAGTGTTAAAGACACATACAGACTCTATGACAAAATGCAATAAAGCTGTTCTAAATGTTTGCAGTGGCCCAGCAGCATACAAGGTCTCACGTGTATGCCTGTATTGATTTTTAGTTTCTGATTTAACCCACTGTGCATCGAGTCAAAAGACACACACAAACATGAGACACTGTTAATATCACTTACATATTTTGAATGAAATGTGCTTAGCATCTTTCAAAATGGCTTCCAATTGGTTCCTTCCATAAAAGGATGGCTTCTTGAGCGTGAGGCCGTTGGGCAGTCCGGCAACTTTTATGTTCAAGCTTTGATTCATCAAGGACTGATAGGGGAGCCTCCCAATACCTCCAGCCTCCTCTGAAAAACATGGGCACACACATGCATGTAAAGAACTGACTTTCCCCTCCTGTTGATATCCAGTGCACAGGCCGTAGACCTGTCATTTTGTTAAAGTGTCATAATCTTATGGTCGATGGACACATGAGATGAATCATTTATTAGTTTGACAGTAACGCCACTGATTCATGGAGGCGTATTAACTTATCAAGACATAAGTCTAGGCAGTTTCTTTACACTGTTATAAAAAGAAAACATGCTTACTATATTTTTGGTTGAACACATCCTGCACTTTTTTAACCAGCACATCTACTTGATCTTTGGTTTTGCGGCTTGATCTTTGGTGTTGGCGTTGTGGCTGAGGAGCTGTTGGGGCTGAGAAGCTGGCTGCAAATTAAACAACAGGCAACATTTCATTTCCTAAAACTGTATTATGTATCTTTGCACTACTACAGACGTCTATTTGTGGATTTTAATGTAACCAAAATCACCTTTAAAGTAGAGTGCAAAGTTGTTGACTGTGTCCTTTGCTCCTTTGCTGCTCAGCTGGTACACCTCTAAGCTGGATTTATGGCGGTCAAATGACAAAATGGCCGTTTCCACACCCAAAGCCTCAAGTTTGGACACCTTCACAATATTTAGTCAAACAAGATGACCACAAAAACAGTAAATAAGGGATTATACACAAAATAGACAAAAACAACATTTACTTTCAACACACACACTGAAGAAACAACTCATAACAGTTCTAGGTAGTCTCTGTGAAATCAGTGATGTCACAGGTGAAAATATTATGAGAAACAGTTGCTGAGGGAGATTATATTAACTAAACCTTAGCTGTGTTTACTGACGATATCTAATCTCATATCACAATATCAATCGATATATCGATATCGATATATTGCCCAGCCCTAACTTGAACCAACTACTTTTTTCATGTGGGGCTGATGTTGAAATTATGCACCTCTCATGCTTGTCTTCTCATGTGTAATTGCTCATTACATACATGTGGATTACATGCTTTGAGTATGCAGATCATCGGATGACTACAATTAAGTAAACCCTATGTGTTAAAAAACGTTTGGGATGACATAATTTGAAATGATAAAAGAATCTAAATATAAACACTTAAACACTTGTTTGTCACAGTGCACTGCTCACATCACAGTTTAATCATCTTTACATCTAATACTATAATGACAAATTAAGCTTCTTTCCAAACCTCAAACTTCAACTGCTTCAGGTGCTTTTTAATTTTGAGCTCCCTCATCTCGGGGCTGAGGTCCTCTGCCAGGCCTTGTGACCTCAGTGCTGCTGCTTCTCGATAGTATTTCTGCTTCTCGTCTTCCCCTAATGTCGACCACCTGCCCTTAATATCGTTTAATGTGCCTGAGGAAAAAGGAGAGGAGAGAGAGAAAGCTTAACACTTTAGAGAACATTCATACTGGGGCTGCTCGATTATGGTAAAACTAATAATCATGACTATTTTGATCAATACAGGGATCACCATTATTTTACAGGATTACTCATTGACTTTGGAAAACCCCATGCATTTATTGGACTTTTTACAGTGGATTTTTTTTAACACAAATATATTTCAACTAAAAACATACAAAATAACTGTAAAAATGAGATAAATACATAATATATCAATAAACACAGCACAAGAGGAGAGGGAGAGACCCCGTGCTGTTGGTGGAAGAGCCAGAGACTGCCATTACTCTGAGCAGAATGCATGGGAGTGAAAAACAATATCCTGAAAATCTTTCTCAAGACTCCTGTAAGCCCTAATGTAAACAGGGCCAGTATGTACAACAACAAACCTTTCAATATAAGACTTAAAAGCATCTGTTAAATTCTGTCTATTACCTTTGTTTCTAAGGAGGTCCCTACAAAAAAGATTGTATGGCGACAGCTCTCGTGTGTGAAGCTTCGGCTTTGAGGGCCGCGGCTCAGAAGGAGCTTTAAAGGACCTTCTGTAGTTTCCAATCCAGTTCTGGAAGAGAAAACAAAAATATTTAAATGGTTTTACATCAATTAAAGTGCATTTTAACAAATTTATAATCAGCAAAATGATGTAAGAAACTTTGATATGTAGCATGAGAGTCAACCTCACCTCTATGACACAGGTTTCCAAACCAGTAGCTGATGCGGCTCTTGGTATTAAGGGTGAACCAACACGTGTCATTCCCTCCTTAAAAAACGATTTCAAAGTTTCCCTTTGCTCCGTTCGAATCTCTGTTCTCTCTTGTTGAGTGACAACAAACAAATAAAGAGCAAGTCAGTAATAAAAAAGAGGGGAGTGTGGATTTTGCGTGCCATACCATCTTTCTCATACACACCAGGCTGATGCTTCTAGATTAGCAACTCTGAGGCTTACCTCTATGAGCCATCTCCACCCTGAAACATAAAGAGAGAGACTTGACATATTTGAGAAAGGGTCCAGTCGCTGTATGCAGCTTGGTCCAAAACCTAATTTTGAATTGTTTAACATAGACATAGTGCATTACCACAGACGTCCTGGGACTGACCGGGACACAACTGGGCATTGGAGCTGTAAAGGGAGACAAAAAAAGTCAGGTAGACCTGTACTTTAACTGAACTTCTTTATTTTTTAAGTTTTCCAAATATACCAAACACCACTGGCTGCATTCCCTGGAAATGTGTACAAAATTATTGTCAAGACATACAATAAAAATGTTTGATTTTCAGTATGTTTGTAGTCAGAGATGTCCTAAACTCCTCAAACTCAAATGCATCAGTCATTGTCTGGAATTATGGAGCAATGTCTTTTTATAGTTCCTCAGATTTTGGTCAATGTAGTTATTTTAAAATATCTTTGTGGTCCTTTAAGAGTCACCTACATTCACCTCAAACACCTATAAAGGGTATATGCATAGTAAATAATAAGCTGTTCTTGTTTCATTTTTAGTACATGTACATGCATGGTCTCATCTGACAGGTAACACTGAGGTTTTTCCCCCAACAGTCAGAATCACTGTAAGTGCTTCTGTCATTGAGTTATTTAAGTTTAAGGTAGCTTAAATAGTAGGGATTTTTTTTTTTTAAATCTTTGCCTGAAGATTTGCCTTGAAAACACAATGGGGCCATATCACGAAGCCTCACCTAGTCCAAATTCAAAGTAGATAATAATATCACAGAAAAATAAACATTTAACACATTTTCAAGGTTTTGTCCTGGTGCTTTAAAAAAAAAAAAAAAAAAAAAGTGCCTCGTATTGGCTATCAAGGCCATAGCAACAGCACTGGAAGTTTCTATTGGCTCAAGTGAGGTGTCAATCAAAAGGTCAGGAGTTCACTTCCCTCAGATGGCACATTGAAATGTGTTTTAATTATGAAATTGTTTATCATGTAAATACATATACATATATATATATATATATATATATATATATACATATATACTTGTACTGTCAGCAAGTTAATTGTTGTACTTGATCCCATTTAAGGGTCAACCATAGACCTTTTCATTGGCCCCTTCTTGACATTGGTCATCTGTAAAATAAACATGACAGAGATGGGAATGCCTTTTTCACGGGCATACAATACATAGCAAATGACATGGTTTTCAATTTGATGAGAGCTCTTTCCCGAACACAGGCATATTTTCAAAGTGGCAGTCACTCATTAAAGCCCATTCTCCATCCAATGCATTGTCAGAGGGCCCACTCTCTCTATGGGGCCCCCTCCTCATGGGCCCCAGTGCAACCACACTGCCTGTACTGTCTATATCTTGGGCTGTTTAGGCTAGACAGTGTGATTTACATAGAGCACTCACCTGACCTGAGAAAGGTGGGGATGTAAATGTCAGCAGGTAATAAATAATACATCTGCCGAATAATTAATGTGCATTGTAACTTTATATCTGGAGATCTATGAATCAAATGCGTCTGTCAGCACATGTATGGGTCCATTTTGGCTGAACAGTTTAGTTTAATAGTATAACTGTCTGAAATGCTTAAATACGTGCCGAAAATGAACACCAAAGATTTCACCCTCAGAAATACGAGACATTAATCAAGGAAATATTGCACACTTCAGACCAATAATCAAGGAAATGCTTCTTCTACTGAGTCTGATAAAACACTAATGATTCCAAACGTTTGTACACTATAGCTTTCAGATTATTTATCACAACCAAACAAACAACAAAAGAGGATTATATTATTTTAAACATTCATTTGCCGTAGAAATCATTATAATGTCCGGTAGTTTTGGTGTCATGCTGTGCGCGCTCCCGCGGGCTGCATGTAAATCTCGGCACAAATCGACACAACACCTGCTTTCATGCACAGCTCTGTGAGGCTCTGTTAGCATGTCCACATTATCTGGGCGTCCTCACAGTGTGGTGTTCAGGGTCTCTGTCTCAGCCTACCTCTCAGCCTTTGGGTCTCTAGGCAGAACCGGGTCTGGTCGCTGGTCTGAGGGAGACAGAGTTCACACAGTCCAGGTTTACTTGACACAGGACGGGGAGATAAGTGTATCGCTAGCCCAAAGCGGCGGAAGTGGTCGGACTGTCTGGACCAATCATGTCTTTCCATCACTTCCTTTGTGTATTTGTAGTACTTCCTGGTCTCTCCTAATAGATTTGCTTTAGAGAAACTGTTTTTTTCTTTACAGTTAAATACCACGGTGTTACTGCCTTTTCAGTAACACATTATACGTACCTTCAATATATGCACTGCCAATACAATACAATAAAAAGCACAATCACACTGAATGATGTGCACTTCAGTCTGCAGCATATTAACAGACAGCTTTATCCTATGCAGTCTTTTTCATTATGACATTATTAAAGTCAATGATGTCGATTACAGGCTAATGAGATGTGCTGTCAATTTGAGTTTAATGACTTAATCCATTAATTCATTAATCATGTAAAACTGATTCTCTTTAAAGACTGAAAATGTTATAAAGTCTTAGATTCTGACATTTGATTTAATTCACCTCCAAAAAAAGTTTATTAAATTAATTATTAAATTTATTTATCTATTTATTTATTTGTTGTTTATTTGACAGGGACAAATGCATAAAACACTGATTCTTATATAAAATACAAAATAAAATGCAAAGTAGATGCAATGCATACAAGTCTCTAGCCGTGGCTAATTTGCAGCCCCTGTCCTTGGTTATTAGGCTTTTAGAAATTAAACAAGAGGTGAAGGATTACTGAGATGTAGTAATACACAACAATAATACAACACAATAAAATACAGGCAAATACTTTGTAAAAGTGGAGACCAAAATCAGAAAAGAGACAAAAACATTTAGAAGAAGACATACTTTATCAATCCCTGAGGAGAAATTCAATTGTTTTCACTCTGTCATATACACACAGGCCTGAAATACGCACATGCACAAACAGGACCTATACATGTATTAAATGGAGAGATGTCAGAGTGAGGGGGCCGCCCATGGACAGACACTCTGGGCAGTTGGGGGTTCAGTGCATTGCATCGTACCCCGCACGCTTGGCTCATGGGAGACGTTTCAGTTCTGAGACCTCACCACTAACTGCCACTAAATCCTACACACTGGACCTTTAAACCTCACACAAAGGCCCTTGTCAGAGACAGTACCTGTAACTGTAGCTGTTTGATTATCATAGCCTATCTACTTATTATTTTTGCTAAAATAGGAATACTCAATCTAGTGGGTTTCCATATTGTTCTTTATTTTGATGTAATTGTTAATTTATGAATCAGCGAGATGCCTTTTGAAACACCCTACTCACTTTTCAGTTTTTATCACATTTATTTTCAGGGTTTATCCAGGCCATATCTGCGCTCTGTGTACAGAGATCCATCATGTCAAGGATATGAAGGCTGAGCACTTCCTGACAAAAGTAAAACTCACATAAAGCATTATGATAAAGTTCCCCATCCAAAGCAAAAAGTGACATAGTGTACATAGTCCATGTACTTTTCCCCACCCAAGTCATGTTGTTCATACCTGATTATCAGGGGCAGGGTGTACTGGATACTGGGTCAAACAAGACTGGGCTCTACAACTGTAGTTAAGTACAGTAAGGCTTCAGTGAGTTACAACTTTGAGAACAGCATTGACAATATCGGTAGCGTAGATCCTTGATGTCAAATGTTTTTAAATGATGTAATCTGTGATAAGTTAATGTGTCCACTTTAACTACAATGGTCTTCGAGCATGTTTGTGACAGAGAGGATCAGAAGTTACGGGTGTGAGGGCTAGAAAACATGTTGAGTTTGCCCTCCGTAATTGATGCATACAGTACTCTACAGAGTGACCCAAGTTCACCTGCACTGCCTCTGACCACATCCAGGTCACATGGGTGGTGTGACTCATAAAATCCAAAAGTAAACATGCATTTCCTCTCAGGGCTGCTGCTTTGGTCTGAACAAGGTAGAGGAGCATGTTAAAATAGAGTCCAGGTTCAACTCTGATATATATCAGAGAAACTGTGAACCAACACCATTCATTTGATTGAAACAATAAATTACATGGAAATGGGTTTTAATTTAAGAATTTATTTCACTATACACTGTATTACAAACCTGTACATATGAGGTAGTATATAACCGAAAGACTGGTACCAAAGTTTTACAAAACTGATTTGTTTTATGTGGACATGGAAAATGAGGTAATGGGTGTTTTGAACAGGGTCCCCCAGACTGTCATGTCGGAGGAGACAACACTTAGATGTGCAAATAATCTGCAAGTTATCAATTTGTGCATCAGATATGACACATTTATGTTCGACAACAAATTGTGTGTAATTGTAACTTGTGAACTTCCCCTTATGTTTCAGGTTATTATTTATTGTTTCATGTTCCATTTGGTTCAAGTTTAATCGCAGTAAGGCATGGTGGAGGAAAAGGTACAGAGAGGGTCTGTGAGTTGGACTGGTCTGACTGCAGTTTGTCAGATGATGCTGCATATACTTCAGGACTCTGGACACTGGATAAGGACACAGGGTTGCTGCTGATTAGATGTCCCTCAAAAGTGTGGAAAGCGCCACAGGCTTCAGGTGTCACAGTGTGCTGACCAGCTGCCCAGCTCTGAAGAGACGAAGGATCTGGTTTACAATCTGTTTTGTCATCACCTGTAAGAACATACAAAAAGACCAAATTATACATTATATGCAATTTTACTTTTAGGACCCAACAGGGATAATTTAAGAAATGGATGAAGGTTAATTACTGTAACAACACAGAATTTTTACAATAAGAACTAGCAGACTTTACAGTACTGAGATGTTTGAAAACCTCTTCAGTAATTTGGTGTGACATACTCAACTCTCCAACATCATGCTCTTCTTTCAAGCGAACATGTAAAGTGTGTTTCTGCCATGGCTCCAGCTCCTCTTCTTCACACTCCAGTTTAAGTTCAGATGTTTTGTGACTGTAACAGAAAACAACAGAATGACCCTGCAATCCATTGTTCTTGTAACTTGGGGAAACTTGTGTGGTGTTTGAGTGGTGGAACATTCTGGAACAAAGTTATAGCTAGGGATGGGAATCGAGAACCGGTTCCTGTTAAGAACCGCTTCCAACTGGTTCAATTCATTGACATCATTAGCCTTTATGCTTAACAATTCCCTTATCGATTCTTTTCATTACGCCGAATCTTTTCATCGATGACGCACGTCACGCTCGTTAGTCAGCAGCACGTTCAACAACAAAGAAGACGTAATGGCGGAGAGACAGAAGCAGGGCAGGAATCAGGGCCGAACTCTGACATGCACGATACAGAGAGCGGAGGAGGATTGTAAGGCGTGACCATGTAGAGACAGAAATGACATGCCGTTGTGTAAACAATATAAGTCATCATGTTATAAGGTGAAATATTTCACCGTATAACACAATAAATAGTCTAATGTTATGTTATTATATGAAGCGTCCGTCACTCAAAATAATATAACTTTAGTTGATGAAGAGATAAGACGGAGCCCTCTCCTCTCCTCTCCTTTTATATGCTTTACTGACAAGTGTGTGTGTATTGAACTGGATATGAAGCGTCTGTAGCGCCAAATAATATAAAAGGTAGTTTCTAGGGATGCACCGAAATGAAAATTTGTGGCCGAAGCCGAATAAAATAAAAAGCTTGGCCGAATACCGAGTACCGAATACCGTTGTTTAGTTTTTCATTTGTTTTGCAAGCGAACCCCCTCCAGATTAGTGTTGTCACGGTACCAAAATTGGGACCCACGGTACGATACCAGTGAAAATATCATGGTTCTGAGTAGTATCACGATACCACAGCAAAAATTAGGCAGATGTGCCTTTTGTCATTTATAAAAAAAATAAATCACTTTTCTATAATACATCAATGATATTTCAATGGAATAAATTAAACAAATAAACAGCATCAATAAATGATTAACATAGGGGGGATCAAAATAAAATAAATAAATAAAATAAAAATCAACCAGCCACCCTCCTCCTCTGACAAGTAAAGAACAGTCCCTAAAGTGTGGTGAGGTTTGTGGACCATTAACAGAGAAATATGAACGGCTCGTTTCTCCTCTGACACGTCACATACCTGTGTGCCGCCACGGCTTGGTTGTCCAGGTCCTTTTGGGCAGTCATGACGCCAAGAAGAGGACATTATTGGAGTCGGGCTTCTCCATCGCCGGTAAGCCGTTATCTTGCGCCGTATTTGACAGGAATACCTATTCCTGTCTTTGTCTGTGACCCCCCGTTCAACCCACAACCGGTGGGATTTGCCTTTTGTTTCTGCTGCTGGTTGAAATCTGTACAGCGTGCTGAATGATTTATTTTGCTTGCACAGAACTATTTTTAGTCACAAATGTGAGTGCGGTGACGGACGGAGTAAAATATCGCCACACTGCCAACATTTTACTCCGTCCGTCACTGCAAGCTGTTTGATTGCATTATCAAAACATGTCGCTATTATTTGGCCTTGCTTTTCACTTATTCCACCAAATAACGAATGTGTGTTGTTTTTTTTTTTGCAATATTCGGCCAAATATATTCGGTTACCGAATATTCAATGCATCCCTAGTAGTTTCTAAAGTGCTAAGATGAATTTAAAAAAAAAATAGTTGCATATAGAGATGGTGGTACATTTCAAGAGGGCTGAATTGGTATCACCCCTGCCTGAACCCGTAGGCGTAGCTTTACTAAACAAATTGCTCTGGACAGTGCAACCTAAAATAGATCCATGTGTATCTGTAAGGTTTTCAGTGTACTGCTGCTCCAATTTTCCACTCTACTAATACTTCCACCATGAGATTTGAGCAAAACTAAATGACAGATGGGATGAAATACAGGAAACATAAGTAGATTCTGCATGTCAGAACTGTGGGCCACATGTAAGTCTTTAGATGACACCTTTATATTAGAGTTATAAAGGGGAAAAAGTTTGTTCTATTCAGTATATTCAGAGTATACACAATTCACTTCAAGATCTTTACTCTTAAAAATGAGGCTTCATCAAAGACAAACAGGTACCTCTGAGGCACCTCTGAGCACTCAGCTCAGTCGTTTCTGTGGCGTTTTCCGTATCACTCTCCAAGTCAGATCTGTTAAATAAAAAATATATATAAATTTGAATCATATGAGCCGTAGAGGCAGAAATAAAAGCCCTTTTTAAATAGGAATTGTGCAAATTTGCAGGAAAGCCCAAGCAGTCATCTTTCAGGATTGGCAGTATATAAATAAAATCGCTGAGTGCAGCGAAATGCCGCCTACCTACTTTTGTTCATACAGAATGCGCCTTTTTCAGGGCAATGGGGCACATGAGCAAGTAACAAAATGTGTAGCTCAGCGCGTGATGTAAACAGTGATGTACTCCGAGGGATGCCGCAGCTGCTCAGTCCTTCGGCGATTCTCTCACAAGTTTGCCCGTCCTTCACCGTTCCCGTCATTTAACGGTTGATGGCCTCTTCGTTTGCAACGGCAAGGAGGGCGCTCAAGTTATTGTCTCCCCAGTTGCTCATCTTTACAGTGTCTGTCAGGTTTGCATTTCCCTCTTGCTACCACCACCGCCAGTGGCTCGCACGTGCAGCGTTATCAACAGCCCCTCCCACAAGTCATCAACAGCCCCTCCTGTTGCTGAAAGCCGCCTCAGTCTTTTTAAACTAAAAGGGTTCTGCCAATGTGACTACCCTACGAGGCGGAAAATTTGGCACCTCGCATCAACTCGCCAATCCGGCTCTGTGCGTCTAAATGCTCACAGCTTGCCGGCAAAACAGCCCAACATTCGCCGAAAATCTGGTAGTTTAAAAGGGGCTTATGGTACAATATATGCCAGCATGCATATCTCCGTTTCCATTCACACAAAACATATGAACACAAAAACTTCATGCTATTGGCTGTGACTCTAATATAAAGGTGTCATCTAAAAGGGGAAAAAGCTTGTTCTATTCATTATATTCAGAGTACACACAATTCACTTCAAGCTCTTGACTCTTAAAAATGAGGCTTCATCAAAGACAAACAGGTACCTCTGAGGCATTACTGGTACGTAGACGTCTCCATCACAGCTGTTATCAGCTCCTGGAGCACTCAGCTCAGTCGATTCTGTGGTGCTTTCCATATCACTCTCCAAGTCAGATCTGTTACATTTAAAAGAAACACACATATCAGAATCAAATGAGCCGCAGAAGCAGAAATTAAGATACAGAGTATATCCTGTATAATTAATAATAAAATTACAGTCTGTTCTTCACACGGTTGCTTTCCTCCTCCTCCTCCTCCTCCATGGTGACCTCCATCTCCACAAAACTGAAAATGACAAATTACAAAGAGGACATTAATTAAGGTAAGAGGGTGAAAATGTATCTCAGGGAAGTCTGTATAGTACTGACAGACATATAAAGCTACTGAAATGTAAATTCATGTTTATCATCATCTTGCTGGTGCTGTTTACCTCTGCAGACACATGCTGAAATTAATTTCCTGACAATTCAGAAGTTGTGAATATTAACTATCTTACACCTATGAGGTTAACACAACATGAAAACCTGTAAAATATAATGTGATCCAATGTACAAGCCAGAGTCATGCAGAACGATGCCACACAAAGGTGTTTTGTTTGTGTGTGTGTGGAAAAAAAAGGAAAGGTTGTGACTGCTCACCTTGCAGCTGCTACACGTCCAGGTCTTGATGGTGCCGCTGGCTTTTGTCTACATGTTCCAGCAGAAGCCATCATCATGCTATACTTGGCATAACTGTAAAAGAAACCCTGCCATTAGTCACAAAACCTCACCTGGAAATGTTAAACATGCAAACTTACCCCTGGCTTAACAAATGCCTGAGATACAGTTCAACTTCAAGTTTACCTGGTAGATTCTGTCTGAATGTGACAGTGGAAAAAGCAGATTTATTAAACCAAGACAATGAGTAGATGTCATTTTTTGTGGACTACTATCACTATTTTGGTGAACCAACCCTCCAACTATGACTTCAAACTGAGAAATAGCTAAGATAAAAATATAAAGTGATCAGCCCAAAACATTAAAGCAACTCTCACCTTTCTTGCATTTCACACAGCACTTAGAAAAAATTTGAACATCCACAACTCGCGCCTCCCTCCGAAGTCCCACCCCCCTCCTCCTGCAACTCCACCTCCCTCCAAAGGCCTACTCCCCCCTCCTCCATTACATCCTCAATACAGATGTAGGCTTTGGCAAGGTAACGTTAGAGGACTTATGGTTGTGCGTAGACCCTACGCACGTCGCCTCCGCTGTTGTGAGCATTTTTACTTCTGCGGTGGTGTGTCTGTGTCACTCTGCAGTTACACCTCCAAAATGCTAGATGGCAGAGGAGGTTTCTGTTAAGTTCTGTAAAGTTTAGTTGATTCAAAACACACATTAAACACATTAAATGTGGCTTAATAGAGACAATCTGAAAACACAAGTATGCAAATCAGCTTCACTATAAATCGCAGCATTGGCAGACAAACACTTGTCTTTATCTGGACACATTTTCCCCACAAATACAACATGCTAACGTTATTAGCACAAGCCTATGGCATTTTACGTTGTATAAATTAGCCTAGCAGCTAGCGATCTTTCATCTTCTCATTTGAAACCAGGGACAACAGCAACATTTAACAATGGTAATGGCACTCACTTTGGCTCCATTACAACTCACAATATTCACCGACAAAACAACTGTCACACTAAACATGCTTTCCAAACAAATACAACATGCTAACATTATTAACACAAGCCTATGGCATTTTACATTGTATAAATTAGCCTGACAAGTGGAGATTTTCTCTGTTCATATGAATCCCGGATCAATCCCGAAGTATAAATCCCTAAATAATAAATCACACACAAGACTTATGTTATTTTAGTGGAGGCTTTACTGTCTTCACAATTTATTGTTTCTTATCTGTGAAATACAAGTAAATACAAGCTTCGATCGTTTCCACTGAGGAAAAAGGTGTCAGTATACATAAACAGAAAGGAGGTCTGCGTCAATGCGACGCGTAGTTACAATTCCAGGGAGGCGCACGTCAGGCTGCTGCACAGGCTCTACGTAGATGTGGAGCCTACGCCGTAGCTATGGCGTCGATTCAACAGAAGTATAAATTTGCTTCACACTGAGGAGGAGAGCATTAACCTTACAACCAACACAGTCAAACACAACCCCGGAATTTTAAAACTCAACCGGAGTCAGTGATGACTGATGAGTTTTAGAATAAGGTTACAGTGGTAACGTTACATAGTAGCGTTAACGTTACTAGTAAGTAGAAACGCACAAGGAAGATACTGTTAGTGTTTCAGAGGCTACGCTACAGTAGGCTAACCTTAGCCATTAGCAACCAGTGTTAATTTTGACAACCCTTTATTCCGTGACTAATTTGTGATGAGAACGTAAATTTAATAAGTACTGACAACAAAAACTAAAACGAAATCTCTGTTCATTATGAAGTGACGAGTAAAAACATGAAAAAAAAAGCTGACGCTGGCCAGCTGGACAATCTGGATTACAACCATCCTTAATGCCTTGATTGTTGTCCTTTTTAACCAATTAATTATCTTAACTCAAATTCAAACTCTCAGTTTATCTTTCTGATTGGATGACCTCCCCCCGCCCTCCGCGCGATGGCGGTGCACGTCCAGTTTTGCCACACAGAAGCCTTGCCTCCACAACGGGAAGCCGGGAACAACAATGCCTGTAAAACTCTGTAAAAGTAGACCAAAGCATACATTTTTGTTTCCAAATATTTATTTGAAAACGAAACCATTCATACGGTCAATAAAAAAAACATTTTGTTAATAATAAAAAACAAATGTAGTCTCAACAGTGACCACGCCAGCCGGCAGGACTGCGGCTGAACCGCACCCAATGTTCATTCATTTATTCAATCGCGTGTTCAGTGTGTGTGCGTGTGTGTGTGTTAGTATGTCAGAGAGGAGGAGTATCAATAAAAAAAAGTTTCCACTAATTATTTCGGTGTTTATTTCTTTTATTCTTAAGTTATTTTTATTAAAATGTGTAATTTAGCCAACAATATTATAGACCAAAAGTTAATCTAATTTATTATTGTAGAATGTATTTAGCAAATCACAACTTTCAACTGGAGACATGGCGCAGCATGTAAAAAACAAAACAAACAAACAAACAAAAAAAACGGCATTATAAAAAGCTGACAAATAGTGTTAATTAATTGACATGAGACATTGGAGAGGTTGTCAGTCCTATTCTATAGTCTGACCGTTGCAGCCCTTGGAGGGGCGCTGTAATCCTGGTGGTCCTACTGTTAACAGACACTGAATTAAAATGGGCATATGATTAAATGTGTTGGCTAGGTTTTGATGCCCTTGTAAGAAAATAGTAAATTAAAATGGGCACAACAGTTAAGCTGTTATGATAGGAGAGGAGGATTGGATTGGAGCTTAATTCTTGCAGGTTGTAAGTCATCCAACTCTTTAGAGTGGATCGTAACATGGAACTCTCCAGCAAAACTAAAGGTGGAGGTATCTGTTTTTACACTAACAGTGGCTGGTGTAATGATGTGACAGTGATCCAGCAGCACTGTTCTCCTGATCTGGAATCTTTTTTCATCAACTGCAAACCTTTTTACTCCCCCCGTGAGTTTGTTTCATTCATTCTGGTCAGTGTTTACATCCCACCGCAGGCCAACGTGCAGAAGGTAGGCTACAGTGCACGCTCGCTGACCAGATAGCTGCTGTGTGTAGAGCGGACTTTACCCAGGCTCCTTAGTTACTGTCCTTGGCGACTTTAACAAAGGTAACCTCACACATGAACTCCCCAAATACAAACAGTTTATAAAATGTCCGACCAGAGAGAAGAATATTCTGGATCACTGTTACACAACTGTTAACAAAGCCTATCACCCTTTCTCCTGCGCTGCACTGGGCCACTCTGACCACAACACCGTCCACCTGATTTCCTCATAGAGGCAGAAGTTAAAGCTCTGTAAACCTGTTGTGAGGTCATCTAATAAGTGGACAGAGGCTGTGCTGAATATAGACCATCACGCACTACGGTGAGGTATAATGGAGTTAAATGAAATGAAGTTAAATTAAATGAAGTTTTATAAACATTTTTTCTTTCTCTCTCTCTCTCTCTTTTTTTTTTTACTTGGGCCAGTAAGAATACACAAGGGGCCAGTACAGGGCTCAACAATAACGACTGCCCGATTGCCCGGGGCAAGTAAAACTCAAGGTCGGGCATGTAAACTAACAACTCACTTGCCCAATCGGGCAAGTTGCTAAAAATAGTAAAAGTTAATAACTAATTGATAAAATAAATGTATTTTAAAATGTGGTCCTTCGGCTCTGATGCAGCGGTCTCTCTGCCTGAAGTCACAGGCACACGCTGTGTAACAATGTCCTGCCAACAGCCCCCATTGATATTATTTTGCGTGACGGACGCTTCATATAATAACATAACAATATACTATTTATGGTGTTATGTGATCGTGTCATTTCTGTCTCTACATGGTCACGCATTAACAATTCTCCTCTGCTCTCTGTATCGTGCATGGCGGAGTTCCGCCACACACACAGGTGAGCATGCTAGAGCGGCTCGGGCCGCATTTTCCTAACCAAACCTGACCCCGAGCCCGGTGCAGTTTATCAGCTGACAAAGTTATTGTTATGGACACTGTGTAAATAACCATCAAGAGACTGCTGTTAGGCACAGACAAACAGCTGCTTGCACAGCAGCGTAGCACGGCACTCATACTGAGCTTGTGTTGCGTTCAGGTGTTGTCACGTAAATAACAACTTCCAACACTTAAATAGGTCATAGCACAAAACAGCAGCATGTCATGTGACTTTTTACTTTTATTATATTGAATAAAATTGTATGTTCCTAAATCTTGAGACACCTCATATGTAAGCTAGACAGACATTTCACCTGCTCATTACTGTGCACACATGTACTGTATGTACTTAGTCCTAAAGAGCCCTTCTGGTGCCAGTAGATACATAGAAACATCCCAGCAGGCTGTGCTTTGCAAGCATACAAAAAAGTTTCACGCATGTGAAAATTATTTTTCATGCGTGTGCTTCACATCTGCTGCTACAACTCCATCCTAGGGGAAACACTGCTGTGTGCATTTTGTGCAACAGGTGGATGTGGTAGTCTACTGGTAGAGTAGAGAGAGAGCTAAGTAGCGTTGAAGTAGAGTAGAGCAGGGCAGAGAGATGGAAGCAAAATATATTAAACCTGGTGTTAATACAGCAGAACTGGAGAGAGGGGTGAAAAATAAATAGAGGTGGGCATGGCTCAAGTAGGGCGCAAAATTATAGATGGAGAACGATTGACAAATTTTTCACTTTAAGCCATGACACTGTCATTTTTGTGTAGGAATTAAGCTACAATACACGACATATGTTATTTTAATTAATAAATACAATGTGAATAAAGATAACATAAAAATAACTGCAGTCTTTGTTATTTGATAGCCGCTTAAATTAAACAATTTTTATAGGGCAAGTAAAAACTGACTTCGGGCAAGCAGATCTCTGACCAACTTGCCCGGCCGGGCAAGTGAAAAAAAAACAAAAAACTTAGTGTTGAACCCTGCAGTAAAACTCCGAACTACTGGCCCGGGGGGCCAGTGGGGGAAAAAATGTTATGTTGAACACTGCACTGACTAAATTTTAACTAAAACAAAACAAAACTAAAAGACTAAAATGTGACTTTAACTAAATCCAGTCTTTGGTGAGTGACTAAGACTAAAATGAAATTAAAAGTTCTTGTCAAAATTAACACTGTTAGCAACTGGATGCTATGTTGTCATATAACATTATATATTATATTAGAAGCAAACTAAACATAACGTTACTTGTCCTGCACAGTCAAATGCAACCCCGGAGTTTTGAAACTTTTCTGGGGTCAGTGATGACTGATGAGTTTTATAATATAACGTAAATGCTAGGGGTGTCCCAATCTGATATTCGGATCGGTATCGGCCGCCGATATTAGCAAAAAACGTGCATCGGCATCAGACCGGACCGCACTGAAAAATGCTGATCCAAGAAGTTTTTCATGTAGTCCGATCCAGGTTTTCCGGCCAGCCCAGCACTCTGATTCAAGCAGTCCATTCCAGTGATCCGCTCCAGCACTTACTATCAGTCCACCAGGCCAGCATGCAGACACACAGGAAACAGCAGCCCCAGGCTGGCACTGACACTACAAAAATAACTGAAAAGGAAAGGCTGCATTGTTTGTTAAATGTCAATTTAATGACATTTGACTTCATGTTGTTACTTAACGTTACCTGTCCGGGAGAAGAAGAGCTAGCTCTGAGACAAATTGTAGCCCCTATAGCTCTCGCAGCGCTCTCCACCTTGGAAATGTTAATCTGGGTTCTGTCCCTTTCTTTATCCGACAACTTCTTCACCAACGACCGTTGTTTCTTTAGAGGTAATGTCGGATCCTGGTCGTCTTCAGGTGAACGTTTCGTTCCCCTCTCCGCCATTTCGCTTCGAAAATATGCGCTGCCATAGAGCTCGTAAGTTGCGTGTTTTCGTTTTCGGTACATAACGGTTACTGCACTCAAATTCAAAATACTGCCGCGAGTCGTGTCCGCCCGACACTGGCTTCGCTGCTGCCGGGATACAGCGGAAGAGGAGCCAGTTGCTAATGCTATGTACCGGGACACTGCTAATGCTGCTTGCCGTGCTGCTAACGTTTGTTTCTCAAAAAAATCAGTCGGGTCGATGACCCACCTGCACATGGGCTACAATGTATGATCGAAAATGAATAACAGTTGAAAGTATTCGAAATGTCCATCCCCATCTAGCTATGATGCTAGTTAGCCAACTTTGGCTAAAGCTTACCTGTCGAGGAGAAGAGTAGCCACTTCGACATCCGATTTCAAATTCTTCTCCGCTTTAAACCGTCTCCACCGTTTAAAAGCATCTCCTATATAGACCCTCGCTTTGCCTCGAGTTTTGTCTTGGCGTTTTTGGGAATCATAACGAGATCGTTTGGGTTTAGTCGCACCATCAGCCATTGATAATATCCGGTTTTCCTTGCTGCATATTTCTGGCTGAACCCGACAGTCATTCTGTTGTTATGTCTGAAACCGAACTGAGCCCGACATTATTTAATGACTAAAGCACTGAGTTTGTGTCACACAGTTGTTATGGTTACAAGCTATTTAACAGGCTGGGTGTGCACCGTGGGTGCTCCGCGGAGAGGGAGACCTCCGTGTTTGAGACGGGAGTGGGTGGCGGGAGGTCTGAGGCTTCCAGTGAGGGGAGAGGGAGAAATATAACAAAATAAGATAAAATAGGAAAAACCTGTCTCAAGGCGGAGGCTGGCGGCAGAAGGTCCGAGGCTTCCAGCGAGGGGAGTGGTAGAAACAAACAGCCAATATGTGTGTGTGTTCTGTTCAGGGGGGTATTCCATCAACGTAGCTCAGAATATCCAGACTAAGATGTAATCTTAAAAGTTTGACTAAACGCCAACTCCCAATCTAGCTCGAACCCGTTCCATCAAGTGAAATCAGCTCGCACCAACTGACGCTAATTCAAGCCTCACCTGTTAAAGCTATAGAGTGTAACTTCTTTCGCCCCCCAGCGGATAATGTGTTATTACAACAAATAACATACAGACTTGCCACACACCGTGTACACAGAGGGTCCATCCCAAGTCTCTTATTTTTATAGTGCTACTGCTAGCTCCTCGCTTGAACCGGAAGTTGTTCGAGGTCCGCCATCTTCTAGGCCGTCCCAAGTCTCTTATTTGTGCAGCTAGGAGCTAGCAGCAAGCTTTAAGCAGCTACAAGCTAGGATGGTTGAGAGCTTCCTATCCGGAAGAGTTTTTCAGCTGAACGCCATGACGTATAAATACCTGCCCCCTACATCTGGCTCATTTGAACGAGATGGCGGTGAAACAGCGCAAGTGTACGCGTTACATGCATTCTTTGCAATGAAACGCGGTAATTCACATGCCTACGTGACTACAAAGAGTAACGTTAATGATATTTCGTGCAAGACTATCATGATGTAATTAAATTTATTTCATTCACAACCCGTTGCGTTGTTCAGCGGACTGTCGGTGATGTGTGGCTGTTAAATGTGCAGCTGCTCATGTCCAGAACCACACGTGTTGATATAACACTACGCACACACGAACACACACACAAACACATTTGCCCATCATTAATTAATCCTGCAGGTCATGTGAGTGGAATGTTTAATAGCTTGTAGGTAATATTAGTCTATTAATATTAATATTAATTAATATTATAACTTTCATTAATGTTGTTGTAAGCTACTGTCACCGTCTGCCCTGCATCTCTCTCTCTCTCTCTCTCATTGTGTCATACGGATTACTGTTAATTTATCATGTTGATCTCTTCTGTACGACATCTATTGCACGTCTGTCCGTCCTGGAAGAGGGATCCCTCCTCAGTTGGTCTTCCTGAGGTTTCTACCGTTTTTTCCCCGTTAAAGGGCCAGTGTGTAAAATGGGTTGAAAACCGTTGAAAACAGTGACATGAGCGGTCGAATTCTAGATTGCAGGGCTCACTCGCTCACCCCTCCCATCGGGTAAATGACGGTGGCCTCGTAGGGACAAATAGCCTTGCGCAGACACGAGTTTTTCAGGAGTAGGTCTATCTAGCGACGAGGTAAATGTTTATTTAGAAATCTAAACCATGTTATGATATTGTAATGAATCCCTCACGAGCAGGAGACCAGAGTAGCATTCGGGAAAAAGGCCAGTTTATTTGAGCACTCCAAAAACTCCGGTAACACTCCAGGGGGTAAAAGACTCCGTCCCAAACTCTGACTCTTCTAGTGTAACACACACAGTTCATACACACATACTCGTTTACAGTACCTAGCGGGTGCCCCCTCCCCTCTCTGCTCCACCAATCTCCAGCCCGCACACTGACTGACAGCATAGCCTGTAAACAGAGCTTAGCTGTTTGTTTAGCCTAGCAATATCTCCGGACTATAGTAGCTGCAATGGACGACTTTGAACGCGATTTTGAAGAGTTTCTTGTAGCGGACACAGATCCAGAGCCATACCTGTTTGAGCCGGAGCATACAGATGAGGAACTTGGATGCTGAGCGGGCGAGAAGAGAGGCTGAATCCTCTGCTCCCATTTTGCTGCACAGAATGGGATTCGGTGCTACCATCGTTGGGGAGATATATCATCAGGAGGAAAAGCGCCGCAGAGAGTGCATCACAAGGAGTGAAGTTGCGTCTTCTTTTCCTCGCAGATGACAGTTCGGGTTCATTCTCTCCTATTGCGTGGTAAGTGTGGTCCATTCGCAAACTTTATAACTAAAAAAACTTTTCACTACTCTCTATCGACGAACTACTAACACTCTCTGCTGTTTCCTCCTCCTTCTTCCTTCCTTCCGCTGTCTTTGTTGGTTCATTTATACACGCGAAATGCGTTCTCTGGCTGGCTGGATAGTCTGCTCGGGCTGTCTTACATACATGGCGGCGCAAGATGGCGACCTCTCTAAAGCAAGGCCCTTGCTATATACAGTACAGTACAGGCCAAAAGTTTGGACACACCTTCTCATTCAATGCGTTTTCTTTATTTTCATGACTATTTACATTGTAGATTCTCACTGAAGGCATCAAAACTATGAATGAACACATGTGGAGTTATGTACTTAACAAAAAAAGCTGAAATAACTGAAAACATGTTTTATATTCTAGTTTCTTCAAAATAGGCACCCTTTGCTCTGATTACTGCTTTGCACACTCTTGGCATTCTCTCGATGAGCTTCAAGAGGTAGTCACCTGAAATGGTTTCCACTTCACAGGTGTGCCTTATCAGGGTTAATTAGTGGAATTTCTTGCTTTATCAATGGGGTTGGGACCATCAGTTGTGTTGTGCAGAAGTCAGGTTAATACACAGCCGACAGCCCTATTGGACAACTGTTAAAATTCATATTATGGCAAGAACCAATCAGCTAACTAAAGAAAAACCAGTGGCCATCATTACTTTAAGAAATGAAGGTCAGTCAGTCTGGAAAATTGCAAAAACTTTAAATGTGTCCCCAAGTGGAGTCGCAAAAACCATCAAGCGCTACAACGAAACTGGCACACATGAAGACCGACCCAGGAAAGGAAGACCAAGAGTCACCTCTGCTTCTGAGGATAAGTTCATCCGAGTCACCAGCCTCAGAAATGGCAAGTTAACAGCACCTCAGATCAGAGACCAGATGAATGCCACACAGAGTTCTAGCAGCAGACCCATCTCTAGAACAACTGTTAAGAGGAGACTGCGCGAATCAGGCCTTCATGGTCAAATAGCTGCTAGGAAACCACTGCTAAGGAGAGGCAACAAGCAGAAGAGATTTGTTTGGGCCAAGAAATACAAGGAATGGACATTAGACCAGTGGAAATCTGTGCTTTGGTCTGATGAGTCCAAATTTGAGATCTTTGGTTCCAACCGCCGTGTCTTTGTGAGACGCAGAAAAGGTGAACGGATGGATTCCACATGCCTGGTTCCCACTGTGAAGCATGGAAGAGGAGGTGTGATGGTGTGGGGGTGTTTTGCTGGTGACACTGTTGGGGATTTATTCAAAATTGAAGGCACACTGAACCAGCATGGCTACCACAGCATCCTGCAGCGACATGCCATCCCATCCGGTTTGCGTTTAGTTGGACGATCATTTATTTTTCAACAGGACAATGACCCCAAACACACCTCCAGGCTGTGTAAGGGCTATTTGACCAAGAAGGAGAGTGATGGAGTGCTGCGGCAGATGACCTGGCCTCCACAGTCACCGGACCTGAACCCAATCGAGATGGTTTGGGGTGAGCTGGACCGCAGAGTGAAGGCAAAGGGGCCAACAAGTGCTAAACACCTCTGGGAACTCCTTCAAGACTGTTGGAAAACCATTTCAGGTGACTACCTCTTGAAGCTCATTGAGAGAATGCCAAGAGTGTGCAAAGCAGTAATCAGAGCAAAGGGTGGCTATTTTGAAGAAACTAGAATATAAAACATGTTTTCAGTCATTTCACCTTTTTTTGTTAAGTACATAACTCCACATGTGTTCATTCATAGTTTTGATGCCTTCAGCGAGAATCTACAATGTAAATAGTCATGAAAATAAAGAAAACGCATTGAATGAGAAGGTGTGTCCAAACTTTTGGCCTGTACTGAATATATATATATATATATATATATATATATATATATATATATATATATATATAGAGAGAGAGAGAGAGAGAGAGAGATATAAATATAAAGCATAATTATAAGGCTATGAAAACCAAACGAATTTTATTTTATAGCGACTATACACTTATATAAACATATTAATGGGTAGAATATTCAGATTCAGAT
The DNA here is from genome assembly GCF_041903045.1 of Epinephelus lanceolatus. Classification (NCBI taxonomy): domain Eukaryota; kingdom Metazoa; phylum Chordata; class Actinopteri; order Perciformes; family Serranidae; genus Epinephelus; species Epinephelus lanceolatus. The sequence goes on along the minus strand of NC_135735.1, from coordinate 26,508,668 downwards.
TTGACAATAAACCATGCCAAATATTACACACTGGCCCTTTAAAGGGCTTTTTTGCGGAGTTTTTCCTTATCCGCTGTGAGGGACAGAGGGATGCCGTATGCTGTAAAGCCCTGTGAGGCAAATTGTGGTTTGTGATACTGGGCTTTATAAATAAAATTGAATTGACTGAGGAAGACCGACAGGTCTGATGTCTTATTCACTCAGCAGCTGCTTACTGCTTTGATCAGTGAATATAATGTGACTTGGGATGTAACGTTACGTCAACGCTGGCTCCGTTATGCAGCAGATCCAGCTGTGCCGCCGTCATCAGGAATGGCCGTCGCTTCACGTGACGCTTCAGTGGAAAGGACGTCTCATGTCTCTTAAACCGACAATGCTCGCTCATCGCTCCTAGCGCAAGCTCCTCGCATTTTTTCCTAGGCGGGAGGGGCTAAACAGCTAGCAAAGTCGGCTAGGTAAGATAACTAGCAGTAATTTAAGAGACTTGGGACGGACCCAGAACACTCGCCACACACCGTGTACACAGAATAACACTCGCCACACACCGTGTACACAACGCTACACAATGTGACGAACACCAGGCTGCTAACATTACATTACGTTCATAGCACCATTTTTAAGAAAATAATTAAGTACTAGGTCCAGTACATGTAACAGCAACACATACTACTCATAATATAATATAAACCAAATCACTTACTTATCCAACAGCAGCAAGGCAACATCCGTGTCTGCCCTCAGCCCAATTTCTTCCTTCAGGGCTCTCCACCGAGGAAAAGCTACGCCAATACAAATCCTTGTTTGCCTTCTCCGTCGGTCACTTTCCTTCTTTGCTAACAGACCTTCAGCCGAACGTCTAGGCTTTCTCTTTGTGGTAGAATCCACTTCTGAACCGTGTCTCAGCCGCTTCTTTGGGTTCTCCGCCATGTTGCTTTCTCTTTCTACCTGCGCTCTACCTCTTCCTATGAGACTCTCAGCTCTTCCTCCCCCTCCCTTCTTGTTGTGAGGTAAAACGCGGCATTTCCTGTGGGCCAGCGCGGGAATGTAGCCGGTCGACACGCAAACAAAGAGTAACTTATGGATACCAAGAGGCAAAGCTCAATAGAACGCCCCATAGCAACAGACTCGCCCATGGCTTCGTCGTACCGCCGCCATTTTGGACTGTCAGCAGACCGCAGCAGACCCGCTTGCATACAAAAACACAAAGACAAACTTAAGTATATCGCTATTAATTATGCTTACAGTGCTACTCACCTCGTGATAGCTTGGTCACAGCTGCTTTTTCACGTTTTTGTAAAGCAAAATATAGACTTTAAAAAAAAAACGAAGAAAAACGGCTTAGATGGCATCTCTACATATTACATCCACTTATGAGAAGATTAACTTAACTCAAAATTACCCCATAAGCCAATCTACCAAAAAATAAAAAAATAAAAAAATCAATATTTTAACTAGAAACACATTAATGGCAACGTCACAGTCAGGAATAAAGATTTATTTACAGTGTGTACAGTAATAATAATAATAATAATAATATAGGATATTTTAATGCTAAAGCAGTAATCAGTTCTGATATAAATGGTCCAAGAGGCCATATATATATATATATACATACATACATATATATATATATATATATATATATATATATATATATATATGTACATATACACATATATATTTATGTATGTATATACATATACATATTAAATTGATATTAAAACACTTTAAAACTTAGATCTCAGGAGTTCTTACCTGTCGGGATCCTTCGGGAAACGGTGGAAGGCCAGGTGCGGGGTGTTCCACTGATAGTTGTTACAGTTAATTGCACTACACTGTTTTCTTTTACTTTTTTCCATCCTCTCTCCTTGACATCTTGCATGTTGTCTGGGCGCAACAGTCCAAAATGGCGGCAGCGCTACCGCAGCGCCCCTAGTGGCTGTTGTCAAAAATTCAACGGAGCTTCGCCTCTTGGTATCCATACTCTTTGACGCAAACTAAAAATTATATATAGCCTATTACCGCAAGATGTTAGAGGAGCCGATCGGCTTAATCAGCATCGTGTCATCTCCTCTAGTAGTGGGTTGGGTGAAACGGACATTTACGGACATGTAGAAGTTACGCACTATAGCTCATGCTCATGCACGCTAGTCGCGTGCCGAAAATGTCAAAAAGCAAAGGAGAGGAGTGAGCAGAGGCTTTTTCTACGGCGGAGCAAACGCTCCTTATGGAAATGTATGAGGACTATAAGGACATAATTAAGAAAAAGGCAATACTGCAGCAATTAATAAAGCAAGGGAGGTGGCGTGGCGGAATATTGCCAACAGGCTTAATGCGCAAGTGACAAAGAAAATTCAGCATTTCAGCATAATATCATGTTCTATAAATACCACATCAAAGGGACAAAATATATGTAGATAAGAAGACCTATTAAATCTAACAATTCAAGTATGCCTAATGAAATTCACCAAATGTGTAAATTAATATAAGTGATAGACTATGTATCACATTTATCTACTGATTCCTATGTACATTTCAGATGACGCATTTAATCAAACTATTTTATGTCAATCATCGCATTTATCACATAATTGATTGTAGATTATGACATTTCCGAAATGATCAGTTTATAGGAAATAATCACAACATTTATCTATTGATTGTAGAAAATTCCATTTAGCAAATCCATCAATTCAGTGGAGATGAGGAAAACGATTAAGTGAATGCAGGTGATAGTGTATCAATTATCTATTTCATTTTGGAGTCAATTGTAAGCTCTATCCCTTATTATATCAAAATAAGTAAAATCCCCTTAAATATATGGAATGTGCTACAGGATGAGGAACAGACAGACCACAATGGTGTGTGTCCCATTTTAATGTGGTTGCATTGTGTCATGGTTAATTCATAAATATAAAAGATAACCTATGTTAATGTGAACAAATCAAGCCCTATGCATGATGTATGGTGATGCTAGAAATAATCAAAATTAATAGAAAATACACCCTTTTTACCTCTCTGCAAACAGTTGCCTTACTTAGCCTCTCAGCATCACCAACACTATACAGGAATGTACCGCTAGCAAAGAACCTCAGTGCAATACAGACTGACTACACAGTGGTCAGAGACCGGCTGCGGTGTGTGACCTTTATAATGTTTGTTTCCAGCAAACTGCATAGATACAATGCTCTGCCTGCTAAACCGGTACCTCTCCCACAGATAGGAGTCTGTCTGTATCAATGGGTTCGTCCTGTTCTGGAAGACCCTTGGGGCTGGTGGTGGTTGGAAGGCCCACTGAACAATGTGGGCCTCCTCATCAACAGGATCCTTGATGAAGGGGCATGCCATTATTTCCTAATTTACTCTCTCTGTGTCTCTCTGGGTGTGTCCCTCTCCTTCTCTGGCCGTTGTCAGTTGACCTTAATTGGCTGTGAATTTGCTAGCCAATTGGAAACAGAGTGGGGTGGGGATGGGAGGGCAATCACATATTCATGTAGAATCTTTTTTAAATGCCTCAGTTTCATTTTATTATAGTTTTGTTTTTATTAAATTGATTTTGGCTTTACTGTTGTAAGTGGGTTTTTTTTAAAATTATCTTATTTTTATTACATTTTAATTTGTTTTTTAATAGTTAATTTTTTTTTTAATTAATTATGTTATATATTTTATGATCTACATATTATTTTATTATTACATGACAGTTGTGAGTGTGTAAAAGCACTGGCAGAACTGTCTTTTAGGTGTCTGTTCTTGTCTATTGAACATTTTTTGATCATAGATGGAGCTAATCCTCACCTTAATCCTGCTACAGACCAGGATTGCCCGGCAGCATAAGTTACCATGGTTACAAGGCTGGGATTCAGGTTAACCACCCTGATGGAACGGAGTTGTGGCTCAGTTTGATGGAACGGAAACCAGAGTTTAGCTCGATGTATCAGGCTTAGCCAGAACCATGGTTTCCATGGTTACCGATGTGAGGCTAATCTTAGCCACTTTGATGGAACAGAACTCTGGCTCACATTAGCCAGACCTGGCCATTTAAGCCTGGATTTGCCTTTAGCCTGCTTGATGGAATACCCCCCAGGTGTTGTCACATAAATAACAGTCCCCAAGCAATAAACAGGACAGACAATAGGATTTTATTTATTTTTACACTACATTTTCACTGAAAGCTGACCGAATCCGACCCGAGTCCGAATACAATTTATACATTTTTGACCGAACCCGTCGGGACCCATCGGGCTCGGATCGGGTAGCCACACTCTAGTGTGTGTGTGTGTCCCCTATCAATAGGGGCCTATTTGAATTTCTGTCTTCGAGAGATATTATTTTGTAATATAATTGAATATTCTATCCATACATATAAACTTTAAATTTATTAAAATTATAAGGCATCAGGGCGTCGGTAGCGTAGTGGATAGTGCCGGCGCCCCATGTACAGAGGCATCGCCTCGCTGCAGTGGCCCATAAAAAAAATCTTTGAGTAAACTGTGAGTATCATTTAAGTAGGCTATCTCGTGGCCCGGGCCGAGTGTCCTCTTTTTTGGAAATCAAAATATGGTCACCCTACTGTACGGGTGTTATTTTAAGAATCCTCACATCCCACTGACCACCAGTTTCTGTGTTGCTAAATACTTCAATAATTACAAAAGTCCAGTGTTAATATACAGTAGACTCTGTATAGTTTATGATGAATGTATTTAGTCTCTGACAACAAAACTTCACCATCAGTCACACATGTTTTCTGTTCACAGAATAAACCTTCAAATCAGACAAATACAGTCTTAATCTCTAAAATTCAACAAAAATGAAAAGTTTATCTAAAACATCATCTTGTTGAGTCGACATCTAAACCAATCAGCTGTTAGATCAGGTGAGAGCCAGGCGTGCAGTCAGTGGAGAACAGCTGCAGCGCCTGGCTCTAAAAACTGCGGCCGCCTCGCTCTCGCGGTTTTATCGCCGTCCATTAGAGGTGAGGTTGTGTTCCAAGGAACTGGGATATAATAACATCACTTCATCCATGCTAAGGCATTTCCGTGCCTTGCATGAGAATAAGGAGGGAACTGGAGTTGCACCCTGTCCAGGGTAAGTCATTAAAATATTACAAATATACTGTCACAATTTTATTACGTTGATTTTTATTTATTGTGCAAATGAAAGACAAGTAACAGAAACTGTATTTACATATATTCTCTTTCATCCAGCTACCAGAAAGCAATAGCTGGATGAGGCCTTAGACTCCATGACAGCGAAGGACACACAGCCCTTCAGTATTGTGGCGCACGTGGGATTTAGGGCATTTGTGTCCAAACTGGATCCTACCTATGTTCTCCCCACAAGGCAGGTGTGTATGGGTGCATGCATAAAGCAGACGAGTACTTTCATTGTGCATCTGACAATTGAGCACTGTTTTTTTGTCTTCCTTTAGGCTGTAAAGGCCATGGTGGAGGCCAAATATGACGTAGCTAAGGAGAAGGCTAAGGCTTAAGTGCAGAAGGTGGCTGCAGTTAGCCTTACTTCTGACAAGTAGACATCCATTAACATGGATAACTACCTGGCTGTTACCTGCCATTTTGTTGATGATAACGCCAGGCTAAATTCAGTACTGTTAGAAGTACTGAAACTCCCCCATTCTCACACTGCTGAAAATTTAGCCCGTGTGAAAGCCTCTCTAATGGAGGAATGGGGAATAACTAATCCGGTGACATGCCTGGTTACTGATGGTGCTGCCAACATGCGTGCCTGTGGCAGAGAACAGAGGCATCGCCACAGTATCTGCATAGCGCACACACTTAATCTGATGGTGAAGAAGGCTCTTGATCAAATCCCTGTGCTGTGTGACATGCGGGCCAAGGCAAGGAAGCTGGTTGGATAGTTTAGCAGCAGCACCACTGCTGAGGTACGTTCTTTGACTTCATTCCATTTTTTGATGATGCTAATATTTTGTTTGTGTTATTGCTGCAGTGATTGAATTAACTGCTCATCTGTATTTTTTTTAAAGGAGAAGCTTGCACAGGTTCAAGAACATTTGGGGAGGCTAAAACTGAAGCTAATTTAAGAAGTGGAGACACGCTGGAACAGCACCTATCAAATGCTTCATCTTCTGATGGAGCTCAGAGAGCCAGTGGGGGCGACTTTGGCTGGTCTACAAACTGACATCCCCTTACTGACCGTGGACAAGTTCAGCATTGTTGGTGGGTGCCTGTCTTTGCTGTCTCCCTTTCATGATGCCACTGCGGAGCTCTCAGCAGAGGAGAATGTTTCTGGCTCCAAGGTTGTGCCACTGCTGAAGATGCTGGAGCAGGCGCTTCAAGAAGATGGCACAAATACCGCCATTGCAGTGGTGAGGGACACGGGAGACCACCTGATCAGGCAGCTGAGGGAGAGCCTCCACACCCTCCAGTCCATGAGCATAATGATACAAGCCACATTACTGGATCCAAGGTTTAAAGTTATTGGATGTTTCAGTCCAACAAAAGCCACTGAAGCAATAAAAAGGCTAACATCAGAGAGTGCTGCCATAATTAGGTCGGCTCAAACCCCAGAATCAGATCAGGCACACTACAGAGTGACCCAAATCACCTGCACTGCTTCTGACCACATCCAGGTCACATGGGTTTTGTGACTCATAAAATCCAAAGTAAACATGCATTTCCTCCCAGGGCTGTTGCTTTGGTCTGAACAAGGTGGAGGAGCATGGGAAAAGAGAGTCCAGGTTGCATTGACAACACCACCCTCTCTCCCTCCCCACTCATCTGCAACCTTGGTATCATCTTCGACAATAACCTTTCCTTTGAACATCACATCAGTCGCCTCGCCCAAACTGCCTTCTTTCACCTCAGAAATATTGCCTGACTCCGTCCATTACTCTCCTTCTCTGCCGCTGAAGCTCTCATCCATGCTTTCATCACCTCAAGACTCGACTACTGCAACCGCATCCTCTACGGCTCATCATCCAAAGTCCTCAACAAACTCCAGTACACCCAGAACTCTGGTGCCTCACCCACACCCACAAACATATAACCCCTGTCCTGCAATACCTACACTGGCTCCCTGTCCCGTACAGAATCAACTTTAAGATCCTCCTCCTCACCCACAAAGCCCTCCACAGTCAGGCCCCCTCCTACCTCACGGATATGCTCCACCACCACACTCCCTCCCGCAACCTTCGATCATCCGACAAAACCCTCCTCTCGCCTCCACACAGGACCAAGCACCGAACCTGGGGCAACAGAGCCTTCTCCATAGCCGCCCCCTCCCTCTGGAACACCCTCCCTAAACACATCCGTGACTGTCCAAATCCATCCACCTTCAAGTCACTCCTCAAAACCCACCTTTTCAAATCTGCTTTTAACCTTTAACATGAGTTTTCCATTCTGTTTTTCATGTACCCTCCTTTTCTTTGTTTTGCACTATGCTTTTGCACCTTGTTGTTGTATATCGTCCTTGTCTTCTGTTTATCTCTTTGCACTTAAATGTACTTCTTTCCTTTTGGTTTTAATGTAAAGTGTCTTTGAGAGCTGTAAAAGCGCTATATAAATAAAATGTATTATTATTATTATTAACTCTGTAATATATTAGAGATCAACTGCGCACCAACACCATTCATTTGAAAGAAACAATAAATCACATGGAAATGGGTTTAAAGAATTTATTTCACTATACACTGTATTACAAACCTGTACATATGAGGTAGCATATAACCAAAAGGCTGGTACCAAAGTTTTCACTAAATGGATTCGTTTTATGTGGACTTGGTAAATGAGGTGACAGGTGTTGTGAACAGGGTTCCCCAGACTGTCGTCATGTCGGAGGAGACAACACTTAGATGTGCAAATAATCTGCAATTTATCAATTTGTGCATCAGATATGACACATTTATGTTCGACAACAAATTGTGCGTAACTGTAACTTGTGAACTTCCCCTTATGTTTCAGGTTATTATTTTATGTTTCATGTTCCATTTGGTTCAAGTTTAATCGCAGTAAGGCATGGTGGAGGAAAAAGTACAGAGAGGGTCTGTGAGTTGGACTGGTCTGACTGCAGTTTGTCAGATGATGCTGCATATACTTCAGGACTCTGGACACTGGATAAGGACACGGGGTTGTTGCTAATTTGATGTCCCTCAGAAGTGTGGCTAGCGTCACAGGCCTCAGGTGTCACAGTGTGCTGACCAGCTGCCCAGCTCTGAAGAGACGAAGGATCTGGTTTACAATCTGTTTTGTCATCACCTGTAAGAACATACAAAAAGACCAAATTATACATTACATGCAATTTTACTTTTAGGACCCAACATGGTATAATTTAAGAAATGGATGAAGATAATTACTGTAACAACACAGAATTTTTACAATAAGAACTAGCAGACTTTACAGTACTGAGATGTTTGAAAACCTCTTCAGTAATTTGGTGTGACATACTCAACTCTCCAACATCATGCTCTTCTTTCAAGCGAACATGTAAAGTGTGTTTCTGCCATGGCTCCAGCTCCTCTTCTTCACACTCCAGTTTAAGTTCAGATGTTTTGTGACTGTAACAGAAAACAACAGAATGACCCTGCAATCCATTGTTCTTGTAACTTGGAAAAAAAACCTCCAACATGGATAAGTGCAATGGGACAGGTAGGCTATTTAAGTTGGAGTACCAAATGAATAACTCAGGCAAGACCCAGCAAGTTGGAGTTTGAATTTTTTTATCATCAGTTTGTACTTTATTTAGTGTTTTATGTCATGTTTTGTGTAGTGTTTGAGTGGTGGAACATTCTGGAACAAAGTTATAGCTAGGGATGGGAATCGAGAACCAGTTCCTGTTAAGAACCGCTTCCAACTGGTTCAATTAATCGACATCATTAGCCTTTATGCTTAACGATTCCCTTATCGATTCTTTTCATGACGCCAAATCTTTACATCAATGATGAACCTCACGCTCGTCAGTCAGCAGCACGTTCAACAACAAAGAAAACGTAATGGCGGAGAGACAGAAGCAGTCGAAAGCGAGGCTTCACTATACCAAAAAAGACTAACAGCGCGACGTGCAAATTATGCAGCACCCTGATTACATGTAAGGGCGGAAACACCACCAACTAGGCCTGAATGATATATCTTTTAAGCATCGCCATGCACACGTGTGCAATATTTAGGGCTTGTGACATGTGGCGTGCCCTAATTAAATTAAGCATGCACGTATAAATTGCCAAGTGATGTGCGTAAAATTTGCTTCTGTTTTAATGACTGGCCAACAAAGATGTCTAATTTAGTGGAAAAAAGAATAAACGGCCTATTCAAGTGCTGGAATTTTTTATTTATGTGACAACGTCTGAACGCAACGCAGGCTCCGCTCCATAGACTGTGTGTACAGTGCCGTGCTGCGGGTTCAGGCCTGGCTCGGTTATAAATGTGTCGGAGGAAGGAAAATGAGGCCCGAGCCGCGCTCTGGTGTGCTCACCTGTGTCTGTGTGCGCACGTGTCTGTGTGTGCGCGCATCAGGGCTGAACTCCACCGTGCACGATACAGAGAGCGGAGGAGGATTGAGAACCGGTCTCCATGTAGAGACAGAAATGACATGCCGTTGTGTAAATAATATAAGTCATCACATTACAAGGTGAAATGTTTCACCGTATAACACGATAAATAGTATAAATAGAGATAGAGATAAATAGTTATGTTATTATAGGAAGTGTCTGTCGCGCAAAATAATATAACTTTAGTTTATGAAGAGATAAGACGGGGCTCTCTCCTCTCCTCTTATATGCTTTACTCACAAGAGCGTGAATTGACCTGGATATGAAGCCTCTGTAGCGCCAAATAATATAACGGTAGTTTCTAAAGAGCTAAGACGAAAAAGAAAAAAAGAAAAAATTGTTGCATATAGGGGAAACACTGAAAGAGATGGTGGTACATTTCAAGAGGGCTGAATTGGTATCACTCCTGCCTGAACCCGCAGGGGGAAAAGTTTGTTCTATTCAATATATTCAGAGTACATACAATTCACTTGACTCTTAAAAACAAGGCTTCATCAAAGACAAACAGGTACCTCTGACACATTACTGGTACATAGACGTCTCCATCACAGCTGTTATCAGCTCCTGGAGCACTCAGCTCAGTTGTTTCTATGGCGTTTTCCGTATCTCTCTCCAAGTCAGTTCTGTTAAATAAAAAAAATATATAAATTTGAATCATATGAGCTGTTGAGGCAGAAATAAAAGCCCTTTTTAAATAGGAATTGTCCAAATTTGCAGGAAAGCCCAAGCAGTCATCTTTCAGCATTGGCAGTATATAAACAAAATTGCCTCTGTCTTTTTTTTTTTTTTTTAAGATTATTTTTTGGGGCTTTTTGCCTTTAATGGACAGGACAGATTGAAATGGGGTGAGAGAGAGACTGGGGGTTGACATGCAGCAAAGGGTTGCAAGCCGGAATCGAACCTGCGACCGCTGCAGCGAGACATCCTTTGTACATGTGGTGCCGGCACTATCCACTACTGTACCGACCCGCCTTGGTCTTTTTAAACTAAAAGGGTTCCGCCAATGTGACTACCCTTCGAGGCGGAAAATTGGGCACCTCGCATCAACTCGCCAATCTGGCTGTGTCTAAACGCTCACAGCTTGCCGGCAAAACAGCCCAACATTCGCTGAAAATCTGGTAGTGTAAAAGGGGCTTATGATACGATATATGCCAACATGCATATCTCCGTTTCCGTTCACACAAAACAAATGGACACAAAAACTTCATGCTATTGGCTGTGATTGTTCAAGTATCATGCTAGTACGCTAGAATGTTATTTTAATGAGCAAAGATGCACAAGTTGACAGTTAACTTATTTTATATTCTGTTTCTCTTGGTTAATGGTGCTGTGGCCGTAAGTAGATGCTTCTGAGGCTGAAGGTGCAGCACATTTGTGATTTTGTTGTTTCAATAAGAATGGCTAAAGCTCCTGTCCATTTGCACTCTTTGGATTAAGAGTCCCACTGGACTACCGAAATCGGTTCAAAAGATGGTTTTAGCATCAAACAGTAAAAAATATTCTTGTTCAGAATCATTTTCAATTTTTCTACGTAGGCTTGTGGGTTATTTTTAGCACAGTGGTACATTTCAAGAGGGCTGAACTGGTATCACCCCTGCCTGAACCCGTAGGCTTAGCTTTACTAAACAAATTGCTCTGGACAGTGCAACCTAAAGTTAATCCATGTGTCTCTGTAAGGTTTTCAGTGTACTGCTGCTCCAATTTTCCACTCTACTAATAATTCCACTATGAGATTTGAGCAAAACTAAGTGAAAGATGGGATGAAATACAGGAAACATAAGTAGATTCTGCATGTCAGAACTGTGGGCCACATATAAGTCTTTATAACTCTAATATAAAGGTGTCATCTAAAGGGAAAAAAAGTTTGTTCAATTCATTATATTCAGAGTACACACAATTCACTTCAAGATCTTTACTCTTAAAAATGAGGCTTGATCAAAGACAAACAGGTACCTCTGAGGCATTTCTGGTACGTAGACATCTCCATCACAGCTTTTATCAGCTCCTGGAGCACTCAGCTCAGTTGTTTCTGACGCGGTTTCCGTATCACTATCCAAGTCAGATCTGTTCAATAAAAAAAATAAAAAAAATAAATATATATAAATTTGAATCATATGAGTCACAAGCAGAAATTAAGATACGGCGTATATCCTGTATAATAAAGAATAAAATTACAGTCTGTTCTTCACACTGTTGCTTTCCTCCTCCTCCTCCTCAATGGTGACCTGCATCTCCACAAAACTGAAAATAACAAATTACAAAGAGGACATTGAATAAGATAAGAGGGTGAAAATGTATCTCAGGGAAGTCGGTATAGTACTGACAGACATATAAAGCTACTGAAATGTAAATTCATGTTTATCATCATCTTGCTGGTGCTGTTTACCTCTGCAGACACATTCAGAAGTTGTGAATATTAACTATCTTACACCTATGAGGTTAACACAACATGAAAACCTGTAAAATCTAATGTGATCCAATGTAGAAGCCAGAGTCATGCAGAACTATCCCACACAAAGGTGTTTTGTTTGTGTGTGGAAAAAAAAGGGAAAGGTTGTGACTGCTCACCTTGCAGCTGCTACACATCCAGGTCTTGATGGTGCTGCTGGCTTTTGTCTACATGTTCCAGTAGAGGGCAACAATATGGCGCATAACTTGTCATAACTGTAAAAGAAACCCTGCCATTAGTCACAAAACCTCACCTGGAAATGTTAAACATGCAAACTTACCCCTGCTTTACAAACGTCTGAGGTACAGGTCAACTTCAAGTTTACCTGGTAGATTCTGTCTGAATGTGACAGTGGAGAAAGCAGGTTTATTAAACCAAGACTATGAGTAGATGTCATTTTTTGTGGACAACTATCACTATTTTGGTGAACCAACCCTCCAACTATGACTTCAAACTGAGAAATAGTTTAAGGGGCAAAAAGCGAAATCGTTTCACCGCTAGGTTTGCTGTTGTGCACTGCCTGTAGACCAAAACAAAGTGTGTCATGAGCCACACCTCCCTCTACCTCTGCTCTCCAACCCCACTCGCCTCGTCTAAACTTAACGTTAGTTTAGCAGTTAGCGATGTCTTTCACTCACTCTCGGTCTCTGTTGTGTTTAGCTATTCCCCGGCCTACTTCAATGATGATGATACCTGTAATAAATGTAATATATTTGCTGAGATGGAGGCAAGGCTCAGTGACTAGAAGAGCTGGTAGAAGCGCTCCATAGCTAACGTTACTCCAGTAGCCGGTGGCAGCCGACTCGCCCCGGATCCCGGCTAGTGCTAACACCGGGAGCTAACGCTAACGTTTCTCTTCTCCGTGAGTGAGAGCGATGTTTTAGCCGGGCTACATTTTACAATGCTAATTGCAAATGTTAGCTGGGCTGCCGAGCTAACGATACTCACCTAACGTTACACAACCATAACGCCTGACCCATTGCTGGGACCGAGCCGCTAATAACTCAATTGTAACATTAAATTTAACTTTACTTTACATTTGACTTTATGTTGTTACTTAGCCTACCTGTCCAGGAGAAGAGAAGCTAGGTCCGAGTCAAATTCTAGCCCCTTTCGCTCTCGCAGTGCTCTCCACCTTGGAAATACACGGCCAATGTTAATCCGGGTTCTGTCCCTTTCTTTATCCGACAACTTCTTCGCCAACGACCGTTGTTTCCTTTGAGGTAATGTCGGATCCTCACGTGAACGTTTCGTTCCCCTCTCCGCCATTTCGCTTCGAAAATACGCGTCGCCATTGCTTCTTCTTCTTCTGATTTGATTCTTCTTCTTCTTCTAATGGAATTCCGGCAGGCTGTACACTAAATTGTGTAATGCTGCCCTCCACAGGTCAGATTGATCTATTCAGTTTAGATTTTCTGATACAGTCCAGCTGACCGGAGAAAAAGAATTATTGCTTTCCCAATTAGATGGAAGTCCGCATCAGAAGAGAATATAGATTTGAAAGAAAAGGAAGAAAACCCCAACTTAGATAACTCCCTAAACATGTGCTGTCTTTCATCCCAATATTTACTGCACTCAAACATTACATGCTGCGGTGTCTCCAACTTCCCACACTGGCAGAAACCATTTAGGTTCTTGCCTATTGTTTTGAGGTTGCTGGCCAGACCACAATGCCCCAGTTTTAAACGAGTTAAGACCACATCATCCTTTCTTCCAGTTTTAATCTGTAGCCTCCTTCTTTTAACAGATGGCTGCAGGGAAAAGTAATGTCTGCCACGTTGGTCTTCTCTCCATTCTTTTTGCCATTGTTCCTCTAATTTTTCTTTGCCAATTTGAAAGCACTCAGGCTTCCCAAGAAACACATTCAGATCAACAGTATCTTTTTCAAGGGATTTTTTTGCCAGTTGGTCGGCTCTTTCATTTCCTTCTATACCTGAGTGGCCTGGTACCCACATAAATTCCACATTACATCCAGTTTTACCAAGTCTATAGTGACAGCACAAGATCTCCTGTAGCAGGTCAGGTCGAGCCCTTGATGCACCATTCTTCACGGCCAACAAGGCAGCTTTAGAATCTGAACAAACTATGCTTTTTAGGGGTCTAACAACCTCCACCCACCACATGGCCCACAAGATCCCTAGGGGCTCAGCAGAAAAGATAGACTCTGATTTGATTGGCGGCTGGCAACCAATTTAAAGGTGCAATACCGCCACCTACCGGACTGGAGTGTGGATCAGTAGATTAGTAAAACAAAACAAAATAAATAAACAAAAACAAATCAAAACAAACCTAAATCCTATCCATTAACCCTGTTTCCTTCAGGTACCTAATCAAATGGTTGTGTTATCTTTCCTGTTTCACCCAGAAGGTTCTCTACAGTGAAACTTAGCTTTGCTTTCTGCCATGCTGTTTTCAGTTTGCTCCTCTCTTCTTTGTAGGCCCTGCAATCAACCAGTACATGTTGGACAGACTCTGTACTATGGCAGTGTGTACATGTGCCAGTTGCATGTTTTCCTATTTTGTGAAGTGTGCTGTTTAATCCAGTGTGTCCTCTCCTGAGATCGATGATGACTGCCTCTTCTTTTCGGTTCCTGCCCAACCTTCTTCCTACCCCAACCAGTTTTTGAATATTATAAAGGCGTCTTCCAGTGTCATTTATGTCCCAGTATTCTTTCCATGTTTTTGTACTTGTTTCTTAATGATTGCTTTTCCCTCCTCCTTTGATTGGTTGATTATGTAGAATGAGCAGAATACCGCCATCTAGTGTCTAGATTGTAGTCGCAACTACAAAAAATAATTCCAGCAGTCGGGTTGCCAGGTTCGATGCCAAGTGTGTGAAGCCATCAGCCTGCACCATGTCAAGTGATGAATCATACAGGGTAACGACTAATTTCGACTAATCAATTCATTTTACAACAGTATTTAACATTAACCTAGCTATAGGTCTATATATATATATGTATGATGTTATGTGTGGTATTTATTCAGTTTTGGGAAATCACAATGTCTAGAAGGCATCAGTGGCTGCATGAAGCGGGCTCAAGCCCCCGTTCCGCTGCGGGACACGTTGGGTTGGCGACTACTTCATTAAACTCAATCATGTTGTAATTAAGAAATCCGCTGGAATTTTTTTTCACGGTCTGTTTAGAGTTACTGAGTTACCTATTACAAACACCGCTAACAGCTACCGTTTAGCCCAGCTAATCTATGATAACCAAGGAAAGGACGACATCAGACCTAATAGATAACCATAATTACAAAAATGTGCACACAGAAATAATAATGTTTGTTCAGTCATTGTGTTTATAGACTTTACAAACATCAGATTAGTGTAAACGGTTAAATGTCAGTGGGGGGATCCGGGGGTTTCTCAATGAGATTAACCTGTGCCGGCTTGTTAGGTGCTTGCTCATATTTGAGGTGGGATGTTTCGCTGTATGTAAACGTTTTCTTACCACGCAGAGTGCACTGCAGACGCTAATGTTTGTGTCACTTTTTACCGAGTCAAAATCAAAGTAATGTCGGTACTTCCAAGCATTAAACGCTGCATGGTCCAGGGGCCTGTATCACGAAGCAGGATTAATGAAAAAAAATGATCATTTGCGGACACTTAATAGCACCATTAATTAGTGCCAACATTTTGTTTTGTTGGAGGAAATGATCCCTGTTAAAGATAATGGGCCTAATTGACAGCTTTGCTGCTGGAAATGTGGAAAGTAGCCTATCATGTCTACACTTCATGGTGTTTGAGGGATTTTCCTTTTTGTTTTTTAAAGAGGGAGACTAGGTATATTTTTGTGCAGCTGTTAATTTCTAACACAAGTCAATATCAGGATGATTTTATTCAGACTATCAATTTGGTGTTGATATGATTTAATTGTGGCGTCAGCTTTAAGCTTTATTGTAGCATATATAACGTTATGACAAAGAAGACCAATTTATCAGACGCAGTGATGTTAGACGATGATTGTAATACACGCAATTCATCTGTGCAGCATTGATTTCATGGGATTCAAGGGTGTGATCAGTGTCAGATGTACAGGTACAGGTACTGTAGCTACTTGAACCAGTGATGAGTAATTTAACCTACACATCATTTTATTTGCTACCTTGTTTTGTCTTGATTTTTCCCTCTCTCCTCCTCTATTTCTTCTTTCCTTACCCATTTTTTCTCTCTCATCTCTATTATGTGATTTCATTGATGTTTTGACAGGGGAATTTCTTTGATAAACTTTTAGTGGCTTCTAACCTCTCCGGCACTTTTCTTTTTTTAATCTTGTAAATTTTATACTGTCTGTTTTTAACATTATGTGCAAATAAACTAATCTAAACTAAAACTAAACATTATGCATCCCGTTATGTGTTGCCACGCATGTTTCCTCCTCCTGCAGCTGTCACGGTGTTGGCCTTTTCTCTAATGTTGCTTTTCTCCTCCTCATATTTTAGTAGAATTAATCTCTGATCCTCACATGAGAAATACTTTTTTTCCTCACATAAGGCACTCTGTGAGGGCGCTCAGTGACGCTGCGCTTCTCTCATGATTGTGATTGGTCCGCTGCGTGCGCGTTCACGGCTCTTGATAAAGCAACCCTGGGTTGAGTTACCGAGTTGATATCCAGCGTCGTGATACCGATTATCCTGATTGCCACTGTTAGGGTTAGTCAACCCAGGATAGGTCTGGGTAACCCAGGAAAGGTTGATCTCGCTTAGTGATACAGGGCCCTGCTCTCTCCTGCACTCCATGTTATCTGGTGTTGATCTACACGTCTGTTGTTTACCACTGACGTCGCACCGCTCATACCTGATTGTCATGAGACAGTCTCACATAGTCACGACTTATAAAGCAGTATCGCAGCCTGCTTGCGGTAAATCTATCTTGAAAAAGTAAATTGACCATCAGTGCCGACAGGTAACATTAGCTAAGTTAGAAAGTGAGTTAGCTTACCGATCGAGGAGAAAAGTAGCCATTTCCGCGTGCGTTCTTATGCCGTGGGAATCCTTTATTTGAGTCCATCGAGCAAATGCTTTGCCAATATTAACTCTCGTCTTTGCCCTTCTCCGGTCACTCTGTTGCTGGGATGGATAACGCACCATTCTCTGGGGCTCTAAAGCAGCTGCTGGACATGCTGACTCCATCATGCCGAGCATAGAGACCTTACTTGGCAACCGGCAATGCCCGGCCGCTATTGGCTGGTACGATGTAAACATGACGTCATTGTCGAACCCGTCAAAATTTATAAAATTATTTAATTCAGACAAAATATAATTTTTCAAGGAAATGCTATACTTTTATTCTGCACCCCTCTAAACGCACTGTGGATGTATTTTTTTTTTTTTTTTAAAAATGATAGCTTTTAATAATTATTCTACATAATCAACCTTTAATGACATATTCATGCTTATTGTTTGAAATTTGATTGCTTGCTTGGCCAGTATGTCAACATCCTTATTTCCCTCAACGCCTACATGGGCAGGAACCCAAATAAAGCATACAGTCACACCCTTATTGCACAGTTTGTATATTATATGATGTATTCTGAAGATGACATCTTGTCTGCAAGATTTCAAAGATTTGATGCTTGTGAGTGCCCTATGTTTCCCGGGTTCTATGTTTCCCGGGTTCTGTGTTCCCCGCTTACCACCCAAAAAGCTTCTATGTTTCCCGCTCACTAAAAAAAAGGTTCTATGTTCCCTGCTTATCCAAAAAAGGCAGGAAACATAGCAGTTGCATTAATATGTTGTTTTAATATCTCTAAACACACACAACGGAACATAATGGAGAGAAATTACAATGAGAAACTTAGCCTTTGGGTGATCTATGGTGGGCAATCTGGGCAATTATATCCTAGCAGGGAACATAGAACCCGGGAAACATAGAAACTTTTTTGCAGGGTTAAGTGGGGAACATAGAACCTGGGAAACATAGAACCCAGGAAACATAGATACGCTCCCCTGCCCAACTGTCAGATGCAATCAATGCCTCTCCTTGCTGTTACTCTCTAGCCACTCCAGGGCTATCAGAATACCAATAAGTTCCACTGTATTTACTGACAAATGATCTGAAGTTCTTTCCTTGATTGTTATCTTGAATTGCAGTATATAAACATCCGCTCCTGTTCTACCTGTCCCTGGATCTTTGGAACCGTCAGTGAAGATCTTCAGTTTATCTTTATAATACTGCTCAATATACTTTTCTGTAGTGGTACCAACAAACCTCTGTTTAGATTTTTTCATGCGATGTTTGATATTAAAATCTACTGATGGCATCACAAACAACCAGGAAGGAATAACTGAAGCTGGCAGTTGAACTGAATTTATGTCGTTTAGACACATAATTTCTGCTTTTGCATTCCCAATCCACCCAAAACTCATGAAGCTGGATTGATTATGCTCCCAACAGTACTGTAGGATAGCCTTGGTGGGATGCAAACTACTGTGTCCCTGCAGATACACCCAATATGCCAACAATAGTTTGAACCTTCTTATTCTCAATGGCTGTTCTCCCACCTCCACCTGCATGGATGCAACTGGGGATGTTCTAAAAGCTCTAACGCATGTTACTTGTGCCTGCTCTACATCCAGCTTTTTAAGATGGCACTCTGCTGCTGACATATAAGCAATACAACCATAGTCTATATTAGACCTCATAAGGGCCTGATATATACTTAACAATGTTGCTCTGGTTGCTCCCCAATCGCGTCCTGCCAGACATCTCAAAAGATTGTTGATTTTTTGGCACTTGTTTTTCACTTTGTCGATGTGTTGTTTCCATGTTAGTTTTTCATCAAACATTACTCCTAAGAATCTAATGACATCAACTTGCTCAAGTATTTGGTCGTATAATTTCAGTGATATATTTTTCCAGCGTCTGCAAAAACGTATAACCAGTGCTTAATTTGTAAAATTAGAAGTAGGGGAACACTTTGGGCCTCTGAGAGAGCAGTGTTCCCCCACTCCCAAAAGTGGGGCAACATTTTTAAGCGGCACCCGAGCCGCCTCACTGCGCAACTCCGAATGGAATGGTTGTGGCATCTAGTGTTGTCACGGTACCAAAATTGCGACCCACGGTACGATACCAGTGAAAGTATCATGGTTCTGAGCAGAGCATGTGAGCGGAGCGGAGCGGGTGAAAATTTCCGCTCCTCGCTTGCAGACCTGTCACTTTGCGCCGCTCATCCTCTCTGCTTGGTTCTGCGCATTCTTTGCTCTGCTCCACTCCACTCGATCATAAATTTTATCCTGCTCCACTCGCTCACCTCTCCGCTCAAAAGAACTGTCGTACTACCCTAACCTGTAATCTTCTATTCACAAATCAAACATGAGCTTGGTAGGTTCTCTGGGGAAGCCCTCTCCCCCCTCCCCGCAGTTAGGGACCGTTCTTCACGGTACTGCTGTCGGCAGGGTGGAAATAAGTCAAAGTGTGGAGGAGAGGGAGCGGGTTAAGCGGCCGACCTCTGGGGAAGCCCTCTCGCCTCTCCCCGCAGTTAGGGACCGTTCTCCAAGGTACCGCTGCTTCTCTTCTCAGTTTCTTTTCTGAAGTACACAGTAAACTCCATAGTTTTGAAAGAAAATAGTGTGGGTGTGCGCAGGTGCAAAGATGCATTATGGGTGGGACATGAGCGACCGGAGCGAAATTGGAGCAAGAGATAAGGCTCCGTTCCACCTTTAAAAAAAAAAATAGCTGCTCCTCGCTCAACACAAAATCCTTCTGCTCCCTGCTCCAGCTCCGCTCCGCTCACACGCTCTGGTTCTGAGTAGTATCACGATACCGCAGCAAAAATGAGGCACATGTGCCTTTTGTCATTTATAAAAAGATAAATCACTTTCCTATAATAGATCAATGTAATTTCAATGGAATAAATTACTTATTGACTTATTCATACTTAAAAACAGCATCAATAAGTGATTAACATAGGGGGGATCAAAATAAAATAAATAAAGGAAATAAAAATCAACCAGCCACTCTCCTCCCCTGACAGTAAAGAACAGTCCCTTCATAAGTAAAGAACAGTCCCTAAAGTGCGGTGAGGTTTGTGGACCGTTACCTGCCACAAAGAGAGAAATATGAACAGCTCGTTTCTCCTCTGACACGTCACATACCTGTGTGCCGCCATGACTCGGTTGTCCAGGTACTACTGGGCAGTCATGACACCAAAGAAAGAGGAAATTAGGCTACTGGACCTGGAGTCGGACTTCTGACGGTAAGCCGTTATCTTGCGCCGTAGGCTATTTGACCGCCATATTCCTGTCTGTGACCCCCGTTCAACCCACAACTGGCAGGATTCGCCTTTCGTTTCTGCTGCTGGTTGAAATCTGGACTCGCACAGCGTGCTGAATGATTTATTTTGCTTGCACAAAACTATTGTTAGTCGCAAATGCGAGTAAAATGCTCGCACGTAGAGCTCTGTGGAAAACAAATCACTGCCGACAAGTAAAAAGAAATAAATAATAACTTTCACTGCTCAAAGATACTCACATGTCTGGAAAACAAACCACTACAGCAGCATATTGAATGCCAGTGCATATAACTTGAGTTTTTGCCACTGATAGTTTAAAACCCCATTCATTGGACCACTGCTCCACCCTTTCAATTGCACCCTGGAGTTTCTCCTGTATATATTTCAAATTTCGGCCCTTCATCCATAAATCATTATATGCCGATGATGGGGCACATCATCGGCATATAATGATTTCCCTATTCCTTTCTGAACTTTATCAAAGACATCATTAATCATTAAAATAAACACAAGAAGTTTGTGCTCTAGAAAAGGATCAGCACTCAGTGAATAACCTCCTAAGCCCTATGATAAACTAGTATGGCAAGGCTTAACTATACAGACCAGTGAGCAGTGATAACTACCATGTCTTTGGGGTCATCGGGTGGGAACCTCCTTTCACCAGTGTCTCGTATAGTTGGTCCCATGACACCTCCAGGAAGCTAGACAGTGATCTCTAGTGTCCCAGAGACACTCCCCTAATGTCAGGTCTCACTGCTTCCCACACCAACCCAATAACCTCCTTTACCTTACTTACACATGGCTTTCTCAGCCCAAACAGCACTGCCACCTTCAACCAAACCCAGGCTCCGTACATGCGAGCTCCAGGTAGAAACAGGGCTGATACTACCTTTCTTAGCACATTCACCATACTCTATTTCACCCGCTACATAGCATAACTACAATATAAGCTAAAGTAGATAAATAAACTTACAGGATCAGCAAACACACTGACCTTGCAGCATGGTCTCAAACACAAGGGATTCAAATAGGTCACTCCCACACTTAAATAACCTTCCTCTTCCTGGATTTCCTCAAGGCTATTCAAGAGAAGGCTGAGACACGGGGTCAAACATGGGGGGATTGCACATGCGCAGTAAAATCTGGTCTGCACTTCCTCAAAGGCTCAGTAGATGGCGTGAGACCGCGGAATAAAGGGGATGTGCATGCATGTCATTTTCACAGCTTATTACTGGACTGTCACTGGTGGCCTGCGTTGTGGGTGAGAATGACAGAGATGCAATTCGGACAACTTCAGGCAGCCGCCATCCAAAAGTCCAAGCAGACCGCACCAAGCGCACTCCTTGATCGCCTGAGTGGATCCTGCGCTTTTTATCTAGCGCCCCTGCTGTCACCCTCCATCGCAGCTCAAGTTACACTGCGCATGTGCAATCCCCCCATGTTTGACCCCGTGTCTCAGCCTTCTCTTGAATAGCCTTGGATTTCCTCCTGAGAGGAAGTGGATCTCTCCACCTGATCTCAAGGAGTTATGTACCCTGCTTAGTAGTTCCCCCTGCTGGCCCCCAATTGACATTATTTCGTCTCTTATAGATAAACTGGCTGGCTCTGGCTGCTTCATCTGACATTTCCTTCACTGTCTTCCTAAAACTCTGTCCCCGCACTCCGAGTTCCCCCAGGAGCGAGACAGCTGATCTTGCTATAAATCCCCTACACCCCACTTCCACTGGACAAATCCTAGTCTTCCATCCTCGCTGCTCAGCTTCTGCTCCTAAGTCTACATATCTAAGCTTTTTTCTTTCATGGGCTGCTTCCACTGAGTCTTCCCAAGGAACTGTCAGCTCAATGAAATAAACTATCTGTTGACTCACTGACCACAACACTACGTCAGGCCTCTGCCTGGTACAGACTATTTCCTGGGGAACAACAAGCTTTCCCCCTAAATCTACTTGCATTTCCCAATCACAAGCACCTTCTAGGTGGCCACACCCTTGCCTCCTTACTAACTTATCATTTCTGTATTTCTCCCCCTCACGGACAAACTGAAGTGCTAAACTCCTATCCTTAACACCTTCTGAATTCACCTGTCTTCGTTTCCCTTCGATGCCTGCAGCTAAACATTTCAACACCTGGTTATGTCGCCATGTATATCGGCCTTGTGACAAGCTATCTTTACAGCCTGACAAAATATACTTTGAGGTTGCGGTACCTGAACACAATGGGCATGATGGGTCCTCATTTACCCACAGTTTTACGTTCTGGGGGGTTGGTAACACATCGTATGTGGCCCCTACCAGGAATCTAATACGATTCTCCTCCAAACTCCACAGGTCCCTCCAACTAAGCTTCCTCTTCTCTACACTTTCCCAATTCAACCACTGTCCCTGTTTAGCCTGGGCCACTATCTTTTATCTTTGGGACCTGCTGTATTCCATACTGGTTTGCCTGAGCCAAGCCCCAGGCCTCCCCAGGCAAACTGAACATTACCTACAATCTACAATCTCTGCATGATTTGGAACCACACTCCTACCTACCACGTCCTTACTCCCAGATAACAAGAGCTCTGTCCTGACCTTGGTACATTTAAATTCCTCTGTTAAACTAGATACTGGCAGCTGAAGTATCCCTTTTCCATACAATGCAACACTACTTTGGCACCTAGGACCGCCCAACCACTTCCTAATATAGGAGCTAACTGACCTTTCAATTCCCAACACCATTCATTTGAATTAAGCAATAAATCACTTGGAAATGAGTTTTAATTAAAGAATTTATTTCGCTATACACTGTATTACAAACCTGTACATATGAGGTAGCATTTAACCAAAAGGCTGGTACCAAAGTTTTCAATAAATGGATTCGTTTTATGTGGACTTGGTAATTGAGGTAACAGGTGTTGTGAACAGGGTTCCCCAGACTGTCATCATGTCAGAGGAGACAACACTTAGATGTGCAAATAATCTGCAATTTATCAATTTGTGCATCAGATATGACACATTTATGTTCGACAACAAATTGTGTGTAACTGTAACTTGTGAACTTCCCCTTTTGTTTCAGGTTATTATTTTATGTTTCATGTTTCAGTTGGTTCAAGTTTAATCGCAGTAAGGCACGGTGGAGGAAAAGGTACAGAGAAGGTCTGTGAGTTGGACTGGTCTGACTGCAGTTTGTCAGATGATGCTGCATATACTTCAGGACTCTGGACACTGGATAAGGACATGGGGTTGTTGCTGATTTGATGTCCCTCAGAAGTGTGGCTAGCGCCACAGGCCTCAGGTGTCACAGTGTGCTGACCAGCTGCCCAGCTCTGAAGAGACGAAGAATTTGGTTTACAATCTGTTTTGTCATCACCTGAAAGAACATACAAAAAGACCAAATTATACATTACATGCAATTTTACTTTTAGGACCCAACAGGGTATAGTTTAAGAAACGGATGAAGATAATTACTGTAACAACACAGAATTTTTACAATAAGAACTAGCAGACTTTACAGTACTGAGATGTTTGAAAACCTCTTCAGTAATTTGGTGTGACATACTCAACTCTCCAACATCATGCTCTTCTTTCAAGCGAACATGTAAAGTGTGTTTCTGCCATGGCTCCAGCTCCTCTTCTTCACACTCCAGTTTAAGTTCAGATGTTTTGTGACTGTAACAGAAAACAACAGAATGACCCTGCAATCCATTGTTCTTGTAACTTGGAAAAAAAACCTCCAACATGGATAAGTGCAATGGGACAGGTAGGCTATTTAAGTTGGAGTACCAAATGAATAACTCAGGCAAGACCCAGCAAGTTGGAGTTTGAATTATTTTATCATCAATTTGTACTTTATTTAGTGTTTTATGTCATGTTTCGTGTAGTGTTTGAGTGGTGAAACATTCTGGAACAAAGTTATAGCTAGGGATGGGAATCGAGAACCGGTTCCTGTTAAGAACCGCTTCCAACTGGTTCAATTAATCGTCATCATTAGCCTTTATGCTTAACGATTCCCTTATTGATTTTCATTACACCAAATCTTTACATCGATGACGCATGTCACGCTCGTCAGTCAGCAGCACATTCAACAACAAAGAAGATGTAATGGCGGAGAGACAGAAGCAGTCGAAAGCGAGCCTTCACTTCACCAAAAGACTAACAGAGCGACGTGCAATTTATGCAGCACAGTGATTACATGCAAGGGCGGAAACACCACCAACTAGGCCTGAACAATCTATCTTTTAAGCATCACCATCACGATGCACACGTGTGCAATATTTACATCACGGGGCTTGTGACGTGTGGCTTGCCCTAATTAAATTAAGCATGCACGTATAAATTGCCGAGTGATGTGCGTAAAACTTGCTTCCGTTTTAATGACTGGCCAACAAAGATGTCTAATTTAGTGGAATAAAGAATAAACGGCCTATTCAAGTGCTGGAATTTTTTATTTATGTGACAACGTCTGAACGCAACGCAGGCTCCGCTCCATAGACTGTGTGTACAGTGCCGTGCTGCAGGTTCAGGCCTGGCTCGGTTATAAGCTACTGAAGTCATCTGGTGGAAAATAATGCATCCATTTAAAAACAAACAAAACAAATGGTAATATATATGGCTAGGGGCAATTTTTCCCAATATCGTGCAGCCCTACCACCAACATGCTGAAGCATTTGTCGTCAAATGGCATTAAGTGCAGCTGCTACAAAGTCTCAGATGAGCAGTGCCAGTGACAGCACATATGTCCTGTCCGATGTTAACGATAGCACAATGCAATGACAGATAAGGTAACGTTATTTGACGTAGATGAAAAATGCTGTACAAATATTCTTTCATTTGTTCCATTTTAGATGATAGCAGTGGACCAATTTCATATTTGTTTTCTTACACAAAAGTACTTATCTCTTGTTTAGAATAGAAACTCAATAAAAATTGTGTTGTTGACACCGAAAACCTGTAAAGTCTACTTTTTCTACACAGAAAATTCACAGAAGGAATCAATAAGGGAATCGATAATAGCACTGATATCAATAAAATCCTATCAATTCCCATCCCTAATTAAGAGTCCCACTGGACTACCGAAATCAGTTTAAAAGGTGGTTTTAGAATCAAAAAAGTAAAAAATATTCTTGTTCAGAATCATTTTCAAATTTTTCTATGTAGGCTTGTGGGTTATTTTTAGCACAGTGGTACATTTCAAGAGGGCTGAACTGGTATCACCCCTGCCTGAACCCGTAGGCTTAGCTTTACTAAACAAGTTGCTCTGGACAGTGCAACCTAAAATAGATCCATGTGTATCTGTAAGGTTTTCAGTGTACTGCTGCTCCAATTTTCCACTCTACTAATACTTCCACTATGAGATTTGAGCAAAACTAAGTGACAGATGGGATGAAATACAGGAAACATAAGTAGATTCTGCATGTCAGAACTGTGGGCCACGTATAAGTCTTTATAACTCTAATATAAGGTGTCATCTAAAGGGGGAAAAGTTTGTTCTATTCAATATATTCAGAGTACATACAATTCACTTGACTCTTAAAAATGAGGCTTGATCAAAGACAAACAGGTACCTCTGAGGCATTACTGGTACGTAGACGTCTCCGTCACAGCTGTTATCAGCTCCTGGAGCACTCAGCTCAGTTGATTCTGTGGTGCTTTCCATATCACTCTCCAAGTCAGATCTGTTACATTTAAAAGAAACACACATATCAGAATCAAATGAGCCGCAGAAGCAGAAATTCAGATACGGAGTATATCCTGTATAATTAATAATAAAATTACAGTCTGTTCTTCACACTGTTGCTTTCCTCCTCCACCTCTTCCTCAATGGTGACCTCCATCTCCACAAAACTGAAAATGACAAATTACAAAGAGGACATTAATTAAGGTAAGAGGGTGAAAATGTATCTCAGGGAAGTCTGTATAGTACTGACAAACATATAAAGCTACTGAAATGTAAATTCATGTTTATCATCATCTTGCTGGTGCTGTTTACCTCTGCAGACACATGCTGAAATTAATTTCCTGACAATTCAGAAGTTGTGAATATTAACTATCTTACACCTATGAGGTTAACACAACATGAAAACCTGTAAAATATAATGTGATCCAATGTAGAAGCCAGAGTCATGCAGAACGATGCCACACAAAGGTGTTTTGTTTGTGTGTGAAAAAAAAGGGAAAGGTTGTGACTGCTCACCTTGCAGCTGCTACACGTCCAGGTCTTGATGGTGCCGCTGGCTTTTGTCTACATGTTCCAGCAGAAGCCATCATCATGCTATACTTGGCATAACTGTAAAAGAAACCCTGCCATTAGTCACAAAACCTCACCTGGAAA
Source organism: Epinephelus lanceolatus (assembly GCF_041903045.1). Taxonomy (NCBI): domain Eukaryota; kingdom Metazoa; phylum Chordata; class Actinopteri; order Perciformes; family Serranidae; genus Epinephelus; species Epinephelus lanceolatus. The sequence goes on along the minus strand of NC_135735.1, from coordinate 26,482,153 downwards.
TGTTAAACATGCAAACTTACCCCTGGCTTAACAAATGTCTGAGATACAGTTCAACTTCAAGTTTACCTGGTAGATTCTGTCTGAATGTGACAGTGGAGAAAGCAGATTTATTAAACCAAGACTATGAGTAGATGTCATAGTAGGGCTGCTGTAGACTGTAGTAAAGGGACTTTCATTCACATTTAAGAGCCGGTTTAAAGATGCTGTTCGTTCGTTTTTTGTTTTGCTTTATGTGTGAGTGTGAGTGTGTGTGTGTGTGTGTGTGTGTGTGTTTCCAGTTTCCAGCAGCCTTCAGTCCGTACAGGAAGTCACAGACACACTTACATCTTGTCTGAAATGATGTCAATTCATTACAAAAGTGATCAGACCCATATATCAGTTTGTTTTCAGTCTCCAGTTGTTTTAATTATGATAGATTAATTTTTTTAAATGCTTTACAGGTGATCGGTAGTTTATGTTCATGGTTTATCTTCCATTTGACACAAACTCTCCTGTAAATCAGCATCATATCAGTTTGACCTGTCCCCTCAACTACAGAGGCTGTATAAATTGTGCTTGACTATAAGGTTCATATTTTTAGAGGAAAAAAAATACAAGACAACAGCTTTCAGTCAGATACAGTCAGGGCTTCACATCTGTACAGGTGTTATTTTAAGAATCCTCACATCCCACTGACTACAAGTCTCTGTGTTGCTAAATACTTCAATAATTAAAACAGTCCAGTGTTTTTGTTTTTTTTTTAAGATTATTTTTTGGGGCTTTTTGCCTTAAATGGACAGGACAGATTGAAATGGGGTGAGAGAGAGGGGGGGTTGACATGCAGCAAAGGGTTGCAAGCTGGAGTCGAACCTGCAGCCGCCACAGCAAGGCATTGCCTCTGTACATGGGACACCGGCACTATCCACTATGCTACAGACGCCCCAAAACAGTCCAATGTTAATATACAGTAGACTCTGTATAGTTTATGATGAATGTATTTAGTCTCTGGTGACAAAACTTCACCATCAGTCACACAACATGTTTTCTGTTCACAGAATAAACCTTCAAATCAGACAAATACAATTTAAATCTCTAAAATTCAACAAAAATTATAAGTGTATCTAAAACGTCATCTTGTTGAGTCAACCTCTAAACCAATCAGCTGTTAGATCAGGTGAGAGCCGGGTGGTGCAGTCGGTGGAGAACAGCTGCAGCGCCTGGCTGTAAAAACTGCGGCCGCCTCGCTCTCGCGGTTTTATCAGAACAAGTCGGGATGAAGTCGGACACAAAACTAACCGGCATGCATTGTGCGCCGATCGCCGGTGATCGAATCTGCGCAGGTCTGGCTCATCTCGAACGAACCTAATAGCGCTTCTAAGCAAACCAGAGACTGTTGTGTGGTGGAGATGCGTTCAATGATCATCCTAATAACTCGTTTGGCAGTGGCTGTAATGTAACGGACATTGGTCAAGCAAACTATTCAGACCAATCGAGGAAACGCTACTTTACCGATTCAAAATAAAACATTGATGACGTGGCGCGCTCCCCCGAGGTGTATGCAATTCTCGGCAGGCATGCAGAGCTCGGCATCACACCGGTCCCTGGTTGCTGCGATTTGCGATGCTGGCCAGCTAGGAGTTAACTAGCAGCCAGTACAGTACAGTCCTCTCTCGTCTAGCTAGCATTTAGCGTGTTACTTACTGATTCATTAGAAAGAGAGCTAGCTGCACATCGGTTTTGAAGCCTCTTTGGTCACGGAGCTCCCTCCATCTCTTGAACGCCCAACTGAGGTTTACTCTTGTTTTTCCTCTTCTTTTATCACTCTCCTTTTTGTTCTTCTTTGCCTCCTCGGACAGAGGAACTCGTTTTCTTTTGCTAGGCCGTTTTTCACTTGTCTCCATACTTTGTCCATCTGCCATTGTGCTCGTGACTCCACTATCTCATGCCCAACTCTTCATGCGCCTAAGGACCAGCTCCAGTCCCTGATTGGCTGACCGACCAGTTTCGCAATACATTACGCGTTTCCTGCCGTAAAGCAGATGTTTTCGGCGAAATTTCGGCACCGGTGGCATGAGATACTGGATGATGAGGCGTTTCTCAATACTGAAGTTCAGCAGTTCCGACTTGTGGACTTGGCAAGTTCAAGCGATAGTCCGGACTTCCCAAGAACGGGAGGACAGTCATTTCTGTTTATGGAACAGCAGCTAACTTGATGATGTCACCACCTCCGCTGCCTTGGCTGTTGTACTGTGTTGTGCATGCATTTCGTATAAAACACAGACCAGTCCTGCGTCGTGCAATATGTAATTTTCTGCCGCTAGGGGTCTCAAACCAAAACAATAACAGAAAACGGAGTTGGATGACGTCACGAAGTAGCGTGGGATCATGGGAGTTGTAGTCATATAACATACGGATCTGCATCAGCTCAGCATTATAGAAACCTATCGTTAGATTTTTTTGGGTTAGCCAGCCTCCGCTCCACACTGCTCCACAGCGGAGGCCGCTGGCCGGAGCGCTGGTGCCTCGGCGGGCAGCAGTGCTTGCAATACACTGGTGGAAATGATTAATATTTCGATAACATCAGCCAGATGTTTGCTTACCTGTCTAGTAGAAAACACGCGAGGTCGGCGTCGAATTGTAGTCCTAGATTTTCACGAAGCTCTCTCCATCTTGGAAAGGCCACACCAATATTTATCCTTGATTTCGCTCTCTTCTTATCCCAAATTCTTCTGGGATCGCTTGCTTGACCCGTACGTTTACGTTTTACTGGCTTGTTTACCGGGACAGCAACAGTCAATGCATAATCATGATCCATAACGAGTTAGCTTAGCCTAGCAACAGTAACGTTCATTCTCTGACGTCTCATCCGGTCTGCTTCTTCTTATTGTCCTTCATTTAATAGCTATGGTAACTGGAGTTACGTCGCCAGACATGCGACCTAATGACACGGTCCGTAACTTTTATTAATATTTTATATTTACCTTGGTTTGAAATATTGTTGGAAAGATTTCTGATAATCAAAGTACACAACTAAGCAAAATATATAATATTGGTTTTGTCGTTTTTAGACATTTTTGTGGAAAAACTTCAAATTATACCTTTCTATTGTCATTATAAGAAATTAATACGTATGTTTTTAACGTTTCAACATATATCACTAGCATACAAAAAAGATATAAATAGCCAAAACATGTCTTATAAAACCTTTCCCGGCAGCTGGCTTTTGATCATTAATCTATATCCTTGGTCACAGTCACAGATAATTTTGTGGCGTTTGTTGTACTAGACAAAAGCGGTTCACATCGGCTACATTTAGCTTGCTTATAACTTCCATGTTGTCATATATTGAAGTGAAAAAACGTAGTTGCGGTATATTCTCTAAATAAAAACAAAAATTACATACCTGTCGATTAGGAAAAGGGCCAACTCGGGATCAGTTTTAAAACCTATCAATTCTCTCAGCTCTCTCCACTTGGTGAATGCCTGACCGATGTTTACACGCGTTTTGGCTCGAGCCCTATCACTGTCCCGTTTAGCCTTCTCCTGTTCTTCTGTTCTGTTTCTTTTTCTTTTAGATGGTGCTCCTTTATTATCCGCCATGACATCAAAAGTACAACCAAGTCCTTATAGATACATCTCTGGTAAAACTGTTACGTGTTCAGCAATGCCCGTTGCGTGCCGAAGGACTAGCTAGCAAGATTTGAAAGTGGCACCTCCTCTACGCTCCACCCCTCCTCCCCCTCTCGTTACTGCTCCGTCCAAAGCCACTGCCCCACAAACTTGAACGCGCATCCTGCATAAGGTCAGTCAGCAGGGCAGAGGAGAGCCGAGTAAAATAACAAATCCACCCGAAGCAAACAAATAATTACCTGTCCAACAGAAAGACAGCAACCTCTACATCACTTTTCAGGCCCTTCAGCTTCTTCAGTTGTCTCCACCGTTCAAAAGCTGCACCAATGGTGACTCTGGTTTGTCCTCTCGCTTTATCCAAAGCCTTTTTCGTTGCAGCCTTTTCCGCCCACGACTTTCTTTTCTTAGCCTGTTTAGCGGGGCGAGCCGTTACAAGTAACGCTGGAAGTGGTAATTTTGGCTGCATTTGCTCTGCCATTGTTCAGCAAACTCCTGCTAACTCGGTATCTCTGCTGAGTGTGCTGAATATTTCCGGCAACTGTGGCACGTGATGAGTGCACGCAGGGAGGAGGGAGGGGGGCGTTGGCAAGACGAGACATAAAGGCATCTGATTGGTTTTTTCCATTCGCACTGAGAGGCAGGGATTGGTCAGTGTTCTTACAGGCCTGCAGCTGCCACAGAGGTCTGATTTTTTCGTTCCTTTTTCTGAACACAATATGTATGGACTACTCTCAGGATGGAGACATTTCACCCAATATAACAAGAAGTGTTTCTGAACAGGATTACCAGCTATAGCTTTGTAAGTATTCATCATGCATAGTGACCTAATTTCAAGTGTTGTAATCATCATACATGAATATGTCTTGAGTATTAATTGATCAATTTACACGTAGGCCACATGTGAGCAGCATTTATTCACTGACTCGAAACACTCGAGTGAAGCACTCGAAACAGGATTAAAGAATTTATTTCACTGTACATTATATTACAATAAAAGATTTAACTAAATGGAGTTTTTTTATGTGTACTCGGTGAATGAGGTAACAGGTGTTGTGTGCAGGGTTCCCCAGACTGTCGTCATGTCGGAGGAGCCAACAGAGTGCAAATAATCTGCATGTTATACATAACGTGCCATTAGTTTTGAATAACATACTGGATTGGAATATTAGATATGACACATTTAGGTTCGACAACAAATTGTGTGTAATTATAACGTGTGAATTACCAATTATTACTGTTGGTATATTAAAGTTCATTATTTATTGTTTCATGTTTCAGTTGGTTCAAGTTTAATCGCAGTAAGGCACAGTGGAGGAAAAGGTACAGAGAGGGTCTGTGAGTTGGACTGGTCTGACTGCAGTTTGTTAGATGATGTTGCATATACTTCAGGACTCTGGACACTGGTTAAGGACACAGGGTTGTTGCTGATTTGATGTCCCTCAGAAGTGTGGACAACACCACAGGTCTCAGGTGTCAGAGTGTGCTGACCAGCTGCCCAGCTCTGAAGAGATGAAGGATCTGGTTTACAATCTGTTTGGTTATCATCTGTAAGAACATACAACAAAACCAAATCACACATTACAACAGGACTTTTACAAAAGACCATTTTGGGTGAAAATGTGTGTAAGAGCACCCCGACAATCAAGTCGTCTAGCTCAACCCCTCAAAAACATTTCATCATTCTAAATATCACTCAAATATCAATGTTACATACACATACATACATCACTATTCAACCAACAGTTGCAGGTTATTTTGATATGCAGACACAATGGGCCTCATTCACAAACAGTGCGTACGCACAAATCTGTGCGTACGATCGTTTGACGCACAAATCCGGGATTCATCAATATTTTCTTACCCGAATTTGTTCTTACTCTGCGAACAAATTTGGAACTGCCTCAGACCATGCGTACGCACAAATGAGGAAGGCCGAATTGACTTAGAAAATGCAAACATACCTTTTAAGTACATGCAGAGTCTATAAAACCACATTCATGAAAAAGAGATTTAATTAACATTTTTTAAAATAATTAATTTACTAATATATTGGCCAAATGGATTAAATTACCATGAAATTGACACACGTTCACCCTCATCATTGTGACAATTAAAATATTAACAATAACATGAACAGAAAAACTATCACTCCATCAGCGTGCAGATGATCTGTAATGCCGACTGCCATATCCTTAAGGCTGTGGCCTGCTGGCCAGGAGGCACCCACGACTCATTTATTTTGCAAAACAGTACAGTGGGAATGCGTTTGGAGGCAGGGGCTGTGAGAAGTGGATGGCTTGTTGGTGAGCATCTTTTGTTCTAGTCTTTTATTTCAATTGTTTTAAGTTAGTATTTTCAGTAAGTCTCTTATTCCGTTAATGTTAAAATGTTATATTGTTTGGGTGACCGGGCATATGGCCTTAAAACATGGCTGATGACACCATATGCAAACCCTGAAACCCCTCAAGAGGTGCGCTATAATAACATACAGTACAGGCCAAAAGTTTGGACACACCTTCTCATTCAATGCGTTTTCTTTATTTTCATGACTATTTACATTGTAGATTCTCACTGAAGGCATCAAAACTATGAATGAACACATGTGGAGTTATGTACTTAACAAAAAAAGCTGAAATAACTGAAAACATGTTTTATATTCTAGTTTCTTCAAAATAGCCACCCTTTGCTCTGATTACTGCTTTGCACACTCTTGGCATTCTCTCGATGAGCTTCAAGAGGTAGTCACCTGAAATGGTTTCCACTTCACAGGTGTGCCTTATCAGGGTTAATTAGTGGAATTTCTTGCTTTATCAATGGGGTTGGGACCATCAGTTGTGTTGTGCAGAAGTCAGGTTAATACACAGCCGACAGCCCTATTGGACAACTGTTAAAATTCATATTATGGCAAGAACCAATCAGCTAACTAAAGAAAAACCAGTGGCCATCATTACTTTAAGAAATGAAGGTCAGTCAGTCCGGAAAATTGCAAAAACTTTAAATGTGTCCCCAAGTGGAGTCGCAAAAACCATCAAGCGCTACAACCAAACTGGCACACGTGAGGACCGACCCAGGAAAGGAAGACCAAGAGTCACCTCTGCTTCTGAGGATAAGTTCATCCGAGTCACCAGCCTCAGAAATGGCAAGTTAACAGCAGCTCAGATCAGAGACCAGATGAATGCCACACAGAGTTCTAGCAGCAGACCCATCTCTAGAACAACTGTTAAGAGGAGACTGCGCGAATCAGGCCTTCATGGTCAAATAGCTGCTAGGAAACCACTGCTAAGGAGAGGCAACAAGTAGAAGAGATTTGTTTGGGCCAAGAAACACAAGGAATGGACATTAGACCAGTGGAAATCTGTGCTTTGGTCTGATGAGTCCAAATTTGAGATCTTTGGTTCCAACTGCCGTGTCTTTGTGAGACACAGAAAAGGTGAACGGATGGATTCCACATGACTGGTTCCCACTGTGAAGCATGGAGGAGGAGGTGTGATGGTGTGGGGGTGTTTTGCTGGTGACACTGTTGGGGATTTATTCAAAATTGAAGGCACACTGAACCAGCATGGCTACCACAGCATCCTGCAGCGACATGCCATCCCATCCGGTTTGCGTTTAGTTGGACAATCATTTATTTTTCAACAGGACAATGACCCCAAACACACCTCCAGGCTGTGTAAGGGCTATTTGACCAAGAAGGAGAGTGATGGAGTGCTGCGGCAGATGACCTGGCCTCCACAGTCCCCGGACCTGAACCCAATCGAGATGGTTTGGGGTGAGCTGGACCGCAGAGTGAAGGCAAAGGGGCCAACAAGTGCTAAACACCTCTGGGAACTCCTTCAAGACTGTTGGAAAACCATTTCAGGTGACTACCTCTTGAAGCTCATCGAGAGAATGCCAAGAGTGTGCAAAGCAGTAATCAGAGCAAAGGGTGGCTATTTTGAAGAAACTAGAATATAAAACATGTTTTCAGTTATTTCACCTTTTTTTGTTAAGTACATAACTCCACATGTGTTCATTCATAGTTTTGATGCCTTCAGTGAGAATCTACAATGTAAATAGTCATGAAAATAAAGAAAACGCATTGAATGAGAAGGTGTGTCCAAACTTTTGGCCTGTACTGTACATGCCCACACACGCGCAGTAGGGCGCACTTTTGGCGTGCTTAAGGGCCGTTGGATGTGTTTGGATCAGATACGGCCGGTGGTAAACTACTTTATACCCCTGAGAAGGTGTGCAAGATCATCCTGGCATGCTGTGTCCTCCACAATCTTACAATGACCCATGGCATTCCTGTAAGACCCGGCGCCATCACTTCTAACAAACTGTGAAATTTACTACTTCTCTCATCGCGTAACCGCTTCCTTCATTCATGAATCAACTCTAGGCAAGCGGTTTCCTTATATGGAGAAATGGGGGCGTGGTAGTATGCTGATTGCAGATCGCGGACACGCGCCTGTCAATTTAGAATGGTTCTGATTTACTAACATACGCACGGTGGTGAGAACAAAATTGGCCGGTACGCACGTGTCATGAATTGAATCGGTGATTTTGCACAAGTACTTATTTTTTGCGGAGTGTAAGAACATTTCTGCGCAGATATTAGTGAATGAGGCCCAATGACATGTTTCAACTGAGCAGTTTTAGAGCAGTACAGTACTCTGATGTTTAAAAACCTCAACACCACCATGTTCTTTAGTAATAATTTGGTGTGACATACTCAACTCTCCAACATCATGCTCTTCTTTCAAGCGAACATGTAAAGTGTGTTTCTGCCATGGCTCCAGCTCCTCTTCTTCACACTCCAGTTTAAGTTCAGATGTTTTGTAACTGTAACAGAAGACAACAGACTGACATATCTGGTTTATGTAATATACAAAGTCTTTCAGCATTTTAACATTGTAGTTCTTCCAAACAATGTAAGTGTGTGTGTATGTGTGAGTGAGCAGTGCTCCTGTCTGCTTCTCCAAACTGGGGGCATGCCAACCAGCACCTACTGCAGGTGACACACTGGCTATCAGTACCTTATTCAACACACTTCAAACAGCACAAACTATCCCTTTACATGGGCTATTTATGATTCATCTTATTTCAATAACTCTAATATCACTGCATCTTTTCAGGTTACCTTTAGCACAGTGTTTAGCACAGTGTTGCATTTCAAGAGGGCTCAATTGCCATTACCCCTGCCTAAGGATGGGTACCGAACTCCGTTACTGAACGAGCCCTGGGGCTACATTCTTCAAGACCGCAGTATTGATAAGCTCTGACCTTAACGGTTCTGCTATCGGTACTGGAGCTGTCGCGTTTTTTTTTTGTTTTTTTTTTTTGTTACAAGATAAACCTTATCTTGCACATTTATCTCACCAACTCCGTCAATTATCCGTCATTGTATCATAATTTTCGCTATTCTCCCTGAAGACAGAGATCTGTGTCGCTCACCCTTGCTGCCTGCTGTGTGTGAGAGGAGAGCAGGGGGGCGGGGCTTTTGTTCCAGTGACACGCACACGCACACGCACACACACACAAGACAGTGCATACACCAACTCAAGCTTGTAGCCTACCTTTAGATAGATAACGATGGCGGAGAGAGCCAAACGGTCAAAAGTGTGGCTTTACATTACAAGAGTTGATGCAGACACAGCGCGTTGTCACAACTGTGACAAATGTTTTGCGTGTAAGAGCAGCAACACTAGTAATTTGTCAAAACACCGTGCGAAAGTGCATCATATTCAGACAGAAAGATGTACAGTGTTTGAGTGCCCTAGCACAGCTAGTTCATTTACGTCCAGTCCAGGTTTGTAACATTATGCTAGCAGCCAACACATGGCGTTAATAACCATTAGCTATTTTGCGACCCTATTTACTAAATAGGGTCTCCGGCGCAAGATAACGGCTTACCGGCGACGGAGAAGCCTGGCTCCAGATCCAATATTTTCCTCTTTGTTGGTGTCATGACTGTCCAGAAGTACCTGAACAGCCAAGCCGTGGCGGCACACAGGTATGTGACGTGTTAGAGTGGAAACGAGCTGTTCACGTTACTCTTTGTGGCAGGTAACGGTCCACAAACCTCAGCGCACTTTAGGGACTGTTCTTTACTTGTCAGGGGAGGAGGGTGGCTGGTTGATATTTATTTTATTTATTTATTTTATTTTGACACCCCCCCCATGTTAATCACTTATTGATGCTGTTTTTGAAGTATGAATAAGTCAGTCAGTAATTTATTCCATTGAAATATCATTGATGTATTATAGAAAAGTGATTTATCTTTTTATAAATGACAAAAGGCACATCTGCCTCATTTTTGCTGTGGTATTGTACTACTCAGAACCATGATACTTTCACTGGTATCGTACCGTGGGTCCCAATTTTGGTACCGTGACAACACTATTATTTTATGTATTTTACATTTCAAGTTGTAAAAAGTAAAATGTTTTGTTCAAAAACTATTTTGTAGCATAATGAGAATTGAGAAAATAAAGCAATTTATGATCTTAATTTGTTTTTTTTCCTTTCTCAAAAAGTATCGATAAGAGTACCTTTAAAATACCGGATCGATAAGAGGAGTAGTACCGTTAAAATCTTAACAATACCCATCCCTACCCCTGCCTCAACTTGTCAAAGGCGTGGTCTTACTGGACAGGCTGCTTTGGAAAGTAACCCTAAAATTAATCTGTCTCTGTGTTGAGTGTATTGCTGTTAATCCAGTTTTAACTTCCACAAAAAGATTTCAGAAAAATAAGTGATATACAGATGTCATCTAACAAAACAGGTACCTCTGAGGAATTATTGGTACGTAGATGTCTTCATCACAGCTGTTGTCAGCTCCTGGAGCACTCAGCTCAGTTCTGTCGACAACGTTTTCCATATCACTGTCAAAGTCAGATCTGTTTGAAAAAAATTAAAATAAATACTAGAATCAAATGAGCCACAAAAGAAAAAAATTAAGATACAACATATTTCCTGTATAATAAAGAATAAAATTACAGTCTGTTCTTCACACTATTGCATTCATCGTCGTCGATGGTGACCTCCATCTCCTCAAAACTGAAAATGACAAATTACAGAGAGGACACCGAGTAAGATAAGAGGGTGAAAATGTATGTTAGGAAAGTTGATATAGGACTGACAGACATAAACCTACTGAACTGTAAATGATCAAAAAGATCAATACTAACCTGTCCTGGAGCCCGTCTACCTCTGACGCCAAATGTCTGATTTCATTCTGATGTTCAACATCCTCTTGCTGGTGCCGTTTACCTCTGCAGACACATGTTGAAAGTCATTAACAATTCAAAAGTTGTTCCAGACTGTGGACATTAGATGTCTTATACCAGGTTCACATTGGACGTGGCAACGAGCACCCAGGCTGTCTCACTGTCTGCAGCGAGAGTTTCAGCGTCCGGTCTAGGTTTTCCCGCCAGTGAAACTGGCAAGAAAACATACTTAAGGGGTGTCGGTAGTGTAGTGGATAGTGCTGGCGCCCCATGTACAGAGGCGATGCCTCGCTGCAGCGGTCGCAGGTTCGACTCCAGCTTGCAACCATTTGCGGCATATCACCCCCCCCCCGCTCTCTCCCTCACCCCATTTCACTCTGTCCTGTACATTAAAGGCAAAAGCCCAAAAAAAATCTTTAAAAAAAAAAAGAAAGAAAACATACTTAAAATGTATTGTCAACAATATAAAGTGTGTATTAAATATGACATTAATGATCTGACTATGTTACATGATCAATATACATCCCATGCTTACATGTTTGTCAGTTGTGTCTAAACAGAGAGCAAGAGAGACGAGCAGAGACAGAGCTCTACATGTGATTAGAACAAAGCAGAGAGCAGAATGGCTAGCTGACCAGTGCAGAGAAATGCGCCTCTGGTGTGAACGGCCAGGTGACTGCTGATGGGCAGCTGTGTCACAATTATATATCCAGTGTGAACCCGGTGTTATTTTTTTTTATTTATTTTTTTATATACTTTATTAATCCCCGAGGGGAACAACAAAACAGGCATATATACTTTATTAATCCCCGAGGGGAAATTCAATTTTTCACTCTGTTGTCAATTACACACAGGTCCGAACACACACATGCACAAACTGGACCTATACATGCACTAAGTGGAGAGATGTCAGAGTGGGCTGCCCATGACAGGCGCTCTGAGCAGTTGGGGGGTTCGGTGCCTTGCTCAGGGGCACCTCGGCAGTGCCCAGGAGGTGAACTGGCACCTCTCCAGCTACCAGTCCACGCTCCATATTTTTGGTCCGGACGGGGACTTGAACAGGCGACCCTCCGGTTCCCAACCCAAGTCCCTATGGACTGAGCTACTGCCGCCCCCGTTACACCCGTGAGATTAACTCAACATTAAAACCTGTAAAATATATTGTGTGATCTGATGCAGAAGCCAGAGTAAGTCAGTGCGTGCAAATCAATACCATACCATACCATACCATAGGAGGGTGTTCTGTTCCTATAAGTGATGTGTAAAAAACAAGGCAAGGTTGTGACTGCTTACCTTTCAGAGGCCGATAGATGTACAAGTCTTGACAGTGCAGTTGGCACTTGCGTTGATGTTCCGGTAGAATTCATCAGTGTCGATGATCTCATCTCATAACTGCAAAAAGAAATCTTGCCATTAGAAAAATGTCATGTAAACATGTTAAGCATGCAAATTTACCCCTGGCTTAACACCTGAGATACAGGTCATCCTCATGTTTACCTGGAAGACTTTGTCTACTAGAAGATCTTGGTTTTTTTTTGGACAGCTATCTCTATTTGATTAAATCAACCCTCAAACACCGAGCAACAAAACTAGTGTTTGTGTCTTCAAATTTAAAAATAGCAAAGATCTGTGGTTATTTGAAAATGTAGTTGTTCTTCATCTAGAGTATAAAGCTAAATTACCATACTTTAGCCAATTACAAGCTCATATACACCTCATGACCACACAATGGGGAAAGGTGGCTCTCAATTAACATTGAGTCTCTAAAAATTATATATGCCACATATTCATTGCATGGTATGGCTTGATTCACCTTGACAAGAAGGATCTTTTTCTGGTTTTCTATTTGCAAAAGTTGCAGACAGGATCTGCTACTTTTTTGGTACTACCTTGGTTTGCTTTTAAGCGAGCTGAGCCAATAAAAGAGGGTGGAGTTAAAACACTGCAGGCTACTGATTGGTCTGAGAGAGTCGTTACTGGAACAACACAGGACATCCTGCACAAACCTGCTATTTTTAAATAACCAAGCTTTCATCAATAACAACCAAATTTTTTCATCACCCAACCAAGATTTTTTTTTCAAAATGGCCGCCCGCAAAAACATGCAGGTTTCCCTTGTTTGGTTGCTGACGAGAGGATCCAGTGGCATAACATGCTTTGTTACGGTCATGTTGAAAATGATGTCATGGCTATCCGCAGTGGAAAACATAATTGAGGAAAGAACCTGGTGCCAAAATCAAACCGAGTTAAGCAGTACCATGCAGTGGAAATTCTTCAGAGTTCTGGTCAGAATTCAATTTAAAAAAAAAGCTTTGGACTTTTTAAATATCTTAAATTTCCTGATGTACCCTGAAGTGTGCTGCTCATATTCAATCAATCGACTAATCAATTGGTAAGGTTTTCTTAGATAAAACCTTACCAATTTAAATAAGTTTAAACAATTTAAATAAGTTTGTGAATAAGTTGTCTACCATAAGTCTTTCTTACGGTAAATGAGTTATTTGTGGTCAATAGTTGTAAAAAATATTCACATCCCAGTATCACAATATTATTCAATGATACAACAACAAATAAGAGTCATGGAGTTTCCAGAAAATCATGGCACACTGTTTTGTTGTGTAGATAAGAAACTTAATATGCCTTTATTGATATTTTTTCCACTTTATTTTGTGCTAACAGATGAGAATACATGATTGGGCATTTGAAAAAAACAAAACAAGACACAGCCATGCAATAACAAGCATTACAGATATTAACTTAACAATGTCTGCATTTAATATTTCTAACAAACACAAAGATGTAGAAGATCAATTTTATCATGGGGGGAAGTACAATAAAGTTACTCTCTGAGTGACTTGGACCTGCACATAAAGCACTCAAGTCATCAGCAGACAATCCATGCAGGGTGGGGATGGCAGACTTTTTCAAACTGAGTCATGTCATTATTCATTTTTTGTAGTCTGTCTCTCTATAACTGATATCCCACTGGTTTACATTTCAAGCTTAGCTAATCTATATTTTTCTTTACAAATGAATTGCTAGTTATTAGTGCTGCACTGCCCACTTTCTTGAAGATCCACACAGCCAATTTAAGGTGCACTTTCCCTTTCAAAATTCTAGTCCCCCAACCAACATCAGATTACCTGCTGGATGTCACTCGAGTCATATTTTTATTGGTTTTCCATAGTTTCCCTCTGATCCACAGACTTTATACAACAGTTTGACATGCTGATAAGAACTTTCCATTAGAGGTTAATCGATTTCATTGAGTATATTTAGTTCCTCTTTGTAATATAACCTGTACATGCTGCCTCACCTTGACCTTGATGACAGAGCTCCCTTCTCTCTTCTCCTCGACTTGGCCTTTATTTTCTTCAGAGGATCTTCAAAGTAAAAACAAGAAAACATTCAGTGACAAGTACTGAGATTTTTGGCTCATTAATGTCATGGTCTTTTTCATACTGTTACTAACCAAATTACTCAATAATTTTAGGTAATAACTAGAGTGAAAGAATAAATATGTGCAACTATACAGTAATCTAAAGGGCCACACATCACACAGCAAAGATATCAGCTAACCATCAGTATGCATACACGCTGAGGGGAGGTAACCACTCTGTATGCTACTCCATGGGAAAACAAAACTCAACAGGCCTCCCATCAAATAGCCATTAGGAAAAAAAATTAAAAATTGCAAAGGGGACCATAAGGTATTGTGTTCTGTGGTCATTTGCTTGTGGAGGAAAAGAAGAAAAGGGTGACATGAAAAATGAGGAGAAACCACACAGGAATGGCAAAATCACAGATTCACTAAGTTTAACAGTATATGCATATTTCTGTCTTTGTGCTTACACAAACTTTTAGTCGTGAATCTGCAGAGTTTTATGTATCTATCTCCTAAAACAAGAATCAGACAGAGTTGAAGTCTGACACTTTTTAGTTCTTGATACTGAAACCAAGACAATCACAGCGATTATCACCTGAGATGTGAGGAAGAGTGCCTTCAGGCTGTTGGTGTATGTCCTTCACAAAGATCCCTTCCTGCTCAGTCCTGTTCATCTCCTTCATTTCTGGGTTGAGGTATGCCTTTTGGATTTCAAAAAAGGTTTTATGTCCCATAAAATTCAGGTGTAGGTGTTTGGCCCATTTTTTAAAGTGTGTAAAAGTGGCTCCAGAAAAAAGAACAGAAAGAGTTGTTAGGAGATGGATTTCGGGAAATGCCTCCCTAAGGTGAGGTGATGACATCCATATGCCCCTGTGTCCGCCGAGGCAGCTCCACTTCACCTTCTTCTGTGCCCCGCAGTGAGACACCTTCTTTTTGGTTATGGGCTGTCCACACATCTGACATTTCTTAAACAGCTCCATCAAACAGCAGTCGTTTACAATAGTCTTTGATTGACTCAAGTCTTTTTCTGTGCTTCTGCCTGATTGTGATGGCGCTGTCGAGCTTAACTCGGCCTCTTTGTGGAAGCTCTCATTCAGACGACCTGCAGATGCCACACTGCACGAGCTTTCACTGAGTTCAGCTGGGGAAGGGGGCTGGGATGAGGTGCTTGGTGCTCCTGAGGCAATCTGGGATAAAAGACAGATTCAAATTCAAAATTAGTTACAAGTAACTGTGTGTGCAACATTTCTAAAGAGGGTTAACAATATGTGCATACATTACTTTTGATAAGATGTAATACCCATCTACATATATACTACGCAGGGTTTTCCTAAAATACAATGTAAGCCACTAGAAGTGTGTGGTGGTGTATTTTTCTGGATGGCTTTGCCCTCTTCATGCATTTTCATATTGTCTGTGCTCAGGACATTTATGGGTGTGTACCTCCACAGCACTCATGTGAGGTTGGGGCTTTGTAAAGAGGTAGCAACCAGCTGCCAGACTGTAAACAGTGGGCATCCAAGAGACACAGCCCCAAAAAACGCAAATATAGTGAGGGAAATACGAGAGTAAATCTGGGGTTGGCTTTTACTTTTACTTCTGCTTTTGCTTTTACAATCAGTAACTAATAATCTTGCATAGGGCTACCAATGTCATATGTTATACTTACAAGAATTGGCAGGGAGGGAGAAGGTGATGCAGTATCCACAACAGTACTTTGAACACCCAAGGAAGAAGTTTGTGAAGATGTTATTGGACCCTTGAATAAATACCAAAAAAATCAAACATGTGCGTCATTCAGAAAAAAGGGTAGCTGTGTAATACACACACCTCTCCTAACATAAGTTAACCACACGCTAACACATGAGAACAAAATGCTGAATGCTAGAAGCGTACCTTTCCTACATCATACTTACTGAAGCTGACACAGAGGCCCATCGCAACATACTGTTCACACTGCAACCTGAAACCACTGATGTAGAGTCTTGAGCAGCTGTACTGGGAACCTTAACCTTATTTCAGAAAAAAAAGAAAAGTTTTGACATGAGCACACTGGTTATTCAGTCATTTTCCACCTGACAGCTTTCACCCAATTTCAAGTTTGTTCTTCTCATGTATTTCCACAAAAATTAATCCCTGGTCAAAGTGAAAAAACCCAGAAGATCATTTAACTATCCTAGTTAGTCTAAAGATATTGAAGAATCGTGTAAAGGCTGTAAAAATCATCAAGGCCCCAGTGCGCGCTATTACGATGGGCCCTAGTGCACGCTAGTGATGGGCTCTAGTGCACTCTGTATGACACAAAAATACCAAAGAGGATAAGAAAATATTAATTTAGTTTAATCCTCTTATAGTTTATTTACACTTTATGTAGAATAAGCATATCATTTTGTTAATGGGTTTGCCTTTTTCAAAAGGCATATACAGCAACTGGAACGTTTTTGAATTTAATGAGAGTTCCTCTTTGAACATAGGCATATTTTTAAGGTAGCAATCAGTCATAAGGGCCCATTCTCTGCCCAACACAGTGCTGGACAGCCCACTCTTCTTATGAGCCCCCCACCTTACAGACCCCAGTGCAATCGCACTGCCTGCCTCGAAGGACAGATATCCATGCTAAATTTGTGGAAACTGAAACGATATTGAAATGTTTTATCATCAGATATATTGTGAAACTGTATTGATTTTACATTCTAACAAATTCACGTTATTTTTTTCTTGTGTCATGCAAAATGAGCAAGAATTTGTTATTTTCTCATGTTAGTGATTAAGATATATTTCTTTTATCATGCAGTGGTTGGAATATATTTTCAGATGATTAAGAAAGTCTTGGAGCATTATGTTTCTAAAAACAGCAGTATGTGTTGTGAAGTGACCCTCTAAAACTGTGGTCAACTTTCTCCACACGGTTTGCATTTAGTTGTTCACTTCATCTACATCTATCAACAGCATCTCTCTGCTCTCGCCATAGTTGAACAGTTACCTACAAAACCATGTCTCTTACAGGTAAAACAAACTATTTACCTGTGTTGGGCTCCTGTCATCAGCTGGCAGGTATGTGCAGAGGTCCTCTTGCTGTCTTCCAGAGAATACAGTCGGAATGACGTTGGACCTGAGGATTTTTCGGGGCGTTGTTTTCATGAGTTCCGCCTGTATGTCCGGCTCGTAGTCTTCCGGTTTAAAATGTTGGCTGCAGACTCGTATATTGCCGTATTTACTCACTGGTGTGTTTTCGTCAAATTTGGGGCTCTGTATGGCCTTTAACCACTTTCTGCATCGCTCCGGGTCTCTGGTGGGCAGTGAGTGGAAGACGACTCCCCGGGACCTGGCCTTCTTGTAGCCCTTACAGCCCGGCACTGAGCACATCCCCGGCATCGTTACAGAAATGAAAAGTAACCACAGAGTAAAAGAAATAAGGGAATTATAGGTGAACGACTGACACCATTTCTGAGTTTGGTACAGTGACCGCTCAAGCTATTGGTGAACGTGACCGCTGGACGTAAACTGTAAAGACGTTTGCATTCTGGGATGCGTAGTACTCAAGTGTCAAAATACTGTACAGAGATACAGCAGCCTTGGCGACAGTTACAGCTAGCTAGCTCTGCTTTGTAAAATGTATTTGAAAGTGGAAACAGACAGTTTTCCAACTTTGACCCCTTTCCAAAAGGTGTTTCATGTTGGCGCAGCTGTCGCAAAGACAACCGGATCATTTTCCGTTATCCACGGAGCCTAGCAACTGCCAACAACACATTACCGTTAATAAGTAGGCACGCCTGATTACTTACTGATCCAACAGGAAGAAAGCCAGATGAATATCGCTTTTGAATCCTCTCAAGTTGCGGAGCTCTCTCCACCGGTTGAATGCCAGTCCGAGGTTCACTCTGGTTCTACCTCTGTTTTTATCACCCTCCCTCTTCGCCTGTTTTGCCTCCTCCGTCATCGGGGCTCTTTTTCTTCTGCGGGGTGCAGTTTTCACAGTTACTTCGGTCGTTCCATCGTCCGCCATTTTTGTATGTCTATAACAGTAACTGCTAAGAACTTTGGGGGAAGCTAATGATAGCTAGCTGGGAGCATGTTATTTTCCTGGGATGGTAGAAACACGACCCGCCCTACTCTGCCTTTCTCCCTCTGAATGGTCTATCTTGATGTTCTCAACCTAAAACCCACAACCAATCTCACTCCTCTTGCCCAAACCGAACCAATCAAACCAACGAAGGCAACGACAACCAGCCAATCGGAGGCAGAATGGGGCGGGTCAGAAGTTGGCTCGCGGGAAAACAAAAGCCTCTTCCTGCTTTGGGTTGTGCAATGGTTGAAGCACTTGTGCGAGCTTTTATTTTCCCAGGAGATCAGTTCGTATCCGGTGACAGACAGACTTGCGTTCTGTAGCCAATATTTACAACATTTACTTCATAGTGATAAGTTAAAGTAAATAAATAAATGAATAAATAAAAATAAAAACTCGTCTATTTCCACTACTGGAGAATACAAAATAACAGGCTTTCCCATTTTCCTAACACACATTCGCACAAACTTTGGTCACGTGATGACAACACAATGTTAAATGTATGTTAAAGGGTCAGTGTGTAAAATGGGTTGAAAACAGTGACATGTAGCGTTTAGATTCTAGATTGCAGCGCTCACTCGCTCGCCTGTGCTCACCCCTCCCGTCGGCGAAGTTACGGTGGCGTCCGAGGACCAAAACACTTTGTAAAAATGGCGTCGTCCACGACAGACAGCAGCGTCTCTGCCGGTAACATATCCGAAGCAACGTGCAATGAGGTGAAGATCTAAACCATATTACAATATGTTATAGGTTAACAGTGAAAGGTTAGGAGTATTTTATTCCTACTTATTTTGGTAACACGAGCAAACATTAGCGCAGTAACGTGAATGCTAAATAAAGTCATGGCACAGTGCAGCAAATAATCGTTAGGTTGGTAGGATAACCCTTAACGTTACATATTATAATATGCGTTTGCAGTGATTTTCCACAGGAGACAGGGAGAGTAGGAAGAGGAGAAGAGGGAGAGGAGGAAGACGAGGGAGAGGAAGAGTTTGCAGGAAGGGCCAGGCGACGTGCCTCAGCCACGGAGAGGGAAGAGGAGGAGAGGAGGATGTTATGCCTGTTATGCCTTTGACATAAGACTAAAATTTTCGCAAGTGTTTTACAGTAATTGCTCTACCTGAAGATGATATAACGTTACGAACTCTCCTCCTCACTCCCTACTTGTCGAGTCTGACACGTAACGCTATTATACTACGTGCTGACAAATAGTAGCATTTATTTTAGTAGTTTACCTGTCCAGCAGAAAACATGCCGCTTCAGCGTCGGATTGAAGCCCTTTGTCCTTCATGAACTCCCTCCATCGCTGAAAAACATCACCGATGTTTATTCTCTGCCGCCGCTTGTCCCGTTTTCTTTGCCCCTCTTGGCGTCTTCTTTTCCTCGCAGATGACAGTTCGGGTTCATTCTCTTCTGTTGCGTGGTAAATGTGATCCATTCGCAAACTTTATAACTAAAAAAAACTTTTCACTACTCTCTATCGACGAACTACTAACACTCTGTTTCCTCCCCGTCTTCCTTCCTTCCGCTGTCTTCTTCGTTGGTTTACACGCGAAACGCGTTCTCTGGCTGGCTGAATTGTCCGCTCGGGCTGCCGTACATGCACTGCGGCGCAAGATGGCGACCTCTCAAGACAATAAAAACACTTTACCCTATTTTTGGTGTAAATCCTGAAGATGACCCTCAAACTAACAGCCAGTTTAAGGTTAATATTAAATAAACAAATTACACATTTTGGAATACATAATGATTTGAATAAATATTAAAAAAAAAAAAAATACAACTCATCATTATGAAATGTTATATCATCTTCCATATTTCCAAAACTATTTTATTGGAGTTAATTTATATTTCATTATAGATATTGTATTTATTTTAAAGCGTCTTTTTAATTTATTGGTATTAGCAATTTTCCCAGTGATGCTTTCATTTCATATCAGTTTTCATGACAGGGTTATCTTCCTACACACATTTTCAGCCAATCACAGTCTCCAAATCTCTCAGCAACTACCAGCAAACCAGACTGACAAGTTGTCACCAGTTAGCTCACTGGAAAGTTGACATTCAGGAAAAAATACTCTATATTTAATGTTGAGTTTTGGTGCTTTACATTTATTTCTAAGTGTTGGTTAACAGTTTAATCTTCATCCATCCTGATGTTTGTTTTACATATGTTCTATAGTGAACCTATGGAGCAGATAAAGGAATTGTAAAGGGTTACACCACTCAGGCTGTGAAAACAGCTGTATAATGTCTTCTGAGGCTCCAAAGAAGCTTTATCAAATCAGAGAAAATAACTGTGATGAAGTCAAGTCATAGTGATGTCATCAGGGTTATCTCATCCTGGTCTTGGAGACTACACATTTTTGTGATAAAAAGTCACTAACTGGGGCCATGGGGTTTGACAGGTGTCGGCCTTTACTGGGCGGGAAGGGTCCAACAAAAAGAGGTTATTTGTTTGGATCCTGTGATTCTGCAGCCTGAATATCAAGAGCCTGGATAACTCTGCCTCTGTTGCTTCAATTTTCATTTTCTATGCCCATGTGCACTCTGGTTTCACACCTCATGCACTAGAACAGCACCATTAGTTATAGTGTATAGTAGGACAGCACTGGCAAGCCAGAGCAGAACACATTTGCCGTGATTTTCCACCAGGGTTTGAGGAAAAATTCAAATGTATTTATTTATTCATTTTTACTCCAAATAGGCAGAAGTCCACAATACAGCCAAGATGGCAAAAATGTTCACCATTTTCACTGTAAAGTAGAAAAATAAAAGGGCACCTACATTTTCAAGAGGGTCCAAATATGCCATGGGAGCATGTTTTACTTCACATTAACTGCATGTACATTAAAAATGTCTCTAAAATTACTGCATAATTTGGAAACAACCATTTACAGTAAATTCTAAAATTGTGATTTGTCTCTTGTTTACTAATTTGTTCATTTCCAATATATGTGAGATAATTAAACATTAAACAATGTAAAAACAATTTGTTTGTCTGGATATTTTCATGAGTGAAGAACATCTGGTGACATTTGTGTGATCTGAGTTTGTCCAACAGGTGGCAGCCTGCAATTATTAATACAGGGCAGAGGTGCCTCTCATGGATCCATGTGACAGTGCATCAGAAAACTTGCTTTCTGTGGCAAATTACTTCCTCCTGCATGGTTTTTAGGTTTTGATCTAAAAGTTAAAACATTTTTGTTTTCTAAATAGGCTAGCATCAAAGTTAACTATAAACTCAATATGAGCACATCACTGTCAAGTCCTGCAGTTTCTCTTGTAGAAATTATGTGCTGTGGTGTTTTTACTTTTAATATATTTTGTATGACATTGAGTTACAGGACATGGAATCACACATTTTCATTAAACTCCACATGGTTTTAGTGAAGTGTCCACTGACTTTTCGCTTTCTTTAAGCGTGTGCAAAACTTGTCTGAAAACACTTTAACTGCTTTGTAAAAGTGAGGATACTGCACAGAAAATTATTTGTCCAGAACAGTAATGTGTGATTTATATGACATGATAGGACACAGTTTGTTATGTAACTAATAAGTAATAAGCATATATAATAAACATGAGTAGTAATGACCATATTGCCATGTTTAAAGGTCAGGTCATTTGCTATTTTAAAAAGTGTTTCCTAACAGGCTTTACTATGACATACTGTGGAGCTAAATGCATTCGAGCTGAAATCCCGCATATTGTTAACAATATGTTTTCATAATACAAAATGTGTGAAGAATGTGGAATCTTTATTTTATTCAATCAAGACACTGTACCACATACCTTACCCTTTTTTAAACTAACGTTTACTAAGCAATCTATGGCATGCTGCCAACAACTCAGAACTCCACACACTTCAATGCTTACTATAGGGTGACATAAAGCACTAAAGCCAAGGATAAAGTGTATAATCTTTACCAACTTCACTGACTGTACTGATATACTTCGGCTGCAGGCAGTAAGTCTAGATGAATGAAGGTCTGGACAGTGCCAAAAGTGTTGGTGGTTCTGGGACTGAGTGTACTGGAGCTGTTGGAGGAGTATCAGGCTTAAATCAATAAAACATCTGCAAAATATAGGAGGGGCAACCCCTAGTGATGCACCAACAACCCACTTTTTACTCAAAGGATTCACAATTTGGTCTTTTTGCTCTGGCTTTCAGTGTTTCTGTTTATTTACATACAGAATTAGAGTCACAAAACAAGTTGAAATTATTATTATTACTATGTTAGGATTGAGGTTAATGTAAGACAATTAAAAAAATACGTTACATATATTTTTTAGTCTTAGCTGAGAAAGACAAATTCATCTCACAGCAGAGAAACTCTTTTAGGAGTAGGGGTTCACACGCTCATCCACCACCCATAGCATCTCCACACCCTTATGTTCTCTGCAGTTTCAGTTTCAAGTTCTCTTTCTTTCTCAGTCATAAAGGTTTCAGTCAAAGTTTGCCTCCTCTGCCACTGTTAAACACCCACACTTAACTTTAAGACAGCCAGGCTCAAATTCATCCTCTCACTGAGAAATAAAATGTAGGCTGAGTGTCTTCATTCAACATCTGTATCTATCTATATAACAGCAAGCATCCTTAAAATAATATTCTTTTGAAATTATCCATTGTCTGCTCTTTAAAGGTTCTCTAAGTCTTCCTAAGCTTGAAAGGTTTTTGTCACATACAGCAAACATCTCCTCACGATCCGCTAGCTACATGTCCTCTGAATATAATGTGAAAAAGTCCGGTCTCTGTAGGCAGCCCAGGCTCCGCAAATGGCAACAAAAATATTTTGGTCCAGGCTGCACCAACCAGCCAGCCCGAGACCAGCGAAAGCAAGCACACACATGAAGGCGGTGCCCATGTCTCACGGTCTCACGCAAGCGCACACATATTAACGCAGTGCACAGAGAGGCAGTTCGAGCTACAGGCTACAATGAGGCTAAAAACAGAGTTCAAATGACGTTTTTCCAAACAACTTTTTATGTTGGGGCTTCAGGACACTTGGATCACTATGGACGAGCATGGGTGGAGATATTTTGTGGTTTCAATTATGTGTTTTTGGACGTTTGAATCTGGGGCACCATAAGCCTCCATTAGGTGGAGTTTCGTTGCTACCTCCTCTCCCCTTGAAATGTTGTGAGGACTCTAAAACTTCACCTGATCCTCCATCGGCATGAGGGTGAGTAGATAATGGGTGAATTTTCATGTTGGGTGCACTGTCCCTTGAACAGGTGTGTAAATCCAGGGTAACTAGCCGCTAGCGCTCGTTCATGACAGAGTCACGGAGGATGAGGGGGGGAGGGGGGAGCTAGCTCTGTTGTGTTTGATAACATTGTTGAACGTAAACAGAAGTAACGTCACCCAACGGTGATTAGCGTGCCACAGGGCAAAACAATTCTACATTGGCGTTGGGTGTCTGGGTCCAGTAATGTGAAAGCGATTGAAGAAAATAGACGTTTTCACTGAAAATCAATTAATTTTTTGGAAATTCCTATAAAATATAAAGTGTGTTTTTGTGAGTGTTGGAGCGTGTGTGGGCGGATGGGGGTATTACACCTTTCTGTGTTGCTCATTGTTTTCTGCCTATGAGAGGGAGGTGGAAATCACTGTTGAACCCAAAATGAATATATCCATCGAATATCCAACGTCAAACTAACGTCACTACGGTGTTAAACCATTTGGTATCCACCCAGGGCAACATAACTTTGATAGTTCTGGCCAATTCCAACCAAATGTTGGTAATAAGGCGAACATTAACATCCGTTTACAACAATCAAGCTGGATCTACACACCTGTTCAGCAGAAACAGAGCCACCTCAGCATCTGTTTGGAAGCCCTTCTGTTTGCGGAGATCTCGCCACCTTTCAATTGCTTCTTTACCGATATAAATACGGGACTTTGCTCGTTCCTTCTCCTGTTCCCTCTTCTTGGCCAGATGATCATCTGAACGTCTCCTTTTTGGTCGCGTGTCGGCCATATCAAATCTCAGTATATCTCAATAAAACACTAATAGATGTGACACTGTCTTTGGCTAACTTTCTTCTTCATGGTCCTCTCATCTACTAGACTCCCCACCCCCCTTCATGTGCCCTAATCCCCAAACCCCACCCCTCAATTGGTGATTGGCTGGCTGGTGCAGCCTGGACCACAATGTTAGTGTTGTTGCCATTTGCAGAGCCTGGGCAGCCTACAGAGACTTTTTCACAGCATATTCAGAGGACATGTAGCTAGCGGATCGTGAGGAGATGTTTGCTGTGTGTGACAAAAACTTTTCAAGCTTAAGAAGACTTAAAGAACCTTTAAAACCATATTAAACAGGTTTATAATTGTATTAAATATTTGGGGGAGGGGTCTGTATGTATGATTTACCACAGCCAACTAATGCTCTTTAGCCTCTCTACAATGCTACTTCGATTATCAAACCTCCAAAATGCATTTTAAAACAAAAACAAAAAACCCACAAATCAGTTGCTGGAGATAAAGACAAGTTAAATTTGTCACAGACTTATAAAAGACATCGATATCTTCATTAACACACATCACCATGCCACAGCAGCGACAGCCAATGTGAACCAACGGTACAGCAACAGCAGTCCTCTTGTCTGGTTTCTCGCCAGCGCGGAGGAAAAAGTAGTTCCCTCATAGTGTAAGGACTGCGCTGTACGGGGTTTCACGGTTGTCTTGATGAGCATTTAACGAAAGAGTGTTTAAGTACACAATGTTGCCGTGTTTTTACACATTTCTTTATGCTGTATGAGTTTACAGTTTGTCGGCACCTGCACATTTAGGCATCACAAAGCCGAGCTGTCAGTAGTGAGCAGCTGAATACACCTGTGGATGCAGTTGTCATGTGAAACAGGAAGCTACTTTAATTATTCAGTGTTTATTTCTGCTTTAAATTCAAAGGTGTGCATTTACATTTCACTGTGCATTTTTTTAATAAAACGAGAGGAAGTAAGGGTTTTATAACACGGCTTTCACCAAATACTTACAAGTTTAAGAGATAGTTAGCGACGTCTCCATCAGTTCGTAGCTTCTTCTCCTCTTTAAACTTTCTCCACCTGACGAAGCTGTACGATATGTTTATCCGTGTTTTCACCCGCAGACGGTCGCTCTCCTTCCTGGCTCTCAGACCTTCCTCTGACCGACGGACTAGTTTTGATTTTTTCGCCACAGGAGCTGAAGGCTGGTTAATGTCAGAGGGTTGTGCTGTCTTCTCCTGCTGTTTAGCCATGGAGAAACTGCCGCTTGTTTCTTTATTCCTTTAAAACGAGCTGATATTCATACTAAAAACAGCAGCTAGTTAGCTTGTTTTCAAATGCACGCCTGATTTCCGTAAACAGCAACACGACTTCCGGTGTGAGCCTTTCACAATAAAAGCACGACGTCATTATTTTAAAAAAGGGGCTGCAGACGGAGGAGCGAAATGGAGGAGTGAAAACAAGACAAATGGACGATAAGAGTTTAGACTTTAAAAACGGGGGACTGACAGAGAAGAAAAAGAAAATAACGTTAGATTTACTGAGTCATAGTGAGAGTGAACAGGAGACAGAAACTCGCATTATGGGAATGAATATCCAGGGCTGGGTATGAAGCTTTGTCAGAAAGATGGATTCAGAGGGAAGTGGGACTTAGTCATTGCAGAATAAAATGTACACCGAGATATATAGTGCAAGCAACACACTTTCTTACCAGCAAACACAGATAACATTTTATAAGTAACAAGTCTGGATGTTTGAGCATTGCCTACAGACAAGATGAAGAACTTCCTCAGTGGGGATTTCTTCCTCCAGCTGCTGTACATCAGCGAAATCACTATCATCATTGAATATTCTGATAGATCAGAAGTGACCGTAGCAGCCACATATTCAAAACAAACTAGTTAGCCAGCTACCTCTCAGGGGAACTCCCGGTGACGCTGGACAGCGATAATGGGGGTGGGGGACGCTTTCTGCGGGGCTTGAGAGGCGTGGATGTTGTGTGGTCTCTCTAATAGCTAGGTAATGATGAATTAACAATTATCGCTACAAAACGGAGCACATTTCAACATGCCTAATAGTGGCTACCGTAACGTTACAAGCTTTGCTGCTATCCAGGGCTGTTACAAGACACTCTGGGGGCCCTAGGCAAGAGGCACGAGCCCCCCCCCCCCCCCCCCCCCGTGATACCAGTGAAAGTATGGTACCAGTGAAAGTATCATGGTTCTGAGTAGTATCAGTGCCTTTTGTCATTTATAAAAAGACAAATCACTTTTCTATAATACATCAATGATATTTCAATGGAATAAATTACTTATTGACTTATTCATACTTCAAAAACAGCATCAATAAGTGATTAACATAGGGGGGATCAAAATAAAATAAATAAATAAAATAAAAATCAACCAGCCACCCTCCTCCCCTGACAAGTAAAGAACAGTCCCTAAAGTGCAGTGAGGTTTGTGGGCTGTTACCTGCCACAAAGAGTAACGTGAACGGCTTGTTTCTCCTCTGACACATCACATACCTGTGTGCCGCCACAGCTCGGCTGTTCAGGTATTTCTGGGCAGTCATGAAATCAACAAAGAGGAAATTATTGGACCTGGAGCCGGACTTCCCCGTCGCCGGTAAGCCTTATCATGCGGCGTATTTGACAGGAATACAACTTCTGTGACCCCCGTTCAACCCACAACTGGCAGGATTCGCCTTTCGTTTCTGCTGCTGGTTGAAATCTGTACTTGCATAACGTGCTGAATGATTTGTTTTACTTGCAAGAAGGTGGTTTTGCTTGCAAGAGGGTTTTGCTCAAGAGGGTGAGTGTCCATGCGCCATTGCGCATGGACACTCACCCTCTTGCAATTGGACTTTGAATTTATCCCACATGTAGTGGTACCGTGAGGTACCGTAGTACTACGGTACTCCGACAATGCTAGCGCGGGTGGCAACCAATCATGTGGGACATGGTCTCAATTTGCGTGACGTGTGAAAAGAGACAGAAATGCTGTGCAGTCCTGCACAGTGCCAGACATCTGGTCACCCTACTTAGCCACTGGCAAGCAGCAGCTAGTAGGGGGCCCCATTAGGGGGGATTCCAACGTGTTGTCATTGTTGCAGTTTCTATAAGAGTTCCATCATATTGTCATTGATATGGACCAATGTCAGCCGTCTCTGGGGGCCCCCTTCCAGCTTGGGGCCCTAGGCAATTGCCTAGTTTGCCTGTCCGGTTGCGACGGCCCTGCTGCTATCATAACACAGCTAATCAACGTGGCAAATAAGACTGCCCATGGGGATTTATAATTAGCTACATGGATGGAAAACCACATACAAGCCTATCTGAGACGAAAAATATATAACTACTTCTCATGCTACTAGTAAAATGTAGCTTACCTGTCCAGTAGCAGAAAAGCTAGCTGCGCATCGCTTTTTACACCCTTGGATTCTTTAAGATTTCTCCACCGGTTGAAAGCGTCGCCGATATAAATGCGGGTTTTCATCATGTCACTCCTTTTTTTCTTGTCAGCTTGTTTTTCTTCCTCTGTTTTTTTGCATTTAGCGTGTTTCATTGTGTATGCCGTCTGCGACAGAGCTGGAATCGGTAGCTTTCCTTTCTCCGCCATGTTGGGTTTAGTGTATGCGCGTGCACACGCAGAGAGGACCGCCCCTTTATGTCTTCTCTCTCCTCATTGGATAAAGGTTGTAGGATACAAGCAAAATTTTCTCCTCGGCTTATTGCAGAGCAGAGTGACTGACAGACCTGTGTTATGGACCAAACACTCTAAGTGATTGCTGTGGGAAGATAGAACTATTTAAGACTTATATTAACACAAATATAATATCACTTACTTCAGCTCTTTCAAACCCCTGGCAAATAGAGGATTTACAACAGAGTGGGAAGTGGATGAGAGAGGATTAGTATTATCTTATTTAACTTTATTTAGTATGCTAGATGGCGAGTTGTAGTTTAAATCTAATTGGCAGTAATAAAGTGTTTTGAATGACAACCGCCATTAAAAAGAAGAAGAAGGTAACTGGACACAAGTCTCACAAACTGATGAAGAACTGTTTCCTCATGAGAGCTTTCTTCCTCCAGCTGCTGCACATGTGTGAAATTAGCATCAGCCCCAACAAAAAGAAACAATTTAGCTGAATATTTGATGTTTAAGAAGCAAACATTGCTGCCATCTATTCAAATGAACTTGATAGATGAACTAGAAACCAGAGGCAGGGGTCGCTTGCACTTTCCTCTGGGCTTGACAGGTGTCTGTGTGGAGCAGTCTTTCTCTTGTAGTGTCATCCAGTTGGTTGTAAAGTTAGGTAGCATTACTGAGTTAATCCACAGTAAATGATGAGCGTTTAGGCAGTTATAAACTAACATCCAATACCTGGTGCAAAGAAAAATTTAGTTTACCTGTCCAGAAGCAGTAAGGCCAGCTCTGCATCCATTTTCAACCCCCTCAAAACTTTAAGGTTTTTCCAATGATCAAAAGGCACAACGATGTACATGCAGGTTTGCATGACTCTTGTCTTCTTTTTCCTGTCACTTTTCTTTTGTTCTTTCTTTTCCTCAGCAGTGTCACTGCCTGATTTGTACCAGAATCTCCATTTATTTTACACATGAAAAGATGTTTGGGGTTAGGCATCAACCTTGAATGGTTATCTGTTGCACCATCGTCAGTCCAAGCTCTTTTGCCAGAGTTGCGTTCACACAGAGGGGACCTCCTGTATTTGTTTACTGCACAGCAGAGGATGTTACTGATCAAACACTCTGTTTCAGTAAGAGTACAGAATTCAACACTTATTTAAAAACCCTCACAACACATTTAAATTTGGCAAAGTTGCACAAACTTATGTCAAAAATACTCCCTTTTATTCTTAATGAACTTTTGCACATCCCCTTAAATATATTTTTGCACATTCTTGCCGAGCTCTTTCATCTTGAACATTAACATAATTTTAAATATTGTTCAAATATTTTTATTTTATTTTTTTCTATTTTTTGTTTATGTTACTTGTCTATGCACCAAAACACTTAAGCAAATCTTTAAATCTTATCGTTTATAATTCAAAATATTATGGAGGAAAAAAAACAGTGCACACAATTTCAAAAATCTTAGACAATGTAGGCCTAAAAGGTGAACGGTTCTGGCAAAGATAAACTATAAAATAAAGTTTAAGAAGCACAATTAAAGTAAATAGATACATAAAAATAAAGAAATAAAATGTAATAAAAGACTGAAGATGAAGGGTTTGAGTTAGTGCTGTGTACTAAAACAGTAATGGGAGTTTTTGTGGTTCTTCATATGAAAAATGCCACAGTATTTCAGAGAGAAAAGAGGATTTACATCATTATGTGCTTCTCATAAAAAGTTTTACTATAAACAGATCTTGTGTAATAAAAGTGGAATTATGTTTTTCAATGTAATAGTTCAAGATTCTGCCAAAACTGTACAACAAAAATGTACAACTTTGCTAATTTATCTGTTTCTTTAAAGCGTAAAGATGAGAAAAAAAATTGTAGAATTTTTTAACCTACTTCTCTGGCTTGGTTACACACAGGATTTTTAATTAAAAAAAAAAAGCTATTATTTCGAGAGAGAATCCAAATCAAATTTAGCAGACATTGGCTTCTGCATCATGTGCATCATTTCCTGTGAACTGGTACTAACTGTTAAAAAAGCCAGCCATTAAAGCATATATCTAACTACATTCAAGAAACTTCATGCTATACGCTGACTGACTAATAACAAAGGAAAGTAAAAAAAAAACATCCAATACAGCTGATACAGTGAAAATTAACAATACACATCCTTGACACAGCGAAACAAAACATGATTTATTATTATTATACACTGAATGATGTTGACAGTATTCTGAGAATAAGTTTAGATCCTTCTGCAGTTCTGCCTGTACAGGAGTAGGTAGGCCTACTATATCTGCTTTCTTATTGTTCTCCTCTTTGTTTTTGTAGTTTACTTACTTTACATATTTATATATTACTTTGTATTTAAATTTTTACCACTGATGCTTCCTGTTTGCACTATCCCCTTGCTGCTGTAATGTTGCAAATTTCCCTACTGTGGGATGAGTAAAGGATTATCTTATCTTATAAATAAATACACAACTATAAAAACACCACCACCAATAACAGCACCAGAAAACCAAACACCAACAAAAGAACTCCTTAACATTATTATAAACTGCATGTAATCCCTCTCAATTAACACTTATGACCCAGTAGAAGTGTGAGGCAGTCTATTTCTCTGCAGAAACCCTGCCCTCTGCCTGTGTTTTCTTATTTTCTTTTCATTTTGTCATGATCGGGACGTTCAGCACACAGGTGAGGTCTTTATAAACAGGTAGCAACAAGGTCCCAGACTCTGAGCAGCAGACTCGAAGAGGAAGGTACAAAAATATGCAAATAAACCAAAGTGAAAGGTCAAATGGACAAAGCTGGGGTTAGCTTTCACTTTCACTTTCACTGGAGATACTGTTTACAAACACAACAATGCCTGCATAGTAAACCTTTAATAAGTTGATAGTAGTTTGGGCACGGCAAAATCTGCTGATAATGCAGGACCTAGCTGACATTTACTATACTAACTGGTGCAAATTGCTTTGCACATTTACAATTAATCAAATTGAAATCAGGGGCTTCTGGGGCCTCTTGAGGCTGTTGCCACTCTGCCTGGGTGCTTTCCTGCAGGAAATGTATAAATATTTGTTCTGCCAGTATGAAGAATGACAGCTTTGTGAAAAAGGCTGTAGACAATGCTTTCGCAACACAACAACCAATGCAAGTTTTGAATCTAGTATATTAAAAATGAATACGTTGCATTGCTGTTTTTCATGCATACAAATGTGAAGGCTTTTGGGATGCTGCAGTCATCTTGAATGCATTAAACGCAGCTTTATTAAAGCAGAGAGCGACATGTGGTGCATCAGTGTGACCCGAGACAGTGTGCTGCTGCTGACTCCTGCAGCATCTCCCGCTGTGTGGGACCATCATGTCACTGTGCTCGGCGGAGGGATACAATAACCAGTGTCATCGTGGTGCTGAGGCTTTTGCAAACCAAAAATGTCTGCCTAAGGGAAACTCGTAACTGATATATATAGAGGATATTTCACCCAGGTATTGCTGTTTAAACCCACATTTTGCTCTTCCGAGGCGTGTTGCAAGAAAGCGGGTCTTCACCAGATCACCCTAGTCGGGATTTTAATCGGAAAAAAGGTAAAATATCAGTGGGAGTTTACCAAAAGCTTTCGGACCAGTGAAAGAAGTTGGGAGTTGAGAAAGACCATCACTGCGTTTTGTATCCTCGAGATGGAGATTAAGGCTGTTATTTTTAATATCTCCCTGGCTGAGTTACTTATTTTGAATCAGTGTGTTATCTGTGTTTGTCTCGACCCGTCAGAGAGAGGGGTCCGCTCTGTAGTAGCTAATGTCTACAGCCGCTGCAGCTGGTCGCTAGCTGCTCTCAATACAAATGAACCAGTAACTGCAGCTAGCGTTAGCCTGCTAGCTAAGGGGACGTTATGTGCTCGGCAAACGTTAACCATCGTTATGTCGGACTGACATTAACACCGCCGGTGAAAGCCTCATCAGTGAGTCTCATAAATATCGGTGTTACTACAGAGAGACATAGTTACTGCAATAATGCTGCAGGTCTTGAACGAGCTGTGCCAGACACCCACCTCTCTGTTTAATCAATAGGGATAATAAACTAAAGGTGTGCACAAAATGTTTGCACTATTTTAATGTGTTGCAATGCAGCTGGACTGTCTGTGTCTCCATTTGCTGCAATGCCAGAGCCAACTTTACTTCTCAGTGATGGTCTTTTATTCTGCATCCATAACAATTGCCTCTCGTGGCAGTCATTTCCTGTGGCACCAGCCACGCTGTGACCTGATGGACTGTGTTTTCTTCAGGTTTCTAGATCGCCAGGATGAATCCTCAGCAGCGGATTGCCGCTCTCGGAACAGACAAGGAATTAAGTGACCTGCTGGATTTCAGTGCGGTATGATGGCTCTTTGCCTTTTTTCTTTTTTTTTTTACCACTTGGTGCCATGCAGCTCTGAGGGATTTTTTTGTAGAGGTGTGAGGACCAAATAAGCCAAAGCATGACTAATTGATCAGTTCATATTAGTGTCGGCAAATGTGATTTGACAAACCATCCTTTGTTTGTTTAAAATCTTGAGCTGCTTTCTGGAAAATTGCAGCAGATCATGTGTGTGGTTGCTGTTGAGTCTTTGCTCTAATCGAAGGTCCATATTCTTCCTTCCAGATGTTCTCTCCACCTGTAAGTGGAGCGAAGAACAGGCCCACCACACTTGGAAGCAGTCAGTTCACTGCGTCAGGTAGGAGCCCTCAAACCCATTTCATTACACCCTCTGATGTGATCTTTGCATTGCATGTGATGGTGTTCCTTCCTCTGTCTGCGCTGGTGGGTTCTCCACCTGGAATCACAGTGGAGTAAAGATGTAGAACAAAGCAAGGTTTGGGCCACATGTGTAAATGAAAATGATCCAATTAGCAAGATGGTGAGATGCAGTGAATCATGTTTTGCCGTACTGTCAGATGCATAAGTAATGTGTAAAGTGCTGCTTTGATCAAGGTGTGTGTGCAGCAAGTGTTCATGGAATCAATACAGGATGTTCTCTTATCAGGATTCGCTGTGTGGTGTGTTGGAGGCAAATTTTAAATCAGGAGTATTTTACATGTCTGAGTGAGAGGCAATCAAAAGTGGAGCTGCTTGAGAATTGAGAATTGTGAGACATCCTCTCATAGAGTTATTCTGTAGTACTTTTTTCTTCGTACAAGTAGCAGAATTGATAAATGGCCAGTCCTTCTGATATACACGCATTGTCACACTGTCTTTTCCACAAATTACTGCTGTTTTTTGTTTATCTATGAGCGTCTTGATGGGTGGTTTGCTTGCAACAACAAGAGGTCAGATTCCCTGCTCTTGGATTGCTTCCCGGCTATAAATGCTACAGGACATTAATCCGAAGCACATCTATTGTCTGATGTGCTACTAGAGAAAGTCAACAATCAGGCATTATGTTTTCTGAAAGCATGTTTTGTGTGCATCCACAAAGCCTCGTTGTAGTCAGTTATCTGTGAAACGAAAGACACACACTTAGTGAAGGAAAAGGCAAAGACACAAGAGCAGAGCTGTCTCACATGAACTGTGGAGTTGTGGGGATTCATTTTAGTATACCTGATCATTCAAGTGAGGAGGGTGTGTGTGTGTGTGTGTGTGCTCTCTTTAGTAAAACAAGGAAACTCTACAGTGAAGTCACACCTGCCTGGTGCGGTTCCCACAACGACGTCAGTTGTATGTGTGAATGACACAAAGATTTCCGACTATCAAGATTCTGGCTGTTTTTTAGAATCACATTAAAGGTGTTTTTGTTAACCTTTTTATATAACGCAGTCCAGCACACCTAAACCACTAACCGCAGCCTCAGATATTTAGGAAATCAACTAGACACTCAAAACCGTGTCAATAAAAAGTGTGAAAGATAAGGTTTATTGCAGTTTTGTTTTTGACTTGTTTGCGTCAGATCATGCAGATGTACCAAATAAACTGGTACCTCACTGTGTATTTGCTAATCATTTATAATGAAATGTTTTCAAAAGCCAGGTTGTTAGTCTTCTCTGAAACACACTGATGATTCATAATGAAACTTTCGATACTTGAAGGTTGATTGGTCTGCAGATAACCATACCTTGATAACCACATGCACTGACTGTACACTTGAACGACCGCCACATGTGCATTCTCAAACATCTGTGTGCTTTATTATTGAATATAGTAAGATGTGGACAGCCACCTTTAGCCTGAGCCTTGCACTCTGTGACCTTTAAAACAGACCCCATCAGCATGGTGCTTTTTGTCCGGGACAGAAAAGAATTGAAGACCGTCAGGAGAATCGTGTGTCACGGCCAAAGCTCATTGTCAGGACTGTGTGTTGTCTGGTGACCAGCTTTGTCCTTTAGAAATGTAACAAAGTCTGAATGTGGGCTGTTGTTTTGCACCACTTCCAACAAAAAATGTTAAAAAAAAAAAAATTGGACATGACTAGAAAAAAGAGACTTCAGTCAAGTAAACAGTTTTATTTACACATTATATTTATAATATTTCAATTTCCTATTAAGATATTTGTGAAAAAACAGTGTTAATCTTTACCTTTTTTTCTGAAAAAATCAAATATCATCCTTTTATATTATTTATTTTTTCCAAATCTCAACCATCTACAAGGGTCAGAAAAACAACTACAGAACTTCCCAGGTTCAAGTGGATTGTCAGCAACTTACACTTCATTGGTAACTGATTAGTAACTAATTTAGTAATTAGGCAGCCATAGTAACCAGATTATTTTTGGTGACGCCATATTCCATCCACATATGAAAGAAGAAAGAAAAAGCTTCATCAGTCAGTCGACACAAGGCAATTTTACACAAGGCAAATTCAAACAAGGCCGCTGAAATGTATCTCTCTGCATATCCCTGCTCTTTACACACACCACACACACATGCATTTCAGAGGGGTCAGCGTGCTCAAACTGGTATCTCTCCAGCAAGTAGCATGTTCACACTCCATACTTGGTCCGTACAGGGGACATTAATTGCGACCCTCCAATTTTCAAGCCTCTACTGTGATGGTCAACATGATGATGGATATATTTTGTTATAAGGGAAACAATATCTGCATAACTTCCAATTCTTAGATCAGTGTCCTATTTGTTTTCTCTATGTGGAATAAAATGAAATGCTGTTACTATGATTTAACTCACAGGCAATGACAGTTGAATGCATTGACTTGTGGTTCAGCCTCAAATATCTGAATGAATGGTTAAATGGCAACTCAGAACTTTAGTATTACCCTGACATAATGAAACCCCAAATATTAAATGCATCAATTATGAGTTAGTTCAGTATTTTGTGGATTGGGTAATTGTGTCTGTGCCAGTGGTTGGAAAATAACTATGTGCCAGACGTCAAAAGAAAGGAACTGTATTCATTAGTTTAACTTTTAAGTGTTTTGTGGCAGATCTTAATCCAAGATGCTAATAACTCAAATGACCTACAGATATGGAATATACAATATTTTTTTTAGCTCGACAAGTAGTGGGTATTTGAAGCTGATAACGATATGTGTACGATCAGCGTATTGGCTGCTAGTCATTTTGTTTTCGACAAACAATCATATAAACAATTTTTATGCAGATTCCTTAG
Organism: Epinephelus lanceolatus; assembly: GCF_041903045.1. Taxonomy (NCBI): domain Eukaryota; kingdom Metazoa; phylum Chordata; class Actinopteri; order Perciformes; family Serranidae; genus Epinephelus; species Epinephelus lanceolatus. The sequence continues at coordinate 26,446,661 of NC_135735.1, read as the reverse complement.
ATTTAAAAAGAAATGTGACAAAGATAGTCACAACCTCAAAAATAGTTTGCCTTTACTGTACTGCAATTTCTTGGTGCTTATTGGCCAACATATACCGATATATCGGCTGTTAACTAATATTATATCAGCTGTCTCGCTCTAGTTCACAGGTTTTAAATGTTGTCTGCATCTGCAGGTATAGGAGTTCTATTATTAAAAAGTCACATCAACACCTCAGGTAGTTGGTAATCATTATCTTTTTTATGTCCTCCTGAAAATGTTATATAACGGAATTATGCAAAACTAAACCTATATCGCATGAGAAATAATGAGGTTAAAATGAACTGCTTTACCTCGGCAGTGTGTCGAGCCTATAGCGGGTAAAATCCCACCTTCCCTCAGCCCACAGTATGTGCTCCAGTGTCTCTGATCCTCAAGGAAAGGCAAGAAGCACATACATAAGTGATTGTGAACATAAGGCAAGTGAGTGTGCAGACAGAAGTGTGGAAATTGCAGGGAATGAGAGTTTGGATTATTGCATCTCAGCTGGGCATAGCCAGATAATTGAGGCAGAGTGGGACTGGCAAGACCCTTCAAACGTGTGCCAGAAAAAGATGGATTGGAAAAAATATCCAAAGTGGCTCTAACAGAGATTCATCATTTCTCCCCTCCAGCTGTGTTGATGATGCAAATTTGATGAGGCCATTGACTGTTACAGTGTAGTGGGGCAGTGGATGGCTGCTGTTGAATGGGTAATTTTCATTTAGTGGTATGTAGTGGTACATTTGTTAGCTGTGACCAGCAGCTAGTGTAGGCTGGTGTCTCAGACAGCTGGATACCAGAATTAAAAAGCACAGCTACAAAGAGTCTCGCTGCTGCCTCTGTTTGAGCTCAGCTTGTTTGGTTCATCAAAGGTCACAACAGAGGGCCGCGGCTGCACTTCTGCGTGATGGGAATCAATTCTCAAACAGATTTTTATCAATACAAATCCTAGCTAGTGATTTTATTTGACATTCATATTTTGTTCTGTTGTTTGTGTTGATAAAGATCGCTTTAATTGAACAAGTCATTAAATCTTTTACAGGGTAGATACATGTGAGATGAGATTGTTAACATTGTTCTCCAGCACATGAAGCACCATTAAGTCTATATCTTAGCGGAAAAAATAGTAGTGATAACTCTTATTGTAAATTGATTATTGAACTTGTGGGATTTGCTGATGATATCAGAAAGCAAATTGCTGAGCACGTTGATTTGTGTTGTTCACAGCCTACTCTGTGGATGACTGTACAGTTTATTTGAACCGCTTGAGGCTACGTCCAAGCAAATGTGGCCCAAATCCTGCTCTCATGTAACACAGAAATCTTAATTTTTCCAATCAGATCTGGGCCACTTTCATATGTGGTCCTAAATCTGATATACCCCAGTCGCCAGCCAATCGAACCCGACTGCCAGACGCTTTCTGACTGGGACATCTTGCCTACATGCCGCGACAGCGTTGTCATGAGGCGCAGACAGAAATACAGGAATGTAGCCCTGGACATTGTAGGTTTGGAAGAACCATTCCTACGTGAAACCCTTCATACCATGGCCCCACTGCTCCACCTGACTCCTCTCCTGGCGACACCCACACCTCTCTTCACAGAACTACCAGCGTTAGTTGCTAATAGAGCAAGTGGACTGAAAGCCCTTTTGTACGACAGACCAATATCCCGACAACAAACAGCCATTGCACCGACGGGCCGTGTCTCCAGAAATACGCTACACAATCTCCCAAACAGAATAACATGGCTAATTATTATGCAGAGTGATGTCATAGGACCTTCCTACTATGGCGATCATCATTTTCAAGTGTGATGTTTTTTGTTGTTGTTACAATGCACACGTGTGACGTTATTGGTCGGATGTGAGGTGTTTCAGAGCAAAGGTCCCTTGACAGTGATGTCAGATATGAGTCACTTCAGACATGAATGTGAACAGTCGTGGCAGAAAGATTTGTTCAGGACAAATAATTGAAATTTGAGCATTAAGCGTTGTAATGTGAATGTAGCCTAAAGAACTAAAACACACTCAATGGACATCCCTGGACCATCCCTGCACATGTGAATGACCAATATCAGACTGTAATGAACATTTATATGGCGACTATGAATACTGGAGATACAGTGCATGGATATTTGCCTGTATTCATTCTAGTAACACCTTTTTATTTTGTCTCTGCCTGTGTTTTTTTGTGTCTCATTTCTTGGCGATTGTTCAAAAAGTTGAATGATGTGTAATAACAGTGTTGACATTTGCCTGTACCTTATATTGACCATCGTTTCTACTCGCTGTCATTGACTATTTACTCACTGTCGTTGATTATTATAGCTCATAATAGTCATATTTGTTTTTTAGCTAACGTGACATGCAGTTAGATAGTCACCAACTGAATTAATGAGCTTTCTCTGTCTGAATGTCAACTCTTTATTCAGAAGTTTAGGACTGTGAATGACAAGTAGCAGCTAATAGGCTGATAGATCAGTCCTGTGTGTCTCTGTGAAACCGGTTTGGTGCTTCTCAGTTTGGGTTGACTTCACATATGTTTGATGCAGTCATTGGTTTTACCAGTAGTGCTGCTCTTAGTTGATTTATACAGGAAGCCCAATTAGGTCAAAAGCTTGCTGTAAGTCAGCAAAGCAGCAGTGCATGTTGGATTTGTTTACATTAACATGGACATCTAAACCTGCCTGACGGTGAATGTGGTGTGTTGTGTGACAGGGTGGCATAAAGCTGACACGATTTAGGTGTAATACATAATGTTCTTTTTGGAGGCAGGTCCTAAAGTAATCACACTGCAGTAGGTTTTTACATTTATTTTGGGTCATAGGAAACATATTTGTGCAGCAAATCAGGTTTACTGGTTTCTAAATGTTTGACATTTCTCATTTCTCATTTTCATTTCATCATTTGAATCTTTTTTCTTTTTCGTCACCCCTCTTGATAGTTTTGCTGCCAACTGTTTTTGAGTGACGGGTGTGTGATCTCAGAAGGAAAGGGGTTTTATAGATTCCGCAGTCAAACTGAAGTTGATCCTTACGTCTGAGTGTATTTGATGAAGTTAATGAGTTCATTCAAAGCATGTGAAAACACCAGCAGGGCTCCTGTGTTTAGATGGTTCCTTTTTTCTTCTATTTAACTATCTTCCCTGAATAAAATTGTTTGTCTCTGTTAAATATTGATGTAACCCCAGATATTCTGTCATTATGTAATGCCTTCTTTTTGATCTTTTTGGGGTTTTTGACTATGTCATAACTTTTTATGTTTCACTATGGGTTTCTGTACTTTACAGGGCTGAGTTGGTTTCATCTGTAATTTCTTTGTCTTTGTCTTTTCTTAATATAAAACATACAATTCAACTTTTATTCTTGGATATTTTATGACCAAATCATAAACACATCAGATTGAGTAAAAAAAATCATCACTCTACTTCCTATGTGTGTATTAAGTGATATCAACATCAGTTAAAATGAAGACATTGGTAAATTAATCATTTAATGCACAGTGTGTGCTATGGTAATGTGTTTAAGGGACAGTTCAGCCACAAATTTGATTTTTCCTCTTATCTGATGTGCTTTTTTTAGTCTAGATTGTTTTAGGGTGAGTTGCCGAGTGTTTTGAGATACTGGCCCGTAGAGATGTCTGCCGTCTCTTGGATATAATGGAACTAGATGTTGCTCAGCTTGTGGTGCTCAACGCGACAAATCAGCAATGTCTCTTTTCAGAAATCATGACCCAGTTACTTAAGATAATCTACAGACCTTGTTGTGAGCAGTTTCATGTAGAAACTAGTTTTCTTTAGACCGAACTACACCAGCCAACCGCATCACTGCGCAGAAGGAAGCGTGCATCCACTGCTAGCTCACCTAGCACCACTGAGCTACCTAACATTTCAGCTCAGATGAGGGGGACGCCATGAGCACAAGGCTCTCATCCGTGAGTAGATGCACGCTTCCTTCTGCATGGTGATATGGTTGGGTGTATTTCATTAGAAGGAAAATATTTCCCATGTGAAATAACTCACAACAAGGTTTGCTACCGAGTTTTTCAAATGTATTTTTTTGGTGCTCTGAGCACCACAAGCAGAGTGCCATCTCTGGCAGACATCTCGACGGCTGATATCTCCAACACTTGTCAACTCAACCAAAACAATCAAGACTGATAAACAGCAGTACAGGTAAAAGATTTTTTTAAATTTTTATTTTGAGGTGAACTGTCCCTTTAAGAGTGCTTTAAAAAATGCATTTACTTGTGGCCAGGATTGTGTTCACACAGTGATACAGACTGATTGATTGAACAGTTTTATTCATGTCATCCTGCATACAGTAATCAGCGCTACATGGACCCACGTGGGGAAATCAAATCCTGGTGACTGACAGTAGGTCATGCTGTACTTTAATGCTCATCATTGGTATTGTAATTATTCTCTGGTGACACAAAAAGTTCACAAAAAAAAAAAAACTGATCATGAGCCTTATTTGTGTAACAAGACTTTAAATCAGGTGCATGTTATGAAGACTGACAAACTGTAGTGACAGGGCTGTCTTGTGCTTTAATTTTGTGGTTACAGGTAACAGTTAAAAGGGTTAGGTGTAAAAGCACTCTACTGTAAATGGAGAAAATAGATTGTCTTGTTAGTGTGGTACCACGTGCTCTCTCTCGTAGATTGTACACTGACATCAGGCAGTATCACTTGTGAAAATTTGAACAAACAACCAGATATTTGACCTTTTTTGTCAGATATCAGTAAGATGAGGTTTTGCAGTGCTTCTGCCACGTTGCATGACGTTTCATCAGGAGTATTTCATCAGGCTCACTGAAACAAGTCCTGTCATTTATACAGAGAAGACCTCAGTCTTTCTTTTGGATGATGTTTTGCTAAATTGGGAGCTTGGGGAGCGTGCAGCTGTTTATGAATGACCCAGCAGAGACAGTGAGAAAGAAAGGATCAGTTATGATAGCAAAGCTCTGTGCTTGCTCTGTCCATCAAACCATCACCACAGGTATACAGGACATTTAAAACTGTGGCATAATCTCCCAGACATAGTTCCCTGCCTTGTCATACATATAGTAAGTGGAGAACACTGTGTGATGTTTCACCTCGCCTGTGCATGTGAACTTATATATAGGTACATATTAGGAGACACAGATACATAGGAGTTACAGATTTAATTAATCAGACTTGCATGTGCAGAATTCTGACATCCCAGCAGTACAAGTACTGTTGGTGCACCTATAATTTATGCTGGATAGAGAAATTCTTGAGGTCACAACACTTCCAGGACATTCAAGGATACAAAATGTATCCACCATATGGCCTGTTATAAAATGGCTGAATACAGCCTAATTTTCCTAGTTGAGTATTCACTCTGGAAGTCCAGTTTTAAGTTCCATCACGAACTTGGTTGCATGACCGGACAAGTCGAGTAAATGCATAATATTGAATCTTCAAGCAGTGTTGGGAGTAGTGACTGGGACCAAGCAAGGAAATTTCCCTCAGGTGTCTCCCTCTAGTGCAGCCGTCTTTCATGTGAGGCTTTGTTACGTTCAGTAGTTCATCCTTTTTCCTTTGGAAGGGACCAAAAATGTGGCCAAACACTGGACGGTGAACAGTGAAATTCTGTCCTTCAATTATGAAAATCCAGAATAGTTCACTGTTATTTGTTTTATTAAAAACCCATCAGATGTTCAAGAACTTAGCATTTTTATATTTCTTGTAAATCTCTTAAATGTTACGGAACAACAACAACTAAAAGGTGTTTCTGATTTTTAGTCTCAATGATTTGAAATCATCACAAAGTTCAATCAGCACCTCTCTAAATCACTTTGAATAAAAACAGAACATTATAACCATGACATAAGATTTATGATAGTACAGTCGTATAATACTACATTTGTTTTGGAGAGGTGTACATAATGAACTGGCAGTTAATGCCAGCCTAACACCAAATGACTTTTAAAGCGATGTAACTGTTGCAGGTAAATTTCCAATGTTGGAATAAAAAAGAAAATAACTTTCACCTCAGTTGTGGCACACCCTGTGATCTCTATCGTTTGGTATAGGGTGGTCATAAAACTAAGTCCGAGCTGTCTGATGTCAGGCTTTGTCTCATCTTGTCGACATGTTTCTAGTCCTGGGTCATGATGCAAGTAGTGAAATTTAATGATGTGAACATAGTGAACAATATCAACAACCAGTAGGTGCAGCAGCAAACCAGGTAGACAGTAAACATGGAGGGGACTCTAGGGAGTTGCAAGAATTTGAATAAGTCTTGATTCTCCCGTATGTGGAAAAGGAGGAGAAACTGGTGGAGTTGTGAAGTGAACAAGAGTCTGTGTTTGATTCGACATGTATCTGATCCATTAACCAACAGTTACTTTAGTCAGGAATCCTAATTTGTGAAATGGTTTGCCTCTTATTCCCATGGCCACATTCAATCATTTCCTGTAAGCGCTTATCCAGGTACAGAGTCGCGGGGGGGCTGGAGCCTATCCCAGCTGACATTTGGCGAGAGGCGGGGTACACCCTGGACTAGACTGTCACAGGGCTGACACACGGAGACAGACAACCATTCACACTCACATTTGCACCTATGAGCAATTTCCAGTCACTTATTAACCTCACCTGCGTGTCTTTGGGATTGTTGGAGAAACCCATGCAGAAGGGCCCTGACTAGCTGGTGCATTCAAACCCGGCGCCCTCTTGTTGTGAGCTGTCAGTGCTACCCACTGTACTTCCGTGACCATTCCCATGGTCTCCTCTCGGTAAAAGAGTGTAGCTAATCAGTAGAGGCTGGCAGTGAGTTGAGGCAACATGATCCAAAATCTAAAGTTTGTATGCAAATACTTTTTATCTTTATGGATTAAACTAATACCAAATTGATTAGAATACTGTTGACATCTGACACCTTTATCTTTTGTTTCTAGAGTTGCTGTTAATATGTTGTATCTCTGAAAGAGAGTTTGGCGTGTTATTTTTGACCAGGACCAGGACTGTAAATCACCCAAAAAGGAATCTAGTTGTAGTCTTGCACATAGTGACCCTGCAAGATCCCCAGTCTGTGCTAAATCTCATAGTGAGTGACTAAAAGCTCACATTGTCTTTAGATGTGAGAGGGTGTCAGATTTTAGTCTTTTAAATTATTTTCAAAGTCCCCAGTGCATGGTAAGCATTATCTTATGTTCATCAGATATTCAGGATCTTTATCTACCAGCAGTGTGATGCTGGGCAGGTGTGGTACTTTTGGGTTGTTTAATTCTTTTTTTAAGGTGCTTTGCAGCTTCCAGCTGAAAACGTAGTTGTTGAGAATGATTATACACTCTGTTTACTGTATTTGTGGCTGTAAACCAAAACAGTGAGCTAAAAGAGGCTAAAAAACTCAGTGGAGCTGCAGAGCTGGGTGACAGTTCTTTGTGGGTTTTTGTAAGAGTCCACACACAGTCGTTATTTAACATATTGATTATAGCTTTGAGCATACTGAGTAAGAAGGGATGGATGTCCTGTTTCCTGTTGTAGGATCTTGTACATGTTTGCCACAGACAGCAGTGCAGCACTGGTTCCCCCAATTCATTAGACCTAAATTACAGCCAGTGCATTTGTATTGTTTCTTTTTTTTTCCGTTTGCCTCTTGTGTCAGTGAATAATACTATTGTGCAGCCCGTCTGTGTTCGGAGAAGAGAGGGGACCCTTGAGCTGTGTTAGGAGATGGTAATCAGACGAGATGACAGCCACTGGCCCAAAGAGCAAACACTGACCATTGTTGCACTCAGTGTGTAAAAAGGCCTCAGTTGGTCTACAATATGTCACATCGGTGTTGTCACAGCGCCAAAATTCAGACCCATGTGCTGCTACTATCACAAGTAGAAGTTAAATAACTAACATAGGTTTCTTTATCCTAGTAAGTCATGAAAGTGACTATATATTTTAAGCCACTCACTGAGAATAATTACAAAGACTTTTAAAGAGGAAATGAATCTGCAATGTGCTAACAGCAAAACATGTTTGTCAGGATGAAACTTATCTATACATCTGCTCACTGGAGCGTGATTTCTGGTTAGAGAGATGCCACAGAACCTCTGGTTAAGTATATAATTAGAATTCTGACTAAGAATTGATTGGCAGCCTGACGCTTGAAAATGAATTTACAATAGTGCTATAATATATCTGTAATTATCACCTGGGCTGTCTACAAAATGTGTAATTTATCACATCTCAGATTGGGTATGGTTTTACCTTCACAGATAGGAACCTGAAAACCACATCATACTGCCTTTTCATCATTGTCTTTGATAGTGAAGTGCTCAGTTTGAAATGAATAGCCTTAGTGACGCATGAGAAGCGCTTGTAAAGCTGCATTGAACCTGGTTAAGGGGAATCAATAGCTATAGTCTTTCTGTTAAGCTGCTTGCTGAGCTCCACTCTGACTTGAATCAGAGAACTAGTCCACGTGTTTTGATCTGTAATTACAGGCTTTGCCGCGCAGATTCTACTTCTGCTTTTATTGGAGTTGTTTGTTTCAGTCATGTAAATTCTGTTTCTTGGATGGTATTCCTCACCCTGCTGCGAGGAGGCACCTCAGTGCATATCATTTGTCAAATTTTAAGGTAAAAAATATACTTGATATTGAAAAGGCTTGTTTGTTGCTTGCCGTATTATTATTTTTCTGAGCATACACAATTTCATAAAATCTGATATTTCTTATATTTGGGGTTAAAAATGAACAAAGGGTATTGCATTTTACCGAGACAGATGAGATTACAACAGGGACAATCAATAACTTTGGCTTTTACTGCAACACAATATTGTTTCAAACAGCAACAACAATTGAGGCATCAAATATTTTTCACAGACTATATCTCATAAATTAGATTCTAAAGATCAGATATTATATTTTTCAATATATGCCAGATGGTCTTGCCATGCAGTTGGTCGGAGTTATTGATTTTATTTGTTTATCTGTTTGAATTTTGAAGCATAGAGGTTTTCTTTAATTTAAAAATGAATTTTATCAAGTTTTAGTGCTCAGCTGTCTCAAAGTAGCCTGGCATGCATCAATGCCAAATCATGAAGTTGAAACTGTTTTTTGCTGCGTTGGCGCTCATGAAACTGGGTCTATTTTGGGCCATGATTTATGTAAAGCAAACTAAAAGACACCGTGGAAAATGTTTTTGTGTGTGTGTCACGAAGTTAAACCTGTGAAGCGATTAATTAGTCACTCTAAGTAATTTCCAGATCGGAAAAAGCAGAGTTGCGTTTTAAAATCTCACCTTGTTGTGAGATGATATGTCATCATTCAGCTATTACAGTTTGTGTTTGAGGTGTTAATTAGACGTAAGATATTACACAAGCCTCCCCTTTTGATTATCGGTAGCATCGCAAACTTGTATGCAGATAATAGTTAAAAAATTTAAAAAACAAAGTTCCGAAGTGCTTTACAAAATTAAAAAATGATAACAACATTAAAAACAGTTTAAAAGTTTTGTGACAAGGAGCTACATATGAGAGAGTAAAATAAAGCAAAATAAAAAGAATACAACCAATAAAATTAAAATGAAGGAATGGCTTTGTATATAAAAAGGTTTTAAGAAGTAACTTACAGATAGAAGTGAGTTTTGGCCACAAGCCCTGTGAAAGCACATATATTAAAATGTGTTTTTAATAGGGGTTATAGATCACCTCTGAAGAGTACAAGTGGTTTTCAGGATTTGATTTGGCTGCTAATTAGGGTTACAGCTAATAATTATTTTCATGGACTACTTCATCAATTAATCAGACAATTCTTTTCATGATTAATCTTTTTTAAAAATAAAATGTTTGAAAATTGGGGGAAAAAATTCACGTCTTCTTTTTTTTTTTTTGTTCCAACAGTTCGAGCCCCAAAGATGATTCATATCTGGTTACTTAAAACAGTACAAATGTTTGGTAGTTATGCTTGAAAAGTGACTCAAGGGAATTTCACTCAGTTAAATCGACTACTTAGGGTCCGGGCAGCTAAGCTGCCAGGACACTATTGTAATCCTAGGTATTCTTCTTCTTTCTTCTTTCTTCTTCCGAGGAAATCATACTTCCCATGGGTGAAAACTCACCAAACTTTGCACAAAGGTCCAGTCTCATGCCAGATATGCTCAGCTGTAAACTCAAGCCAATAGTCCTGATGGTGGTGCTACAGGAAGCGCCTAAAGTTCAAAAATTCATAACAAATCAACCATACGTGCTACAACTTCACAACCTTTATCAAACTGTAGCCCCAATACTGAAGAAACTTTTGTACATTTGAACCTATTAAAAATTATGAAATTTATCACTCTGTTTTTTTCAAAAACTGTAAAACTTCTTAAACCTATCTCCTCCCACAATTTCAATTGACACCAAACTTGCTACAGAGCATCTTCAGACTGTCCTACAAACCTGCGTTTCTTAGATTTTTGATTTATCAAAAATTGAGCCTACAGTGCATCAAAATGTTTGACTGTAAACGGTACTGTAAACATATACATGCAAATTCTTGCTAAATAAATCTTCAGTGTTCATGAAAAAAGGACAAAATTCTAGAGTCATGGTAGATGATGTGTGGCAAATTTCAGAATTTTATCTCAAAAACTGAATTTTTGACAGCATTTTGAATTTTGCTCTAATGTGAACAATTGGAGTCAATGTAAAAATGGCCATTTTAAACATCAGTTTTTCACTTATGGAGCAAATCAGTCATTGTTACAAACAAATGACCAACATCTCCATGCTGTCTAGATGCAATATGTGTATTTTCAGATTTTTGTTTTAATAACTGAGTTTTTTACAGTGGTTTCAAATCTGACTTTCCATGCACGGATGGCTGCTTTCCTACACAACAGTGAATGGCTGTGAAGCCACTGTTGAGTACTTGCCAATTAGCTCAGAGCGGTAGATGACTGTCTTAGGTTCCAGAGGTTGCTCAGAATTGCCTTAAAATGCCAGGGCCCGACCCATCACTGCGCAGCAGCTATAATGTTTTAACTTCTATTGCCATTATTTTAAAAGATTGAACATGGAAAAAAACAGTCCTTATCTTTTGTAAAGTAACATTCAGGGATCCTGTGGAAAACACATCTATGTTTACATTTGATTTACAATACAGGGAAATAAAAGAGGAAAGATGCATTAGTTGAAAACATGGTGTTACACCTCTCACAGGGTCACTGCATAAACATGTGAACTTAATGACCAGTATTGTTTTTGCCAATGTGATTCAGTTGTTCTGTACTTCTTCATGGTTCCTCTGTGTGGGACAGATACAGAGAATGTAGATAAACCTTATGTACATTGAACTGTGTGAGTAACCTTGACTTGCTGACTGAGTTGTGCATCTCTCTCTCTGACAGGTATGGATGAGCGGACCAACCAAGCGTCTTGGGCCCCAGGTGGCGAGTCCAGTCCCTCCTATGAGTCCTCCCGGGTAAGATGACCCCCACCTTAATGCCTCTGAGTGGCCTTTCTGCTCCACAGCACATCATTTAACACTCATTACATCAAACCGGCACATTCACAGTGTTTCAGTCTCACCTTATCCAGGCCACCAGTCAAGTTGTATGACCTGTAATAGACACATTTCTCTGTGAAAGGGTTTGTGAAGGGGTTAATGTCCTCATAGGAGGTGCAAGGGATTTGTTTATATGTCACCAAACATGCAATGAGGTTGACAGGAAAACCAGTAACTGGAATCTGATATTTTTGTGGGATAAAGCATCTTTTTGGTTGTAGATATATATATGTTAAATGTTTTTTTTTAGCAGTTAGTATGTGATCAGTTGTGGTGCCATTGAGGGGAAAACTTTGCTGCTGATCATTTTAACAAGGATTCAGTGTCTAAAAGAGGAAGACTAATAAATAATCATAAAACTTACTTTAAGTGTTGTCTACTCCTTAACCCCCTAAACTCCAAATTTAAGCCCAGCTCTCTGTTGGTATTTCACTGAAAAAAAGCAGGGCTGTACCCGTCTCAGAGTAATGACTCATACAATACGAATATTTGTCTATTCGTTACTTTTTCAATGTAGAGTGAGAATTTGAACGGGGGGTCGGCAGGACATGCAGGGTGACAGTGACATTCTCGTAATATAGTAAAAAAGCCAAGTAAGCCCTGCGAGCTAATGGGTGCTAGCTACACTAACACCGAACTGAAGATGTGCAACATTTCTTAGCGACATTAGATATAAAACAAAAGCAAGAGACTATATTGTGTTAAGTTGCTGTGAGCTGTAAATGCACCACTTCTAAGCAGAAAGTAGAAGATAACATTATCTCGAAGCCTGACAGGGCAAAGCTTCTTCTCCTCTGGACAGTATTGGAGAGCAGCATGAAAGCGAGAGTGCTCACTCTGCCACTAAATCTGGGGACCAAAACGTCCCTTGAAGTGCCCCAAAAAAACCCCAGACTGCTCAACTAAAAGAATCTCAGTTGACTGAGGGTGTCTTCAATTTCATAACATCAACAATAATTGTAGAGAGAATATTATAAGGGGATATTCACTAAGGATTATTTTCATTATATAGATTTATCTGACAGTTGTTTTCTTGATGAACCAATTAATCAAATTATTGATTTACAAATGTGAAATAGTGACAAAATGCACACACATCCTCAGATGTCTTATTTTGTACGACCAGCTGTCCACAAAGATATTAAAGTTACGAGACGTAAAACAGAAGCAGCACATTTGAGAATCTGGAACCGGGACGTCTTTGTTTGTGCTTGAAAAACTGTGGAAACACTTAATAAGATATCAACTTAGTTACTAGTTAATTTTCTGTCAATCACCTTATCGATTATTAGTTGCACCTCTAATTAGGAATGCATCTTTTAACCAGGCAGCTAACTGTTAACTGTGGTAAATCAAGCCAGTGCAGGTGATTCATGTGTTTAAGCTTGATTTTAATGGGATTCACTGACATCCAGTTGGCACATCTCCAAGGTGGTTTGTTCCTCCACTGGCCACTCATATTCTGTAAACGCCAGCACGAGTAAACTGTCATAAACTGTGAAGACATGATGGCTGATAGCTCTGCGTTCAACTTGTAATCCTGCACTCACAACGGGTTTACACATACTCAGTATCATTGGAGATATTGCAGTAGAGTATTTACAGTAAATTGTTTGTTTGTTTTTTCACTGCAAATGGCACCCAGATACTATTTATTGGCTTTATAGGATTTGGGGTAACACAGTTCCATCCTCTGTAGTGGTAATAAGAAAACTTATGCAGTCAGTTCAACTTATTCGTCATATGTAAAAGAAAACAAATAAAAAACAACATGAAAATATCAGGCAGACAGTCACTGTTTCAAGTTTGAGCAGTGCTGAGAGGGGGGGGGGGGTGGGGGGATGGGGGCTGCACTGACACATAAATTAGATAATAGTTTTCTGTAGCACATCCAAACACTTCTTTGTCCATGACTCATATGCAGCTGGTTTGAAGCAAAAATTAAGGTTTTGTCTTTCAGTGTTGTTGCAGTGTTGGGCCACAATTTGTTTGACTATGCGAGGAGAGGGCGTGTCTTCTGTGCAGGAAGGCAATCCAGGCACTGCAGAAAAAAAACAAGAAAGAAAAACAAGAAATATATATCAACAAGGAAGGACAAGCCTTCATTGTTGTGGCTTTAAGCCCAGATGAAGACCTACAGGGGTCGAGAAGTGTTGCTTCTTTGAATGATTGAGCTGCTACAATCAGAGGTTTTTAATTATTCCTTCCAGTTTTTCTTCAGATTATATTATGATATTTTGTTAGTGATCACAGATCTACACAAAGGACGAGAATATCCTCATCTTTTTTCTTTAAGTATACAGTAATGTTGCTTAGTGACAATGCACACTTATCGCACCAAAAAATTCTATGAATGTGTATTGCATTGAAATAATGATAATAACAGTAATAATAATAATAATAATAATAATAATAATGTGTGCATATTAAACTGCATCTCTATTATTCAGTCAAAGCGAGAACATCTCACTGTGTGTGTGAGCAAGTGTGAACAGCTCTCCCCCTGTTTGTTTGTCCCTCACACGTTGGTTGTTCTAGATGCCCTGTATGAATTTCATTTAATGTCAATCTCCTGTCACTTTCCATTAGATTTCAGTTAAATGTCAGAGCCACTCGGGCTGCGTTACCTTGTTTATTTCTCTGTGCCCTTCCCGAATGAACATCTACAGGCTATGGTAACATAGGCAGCTTGATTTGAATTATAAGACAGAGATGCTTGAGATATCTGTGCTCCAGGTGCATATAAATGAGTGTTTCTGACATTGCAAGGCACAGCATCAGCCAGCAGACAGCTGTTTGCACCACCATAAGGCGTTCACGCAAACAAGCACATGCCACACTCTTCACACTCACACACACAGCTGCATACACACCTCATATTGATACAGACTTGATTTATATAGCCTATAGATTAAATTATAGATGAATTCTTAAAGAAGTAAGCAGCATATCTTGTGAAACTCAGTAGTCTACAATAATCTGTGTGCATGATTGAATTTTTTCATTTAAAAATGTGTTTTAGGATTGTTCTCTATCACAGTTATGACAGTGCTTTACCAGATATATTTAAACACGTGGTGGCAAAAGTCAATGCAGAGAAACGTGGCAAAAGAAGCTATAATGGTTGTCAGTTATTAATTTATGACCATTAAATCACGTTTAAGAATATAATAATTGATAGTGCTCTGAGTTGTTGCAGCACTAATTTGTAGTCAGGTGACTAAAAATGGAGTATCAGTATAGCATTTAACAGCCAGTGCTGCAGCAAGCCATTATTATTTTCTAAAAGTGAGATAAGCTGATAAAATTGACAAATTCTGTATATAGTAGTAGCATAATGCTCTTGAGGGCACTGTATCGGAGAGGTGTCAAACCAACCCAAATGATACAGTTCCTCTTAATTTTTATTTAAAAAATAAAATAAAGATTTTTATTTAAATCCAATATGTACTTTTTTGGCGCCCTATTTGGTCGCCTATCTAATCAATGAGGAATGCAGTAACACTTGACTATTGCTGCTGAAGCAGTTTGTCTGTTTTTGTCATCATACATACATGTGCCAGAATTTCAGTACTGAAATGAAAATCACACAGTATAAGGAAGGCACCTGCAGTTAACTGACAAAAATAATGATGTGTAACATAAGTGGGCAGGCTGGCTAAATATAAACCATCTAAGACTACTTCCTACATGTTTTGCCTCCTTTTTTAAAAAAGAGGGGGGCTGAGCTTATTGATGCACACTTTAGGCAAGTGGCTCACATTTACAACTACGAGTACTGGCAATCTTAAGTCACCATTTTACTCAGATAAATCTTAAAGAAACAATTAAATCTAAAAAATTCAGTATCTCACGAAACTGTGGTGTTAATGCTGGATGCTGAAAAGCTGAAGCTAAACTGAATTGCTGTCTTTGAAAGTTGAATGATACCCATGATATATGAAAGATGTGAAACACTGTAAGGTTATATGGCATTTCTAGCTGAAATTATGAATATGTAAGGACAAAAAAATTTAAAAAGTAAGTCCATTGTGTGTATATGAGTTGAAGCGTGAAATGGTTTTAATTCAGAGCATTTCATCCATTCATTTTCCCCTTAAAAACGTGGTATATTTCTTGATGTATGAAAGGTATGAATGATAAAAGTAATGTAATATTGGGTAATATAGTAACGTGAAAGGAGTTGCGTGCCAAAAAACATTGCGGAATAATAATACTAGTGTTCACACCCGATGAAAGTTATAAAATGCAACATTTTCACTTTAAAATGTCTAAAACTGTCTAAACATTTGTTATATATTTTGTATAGTTGTGTACTTAATATATTATTATACAAAATGTTTCCCACAATGTTCAAACCCAGAGGAATCTGTAATTTTATTCAACGTAACAGTCTGTTTCATTTGCATTATCATTTAATATATTATTATTAGTATCAAAGCATTACTGAAACAGTAGTAATAATAATATTTGAAATAGTAATCATAACATGAATAAACGTTAATAAATGAAAATATATTACCTCATTCGTGAACATGATTTTTGCCTGAGACATTCACGTAGATTTTCATTGGCAGTGATGTTTGTTCAACAATGAAGACAACAACTCCCATGATCCCACGCTATTTCATGATGTCCTCAAAGTCTGTCTTTTGTTGTTTGGATAGAGAGACCCCTAGCATTAAAAATTAAACATTGTGGGTTGAAAAGCGTAAATTGTATGTTTCTGCGCATTTGCAGAGATGATTATGTCTCTTAGATTTTAAGATGTCTTCTTGTCATTCTCTATTTCTGCTTGATTTTGAAAGTCAGTGTTAGCAGCAGCATTGTGTTGTAGAACATCTTGGTTATTGTTGTTTTCTGTGGTGAAAATAATAGCCTTGGCCATTAGGTGTTTCTAGGAATGCCTAGTTTTATTACTTTGTTAACTGAGAATCAAATAATTGATTAAAAATGAGAGCTATTTCTCAGATTATGCTCTATTCACAATATCTGTCCAAGGCTCTCTGAAGACATCCTCAGTGCTTCATCTTTCAGTCTGTTACAAAGGGAATTCAGTCTTGTCCCTGAGCTTGTTTGAGCTGGTGAGCTACGAGTGTGTGATCAGTCAACTGTGAACAGTCCCGAGCCCTGCCGTGCTGACCTTGGCTCGCAGCCAGCCGCTGTATCCTGGGCAGCTGTGGCTGTAGGCTGGCGGTCTGACAGTCGGGGCTGTGCCCACCACCGCCGCACGACAACCCCCACTTCCCCAGTGCCCTGCTCCGACTTGATACTTGACCCCACACGCATCCATCATGACCATATCATTACTTCCCAACCTGCCACATGCAGCCACACGTTCACCTGGGACGCAGCACAGAGTGGGGAAGAGATGACTTTTTAAATGTTGCAGCGAGTGATTGGGGGACTAGGCGTGATCTTCGGCCTGCACGCTGCCACAGTGATCTGACAGTTATTTAGCCAATAGTGCCAACGCAGCCCCGTGGCAGCGATGACAGCTTGTGTTAGTGTCTCAGATAGATGTAGGCCACCAGTGTTTGGGAATGATGAGGGATCTGTGATTGATGATCTAACAGTCCCAGAGGAGCAAACACATTTGAACACACACACACACACACACACACACACACACACACACACACAAACACTTACACACCGAGCCTGGATTGACACTGGCAGTCATAACAATCAAAGAAGACTTGTTGGTGAATGAACGAACTGCTCATCACCACCAAGTGCTTTCTAATATTTAGTTCAAGGAATAGTTTGACTATTCGTGAAATTTGTTAATTCGCTTTCTGGCAAAGAGCTGAGATGATTAGATCAATCCCATCCCCATATCTGTCCTTTAAATGTAGGCAGGGCAGCCAGGGCTAAGAGTGAAACCGGGGGAACACCTTGCATTAAAGCTCCCTCATTAATACATGATATGTTGTTGGTCTAATCTGGAAAAAAGACAAAACATACAAATGACAATTCACCTGTTTGTTTCTTGGTTGAAAGTATTTGCCAGGACAGGGTTCCCCCAGACCCTAAAGAAGTCTTAAAAGGCGTTCAGTTCATTAATCTAAAAATGAGGCTTTAATGGGTATTAAAATATCTTAAATCAATCTATCAAAGGTCTTAAAAATGCTAAGAAATGGGATATAGGATTTTAGGAATAGTTTTTTTCTGGCGCTGCATTGTTAACTCTCAAAATGATTGGACACCCCTATTTTTTAAGTTATTTCCTAAATGCCATAATAATGTCACGTAGATCAGGATAGTGGAGCCAACAACACTCATGCGTTGTTTCCAGCCGTGATGTTCAGAGCAGAGGATTCACTGTCTGCTAGCTAGCTGTCGCTGTACTCTGGACGACATACGGAAGTGCAGATTCAATGAAAATTGGCTATTTAACCAAGATGAATCAGGTACAAGGCAATACATACTAGCTCGGTGTATTCTATGCAAAAAGTTTTTTCAAACTTGGCATGATGGGAATCAAAAGAGTGGAATTCCATATGCAGAGTGAGTCACAAATTGACAGAAAAAAAATCCCTCCGCCAACAAATGCTAGGTATTTTTCCACGAAATTAATGTTTTATGTAACAGTGGACATTTGGGCAAAAATGTCCCTAACCCTAAGCAATCAATGTTGGTTCATGTCTTTTTTCTTCAGTTTGGTCAATGCAAAATTGGTCATAAATTCTATTATTAGAGGTGCTGATAAGTGTGGTTTTTTAAGCCAGGCTAGCTGTTTCCCCCAATTTCCAGTCTTTATGCTCAGCTAAGCTAACTGGCTGCTGTCTATATATGTTTAATGGACAAATATCAGAGTAGTATCAGTAAATCATCTAACTCACTGCCAGGAATTCCTTTAAGTCTGTAGTTTGAAATATTTTCCTTGTTTTGCTGCAGAAGAGAGGAGATGTTTTGTGCCTGCTTAGGTTAGCTGTGTATGTGTAAGTCTGTGTGTGTTAGTTTGCTTGAGCCTCTCTCACGGGGCTGTTGTTGTTATTGAGTCTGTTCATGGTGTGATTAACAGTATGTGCGGCCTGGCAGGAGCACAATAGGGAATCTCTGAGGATTCCCTCGACACAGCACAACACTCCACTGCCTTTGAAATTACTCCATCACCATTCACTCACAAAAAAAAAGATGGATAATAAGATTTACTTCTTTTTTTTCTTTTTTTTTTTTTTACTGTATGTTGAATGCAAAGGGTATGAGTTGGTGAAAATAGCTCCATAGAAATGCAAGCCCACTGCTGCTCGGTCCCTCTGCTGGGAGTTAATGTAGTTTGGGGAGATGTATTTGACTGGAGCACAGGAGGATTTTCACAGGGCTTGGGATTAGCACTGTAACAGAGTATCTTTTATTACATGGGACCCCGAGTTTCAAAAACCATACTGTGACCGATATTTAGACCTAAGCCCCCGAAGCTGATAACTGTCATGAAAAGGCGCTGTCAAGCTGCAGGAGAAAAGGCAATTTTTTTAAGCTGCAGGTACCTTGGAATGATGTAGGATTGCATCTCTCTGTTTCTTCCTCTTCTGTGTAACAACACATTCTTATGAACAGTGGGCAGATATATAAACCTGTTATCATTATAGATAAAATGGGAGAATTTAAAAGGAAACTTTAAGATAAACAAATATATCATGTTTTTATGTTGTTTATAGATGTATTGCAATAAAGATAAAGCAAAGTGTTTTAGGGTCCAGCTTTCTAAAGCATCACCTGCTTTGTTGGTGATGGTAAGTTGACATTATGAAGCTCATAAGCCAAGTTATTTATTTATGTGTTTATAGCATAAATGCTCCTTAACAATAATGACATTTCACCCTGCTTTTTAAGACTTTGGCAAGGATTTAGATTTTCTATTTAATTACAACCTTTAGGAGAGCACTGAATCAGAAGTATTTTCATTACAAAACCAGCCCCCAAAATGGTCTCACAATGTTGTGGAAATGAATTGTTTTGTTTTTTTTAAGATGTACTATGCAGGATTTCCCCTAAAAACAATGTATAGACCCATAGAATTAATCCCTCTGCAGAGACTCTGCCCTCTGCCTGCCTGCGTATCCACACAGCACTCAGGTGAGGTTGGAGCTTAATGAAAACGTAGCCACTAGGCGCCAGACCATAAGCAGCAGGCATCCAAGAGACACAGCAGGGAAAAAATGCAAATATACTGAACCAAAATGCCAAATGAGAGTGAATTTGGGATTGGCCTTTACTTTCACTTTCATTGGCGAGCGTTTTTGCAAACAGTAACCAGCAATTCTGCACAGTATACCTTTACACAAATAGCTTATAAAGCAATTTATTTTACTGAGTCAATATGGTTTAGGCACACTTCAGTCTATATTAGGGTATGACACCCAGAAGCACCTGTCATGAGGCTCACCCAGTGTACATAGCAGTTAAAGTATTACATTTAATAAGAGGAGGGAAGTAAGAGTAATAAACAGTTGAATAATGATATAATAAACAGAACAAAGGTTAAATAAATGATATAAAACAGTAACAGCAGCAAGTATCATAACAACTTCCACCATCATTATCTTAATTGTAATCTATAAAGATTGCGCATAATAAAAAATAGCAGTGGAGCATTAATAACAGATTCTAGGTGAACGTAAGGCTGAAAAGGTGAGTCACTTAAAAGCCTCAATTGATGTCGCTGTCCACAGATTCAGATAAAACATAAAGGGAGGCACTGCAGGCAGGTAGCTTTCACATCCACCAGGCATGACTGATCTTTGATAACGTAAAAAAAAAAAAAAAAAAGAAGAAAAAAAAGTAAAACATACCATTGTTGTTTCTTCTGCACAAATAGGTCCACTGAATACTTGTATCTTCATGGCACATCATTATGTTATAATGTAAACGTATGAATGTGAAACAACAGTAGAAATGTCAATAGCAGAGATGTTAGATTCTCTTTTATTTGTTTGTACTCGTAATGCACAATAAAGGGGACAGTTCATTAGCATAACCGACCAGTTGTGCTCTCCTCTTCCTAATTAGTGGTATGCCATATCACTCAATTAGTGAAGTTGCCCAATAATGTGCTTAATATTCTGATCTCTTCCCCCCAGGGTTTCGCTGACAGCCCTCATTACGGCGATCATTTGAGTGACAGTAGATTAGTGTCCCATGAAGGATTGTCCCCAACACCTTTCATGAACTCGAACATAATGGGTAAGTAAGTGATTCTCTTCAACTCACCCCTCACATGCCCTTTGGTAGTGGGAAGACATCCTGTTAGAAAAATTGCCTGATTGAGGTTAAGGCACATCATGCATCTCAAGGTAGCAGTACTGAAAGGCTTGCCAGGCTGCAGGGGCTATTTTCTTTCTCTTCCATCTCCTGCTGTCTTTATTTCCTCCCTTAATCCCCCTCTCTCGTCTCTCTGTATCTCCCTCTTCCTCCTCCTGTGATGACCCTCCCCCAGGCTAGAAGTCACGCCATCAGTATAGCTTTCTGTCATAAGAAGCCGTCTCCTAGACATCAAAACTGCCCTCAGCGACTTCTATCGGCAGTAGTGATTTTTTGGGTGTGAGGTTAAACAGACTTGTAGCAAAGACCTTCTCACACATGCACATCTTAGACATGTAGAATTTTATTATAGGTTATTTAACAGGGTTCAGTATTTCTGGCTGTCTTCACCTTTAGGTTTGTCAAATCATGTTTGTCCTCATTGTTTGCTTGGTTGAACCACTGCTTGGGTCCTGATATAAAAATGAGGTATTGTATATCTGCATTTAATATTTAATTTTAAGAGCAAAGCATTTGGGGATCGCCTTTTATGAGTGTTTGTTAGATCCGATGTACCCACACAGCCCTATCAGATTAGCCCAAGCACCCTTTTATCAACACCATCCGTCATGTTCACAGTATGCTCGTTTTAATAGATTTTAAACTGGATGTTATTTAATACTATTAATTAAATAAAAGTGAAAATAATGACTGTAATTTTTTCAGAATGATGTAATGCTTCTGCAGTTGTTAATGTTCAGGCTCTCTCTCTCTTCTTAGTTCTGTAGGTGTAGGTTAAATGTTTCTGCCATATGAAGTTGCAGAAGCTTTACATCTCTGCCATTTATCTGTTACTATTATGGAGATTTATTTTGACTTCTCTTCTCATTTGGGAACTAGTTTTCACACACTCAATCACATGTGGTGTTCAGGTGTAACAACTGACTCAGGTTGGTGGAGGCGTGGTAGCTGGTAGTTTATTGGCTTTTGTTAGAATAAATATACTGAAGATCGGCCTATTTGTTGACTTTCCTGCTAAGCACAGTTGTGTGGATGATTTTTTTAATTTATAAGATTTGTATTAGGGCTGTCCCGAATACCAGTTTTCAGGCATAGAGGCTGATGTGTGGTTGTGACAATTAGTCCTTTTGTTAGAATGCAGGTCACAGTAACATTAGTAATAATAGCTAGAAAATAAATACATTGCAGGACGGCTAAGCTCACTTTCATATTCCAGGTTGTTTGCTGAGCTTGTTGTAGATTTGTGATATGCCGGTTTCCTCTGGCATATCTGTCTCTTGACTTTCAGGCAGTCACTCTTTGTAAATTTTGAAACTATTCCAGATGCCTGATTTTTTTCAACATCATGCTGACGTGTCTGTAAGCCTGTCACGGGTGATCAAACTATTGTAGTCAAAAAAGGCGGCCTATCACTAAGTTTAAAGTCCATGCCTGAGAATAACTAATAATTAATGTTGATGTATAATTGATTATGTTGGATTACTATTTCCTAGATTATGGGCTGCTTGAGAACTTTGGGGTGATGGTATAGAAAAAACAGAGCATTGGAATACTGATTCAGACATGGATAGGCAACGATAGAATCTTTGAAGCTTTGAAGCATTCGGGTCAGCCCTAATTTGTAGTTTGATAATGATTATAAAAAATTCCCCTTTTTGCAACCACCTACGTGTCTGAGTAAGTTCTCATATTATAACAATTAAAAGCTGTGTGTTATCCGGCTCTTTGGCCTGGCATCGTTGTGATGTGTAACCACTTGACAGTTTTATGGCTAACTACATCTCAGCTCATTATGTAATGACCCTGGAGACTGGTTTCCAAGAAAAGCCATTAGTTCGCAAATGGGTGCTGCTGAATTGAAACAAAATCTTATCTTTCTTGTAATTGATCACATGACTGTTTCTCTCTCTCTCACACACACACACTGCGTAACCCTCCCCCTTTTCAACTGCGTCTGTAATTATGCTTACGAGCTGCAGAATATGGATGTGATCTGTTGCAGTGATATGTCAGATTTAGACAGGGTGATTGTAAACTTGGAATTGCCTGTGCTTATCTCAGGCTAGGCATTCAAGATGAGTGTGGTCTTATTAAATTGTTTTTCCACAGTAATATCTGGGATTTACATATCATTCAATCATGTGTGAAGGGTTATTCCTCATCGATGAACAGGGTAGAACAACCACACAACAGTAAAGTATACAGTTATACTACGATTTCTCATGCAGTATTGGTATTAATGGTTAAATCCAGTCAGTCAGGACAGTTTCTGAACTGCTGAACAGGTTGTTTCCACTCAGGAAGCATCTTAACATCTTAGGTTCTTGTTCACAGCACACAGAGGCATTTCTGAACTTCTGAGCTGGCCACATAGTCCGTCGTTCCATTGGGTGTGTGAAAATCTTGGGCGAGATGTAAAGCAAATGGTTTGCTTGAGTCTGTGTGCAACAATAAAATACTTGCAAGTGTACTGGTAGATTACTTCGTAACTTGAACGCTGTAATTCTGTTGCTTACTACACAGTCACAATCACTGCAAGATAAAACAGCTGTTGTCATAGTAGGACTTCTTTGCAGTTCATCCTCTCACTGCCCCCTGTACCTATGGGGTGCCGTTTGTAAAGTGGCTCATGCTGAAAATAACATCAACATTTTGCCACATTTAGCTTTAAACAATGTTTAAAAAAGTGCTGTGAATTTTTTAACGTCACCTTTTACCACATTTACAGCAATATTTGTTAACTTAGAAATATATTAAATAGTTAAATCTAAATATTAAATCTAAATCTAAATGCTAAATCTAAATCTAAATGTTAAATCTAAATATTAAATCTAAATATAAATCTAAATGTTAAATCTAAATATTAAATCTAAATCTAAATGCTAAATATAAATATAAATCTAAATGTTAAATCTAAATGCTAAATATAAATATTAAATCTAAATCTAAATGTTAAATCTAAATGCTAAATCTAAATGTAAATGTTAAATGTTAAATCTAAATGTTCTGGGTGAAACTAAATATTTAGCTAATATGCAAATTCACACTGCCGGTCACCGGAAGTACCAAAATAAAAGCTCAAGATGGTCAGACTGTGTTTATAGAATCAAATAACGAATTAAAACCAACTTATAGTGTGAAATGAACACTTGAACACACATTAGCGTGATAATAACTACCTAAAATAACAAGAAACGTGTTTGGAGAAATTTTATTTGACGTGTACTTTGAGTTGTTAGTGTCCCTTCGGAGGGACTAACAACCTAAGCTAAGCTAACAACCGTTAGCTCTTAGCACCGTTAGCAGTGTCTGTAATGACTCATTAACTCTTAAACGGTCCGTTAAAAAAATATTTTTTTCCAGCGGATGTCTTAGTTACAACATGATTGAGCTAGCAAAGCAGTTTTGTGTTGCGATGTGTGGTATTTATTCAGTTTTGGGAAATCACGATGTCTAGAAAGCATCAGTGGCTGCAGCAGCAGCAAAGCTAACATTGGGACGTCATCTGTTAAAAGCCTCCCGTTGTAGGATACAACATGAAACTACTCCAGTTAGCTCAGTCATGTTGTAACTAAGACATCTGCTGGAAAAAAATATTTTTTTTCACAGACTGTTTAGACTTAATGAGTCATTACAGACACCGCTAACGGGGCTAACAGCTAACAGTTAGCCCCACTAATCTACGATAACCATGTTATTAATTTCAGAACGTGATAGTAATGTTTGTTCAATCATTGTGTTTATAGACTTTACAAACACCAGATTAGTCTAAACGGTGATATAGTGACGTGAAAAATGTGAGGTATGCATATATATATGTAGCTAAACTCCGCTGGTTTTCTACCTGGAAGTATTTGTAAACAACAAGGTGATTCCCTCCGAAGGGACACTAACAACTCAAAGTACACATCAAATAAAATTTCTTCAAACACGTTTCTTGTTATTTTAGGTAGTTATTATCATGCTAATGTATGTTCAAGTGTCCATTTCCCCCGATAAGTTGGTTTTAATTCGTTATTTGATTCTATAAACACAGTCTGACCATCTCGAGCTTTTATTTTGGTACTTCCGGTGACCGGCAGTGTGAATTTGCATATTAGCTAAATATTTAGTTTCACCCAGAACGTTTAGATTTAACATTTAACATTTATATTTATATTTAGCATTTAGATTTAACATTTAGATATTTATATTTAGCATTTAGATTTAACATTTAGATTTATATTTATATTTAGCATTTAGATTTAACATTTAGATATTTATATTTAGCATTTAGATTTAACATTTATATTTATATTTATATTTAATATTTAGATTTAACATTTAGGTGCCACATTTAGATTTAGATTTAACTATTTAATATATTTCTAAGTTAACAAATATTGCTGTAAATGTGGTAAAAGATGACGTTAAAAAATTCACAACACTTTTTTAAACATTGTTTGAAGCTAAATGTGGCAAATGTTGATGTTATTTTCAGCGTGAGCCACTTTACAAACGGCACCCCATATGTACCAACACGTTGTTAAAAGAAAACTTCATTTCGTGCTATGTTGAATTCGTGAAGAAAACTTTTCTAGCATGTGTCCAACATTCTTTATGAATTGAAGTAAACAGGGACTGTGTTTAACAACAGCAAAACCATATGAAAGTATGCTTTAAAAAACACTTGTGCAGTATAATCCAAGTCTTATTAATCCAGTTTTATGCTCAGCACTTCCTAAACACATACATCTCACTAAAATGATTAAGTATAAAACACTTTGGACTATGAGTAGTGCCTGAGTATGCGCGTACGTGTGAGCTCTGCTTGAGCAGAGACCAAACGCACACACATCTCGACTGTGCACGAGACTGTTCGTGTTTTAAATCCTAAGGTTTTAGTGCAAATGCTTGTGTTTAGGAAGTACTGAGCATACGACTGGATAAATGAGACATAGATGATACTGCAGGATTTGTTTTAGAGTTTGTAAACTGATGTTTTGATAAAATTTTGCTTGTTAAACACAATCCCTGTTTATTTCAATACATGAAGGAAGTTGACCTTTTTTGGATTCCCTGTTCATGCTCGAGGCATGCTGATGGGGAAAGCTGAGTCTCTACAGGACGTCTGATTCATACGGGCACAGTCACTATGTCTTAGTTATAGGCTTGAATCACATACTTGGTCACTTCCACTTAAATTGTTTCTTTACTGTTGCTATACAGTGGAGGCGTGTAAGGATAGTAGGTGAGTGTGATTTTGAAACATATATGGAGGAAATACAAAGCATATTGAACCACAGTACAACAGTAGGCTTTTACACATATTATTGAAGAAATTCTCATTATATCCCTTTGTTACTAAATTAACTTAACAGCCAAAGTGCCATGACTCAAATTATAAAACACTGCAACTGATGTATCATGGCTTTCATAAATAGCATAAATGGGAATTGTGGTGGGCAATAACACTAAAAGCATTTAATTATGAATAAATAAAATAACCAGTCAGAGCCAAAGAACAAAAAACAGTCCTGCCTTCTCATTCAGTGGCCTCTCTTACACCTATGAAGCTGAGTGCTTGTCAAATGTCAGTGAGTGAAGATGCTCCCAGTTGGTCGAAGGCTCTGGATACTGAAATTTACTATATGGCTCTTACATATAAAGTCAACTTCAACAACAGCACTGCTGACAAAGCAACCTGATTAAATTCTTTGAACCTTATGTCTGCTGTTGTAAGTTGGACTTGGAAACTTAGCAAAGAGGTGCTCCACCTGTGTGAGATGAAATAACTGGTCATTAGTTTATAGTCCTAAGTTGAAAAAGAAAAGCAGAAGACTAACAGACTAATAAACATAACTAGCCTACCCATTTTGCAACTGTATATTTGTTTAGATTTAAGCACTGAAAACCAGTATGTTGAAAATATAAAACTGGTAATGAAGTGGCCAGCGGTCAGCCTGATGTGTCACTACCCTGATGACCTCTCCATGTTTCCTGCCTCGTTTTCAGTGTATTGTTCCTTAAAGGAAGTGCCCATTTCATAACCCTGATGACAAACTTTCCATGTTTACATGCATTACTTTATCAGTACAGTAGATCTAAACCATGCTTTGTGTTATAAAATGCAACACTGATTACAAATTTCCTTTGGAAAAAATACTTCTCTCTTTTATTTTGCTGTTGCGAGAAATATAATTTCAGTTACGTCATTTCTCTCCTGTTTATCAAATAACACTGCTGCTTGGCCAAACAGCTCCGAGATTTAATTTACTTTTATATACAGATCTCTAGAGTTTAAACATAATAGAGAGCAGCAGTCTAGAGGAAAAAACAATTCTTAAGATTCAATTTAAAACACGGACCACTGTGAATGTCTGCTCCTCTGCACCCTCTGTGATCCTCTAACATGTGCCCACCAAATGTCAAAACAAGACTTATAATGTAGATCAAAGAAACCAGAGACAAACATTAACTAATGATTTATTAATATAGTGTTCTGATCTTGTATATTATGATTTACATGTGGTAGAAATTTGGTGTACTGTGGAAACACTGGACCAACAGTGAAGCTCTATACTGCTAAATATAGCGCGAGATAATACCTGATCACAACATCGATACTCTGTGTGTAGTCTTGTGGTAATGTGCAACTGATTATCTCTTTTGGTATTACAGTGTACTGAGTGTAGTAAAGTATTATACATATTTTTAAATGTGCTCAGAGTGGCGTGACTCACAGTGACCAGGAATCCCTTGTACACACTGGGAAAATGAAAAACATTAATCATGTCAATGTGTATGTAGCTACAGTAAACATCACGATATAAACATTTTGATTAGAAAAATCCAGCTTCGGTTCTATGGATTTAGTAGAGAGTGAGGTTATAAAGTCATAGTGGGTGTTGGATGGTTGACAAGGAGAGGGGTGTGTGTTGAAGATGAAGAATGGGGTTTGGGGTAAGTACCGGGGGAGGGAGTCACTGACTGCTTAACGGTGACACTGTTCTCCCCGGGGGCCGACTCCCATGTTAGCATGGATCATCTGGTCTGGCCCTCACGTGCATTGTAGCCCCACCCTGTTGTGCTACAATCCTCTTACTAACCCCAGCGTCATCCACTGCATGCTGCCGGACAGGTGGCAGCCACATTGTTCCTGCTTATTATAGGTCACTATAGACAAACTTTTTCAATCTCAGCCATGTGAGTCAGTTTGACTCAACCGCTGGTCACATGTGTTGAAAGAGGCTACGCTTGGACAGTCTTTACTGACATATCAGTGATTTGCAGTCACACAATTTGTGATTCCTGCGGCCTTACAGATGGGCAAAAACTTTTCCCACTTTTAGATAAGAGTGTCACACATATGCACAGTCTTATGAGATGCAATAGGTGGTAAACTGGGAAAAGTGTCTTTGATTAGAGAGGCATTTTAAATCACAACAGAGAGACGCACAAGCTGAAATGATATATTACAGTCACATTGTAATCATATTTACATTGTAGTTCTTATGTATACAGTACCTTGTGAAAAATGTCCCTTTCACAGAAGTACCTGGCAATATTTTGATATTATTTCAAGGCCATATCGTCTACCTGTATTCCAGCCTGTTGTGATGAAAGAGCATCATTTCACTGAAGTACTGTTGGGCCGTTGGACATTGGAAACCTGTGCCGCATTTTCAGGTCTGTTCATTCTGTTTAAACTGTTTCTGCACAGTTGCAGATAAAGGTAAGGCGGCACTACTATTATTAATATTATAGTATTTGTAGAGTTCAATTCTAGTGGTGGCTGCGTAGGATTGTTTCTGACTCCTGTGATCCAAACCTTCCAGTAACTCAACAACGTTGTAAAGCCAAAATTTGAAATTTATTAGAATAGAGATAGATCTAATCATTTCCAAAAATCACAACACATTTTTATCCAACTCAATATTCTGCTTTAGTCCATATCCACTGGCATTCAGCCATTCAAAATCAACATTTTCAGTGCGGTCCAAACACTGTTTGCTCTCCTGCTTGCCGCACACAATGGGAGGCAGCACCTGTATTAACAGGACAGTGTAGCAGCAGTCTAACAGCACCATAAATAACCTACAAAAAAAAGATCATATTATTTATCTGTATTCGCTCGTTGCTTGATCGAGATGTCATCCCTTTTATTTCAACAACAACTGTAGAAAGATATTGAAGAAAAAGCCAAATGGAAGCTTTCTAGGTGATGACGTCATTAAATATGATGCAAGACATTCAAAGCGTCATTTAAAAAACCTCAATAGAGGCTTCTAATGTAAAAAAAGACATTCAGTACAGCCAAACACTGAAGCATCTCTGTTTAACAGTTGTACATCGCTGATTATCTGGCAATTTAAATTCTCATTATATTGTTTCTAATGAAGTGACATTCACTAATGACTTGAAACCATGATTGGCCAGACTTTAAGACAAAAGATAAGTGTTTTATCCTCCAGCTGTTCCAGGATTACACATTCATCTTTTAAATTTACACAGTTGTTATTCCCGATTGTCTCATGTTCCTGTGCAGCTGATGAGTTCAATGATATAATTCACTGAGCCCCTCTTCCCTCTCTGTATGTAGCAACGCTTGACTTGAAGTCTTCTGCAGGTCTTGTAGTGGAGGGTTGTTTCTCATTCAGTTGCTCTAATTGTATAGCCACAGGGATAGCCAACAGTTCATAGCCCTGACAAGGAATAGTTAGATCTAATTACCTGCTAAGATTTTTTCTTGTGGTGTTAGCTTGATGACGGGGAGCCAGTGGGGGAGGTTGATTTCAAGCAATCTGGGCAATTACCACAGGCGATGAGCTGAAAGAGCTGCTCTCTGCTCTTTTACTTCACGCTGTATCCTGATTGGGCGTGTGTGTGTGTGTGTGTGTGTGTGTGTGTGTGTATGCTGCTTAATGTTTGCCTTTTTGCCATTATTTACTTAATGGACTGATATTGTTTTCCACCAAGTATAGAAAGCCTTTTGATTCTCAGGCCTAACCTCGGATGATGCGTTAAAGTTCCTGTGCTAATTAGCGAGACAGGGTTGATGTAACTTTTCACAGCCGTCATTAGTCACAGTTTGTGGCCCTTTATTGGAATAAGTAGTGAAAAGTCTTATGGGTCATCAAAAGACCCGTGCAATCCATTAGTTTTATTTGTTTTAAATTTTATAGGCTAAAATTACTACATATATATTTTAATTCTTACATGTTTTAAGACAACCTTTCATCACAGTCTGGCTGTCTGTCTTGAATTTGTTAGAAATTTGGCCTGGCTAGAAAGGCATGGACCATGAGAACATCATGGTTATAACAATAAAATTAGCCAGATGCAGAAAAGCCATTGTCAGGATTTCTGTCTGCATTTGTGAAACACAAACACATTTTCATAGTCCTCCAAAAAGTCCAGAACCAAGTCTCCATCTCCTGTCTGTATCACACGTAGTGTTATGCCCATGTTTACTGTGATAAATTTACTGTATTGTCCTACATAACATTCAGAAAATGGTTTTAATGAATACAAACAGTTAGGCCTATCATGGTAACTACTTTTGGTTGACGATATATTGTACCAGCAATAATTGGGATAAATTATATTATTGTCATTTTGGGACCATTTTATTCCACTGATATAATGACAATATAATAGTATAATAATGAAAGTATACCTTTTCAAAGAGCAGTGAACTGTTCATTCTTAAGAATATTCAGACATTAGAATTGAAAACAAAATATTTAATATATTTCTAAATAAGTAATTTATGCCAGTTAATATATATAAGAAAGTCTACATAAAATTTTAGTACCCATAGTAGTAGCCCAAAATTACTCAGCTGCAGTTACTTCCATAATACCTCTGACGTGCTGCCGGAGATGGACAGCCTGGGAACTGGACACTTTGCTGGTGGTTTCATGGAGTGGAGGATGAAGTTGTTGGAGGGTACAACTACAAACAACAGACCTTTTACCAGAAGTTTGCAAGCTAATGACCATCAGGACTGTGCGTCTTCCTCTCCAAAAGTGCAGCTGTAGGCTACTGGTCAACTACGCTGTGTCGTCTTCGAGGTGTTATTTTATTTTTCTTCGGACTCACACAAGTAGGCCGGGGATGGAGAGCAAAAAAAGGGAGAATTGCTGAGCCCAAGTCTTCTAATGGTCGGGAAAATCCTGCTGTTAATTCTGATCATCTCGGCTAAAATGTTGGTGACATTCTTGTGTAAACAAACACACAAACAATTGAGGTCAGCAAAATGATCGAGGTCATGTCTATGTATCATATGATAAATTGCTAATGTAATTATTGTGACAGGCCTACAAACAGCTGACTTTCTCCTTTGATGTTTTCCTCCTACTGCATAGCTGTGGTCATGACTGCTTGTGCATCAGTTCTTTCCAGCCATGTGCCTGAGGGCGTGATATCACAACTGCTGAGTCGCACCTTCTTCCTCACGTTTCTGTGGTGTGCTCCATATATATTACTCATACAGCTTTAGCCCGGCATGAAAACTAATCAGTTTAACTCTGTCATCAACACACACATGCAGCCACATGCATCCTGCTCCCAGCCCGTACACATACACATGTGACCCTAATGTGACTACCTGTCGTTCTGCCCCACCCGCTGCTGTACATTGCCTTAGTGCAGAATTTGAGAGGGTGTTGAAGGTGCCTTTGACCCTTAGCTGCCGGTAGAGACAACCTCTGAAACACCAGCTTTAAAAAATCCTTGTGTTAGTTAAACAGAACATCAAAAGTCACAACGAACTGTTGTTTTTTATTGTTAAATAATTGGTGCATTGCCTTGCTCTCTATTTCCATCAGTCAGGTTGAGTTATCTGTTCCCACACAGTTAATTATTCAATAAGAAAATGTCTAGACAGCACAGTACTGATGTTGCAGTAATAATATATTACAGACAAGCTCCCTTTATTCTATTGTATTGTCATGTATCCCAGACATGTCATGTTAATGTAAAGCACCTCTGTGAAAAAATAAGATGTTTTTCTAAAACAATCTTTTTGCTTAGTACAATAAGAAATTTGTCTTGCTATTTTAGGAGCCTATTGGAGCATGTTTTTTGCAGTTTAAAAAATAAGTAACCTCCAATAACTTGATCGTTTGCACATTGCTTTCATAGCAGATTTTTAGTCTGCAGACTTGTCATGTGACAAACAGTTACTCCTGGCAAATGTGTAATTTGTAAAACGATGCAAATACATGAAATCTGTATTATTGGCCTGGATTGACATCATGGAGGTCATAGTATGGTGTTTATATGCTGTGTATTTGTCTGTGCTCTTTAAGAAGTTTCAAGCTGGTAAAGAGAAAATAATAATACACTGCTGGAACCTAAAATTTGCATCATATTAGCATTCAGTAAGTGTTTGGTGCAGTTGTTTCCTCTCCTCGTCAACAAACTGTAAACAAAAAGCTTCCATCTTGCCTTTTTTCGGTTTTGTTTCTTTTAAAAGGAAAGAATGAATTTATGGAGTTGTTTCGGTGACATTGCTATTTTTTTTTTTTTTTTTTAATTCAGAAAAGGGCATTATACAGCCATGCTCCACTGGGTAGCCTTTTGCACTAGAACAGAATTAATCTCTTTCAGTCTTTTCCCTTTTCATTTCTAACTGTTCCTCAAGGCTTTTGGTGAAGTGTCAAATCCCACATCACACTGGCATCCCCAGTGTGTTTTTACTGGGGCAGGTGTCATGTGCTAATGCTCCGTCTCATGGGAGACCCTCCTCAGACCCAGGCTGTGATTGTGGCCAGGTGCTGTTCAGGTGTGCACTCAGTTTCCACTGCAGTGTGGGTCACAGGTGTTGCCAGTGCTGCTCCCTCTCCTCCCTCTGTCATTCACACCCGTACACACACACACACACACACACAAACTGTAGTCTTTCACAGGAAGAGCTTTATACAATATTAATTCATGGTAAACAGTTTTTTGCACATTTACTTTATCGTAACTGCAAAATGTACATTATGTGCTGTATATATGACTAGAACAGGGAGCACAGAAGGGAAGACAAGGAGATGCAGTGCAGTACAGTTTAGTAGATGTAGCCGGTCATTATGCAGAGCTGCAGGGTGTGCTTATCTATTACTGCGGTCAGTGGACCATGAAGAGCTGAAGACAAGCTGAAAGGGTGCAAATCCCTTTTCTCCATCCACATGCCGCCCAGATCTCCCCACACATCCCAGCCTCCCCTGACCTTGTGCTTCTCTTAGCCCATCTTGGCCCTGCCTAGCCCTGACCCTGCCTTCCCTGGGCCCTGGCCCCCAGCATGCAATTGGCGAGGCTGCCCAGCTGCAGAGGATCAGCTGTAGTCTCAGTAGGCTTGGAGGGCTGTCTCTCTAAAGAGGAAGGAAGAGCTCGGGCATAGCTGAGGTATGATGACACAAGTCTTTTGGAAGCACCGCAATGATTTATAATCAGCGGAAAGGTGTCTTCATGTAGCTTGTTCGACTGCATTTTATATGAGAGTTATGTATGTAGATTGGCGAGGCGAGAGCAGTTGGTTAATAGAGCCCAGGATACTTGTGCATAATTGTGTTTGCATCACTAAAATTATGTCTTTAAAACTTTTTTTTTTTTCAGATGAAAATACAAAGTGAGTAAAAGAACTTAAGATAAATCCAAATTCTGTTTATGAGACGCACTGTGCTTGTTGGCCTCCTTATATATTCCACATCTCGCTCTCCTCTCTACTCTTCCTTCTCCCCTCCCCCCCTTTCTCTCGTTTCTCTCGCCTCATGCTGCCTGCAGCTGATGCCAAGAAGAATGTTAGAGATTATTTAATACAAGCCCAAAGCTAAAAGGGAAATGATTCATTCAGAAGAGTTACAGTTAGTGGAACAATTAAAGTCTGCTGACTGCAGCACTCGGTGCTGCGGTTGCTGACAGCATTGGATACGTTATCACCATGTAGTGTGACATACACCAAAAAAGCCAGTGACCATCGAGTCTTAATATTTTCCGTCTTGAATCTTCTTTGCAGAAAGCCGTACGTACTGTATACAACTGTAAACACAAGCCATGCCAGTGTATGTGGATGGCTGGACACATTATTCACATGGTCTCTATACATAGCAACTTTGATGCATTATACAGTTTTGGCACTGACTTTTGTACTTCTGGAATTTACAGATGTTGTCTTGAGAGCATTAAAGCTAAGCTACATTTGTTTTCAATTGAGACCAACCTGAATAAATACCTCTGTCTCCATAATCTTACTTAACACTGTGTTACTGTTCACACCTGTTGTCTTTAGCTGATCCTGTATGTTGGGCATTCATAGGTCGTTTTTTCTTTTTGGATGAAAATTTTGTTGGGCTTAGTGCAAATGAAAAAAAAAAAGATAAGAGTGTGATGCAGAAAATTGTCATTGAAAAATCACACCGCCCACTGTGTACCTTGTATTTTTGAAAAGGAGGCACCTTATTGGTTCTGATGGGAGGATTTGAGAACACTGGAGTATTAAAGAAGAGACTTGCTTGATTTGTACGGAGGGGTTTGACAGTTCACATCTATGGAGATGTGATAAAAAGTATGCACTAAGTGGTCACAAATATGATCAAATTCAGTTCTCTTTCTGTTTTTTGATGTAAGTAACATTTGCCCAGTAGAATCGTGGTATGAACCCAGGTTGGGCACAGATGGATTGATCCCTCCTCCTTTTCTTTCCCCTGAAACAGAGTAACTCTACTACTGCAACACTAAGAGTACATAAAATTGACCCCTGATTCACGGACATCAATCACTGAAACATAGACAAGTCAGGTTTTAGGTAAACTCTGTAATGTTTCCTTCACCCAAAGCATTTAATTTGAAAATATATCAAAGGTTGAGTCCTTTTGTTGAGACGAGCCACAGAAAACCTGGCCCACAGTTGCTGGTTAATTCTCATGCCCACCGCTCCTAACCCCCGCCTCCATTTTTTCCACAGTCACAACTGCTCTCCTAGGCGTCCTGTGTCCATGCTGGGTGTGCTGGCAAACAAAACACTAGATAATGTTACACTCCCCTCTTGTTGGACTGTAGTGGATTGCGATTGGTTAATAAAATGCAAACATTTGTTTCGCCTTTACTCCCACTTGACAATGCCTGGCACAGCCCTGAGAGTGTGAGGTGTGGGAAGTGTAGAGAGAAGCACGGCTCTGTGAGACTTTTTCTTTACAGCCAGGAATATGGGGGTGGGAAGGTACATTTCTTTTTGTCAACTTAAAACCAACCAAACTCTTTTAAATGGCTGCTGCGGGTTTTGCCCACCATACAATGCCATCCCCACAGAGAGCGCTCATCAAAAGATTTATCCCCTTCAGGCTGTTTTGGTGTTTTATTTAGTGCAGCCTTGTGTTCTTAAAGGGTTTGCAGGGGTTTTCTGTGTAAGGAAATATGCCCAGAGTGCTTGGAGCTGGATCAGCATTCCTAACCCATGTGTGTATCCTTCCTTGTCCTTCACCTCGGCTCTCTGTTGTTTCACTGTTCAACAGTTGTTTGGCATCTAATACCAAACATCGACACACACTTTGATGTCACACACTGACTTGATTCTAATATCCGACTGGGGGACATTTCTTCAGCTTGTTAACTGTGCTCTGTTTCCCTGGATAGCCCTCTCTCGTGAGCTCACATGTGAATGTGTGATGCAGAGGGAGCATGTTAGCGTCCCCACAGAAGCAGCATCCATTACAGTGTTGGTGTTCACATGGTGGGAGATGTTATTAGGGAGCTCATCGCGTTCCTCCTCTGAGAGAATGGATGTGTGATTATGAAGTCATCAGCCATGAACCAGGGAGGCTGCGGAGGAGCACCCCTCCTCATGGGTCCTCAGGGTGCCATTGATTGGTGACCATGTGTTTGTGCCTGATAGACTGTGAAATGGTGTGTTGCTGCACGGCTGTGTCACACCTGCGTCCCACCAAGGTGATTGATTGGTTTGGTCATGTGGAATGTTCCCATCTGGTCCGCAGTAATGCATTTTTTTTCCTCATTCGTGAATAACAAGCGCTGGCAGGAGAATAGTTGGGCTCGGAAAAAGGCAAAGGCCAAGCGAAAACATTTTCCCCTTTACCCCTCCCCCTCTTTCCTTTTTACCGCATTAGAAAAAATCCAAATAGACCGAGCCATGGCACCTGATTATCCCGGGAGGGGATAAATACAATCAGGAAATCCACATCTCCTCTCTCACACAGAGATGGATTTTAGGAGAAAATAAACTGTTTAGCTAGTGCGAAGGGCAAGAGCTCCTGATTCTGAAAGTCACACTTCAGAGCTAAAGAATGTGCAATAAAACCTTTGATATCTTTGATCTATATGAGAATTAAGACACCTCTCCTTGATTAGGATCCAGATTTCTTGTCTAATCTAAAAGCAGTGGAGGTGAGCTTTTTTTCCCCCCGTGAGCCTGATGTGTTATTTTGTGTCTCCTGCATTCCTCCTGGTTTGATTTCTCTTAATCCTGGTCTCTCTCCTTTAATTGATCTATTCATTCCACCTAATGGCTAATTACACATCAGGCTGCATGAGCAGATGCATTTATCATCATAGTACGTAATAATCAGTGACATTTCAACAAAGAAAAAAATACATATGCAAATAAGAACTCATTAACATTTGCTCTTGCTGTTTTGAATAATGTCACTGCTGACAAGGCTGTATGCAGAAATTAATGTTGAGCTCAGGGCAGGGGAGACATGTTTCCTCAGTGTTTGTGCCGCTATCATGTTCCTCTGTCTTACTGTTTTTCTCGATGCTGGGCTATCGACATTCACCCCCCAGCCAGGGAGGAAACTGATGTGGTACACTACCTCCCTTCCCTGTTTCCTCATCCAGGCTGACTTAACCTCTAACCCAGTCGGCTTTTACTCCCCGTCAGTCAGAACCTAGTGGAAGCATCAAACGGCTTTGACAGGTTGGATGTACACAAACTTCTGAGAAAAAGGCATTTTAAAAAAGTATTGGGAAAAAGTGAGTGGGTGTACATCTGATTTGTCCTTATGCTGTCTCCTGTTGCCAGAGGAATGTATTAGTAACCATGGAGTCTGTCTAGCTTTACTTCCAAGACGTCCAGAGAGGCTAAAATGTGACCTTTTATAGAGTAGAGTATTCCCATGATTTAATCATCACAGAATCAGGTCCTCGTACTCCACTCCTTTTCATGAAAATCAACAGAAAAACAACACTAAGCTGTACAACAGTATTAAGGTCTTGGAGCTACCAATAGAGATTCATTAAAATGTTTCTTTTTCCCATAAATTAGTCTTGATGGGGGTCCGACATTAAGAAATGGGCTATTAACTTGAGAGGATTAATGTTTTGTGGTTAGGTGCAATGGAAGTCATCACACAGGAACATGAGCACAGACACACGGACACCAACAACACACACATGTGCTCAGAGACAAAAGCAAACCCACTGAGCTGGCGTGTGAAAAATTAATTTGCTCTGTACATTAACAACATTTCCTCATCCTGTATTATGTGTTTGTTTTCATGGTCTTTGCTTTCCTTGGAGCGAGGAAAATGGACTTGTTTTCTGGATGGAAAAAAAAGAGGCCCTTGGAATGCATCTGAGAGGCGGTGGAGCACGCTCACTAATTGGCTGTTTTTGTGGCAAGGGTTTTGAATTGATCCCTGGAGACGCTTAGGTCACTACCTCTCACATTATCAGGATAAGGGGCTGTACTGCAGCCCTGCGATCAATAAGGAGGCACACTATGAATGACTGGCCAGCTTGCTTTTTCCTTCAGCAGGATTTTAGCACTTAATGTTGTTTACTTCACTACCTAAGCATGTTGGTGGCTGAGGTTGAGCTGGATTGGAATATTGATTTAAATTTTTATTTTATACAACATAAGCTAAATTTTGTAATGATCTACAACTAAAATTAAACCGAGGACCTGGATGTTTCTACAAATAAGTCTTATGTTATTTTAATTGAATGGCTAGGCCAATGCAGTTAAGAATTCTATTTTTTACTAACTCCACTTAATGTTGTACACAAACAGCCAATAGACTAACAAATGTTTTTGGCTGGATGATGAAGCTTGCATTCTTGTTCACATATTAAAGAGTAAGTTTGGTATTTTTCAACATGCCCCCTATTTTCCTATGTTTTCTCTTTAGGCGACTAATGAAGACAACAATTTTTAAAATGGTTACAACCTTGAGTGAGACCACTTAATCACTATAGAGGTTTATCCTTTTTGTTGAAGACTAAGATCCTTTTGGTTTAACCAGAAACAGCCCTGAAATCCCCATCGCCAAAACTATTAGACTCTGTTTAAATAAATAATAATTGTATCATCATAAAACACACTTCATGAATACAGAATCATCAGAATCGACAGAAACAAAATAAAAGTCACAAAGGCTTTCTTGGTTCGTCTTTCCACTCTTCCAACGACCAACATCTCTGGTTTGGTTGAAATAAACCCTTAATTCATCTAGTAATTCATCTGTGACAATATCTTGGCTCTATACATGATAAAATTACTGTTTATTTAAATGGAATCCAGTCGGTTTGGCAAGAGTGATTTTACAGGTGTTTTTTGGTAAATGAAAAGGATGTTACTCCTCAAAAAAAGGTCTATATCTATAGTGATCCTTTCCATAATGTTGTCAGACTAGTACACTAATAATAAGAGCCTGTCAGTGGCAAAAAAAAGCACTTGAAGTTGAGGTTAATTGACATGCAGCCATCCCCAAGTAGTTACATCACAGCATGTTTAACTGCTGGTGTCTGCAGTAGTCTCGCTAAATACTGGACCACTTTAAAAATCGTTCTTCGTATCAGACATAAAAACAGAAAATAGGGTCAAGACTGAAAAATACAAAACTTACCCTTTAACTGAGAACTAGTCAAATACATGTCACTTTTTAACTCATGAATTCTTGAAAAGTCTGTGCATCAACCATACAATTGAACAATTGAGTTGAACAATCTCACTATTAAGTTCACATGATCACCAAAGTGTGTTGGTTGCACAGTGTTTTTCATAAGATGATCAATAGATAAAATGTTGCTCTGGTCTGACATCCCTCATATATTGCGGTTACTGCAGAACAGAGCATGTGGAATCCAGTTCAAGAAGAAAGCTCATGTCTGAAGGTTGCTGATTTAAACTTGTGCAATGGTAGAGAATGTCTGTTTATGGAAAGTGAAAGAGTACCTCTTTCAGTTAAATCTGTAGAAATTATTGAGCAAAGAAGTTAACCCCCATCCCATGTGGTGTGGCTGTGTCTGGGACGGTACTGAATGTCACTTAAATGCCTGGTGTTGCAAGAGCTCAGCAGGTTTCATCAGTAGGAAATAAGAAAAAGTGGAACGATAGACCTGGAGCTGCTCATCCCAACCGAACTGAGCAGCCAGGCAAGGAGACTGAGAACTGAAAGAATAACTGGCGGAAATATTCACTTCCTTGGGTGCCATGAAAGAGCTTACCATAAGAATAAGATATCAGTGTAACACTTGTAAAATTTGAGCTGTATGGGCAGGATGGGTAAAAACAAGCCTCTCCTGATAAAAGGCACATGACAGCAGCCTGGAGTATGGAAAAAAACAGTGAACATGAGATTTTGGGCTCTGGCTAAGCAATAGCTGATGTCCAATACAAAGTGCTATATTTAGCAGACACTGGGCAGAGTCACTCAGTTGTCATCAGAATGTGTTGTGCCAAATAATTTGCCAGATACAGGCACATTATTAAGGATATCCTGCTTCAGAGTGCCTTACATTGGAACGATGATTTCTGTGCTGACAAACCCTTGCCCTCACACATCCTAAGCTTTCAGCTAAATCAGCACTGGAGTGGCTTCAAAACTTGTATGTGAATGTCCTTTATTGGTGCAATTATAGCAATGCTTATATGCCTTTAAAATATGTGTATTGACTATACGATAGGCATTCACACATGCTCCCTATTCAGCTTCACCACAAAAACATATGTGAGCCTTACAATCAAGATATCACTGCCTATTGAGTCTAAATTAACCTATCAACATTACCAATAGGTCTAAATGAGTATTAATTTATATGTTTACCACAAGGTGGCTACTCTGCAGTGAGCTGTTAACGATAATTTGGTGTTTTAACGGTAACACTTTACTTGAAGGTATCTACATAAGGGTGACATGACACTGTCATAACTATGACATGACACTGTCATGAACTTGTCATAAACATTATGTACATGTCATAAATGTTTATGACATGTACGTGTTATGTGTCATTAAGTGTCATTCGGTTTTTGCAATGACAAGTGACATTGTTTGGGTTGTCTTGATTATGACAACTTGACATTAACCAGGATGACTTTACCAGAAGATGTGTTTGTCATAACAATAATAATCATTATGTCATCTTGTCATAAACACAAAAAGAGGTGCATTTCTTGTTAAGTTGTTTATAATGTTATATAATAATATACATAATATTTATGACAGTTTCATGACCGTGTCTTGTCATAATTATGACAGTGTCATGTCACCCTTATGTAGATACCTTCTAGTAAAGTGTTACCATTTTAACTTTGCAGTGTTGGCGTTGAAAGCAAGATGTCCATGCACTATTATATTCTCTATTTTCCTCTAAGACCTTTTGTTTTTGGATTTGGGATGTGTGGCTAGCTGAGCTACGGTGACTCAAGACTAGTCACCATTATTGAAGGTCAGCA
Organism: Epinephelus lanceolatus; assembly: GCF_041903045.1. Classification (NCBI taxonomy): domain Eukaryota; kingdom Metazoa; phylum Chordata; class Actinopteri; order Perciformes; family Serranidae; genus Epinephelus; species Epinephelus lanceolatus. The sequence continues at coordinate 26,406,194 of NC_135735.1, read as the reverse complement.
AAATTTAGGGGAAAAAAGGCGCCATGCCGTAAATATGAGGCATGTTATAGTTGATTAAATGTATTTTTTGTCTGTTTTTCAGTGTATAGGCTACACATTTTCATAAATGCAGAATGTAAGAATCACCATAGGCCTACAACAATGATAAATGAAAATGAAATTGTGTAAAAAATAACTTTGTATTTATTTCCATATGATTTTTTTGTCAAAAGGAGAGGAGCTCAAGAGCCACATGCAGCTCCAGAGCCACATGTTGCCTATCCCCAGTTCAGGGGACAAAAAGAATAAAACATGGACATGGTTTTTGCCACAAATTGTTTGTCTCTGTGGAAAATTCAGCAACTAATATAATCTATCCACCAGTACACATTCTGTTAAATATAGAAACTTGCAGTGATATGTTTCACAATCATAGTTACACCTTCACACCTCAGAGCGCTATGCTAATAAGCAGCTTCACAGAATATTTTCATCAGACTTGATGGAATTTTTTTCTCTCATGGGACTGATTTTCTATTGCATACATAGATATACTGTGTCTGCATACTTAAATAGATATTATTGATGGTGATTGCAGTAATTAAGCCACTTTACTCATGTTGCTTTTTTGCGTTTAGCATCTTTTGCATGCTTTGCTGTTTTAAGGCAGATAATGACTTTTGCCTCCTATCAATCACTGCACTTTAGACTCATTAGTAGGCCTGTGACACAAAAAGAAAGCACCCGCGTAGCCCTGCGCAGAACAAATGGGCCTACTCAAGAAATAATGATAACAATAATAGTGTTGGTCTTGTGAGGCTGTGATCACATGGTCCTGCTCAAAGGAGGGGGAACAAAGCATTGGTAATAACAAGCCTGTAACTAATAAAATTAATTCTCCTTTTATTTGTTTCTCCTTCCCTCACGGTAGGAATAGTCTTTGATTTGTGAGCTTGTGTTTCAAACTTAAGTACTTCAATCAGGGAATTTAAGATTTAACAACTTGTTTTTTTTGTTGTTGTTGTTTTTATTGGGAAAAGAGATTATTACAGTGACCTATTTTCCTCACAATGAGTTACAGTCCATGTGCGTCAGACAGGAGATTGTGTCACGGCATGATAAGGGTATATTTTATTCAGCTAATTTAGGCTCCTGGCTTTAGAACCGGCCAACCCAGCAGTATGCTCCACTTGATATATTACTTTGTTCTACTTTACTTCAGCATCATAAATATGCATTCTCCTGAAATTTGAAAAGCATTTCAGCCACGTAGTTGCAAACTATAAATTTAACCGAGTCTTTTATAAGCAGAGGTTGTTCTCAGGTCGTTGCTTTAAAGTTTAAGAGGCTACACAGGGATTTAAACTGTCATACAGACATAAGGGATTGGCTTCAAAAGTGATGATCAACTCTTGTCAGATTGTTTCTTTGGTATCTTACTACTCTAGCACTGTTCAGGGCAGCGATGAGATACATGATCAGATAAAGTTGTCCGAGCTGCTGCGTCTTCAGTAGGACAGTCTACACAAACTAAGAGACCTGTTCATCCATGACCTGTGTACAAGATACTGAAGTTAATCCCCGAGCCACATGGCTGGTCCTCTGAGCACTGCTGCATCCTTCTCCTCTTGCTGGATGATTCAGGTCATGAGAGGTGGGGGCGGGAACAGTGTTCTGGCTTTAGTTTCTCAGTATCTGCTTGCAGTGACAGGAGATGGCATTTTTGACAGACTTTTATCTATGATTGGATACTCTGATGTTGCTACTCATGTAATGAACTTGGTTATAGTTTCATCTCCTTGTAATCTACAAAAAATCAAGATCATAAGTAAAGCTGAATTTTTAAGGAGCAATGTGTAGGATTTAGTGGCATCTAGCAGTGCGCATTACAGATTGCAACTAGCTGAAACGTCTCATATGTTTAAAGTGTAAACTCCTGGTTAGGATTCATTCAGTGTTCATTGTTCAGAAGGTTTACTGGGAGCTGTGTCATCAGCAGAGGTCTCTTCCTCTCCAAATCAAACGGACCCAGTGATTTAAACCAGTTGTAACGCTGAATGAAGCAGTTTCATGCTACAAATCAGTGTTTTTCTGATGATCCTCATCGCAGAGGGGCCGCTAATTTTGGTGTCTGACGCCAAAACTCAAATGGCCCTATCTAGAGCCAGTGTTTTGTTTGTCCATTATGGGCCAATGAAGAAACATGGCAAACTCATAGACAGTATATAAAGATGAACAACATGTCTCCACCTACCCCTTCCGTACAAAAATGAAGCCAAAGTATCCCAGATATAGCCGCTGCCATCTTGCATTGGCGACATCATTTGGAGCCAGATTCTGGGCAGTAGCGATATCCATGGTGTTCAGTTCCTGCCCAAATACCGTCCGACCAATCGCAAGCAGCCTCGGTGATCGCAGGCACAATGACTGACACACACAGCTGTCAATCATGACGTCAGATACTATTAGATGACCAATCAGAACCAAACTTATCAGAAAACCGGAACACTTGGACATACATCAGCGTAATAAGAACTACCTAAAATGACAGAAACCAAATTTAGGGAAAATGTATGAAATGTCTGCTTGGCTTATATTCCATCTGCTAACATGAAGGGGGTGGGGTTATCCTGCAGCCAGCCACCAGGGGGCGATACAGATGTTTTGGCTTTACTTTATGGTACCTCACATGTCGTCCATCTTTCTCATACAGTCTATGGGCAGATTCAGTGGACAAGGACCCACTCCCTATGTAGATATTAACAACTCATTCTAAGGTAACGAAAATACGACAATCCTTATTTTCAGGTGATTGTACACTAAAGAAAACATACTTATTATATTCCATTCCTGCCAATATACCCCACGAAATACTAAATACTGGGCCTTTAAGTAAATAAGAGTGACTAATTATCTTTGAGAGACACTGTACATGAAATTGGTGCATCAAATAGCCCAAGAACATCATCCTTTCCTTTCAAGAGGATGGGGAGACGTTCAGCGCTAAATAGCAGGCTTCTATCATGAAAGACAGCCACTTTCAATTTGTAGTAATACAGTGGTGTTGATCTATTCCTCTAAATACACGGAATGGACAATAGTCACTTTAGCTCCTTACAATTATGATTTTACAATGTGCATTTCTGCCTCCTGAACCAGTTCTGTCTGTCAAATTTAGAATACACGGATTTAGCAAATCCAGACCAATGCCCAGTAGAAGAACACGGTTTGTTCTGTACTTTCAAGGAAAATGACTTTGTTTTATTACATTTCAAGTCTATTATGTGTTCTTGGAGAGATTTATGCATGGTGGGAGACAGAAAGGAAGGGCATGTGACAGACCGATTGAAAGCTAGGACATTGCATCCATTTGCACAGTGATGCCCAGATACACTTGGTGTGTTTAGAACTGTCATTTGTCATATTGTCACATTATTTTTTGTGTAATAAGTATATATATGCTTTTAAAAATTGCATAAAAGACGCAAATTTAATGGCTGCAACATAAAGTCTGAAGAAAAAAAAATAATAATTTGAAACTGTCTTTCTTGCTCATTTTATACGAGCATTTTCCTATTACAACAAGTAGTGTCTTTGAAGGAAGTGTGAGTATCTCATTGCTTACAAATGCAGTAAATGTTTATGCGTGCTGTGTATTCCTGTGTATTCTAAGTTTAAGCTTCACTGTTGATTGAGCATCTTTGTAGTCTTTCTTTTGTCAGTCTCCACAGTGTTTTGGGGGCGCTGTGCGGCTGTGTCTCTGCCTCATAGTGTGGACTGAGACATTGTTTTCACAAACACATCTGTCTGCCCCGGTGGGCCCTGGAACTACAACAGTGACCATCAATTATTCACAAAAGACACAGTGTGTGTGACAAAACACATGCTGCCAATGAATATTTAACTCCTTTTCCTCAGAAGACGTTTGAGGAATGAAAATGAATTCCACCAAAGCACCTTTAGATATTAAACAAAAAAATAAAGAAAACAAAATTCTTTGTCAAAGGAGATGTTTCATCATGCTGCCACAATAGTGAACGTTGGTGGTAGCCGACAACTTAATCCTATTTCCTTTTGCAAGAGCGATGGCTCAGAACTGTATCACATTATTGTTAGAAGAGAAGCAGCTTTGCCAGGTTTTTTTATCTGACTTACAGATACAATATAGACACACTGAAAACAGCTATCCAGTGCAAGTATCATAGTGTTTATGGTGGATGCTACTCCCTAGAAGTGCTCTTAGTTTAATCATCTTCCCCGATTTCCTCAGCCTCCTCCGTCTCTTGAGACAGTCTGCACAGATGCAGAACAACTGTCTCCTGCAGGACTGCGCAGATAAGCACAAGTGAATTCTCTCAGATGTGCCTCTGTTCACCTGCGCTTGTAAAACCAATGTTCAGATCAGTCATTGTGTAACAAAAGATCCAGGCTATGCAAGTTTTTAACGCACAAAAAAATATTTACCTTTTCCCCAGAGTAAACAGAATTTAGTTCCAACGCTTGTGTCTGTGCGTGTAATATTTGGAAGTCTGACAAAAATAATGTACGACGCTGTTAAAGTTATTCATCATTCTCCCCTAGGAGCTCTCGTTTGTTTGTTTGTTTGTTTTTCCAGGGGAGTGAAACTGCTGATTTTGGATATTGTGATGCGTATGATTCATGTGTGTTGTGTGCTGTAAGTTTTAGTTTTCCCCTGATGGCTGTTTGGGAGCCTTCCTTTGAGGTGTGCACGCCAAATGTGATGCTGAAAGAAAGACTCACTGACAATTATCACTCTATCAGTAATTAATATTTATTTTTATTTTTTGCATACTGAAAACTGTGACACATAATGCTGTTTTACAAAAGTGCAGTTTTTTTCTTTGGCTTTGCTTAACATCCAACTTGTCTAAACAACCATATGTTTATTTGAGAGTACATTTAGCACATACTTTATTGTTACAGCACCTGAGGGAGTCCCATTTCTCCTGTTTGCTTCCAGCCACCATCAGATGATAATGAATAAAGAAAACAAACAAAACTCAGTTGCTGACCTCGGAAAAAGCAACACCTCTTAGTTTTACCAGTGGTAAATAAAGTGTTCTTTGTGTGTTTTTACAGGTAAATCGGAGAGGGCTCCGTTTCCCGGCTATGGGAGGAATGCTGGAGCACCTAGCTGCCAGGTAAATTCAAAGCAGAGCTATGTGCAATTTTGGTACCATCAATCAGCTTCTGTATTCCCCCAATACCAATACAACTGGTTGACTTAAAAACAAATCATTCAACATTGCTATACAAAGTATGTAGTCTTAAGCATTTATATGTTAACCTTTTGTTCCAGATAGAACGATGTGCAGAACATTACTTCACGCCTGTGGTTTGACTCCTTTTAAATGTTGCTAAAATTAGACCTTGCCTCTCTTCCACTGATTTCAAGCAGGGAAGGTTGGATTACTGTAAATCCCTCTATTCCTGTCTAAATAAGAGCTCCCTTCATCATAACTACCACAAACAAAGCAGTCAGGCTTTTGCCGGGATTGTTCCCTCCTGTTCTTTTTAGAATTGATTTCAAGATCTTGCTCTTTGTAAGAGTTTCTAAAGCGTAACAAGATGTAACCCCAAGTCACTTGAAATTTTGAGCCACGAGAAACCGAACACATCGTGAAACATTTAGCGCTTCAGGTATCCATATATCTTCTATTCAGCTAAGGGTGACTGGGATTCTGCAGTCAGAGTTCTTCAGAACAATCTGCCTCAAGTAGAGTAAAGGAGGGTTTGTCATTTAAAATCTCCTTTGGTTTCAATTTCTGATTTTCTTGTTAAGAAAATGCTTTTTTTGTGGTTCAGTGTGAAAGAATCTTACGAAATTACACCACACATAGTTAGACACTTCTGATAGGATACAGTGGCAATTTAAAAAATGATGCTTCTAAATGATGAAAGCATTTTTAGAGGGAATACCACAGAAGATATTTTGATTAGGTTTTGGGGAATGTGTACAGATCTGCAGCTGCAGAGATCTGAGATTAATAAATATTCTCTGGTTGAAATACATAAACAGGAAGACTAAAAAATGTCTTTCCAAGGAGAATCTGCAGAGAAAGTATGCTGGGAACAGCCACGACAAGAATATAAAGATAAAAGCAACTAGAGGAGTTACCTAGTACAACATTTTTTACATTTTTATCTTGTTATTGCTCCAATAGGCCTATTGATTCATGCTCTATATCTAAACTTTCAGTGTGTGTTTTGTGAACTGGTTGAGTCAAATAACCAAATAAGACGACTCACATTGTAAGTAACCATGTGTCAAGTATTTTACATAATTACCCTCGAATGGTCTGATATATTTCTGAATCTTTGTGTTACGAAGTCTCCGACTGATACGACGGTTTAAAAAATGATAATGACAAAGTATTTGAGCTGCAGGAGTTTGATTCTCTGATTCTTACATGACTCCCTGCTCCTTTCTGTGAGTGAGGTGCAAAAGCCCTCATCAATTGATTATTGGGCAAATGAAACTAATTCAGAGGTGTTCTCAGAGAGAGTTACAGTCATTCAAATCTGCACGACTCTTGAGTGGCTCCTCCCTGAATAGCTACAATAGTGTAAATGAGGCCAGAGCCAGTGTTGCTGCAGGGATTCAATATCATTGAACAAAGGCAACAGCAGAAATGGGTCTGTTGTATCGTGTAAATGCTGTAGCACCACTGACACATTGTCATTTTACAGAACCAGTTTTATTTTTTCCATTACGTTTGTGTTATGTTGCCTCTGACAGTTTTTCATGACCTACATTTTAGGTCAGATAAACATTTTCTTTTCATAGTATTTGTGTTTCTTTTACACTAAGTTAAATCCATTTGAATTGTTTCAAATTTGTAAGCTCTGGATTTGTCAGTCGAATGATCAGAGCTGTTGGAAAGGTCTCTGTGGTCACTGTGTCAATCCCCAGCCTGCTGATACCAAGGGAGGCACGTGAGGCGAGTTCACAAGCCAACTACTACACATTGCTCTGAGTTGTACTCGCTCACATGATCCCTGCTCTACTGGTCTGCAGCCGATTACACTAATTAGACCAGGCTCTTAATTGAGCTCTTAGCCCAGTTTGTTGGGGTTATAGAGGTTAAATAGATATTGATGATAGGATGATGTGGTGAGCTTTCAAAGGTTGTTCAAGGTCTGTTCTGTGACACAGAATAAATGTGTCACACTCTGAAAACAATCTGTGCATCCATCACAGCATTTCTTTGTTTCATCTTTGTGATTTAATATTACAATATTTGCTATTTACAGTAAACACGCTGTTGATGCTTGGATTCTTTTTACTGTCATATTATTTAGGTCAAAACTGCTCCAAAGTGAAATGTAGATTGCACAATATAAATAGAAACGACTTAAAAAATGTACCTGATGGGGCTTGAAATTACTCACTGACTTCAAAGTATTTTTACAACAGAAACAACTGAAGTAATCAGACTCATTTCTGAAAATGAAAGCTGATATTATCCTTTAATTGAGAGCATTTGTGTGTTTGTTTTCTCTTTCAGTCTTCCTCTGTAAGATCGGACGTCGCGTTGGCGAGTCCTAGTCCAGTGACTCCATCAGGGAAGTCAGCTGCTCCTTTCTACTCCTTCACTGCAGCCAATCCTAGAAGACGTCCTCTGCAAGATCCTCCATCTGTCGGTCAGTGCTATCTCCATGATTATCAGAAAAATGACCTGAAAATTATGTTTTACAGGGACAAATGTAGCTGATGCAACATTTAAAACAAAACCTCACAAAAAATTAATACAAGAATCCAATGGAATACTTATTTTTCGTAACACATTTTCACTCAAGTCTTAAATTTCAAAAAAGGATGACAGTTATCGATTTTATTGTTTAATATTACTTAAAAAGGGCGACAGTAATGTAGTTCATTCATTGCTAATTTCTCTAATTTTGCTATGTTGCCTTTTTATCCAATGCCATTGTGGAGTAAGTCTACTGTGGTGTTTAAAGTTCGCAGGGATGCATTTATTGAAGTGCTGCTGAAGCAGCATTGATAACTGCAATCATGGTCAGGCTTTTGTAAAGACGGAATGCTAGTCTCTTGATTAATTGTATTTAGGCCTATTGAAATAATATGTTGAGGCAGTTAACATTTGTACCATGCGTTGTAGGGAAGGCCAGGCTTTGTTATATCGTTTTATTTAATGATGTAGTTTCATTTTGAGGCAGTAATCTCCCACTGTAGTGCCATCTTGATTCTCCTGATCCTTGTTTTGTGTTGATATGTGGGCATATGTACAGTAATGTTTTAATGTTATTATTATAACCTGCAATTATTAAACACTGCGTCTCAGGTGATGTTGCAAAGTAACGCAAAAGTAATGTAATGAGTAGTTTAATGAAAATACTCTTTAGCGAGAATCTCATAAAAGTAATGTGTAATGCATTACTTTTTTTGACTGAACGACCTAACACTGACTTTAACATTGTCGGTCAATGCCCCTGTTCAAAGGACACGGTGTAACAGAGGTATAGTCAAAGTTGAATTAGACTGGACACATTTAGAAATGAAAGTTTGTAAATAAAGATTCATTTCAGCACTCCATTACAGAGTTTTCAGTTTTTAAGGTTGTTTATGTGAAAGCCTGATTTAGTCACAAATAATACTTCATACAGAACAACACCACAGAGTATATTTTGTTGGTGAGTTATAGCTTGTTTGCAGCAGATTCATAGTCGCCTTTTTGCAAATAACTGGATGTGCTTTCATCTCTCCACAGATCCTCTACAAACAAAAAAGGTTCGCAAGGTCCCTCCTGGCCTGCCTTCATCTGTGAGTGGAAGATCATCTACCTCTCATATAAATAGATTTCACAGTGAGCGTACTTAAGCACACACACATGCACACACGCACACGCACACACACTCAACACTTGCACACAAAGAGTGCTCTTGACATCACTGCCACACTTCTTGGATGGGAATTCAGTTGTTTTTGCGGCTCAGCAGTGACACCAGTGGCGCCTGTTAATTTTAGTTCTAACATTTTTGTGTTTGTTGTTTACATGCTTGTTGTTTGATATTAGTATGTACATGTCTCTGTAGGGCACATCTCTCTGTAAATATTTTGCGGTTGTGTGTGTGTACATGTATGAATGTGTGTGCACGCATACACATGTGCACCTCGAGGTGATTGATTTTCAGTGCTGCCCTGTCACAGTCTAGCCTCCTCACAGCCTCTCCTGGGAGAAAGAGAGGCTGTCAGAGCGGATCCCCAGCTCTGCTCTTTTGATGTTTAATTAGTCATTACGTAGCCGAACAGGAGGACAGACAGAGATTAATAGCACAGAATATCTGAAATTTCTATTGGTAATGATCCCGGTGGAGCAGAAACCATTAGGATGCAGAGAAGTGTGGAGCTCAGCTTGCATTCGCTTAGACAGGGGGTGTTGGAGTTCATTAATATGCATAAATCAGTAAGTCAGATGTTCATTGTTAAAACCCTGGTGGATTGGCAAAGGTTTTATTAAGCCTTGCTTTAAATTCCTAGAACTGGTACAAGACAATGATTTTTTTTCTTCTCTTTTTAATAAGAAGCAACCGGTTTACTAAAATCCCACCCTTTGCTTTCCTTAAACAATGAAAGGGTTTTCTTTTCCCTTTTTTTTTTTTTCTTGGTGAGGGAGTCTGAGACTGGATTTGCCTTTCAGAGCTTTGATAATCGTCACCTCTGCTGCTGTTACTCTCAAAAAATCAAATATGGAACAGGCCGTGCAACATAAAAGGCTGGCATGTGTTTTGTTTCTGGATTTGTATTTGAAAAGAAGTTTGTCAGAGAGCATGAGGGAGAGAAGCAGTCTCTGACAGCAGCAGGAACGCATGCTGCCTTCCTCTTAAGTAAGTGATATATTTGCGGTCTTGTGAGACGGAGGGAGGTAGGGAAAGAATGGTTGCCTCGCGGGTTACATCTCTTTGTTGTGTAAATGGACGCTGGGCTTTTATTTGTCAGTACTTAACACATGGGCGCAGGTGCGGTTCTGTTACTCATAAGAGTACAATCAAGCAGTACAATGCTAGATGGAGAAAAACAGTGACAGAGCATGGGATAAAATACAGCTTCTTCTTGTCACTCAGTGCTGCTCAGATGATAAAGCCTGGAGCTCGGAGGAATTATCCCAGTTAGTCTTTGATCCCATTTGAAAGAATAAAGATGGTAGTGTTGAAAAAAGGGCTATAGGTCTCTTATAACCTGCTGAAAGAGAAAAGAAAACATAAAACTGTTTTTTTTATAGTTGGTATATGTGGAAAATGTTTGAGTGGGAGGTTGTCTGGCAGCTTTTAGGAGGTGTTGGGATATTGGTATTGGAGGCATAGGTTAGGTATAGTGGCGTGAACTGTTGGAAGGTGTAAGAGCTACTTGTGACCCTTAAAAATGTGTAAAGTGACTTGCAGCTTGCGGTATGTGTGAGGATAATTATCAGCCCAGACCCATGTTTGTGTCTCTGGCACCGACACTGGGAGCAGTGAGGGTGGTGTTGAGAAAGTGTCGAGGGGACGGCGCACCTGGATCAGAGCTACTTTGCCAGAGGCAGCTGTGTGAAGAGACTGCAGCCTACCTGTAAAGCATGAATGCAGCTGCAGATGCCACTGAAAGCTTTTGCTTGTGTAAGCAAGCGTGAGAGCCTCACCAGAGACCTGAATAGCTGCATGATTTAAAAAAAAAAAAAAAAAAAAAAATCAACACAGTGCTTCCTATCATTATGTCTACTGCTGGGAATGTTCTTATTTATTTATTTATTTCATTCTCAAATCCCCTTTTTCCTCCAGCTTGTATTCTCGCACCCCAGTCTAAAAATACATTTCGGAGTTTTGAATCTGATTGGCAATGCAAGTTGCAAGCCCAAGCATGATGTCTGTGTGTGTGTACACTACATGATGGAGGTGAATCAAAATATTTACGGGAGCACATCCTCTGTGCATTTAGGCTTTGACACTGCAGTGCACCAGGATGTGAAGGCTATCTAGACAGGCCAGCTGGCTGATTGCAAACATTTAAATGTTTCTTCATCTTATATACAGACACCCTCCTCCCTCAGCCACACACATACTCTGCAGTCCACTGGATGTGTGCCTGCAGACATGGGATACTGCAGATGTGGTTGCAATTGTGTGCAATTGTGTGATGCGTATGCCTAAGGATGCATTGATCTGAGTTTTTCAAGACTGATTCTGATAACTGGGCTTTGGGTATTGACCGATATGTAGCACCAATCCAGTACCAGTGTTTAATTATTGGGCTGTATTAGTGTTGTCACAATACTGGAATCTCTAACTTTGATACAATTGACATTGAAGGCATACTATTTGAAAATTTCATTAAAGGATAAATGAACTAATAAACTGTGCCTTCACAAAACATCTTTTTTTTTCCTGGTTAGTGGCAGAGAACAGCAGAACGCAGTGTTTAGCATCAACAATAAGAAAGAGTGAGAAACCACAGCTGGTACCGGTGTTTCACTACTGCGGAAAATAATTATTAAAACCATTTCAAATGTTCAGAATTGTTTGCTAAATTGATATTGTTGACGGCACTAAGCTGTATGCCTGACTGTGCTGAAGTGACGTGGATCATCCTTTCATGTTTAAGGCAACATCAGGCTTAATTTAAACATTGTAAAACTAAATATAACAAATACATACATAGATGTAAATTGATTGAATTGTTATTTATTAATGTGATAAATCGTGCAAAAGCAACTACGTAAAAAAAAAAAAAAAACTTTAAAATGATCGGGAATTAAAGTGTAAACCTTGTAAATGCAGCAACAAAACCTGAACAGGAATTAAAATTCCAGTATCAAACAGTTCACCTGCATAAAATTAGACCAAATGTAAACGTGAAATCACAGTTACATCAGGAATTACTGCGAACAAACTCGATAAACATTAAACATTCAAAGTAAACAGGAATCAAAATTCTTTGTGAACATTTAGTACAAATAGGAATTTAAATTCCAATATAAAAACGTTAAACATAAAATTAAATCAAATAGATCAGCCCCATTGTCACCTCTACCCCACCTGTCAGTATAGGATCGGTGCATGTCTGTGGCTACCGAATCTTTACTAACCCTCATTACTCTAAGGATTGTTGTACCTAGTTTTTTCCACCTTATCAAATGCAGAAGTGGAACATTAATAAAATCTTTGCTAACAAATTTGCAATATAGGTTACCATCTTGCGTGACGGATAAACATCTTCGGATTGCTTAAGCATGAAAGCTTTACTTTTTATTTTTGTTACAGTAAATATCTTGGCTAAAATTGGCTCCCTGCATTATTTGACTGTATAAACTGAGGGCTGAGAGCAAAGGACAGAGCATGTTGTCATTGGACAGACATGCTGCTATGCTGAGGGATGCTGACGGGCAGCTGCGTGGGCACCTGTCTGACAGGAGCACTGAAGATGCAGAGAGAGAGAGAGAGAGAGAGAGAGAGAGAGAGAGAGAGAGAGAGAGAGAGAGGGTTTTGTGGCTTGTGGGGAAATGTTGCATCTTCTAGGATATTTATGGGAAGCTGCAAGGGCATGGTGTGTACATGTGTGTGTCAGCTTGTTTGTGTAAATAGTGTTGTCCCCCCCCCCCCTACGAACCCTTGTCAGAGGCACAGTGGCTTGATGTGACACTTCCTCCCTGGCTTTGGTGACGATATGGCTGCAGGATGAGAGAAAGAAAGTGGTGGGCTGAGATTCAGCTCCCCTCGGGGACTTTTGCAAGCGAGAACCCTGAGTGTGGATGACAAAATAGATTGACATTTGCTTTTGACAGATCACTCAGACACCCTTGTCTCTGAGAGATTTGTACTGTGTGAGCTGTAAGAAGGGAAGTCTGCTCCAGGCTCCAAGTCTTAAAACCCAGAGATGTTCCTCGCAGTGCTGTCTGGTGCATGACATTCAAAAGATATATTTTCTCTACTCTCTCTCTATCCATCTGTCTTTAACAGCTCAAAGACAAGGGATCATAATATTGTACTACAACAGTAACCTAATGTTCCTGTTGCTGAGAGAGCAGCTCCTTTTTGTTGCTTGCCTCTGAACCAGGTTATAGTATCAGGGCTTGGTGAAAAGAGTGGAGATAAAATGCATCAGTGAAGAAGCCTGATGTAAACAGCCAGGATCACCCCAGGCCTTTATAAGTCCTGAGGCTGAATCTGATTTTAGGGCCACCCAGCTGAATGGTGTAAAGCTGCACATGCACTACAAATACATTTAACATCGACACGGGGATGGCTAAGAAAAAAAAGTGCATGCAGGCATTTTCCAATACACTAATTTTCCAAAAGAGTGTATTTATAATTCTTAATGAGTCACTAAGCAGCAGAGCCATTTACCCCAGTCCAGTGCCATTATTTCGTGGTGCAGCCAGTTCCAAAATATGATGAAGCAAGGCAGGTTAGGGGAGGAAAACATTAAGGGATCAAGTTTTTCTGCTTCCACGGAGGTCAGACTTTCCAAACTGTTTTGAAATAGCAGCGTATGTTCTGTTCTGCGTGTCAACAGTTGAGCCAGCAGAATGATTGTTCACAGTTTTTATGCTCGGGGAAAGCTGCAATTACTCTGGTTATATGTCATCATAAGTGCCTGGCAAACTCGACTATTAGTTTATATCAGTGGTTGGTTTCATAATGCAAGAAATTAAAGTCTGTGGTAGTGACTGCAGTAGTCTCAGTGCAGGTTGTAATCGGCCTGTGTTAGTTATAAAAATCACAACTCTTGTCCATCAATTGAGATTTAAATGTAGAATTATTTCATTCAGTAAATAAGTACAGCTAATGTGGACATTTTTAGATAAATCAGTTCATCCACATTTGTAGCATAAAGGCATTTTACGCAAATCTAACCAGTATTTTCTAGCAAATGAATCTGAATTATTTTAGTATTAGACTTAAAACTGCAAAACTGTTTAATCTTTTAAATTGAGAATGAGAAGAATGTTCTTTCTACAAATGACATTTGGACATCTAGTGTTAGTTTGCCTGCCAGTGGCAGTGCCAGAGTAACCCGATACTAACATTATAAAAAATAAACTGTGATACTGTTGCTCATGCTGCTAAATTCTGCAGACTCCGCAACTCTTAGCGGCTTTCTCATGCCTTTAGATTGTTGTTCTGTTCCACACATAAACTGTATGTTTGAATCTCGCTGTTTATATGGAGCCCACCATACGAAGACGTTTCAAGCAAACAAGTCCAGACAGGCCAAATATATGTTACCTGGGCAAGATGACACACCAGACCTGTTAGCGTGAGTTAAGTTTGCTGTCATCAATAGGCAACTTCACTAGAATAACCATCGTCATGTGTAAGTAGGCAGAAAGGTCCCGTGTAGTGTACATAAGCTTTCACACAGTTCAGTGCTTTTACATGATGGCCGTTTTGCAGACTGAGTGAGTCAGTGTTTTTCTATTGTACTGAAACTTTACCTTCTGTAATGCTGCTGTAAATTATCTGTAATTTATTTTAGGTGTGTGTGTGTGGAACTTCAGAAATGTTGCGGGTGATTTATATCTATATAAATAGGTTATTTATCCAAATGTACTTTTCCTCAATGGGTTTGTTTTGCAGTAGAAGCATGACTTGAGTTTGTATAACGGTGTGTATAATGCATATTCTTTATGTCAGTATTTTTTGTCCAGCCTGTGCAGCTGGCAGGGGACAATATATTTTAGGCTCTGACTGACCCCAGTTAGTGAGTTCCCCAGAGATGGCCTCATCAGATGGCTGATAAGATAGACACCCTTGGTTTGACAGGGATGATGCTGAACAGTCGCGGCCACCTCTGGGACCCTGTGCCTTGTGTTTATCTTTGTTTAGGCTGCTGAAATTTACCACTGACATTAGAGCCTGCAGATAATGGAACAGGCAAACAAGCCAGAGGCCTGACCCCTTTCATCTGTGAGGAGAACAAGGAGTTAAAGGACAAAGTAGGAAAATAATGCACAGATTAAAGTCATTACTCACATTCTGGCCTGTTGTAAATTATTCATGTAGGGCTTGCGTGAGTTTACAGCATTAATGCAAACCTTGATTTCAGATCGCTGGCAGGCTCAAGAACACAGCCTGTCAACAATCACTAAGGTAGAGTGTTTGTTATTTAGAGACCATCTAAACCAGGCTGCTGTGACCTGGAGAGTACATCATTGAACGACATGAGGCTCAAGTAGTCGCTGAGGTTCTTAACTCCGGGAAGGTTACGTGTAATGTGGTGTGTGTCAGGCATAAATCCCAACGGTCTAATGTAATGGTGATAGCGGGTCATCATCCCACTTAGTGCAGGATGTGTCAGTTATTTGTTCCCCTTGTTTTGCTGTTGCCTAGTGCCTCATTTTTAATATTGTTTGTCAGCATCAGTGAACTAATAAAAGTGTCTGTTTCTAAATATTTTCATAAAAACATTTTGTCCCTGATATGTTTAAAAATTGAGGCATTTATAATTCATAAATAAACTATGCAGTTATTTCTAAAATAAAAAAACATTATGTTTTTGTTTCACTGTGCTTGTAAGTACAGTACACACAAGCCTAACATTGTTACAGAGTTGTGATAACCCTGAATAGTAGATTGGTAGTTTTGTTCAAGGCTGTGAAACGTTTTGGTGGATAGAAAGATTCAATAGTTTCACCGACAAAGAAGATTGTTAAAATAGTCGGCGGTTGGCAAATAAACAGGCTCAAACAATACGTGACTTGATCATATTAATTTTAATACTGTGATATTGTCATTCGGTCTGTTCTTCCTAGTCTCGTCATCTCTGGCTCACGAGTGATGCCGTGACTGTCCTGGTTTGCCAGAACAGAACTGTCACTTGTCATCATTTGAAATCAGCTGAAATTAAGCCGTTAAAGAAATACACCCTCACTTTCCCTCAACTTAATCTCCATCAGAGCTGTAAAGATGAATCAGTTAATCAATTCATTTCGCAATTATTAAATCAGCCCCCAACTAATTTTATAATCAATTAATCAGTTTTAATTTTTTCAAGAAAAAAGTCCTGGTTCTTAAATGTAAATATTGTCCGGTTTCTTTACCCCTCTGTGACAGCAAACTGAATATCATTGGGTTGTGGACAAATCAAGACAGTTGAGGACCTCATCTTGGACTCTGGGGAACAATGATCATCATTTTTCAATCATCAATTTAAAAAGATATTTTTGGCAGATATACAGATGAGGAAAGGATGTGTTGGGAGAGTGCATATTTATTTTGTAACACTGGGTGGTACTTGGATTGTAAATAAACTGGGTTCATAACTTATTTATTTAACTGGGTGGTAAATACACAGGGGACAGTTGTAAATAAATTTGGGAATTTGTTGAAATAATATATTAGTTAAAAGAAGAAATGTAAGAAAGAGGTAGGGACATGTAAGTTTTACTTCTACCTACTCCTTTGTGGGTACTGTTATCTTTGTGTTGTTTGTTTTTTATTATGGTTTTTTTTGGTTCGAAATAAAATAATTCATTCATTGTGTATTTTTTTTTTTTTTTAACATTTTGTAGACCAAACAACTCGTCCAGTAATTGAGGAAATAACTGACGGATTCATTGACAATGAAAACAATCATTAGTTGCAATCTCCATCTCTTTATCTCTCTTTACATCTCCCTAATGCCAAAAAATAGTAGTGGTGATGTGTGGCCTGCTGTGCAGTGTCTATGGAAAGCTCTGTCAGGCGCTCCGAGCTGTGGTCGTCAGATTCTGCGACAATGTGTGGCCAAACTAAACGCTGGGGATAGTTTAGCTTTAAACGGCAAGTTGTAGCCAGAGAATACCCACATCAGTAAAGTAAAAAAAGTAGTAAAAGTAAAGTCCGATGACTCCGGTGAAATGTTAACCTGTGTTACAAAGAATTTCCTCCTACCTAAAACAAATGAACACGGCTCCAGACCGTAGAAAAATTGAATTATTGTGTCGAGCTGCACTGCACCACAGCGTTATAACTTTCATTGCCACATTTATTCAACAGTATTAAAAAAATGCAAATCTGTTTGTGTGAACATGAAAATGAAAACAAAATGAGCTGTTTGTCAGGAAAACTAATATTTTCAAATCTCACTGTTTTTAGTTTTTCCAACAAAAGACAGATGTCCAACAGATGTGCTAAGTTTTATTTCTGCTATAACTTGGGGAATGGATGTAGTTTGTAGCTTTGCTTCATACATTTTCTGCCATCAGACCTTTAGAGGAAATTAAATCACTGTTTGAAGGCCACTGCTCCCAATTATTAATCTGTGTTTAGCTTTTTTGTGGCCTTGTAAGCATGGCTGAAAACATAAATGCATGCAACATATACACCAAAGCAAAATTATAATGGGCAGGAATGGTATAACTTTGTTGCCTAATGAATACCACTGTCTGGACTGTAATGTAATTTATATCACATTTTTGTCCACAGCATTTGTACCAAATCTTGTCCATTGTGATTTGAAACCACAATTTTAAAAACAAACTTTGAGTGTGTCTGTTACAACCACAAAAAATAAATTCAGTTTTCATGTACCGAAAAGTTATTTGTAGAAGTGAAACACATGTACATTGGAAACCTGTGTTTCTCATTGACATGACATTTGAGAAATAAAGTCACTGCTGAAAGTTTATAATAAAATAATATAAAGCGAATTAAGTGCATGGAGAACCAATCTATTTCAAAACATTCAGTTTCAAGTTTCGCCTGTATTGAGTTTAAATTGTAATTTCAAACATAGGCTTCACTTAGCAGAATATTCTGTTTTCCTGTTTAATGTCTTCACTCTGTGGGTGGATGAACTAATGGGCTGGGTCTGCTTTATGAGAGCTGTGGAAAGAGGATGTTGTTTTAAACAGCTGTGGTCGACAGTCTTAGAATCTCAAGTAGGTGGCAGTCAGTGTAGTTCACTTAAATTTGAGCTTTATTAAAGTTCATTATGTCTCTCCACTTAATGTATGTGGATACAACCAGCTCAGCGTTCTCTTTGAGTGGCATCTGATATGGGGAGGAGTTTTCCACCTGACGGGGAACTCGACTACAAACACCATCAGTCGAGAGTTTAGCAGCAATGACTTTAATGTATAAAGTTGTGACACCGCTGTGCTCTTCTACAGAAGTTGTGTGTAAACTCAGAGGCCCTGCGATGCAGCGTGTGCCAGTCAACAGGGTTAGTTTTGCTCATGCTTTTCTTCTGTTAGAGTATTTTTTGCATGAATACAGTTCATAGTTTTAGAGATTATGTTCATGACATCTTTATGTTTTATGATAAATAATAGTAACAAACTTTATTTATAAAGCGCTTTTCAAAACAAAGTTACAAAGTGCTTTAAATGATTGATCCCAGATTTAAAACAATGTGGAATTCAAGCAAATAAAATGAGGCAATTTTAAGAAAATACAAAGAACAAAAAATAAAATGAAGATAAAATACCGTCACTGAAGCAGATGAGCAAAGATTGGCAACTAATTTCTCTATAGATTGTGCTGAGGTACAGCAAATCAAACAATTAGAGTAATACAAAATAAAAGAATACAAAACCACTGACAACACAAGATAAAAACAATAAAAATTATCAAATGAGACATATATAAAATAAGCAGTATGCTAAAACTGATAAAAGGCTTTTTTGAACAGATAAGTTTTAGGAAGTTAATTAAAAGATGTCACTGTATGTAAGTTGTACTCAGGGCCTGCTGTAATGCAGGGGAGCTCGACAGTGGTGAGACAGTCCAGTGCACCCCTGTAACTGAGGGGTTAAGACAGCAACCATTAACATCAACGTTCCGCTTTTGAGTCTGCTTTGTTGCATCTCCAGATCACATGTTTCCTTTCTTCACTTAACTGTCTTATATAAAGGCTTAAAAATGCAGATGAATACTTTTTGGGGATAAAAACAATGCCAGTGTGCTCAGTTCACCTTGCATTGCTTGTGCATGTTTGCAG
Organism: Epinephelus lanceolatus; assembly: GCF_041903045.1. NCBI lineage: Eukaryota > Metazoa > Chordata > Actinopteri > Perciformes > Serranidae > Epinephelus > Epinephelus lanceolatus. The sequence goes on along the minus strand of NC_135735.1, from coordinate 26,387,275 downwards.
TGATCCAGTTTCTGCAGTGGCTCTTTTTAATTTAATTTGCAGCACAACAACAGCACAACTCTTTCTTGTTCTATTGAACTCTGAAGATCAGGTACGCAGTCTAACAAATATAGATGACTCAGCTGCATCACTTTGATTGTAAATATTAACAAAGAAATCAAAATCCTGAACCTTTTCACTGATTATTGACTTTTATGATAAGCTTTTTAATAATTTGTGTAAACCATGTGAGGCACATTTGAACATTGTTTTGGGTCAGCGCTTTGTAGCAAAAAAAGTGGCGTAATTTAAAAGCTTCAAGACACAGTAAGAAATCATTTAAGATGAGACATTTATGAAAACACACAAAATTAGACATTGCAAAACTTAAATGAACTTAGATAAATAATTTGTTTTTAATTGGTTAGTCTATTTTTTTGCTGCTTATTGAGGCATACTGACAAAAAGCGGCAGAATAATTCTAGGCCATACTGCACCCACACATTTTCAGCATACTTGTATACTTTGGGTGTTTGACAGTGAAACAGGCATTAATTGTGTGTGGTATTAATAAAGTCTGGAAAAAGTCATAATTTAACTGATGAACGCTGCAGAAACCCCAAAAAATCACTGACTTAAAATCAGTCCATTCACAATACAGCCAGGAGGTTTGTGAGGCTGGGGGTCTGACCGCTCCATGTACCCCCCTCCACTCTCCCAGTCAGCCCTCCCTAATTAGAACCAGAGCTTCTTACAGGAAACAATCTTCCTGTCTGATGACATCATCGCTAAATCCATGCATGAGATGGGGGTGACCTCAGCCTGTGGATTTACTCAGTGTTTTTCAACACCCAAACAAATCCCAAGAAAAGCACCTTGTGATGACTCGAGTGTCTTTGGAGAGGGTGGTGTGAACAGGTGGGTGGAGCCAAGCCTTCATCTCCTAGATGAGGGGGTTTTCAAAGTCTGACCCTGTGAGCCCACTCTCCGACAAAATGACACAATAAGTTCGACACTGAGTTCAGTCGACAAATAAGTTCCTGTTTGACACAAACAACTCTCACTGGATAAATTTGATACTAAGGGAAAACTCAAAAACTTCATGATGTTTAATAATGATGATATATAAATTTAAATAGAGATATATAATATTACAGCTGAGCCTGTCGTCCACTTTTGGAATAATAGTGATCATTCTAGTGGGAACTTCTTGAAATTATTCCCACTAAAGCAGGCATGTCAGTGTCCAGCTCAGGTGCCAATCGTGGCCAGAGGACAGATTTTAAACGGCAAAATATACTATATGTGGCCTACCACGCAATATTGGTTCATCAAGCAAGGTCACTTTGCATTTATTGCCTTCACCTCACAATGGCAGGACTGTCACAGAGTTTGTAGACGTGCAACTACGCAGGTGGAAGTAATATGTTTTCAAAAACAGACAGTAAACAAGCAAACGTAATGGGTACCTAACAGCAGCCGTTTCCTGCTCGGCAGCAGACACGGCCACAGCAAAGACGCATTAAGTTGACATTGAGGGCCGCTGCTTTTTGGAGGAGTGGAGTGTTGAAATCGTTTTCACTAAAATATTAAATACTTGTTTGTGACTTTTTTTAATAACCCATTTGATGCGAGAAGCAGCTGGCCCCCGGTGTTTTCACATAATAAGTGGGGAGATCCTGCACTTGAGTGTTTCTCTTAGGAGATAGAATCTTCTTCACACTTGGTGAAGTAAAAGCATTCAAACTCGTTTAATAAACTCTTTAAAAATTGACTGGATTAATTCTGGTTAACAAAGTATATTTTGTATAATTTGTGATTATTTGTGTAATTATAGTTACATTAAACAAGTTTATTGTGGCATTGTTTTGTTGTATGGTTTGTTTGTTGTAGTTGCAGAATCTGTTGTGGGGGGTTTATATCCTGTACCAGAGAATTCTCTATAAATAAAGGTCTGTGTGGGCAGAGTCGACTGAGTTAAGACTCAGGTGCAATTTAGCCGCAAATTGTGCCAGTTGTGCACTGAGGGTTTTTAAGCACTTGCCTCTATGAGCTGTGTGTCACAGCCACTGCTGCAGCTCCAACTGCTGACCTTGTCGGTAAACCGTCCAAAGTCAGTGGGCCAAACTACAATAACTAACTTGCTGTTCCTGTTTCTACAACACTGGCATGCACCTGTCCCTTTCACCTCGTGCACTATTTTTGCCTCACGTCTTGCCCTCCACTGCCCCCTTCAACTCTCTCGGACTCTTCTCTGTAATATCAAGTCTGTGACCTGTGTTATTCCTTCACTGTAATAAGATCAAACCTTTCCACTACTTAAAATGCAAAGACATGCTCAATGTGTCTCCCACATAGTCAGTATTAAAAGAAAAAGGCTGGCAGTGTCCTGACTCAGCCACCACTGGTATGACATGTGCGCATTATTTCCCAAATGAATGCCCATCTCCTCCTGCTTTCATGTGTTTTTCCTTGCAACACTGTGCGTGTGTGTCTGGACTTGTTTTAGAGCCCTTCAAACACTTCTATCATGACCATTTTCCTTAAAGCATCAACTTGAAACAGCGCCAGATATAAAGTGGTAACCGCATGTAGAGCCAGTGTTTTGGACGAGTTTAAAAGAGTCCCAAAGAAGAAAGGGGGATAAATAATAACAGTACTAAAAGGAAAAGCATAATAAAGGCCTAGTTTTCTTAGGGAAGTGGAAGCTTTCATCTCTCTATAACAATAATGTTCTCAATGAGTCTACAGGCCTGTGTTTAGTCCAGGAAGCTTCGAGTGGCAGACATGAAAGGCTCCAGTCAGACTGTACAGACCGGGCTCTCACTGGAATATGGTATCTATCCTCTCCTCCTCTCCTTTCTTCTCCTCTCCTTTGCTCTCCCCTCCTCCCACACGATAAAGGTAATGGGGAGCTGTGTGGCTTGCAGTGACAGTAAACCATAGTAAAATGGCTGTCGATGTTCTGCCTCCCGGTGCTTCCCCCCTGTCTGAGGCCCCCAGGGTTTAGGAAATGGAGCATTATTTTCATGTTCTGACGTCACGAGCCAGCCCCCCTTTGCAGCTGTTGCATGCTTTACAACTCTGTGTTTACAGGCACTTCTCAGCTAAAGGTCTCACTCTGCCAACACCAAAACTCTCATATTTCACATTTCATCAACACAGTTTGTCCATCTCTTTCTCTTTCTCTCATTACCTGGATTTGGATTCATGGATTTTTTTCTCCTGCACATGTTGAGCCTTTACTTTCTCTCACTAATGACTCCTAATTGGTGTGTGAGCCATGTGTGGGAACAGGTAAATTGTGTTGCCAGATGCTTGTGTTCTTTCAAAAAGCCCTATTTTACCTCCCTGCCTGTGGACTCTTTTAATCATCACCAAAACAAAAAGATTAGACACTCTGGATTAAAACGTGTGGGAGATAACACTTATTCATGTGCTCATTTATTCAGCATTTAATTCCACACATTAATAAAATCCTGCGTAAAATTATCTTAGCTCCAGTTTGCCGGGGTTCCCCTGCAGGAAATCTGCATTTTTATTTTTTTTATGCTTGGAATTAATTTTTTTCTCTTCTTCTTTCTAAATCCGCTCACACATTTGTTTTCTGTCCCGCCCACTTCCCTTTATCTTTTCTACACCCACCTCCCCATCGCCCTCCCCTCCCCCCCGTCCTTTTCCTCTATGCCTCAGCACTTAGAGGCTTAAGAGAGGGATGTACCACATGAGCCACTCCCTTCTGACAGCCACCCCTTCCCACAGTGTGGAATGGTATGATCCTGCTTTGCATAAGTTTCCTCTGAGTGGGTCGTGTGTGGAGGCCAGTACTGGAAGAATTATTAGACCCTTTTGAGCGGCTTGGATGTATGTCCAGAGAGAAAGCTAGTGTGTTGCTGCAGTGTCTCTGTATCACTTAAACTGTTGAAGCTATAATGTATTGCGCCTACCCTGTCCCTGGAATGGGCAGTAACTCTTTAATGTATTACTACAACGGGAAATCGGTGAGTAGTCTCTTTGGGAATGTGTGTGTATCAGTGAGAGAAGAGGTGTGTGTGTGTGTGTGTGTGTGTGTGTACGTGTACGTGTGTGTGTGTGTGTGTGTGTGTGCGTGTGTGTGTGTGACTGCCGGCCTCAGTCTTGTTATCCACCTGACTGTCCTTGTGTCTATAATTTTAGCATGTTTGTATATTTATAGTAACATAAAAGCACTGTGTGTGTGTGTGTGTGTGTGTGTGTGTGTGTGTGTGTGTGTGAATGCATGTGCCTGAGGGCTCGTCTCTCTGATTTTCCATTACATCAGTTAAAGCTGTGTGACAGTACTCTTTAATAATTCAAGTGTCTTAACTGTGTGTTAAACTTATTTCAGCACACTTTTATACCCAGCTGTCGACAAATAAGTTAATATTCTCGGCAACACATTTAAAAGAAGTTATGCCATTTTAAAAACTTTTTCTCATCCACAGAAAATGAAACGGTTTTGGCCGAAAAAAAAAAAGTTTTTTGCAGCCTTGAATTTATTTTTACTGGCTGGTTGCTTCAGCTCCGAGACTGGGTTGAAATAATAACAAGTGGGAGTCTGGGAATGATTAAGGGAAAGAGGCTGTCTGTTGAGGTTAGACTTTCCTGTTTGCAGATTGAGCTCTAAGCACCAGTGTTGCTGTTATTCCATCTGTTTTTAATCACATTGGCATTCTTGACGCCACAGGGAGCCTAATGTGATTTCTGAACTTCTCTGTAATGACCTCTTTGATTTTTGTTACTCTGAAAACGTTTTCTGTGTGAGTACTTTATGAATCATTGAGTGTGTGTGTGCGTGCATGGGTTTGTGTGTGTGCTGCACTTGGACTTGATGGAGCTGAGTCTTAGCTTAAGTTACTGATATAAAGATGGGCTGTTTGTGTGATGCAGAAAGTTTGAGAAGGTGTTCATGTGGAATAAATTGTCCTGTTTTTATAGAAGGTGTAATGTAATGTAAAAAAAACAGTGGGCTTATGAATCTGCTCAAGGACACAGTTGTGACAATGGCTGAATGAGCTCTGTGGTGCATCTCAGTAATCCTTAAGTGATGATCTTGTCATAAGCAAATTACACAGGCAGATTTCCACCTGTCATTGCCTGTGCTATTTTTGCTGTTATATAAAGGGCACATGAAGGAAAAATGAAGAGGGCCAGCCTTTTTATGATATTGTCTTGAAAAGGTCATCTTACTCCAGCCTGTGTTTCAACTTTTCCTCCTAACCTGTTACAGCATTTCCTCTTTGTTCCCTCTGCACAAACGATGACTTTGATCTTTTTCATATTAAGTATTAACAGGCTTGTGTTATAGTTGGTGATGCGGAGAAAATTGATAGCATGTGCACATAACGGGCAAAGTTTCTGATCAAAAGCACTTGTTAATAACTCTTTTTTTCTGTGTTCCTTGCAAGGGAAAAAAGAAAAGTGGTGCTCATTCTTTGCATCAACTTGATCCACATTAATTTGTTATAATGCAGAGTTGCATAGCAGGCGCACCATCTGGAGCACTGGGAGAATTCGCAGTGGGCCATTGGCTTGTGAGCTGGTGGCACGGAACCAATACAGATGGAGCAGCTCACTGATCTTTCTTCCGTTGCCCATTAGTGAAAAAGAAAAAATTGAAGTGAAAGCCCTGCAGTGATTGTTAGAGCCTTTTTCCACTTGTGTTACCAAACAGAAAGCTTCCTCTTCACAAGTGGAATGTCATAAAACTAGTTAAAAACTCCAAAGTGACAACATGTGTCTTTAAGATGCCTGTTGTTGTTGTTGTTGTTGTTTTGTAGTGCAACAGGTTATATCATGCTTTATGGAGGTTAGCTCTCATCATCAGAAGCTTATCCATACACGTGTTGCACATGTACCGAAGCATGCATGCTTATGTGCAACAGAAAGTCAGAGTGGGGGTGGTGTGTTTGTGTGTGTGTTGACGTATCATATATACTGAATGTACACGTCACACACGTTGTGTGCAGTTAATGAGGTTGCATTGATGCCAAAACCAAATGTTTGTGGTATTAGCGATTGGAAGATGTTATTCTGCAGTGTGGTTGCTCTATTTTTAGAGAACCTGAGTCCCAGCAGGCTGCTCTGCCGTCAGACTGTGCACATGGATAAAAGATTTTACTGCTTTGCTAAACAAGAAGAGAAACAAACCTGCTGCATCTCCATTAAGTAGGGATGTGCATGATTAGTCGATTGGTTGATTAAACTTTGGTACCTGCGCTAGTCTGCACCAAAAATACTAGCAGGTTGAACTTATTAAAATTACGGTATTATTTTTATATGCAGTTGCTATCATGTAATGAAAATGCTGTTGTATTAATCAGGATTTATTTTCCTTAAGGATATTGTTTTCAATAAATATTATTTGTTAGTTTCTATTTAGTACGGTTTTTTTATATTTTTAGGATAATTTGCCATGTTTATAATGCACAGGACAAAGTACAACACATTTCAGTAATATTTCAAAGATGATTTGGTCACTGAAAAATCAGATGGACAATTCCAAATAGTTCTTATAATATACGCAATATTTTTTCAAACAGTATTCATCCTTATCAGTTAAATCGCACTCAGTTTTCGGAGTGTTTTTTAGTGTTTTCGTAGTTAATGACTACCCAACTATTCTAAGTTTAAAGTTCGGTTTATACTCTAAACATTAGTTATTAGAAACATCCCTAATTATAAGACACCTAAAATAATGCCTCCATATGCATATTTATGTGCTTTGACTTTGGTTAGTAAGATGAATTATGTCTTTATATTTTTTATATTATAAGTGGTTAAGCTTTATTCTGTTCTATTTATGCTTGTGAGCTGTTTTCCTCCCAATGTGAACTTGTATTTTATCTAAATTATTTAATTGCTTAAGTGTGAGAGCATTTCATTGATATTAAAGTTCTATGTCAGTAGATTAAACAGGCTTTCCAAATTTTTAATAACTGTAAATACAGCAGCTCTCTATCATAGTGTGAGTTATTGCCTTTCCTTGCTAATCTCATTTTAGGACAATAAGATTTTTATAAGAGAAGTTTTTTTCAAACTCAGCCAAATAAGTGTGAAATGTTCTTGTCGAGCTCATAACGTTGGCAACGTCTGCAACTTGATTATCACATTCCTGAAGTCAAACCAACTTCATCGATCAAAATGTCTCACCAGTAAGAGTTGGTCTTCTTCCAGACTTCAGTTTTAATGTCACAGTTTAATGCATAAAGATACCGAGCTCTTTATTTTCCAGAAAGCATTGGCAGGTATCATGCACAAATGTTGAACAACGCCCCTCCAAGCAGGCTGAGCGGAGCAGTTGTTTGAAGAGGCATTGTGTCTGTTGTGCATACTAAGCCTCGTAAGTGTGTTAGATTTGGACTTGAAACAAAATGCCCCAGAGATATGGTTCGATTCCAAGTAATGACATACAGTACAAAAACAGGACACGCCATTAAGAGTGCGTTTGAACTCCTCTCTTTGAGCTTCTTGGCCATTAGCCTGATTTTCCCTCAGTTATATTTATTTTTTTAATTTTCCTTCCTTTCCTGTTATTACGTTGCATCCTTAGTGCTAGCTGACAGCTTGTGTTTTAACATTTAATATTTTGTTTGGTGTGGCATGAACTTCAAAGGCAGGTAGGTTTGGAGACATGGGGGGGGCGTGCAGAATATATTCACTTCTCAGTTGAGTCCTGTTGAAAGGCACAGCCAGGAACTGAACCAATAACTCAATACAGCATCTTTAATCTGAAGCAGGGTATTATCCACCAACAGCTCAAACTGTTTTGCCATCACTATGAAGTCTTCATAGCTTATCATTCACCTATCTGGAGGTAAAATGATTATGTCATTGTTGGCCTTATTTATAGTTTGTTATAAATAGTTGTCAGGTTGTGTGTGTGCTATCTTAATGCAGTTTTGGTGTGGATGGATTTTATTGCTGGACATTTGGTGTTGTGTAGTACAAGGACACTTTTTAGGCTAGTGTGCCTCAGTTCAGGGTATGTGAACACTGGGGAAGGACAGGGTACAGACGGGAATTTATTTTTTAATATAAAATACTCGCTGATGCTCAAACAACTGGTGAAGGTCTGTGTTGGTGTGCTGATCCGTGTGAGTGACGGCTTTTAATTAATGGCCTTGTAAAGGGAAACCCAGGTGGGCCCTCTCTTCCATAGGCCAGCGGAATGAGGCACCCAGTGTTTGGGATGGTTTATTAATGCTTTGACTGGTTAGCCCAGGGTAAGAAGGACAATTAGCATTATCCGCTGCCATATGCTGCCCATTGAGACAGAGGCAAAAGACAAAAGCCCGGGCTCCTGTGCGAGGCTAACCTGAGATCTCCATGGAACTACTATCAACCCTGGGCACATGTGTAAACCAGAAGACCCATGAGAGCTCCACCCCTCCCAGAGCACTTTAATTACACACCCAGACAACAACACGCAGGAGTCCAGCTCACTCAGCAAAGCCCAACAGCCCAGAGTCTCACTTCGGCTGCCCTCTGCATTGATATTATGTTCACATGTGTGCTGCGAGTGCGAGCGAGTGATTAAATTTATATACTTTGGTCGTATGGCATATTTTCCATCAGCGCTGTGTCATAAAACAACTTTAGCGAGTAAACAACCTTTGCGGCCGTCATCACATCCGCAGGCGTTAGAAACCAACCTTTGAGGAGGGAGCTGTCATAATGCCAACATCTGAGAGCGATGTGAGGCCATTAAAAGACGGATTCATCTCGCGGAGCTCGGGACACAGGCTGGAAATGTGCAGGTGGAATTGAGCTGGCAGGTCTGGCTCTGATTAGTGTTACACCATGGTGGGGTCATCCAGTCCTGTCTGTGGGAGGGAGGATTTGTTCAAACCTTCTCTCCCTCCTTCCCTCCCTCGTGCTCTCTCTTTCTGCCTCACCCTCTCTCCCTCCATCTGGAGTGGATGAAGTCACGGACCACATCACTGGTGTTTGGCCTTCAGTCTCTTTGATCCTCCCGCCTAGCTTGGCACACACACAGCTGTACAACAGCATGCCCATTGTGCCTTTCCTTTCACTGTACCACCACCAGCTTGCAGGTACAAATATAAAGAAAGCAAAGCAGGCTGTTTTTGTACCACTTATTTGATTTCTGCCTCTCTGGGAATGCTGTAATTTGCCAGGCATTTAGACTATGCATGTAAACGGGTATCATTATACTTCCATTAGAGGTTGAGTTGATCTGAAATGCAAATACCCCTGATAATCCACTCCTCCCCTCACGAGCTTGATTGCTTGCTAGTCATTAAAGTGTGTTTGTGGTTTCAGGGTCATATCTGTAGTACATGTGCATGTGAGATCACATATTTTTATGTACCCCAAATTTTAATTGTGATACTGTACAAGAATTGAGATTTGAAAGCTGATGGCATTTATAGGTTTCAGCATCATTATAGTTGACAGTGGTGGACCGAAGGTTATCTAACTAATACTATTTATGTTCTCACTGCAGGTGTACGCACCATCTCCAAACTCAGAAGACTTCAACAGAGATTCACCTTCTTACTCGTCTCCTAAACCCTCCAGCAGTATGTTTGCAAGCACTTTCTTTGGTAAGTTCTCTGCACTATTGGATTATGGTAGTATTGGATACTAATACACCTTTTCCACCAAATTAGTTCTGGTTTTTGAACCATTTCCCTCCAGGAATTCTTGAAACCTTGGTGCTGTCTGGCAAAGCAACCTGCGTTTCCACCCGTGTTGAGCAGAACCATTGAAATGTGTTATCATCAGAGGGCGGTGCACGTTACACAATGGAAGTTAACAGTAGTAGCAAAATGGCGGATCATGTTGCAAAATTTTGTTCTGTTATTACAGATATTTGTTTTTACTCAAAAATCAAGCATGAACTAGCTAATAATGAGACCACGGCATGCTGTTTTTTGGTCTGATGATTTCATATTTAACTTCTCCATCGTTGCCTTCTCCGTCCTTTCTTCCCAACCTGTAGAATATGACATCCCCACTGATGTCTTCACAGTTCGCACTTCAGGTTAAGAAAAACCTGCTGTATTCTGGTTTCAGCTGTAAACCAACTTTTTGGGTTTTAGCCAATTTATTTTTGATGTAAATGCTCTAAATATTTAAAAAATAAGGTGCGGGAACCAGAACGAAGCCTGTTCTATGTTGGCGGAAAAGGGGTATAAGAGAGCTGTGCGATTGCTACGCTACAAGGTTTCAGAATTATATTACCATTACTATATTCTTATGTTCTAATATTTTCTGGTCTTGTGTATGAATAATTTGAAGTAGTGTTTTTATATTTAAATTGTTCTTGCCTTTGCTTTTTTGCAGTATTTATTTATTTATTTATTTATTATTAAGCCTGTGCTCAGTGTTTATTCCACTGTGACTGACAGAAGAGAGGACTTCTTCGTTGTTTTTTTCTTTGTGTTATCTCAGCTATGTTCAGGACGAGGATCATGTTTCAGTTCCAAGAGTAAACGGACCCCAACTTTTAAGGGTCGGGGGGGTTAGCCGCTGTCTGGCACTTTGTCAAAACTAAAATGCACGTTGTATACAATAATGCACTGAAATGATGCATTTATTATCTTCAGATGGTACCCACAGTTCGTCTGACCCTTGGAACTCGTCCAATGGGATGAGTCAGCCAGGCTATGGGGGAATGCTCGCTGGATCTTCATCTCACATGCCACAGTCAGGAAACTACAGCAGCCTGCACTCACACGACCGTTTGGTAAGGAGCACCTCTCAGCTGGTGATCCCTAAGCATATGAACAGCTGATAAATAATTGTTGGTTACTTTATTTTGCATCAGACTTATGTAAGATGTCTAATGTGTGTTGTTAAGCACATGCAAGATGTGATTTTTTTTTCTTTTTTCTTTGCCCTCACTGTTAGAGTGGGCGTGTACGTCTTAAATTGTTGTCTGGTTATTATCAGTGAAGACACTGCTGACCCTTTTTGTCAGTGTTTGATCTCTGCCTGCCTGCCTCAGCTGGCTGGGCATCACAGGGAGTCTGCAGATGCTGCCTGCCCTCTCTTTATCTCCGTCCCTCCCCCCAGTAACTTTAGCTTCATCGCAGCCTGGGAGATGTCAAAGGAGAAAATAAAATTCAGAGAATAAATAAGCTCTTTCTTTCTCTCTCTCTCTCACACACACACACACATTTGTGACTGAAAATAGAGCATTTCTGTTTCTTTATCTTCCAGAATTACCCCGCACACTCAGTCTCTCCAGACATCAATGCCAGTCTTCCTCCCATGTCCAGCTTCCACCGAAGCAACACCAGCACTTCGCCATTCGTCACTGCAGCGCACACCCCGTCCGTCAACACGGCCGATGGGGTCATGGGTACGTTCTCATATTAACAGTCCAGCTACCTGCTCAGAATGACTAATTCAATGGCCCCTGGTGTAATCATCACTGAGCATCCATTCTGTAAAAGTAGTGAGTCAGGCAGTTGGACAGCTGCTTTGTATACCGTGACCACTTGTCATTTGTCTGAGTTTGCTGTTATAAAGCCTCCCTCTGTGTTTTCTTAGCTGCTGCAAATCGGGGGAACGCCACTGGAAGCTCACAGACTGGAGATGCACTGGGCAAGGCTTTAGCCTCGGTGAGTTATTGCCCCAGTTCATTTTACTCCTCATTCATAGCATCAATGAATGTGTTTCCAAGCACACAAGTATCCTAGTTTTGGGTCTTATCCTGGTTCAGCATGTGATGTTTACATGGTACATGACACACTGTTTTTTTATATCCCTGTATACATTATTCCAACGTTTTCCAAGTTCTCGCCAATATTTGTGCAGTTAATTTCTTATCATCCTAGTGTCTTTGCTCTGTACCAACAAAGAACATTCAGAAGCCTGGATAAGGTGTTTACATGCCACGGTGGCCTGGCTTCAGGATATGCGGTTTACATGCACAACACATACTCCAAAAACCTGATCATAACCAAGATGCCCGTACACATGTAAACACACTCAATCTGGCTTAAGCTTTTGCTGTCAACTGCACAGAAGTCTCTGCACACACACCCCAAATCTGGCCTTTTCTCGGGGTGTGAAGCTCAAGTCTAACTCCATTGCACCCATACTCTTCAATCATTTTTGGATTTCTCTGCAAAATAAAATAAATGTCTGTTTCCATCTCTAAAGAAGGTGACCTCAGTAATCATGCAGGGAATTAAGTGCTATACTGACTGCTGATTAAAAAAAAAAGCCCAGAGGACATGTTTGTAGTTGTTTTTGGCCTAAGCCTGGATAATTGTGGGCTTAAACTAAGAGCATTCAAGAAAGAGAATTGTACATTGAAAATACTCCTAAAGCCAGTGGATTACACTTCACTTTGGAAAACCAGCTCTGGATATTCGTGACATCCTGTAATGTATCATAGTAAGTGTTTAATTCATTGTAGGTCACATAATGGAAGGAAAATGTCTTGCATATAGTTGTGCACACATCAGGTGATGGATAGACTATTTGTTTTTAGTTCGATTCAGTCTCTATTCTTTGTTTTCTGTGCCTTAAAGCTCTGTCATATTATAGTTACAGTATAAGAGAAAGTCTTCAGTATTCACCTAAGAGGGTGATTTCCCCATTAAATGAAAAAGGACATTTAAGAGAAACAATCCACAGGGATAACCTTGAACTTAAACATGAAGTGAATGGGCAGATGTGACAAAAAAATACAGAGCTGAAATACAGGGAGTGATTTTTTGAGCTGAACAAAATCATTCAATCAAGTGTTGAAAGTAGGGACGCTACAAGCTGCTTTTGATTTAAAAAGTCTAAACCTTACAGTTTTACAAAAATGTCCTCAGATATTGTTAAACATGTTGCATAGACAATTTTAATTTCACACCCCCTTGGCACAAGCTATATGTTCAGGAGGAATATTTCTCACTAGCGTAAAGCCAAAATATGAGAGTTTAGGGATGGTAATAACAAATTAAGTCCTTTATATTTGCAGACTCAATTCTATTAGCATGACAAAGCTGGAGTGAAATGGACACGGTTGGACTGGGGTGGGGGTGGGTGGATGGAGCAGGGGGCACAGGGGAGTTTATAACTGCTGTGGCTCAACTCCACGGGCCGCCCTTTGTAGAGCTTTTGTTCTCCGCCCTTTTAAATTGGCCGTGCTTATTGGCCCCATGCCGCCTGCGGGAGCGTAACTGATGATGAGGCGGAGCTTTCATTTATTCCAGTAAAATGAGCCATGTTTCACTTTGAATGCAGCGTTAGTAGCCGGTGAGTGAAAAGAATAGAAAGTCATATATTGTCGGGTCAGAAGTCACGGTTATAAATAGCTTGCTTTTGAGAAACTGAGAAATATTTGGGTATATTTGTGCTTTCAGAGCGTAGAGAAGCATAAATAGTCAGTCCTCCCCTCAGACAACAGCCAATCCCTCCTCCTCCACACTTCAATGAAACCTCCATCCTGATACTCCAACTTGATTGAAAAACTAAAGCTCAGAGATCAAGATTGAATAAGGAGATTATTAATAATGAGTGCATTCTATCATCCCCCACAGAAGTCAAACGTTTTCCTGCAAGCTCAATTTGATCTTAACTTGGAGGAGAAATCTCTGTGGACCTGCTGTTTTTTTCCTCTGCTAATTAGTCAGGATCCACCAGTAATACCCTGAGTTCTCCGAGACATGTTCCATTATGGCATAATATCCTCTTATTACAGGAGGAAAAAAAATCAGGGATGTGTTTGTGCTTTAATCCAGCATTTGTTTAAACAAATGAAATCCCTGTGGAAGTTCTGAAGACGTAATCTCCTCGTTCCCTAGTGATTGACATCATCCTAAAACTCAGTGACCTCGGCATAACCTAACGGAGGATGCACTGACACAATGAAGCTACTGTGAATAGTCTGTCAGTGTAGAAATGAACCTGAAGTAACTTGTGGCAGAAATCCAAGGCATTTGCCCCAGTTGTCCTCTTCAAAGAGTTAAGAAACGTACAAAAATAAACAGCTTTTGAATCATACCAGATTTTGATATATGGTTCACAGTACAATATCTGGTGCAGGCTGAAATGCAGCCCTTTGAGATTTACTGTTGTTGGCTTAACGGGGTTTCCAGGTTGGGCGTCTGCACTTTTTGAAGCCACAGAGGAATAATAACCAGAATCACTTTCTATACAAGTGAGAAAAAACAAACTTTCCCCTGAAAAACTACAAGTTTAATAAGTTACTATGAGGATATGAGTCATTTCAAAAACAAGAAACTCTCACTTTTTACTCTTGTTGTATTTTAGTTGGAGCCAATTCAACACCAACCTCTTGACTGCAGGAGTGACCTTAATTCAACCTGTTACACTTTTTTATTTGCATGTTTATTTAAACACTAAGTTCAGTTTAGATACATTACATATAAGAAAAGAAAAGTCCAGTTTTAAGTTTTAAATTCAAATGCCCTCATACAGCGACATTAAAGGGAAACTTTTTAACCAACTCTGTTTCATTGCATGTCAAACACTGTTCATCTGCCCACACTGTGATGACACAGAGCTGGTTGAAATTAATTCCCCTTAAATTAAAAGAATTAAAGGTGCTGTCCAGATATACAGTATAGTGTTGATCTTCACCTGCCATTATCTGACTAATACCCCTTTTTCCACCAAAATAAGAGCATGTGTAGATTTTTTAAACACAGTATAACATGTTAAAATAGGCGATAAACTCCTTTTCATTGCCAGTAAACCAGCTCTGCAGTGGACGAGTGTTTCTGGTGTGTCAAGTTCGATGTCATAGACAGAACAGAAAACAGGTTAGAAAACAGTAGAAATCAGCTTGGAGGCCAGCGAAAATGTTACTTTTTATATGTCTTACTCATTCAGTCTCTCTTTTAAACTTGGTGCTGACTAAATACACGTCATTGTATCGCGTTGTAAAAGGGAGTAACATTAGCTTGTCCACCCGGATGTCATATTTCCATCACTGCAGATAGGAGCCAGTCGGAGCTGGAGCTGATTAATACCCGTGACTACTGCAGAGTCATTTGTACCAGGAATGAATGTCTATTGTAACCTTTCCCATAAAATACAAAAGTCAGATTTTAGTGGGTGTTAGTGGATTTTTGGCCAGTGGGAAAGAGGCTCTGCAGAAGGATACAGGAGCAAGACCCAGGTGAAAGACATCCAAGTGAATCCTGTTTATGGTTCATTTTGTTAAGGCCGTGCTCTGAGCACAGATGACTGTTAACGACTCACATGTATGCACTTAGCATTTTTATGACATCCCTGGCGGTAAAATCACCATAATTGATGATACATTTTTGGCTTGAAGATAGTAACAGCTGTTAAAGATCTGAAGAAACAGCGACCAGTGATATACAGTACAGGCCAAAAGTTTGGACACACCTTCTCATTCAATGCGTTTTCTTTATTTTCATGACTATTTACACTGTAGATTCTCACTGAAGGCATCAAAACTATGAATGAACACATGTGGAGTTATGTACTTAACAAAAAAAGGTGAAATAACTGAAAACATGTTTTATATTCTAGTTTCTTCAAAATAGCCACCCTTTGCTCTGATTACGGCTTTGCACACTCTTGGCATTCTCTCGATGAGCTTCAAGAGGTAGTCACCTGAAATGGTTTCCACTTCACAGGTGTGCCTTATCAGGGTTAATTAGTGGAATTTCTTGCTTTATCAATGGGGTTGGGACCATCAGTTGTGTTGTGCAGAAGTCAGGTTAATACACAGCCGACAGCCCTATTGGACAACTGTTAAAATTCATATTATGGCAAGAACCAATCAGCTAACTAAAGAAAAACGAGTGGCCATCATTACTTTAAGAAATGAAGGTCAGTCAGTCCGGAAAATTGCAAAAACTTTAAATGTGTCCCCAAGTGGAGTCGCAAAAACCATCAAGCGCTACAACGAAACTGGCACACATGAGGACTGACCCAGGAAAGGAAGACCAAGAGTCACCTCTGCTTCTGAGGATAAGTTCATCCGAGTCACCAGCCTCAGAAATCGCAAGTTAACAGCAGCTCAGACCAGAGACCAGATGAATGCCACACAGAGTTCTAGCAGCAGACCCATCTCTAGAACAACTGTTAAGAGGAGACTGCGCGAATCAGGCCTTCATGGTCAAATAGCTGCTAGGAAACCACTGCTAAGGAGAGGCAACAAGCAGAAGAGATTTGTTTGGGCCAAGAAACACAAGGAATGGACATTAGACCAGTGGAAATCTGTGCTTTGGTATGATGAGTCCAAATTTGAGATCTTTGGTTCCAACCGCCGTGTCTTTGTGAGATGCAGAAAAGGTGAACGGATGGATTCCACATGCCTGGTTCCCACTGTGAAGCATGGAGGAGGAGGTGTGATGGTGTGGGGGTGTTTTGCTGGTGACACTGTTGGGGATTTATTCAAAATTGAAGGCACACTGAACCAGCATGGCTACCACAGCATCCTGCAGCGACATGCCATCCCATCCGGTTTGCGTTTAGTTGGACGATCATTTATTTTTCAACAGGACAATGACCCCAAACACACCTCCAGGCTGTGTAAGGGCTATTTGACCAAGAAGGAGAGTGATGGAGTGCTGCGGCAGATGACCTGGCCTCCACAGTCACCGGACCTGAACCCAATCGAGATGGTTTGGGGTGAGCTGGACCGCAGAGTGAAGGCAAAGGGGCCAACAAGTGCTAAACACATCTGGGAACTCCTTCAAGACTGTTGGAAAACCATTTCAGGTGACTACCTCTTGAAGCTCATGGAGAGAATGCCAAGAGTGTGCAAAGCAGTAATCAGAGCAAAGGGTGGCTATTTTGAAGAAACTAGAATATAAAACATGTTTTCAGTTATTTCACCTTTTTTTGTTAAGTACATAACTCCACGTGTTCATTCATAGTTTTGATGCCTTCAGTGAGAATCTACAATGTAAATAGTCATGAAAATAAAGAAAACGCATTGAATGAGAAGGTGTGTCCAAACTTTTGGCCTGTACTGTGTATATATATATATATATATATATATACACACACACACATATATATATATATATATATATATATATATATATATATATATTTTTTTTTTTTTAATTTCGGGCTGCTGATGGTGCATCAATGATGAATCTTAAATTTTTTCTCTTCCTCTCTGCTCCCACAGATTTACTCACCTGACCACACTAGCAGTAGTTTTCCATCCAACCCGTCGACACCTGTGGGTTCTCCTTCACCTCTGACAGCCACAGCAGGTGCTGCCTCAGCAGGTACCGTGGTGACTGCTGCCGGTACCCCGTCTGGAAGGCCAGGTAGAGCAGCACTGTTGGATTTTCATCTCATACACACCTCCAATGCATCTACACCAGAGATTAACAGTTAAACAGATCTTTAGTGAACTACTTCATAAAGGCTTTTTTAAGGGCATGTGACAGACACACATCAGGTTGTGTTAGAATTAGGCCTTGAACTGAAATAGCCAAGGCTTTCATGAATATGCCTTTCCGTAATTTTATTACTGTTACTATGTGTTGCATTAGTTGGATTAATTAAAGCCTAAGCAGAGTGAAGTGTGAAGTTTCCCTAAAGCTTAATTTAATATCACTTTTAGCTGTGAAGGAGCTCTAATCATTCTCTACTCATTCTCCATGCTTATCTATGCCAGGGCAGTTAATGCCATTGTTACATTAATCCATTGTAAAAAATAAATCAAGTATTCAAGTATTTGAAATCGTACAAAAGGCCTCACTTCTTAAATTTCATTAAATGTATTTCTATCTATTTATTTAACTTTTTATTTGATAGTAAGCATAAGAATATGTAATGTAAACATGCCGGAGTTAGCAAGAATACTGATTAACATCCGTAGTTCCTCTGCAGTCCCTGAGCACACGGAGTGATGTGAGTTGTACTGAAAGCATGAAATCAGTGTTGTAAGTTCCACCTGCACGTTAAAACAGTGTCTGATGTGCTGGCCCAGTGTTCACAACATGGGCTTTACTTTCATGGCCAAGAGAGCTGCTCCGCATAGACTCCCGATGACATCACAGACTGGTTTTGGCTCTGAGCTTTTTATGAGGGTCTTTGTTCATGTTCATAAATTTAGATCTAGCTGACAAGTGATTTTGGAGTAACAGGACAGGAATTTGTTTTTAAGTGATGGGAATGAAGCTTTAATGACAAACCCTGGAATGACAGTGTAAATGAAAAAGATTGGGGCTGTGGCTTTTGGGTGCTTATGGATTTGAAAGTCTTGTAATGAAAATGTTTGAAGTGGGTCTTGAATTATGTTTTTGAAAAGCTTTTTTTTTTTGTTTTGTTTTTTGTAGAACTGTTATCCAAGTTTTTATGGCTTATAACAGCGGCTCATTGCACTCGTCCTACTTTGTAATAAGACACACTTTTTGGGAGTAGATTTATTTTTACGTAATCGTGTTTTTCCACACAAGTGCTTGGCAGTTTATGTTTTTATGTCAGCTTGATTTTTGAGGATGGGCAAACAAGACTCCCTCTGAATTGAATTTTTATTTTGGAACAAATGCAGAGAACAAAACCAGGAACGTAGTTTAAAGAAACAGTGCACAGCCCATACTCCAACCCCATACAAAAAGGTTCCTGTTTTTAATATATTGGGATTTTACAGTAAAAAGAGACGTGCGTAATAAGAATATGGATTGTCAGACGTGTTGACAGAGGCCCGAGAGTAATGGAAAGTGAATGAGGGGAAACAGTAAGGGAAAGCCCGGTGTGTTGTTTTAGCGGGCAGTTGTGTCATGTGTGGTAATGGAGTGGCGACAGCTGTCTCTACGTATGCCCCCCTCATCCTCAGCTGTTGCCCTGCCCCATGGACAGCTGTTCCCCCAACACACACACACACACAAACACACAGACCAGGCTGCAAAAGGCCTTGTTTATCTGCCAGTGGGTGAAGGAGGGCTGCTGTGACTCAGCTGATGATGAGGTCTATGACAGACTCACTTGGGGAGATCCCCCCTCTTGACCTATTTACAGTACAGCATGCCACACCTGGCTGCATAACAATAGAAGTGAAGTCCAGTTTATCATGCAATGTGTTCTGAAGTCTTTCCAAATGCTGTTATGTTATGACATCATGTAGGGCTGGGCAGTGTAGGGAAAATCAAATACAAGGATATTTTTTGGCCAAATACCTTTTTCAACATATAAAGATATTGTAGGGTTGACTTTTGGTGCTTTCACAAAATATGTACACAGTGATATTTCTATTAAAATATCATCAGTAATATGGATATAATGACTAAGGTAAGGTTGGGTAGGGTAAAAATAAGGAATAGAGCAGCTAGAACAGTCCTTACAATAGTATGATATCTAAAATCTAAGATGATATCTAGCCTCATAACGATACTGATATAATATTGATATATCGCCCAGCCTTAACATTATGTGTTGTTACAGGATGTTCTTATCAGTGTTTTAAGTTATTATGGAAAAAAAATCAAATTTAAAAAGTGATAAAAGTTCAGTGTTTATTTTTATTAATGGAATTCATATAACAAGTAAAAAACATACTGCAAAATGAATACACGTGGGATTTTTGGAAATGGATATCGTTTCGCTAATTATTCACCCTTATTACGCTTCTGGGATTAGAAAAAGAACGCTACTTTGAAATTGGCACGAAATTTGGCTCGCTGTTGAAAATCCATTCATCATTACGATTACACCAATATACAGCACATTACTCAAGACTGGTTTGTTCAATTAGCCCTCTCCGGTGCACGTGGGAACCAGAGCCCCGAGCTAATTTTTCACAGCCGCCAGCCAGCAGAGGCTCATGTGGAGTTCCTGTCTCACTCACCTGGGAGAAAGCTGAGGCAGAACAGAGGCTTTTTCATTTCCTCCTCCAAAGTCACTTTTAATAGTCTGTTAATTAAAGTCTGATATATCCAAGGCTGTGAGGGTAAAGAACACGAAAACTCCAGTACTGAAGTTTAGCGAGACATTTCATTGGAATAAATTAATGGAAAAACAGCTTCCTGAGATTTAGGGAGTCATTTTTCTTGTGTTTGTCAAAAATATACATGAGGTGTTTTTTTTTCTTTTTCTGTCACTGTAATTGTGCTGCGTTTGAAAACCACTGTGCTGAATTCAGTGGTTGATTATGTCTCTGACCACATAGGCCTTGATTTGTAAAATCAAACGGTTAACAATCAGGGCCCTGACCCACCAAGCTGACAGTTGGCCATTGGTCAATGTCGGGCCGTTCGTGAGCGTCTGTCGCCCTAGCTTTTGCAGTGTGTCCCACACCGTCAGCACTAGTTGGCCCTTGTCTTTTTTTCCCTGATAATGCAGCATGTTGAATGGGTGTCACAGATGGCAGAACCTGTCGATGAATGAAATCACTGATTGTCGGTTCAGTTAGAGCACAAGAAGAGAAATGGAAGTGAGGAAAGTAAACAAATGGCTCAAGTCAAGAGGGCATGAGATCGAAACAAACATGTTATATGAAGTAAAATTATTCTTTTAGCCATTACACTCTTGAATAGAAACAGTTCGTAATTGTTTGTGTTACTGTTCGTAAATGTTTCTTTAAAATCGGGTTGTGTTGTTAATGTCCTAACTGGCTAACTAGCGTCGTGAATCCATCCTCTCGGCCTTCTGGTTTCCCTTTTCAAATGACAAATACAGACTACCGCCATCTGCTGGTATGGAGTGTTATATCCTCTCATGTAGGTGCAGAACATATGTGCTAGTTTTATGATGTGTGTTGGCCGAGACATAAGTGACATGAGGTAGTGCAACAGTCAGCCTTTGTCACGACTAGTTCTTTAATGTCGCTTTGGTGTATCTGGGCCTTTAGGAGTAAAAATACTGCATCACTCTACTCACACATTAGACTCAGAATGCCATTTTACCCCTTGCAACTTTTTAATTACTCTTTGAATTAAGAAAGGATAACATTTTATCTCAGCCAGGCCCCTCTACTATAACTTTGTCCCCTCATCCAAGTCTGCATGTTGAATTGCCATGCTTTAGTAAGAAGAATGAGTTTATAGATTCACCCTATAGGATAAATAACCCAAACAAAGTCTCAATCTGCAGAGTGTGCTGCTGACTGTGGACTCTGTGTACCAGGATGTAGGCTGGGTTTGGCATCCATCCACCATAATAGGCACCAGTATAGCGCAGAGAGCCCTGAGCTGGAAAGGCCCAAAGACATTCTATCCTGTGAATAACCTGGAAAGGTTCATTATTGTCAGAGTCTATTAGGGTTATTTGATTGTATAATGCTTTGCCTCCTGTTGCACATGGCAGGCAGGTTATTTGGATGATTGTGTTTTAGGAAAGGAGAAAGAAAGAAATGTTGTCCTGGAAATGTGATGAGCAGATGTGGATTCCTTTTCCTTTGCACTAATTTACACCAGATCAATCCAGCTTGATTTGCTTTCCTGTACTGGCCCGTAGATTTACTTTTTGGCTCATATAAATGTACAACATCCACTGTGAACTTCATCCAGCCAAAGGTAAATTGTAATCTCCAGTGCAGAGTATCTAAAGTTTCCCCATATTAAGATTACATGATTGAAATGCATGATGTTTCATTTGGATTGAAAAGAAGAAAAGTGCAGCAGTAGATCTGGCTTCACGGGACGTACCGTATTAGTAGAAATGAAACAATGGAAGTTAGATGTTTCCAGATGTGTACGCCGTAAAAGACGTGAAGGCAAACTGATTGTGCTGCCACTTGGGCTGACCCAAATGCTTCGAAGCTTCAATTGTTGCCATGGTAATTGTTGACCAAATCAGTATTTGAATGCTCCGTTTATACGTATATTATTAAGTTATTCTCTGACAAGGACATTTAAACCTATTGATTATTTTGTGACTCCGACTCACTCTCATCTAACGTCAGTCACCAGCAGTCCAGCACTACTGAAACTGAGACTCTCTGACCACACGTGACAGGTTTACAGATGCGCTAGCACGGTGTTATCAAAGTCAGGCGTCTGGAATAGTTTCAAAATTTGTGAAGATGGCTCCCAAAAAGTCAAGTGCCAGATTCGCCAAAGAAATTTAGCTATCTAGCTATTATTGCTAATGTCTCTGTGACTTGCAAACTAACAAAGGGGCCAATTGTCACATTATTTCAGGTGCAAAAAAGTCTGACTTATGTCATCATCTGTCATTACCTGACCCAGAGCCCCCTCGCTGAAGCTTTGATTACTCATAGATATTTCTCACTGAAGCTACAATGCCCAAAAACTTGTATTCTGGACAGCTCTGATTGCCACTACATCACCAGCCGAATAAACTAACAGAAAAACTAAAGAGAAAGATAACACTGTAGTGGAAGAGTATGAACTTGACTGAACCCAGATGCTTGGCATATTTCTTTCATCAAAAGCCCTGATGAAGGCCATGAGCCGAATACTATTCAGCCAGGCCGCATTTTTTAAATCACTCCGATGTGTTTCTAGAGATTCAAAGTTTCCATGAAAGAGTAAGTGTGAGGGGAAACTAATGTCTGAAGTCAGATCTCCCATATTGTCCTCCAGCCTCTCACAGCTTTGCACATTAATGTGCAGATGCAGTGTACATTTCAGGGTGGAAGTGGGTATTAGACGAACCCTCCGCTGGCTCATGTGTCAGGATGCAGTCCAGCCATCAGGAAATGATGCAACCGAGTCCTAAGAGATAAAAATATCCCACATGGAACAACAAGAAACCAGAAAATCAGGATGTCAGTGTGTTATGGCTGCGTGTTATTGTGTGTGTCAGTTAGATTTTGTATTGGAGCAGGATACAGCTATCAGCCATGTTGATATGAAAGTGAATCAGAGGATTGACCTCCACTACATCTCTCCCTCTCTTCATCAGGTACCAACCAGTGGCCCCGTGCTGGTGGACAGACCCCCTCCTCTCCAAATTATGAGAACTCCCTTCACTCACTGGTAAGCTCCCTGTCTGCCTCCGCCTTCTATGATGGATGTTCACTTTGGATATGTTACCCGTGAAAGACTGAGCTAGCATTACAGGGAGATTCCTGTCTGACAAATGTTTTGCTGAGGAAGGTGGGGGTAGAGGGATAACCAAACTGAACAATACCTGTCCCTTGGGGCTTGCCATCTGTCCTCCACTCCGTGGGCCAGGACGGGGATGACAGTTGGGGGATGGGTTTCGTTCAGGGGGCGGGTGTGGGGGTGGCAGCTGTTTGCTGAACAACTTCTCCAGGATTCCTTCGCTGCCATGCGACCAGAGCAACAGCTCACCTTTCATCCAGCCTTTTACCTGATGCACGTCATGCATTTGTATTTTCTGCGAGGAGGTTTATGACAGGTGAAAGTACTGAATTATGGAGCCCTAAATAGAAATGTAACTATAAACACATATAACACAAAACAGTCTATATCAAAGCAAGACTCAAAAAAAGTTTTCAAAAGCATTTTCTTATTGACATTAGTGTCTATTTAAGTTATTAACTCACAGATGTGTTTGCCACAGTATAAAGCTACTTACTGTCAGAGGAAGCCAAACATCTTGAAACCCACAGGCCTTTGCTGTCACTTTTCATAATCAATAGACTTTTCAAATGCATGCTGCTGCATAGTCCACATGTTAAACACATTTATTGTTTCAAGTCCCCATAAAATGAAAGATAGATTTGTCCAGTTTTAATCCTATGTCCCTGTGTTAATTGATCATTTATCTTGTTATATTCACAATATATGTCACAAAATCAGCATCAGAGTTTTTTCACATAAATTCCCTGTCTTTTCTCCTCCTCTTTAAACAGGTATTTTAGTTTTAAATGTTTGATGACTCATCCTACACTGACGTTTACAAATGTTAATCAACTAAGACTTTGAGCGACTAGCTAGCTACCCATCATATATATGGATATCAGTCAGCAAAAACTTTGTTTTCAATTTCACAACAGTGTGATCTAATTAATTTATCTCTCCCTCGTCCTCCTACTGATCAAACGGCAAGGGAGGTCTGTGTCTGCTGTAGCTCTGTGTCACACCAAACTCTACGCCTGGCCACTTTTTTTTTTTAAAGATATTTTTTAGGGCATTTTTTCCCTTTAATTGATAGGATAGTGAGGTGTGAAGGGGGGAGAGAGAGAGGGAGAGACATGCAGCAAAGGGCCACAAGCTGGATTCGAACTCGGGCCACTGCAGAAACAGCCTTGTACATGGGGCGCCTGCTCTACCACTAAGCCACCAACGCCCCCGCCTGCCCACTTTTTAGCGGTCCAATCAAATTATTTAATTTAAATCCCACTTGTGACTGTACAAAGCTCAAATTGTCTGTTTTACCAGGAAATGCATAACAGCACAGGTGCTAAAGACACTCTAACTTACTTTTCACATCGACTAGATAAATAAATAAAATAGCTCAGAACAGGACTTTAAAAGGCCACACTAATTCCAGTTGCAGTCTTATCACATAGTCCCATTCAAACAGCTGATTGCATGTGAAGAGGATATTGAACGTCACCTTGTAAATGGTTCCTTCCACTCTTCCTCCGGCATTGTTTTATCTCTTCATGGCCACCAAAGATAAGTAAGACTACACAAGTGAAGCTAACAATGCAAGTGAATGAAATCAGATTACCGTAAAGTTAGCTGCTGATAAAACTAATGTGGAAACAAAAATTGATTCCCGTCCTGCTTGACATGATTTAGAACAGAAATGCAGCACTACAAGAGGTGGCTTATATATTTTTGAATTTTTAATGTTGTAGCTTATAGATGTTAGAATGGGTTTCTTTGACTTGTAGGAGGGAGGGCAGACCTGCAGTAGAGTCAAAGGTAGTAGCTTTTGCAAGTGGCAACATTAATAGATAAAGATTTTTAAGTAGTGATGAGAAAAAATAAGGAGCTATTTGAAGCTGTTTAAAAACACGTAGGGTCCATGATGCAAATGTTCACTGACACCAAATTTCTGGACAAGGGAATGACTGCAAAAAGTGAAATTATCTGCATTTCTTTGTACTTTTCGGTTAACCATTTTACTTTCTGTTAGTTGGCCATTTACTGACCAGCATACTCCTGGTTGCCAGAGGGTCCCGTTTATCACATGTAAACTGTGGTGAGCATCATCTTCTTGCTGGTGGAGAAACTTTTGGATGCGTGCGGCCATAAAATCTGTGAAAATCATTCATCACTGTGCATTTTTTAAATCTAAGCTCTAAATATACAAAACATTGAGCCTTAAAGAAACACAATGCAGGAATTGTCAGCTACTGATTGTAGACAGTATCGCCAAGTGAAAGTGAAAGCCAACCGCTGGGCGTTTTGCCTCGCTATATTTGTGGGTTTTTTAGGCACTAGTGTCCTCCGTTATTACAGCTTTCTCTTCAATGCATACTGCTTAGTCTGGTACCTTGTCACTACCTTTTTATTACATCCAACCCTCACCTGCACGCTGTGCACAGGATCATCCCAAACACAACGAAAAAAAGAAGAGTATCAGAAAATATAGGCAAATGGCAGAATTTCTGCCGATAAATCCGCTGCTACACACTTCTAGTTGGTCATTAGTATACCTTTAAGAATGCTTAGTCTTTGCCCAATGACTCCAGAGCCATTAGGCTTGTAAGTGGTTAAATATTATTTAAAAAGATTCTCTTACAGTTTTTAATGAATGAAATATTCCACTGGCAGGCAGTGGAGGGGAGTGATGACATAATCTCAGGATTCGCTCAAGAGTGTGTAGAGATAAAAGCATAGATCACAGTTCCCTTGTAGCTGAGTCAGAAACTACTTGGAAATTTGGAAAGCCCCATCGCTTCTAGGAAACAGTGATGAACAACTGTCTAAACATGTGAGCTGAGGATTAGATTACACTCAAAATGACGGATCTCCTAAGTGAATATGTTTATGTTAGGATGGGAATTATCAGTATCAATTTCTGTGAATTAGCCGCTTTTAATAAGAAACACTCGTGTAAAGTGATCTGTTGCGTCATATCACTTGAGTATAGTAAAGGCACAGCTGGATATGATGACTAAAACAATGCAAAGTAATATCATGCATCATAATTATATCACTCAAGGGTGATATGGGACAATGGAGAAGGCAGCTTTTACAAATGATTTGTTTCAAGAGAGAAATAAAACTTGGGGGAAAAGAAACTTTTGTGCATTGTGTTTAATATAATGTGGAGGATGTGAACTTTTTGTAACACCCCCTACAAACCCAAAGAAAAGAAGAAAAGTCCAATACTGTAGAAGGGGTTATTAAATGTGCAAACATCCTTACAAAATGATGAATAGTCAGCATCTGTGTGCTTCCCTCCAAATCCTGCCCGTCTTGTCTGTGTGTCTTTACAAAAACAATCTTTATCCACAGTGTGTTTCTAGTATTTATAGATACTGATCTTTTTTCATAATCCTGTCTTATTCTTATTTGACTTTGCCAGAAAAACAGAGTTCATCAGCAGTTACATGAGCATCTCCAGGATGCCATGTCTTTCTTAAAGGATGTCTGCGAGGTACTCTTCAGACAGAGTCTTTACTCATTACGTGTTCCATACGTCTTTGCATTTCTCATTTTGTTTTTGACTTGCAGTTCACACACCTCACAGTGAAATACACTTTCATCTTTATTGCCTTTGTTGCCATATTGTCATGTTATGTTTTAGCCGTTCCAGCTTGCAGTAATCAGCTTAAGTTTTGCTTAAATGTTAGATATTGAATTAATTGTTGAAGCACTCCTGATGTACATCTGTCCATTGTGCAGTTTCACAGAAATAATGGCATTTGCTGACTCTTACAACTCAAGCTGAAACAGCTCTATTGATCTTGCATTTGAATTGCCTTCTTTATCTTGTGTTTCAGATGTTTGTTCTTTTTCTTTTCAAGTCCACACCATACAATCAGTGTTTTCAATTTTTGTCCTAATGTGCTTATACTAAGCTGCTCTGTCCTTCTTTTCCTCTCCTCTCCCTCTCCCTAACCCTTCACTCTTCAATCCCTCTGGTCCTCCCAGTCGCGAATGGAGGATCGTCTGGACAGACTGGATGATGCAATCCTTGTTCTGAGGAACCATGCAGTGGGCTCCACCGCCAGTCTGCCCAGCGACATACACACTCTGCTGGGACAGGCACAAAATGGGCCAATAGCAGCCCTTGGAGCAAACTTCCCCGCCTCTGCATTGGTCCCAAGTCGGACAGCAGCGATGGTAAGAGTATTTCACATAAGTGTTTAGATCTTTAATTTTATATGGATTCAGGATAAAGTGAAGGAGAAAACTGATTTCTGTGGTGGATGTGTGTTATCTGTCAAACTTCCCAACGCAAAAGGCCTTGGCCACCTGTTCATACAGGTCCGCTGCCATGTGTAAAAACTAGACATTTTCCACACATGAACAGTTGAATTTATCCTGACATATTTTCCATAAGTGTCACGGCTGGCCTAAAGCTCACCCTCCTCTGGAGAGCGGCTGCATACACAAGGGTGAAAGAGAAATGAGAAAAACAGACGTAGTGGAGTGAAGTTGCGCTTTGGTGTAGGAAGTGTTTGTGTTGCACTAAACCTCTTGAGAAACAGGAGAATGCAGGTCTCTGTATAAATCATGATGTGTTCACCCATCCTCCATCCGAGGTATTTCATGCTACAGAGCCAAGAGATTTGAACACATCTGCAGTGGAAAATAGATACGGCAGCTCGTCCAACTGCAATCCAGAGGTGATTAGGAATAATCATTTTCACACACAATAAAAAACAACAAAAACAATGCTGTATTGGTTTAAAGAGTTCAGATTACTTAGATTAGAGTATTAAAGTAGAGTAGATTAGATTATTTATAAAGGTACTGAATGCAAATGATGGAAGGAAAAGTCTTAGACAATTGAACAGAAAACATGTTTCATGACCTGTATTTTTTATATTATTATTTTTTCACTCTCTTAAAGACATGGTCTTCTGATGGAAATTATATGCTCCCATGAGTAATATTAAGTTAGTCAGATGTCAGCGGTCAGAGGAGACCAGAGCAAAGCCATACATGTGCACTACTTTCATTATTAACTTAAAGTGTACACATCAGAGTGCACATCTCCTCCAGGAAACCAGAAATGTGGATTTATTCATCTTGTATGATGCCTAACATTAGTGGATCATAACATATCGGGTGCAGATGCTCCAATTCAAAATGAGACAAAACTTCAGACAAAATTTCAGCTTTTGAGCCATGACGAAAGCCAAAATGCTGCTTGCAACAGAAGGTAAGGCTTGATGTTTTTAACTTAACCCTTTGTGGAAAATTTGCCGCCTCTACCAGCCAGTTAGGAGGAATGAGGAGTCGGCAGTCAATTATGGTATAAAACAGTCAGTAGAACAGGTTTTTCAACAATTGGGAATCACCACAACCACGAGAGCTTACAGTTATAAATGTGCACACAAACTATTAGGCTGACTGGTCCAGTAGTTTGTGAGATTAGCTGTGTACACGCACACACAGACACAACTAACCGTATGATCTGGAGATAATCAAGTGCTTTGTCTGTAAAATGTCAGAAATGAGTGAAAAATGCCCCTTACAGTTTCCCAAAGCCTAACATAATTGCTTCATATTGCTTGTTTTGTAAAGTGACTTAAATGATTAATTAATCATCAAAGTAGCTGCCAATTATGATTCTGTTGATCAGCTAATCAACTTTTCCTTTCAGCTGGAGCGCTGTTACATTTCTCCTGTTAACCCAGCCCCAGGCATCCAGCTGACATGAAACACATATTTACTATTTTCTCCTGATGCTAATTTGAAATTTAGTGCAAATAAAAAGAAGAATGAGCCATGTTTTCATTTAGTCAGACATTTTTATGTTTATTTTTCAAAAAAGGTTTCACTTGTGTTTTGTTGGCATGAACATCAAAGCTGTGCTGTATTTTCTGGTCCAACTTCTAATCAGGATTTCTTCTGTCCCTCTCTGGTCTGTGGTCTCAAATCTCCTTTGTCAACATTAATTTATTTTGAATACAGTTAAAGTTTCTTGTTTGTTGTGAGGCTCTGTGTTTTCTGTTACTGGCTGTTTTCACTCTGGTACTGAAGTTGGATCTTTTGAGCTTGTTTTGTCCCCTAACAAGAATTTTCTTGTGGTTGTCAGAAGAGCTCAGTTTGATGTATTTGTTACAGAGAGCTTGGTTGTGGCAGTGATGTTGACCGACTGCGACTGTGAGATAGAACATACTGTGTCTGCACTAACACAGCACTTCCTGTGTGGGAAGAGGTCCCCTCAGACAGAGCTCACCAGCCTCGGCACGGCACAGCCACAGGCTTTTTACTCAGGCTGACACCCCGCCCTCTACCCCCTTCCACCCCTTTTCATCACTTCTTTTTAACAACCCAGGAAATCTGAATCGTTGGAAACGTGTGTCTGAACCCGCGGCCTCCACCCAAATAGAGGTCCTCAGCTGTATGGTAATCAGGCCCAGCCATGAAAATGGCAGCGTTCTTTTCTTGCCAGAGCCCCAGCTTCCCTCCTCCTCCTCCTCCAGACAAAGAGTTGTTTGGACACCTGTTGAGAGCACAGCAAAGATTAGCGTAGCGCTGAGGAAGGGGAGGGTCTCGGGGTGGCGGGGTTAACAGAGGCCAACAGTGACTGGGGATCACATTCCTTTAAGAAAAGGAGGGGACAGCCTTCACCCTCAGTGACGATTTCCCCGCCTTTCCCCTGGTTCTCAGAGGGGATATCAAATAGCTGAAGAACATGTGGTAAACCTCAGGAAGGAGGGACTCTGTGGTGCAACACGGTGGGAGTTGACCATTTTAATGTTATGAATGTGGACAAAATAAGACGGAAATGGCCACACTGTGGAGTGGGTTCGGCTTGACATCTTTTGAAACAGAACACAAGAGGATTTGTCTCATTTTAGACATGAGAAACAGACGTCGTTTTAGTTGTGGTTACAAACAACAAAGTCTAAGAATGTCAGCAGCAGAGATGTTTTCATAATGTATCATGAAGGGGGTCTTCTTTTGAAATATGATTACACAGGTGGCGCTTATTCTGTGTATTTCACTGTTGGTTATGCCCTCTACAACATACTACTGTGATCACCAAAGCACCAAAGCACCCCCGTGTTCGACATGACTGACGTGAATGAGTTTTTGAACCATGAACACATTGTTTTCCCAAAAAAGCCTTTTATGTGAATACTTAAATCTTTTAATACATACAGGCTGTCAAACAGCATCAAAGAATGTTAATAATTAACTGTTTAACTGTTAATCAACAAGTAGAACTTTGACGGATCAATACTGCCAGTTAAACTGTTAAAAATATATATTAAATATAATATACTAGTGCTACAGGGGGAGATGATGAGACAGCAGAGTCTTCTGCCCAGGTTACAGTTGTTGGCCGCCACCAGGGCAATGCCATCATGTTGCTCCTGGGAGACAGCCACAGCACCCCTCACCAAGCCAGTGACCTCGAGACACAGGTGGGGTGGACACCTATATGAGAGACATTCGTCCCTCATTCTCTGACTAGATACCAATCCTCCTCACTGGTGGAAAAGGTTCAGCAAACTTTCTGTTGCTGCCATTACACAGAACAGTCAGTTAAATGTCTGCCTGGTTAGCAGAAGCCAACACAGCGGCAGCTAACATCCGAGACCAAGCAGTTAAACAGTCCTAACAACCTCAAAACCTCTCAACACCAAAACAGTTCGTCCCATTTTAGATCTTCAGGATTCTATTAATCTCTCTTCTCTTGCTCAAAAATATAGTTTCATGAAATGTCTTCAGAGAATGTCTGCTTCCTTTCTTGACAATGTCCTTCCTGTCTGTGTTGCAGCAGGGTGGTGCCCACACTGACGATGCTGCCAGCCTGAACAATAACCACGGAGGCCTGCCCAGTGCCGGCTCCACTTCCAGCACAGAACTCAACCACCAGGTGGAAACATTCAGAGGTCCGACCCACCCCCTCAGCCTTATCAACTCATTATATGGCTCACATAACATGACATGGGCATGGCTCAGTTTATGTATAATGCCTTACATTTACATTGTCTCTTTCAGGTCTTGCTTCAGCCCTGGCTGGCCAGGTGCCCGCCACACTGGAGCTGAAGGTGGAGAAACAAGACAAGGATGAAATGAATGATAACCTCTCCAATGAGGACAAGTCAGATGACGAGAGCGACAGAAGAGATATGAGAACACCCAGAGCAGGCACACGCACAAGGTAACAACAGAACACAGACAGACATTCATTTTCCAAAGATAAAAGAAATTTAGTGTTTAGCTAATAATAATTTGAATTTAAAAGTGTTTAAACCACCCCAAATCTTGAGGATTGATTCTGTTTTTTTGTTGCTGATGTTGTTTCATTTAGCGATTTAAATTGATGTTGTGTAAAGATGTAACACACACTGAGCGAGTATCAGGCCTGAGCAGTAACCCGCATGTAGCAGAAAGTTGTCGCCAAACCATGACTATGTTGACATGCACATAATATTCCATGTTTTTCCCTTATTTCTGAAAACAGTATTCCTCTTCCACTAATGTTCCTATCTACCTGCAACTGAGTGTACTACAATTAACGCATCCTAACATGTAATTTATCATGTGAAAACATAAGTGGAACAGCCGGAGCCACTTTTGCCATTTTCCACCGGTGGCGGACTTGTTAAATCGTGCAAACACAGATTCCCCCTTTTATTTCTTCAACCATCCTCTTGAAAAGAAAGTTGTTGAGTTATTTGTGCATATCCAAAAATCTGTTGATATCCAAGTCTTTCATAAATTTTGGGAATTTTGGGAATCCATCTCTACTTAGCCTTGCAAACTGTTTGCGAGTTGGTTTGTGCACAAGGTATCCATGATAATGCACAGAGCTGGTCATAAACAGGCGAGAGCCTAAGTGTCTCAAACTGCCGTACAAACCCCATTTGAGACGCATATTCCAAATGCACTGTATACATGTCCAAAGAATGCTCCTAAAACCTGAATATTGATATATCCCACGTCTTAATTGGAAAATGCTTCATTTGAAGAAGGCCTGATTTCGTAATATCCAAATGTAATATGATGTTTACATGATCTGTATCACATTCATAATATTGTCATGTCAATAATAGTGGAATATTAGTGTGCATGTAAATTTAGTCAGGGACATTAATCTGGGCAGGTAGTACATTACATAATTTTGAAACAGATTTCACTGTACACACCTCAAAGACTGCTTTCTGTGAGGTCAGGGCAGAATCGCATTAAAATGTTTAGGGTTAAAATGCTGAATTCTCTTTCAGCATCACAAAAACAAAAATCAATAATCTTGCTTTTAACAAGGAACACAGTGAAAAGGAAATACCTTAAAGCAATCATACTGACGCTGACAAGTTGAGTGTGGACAGCCACCCTCCTGTTCTTGTTATTAATCTTGCAGCAGTAGCAATAAGTAGGAAAGCAAACATTGAAACTGAATTACATGTAGCCTCAGGTCAAAATATAAATCTGTGTTACGTTATATTGATAAACTGTCACTAACAAGTATGCGTGTCATTAATTTTGGTTAATTAAGTTGACACATTTAATGTTGTTTTTACAAAGTGTGTAATACTTAACGTAGCTTGCCGCTTGGTCTTTCAGCCTAATGAGTTCACATTATTACAAATCGGTTGCTAATTATGAGCTGCGCCTGCACACATGCATGCGACCGTGAGATTGTTTCAGTGAGGATTATTTTGTCAGGCTGTGGCACACTGGTGGCCTGGTGGTTTAAGGCAACGAACATGAGCCGTGAAATCATCATGAATGCATTAAAAGTGAATTTCATTACTGAGGTGTATTATAGGTGGTGAAAGTGACTGTTGTGATTTTTTTTAAAGATATTTTTAGTGAGGCAGGGAGACGTATATTCTTCTCAGTTTCATCATTTGTTGTTGAACTGTAAAAACAGTTCTTTCTCCCACAGTATCACTGAAGACGAGGACCTGAACCCAGAGCAGAAGGCTGAGCGTGAGCGCGAAAGGAGGATGGCTAACAACGCCCGTGAACGCCTAAGGGTGCGAGACATCAATGAGGCCTTCAAGGAGCTTGGTCGCATGTGCCAGCTGCACCTGAAAAGCGAGAAGCCCCAGACTAAACTGCTCATCCTCCATCAGGCTGTGGCCGTCATACTCAACCTGGAGCAGCAAGTCAGAGGTCAGTGTCCAGCTGATGACAGCTTTACCCTAGAATTGTAGCAAATGACTAAACTGTCAGCGCTATATCACATCTAATCAATACTGATACTTGAAAATGCTTCACGTCATATTCCTGCTGGCAGTAATTTCAGTTTAGTGTCACATCCAAAGAGAAGACTGTAAATGTGGAGTTATAAAAAGCAGAACTGCAGTAAACAGAGCTGCAGTCTGATTTATGGGGAGCTAATTCACTGACAGAGCTGCCAAATATGGATACTCAGCCAAAAGATCATAACACCAGCAGAGAAACTGCTGGGAAGCCATTCAAGTGTTAGAGTACACTATACTGATGTGAAACAAATATAAAGAATGCACGTCCTCCAAATCAACTTATTTCAATCGGTGCTGACATCAGAGGGAAAACTTGAGAAATCAGGATTTGTCGCACACAATGTATTGCTGCTCCTGTGCTTTATTCCCACACCAAACAAATAAGCAACGTTTCACCTCACGTAGGAGGCTTCATCAGGCTGCTCAAGCCTGATGAAGCCTCCTATGTGAGCAGCAATACATCGTGTGCGACAAATCCTGATTACACTATACTGATGACCTTCTAGTTTGCTGTAGTATTACACTTACAGATATTAAAGCTAGTAAATCAAAGAATGTATCCCAATAATGCCTCTCAATGCTTCATTCACTCACAGAAAAGTTTAATTTCTGTCTCTCTGATCTCACAGAGCGGAATCTGAACCCCAAAGCAGCCTGCCTTAAGAGGAGGGAGGAGGAGAAAGTGTCTGGGGGCTCCGGTGACACCCAACAAGCCCACACGGGGGTCCATCCAGGCCTGACTGACACATCTAACCCCATGGGCCATCTCTGAGTAGCAGGTTTGTACTCTCACCTCCAGGGCTGCAGCTATCAATGGTTTTACATATTGATTAATCTGATGATTAGTGTCTCAAATACCATCAGTTAAGAGAAAGCGATAAAATAAAAACTATTGACTTTGCTGAGATCCTAAGATGATTGATACTTAATTGCTTGTTTCAGAGGTTTTTAATTGTTTTGTGTTTTTTTTTTTATTTTGTTTTGTTGTTTTTTTAAATCTCTTTTACATAGAGAATTTTTACTTTTTTCACTCTGTCTATAAAATGGTAAAAAAAATTGTCCCTCACAGTTTCCTAAAACTCAAAAATATTTTGTTTACAATGATGACCAATAAAAAAATAAAACCGATAAAAGGAGTTACAACTACATAATGTCTGGCATCATTGCATGATAAACCACTTATAGACATTTTACATAGACACGTGCCAGCTTTTCTTGATTCAGTTTGACTAGCTTTGACTCAGCCCAGCACAGCAGGAATTTGCATCTCCATACAGTAGGTCTACCTGCTTGAAGGTGTGTCTTTAACTGATGACACGCTTGTGTTTGTGAACAGAATGCTTTCCTGTCCATCCTGCTGGTGTTGTTGTGGATAACATATTTCTTGTACTGTTGTTGGAGGCATTACAAAAGAAAAAACAGTCAAGTAAAAAACACATACCCATGTAAACATATGCACAAGAACACACATAAACAGATACCTACATACATATAAAATATTTAAAGGAACAGTTGAAGAGATTAAAGGCCTAATCATGGCCTATCCTATTATGGTCGACTACAATAAGATGTAAGCACATTTAGTGCAGCATGCACCACATGTGGAGTTATCAATAAAGTGTGGGAGTCGAGCTTTTATATATTCCATGAATGGATTCCAGATTCTCATAAATTTATCAGAAGAGCCATTTAATGTGAATCATAGTTTCTCAAGTTTGAGGTGTTGCATCACTTCCCTCAACCGCTGAGTCCACTTCAGTGGAGGAGTTTTTTTCAATTATTGCTCGGTGATGCATTACTGTCCACTGGATACTGGATTGCTTGCTTGCAGTGTCTCAGAAGTATAGGTGCTGTCGGAGCACACTGGAACAACGCTCTGCCACTATTTTCCACCAAATGAGGGAATTTAATATTTGTAGTTTGCATGATTTGGCATAATGCATTTTGTTCTTATTTTAAAAGTTTATTTTCAACTTGGCACAAGATGGCGCACCTAAACTGTTGATGGAAACACAAATGGAGGCAGCATAGTTTGTCTCCGCGTGGCCAAAAGTGCCATTTGAAAAGCCATATTAGTTAATAATCAATAAGTTGCAGATCCATTGATGTTGTGAAAAAGAAGGATTATTGGCTGTTTGTTTTATCTCTACTTACCTCACTGCAATGAAGAGACTTTTCTATAAACACATAAGTAGTGATAATGGCACTTTAAAATCAACCATTTCTTATAGTCTTGATCCTCAGATATGAGTAGAAGTTGTTTGTACCTCGTGTGATTATTAATGAGCATCTCTGA
Source organism: Epinephelus lanceolatus (assembly GCF_041903045.1). Lineage (NCBI taxonomy): Eukaryota > Metazoa > Chordata > Actinopteri > Perciformes > Serranidae > Epinephelus > Epinephelus lanceolatus. The sequence goes on along the minus strand of NC_135735.1, from coordinate 26,351,810 downwards.
TCAGCATATTTCCTCCTTCCTCTCTGCAGATCAAAGTGATCCACATCATTTCTGTCCCGTTTGAGTCGGTGACCTTGCTTCCCAGTGACAGACAGGACTCACAGTTTGTGACACCAATCGGAGGAGACAGACCACTTGAAGCAAAACTACGAGACTAACACAATCCAATCCTAAAAGACTGAAGAGGAGCAAAGTGTCCAGCTCCCTGTGACCAGTTTCCATCTGCAAATTACTCCCCACAATGAAAAAAAAATCTTCAGCACATATCACTGTCTGCAAGAAGTGTTGTTGCTTCTGAACAATCAGAGACTTCGCAATCTCCTCCAACCGTACGTGGAAATTGCCTTGTGCCTAAACTGAATTGACGAATGCATTGTAACAGCAATTGTTTTGTTTTCTTGTCTGTTTCTTTTTTTTTCCTATTTATTATGTTATTGAGCTATAAAGTGTATGTCTAAAGGGAAAGTTGAGTAAATTCAAAGAGAAGTATGCAGCTTTTCAGTCGATCTATAGTTTGCCAGTGTCACCGTTAAAACTGAGAACTCCCTGGTAATTCTTCGGTGAGTCCGAGATGGAGGGGAAAAGATTAATTTAGTGGCCAGTGTAGAGTGATATTTATACCCAACTGAAAATGATCATTAGCTGTTAGAAATGAAGATGCGAGTGCCCCATTTAAAAATGAAAAAGAGGATATATTATTTATATTTATATTTAATTCAGCCACTGACCACGTGTAACCAAAACTACCTATGTGTTTGTTTCTGTGTAGTTTAGATCTGTGCTTCTGACGAGCAGAATAATACTGTCGGCCCGACTACGTTAGCGTCAAAGATATTGTCTGCAGAGGTGACAGACGAACGGCAAACTCTAGGTTTACTGAAAGCTCAAATGTAGTTGTGTTTTTTTTTCCTCAGTAGTGAGCAGTGAAAATACAGAGAGCAAACTATTTGCAAACCTTAGCATTCCCTGCATATTTTTAGTGTCTTAACTGAAGGAACAGGGGACTTCATTGCCCTTCCCTTTGCCATATAGTGTTAAATGTAAGCAGTGACATATTTTTGCAGATTCCTGTCTTTGTTTAGCCTCCTGACAGTTACACGCTCCTGACGTCAGCACAGAAGTGGCTTGTTTTGTTTTTATTTTATGGTCCTTTTTCCCGCCACAAGCTAATCAGAGATCGCTTGATTAAGACATAGTTTAAAGACGACGACGACCACACTTTCTCCTGGCCTGATGAACACATCACTTCATTTTCTTTTCTGTTAATATCTCAAGACGTGAAATTTCAAACGCAGTTATTCTGAGTACAATTTTTTAGTTATGCTTATTTGTGTTATAACAGGTAATTTTCTTTAGGCTTCCAGCATTATAATGTCCAGTTACAGTCAGTGGAGAGGAACCTCTAAGTTATTTTTCAATAATGTTTTCAATCCAAGCCGTGATATACTCAATACAATAAGCCAGAGTAGATATGTCATGAATTATGTTGAATATCATAGAACTGTAGCACAATAATGAACAAAAGCAGTTAACAGGATTTTTTTTATGTTTCGAGACATTGTTCATGGCTTTATTTTGTTTTCCCTATCAGTGTGCATGCTTTACGTTTGTCTTTGGTCTTAAGACTTGCTTTATATTCCATTTATTTCTTTGTATATTGTCTTCTGTCATTATCTACACCTTAAACAAGGCTGCCACATTCAGAATAACTATTCTGTACAAAAAAGGGACTTAAATTACAAGACATGATGCCACACCAAGAGTTTACATTGAAGTTTTTTGATTTAAAAACTTTGTTTTTCCGGGGGAAAAAAAACCTTGAGCATTTCTGTGTATTCTCTGACTGAATGTGGCCTTGTTCTTCATTTCAGTATTCATGAGTTTGTATTCATGTTGGCAGACTTTGATTGAGGGTATAATGTATGTCACTTCCTGCTCTTTTTTATTTTATTTTTCCTGTTCTTCCTATATTTCTTTGCTCCTCTGTTTGCCAAGTTAGACTTTGCTGTAATCCCAGATGCTTTCCCTTGTATAATATATGAGAAAAAAAAGAAAATCAAAAGGAAAAAAAAAACATTTGGCTTATTTTTCACTGTAGTTAGTCTTTTATACAATAATACTGTAAGAATATTTCTTGAATTCTAAATATTACTCTTTCTAGATTTTTGAAAGCAAAAGTTTTGAGTAAAAAGTTTCTTACTTTATTTTACTATATTAGATAGTAAAACGTACGGTTATTTACAATAGCCTGTCCATTATTACAGTAAATTTAAAAATGGTATCTCAAGAACATAGCTGAATTGTTGCTCGTAGCGCTAGTACTTCAAAAGGCTTTGTACGAGCTCCAGATTCCTAAAACTTTGACCGCCATCTTATTCTCCAGTCTCTCGTTGTTGATTGATAAACAATTTGTTCTTGTGTCAAACGAAAAGGTATTGTCGATACACATCAAAAAAGAAACAAACAAACAAAAAAAAAGACTGCGGCAACGAGCATTTGAATTTTCTGTCTTTTTCAACAGAAAAACACAATGTATATAACATTTATGTTGCAATAAATGTGCCATCTTTTTTTAAAATCAATTGTATGTGCATTTATTTCTCTCACCCAGCAAACACATCTGTTTCTGTTTCTGCTCCATATTTGCATTTTCTGCTCTCCATAAAGTTTTATTTTATGAAAAAGGCACAGGAAGGATGAAGTAGGACGAGCTCAGAAACACGGGGATTAATTTAGACTTCCTTATTGTTTTTTTGTTTTTTAAGACATTTCTACAGTGGATTTAGGCCAAATGAGTGTTTTATAGTATGTAACTCATTTTTGAAAATAATACCAGTGGACCATTGTAGTCTGTATGAAAAGTACTATGGATATATGTTTCTATTTTTAATAAAGTGTGATAGCAGCGTACTGTACTTGTGCTGTGGTCCTACTTTTTTTACATTAAGATGTCAGCAGGATGAAGAAGAGCTACAGACAGGTCCTGTGTGAAAGCCAGTTCAGCAAAAAGGGAATGCATGAACAGGGAAAATAAATGAACATTTAGAGTACATATATTTTATCTTTGATTATTAATTCAGTGTGAATTTATATCACAAGTAATATTGTTAATGTTTCTTATACTGAGTGTCAGCATGCATCATGTAAATGTAGAGGCAAGAAATAATGAAAGTGAGCTGAAACTAGTGCAGGAGTGAAGTTAATGCAGGCATTATGAAAAGAACAAACCTAAACTGTGTTTTCTAATATTCGTTTTTGTACACCGCACTTCTCAATCTGCTACTTGTGCTGTGACTGAAGTTAATGAATCCCAAAAGTGTTGTGAAACTGCTGCTCCAAACCTGGAGGACTGCTGTGCTGTAAATCTCAGACCCCCGTACATCTGCACAAAATTATCCTTGTGCAGATGCGAGCATGAGAGTGCTCATCACGTCCTGAGAGGTCTGATCCCAGTTCAGTTCTCTGACAGAGGTGACACCCGGAGGAAAAAGTGCTGACTGCTGTTCAGCCTGTGGTGAGCTCAGTGATGCAATATAAATCATGACATGTCATTTTTCAATATTCTCTGCAGGGAGGAACAGAGCGTGTGAGCATGTTGGGGTGGAGGTGGTGCTGGTGGGTATGCATGTGAGTGTTTTGTGTAGGAGTGGGACCACCATGTCAGAAGGCTGACTTCCTGTCATGGCTGCTGGGCCAGCTGACAGAGAGTCCTTGGCTCACATCCTTGAAGCCCGACCATAGAGGCTGCTGCTCCTCCTGCTCCCAACAGTAAGATCATCCGCCTCTCTGCTACTTTCAGGATGCACGCTGCACTTAATGTGCTGCTTTTCTTCTCTCCACTTTGCTCTTTCAGTTATTTGGATAAATTATCACATGGCATGGACATTTTTATTTTCCCTAATCGAGCCCAAATTACAACAGTCTTTCCAGGGGACCTCTCAAAAATTACCACAAAATTATTAGAAAGTTAAGTGATTTGGTGTTTTTGTTTTCCTTCATATTGCAGCTGCACGGCATGCTGAGGCCACAGTCACATTTCATTAAGATACTGTCAAATTAGTACAGCAATTTAAATCAGAACATCAAGATCAGCTCTGCTTTGAAAAAAAAAATAGAGCCTGCATCTCAGGCTTTCTTTGCTGGTTTCTTGTAACAGTTTGTTCACTGTGCTGTTGCATTTGGTGTAATATCCTGTGCGGGAGACACACAGCCTCTCCTGGCCCCCAAATACTAACAGAGGTACCTGGGAGTTCTGGTTCACCTGCGAAATGCCACTGAATATACTCAGAAAGGCACATCTCTTTGAGTCTGGATGTCTTGTTCAATAGTGTCATTTGGAAGATTAATACCAATCCACTGGTAACTTTAAAGTTAAGATCTTTGTCCAACCCTCCTTCATGCTGCTTTCGAGCTTTTCAACCAACACTGCTCCCAGGCATCCACATATACCAAAACTGGCAATCATCAATCATCGCTCAGGTGCAATATCTATACCTCCTACATGCAATAATGTAAATTCAGCCATGTTATCTGTCCATTTATTATACTACTTTTTTTATAATACCTTTTCCTACTGTTTACTTTTTATATTGCTTTGTGTTTCCTGTTGCTGTTTCTTGTGTTGAGTCTCCCTTGCTGCTGCAACCAATGAAATTTCGCCACCGTGGGACTAATAAAGGATTGTCTTGTCTTGCCGTGTCTTATCTTAAATGTCCTCTAGGTCGTTGTTTCTCAAATAGTGTGCCACGATGCAAATCCGGGTGTGCTGTGGGATTTTGTGATAACCACACATTTTTTATTGGAATATTCAGCTGGGCCTAAAAAATGCATTGATGAATTTTTAATTGACTGTGTCAGTATGTTGTGTGCACCGATTCACCAACTGGGAAAATGGATCACTTTATTGCACTGAGCAAATTACAACAAAGCACCAGCGAAGACGACCTACCACTGGAAGAGAAAAAAACTGTCAGTAGAAAGTGTGACGAAAGCTACCTGTCTTATCTTTTCTTATGTTTATTGTCTTATGTTATGATAAAAGTGCTAACAAACATAATAGAAGCTATAGTACACATATAAATACAGGTGTGCCTTGAGATTTTGGTTTGGACACAAAAGTTTGAAAATCACTGCTCCAGGTAACGTGCCATTGCTGAACCCATTTCTGATATTTTTCAGTCTTTTAAAAGAGGAGGAGCTTACAAAAGATGGTTATTGGGGTGAGGGGAGCCTTCAAGAATCTTGTGTCCATTTTTTCCAGGGGAGGGTAGCTCCAAGATGATTTTTTAGAGCATCACTTTGTACGGGCACTTCCTGTCTTGTGTTGAGGTGTTGCACACATACACAGTTAATCCGGAGGTGAGGATGCTCTCAATACCAGCATATTAGAATTGGATCATACCTAACTGCGATATGTAAAACTTTTCAGGCTATCCTAGAAGAAAAAGTCTTTGCTGAGAAGAAGACAAAAGAAGGGGAGATGGTTACACCCAATAATTTGAAGTTCTCCACCTGTTTACAGAGGTCCTTACAGAGGTCCATGACAACTTTCATTCAGCTCCCAGCTGTCTGCTGCACATCAGTCCACCAGGGATGAAACCTCATTTCTGTGAGGTGCATCAGTGTTAGAAATCAGGCCTATTAATTCAATCTCATCATGAACTTAAACAATTTAACAGACTGTGAGTGGGATATACAGTCATTTCTCCACCAGTGTCTTCAGCAGTGGCCTTTGTCTATCACATCAGTGCAGAGCCAGTTAAATCAACATTTGTTCTGTTATAAATCAGCAGAGAAGAGTAAATTAAATTGAGCTAAGGGCGTGCCTCTATAACATCTCCCATGCATGTCAGTTAGGTTGATTTGCCGCTGGAAAGCCTGCAGTCCGTCTTATAATCAGGATAAGACTGAGCTGTGCACTGAGCATGCCCAGAGGTCCCAGCTGTGGCACCTCAGCGGAGAACAGAGCTCTCATTGTGTGCGGCTGTAACCCAGCACAGTGGCACTGAGCTCAGATTAAAGACTGCGGTGCTGCGCCGTCTCTCTGCGGACACAAATATAAACAGTGGGCCACTACACAGGCACAGGGGCAGCTGGGCCTCCAGTTTCATGCAGTTTATGCTGGTTTATTAAAACTACTCTGAGTTGATCATTTCTTCAGAGTCTCAGTGTGAGTCAGAGTGATAACACATAATTGAAACAAAGTATTTTTGCATAGTATTATTGCTTTTTTACCCAAGCAAAGAATCTAAGCTCTTTTCTGTGGACTTTGTCTGAGAATGTGGAGTCCAGACTGTCCAGTCTGAGACTGTGAAAGTAGGGAATCTATCAGAAATATTATTTGTGAAATAAAAGGTACATGTAATGAGTAATTTTATCCAGTTTAAGTGAAGTCAGGTTTATTTATAGAGCACATTTGAAAACAATGAAGGGGCATGATCACTTAAAACACAGGAATAATTTTTTAAAAAAGCCAGAAACAAGAGTATAGAATAAAGTTGATAAAAGCATACAATATCTTATTAAAATCATAATACATAAATTGCATAGCCCAAACAACAAAATAAACTACAAGCAAAATAAATAAAAAACAGTGTGGTCAAGCATGTCATCATAAGTGTAAAGTAACATAAACTGAACAACCAGAAAAATGAATACTTTTTGTTGCCAAAATGTTCTGAGTATGGTCAGGTGTTGTTGTCTAAGCACTGGTGGTCATTCAAGAACTTACAAGAAGTATTGAAATTAAATATCCTATCAAGTGTGTTTCTAATATTTTGTCAACCTCACATTTTTCCAAGGAATATTGCTCCTCTAGACCTCAGAGAAAAGGTTTTCAGAATTTTCAGTATAAAACACTCAGCCACAAATATCTTTACAAGTAGAAAAAACTATAAACAAGCCCTCAGACTTCAACATTACCAGTAAAGTATAATACATATGCACAGCAATAGAGGGTATACTGTTACCCTGACAGTCCATTACAACACTCTACCCTTGAGGTACTCTAGGACGGGGCTCCAAATTCTGACAAACTAAAGAACCTTAACCTCTTGAAGTACAATACATTTATCAACTCTCCTATCTACACATCATATGCTGGTGTGCAATCTGACACACAAGTAGATTAAGTTTCGTTGCCACAACCATACCAAATGAAATGGAGTTTCATACTTCTCTGTCAAAGGTAAAACATTAATGACACCTTGGAAGTCTTTTATTGCAACATAAAAAACTAGATACTGGCAGAAGCAAATGTTATTATTATTAATATCAAATCAGTTTTTTTCCTATCCAGTAAGGAGGTTTGTGCCTTTAAACATGCTGTAAATATCATCACATGTACAGTACAGGCCAAAAGTTTGGACACACCTTCTCATTCAATGCGTTTTCTTTATTTTCATGACTATTTACATTGTAGATTCTCACTGAAGGCATCAAAACTATGAATGAACACATGTGGAGTTATGTACTTAACAAAAAAAGGTGAAATAACTGAAAACATGTTTTATATTCTAGTTTCTTCAAAATAGCCACCCTTTGCTCTGATTACTGCTTTGCACACTCTTGGCATTCTCTCCATGAGCTTCAAGAGGTAGTCACCTGAAATGGTTTCCACTTCACAGGTGTGCCTTATCAGGGTTAATTAGTGGAATTTCTTGCTTTATCAATGGGGTTGGGACCATCAGTTGTGTTGTGCAGAAGTCAGGTTAATACACAGCCGACAGCCCTATTGGACAACTGTTAAAATTCATATTATGGCAAGAACCAATCAGCTAACTAAAGAAAAATGAGTGGCCATCATTACTTTAAGAAATGAAGGTCAGTCAGTCCGGAAAATTGCAAAAACTTTAAATGTGTCCCCAAGTGGAGTCGCAAAAACCATCAAGCGCTACAACGAAACTGGCACACATGAGGACCGACCCAGGAAAGGAAGACCAAGAGTCACCTCTGCTTCTGAGGATAAGTTCATCCGAGTCACCAGCCTCAGAAATCGCAAGTTAACAGCAGCTCAGATCAGAGACCAGATGAATGCCACACAGAGTTCTAGCAGCAGACCCATCTCTAGAACAACTGTTAAGAGGAGACTGCGTGAATCAGGCCTTCATGGTCAAATAGCTGCTAGGAAACCACTGCTAAGTAGAGGCAACAAGCAGAAGAGATTTGTTTGGGCCAAGAAACACAAGGAATGGACATTAGACCAGTGGAAATCTGTGCTTTGGTCTGATGAGTCCAAATTTGAGATCTTTGGTTCCAACCGCTGTGTCTTTGTGAGACGCAGAAAAGGTGAACGGATGGATTCCACATGCCTGGTTCCCACTGTGAAGCATGGAGGAGGAGGTGTGATGGTGTGGGGGTGTTTTGCTGGTGACACTGTTGGGGATTTATTCAAAATTGAAGGCACACTGAACCAGCATGGCTACCACAGCATCCTGCAGTGACATGCCATTCCATCCGGTTTGCGTTAGGTGGACGATCATTTATTTTTCAACAGGACAATGACCCCAAACACACCTCCAGGCTGTGTAAGGGCTATTTGACCAAGAAGGAGAGTGATGGAGTGCTGCAGCAGATGACCTGGCCTCCACAGTCACCGGACCTGAACCCAATCGAGATGGTTTGGGGTGAGCTGGACCGCAGAGTGAAGGCAAAGGGGCCAACAAGTGCTAAACACCTCTGGGAACTCCTTCAAGACTGTTGGAAAACCATTTCAGGTGACTACCTCTTGAAGCTCATGGAGAGAATGCCAAGAGTGTGCAAAGCAGTAATCAGAGCAAAGGGTGGCTATTTTGAAGAAACTAGAATATAAAACATGTTTTCAGTTATTTCACCTTTTTTTGTTAAGTACATAACTCCACATGTGTTCATTCATAGTTTTGATGCCTTCAGTGAGAATCTACAATGTAAATAGTCATGAAAATAAAGAAAACGCATTGAATGAGAAGGTGTGTCCAAACTTTTGGCCTGTACTGTATGTATACACCTCTCAGTGCACCTACAGTATCACTGAAGCTGACTGTACTCCTGCTCCTGTAACTCCCTACTTTAAGCCATCCTGGATACTATTTATCACTGCTCAGTGTTGTTTGCTTAGTCCTGCACTTCCCCTTGAAGCACACATACACACACAGACACTTTATTTCTGCAACAATACTCACTCTCCACTACACCCAGAACATTTATCAACATTTCTTCATTCCACTCAGCATAATGCCTCCTCATGCCATGCTTTTACATTGTAATGCTGCACTCCCACCATCCTGCTGCATCGCACTATCTGCTCACTGAGTACATCTATGGTGATGCGTTCACTGCACTGTCTGTGTGAGTCCCATGCATGCAAGCACTAGTACCACCACCACCACCACCAGTACAGGTTCTCATTAACTAACCGCATTCAGGTCAGCTCACTATCCACTAGATGACGCTCTCGGTTTTTAAAGACATGCAGCTGCAAATTGCATTTATGCAGAGTGCAAATAATTAAATTGACAGGGAGTTTAGAGAGAGTACACACGTGCTTAATTCTCCCAGGTTCATTAAATAATTAATAAATCGGTTTGTATTCAAAATGAATACCAATTTATGAAGCTTAAGTGTGTAACTTCAACCTCAAAGTTCTTTATTTTATTATGTGCACTACAATTTCAGGAAGAAGCCGTTGGCAAAAGAAATCTTGGACTCCCTCAAAAAAAAAAAAACCTCATCAAATACGAAAAGAAAAAAGCGCAAAAGCACAATGAGGATCTGAGACATAACAGTGCAAGTAGACAAAAAATAGTGTGAAATATCTGCCAGAATTTCTAAAATACTTAAGTGGGGTGTGTTTGGCTTATTTGTTGAGTAATTCTCAGAAAGATATATCTGCTGGGTCCTCCCATGTGTTTTTTTCACATAGCAAAAAAGTGACTCACCCCAAAACTTGAGCTCAGTCATTTTGTATTTGCATTTGTATTTTTGTTTTGGCACAGCTTCTTCCAAACACAAGCAAACACACTTTATCACTTTCTGCCGCCCTAAAGTTTAATATTCATTTATTTATGTATCTATTTGTTGATTTAATTTGATTCAATTTAATTTAATTCTTTTTTTCTTTATTTCAAATATGTTTTGATGTATTCATATGACATGCATTAAAGGAGTGTGAGGTCTCAGCTACAACTTGTGGTTTCGGACTCGCAGGACCCTGCTGAGCTGAACCGAGCCGAGCCTGGCCGGTCCAAACTGAACCTGACCTGGGTGAAGTGGTGCCGGGGCGTCAGGGAGGGTTCCTGCTGTGAGATCTGATCCTGGACCAGCCGCCTGGCTTTTGGGTGGGTGGGCGGGTTTGAGCGCTTGTTTCAGGAGGCGGAGCGGCCCCGAGGGTCGGACGTCCTTCTGTAACTCTCCTGCTCGCTCCTCCTGGAAACAACACGCAACTAAATAAGTTAGCAGGCAGCAGCGTGGGCACTTTTTATCTTTAAAAACTTATTTTTAACTCTCATTTATAATCTGCGGTAACTGAACCAGAGAGGGAAACGACGCCGGTGAGTAACCAGCTACCAGTGTTCATTGTACATGTCTGCTGTGGGAGCGTTAACAGCTCAACAAGAGGCACAAAACTCAACATTTAACAGCAAAAGGGAGAATTAACCTGCTATAAACTGAAACTAGTGAGTGACTCAGAAAAGATAAATGAGTTTTACAGTGTATGTGAGGCCGGTGGTGTGATTCATGCCACCTGTTGCACTGAGCAGCGATGGAAAATGTCCACAAACTGCGTCAACTCAATTTATCGCAGTTTCAGTCACCTGGCTGCTCACAGATTTTACTCTCAGTCTCTGTGTGTCATTTACACATTAGTGGTATTTTAATTGTGTTTACAGTCGCTCATGTTTACGGTTACCTGACGCCCCAGATTAGTGAACTCCCATTCATGTTACGTAACTTTATAATATTTTCCCACAGTGTAAATCCTCGCTGCTTTCACTGACTTTGTCCATAATTTACTTTCAGTCTCTCAAGGTCGGCCCCTCTTAACTGATGTGTTTTCTTGATGCAGTCATGTGAGTGAATGCAGCTGCAGACACGGTGTCTGGACTCTCTGTGACACAGAAAACTAATGAGTTCACATGAGGAGATAAAAATCTGCTTTGTTAAATCTTTGCAGAGTCTCCCCTCCGCACAGATCAAAGCCAGGGCCTTGACATCCAACCTGGGCTCAGTGCTGACCTCCCTGTTCTGCAGCACAGGGGTCAGTGAAGGCAACACTGCCTCCATATGAAGGACAGACAGGCTCAGTGAGGGTTTCCTCCTTGTGCAGTGAGAAATACAATGGCAGGAAGACAGTTGCACACTTGTCGAGGCATACATGTGACACTGAGGATGAAAGAATCTATTGTGTGTCTTCTTTCGCTTTAATCTGTCCTCTTCATCCTGGAAGGGACACTTTACCTTGCAGGCCTCCTTCTTCCCTACTGTGCAGACAAAAGAGTGGGAAACTGAGTACTTATGACTTACTGAGGCACACAGATCAACCAGTTGACCTGTCAAAATCAAGCTGAGGTGAATTATGTACATATTTTTTAATTGTTTCTAGTCGTGAGTTACGGCAGAGGTAGGCCACCTCACCTGAAACAGACATAGCCTCTGCTAATATCCTGTAAATTTGGGTAAATACACTTAATAAAATGTTACCCTTGGGGGGAAAACGGCAGAGGTGCTGCGTCGTCGAGCAAATGCTTTACACTTAATAAGATGTGTCAGGTGGCTTACCACCTCGGCTAACCAATTTCCTTGGAAACGCTGAAATCTTCAATCAGGGTGCTTATAATTTTGATATATTTTGTGATATTGATTCCCTAATATAGTAGATTTTTGGGGGAATCAGTTTAAAGCTGTTATAGATAAGGGAATTGGACAGGAACGTCTGTTTTTGGCTAATCCAGCACATTGAATATGCAACAAATCCTCATCATATTGATGCAAAAACAATAAAGCAAAACATCCAATATTGCAATAAAGATATCTTGCGCATTGATTTGTGTTCTGCAGCTTTGCCCACAATGGTCTAATGCAGGGGTTCCCAGCTGGTGGGTCGCGGGTCCCTTCTGAAAGGACCGCAAGTGACACGCAAACATGTCGAGAAACAAAACAAACACAAAAAAATTACCCTTTATTTCTAATAGCAGTGAAATTCCAACACAAAGCTTTTATTTTTGAAGTGCTGTTTCCTGCTCTAGAATGAGCAACAGATGACAGCTACCTAACAGAGACAGCAAACTAGCTCAAAGACATGGCCAAGCGCAAGAATGAAGCTGAATGTGTTTAACTGTGTGGACCTTAATGACTAAAGAGAAATCTGGACTCTGTGGCTGCACCAGTTGGGAGCCACTGGTCTAATGCAACCAGGGACCACCAGTCTGGAAAGTCTTTGTTAACAAATGTACATCTTCTCATGGTACATATAATCATATCTTTAAACCCTAGACGGCCCTTTATTCTTCTTAATGGGCTATGAGTTGTCAGTCTTTACCTATTTAACGCTAATGTGACATATCCTGCTTCTGCCTTTGTTTCCACTCTTATCAGTGTCTTTGTTCCAGGCCCATCTCCGTCCGTCTTTGTATTGTAACATCAGGTAGAATGGGACACTATCAGCAGGGCAAACAGGAACCTGCTAAAAGCCCATTGTCCGGTGAAACACATGGTGGCCGCTGATGGCTTTGTCTCCACCGGCTTCCCAGGCATAAATGTGTCTGAAGAACACTCAGCAGCTTACTTTGATATTTGTACACAGTTTGATATTTATTGCCAGCTGTGTTCTCACAATCCTGCTGCAAATCTGTCAACCCTCGACAACCCCGCAATTATTATAAATGTGACAAAAGTGAGCCGGATAAGATTTTGTTGCTCTCTCTTCATGGCGTATCACATGAGCGTGGGCTGCAAATTACAATGTCATTTACAAGGATCAATTACATTGGTATATACACACACACTACACATTCCCTCTAAACCTAACGCCCTCCAAAGTTGTGTCGAGATAGCAGAGCTCTCACATTTCTCCCAGGTCTGACTGACTCATGCTGAAGTGTTATCTTTCTCTCCATACCTTTCTCTTAACCTGTTGAACCAATTCTTTGTCATGCATGGCAAACAGTCATTTTGTTATGCCATACCTGTTAGTCACTGGCTTTTCTAAACAGCACCCAGTCATTTTTACAAAGAATGTGGCCGATGTTGACTCATATTTTTGGCGATATTATGGGTTCTGAGAGGCGACACAGGCAGCTTGTTGTCTCATTCTTCATTTGGTCAGAGCACATTAGCTGAGCAGTTTGACAGAAAACATCTCTGTGGAGAGAAAGCACAACATTAAGAATGCAAAACAAGAAAAGCAAATGAAAACAGGCGACGTAATTAAATGCAGCGAGGCTTTAATGTTTCATTAGTGGCTGAGTGTGGAACTGGGAAACATTTGTTGATATTACTGAATTACGTAGTGTCTCATCTCTAACTAATAGAGCCTGTCTGAATCTTTGCTTGTAGAGGTGGGCCACCTGATCCAGGGAGAGGGATTTATTTTCCTTCTGCATTCCTGATGGAGTCGTACAGAGTGACTGGCATTCCTAGCAGCGGACCACAGCGAGGCCACACTCAGCCGTCCCGCCCCTCCAGGCCCAACAGTAATGGAGCTGGAACATACGGTCTCAGCATCCGTGTCCAGGGTATCGATGGACACCCTTACGTAGTTCTCAACAACCAAGACAGAGGCCCTCAATCCCTCATCGACCCTGACAATAATGGGTACATCGACACAGAGGGCTCTTTTATTGAGAACTACCAGGAGTATGATTTCAGGGGAGGCAAGGAGGCTGGATCCATCAGCCCCTTCGTGGAGTACAGGTCTCAGAAGATGACGCAATACTCTGGGCCTCAAAATGGCATCAAAGATTCACAGGGAAAGACCCTTTTGAACTTTCAGAAGCACCCTGAGATACTGCAGCCGTATGATCCAGAGAACAACTCCCTGAACATTGACGGTTTCCACAGCTTGCCTTCAAGATCTTTGGCTGAGAGTGGGAGCCAGCACCAGAGTTACTCCTCCAAACCTGCTGTCGTTGCACCGTCCAGTGCCAGGGCATCAAGTCTGGACCGGAATAAAGCTCCTGCGCAGCAAGAGAAAAGGCAACTTCCATCCCAGAGCCAGAGTGAGACGGCCCTCACTAAGCCGAGGTCACAGCCCCAGGCTCTGCCCCCATCCCAGATCGCTCAGCCTCAGTCGAGGTTGCAAACACAAGTCGCTCAGCCGCAGTCCAAACCTCGTCTCACTAACCTGAATCCACCTCAGTCCAAGCCAGGCTCTAAAACGCAGCGGCAAACAGCGCCTCCAGCCCAGCTTCAGCCCTCCACCGTGTCAAGTCCCACGAGTGAGCAGAGCAAGACATCATCCAGATCCCCCACTTCTATGAGTAGCACCAACTCAAGCCTTGAACGCACCCGCCGCGAGCCTGATGTCCTTCCTCTCCGCAGGACTGACTCCAGTGGTCCAGTTCTTCAGTCCTCCTCCACCCGTTCCCGCCACTCCTCCGGGTCTTCCATTTCTAAGACTCTGTTGGATGAACAGATGGATGCCCTGTACTCAGACTCCATCAACCGCCACGAGAACCGCCGCTACATCCCTTTCCACCCAGGTTCAGGCAGAGACATTGACACAGGCTCCATCCCTGGTGTCGATGAGCTCATTGAGAAGTTTGATGGCAAAGATGGCAGCCACCAGCGCAGGGGCAGGGCAGGGCGCAGGAACAGGATCAATCTCGAGGACAGGAAGCGCTCACGCAGTGTGGATAGCGCCTTCGGCCTGCGAGATGGCTCTGGCTATTCGGACGGCTTTAGCCGCCAGCGAGGCACATCAATGGAGCATGTCTTGCGGCCCTCACAGCTACGGCTGCAGAAAACAGCTGGCAGTCAGGACTCCTGGGCCACGTCTGTGGATGGTAAGGGTGATTCCAGGGCTTCATCTTGTGTCGCCAGCGCGCCCGGCTCCCCCCAGAGCACCATCTCTAAAGGTGTCGGCGCCATTCAGGGTTACAGAAAGCCAGAGACTCGCACTTCTTCACAGCCATTCAAGACTAAAGAGAATGAGGACAGTGCCGCTTCAGCTGGAAAGGTTTCGACAACATCACTGTCAACATCGCTGTCCAAACCGTCTACCACTGCGGACAAAAAGCTCAGCTCAGAGGCCGACGTTCAGGTAAAAGGGATCTATGCAGAAACTTGTCTCATTGTCTTTCAAATATAAGCACATTGTCCAACAGTACGTTAAGTCATCAAAATGAGGATCTGTGAGTCACCTTTTTTGCTTTGTTAAGATCTCCCTCTCTTTTCCTGCCATTTCCAGACGACACCTGATCTCTTGAGAGGTCAGCAAGAGCTTTCACAACAAACACATGAAGAGACAGCAAAACAAATCTTGTTTAATTACCTTAAGGACGGGTGAGTTCTTTTATTATTTCAGCTTTATTTGCTCATATTAATAAAATAAAATGGGACCAAATGTTGTGAAACAGTTCTCATCTTCATCCTTTGATGTTAGCTGAATCATGAATTGAGCATATTGTTCACTCTAAAGCCCAAATCCCACACACTGCACCATAAGGCAATGCATCATGAAGGAAGAGACTGTTCTGTGGTTTTTATCAGAGTTGGACTGTTTGTGATAAAAGTAAAGGAATGTGCTCTTCTTACCCTCCCATCCAGCCTGTGAGAGATCCAGCTGTTTGTTATCTCGCTGAATCCCACTTTCTTTCTCTGCTTTCTCCATGCTGCAGTGTGAAAGCGTTCTGTTTACTTCTGTAATCAGACACTTGTTGCCCGTCAAGGAAAGGCATGTTGGGTTAAAAGGTTAAATGTAGTTCAGGTTTGAAGGAGCCAGATATGATGTCTTGTGCATTTTCTACAGTCTTTGAACTTCAGGTAACAAGTCACTGTCAAGAATTGTTTTTTGAGAACGATGGACAAACACCAGTCAGCCTGCACTGTTGTTCATGATGTCACAGTTAGAAACAGTTTGCAGGTTTCTGCGGTTCTTGCTAAAGGCTTGTGATAATGTAGAAAGAGAGCAGGAAACTGCTTGGGTGTGTCGGGCCACAGGTCAGGAGTCACAGGACAAAGGAAAGGAAACGCAGATGGAAGTGCTGGGGCTGAAACTGAGCTACATTCCCAAGGCCTCAGAAGACAAACACTCACCAACAGGGGTTATAGAGGTTTAATGAAAATCATATGTATGAAGAGAAGAGAGTTTTAGGGGGTTTGGCTGTTTGTGACAGCCGCCTAATTTATTGAACTAATATATCACTGATGTCATGTGAAAGTGTTGTAACTCCATTTTTATGGATTCTGATGTTTTCACTTTAACTGAAGGATTAATAGTTTTTCTGTGGAGCGAGAAAATCCTCCCATCTTTGGGCTTACAAACGTCTGGTGATAAACTCAGAAATGCTGCCGCTTTTTTTTTTTTTTAGCTACAAGAAGTTGCTGTTTACGTTCAGGAACACTTAAGCTGGCAGAACAGCGCTGCAAATTGTTGCTCCGTTGCTATCTTTTTAATTAGGGTGTAAATTATGTTACTCTCAGAGAGAATGGACCCAAGGTAGAAAAATGTGTGTGGCTGGTTTTGTGTCCAAATGCTGTGAATCCAGGCTCCTTAAAAGTTCTGTTTTTGTTTCAGTAATTATGTAAATGAACAAAACTACTACTTGACTGTATGTTAACTCTTGATAATATTATCTGAAGGCATTTGAGGGCATTAGAAATGGTGATTTTTCTTGACCCTAGCATGGTTGCTACAACATTTTTAGCTCTGTTTACTACAAAATTACCAGGCGATGACATTAAACTCTGCAGCAATTCCATTATACTGCCCATACGTTTGATTCCTCTGCTCATGTGCCACGTGGTTTATTGGACGGGTGTAATGAAGCTGTTTGTGCTGTGAGGTGACACATCAAAGCAGCATGATCCTTCCTGACCCTTTCTAAGCTGGGAATGACTTACTCTGTTCCTAGAACAGTCTGGAATTAATTCCTGATCCCCCCAAACACTGAGAAAAGTTGTTTTTTTTACCTTTTAATAACCCGAGTGTGTTAACATACTGTGTGTGTGTGTATGTGTGTGTGTCTGCAGAAGCAACGATAATGATGAAACGACAAAGCGAAAGGTCAACCTTGTCTTTGAGAAGATACAGACGTTGAAGTCTCGGGCCACGGCGAGTGCACAAAGTGATAACAAAGTGAGACATTGTTAGATCATTGTAACTGTGCTCCATTAACAGCTGAAGAACCCATAAAACATCTCCTTTGCAATCTTTATGTAGTTTTATATTGAAATCATAAACCTGGGATTATAAAGCTTCAGTTTTACCCTCATGCTTTAGCTGTCTGTCAGTATATAGAATAGTTGTGTGTTTGGGGTTCAGCTTCCCAAAGTGAAGCCCAGCTGGTTGATACATTGATACACGCAACAAACATTTTTTGTGCTAATGTATATTTCCAAATGAAATTCTTCCTTAACATCCTGTTTGATATAAACCACTGAGGAAAACTGTGATCTCAAAGCGGTTTAATGGACCCTTAAAAACTGTGTGCAAATTATCTTTCTGAGGCAGACACTGTCAGCTATTAAATATTCACGCTTTACTACATAACTGAGTACTAATGCTGGAGTCCTAATATTCCATTTGCATTTCATTTCAAAATGGATCCTAACAAAATAACTGTCTTCTTCTGTCAGTCCCTTGACTTCTCTGCACAGACCAAAGCTCTGCAGGAGCAAAATGATGAACTGGAGAAAGAAATAAACGACCTGAAGAGAAAACTTGAGGAACAAACCATGGTAAGTGTCTCTGTGCCTCTGACACCAGCTTGTTTATGTTGGCATGTCAGCTTATTGCTAAACTTGTTGTTGCAGTTTGAGAATATCCTTTTATTGACGGTTTAAGGGATTACTCGTCAACTTGTTGAATGAAAGAGATATTTTGGGTGTACTGGTTAGATGTTAGAGTTGGATAAGCCCAGCACAAAGGCACATTTACATGGACAGAATGAAAGAACAAACAGGCTACTCTCTTGAAAACTCATTTTTTTCACAACAGACATCTTATATGCTTCTTCTTCTTCTTCTTCTTCGCAACATTTAAAACAAATCCCATTAACAAAAATCACACTGAAACTGATCATATCTTTATGTTTCTACCAAACAATAAGTTGTCAGGATTAAATGCCAAAAGCTTGGTGCAGGAAATGTAAAAGACCAGACATTTGTCTGAACTGAAGCTGATATTGTCAACATTAATATTTCTGTGTGTCACCTATAGAAGAATCAGGCTGACAAGAGGGCAGTTGCAGGTTTGAAGGAGCTGCAGCAGGAGCTGGAGCGGAGTGCAGAGGAGTGCAAGCGTCTGAGGGAAAAACTGGCCAAAACAGAGGTCGAGCTCCAGACCACAGTGGAAGAGTAAGTGACCATTTTGGAGAAGTCAATAATGATCAGAGTATGTTATTCAACTAGTGTCGCATTGTTGTGTTGACTGTTTGATATGTCAGTGCCAGGATCTTTTTAACTTTTGTAAAACTTGGCCAGAAGTGTGTGGTTCAGAGGCAAACCAGCCAAGTTCAGCTCACTTCACTGGTATCTCCATCTTGATTGTATGAATCAGAATCAGAAATACTTTATTGATCCCCTAAGGGAAATTATGAGTCATTACAGTTGCTCCGATGTAAAGAATAGAGAAGTGTAAGAAGTAAGAATAAGAACATGAAATGAAAATATGTAAATGTAAAGCAATAAAATAAATATAAAATAAATATTTTAGAGCGCACAGATTAATAATTAGCCTGAGAAAAAAAACAAATACAAAGAAAGCTAAGAAGAAAGAAAGACTTTTCCAATGCTCCGGTATGCTCCAGTAAACACGAGTGTTTGCGGTGGGAAGCTGGTGAGGGATCCTGTTGGCAGGTGAAATAAGGATGCTGTGTATCAGATGAACCATGCTGCTGTTGACACTTTCCCCAGATCATATAATAATAAATAATGATAATAATTAGCTTGATGTGTTATTTATCAGCTGTTGCTTTGCACTGACATATTTCCATGCACTGTCATGCTGGAAGCAGTGTAGGATGAAACCACTCAGACTGTTGATAGTTACTGAAGTGGTTACCATGTCAGCTCCTCTGTCTTGATATACAGCCCTTTGTGCCTCCTCTAGTTTGTTAGGTTTATCTTTCACCCAACATATTAATGTGTGTTTGGTGACTGATTTACTATTCACTCTGACAGCACTAACTGTTCAGCTCCATTTTTGCCCTTTAACATACGAATCCATAGTTGTCTTTCTCAGGACGAACATCATTTGGTGTGTTTTTACAGCAGGAATCAATGTGCCGCTTCAGCCTACGTCACTGTGTGGTGATTTGTTTTAGGTGCCTCACATCACTTATCACCCTCCCCCTCTGTGTTGTCATGCGGAGGCAGTTTAAACATTATTGGTTTGCCATCGTTCAGGTATTCGTTTGAACCCCGGTGCTCTGTAGGCCTCACATGAAGCCCCAGCACAGGTGCTGCCATTTGTATGTGCGAATTAAGGGGCAGGTGTGCGGGTGTGTATGTGCGCAGATACACAGTAGGTATGTAGAATGACTGTACTGTGTTGTGACATGTCATGTGGTTTGTCAGGCTGTTCCAGGTGAAGATGGAGAGGGAGCAGTACCAGACAGAGATCAGAGACCTGCAGGACCAGCTGTCAGAGATGCATGACGAGCTTGACTCGGCCAAGAGGGCTGCCACAGATGGAGAGAAAGACATCATTATGGCGGTAATGCAGTGTTCATTGTTCTGGAGAAGAGGAAAGTTTTTTTTGTGTACGCTTGTATACCAGCCTGTCTGTAAGGAGCTCAATGATTTGTTTCCGTCAAACCATTGCAGCCTCACGTGGTGATGGCTTCATCTGAAAGATTTCTCACCACAGAATAAACTAAATATACAGGAATATAATATTGGAACTGTGTGTCTAAAATGACTTCATCGCTGTTATTGATTATTTCCAGAAGGTCCACATTCTGTCGTGTCTTTTGCTCTTCATGTTTGATCTATAAACAGCTACATAAATGTGGCTGCAATGAGAAATGTCTGTGTAACCAAGATGAAGAGCAAACTTAAGGATCATGGTCAAACTCAGCACTCCTCAATCTAATTCTTCAAATTCCGAAGTGATAAAGAGTAACCCGACCGTCTTTATTTACTGCAGGACATGATGCAACTGAAGGTAGAGATGCAGGAAGTTCTCCTGGCCAAGGAGGACCAAGAGGAGGTGCTGAGGAGGCGAGAGAGGGAGCTGACAGCTCTGAAAGGAGCCCTGAAGGAGGAAGTGGCCGCTCACGATCAGGAGGTGGACAAGATGAAGGAGCAGTACGAGAAGGAAATAAGCAAGCTGCAGACGTCTCTGGCGGAGGCCAAGCAGGTAATCAGCCCCCCGTTTGTTTTCCCTCCCCTCTCCTCCAGTTTGACTCCCTGTGTTCACCTCCTCCTCATTTCCTTCGCTCTTGACCTCCCCCGCTCCAGAGACACCCTGTCACAGAGGAGTGTGAAGATAAGCATCAGGGGAGCTGTGAGCGTGTGTGTGCTTTGCATCGCAAGTTATGCCATGTGTTTGTCATTAGAGGTTGGGCTGCTGCTTTGAATTGACGGTATTTACACCTTACATCTGTGGCACTGTCAGAATACTGAGACACTGCCAGAACAGGCAAGATACACAATATCCAGTTACACTGGCACTTTAAATAAGTATCACTGTATTTCTGTGGAAATTATTTGCAAAAAGAGCAGGAAATGAATCAATATTTGTCCCCAGTGGGGCAGTGGGATGAATACATTTAGCGAACACAACACTCAGGGCACAAAATACAACACTGAAACAATACAACAGTGAAAATACTCAGACAACTAAAAAGATAAAAGACCAAACAATAGATTAAAGATAAATAACTATGTTTTACTCCTAGAGTTTAGGAGGGACGTGGCAGAGGGTGCAAAGGAGGGCTTGCGTCTGTTGGCTTTAGCTTGTTGAAGTCTGAAGAGGGTTCCAGATGGCTGAAACTGAAACTGCTGATGTAAAGGACGGGAACAATCAGACAGGATGGATTCAGCTTTCTTATATAACTGTTTGTTGGTAAAGATCCTGCAAAGTTTTCTGTGTGGTGCCAGTTACTTTCTTTCAAACACTGACACTTTATTAAGTAGATTTTTGGGGTGTAACTTTGAGAGATAATGGTGGTGAGGAGGCCTTGTCTCATTGTCTCCATTGCCTTTTAAGAAATCTTAAAGTCGTGATTTCGACACATGATTGGAGGGAAAATAAAAGTCATGAGTAAAATCCTATTTTTATATTAGCATAATTTCACAGACTTGTACTCAGCGTACTACTGCAGCCTCACATTTATGCTGAAAGTCAAGTTAGCAGTTGATTTTTCAATAATATTTACAGACTTCTGTTAACCCTGTAAACTCCAGCTGCACATGGGTTGGTTGGTTTGGTGCATATCTGCTGTGTTAGTCATACATTTGTGATTTGATGATTTGGTTTTATCAGCTCCAGAGAAATGCTGATGATAAAGAGCAACGATGTTATTGCACTGCATAAACAAAGTCATTTAAACTCACTGATCACCACAGGATAGGATGTTCACCTGCTGCAGTGAGAAGTTGTACGTTTTTTTTAAATGACGCATGTGGAAATTAAGCTCAGCTTGAGTTCACACTCTTGAGCTGCGTCAACAGAGCAGACTGATAAAATGAAAATGAAACACTTTGTAAAATTTAGATCTAGCTCGTCATCATTTTTCATGGGAAGTCTGTCTCGCCAGTCAAGTGTACAAGTGTGTCCTTATCTCAGTTTTTCCTCTGGGGAGGAACGATTTACAGGAAGAATGATGTTCGATAATAACATTTAGAGACATTTATCTGTGTTTGACATATTTAGGAGTTGCCTTACTGGCAAGGTCACTGATGTAGCTCAGCAGCAAGTCTCAATTAAAAGCCCTGATTTACTGCGACACAGACATGGACAGAGTTCTGGTTTTACTACACTGGCAAGAATTGAACTTCTGAAAAACTCACATTAAAAGTTATAAACCTCCTTGAACCAGCGATGAACTCGCCATTATTTAAGAGCGAAAGATAAGACGAAAATTTCCTTCAGAGTAGAGAGGGTTTGTCAACTGTTGTTCCACAAGTGAGGGAAGGTAAGTTAAGATGAGCAGCAGAGCATGGCAGGAGACAGCACAAGGACTGAAGACACATTGTTTTCAGTAGGTCGCTGTGTGACTCACGTGTGTCCTGTTTGTCTCAAAGACTGGAAGTTGTCCTTGTTCTCGGCTTCCTGCAGGCCCGCTGGGGGTCCGCATCAGCGCTCTGCAGCAACAGTCTATGAGAACATTTCCTCTTGTCAAACAGAGGTACTGCTCCCCCGAGGGAGTGTGTCATCAGGGGTTTACCCTCAGTGCTTTGTAAACACTTGGCAAGATGAAGTCATTGTTTGTTTCTCTTTTAAGATACAAAAGAGCATTTCACGTCCTTGAAATAACGTGCTGTCCTCAGATCGAATGTTGTGAGGCCTTTGTAGGTTAGAAGACTGTGCCAGTCAATTATTACATAGAAATATCAACTCAAATTCATCTACACAGTGGCACATTAATGGTTTACCTGTTTATATATGCTGTTTATGTCGGGGCAATGTGCAGACAGGTGATAAGCTCAGACAAGTCAGCACAAAACACATAAATCATAGTAGTCGTAATCGTAGTCACGTTTACAAAATAAGCGTATTGCTAGTGTGTCAGTAATTAAAACTAGGCCATTATTCTGGACATTATGGTTTTCTGTGTGATGAAAATACAGTGTGATAGACAGACACACCGAAACAAAAAAAATGTAAGCTAAATTTTTAGCATGACACCCACTGCTTTTTAAAGTTCAAGCAGCCACAGCAGTCTGAGCTACAAGTTATGTGAAAGCCTGACATTAAAAGGGAAAACTGCTTATTATCTCATGTGCGCTTCCACTTTGTATGAGGGTGTCAGACAGAGGGAAAAGAGAGCCGGAGTGAACTGTGCATCTTTTTATTATTCAGCCCCATCTCCGACTGAAGTGCTGCTTCCCCCCATTGAGCAACCCTGACGTTTGCGTTGACCGGAGCAGCCCATGCGAGGAAGAATGCTGGAAACTGGAGCACTGAGTTGCTCTGTATACTAGTTAATTGCAGTGGCAAGCCATCACTAATCTAATGAGCTGCTGTTCCTGAGTTGCGTCGTGTCCCCTCTTCCCTCTGTGCCCTGAAAGAGTGGGGGTAATTGCGGACCTCAGTCGAAGATGAATGATGAGTTTGTTTCACACAATAATAGCAGCGGGGGTTGGGACATGCTGAATAAGTGGGTCAGTGTGCTGTAGAAAAGGGGATGCGTGGCTGACCCCCTGAAAAGAGCGGGGGGCCTGTTTTGTGTCATAAATTGAAAGCTGCATTGTGTTTTCAATGAACCGAAATCTGTGGAATTTCATCAAGGTTGAAAAATCTTGGTTGCACTTTCTTGAGAAGATATGAATCTACTTATTTTAAGTTCTTAATGCCCTGTAACAAAACACGTCTGCACATTTGGAAGTGGATTTGATCTCTCATGCCAGCATGTGCTGGTATGCAGAAAATGTGGACAGATGAGGTGTGGTGAGCAGAGAGAACGGTCTGTTTCCAGGAATGTTGGGGTCAAAGTGGAGAATGTGCACCCTGCAGACCTCCTTCTTCACTCAGCTCCAGCTCTGTTACAGTGCACCCGCTCCCGACCTGCTGGAGAGGCGGTGGATCTTTTCATTTATACCTCTTCAGGGTGCTGCAGTTGCATCTCCATCTCCACAGCGCTCCGGATCCTCAGTGTTAGAGGCTTTAATAGGTCTCAGCTGTACTCTCCCGTCCTGACTGTAAAGACAGAGCCTTGTGCTTATCACACCATTTCCAGCTCTTGTTATGTTTCACCTTCAGCCCCCGAGCCACAGTGTGTAACACGGCCACATTGTTATCACGCTCTCATCTGTAACCTCAATCCAAAAATGCCGTATTTTTTCATTTCCTAACTCCACAGTTTCCACACAAGACTCCGCAGTGATCTCCCGCTCACCTAAACGCAGCCCATTTTCTGGCCTGTGCCATTCTCGCCCGTATCTCCGCCTGCCTCTCGAGTAATCTCTGCCAGTGTGTGAACTGAAGTCTCACTGTCTGATCATCAAACTTACGTGGCCCAGAGAAGAGTTCCCCCTCGGGCTTGTTTTCAAAGTAAAGACTCCCGCATGAGTCTGTGTGTTTGATGATAGCACTATATTTCCCAGCGTAGCTTTAGGAGCTGATTTAACAGGTGAAGAGGAGGAAGCAGACGCAGGGCAGGGAAGTGAGGAAGGAAATGATGGAGAGAGATTCTGGATCTCGACAGAGACGGGAAGGAGCCATTTATCCTTGTTGGTCTTCAAATAGCTTTAACGATAACTTTACAGATTGACATTAAACAGTTTAAAAAACGGGAACTAAATACAGCAGCAGCTCAGTCAGAAAAGATTCAGTTCAGAAAATGTTGCTGCACGGACACATGAGAGTCACATCCGTGTGAAACCAGGCAGCGGCTGGATTATAGTGTTTGTTGTTCCTTTACCTCGCTGCCTGTGAGCACTGATGTGGAGGGGGCCTAATCTGCCAAAACAACTTGAAGGAGTCAAGTTTACTGTGTTTATATTAGTCCAGTCCTTATGTTTACCTGTTAAGCTTTGTTGCTCGTTTTTAACTGTATGGCTATCTCTGTGTTTGTACATTGAGAGCAACAGAAAACAGGGTCATATTCCTTGTATGTGTGCGCACTTACTTGGCCGATATTCTGATTCTGATCTACCATAGAGACGACCAACAACTTGTGAGACTAGTGGTTAAAAACTGAGAGGTTGCATTCATCAAGCAGTGCTTTTAAAGGCAATCAGTTTGTTTTTATGTGAAGTTGAAGGCGATTGTTCATTTCTCACATGAGTTCACATAGTTTTAATATTCTTGCCCCCTGTACTCCTCATCATGACCATTAAGTAATGAAGCAGTCTGGTCACATTTTAAATTACATTTTGATCTTTGTATTTGTAACTTTGCCAGAACATCAAGTGTGTAAAGCGTGGGCCGAGATCTCCATGTTTGAGTTGTTAGTCTCCACACTTGAACTGTTGTGTGGGATGTGGATTTTGGGTGTTCCTTCTCTTGCTCACAAGTTTATCCAATCCTTGTCTTTTTTGGCCTTTGGCTTGGAAAACTGTTGCAGGAGTTTTCTCCCCTATTTGTTTCACTGCTGAGACTTTACCAAGCCTTTGACTGAGTTGTAGCCAGGATGGTAGTGTGAGATTTAATTGGCACTGTGAAGCCTGAAAGTCAAAGTCTGGAGTCACACTCATCTAACATGTTAATTTTGATAGATAGTCTGTAAGACATGTAATTCTTGAAGTGGTGCGTCTGGTGCAGTGCTTCGCGTAGTATTTTCTGCCGTCACATTGTGTGATCCAGTCTGACATTGGAGAAATGAATGGATTTACAGATCTTTGCAGAGTATTTTACAAAAATGAAAGAGTAATGTAGATTAGATGATCCTAAATGTTTTAATATCCAGGATATTCCCTGAGTGACTGTGCTGATGGTTAGGGAGTGAAAACTAGCAGAAATGATAGAGAATCTCAGCTCCACATCACTTCAGAAAGCTAGTTTACGTTTTTCTGATTGATAAGTTGTTTAGTCTTGCAAGTTACATGTAGGTGCACTGTGATGGAGGCACATCAAAACAGTTTCATGTCTTACAGTCGTGCTTGTTTATATGTGATTGCAGTTGTGGGTGTAGTTGCCAGCAAGCAGTGTTTATGGTGTCAACAGCTGAATCCCAAAGAGTCAAATGTGATACATGAGGGAGGACTTAGGACTTTTGGCCAATAAAAAAGAAAGAAAATTAATCTCCCTAAATTCTCTTTGTAGTTTTAAACAGAAACATCGGTGTCTCTGTATATCCAGTTTCTACAATGTCCTGTTATATCCAACCACCCCTGCAAGCTTGCTATCTGTTTCTATATCTATATCTTTATCTTTATCTTTATCTACATCTACATCCTTGTAAAAAGTCTCCTTGACATTAAGGGTCTCTTTTTCACGAGCGACCTGGCCAAGAAGGCAGCATAAACTTTGTCACAACATTGAACCCAACCGACAAAACCAGACAAATACAACTGTCACCACACATAAGCCAACACAGCATCCATGCCAACTTTGGCTCCACACAGAGACTCCTTTAAAAGCTGGTATCTGTTTCCATTTCTCTGAGGACAAGACAAGATTTGATTACCGCTCTCCTTTGACCAATGAGATGCCAGTGCTTCTCAGCTGTCGCGTTTTAATTTCGACTTCAATCCTTCCTTTCAGTCCGTGACAGGCCTTCTGTTCCCTCAGGTCTGGGGACCTTCTTTAATGAGGAATGCTGTTGTATTTGTAACACACACCTCATGCTGGCGAAGCAAATCAAGGCTTCCACACTCCCAAAGAAGTTTTTTTTATTTGTTCTACTGATATGAGGGTTACGCTCAGATAATGTGATACCATACAGGAAATGACCTGTACTCTGAATGACCTTGGATAGTTTTATTTTACTATATCGTGTTTGGATTTTTTGTAGCCTCTTTGAGTCAAACACAACAAAAACATTTTTTGTTTTACACAACAAGACTACATCACTTCATCTGTCAAAAAGCTCAAACCCACGACAAGTTAAAACAGGTTTGGTTACATTTCATCTCCAACCACAGAAACAGTAAGCAGCTGCCAATAAACATGAAATACATGTCTACAACACTCACACTGCTGCTGGTCCAAGAGTTAAAAAGCTTACTGTAGCCTGACTGTTTGCATGTTCTCCCCGTGTCAGCATGGATATCCTCCGGGTACTCCAGCTTCCTCCCACAATCCAAAGACATGCAAGTTAATTGGTAACTCAAAAAAAAAACAAAAAACGTAGGTGTGAATATGAGTGTGAATGGTTGTCTGTCTCTATGTGTCAGCCCTGTGATAGTCTGGCAACTATGATGCAATAACATTCATTTGAATGAGAAGACAACTAGAAATGGTGAATCAAAAAAAGCATTGGTGAATACTTAAGTCCACCCCCTTAAAACAATATTTAGCAACATTTTCACAGCATGTTGGCCCATAAGTTAAAGTGTTATTTATATTGGAGTCTATAGATGCTTGTGGTCATGCAGAGACAGCAGGTGGATGTTGAAGCTGAACCAGTGGTGCAATCTGATGGAAGTGATGGTCAGGTGGAGGTTATGGTTTTGCAACTCCTGGTCTAAAAAGAGGGCATCACATAGTGCAGATTGGTTTGTAGTGCACAGACGGAAAGTTAAATGAACAGAATCGGTTATATATTAAGTTTGTGAACAAACATGTGAGTGACGATAGACAACAGGAGAAGCAGGGAAGAGAGAGGGAATTCACCAGAAGTTAAACAGAAAGAGAAAAAGTGAGATAAAACACACTCCCGTTGACTGATTGGCTGATCCTGTTGGTATTGGCCAATCAGATTCTGTGTTGTTGTGCCTTTGTTTTAAGTGAAATCACAGTTTTTCCAGCGGTTGTAACCTTTGAAAGTGTTATTGCACCGCATGTTATGTTGTGTGCCATGTTGTTGGGTTTTGTGGAACAAATATTGTCATAGGTTGCCAGGTGGTGGACAGGGGGGAAACATGTGGAAAAATACCTCCAACATTTTCTTTGTCTACAAAAAAAGAAAACAAAGCACAGGCAGAGTGACATCAGGAGCGGGGAAGGGGGGGGTAGTGACAAAATGAGTCAGCAGCTACCGTCTTGGAAAGTGTTATAATTTGGGGAAACTGTCTGTTTACAGTAATTTTGAGATGCATTTGAACTTGGTTACTTGTAGCTCAAATGTTTGTATGAAAGTTCATGTGCTGTATTGTGAGTTTTTATGGTGTTACCTCTACAACTGATGAAGGGATTAATCTTGCTGACATTAATAGAAAACTTCAGAGAAATATTAAATTCAGGGCAGGAAAACAATCTGCACTGTTCATGCTTGTTGATTTCTGCCACCGGTTTCTTGCAGCTGTATATATCTTTGGACCATCAGCTCTTTTGTTGCACTGGAGGCTTATTTAATGGAAATAACTGGGAGAGCCAAGATTTCACCAGAGCACACGACCTGGGACACATACCTCACTCCAGCACTCGTGGTGTGCTTCAAAGACTGCACAAAGTTAGTTAATGTGCAACTTTATACAAACAGTTTGAGTACACACGAGGACCCAAGTCAAACTTTGAGTTAGTGTAAAGGAGAGAAAAAGGACTCACAGTACAATATTACCACATATTCGTCTGTGATATTGTGCTACGTTGAAGTCAGCTTGTGTTGTCAGTGTCTTTGTTAAATTTATATTTAAAGAGGTGATAAAGGATCATATTAAATGCACAGATTAAACAGATCATTGTCTAATAGCTGATAAAGTGTTTGTTTTGTTTGCACTAATCCTTCAGTGGTTGTTAGGTAATCTTTAATAAGGCTTTAACACTTTAAATGAATGATTAACTTTTTGTAGTAGTGTACAAGAAAATGATCTGGTTTGTGAAGGCTTATAAGAGAGGTGGCATTTCTGTCTTTGTCTTACAATGTAAGAAAAGTTGATCTTTCCACATATATCAGATACCATGTCAGGTCATGATGCTGGTCTGTTAGAATCCCTCCAAATAAATGAGAGTTGCAGATGGGAAAGTCTAATGGAAAAAGAGTCTAACGTCATCCCCTCCTGTTCCCTCTCACAGGCAGCGTCAGGGTGTCCCTCTTTGTGGCTGGGTGGCTTTGCCCGTGCTTTTAACTGGTATGACCCAGTGTGGGAAGTGGGACAGGCAGAGAAGTGTGAGGGCTGAACTTGTTGTGTGTGTTGTTAAAATGGAGCACTGACACACACTGTCAATGCTTTATTATTGTAGTGAAAGCTGTGTTTAGACCCACATCCTGCCCAACCCCTTCGACAATCAACACTTTGATATTCAAGTTGTTTTTTTTTAAACCAGCATGAGGAAGCTACTGTAACCCAAAATAACACAAGAGACCGCCCGGTTGTCTGGACCCAAACTGCAGATACATCGGTCCAGAAAACTGCAAATGTATTTCCTCAGTCAGTTGCTAGTTTATAAGGTCCAAGCTAAAGCCTTAATTGAGTTTTTTTTAATTAATATTTCTGTGTGATTTTTATTTTTACTTTTATTTTTAATTTTTTATTTGTATTTTTATTTGTATTCTTATTTTTAATTTAATTTATTTTATTTTATTTTATTTTATTTTCATCTATTTGCACACAGATAAAACTGCGTAAAATCCAGATAATGAAAAAAGTAGAAGTGTGTCAAGTGAGGAAAAGAAGCCACAGGCTTATACAACAGCCCTCACCTCAACTTTTAAGGAGAAAAACAAACAATTACAGAAAAGGAGACTTAAACTAAGGTAATTTAGAAACATGCATTAAAAGAGAAATGACAACAAGAAGCAGACAAAATGAGCAGAAAAACTAACAAATCAGTAGACAACAAACCAATAAATACAAAGTAATACATACAAACAATACAGAGAAAGGGGAAATATATATAATTAGACATCATGAATTAAATGTGATGATAATGGTACTTGTGGCGACTGTAGCTTTTGGTGCTGAGGTATTGTACCGCATTATACTAAGTGGTTGTTTCTATTATTTACAGTAGCCTTTTTATTTACAGCAAAGTCTTATATGTTGTCTAACATGAATTCTCCTTTGTCAGGCTAATCTGACAGGTGAAACAGTGTTACCCGTGCATTCAGCAGCACAGTCTGTACAGATCTCCTCGCTCCTGTGACCAAACTAAATGACCCAGTCAGGCAGAGATGAGGGTGGCTCTGTGGAGACAGGAGAAACAGGTCTGACTAGCCCGCTGTCTCTGAAGCAGGGAGGCACCGTCACCTTTCTAGTACAGGAGGTGCCTATAGTCATGCATGGTGACAACAAGACGAGCCAATCAACGAATGCCTTTCAGCTTAGTCACAACGGGCATTAAGGGGTGAAGAGAGGTAGACTTTGGATTCCAGGAGAAACTAAATTTTGCATTTGTAAATAAGTTACCACCTTCGAAACCTCGTTCAAATTCCCAGTAACGCTCACTGCATGCTGCAACTCACAAAGCTTCACACTTTTCGCCCGCCGCAGTTAAAATCCCTCTACATTGAAAAACCCACTGTGATAACTTGTGTCTTTGTGCTTTTTACGTCACTGATACATCAGGAAAAACATGAAGGTTTTCCTGATGGTGTGGAGGGAAGGTGTGTTTTTTACTACGCTACAAACAGGTACTGCTTAAGAATAACAAACTACAGTAGTTTTTAGTTCCACTGTTTGTATTGGTGCATTTTTCTGTGCCGTCTTTCATCAGGGCGTCACCAGCTGGAGCACAACGCAGTCAGTTGGTTCTTGAAGACAGAAAGGTGTGTGTGTGTGTGTATATGTGCTGTCATGCTTTTGTGCACACACACACACATGCTGTGATGGAGAGTAACCTGCCTGTGCAGGAAGAGAACATTGAACTTTATTGACTCTTTGACACATTTTCACACCTGGAGCGTTTATTTAATAAATTTTAGCTTCAGTTTTCCGGCTCTGTTTTACAGATAAACTGAAGCTATAGATTTTACAGATGTCCTCTGTCGTGTTGAACCTCATTGTACTGACATAAACAGGAAATTGCCAAACCAGTTTCCTAACATTCCATCTCCGTTCCAAAAAAATCTTGTTTCCAAACGAACATTTGTGACTCTGTACTTCATCGAAAGGGTGTTATCACAACTGAAAACCTGTTGTCTGTCGTACTGATTGAGTCGCGTGGTTGTTGTCAGTTTTCTTTGTCTCCTGTCACACAGACATGTATTTCCGCCTGTCTCCCGCTCTTTCTCTCCTGCATAGCACTCCACCCTCAAATGTCAGAGCCAAAGCACACTCTTCATTCAGAAATTTGGGCATGGAGAGAGCTCACAGGACTCCCCATTAACTCTGTCCCTGCCACTGCTGGCACTGGACTTAAGACTTGTCTAAAAAGCTGTCTGACAGCAGTATGTCAGGTGGAAAACTTTAAATCTAGTGACACAGGAGACTGACAGATCTGCCTTGTTAGGCTGCTGATTTTATGTGGCCCTCAATCATCAGAGGCTGATGAAAGCTTAGATTTAGTTGCCTTCATTTGTGCTTTATTGTGAGGTGTGAGAGAATCACAGGAGGACACTGTTATTCTGTGTCTCCACAGCAACAAATGTTCAGCAAGAAACTGAGCACTTCAAATAGCTTTTTGTTGCATGAGGCATTTGGGAGAGTCTCAAATGTTCCATCATGCGTCGTTGTTCCACTTTCCGCCGAGTGTCACAGACTCCTGCTTCCTTTGTGCTGAGGCCTCGTGTCTTGTTCTGATCTACAGAGCAGCGCAGCAGTGGTCCGTGAGAAGGCTGAAGTGGAGGCAGCCAAGGGTGCAGCCGAGGGCCAAGCAGGACGGCTGACCCTAGAGACCGAGCGGCTGCGCAGGCGGGCACAGGAGCTGGAAAATGAGGTGGCCAAACTCAACCGCATCATTGATGAGGCCAAGCTACAGGAGAGCAGGCAGGGGGACAGAGCCGGCCGACTGGAGGTGAGAGGTCAAGATGAGTCAGTCACAGAACTGCTGTTACTGCTAGTTATATTTTGTATCATATTTTGTTATATGAAAGTCTTATATGCCACAATGTCTCCTTAACAGAGAGAGAAAAAGCAGTTGGAGGAATCTTTGGCTGAAATTAAGGAGCAAGAAGAGGAGATGTCGCGTGCCAATCGAGCGTTGACCATTCGGTTAGAGGACGTGCAGGTGAGATCGATATCACTGAGCTACACAGTATGTGGAGACATGTCTGTCACAAGGACGGTTTGATATCTTTAATGTTGTGTCCTTCTGTAGAGGAACTTTTCCAAACTGAGCACTGAACACAAGGACCTAGAGGAGAGGTTACAAGAGGAGAAGATTCAGAAGGACCAGTTCAAGCGCATGAAGAACGACATGGAGGATGAGAGGAAGCTGCTGGACCGCACAGTGGAGAAACTACAGAAGGAGGTGAGTGTCTGTAGTGAACAATCCATTCTTTTGTTTTATAAAATTAAGGGATTTGACAGGATTCAGATTGATGGATTTAATGTTTTTTTTTTCTCTCATTTCTTTCTGCCTCTCTCCCTGTACTTCACCTCACTGTGCCTGTAGATGAATGATATCGTGGAGGCATCCCAGTCGTCCACTCTGGAGCTCCAAGAGCAGATTAATATTTACAAAGAGAACAACCGTCGGGAGCTGACAGATCTGCAGAGGCTTCTGAAGGAGCGAGGACAGGAGCTGGAGCAGTGCCTACTGGCTACCCAAACCCTACAAGACGAGGTACAGTGGGCTACGTCAGACTCATCTAGGGTAACATGCTGTCAGAGGGGAGTTACAGATTTGAACGCTGACACCGCTTCCGTGGTGCGAGTGGTCAGTTCAAGGCCATTATTAGTCA
Source organism: Epinephelus lanceolatus (assembly GCF_041903045.1). Lineage (NCBI taxonomy): Eukaryota > Metazoa > Chordata > Actinopteri > Perciformes > Serranidae > Epinephelus > Epinephelus lanceolatus. The sequence goes on along the minus strand of NC_135735.1, from coordinate 26,319,120 downwards.
GCCTGATCCAGCACTCCCATGCAGGACAGCAGATGATGAGCCATTGTTCTCACTCAACCAGTTTGACCCCTCCCGCCAACATCATCCTCTCCTCTCAGAGCGTGATGTCATCACTTAGGTATTTCTACTCCCTGCTGCCCTCCTAAACCCAAAACATAGCATTAAAGTGAAGTAGTTGAGCCGAGTAAAGCCGTAGAAAATCTCTGCTCTTTATTAAAATTAATGTTTACTCTCAAGAGTCAGAATTAAAAGGGAAATGTGGAAAACTCCTCTGATGTGTGGCCACAGCACCATAACGGTGAAACTTAACAACTTGTGACCACTCTGCATTGTTTGCATTTGAGCAATTTATCCTCGTCAGCACTTTGGTATGTGAGGAATGTTTTTGTTGAAAGTGGGAACAGATGAATGTGAATAATTTATCTTTAAGAAGAGAGTGGCTTATGTGGTTTTATGTATTTATCAAACATTGATTTAACAGGGCAGGGCAGTTAAGACTGTACTTAGAGTGACCGCACAGAAATGGTTTCATAGTTTATGAAAGCAGAAATGCTTCGGGACAGATATATAATGTAGTTTAGGGAGGAAAGGACCATAGCAATGAAGGAGTAATGCAGATAACAGTGTACAATAGATGACTGCCTCTGGGTTAGTAACCATCTCCAATGTTCCGGGACCAAGTAAATTATAGGGTCTGTGAATGAGATATAATTGATTGGCCCATTGTATGTCAGTTAATTTTGACTGATTTGTCGCAAGAACATATTGCTGTTTTCCAGAGGTGCACACCAAATATAAACCTGCCACTTAGTTGTGGTCCTGTAAAAAGAAAAGTACGAACCAAAAACAAAAGAGTTCTTGACCACTAGTTGTGCTTTGAAGTAATGTAATGTTGCATTAATCTGCAGTCAACAGTAATGTAATGAAGCACTGCTGGTTGCACAGTTGTTTGAGGTCATGTGCCCCAAAATGAGACAACGTGCCTGTAAAGGACGTTGACTGTAAACACTGCAGATTTTAAAACATTAAAAAGGGGTTTGAAAATGTTTTCTGAAGTAGGAAATGCATTCAGCGTGTTTGTTAGGCCTTTAGGATACACACAATGTAGCCTAACTCTAACCCTGTAAACAAAACCGTGTCTGTTTATAATGAAAACTCCACTGGGTACCTTTTAATAGAGGCTTTGGCAGGCTCTGCCCTTTTAAGCTCAAGAGGCTCCCAAGCAAAGAGAAAAGAAGAGCAGTGACGTTTCCCTCTCTGGAAACTGTAGTCATTACTTTCAGCCTTTATTTGACATGCATAACATGCTGCCGCTCATTTTTACTGATTTACTGATCTGGATGTTCCTGATATGGGCTTTCAGCTGTACATGTGCTTGTGGGCAAAGTGTGTATGTAAGGACATGGTCAGCATCCTTTTTTTCCTGTCTACATTCATGCTGATGTATCTATGTCCAGCTGGTGCACAGGAAGAGGAGGATGTCAGTGTTGTGATATCATTGTTTTGAAAGCTGCAGCGGCAGGATTCACATCCTCCTCCTCCACCTCTCCTGAGAAACTGATTGCTCTCGACTGGGCCTAGTGAGTCCACTTTTCCAGCTGCTCTCAAACGCCTCATCCATCTCCACCCATGTGAACTTGGCAGACTATCACTAAAATTACAAATGTAGGCTACACTCATGCTTTTTCTTTAACAATCTCTATTTTCAAGAGCGATCTGTCCAGGAAGGCGGCGTAAAAGCAGCAATAAGTCATAGCAGGTTTCACTCCCTAGATCTGCCCTATTAATCCAAGTATACAGTAATTTATTCACCTCCTAACCTCCTTATTGCTCTTCAGGCCCTGAGAGAGGATGCACCATTATCCCATTACACTTATTATTAAGTCTTTGTGTGCTCAGCTTTAGCTCGACGGCTTGAATTAGGTCTTAAGTATTTACATGATGAAATATGGAATAATTCTGCACTAATGGCCAAATATTTGTTCCTGGTGAGACGTAAGGGCAGTTGATGTATTTTCATTGTCTTAGCATTAAGCAATGGGGGCAATTTTCCAGCTGTGGGGGGCACTGCTGCTGAATGAACACGGGGGGAAGCTCTAGCTGCACTGGATTCATTAGTCACTCAGGGGAACCATATAATAATTTTCCTTAAGCAGCAGCTAAATTGTTGGTCATTGCTTCAGCTGTGATACTTAAGATACTTAAGCTACTTAAGATGAGAAGTAATATGACTTACTGAACAGGGAGATGGTCTTTCCAGAAGTATTTATTACTGCACTGAGGGTCATTTAATTAGACACTGATTAAAGACAAGTTTCACTGAAATGTGCATATGCATTCTTTCACACATAAACCTGATTTTGTTTTCTAAATCTTAGATTATTGTGGAGCAGGGTGCACAAGCCTCATTTCCATTCCCACAGTTCACCATAAATGGATTGAATTGAATTTTCCTAGTCGACCAACAGTCGTCATTTGTTGCATGTCGTTTTAGTTGTCACTACGTGAGGAGGACTTGCGGCAGTGTCAGAGGGAGCGAGACGAGGCCCTGCTCAGGGAGAAGACGCTAAATGACAAGGTTCATGAACTGGAGGAGGAAGCTGAGACAAAGGCCAACGCTAAAGATGACAAAGCTCGACACGTCAAACTCATGGAGGTAAATGATGATGTCAGATAAAGCTGCTAATAAAGGATTTATTAATAGTAGACATGATGACGTCAAATCATTGCAAAAGGCCTTATGATGATAAGTACGGCTACTCATACACCTCAGTAAACATCAGTTATCAATAATTTTTGATACGTAACAGATTCAGATAGCAACACTCACTGACTGTATGGATGTAACCGCTTCATTGTGCAGGACAGAATCGCTCAGCTGGAGTTAGACCTGGAGGAGGAGCGTCAGAGTGGAGACCAGCTGATGGACAGGATAGACCGAGGAAGAGTACAGGTACCACACACACACACACACACACACACACACACACTCAACACTTTCTCATTATCAGTGCTCACCTGTGTAGGTGACCTGTGTCCATGTTCACTTTAGTTCCCACAGACGTGTCTCTGTTCCATCTCAACCTGTAAATGATATCCAGATCTCCTGTTGCTTTGTCTTCCACCTCTAACATCATGACCACAATCACTAATCTCTGACTGAAACAAAAGTGATCTCCACAAAAATATTTCGGGTCTCAAATATAGTCCTGAAAGAGTCAGGTTACGTGATTTATATGTAGGCTGATGATGCTTCAGTGCATGTTCACACTCTCAGATGTGTGTGTCTTAACATTAAATATCCACACTACATGCCCAGTTTATTCCTGGTCTGGATAAAGTGGACGGGTTATTGCTTTGTAAGATGATCTTGCATAATCATTCAGGTTGGCGGCCTGCCAGCGTGCTCTAAGAGCGTCTATCCAATTTTCATGCATCAGTCACAAAAGACCCCTCTTAATGCGCCGCTCGAGCCAAAATATGCGAGCTGCCAAATGTCTCAAGTTTGCAGGTTGCGGAGTTCACTTGGAAATTACGCTCAGTAACTTCATCTCGAGGAACAAATCCAGTTCTTGTGCTTGAAGTCAGTTTTTATACCCTCGCTAGCAAATGCTCCAGTTTTCCTTCCTCCCTGATAAAGCTGCTGACGGAGGCACCGTGAAGTAAGATTTAGATAAAGTACGTGTGCTTTTAGGATTGCTGTTTGTTCGTGGGAGAGTGCTTACTAATCACAGGGAGGATGTTGGTTCTGGAGTTTTTGAAATAAAACTGCTTTATTGCAACCCTGCTGATTTTATGTAAAGGTGTGTGTCTTGTGGTCGGAGATTTACGGGACCTTTGCATCTCTTTAACATTAAATGTAAAACTGAGATCCAGAGACGGGCCTGGCTACAGGTTCCTCTCAGTCTGGAACTGACACAAAGGTTGTGACCAAAATTTTGAATTAATGTGCGTGGCGACATCAAGAGAGGCTTAGTGTGGTTGAGTAGAGTATTTAAAATCTCCTTAAATGGTTTCCCTTCTAAAAAATTCTTGGCAGGGAGAAAAGAGTGGCGTTGTGACAAAGTGGCAATAGTTCAGCATGAGGCTGAGGTCGGTTGTCAAGACAACACTCAAGCTTTGTGCAGTCAGAGTGGAGTAGGTTGAGTGCTGGTGGTGTGTGTTTGTCAGCGCACACCGAGACACACACACACACACACGCATGCGGGTATGTGCTGGTGTGTGTGCTCTAATGTCTGTGAGGAGGAGAGGGGCGATGTATGGCTATGGGATGGAGGGGTGGTGGGGTTGCAGCAGAGGCAGCAGGAAGAACACCTGCGTCTCTCCTGGCACCAGGTGCTCCTCTCCTGTCTAAATGAGAGTAATCTCCCCTCTCCTCTCCTGCCGTCTTTCACAAAGCAGATTAGTTTCGCTGTATGTTCCAGTCTGCTGATTCAGCTCCCTCAAGCACTGTGCTGGGTGCACCAGTTATAGGGGCCATCGTTCATCAGAGCAGCCCACTGTCACCCACTAATTGGCATAAAATATCACCAATTCTAAGCTCTCTTCACAAAGAAAAAACCATCACCGCTCTATCGATTACTTTTCATCCTCCTTTCTTTTGAAGCAGACTATCACTGAGCAGTCATGTTCATGCAGTAAGGCCTCTCTGAGTTCATTTTGTGTTCAGTGAGTGGATATACGATGACACCAGATTAGTTTTAAAGGAGTAGTTCGACATTTGGGAAATACGCTTACAGTATACAGTATTCACTCTCTTGCGGAGAGTTAGATGAGAAGATCCACAGGGATGGGAATTGATTTTATTGATACTAATGCCATTATCAATTCTGCTCATTAGTCTGGAGCCAGTTGCACAAAGCACCTTAAGTCTTCTCCTTCAGGTTTCCCTAAAATGTTTACTGTGATTTAAGTATTTCTCCCTATCTTGGTTTTATACTTAAGGAATTGCATAAAATCTGTTAAACCGTTGCACAAAGAACCATAGTAACCAACGTAAGGGCAAAAACATGAAGTGCCTTTGACTCTGTCTTAACTGCTACATGGTTGAGTTTATGGAAGTAAATGAGAAATGCTAAATGATAAGTAACTGATCTTGCACTTTAAATTTTACCAGAAGTCAGTTTATGATTGTGACCGTCTGGGGTTGGATCACTTAATTTCTTCAAGGCTGTGCTCTTCTAGCCCGTTTACAATTAATAATTGCTCTGTGGTTTCAAGCAATAGGATCTTTTCAGTCACTTTTCAGGAGTTTTTTTCATGAAAGCCTTAAGTGTCTTACTTAAGGAGCAAACTTAGGGGGCTTTGTGCAACTGGCCCCTGATTCTTTATCGATTCCCTTATTGATTCCTGATATATTTTCTGTGTGGAAAAAAAAGTAGGGCTACGCAGGTTTTCACCACAACTGTTTTGTTATCTTTGAGCCTGAACACTCAATTATCATTTTACAGTGCAGACATAACAATCAGCTGTTTTCATCTTTCTTCTTGGAGCGTTCCCGTCTCTGTCATCACTCCTTTCAATTGTAACATCCAGCAGCGTAGACCCGTGAGTTTGACATTACTGTGTTGCAATGTGCAACTGTTAATAAATATGTGCTGGCATTGATGAAAGAAATCAGAAAGCTCAGAGGAATACAATACCAGTGAATCGGACAATGTGGAACTGGTTCTTGATTCCCCATTGTTAAAGATCTATACCACTCTGATATCTATCTTTTAAATATAAGGGCCAGTAGCCAGTTAGCTTAGCTTAACATAAAGACTGGAAACAGGTGGAAACAGCTAACCTGATAACAAAAAAAAATCTTATTATAGTCACAGAATTTAGTTTCCTTTTTTTTCTCAATATTGATCTCAGCTCTCTCATGAAACTGAATAACTGTATTAACCAAAATAATGAGCGATTCTTTCAATCTTGTATAATCCCACACACCTTACACAAAATTGTTGCTAGGTTTAAAAACATATACCTTCTACCTGTAGTCTCAACGCCTACAGCTATATTTTCCTTACAGAAACTACTGTCATTAATTTTTTTTTTTTTTTTACTACAACCCCATGTCACTGAGAGTTGACAGGAAGATTTCAACAAAAAGTGGAATGCAGCCAAACAAGAAAATCGAGCTCCCCAATTAACTGAGGCCCTTTCAGCATTAACTCCTCTATTGTTTAGCGTTTTGAGTCACTCAGCGCTGCAGTGGTTTCTGTTGTGAGTGAGACTCAGGCAGTGTCTGATAATAATTGTCATCAGACTGTGTGGGACCGTAGCGATGACAGTGTCTGGGCTCGGCTTGACAGGTGGAGCAGATGAGGAATGAACTCCTGCAGGAGAGGGCTAGCAGACAGGACCTGGAGTGTGACAAGATGGCTCTGGAGAGACAGGTACACACTCTCCTGTCTGGAGGAAAACAACTACACACAGTGTTACTCTACAGTCTCACAACAAAAGCACCAACTCATTTCATCCATGTGTCTTTTCATCATTTTCATTTGATAGTACCCATTCTCAATTTCCAATTATATGTTTGAAACAATGATATTAAGATTTGAACAAACATTCGCCCAGATCTGTACCTCACTACCTCTTTCTCTCTGTGACCTCTGTAGTCCAAAGACCTGAAGAGCAGAGTGGCTCATTTAGAGGGTTCCCACAAGTCCAACAAAGAGGGCCTGGTAGCCCAGCTGGAGGGTCGCATACAGGAGCTGGAGGAGAGGCTGGAGGTAGAGGAAAGGTGAGATGAAGGCTCCCGACTGGGAATAGAGATGAGTTGTGCTGTGGTGAAGGTGATGGAGGAGCAAAGGATTAGAGGGGAAAGTTGACTGTAAAGGTTCATTAGGTTGGTACCACAGTGACCTCTAGGCTCCAGGTGAAAGTTAGAGTTTATACTGGAACACTAATAAATGTAAGTTACAACGTCTATAAAGTAGCCTATAAAGATCACGACCAGAATATTGATTTAAACTGAAGTGGTACTTAGTAGTGATTTTTAAATCCAACTATGGTGCAGTCAAACCTGATAGAATCTGATCAGCTCTCAGTTCTTTGAATTCAAAGATGTAGTAAGTCAGAACAATGTGCTGGACTTACTACATGTACAGTATGATGATGCCTCTCATTGCATGTGTTTCAGGGAGCGCGCCAACCTGCAGCTGGCGAACCGCAGGCTAGAGAGGAAGGTAAAAGAGATGATGATGCAAGGTGAAGAAGAACATAACTCATTGCAAGATCAAAAGGACCAAGTACGTAATACTCTCATTAGACTCAATACACTGGAGACCTTAAATTACATTAATAGCCATATAGTGAAACTATTTGTTGAACCCTTTTAACGCCATGCATGTTGGCTCTTCTTGTAGTTAAACCTGCGTCTAAAAGCCTTGAAGCGGCAGATGGACGAGGCTGAAGAAGAGATCGACCGGCTGGAACACGGCAAGAAGAAGCTGCAGAGGGATCTGGATGAGCAGGTGGAGGCCAACGAGCAGCTGCAGAGCCAGCTCAAAACTCTGCGGAGTGAGATCAGGTAAACGGCTAAAAACAATACACAACTGTCCATTTGCAAGTTTCTTATCTGGAACACACTAAAGTAAGGAAACACAGACATTCTTGCTGTCCCTGTTCTGATATTATTCTGTCTCATCCAGGCGTAAGGGCAACTCGGCTCCACTGCTCAACACGCTGGATGACGACGACGACGACGACGACATCAGCACCGACGGGGAGACGTACTTCAGCTCGTCTCTGGGATACAAGCGCTCCTCAAGTCAGGACAACATCTTGTCCACCTTCACTTTGTGAACGAACCCTGAGGTGGAGGATGAAGCTGCTTTAAATGCATCACTGCTGGAACAAACAGCTGGAGATCTGTGCCAAAACTGTAGATATTACACCAAAACATCTGTGCGGTGAATCCTGGGCACGATCTCGATGTAATTCACTCAGTATTATTTGAGCAGCTCTGATGGATGAAATCAGAACAGTCTTTGTATTAGAGCGTCCTGTAGAAATTAAATGTACATACTGTTTAATTTTTATATTCCCACTTTAAGTCTTATGTAAATTTGTCCGTTCTATTCTGAGTGGATTTTACTTTATTAACAAATGGATTACACGTGATTATCTTAGCGTTAGTAAACTTGAAAACACACTCTTTAATGCACTGTAAAACAACGCAACCAGTACTGCCTTTTGTGAACAATATGAGGTTATTAACCCTCACTTTTTTATGCCTATCAAATATGTTAAATTTTCATACAGTATCTGAATATTAATTTGTATATCATTTTGTCAAATAAAATATATTTACCTTTTTTAATGAATGAAGATCAAATCCAAGTATATGAAGTGAGGAGTGCCAGGATGTTTTTTTTTATTTATTCATGGTTGAATACACAAAATCCTGGCTCAGTGAGGGTTTTAGGGACCAGTAAATGAGGGACTTTGTACACATCCATTTTTATACAGTTTTTATACAAAAAATAGATCATGAAAATATTAACAGGCATTTGTTGTAATTTTATTACACAGGTTACTCCAAATATTAGAGACAACACAGTATTGTTTTTACATCAACTGGAAAGGGCTGCTTCATGCAATCAAGACAAAACCTAAATTAAATTTCTGTAGTCAGCACTGGACTAAGTCACACATATCACAACCATTACATCTCTTTTTACTGGAAACACTTTGATTTAACTTCATCTCTGGGGATTTCTCTCATGAATGGGGCAGTGTGGATACTGAACACAGCCTACGTCTTTTTGTTTAACGTCATACTTGTGTGTTGAAAGCCTCGTACGTGTTTCCTCCAATTTTCTTTGAACTGAATGAGGGAATTTCTTCTGATGAGCAAAACTGACATTCGATGTTTTGCTACACTGTGATGATTTGCACTCTCTGTTGGCTCTACGCTGAATATGTCCTCGTCTGACGCCTGTGGAGGGGGAGTGGATTGAGACAAATTGCTGCCACTACCTCTCTGTACACATTTGTATGATCATAAATCCTGCTGAGACTAAAATAAAGTTACTTCCAGTTACTCACGTTTTTTTTTCTTTGTTGAACAATTCATGATTTTAACATTTACAGATCAGTTGTAGACATGTTTTAAGATGTATAAAAATACTTGCTTTGAATAATAATTTGCATCTCATAAGGTTTTTCCACAAAAAGTTAAAATACCTAGTTAAAAATGTATGTTTATTTATTTATTGATTACTTGTAGGTATTGTAGTCAAGACCATCTAAACTAAGACCAAGTAATGACCAAGATCAGAGTGCCTCAGGACAGAGACACGATCAGAACTTTGAGGAGTTGAGACTGAGTCAAGACCAAATCAGTGTGAGTCCCACGCTGCATCACACACTATAGGCACCCCTTAAATTGATCCTCAGGATCCACATTCCCATAAAAGCACCCACAGAAAGCAAATAAAGATTACTCTTCATGCATCTGTTTTACTGTTGCACTGAATGTGTGTATGTATCTATGTGAGTGCAACATGAAAAACATTTTGATAAAATAAAGGTATTGTAGATATGATTTGTGTTTGGGAATTTCCCAGGAGCTGAAATCAACTTAACCATCTTAATTTAGCACTCCTTTTTTACTCAGGCAGTTTAGTGATATCCCCACAGATGTGGTCCTCACCGGTCTTGAAATTAAGTGTACTGTAAAGCTCTCTTTGTCTGAGACCAAGACTAGACCAGGACCTTCAATAAGTGATTGAGACCGGTCAGTTGACCAAGACCGATCTGGATCTCAGTGCTGCTGAACTTTGTTTATATAGCACTTGTGATAACAAGGTTTCAAAATGCTTCAAAAAAATAGTAGATAAAAACCAAAATCAACAATAAAACAACATTACAATAAAATACTAACAACAGAGGGATCATAAAAACACTGGGGAACAAAATAAAATTAAAACACTGATAAAATGGCCAGGGAGGGGTGATAAAACCCAGCAACATATTAAATATTCATACATCTTTTCCTATAAAATGAAAGACAAATACAGTAAGTTATAATTAGTTTTGGCTAGTAGTTGGAAGACGTATTTAGATCCTTTACAGAAGTAAAAGCATCAAAACCCAAGCGTGACAATACGCCATGACAAGTAAATGCCCTTCATATTATCTTGTACTAACTATTTTTTACTACTAGTAAAAGTATTATCAGCAAAATGTAAGCAAAGTATCAACAGTAAAAGTGCTCATTATACAGTACGGCCCCTTACAGAGTGCTTTAATATATAACATGTTAGTGAACCTTTATTCCCTGTGTATTAACATGATGCAGCATTTTAATGTTATCTGATCCACGGGGAGCTGAATTGAACTACAAGATGATCATACTGTTTTTCTCTCATTATAAGAAGTTAAAATCTGCCCAAATAAAACTTTCAGGACTCAATAGTTTTATGTCTAGCCTAATCCTTCTCACACTTTTTTGAAGAAAATGAGCTTTTGCCATTTAGAGTCCCACAGACTCAACTGAACATGTTCAGCATCTCTTTTGTTCCTCAGTCTGTAAACCTATTAAATCAGAGTATGGCTTCTAAGTAGCCTCAGTGTACCTGGGCCATCACTAAATGTAATAGAAATGTTTAATTTATTGCACTGTAATGCCTGATGTGATTTGTAGTGTTTGTAGTAGTATGGTTTTTGTTGCTTGGTTACATGATGTTTTGTATTGTATTTATGTAAAACAGTTGATGTCCTAGTACACAGAGCAATTTCAGATGTCCGTATGATATTGAAATGAAATCTTAATCTTAATATACAGCACAAATTACTTGATAGATTTTTTAATATACAGCACAAATTACTTGATAGATTTTTGCAGTGTTTGTATGATACAAAATGTGAAATCTACAAAGTAACTCAAACAGAAAACATGTAGTGGAGTACAAAGTACAATATTTTTCTTTCAAATCTAGTGGTGTGAAAGTGTGACATACTAACTGAGATGATTTGATCAGCCCAGTGATGGTTGTACACTGACTTCATTCATCCTCAGATGAAATCTCTGTGGGGTTGAGGCAGCTGTGTCAATAGCGGTTCTTTATCTTTAATTTCGTGCTCAGTGGGTCAGTGTTTTTCCTGCCGGAACATATGAAGCACATGAATCCTGTGTTTGGGCCTGATCACCTTTCAGCCCGAGCTTTGACCTCCTTCAGCCTCTTGGGCAAAGAAAAAAAGTATTCGTGGTGCAGGGCTTCGAGCTCACAGATGTATTTGTAATTTATTTAGATCACATTGTAGAGATCTGGTTTCAATTTAATATTAAAGATTAAAAGAAAAACATTAAAGCTACTTCTATGTCATGTTTTAATGTTGAGAAACTGAGAGTGTAGACTTGCCACTCTGAAAACTTTCTTCACACTTGTACCTACAGCAGGACAAGGAGGTGAATAGACTGAGCTTTCTTATTCACACTGGCTGACTGGCTATTGTTGGCAGGGCATGACCTTCATTTGTTGCTATTCTGTGTGGAACAAACAAATCAACCGTTCAAGTACCACAGCATTATCTCTCCCTCCTTTGTGGCAAGCCAAGCAGTAAACTAATAGGGGCTGCAGGCCGGGCGGCTTAAGAGGGGAAAGTTGTGTATGCTTAACAAGGTGATCATTCCTGGGATTCTTTTATGTGCTTGAGTGACTTCAACCAGAGTGACTGCTGAGGAATAAAGAGGTAGACAGCTGAAAGAGTTGTCTCAGAGGGAACTGTGACAGTTTTCTAATGTATGGGGTTTAAAAAGCTCCAGTTTTTCACACAGAGCTCTCTATTTCACAGCCCTTAACAGGAAACATACAAGTTTAACAAGTCTTACAGGGATCTAGAAACAACTCTGGCGGGTTAGTGTAGGAGGACAGAAAAAATAAAAACAGCTTGTGAGCGTCACTGGTAAAATGTCACAGTACCATGCTGCCCCCTAGCTGTAACAATGGGACCTGGTTTGATGATTTAGATTCTCTGTGTGAGATTTCCTGAAAACTAAGAGGTGATAGAGCAGGGGTGTCAAACTTATTTTAGTTCATAGGCCAACTAACAGATGATGAACAGCCTGATATGTCTTTAATGAATATAAGTGTAATTTCAAAATTGTCTCAGTTTTTCCACACTCAGTCAGTCATCTTTTCACTGTCATTACATGTGCATTTCTACATATATTTCCACCCCTGTGCAGAAATGCAAGCATCAACACACCAAGCTAAAGTGGAAGCTACTGAAGCTGCTGATTGACAATATTTTGCACAATGTTCAGTATCTTTAAATGTGACCACAATAATTAATTATTCTTTTTTCAGAGAACTGTATTCTTCGGGGGTAGAGAAGTCTCTGAAGCAACATTTTACATTTAATTCAACTTCAGTTTCATTTATAATGCCCAGTATCACAAATCACAATTTGCCTCAGAGGACTTTGCAGCATACGGCATCCCTCTGTCCTTTGGATCCTCACGGCGGATAAGGAAAAACTCCCTCCCAAAAAACCTTTTAATGGCCAAAAAAAAAAAGGTAGAAACATCGAGAAGAGCAGCTGAGGAGGCTAATAACTGTTTAAGTTGCTTATGAAACCTGGCACCTCTTAGCCCTCACAAGTGCATCAACATTAGGTGTGCGATGTCATCCGGTGGGCTGGATTGGACAGTTCTGGCCCACAAGCCGTATGTTTGAAACCCCCATGATAGAGGATCGAAAATAAATATTTAAATTATATTAACAAAACAGAGAGCTGATATTATTTTGTTAGTAAACTGTGGGGCATTTGTGCATTGGAGTTTTGCTAGTGAAGTGAGAAAAGTGGTCACTATCAATGGAGAGGCATGCCTGTCTCTGTGCTCCATTACTTTTGTAAAAGTATGAGCATCAGTAATGAAGTGGTGAGCAGTAAATGGTTTGTAAGTGAGCTGGTTTTTATCACCGAGCCGAGCTGTCAGGCCTCTGCAGACCCACAGGGACTCAAACAACCTACGTAACCCCCAGATACTTCCATCTTGACGATGAATAGCTCCCAGTAACACTGGCTGGTTTACTGAATATAGCCAGTGGATAAAAGGTAAATTACCTTTATGTAACTTCAGCCTTCTTTACATGCTCTGACCTTGTACTTTAAAATCTTATTTTTAGATCAACAACCACAAAGTTTTATTGTGTTTTTGTGTTGAGTAATACTATAGTAACTGTAGTAACACTGCTCAGGTTCTGTACAATAACGCCAAGGTAAACATTTGGTTCAGGCCTTTAGGCACTGAATACCTCAGTGCAGCAGGACAAACCTGCTTTCAGGGCTTGTGTGTCTGGAGTCACTTTATCTCTTTTACGATCAACACATAGTTTTATCATTTAACACGTGTGTACTCAACACAGCTGAGTCCTTTTCTGCAACATAACAAAGGATGCTTTGTTCAGATGTGCAGTTCATTATGTGAAGGTTTTTTAATTGTGTTGGCATCATAAAGTTCAGTACATTCTTCCAGCTGAGAAAACTGATCCATAGATTCAGACTGAATAACCTGACAGTTTATCAGATCAGTGTCAGGTTAGTTTTGCATTTTTATGGCTATATATTCTCAGTGCAGTGTTCAACACAGTGTTATCACAGCATTAATCTTCAGGCCTGAGCTGTAAGAGATTAATAGCTGATCCTTTACATTGTGATGATTTTTAAAAGGTACTATCCCTCAACTATTACTGTGTACACGTTTGCCCTGTATTACATTGAAATGTCAACAACCTGGCGGTCCAGTGTGCTCTTCCCCTTTTGGATTTAGTCAGTTAGCTCACAGAACAGGTGATTATCAGTGACTTTAAATCTATGAAGCTCCCCTATTGGAAAAAAATCTTATTCCACAGCCCAGTCACCTTACATACATTACATTTGTATGTTTCATTTGTATCATATCAACATTTAGAAGTGATGACTTGAAAGCTGACTTTGTCATCTGGAGGTGGAGGGGAGTCTTTGGTGAGATGCCTGCCCAGCTTCAGTCCACTGCAGTCTCTCTGTTTGAGACCAACAAACAACAAAATCACTTGTGATTTAGTGAGTCATTGCTGTTTTTTCGCCATCTTTTTAGACACCAAACATGGGTGTTTTGTCAGTGTCTGTGTTTCCAGCAGCTCTAAAGGCATGAGAAGTTGCTGTGTTTTACTGAGACATGGCTGCCTTTCCAATGGAGATTGTGTCCCCAAACCAGGTATTTTAAACCAAAACATGATCTTCTCCCTGTGGCAGATCTTCCTATAACTCAGCCAACATTGTGGGGCCCATGTGGGTAGTAAATGGGTTGACAAATGGGCCCTATATGGGATTGTCCATGGGTTCCATACCGGCCCCATGCCAATTGCCCAAGTGGGCCCCACTTGGTTATGCTCGGGCTACCTGGGTACCAAATGGATATGGGCCCAAAATGGACATCTTATCTGGGGCCCACTAGGATAAACCCACCCATGTTGCCAATTGGCAAGGGGCCAGTATGTAACCCATGAACAATCCCATATATGCCCCATTTTTCAGCTCATTTACTACTCACATGAACCCCACATACAAATGTTGGCTGGCGGGGCATCAGTGGCTTAGTGGTAGAGCAGGTGCCCCATGTATAAGGCGGTTGCCGCAGCGGCCTGGGTTCGTTTCCAGCCTGTGGCCCTTTGCTGCATGTCCTTCCCTCTCTCTCTCCCCCTTCACGCTTAAGCTGCCCTATCAATTAAAGGCTAAACTGCCCAAAAAATATCTTTAAGAAAAAAAAAAAAAAAAAAAAGTTGGCTGGGAAGCGACATAGGTGGCCACCTTGGGCGCCACCTTGCTTGCCTAGGGCCCTGAATGTGCTAGGCCCACACTGTCTTTTCCTAAGCATAACCAAGTGGTTTTTGTGTCACAGCATTGCTGAAACATAAAGTTTCAACGCATCTGTGACATCATCGGTTCTCAAACTATGATACTCCTTCTGGTGGTATGTGGAGGAATCTCCACAAAACTTTTTTTAACCTATATTGATAATTTAAATAAGGGCCTACAGCATTTAGAATGAAAATACATAAACTATGAGATCCATGACATGTAATCTAAAAAAGATTTTGCCCTTTTTGTAATAATTTTGTTTAATATCAGCCTGCTACGGAATCGTGTTCATGAACGTAGCACACGCATATATCCATAGTTCTGAGCTAAACTGTGATAGCAAGATAATAAACAGGAAAACTACTAAAAAAACAGGAAAACTACTAAAAAAAACAGGAACTATTAGAAGGAAAAGTGTGGACCAGGAGGTGAATATTTAGAGCAGCCCTGTTGAAACTGAAGTGGATGACAACCAACAAAGTGCAAGTGCTAGTGGCTTCTAAAGCAGTGCCTGTGAAGTTTCCACAGCACCTGATGAGGGCTTGGCCTTTGCAGGGTACCAGAGCTGTATGGAAGACTGTAAGTGCCAGTTGTAGTTCTGCTGCCCCTTTGTGGAGGGTGGCTGCTCCTAGTCATCTGATTTAGAATAAACCTGCCTTCTGTGTGAATTGTCTGTAGTTAAACAGAGTAGGCCTATGCTACTGTATTTTAATGTTGGTTATAGTGGTGGTACTTTAACATCCTAATACAGTGGTTTCCAACTGATGGGTCGCGGTCCAAAAGTGGATCGTGGGTCTATTCTGAATAGACTGAAGTGACTCGCAAATGTTTCAAGTTTGTACAGAACACACTGTATCTTTAAGTGCAGTGAATTTGTGGCACAGAGCTTTTATTTTTTACATGTAGTTCCTGCTGTAGAGTGAGTGGCTACTTGACAAAGTCAGCAAACTAGCTTGATGACATGTCTAAACACAAATATGCCGCTGAAAGTGTTAAACTGTGTGGACCTTGAACTAATAACTTGACTAAGGAGGAATCTGGACCCAGTGGCTGGACCAGTTGGGAACCACTGGCCTAACATTTTCTGAGATGATACACTGTGTAAAAAGTTTAAGAACCACTGTGCTACATATTGATGTAAATGTAACATATCCATGGTTTATAGAAACATACAATGCAAACATTTTTTTGTCTGGTGATTGTGTTGTTTTTCAGTGATGGGTTTACATTTGTTCATAAAAAACAGTCAGCCAAAGATAATTAGACTCCAACAGTTGCACGACTCAAGTTGAGATCTTCTAGATTTTCTGTGTTTTTAGTAACAAATTCTCCCTTAGCGTTACTGTCCCTCCACCCTGCTCCACGAGGAAACTCTGTTTGTGGATACACAAAGAGGGAAAGACTGTAACTTTAAAGGATCCCATCTGCTAAAGCTTCATATTGGCTTCTGTTAAACTTTAGAGGTAATTTTCACACAATTAGGACAGTGGAGTCCCCTATTGTTTACATGAAACTGTAAACTGCTTTAAGGGGATCTTTTTGCAGCCAAGAACCAGTGACTCATTGAATGTACATATTTGACATGTTAATTTTGTTTAAAGACTGACTTGAATAAACACTGACCTATCCTTTAAAGAGTACACGTTTGTGTACAGCAGCTTCGACCTACAGTATGTGAGAAAAATTTCCTTCTTTACTTGAAAATATTCAGCCTCAAAACTTATCTCTCTGGCTGTATAGGAAAAGAACTCAGCCATTTTGAACAACCCTAAAATCAGTGCAAGTAAGTTTGAGTTGATTACCACACATTTTTCTAAAGCAGGTCAGCCTTGTGAGGCTGTGTAATCACAGATGGCACATTTGTCTGTCAGCAGTGGTAATGTTGCTTTGGGATCGAGCAATCACTAAAACACAAGTTAACCTAAATACCACAGCTGTAGGGACGCTAAACAGACAACAGCTATTGTTGTTGGTTTCAACAGTGAAATCCTCCACAAGCAACCGCTCCCACACAGGAGATCAAACACCTCGACTGTAACCTGCACGCAGCAACAAATAATACATGTAAGTTATTACTGAGAAAAAACAAGCTTCTAATTATCCCTGTCTGTCAGTGGGGCAGATAGTACGTAGTAACAATCCCTCCAAGAAAAAATATTGAAGTAAAAGTCTTGCATTAAAAATGTTACTTGAGCAAAAATACTAAATGTACTTAAAGTATCTCAAATTTCCGCTGTAAATGTACTATGGCATCATTAGATTTTTAGTACTGATGCATTAATGTGTTAGCAGCATTTCACTGTAGAAGTTCTTCAAGGTAGAGCTAATTTTTAACAATTCTTACAAGGCTAAAACAATCAATGACATGAGGTTAGCTGGTGACTCTAAATTGCCTGTCGGTGTGAATGTGAGTGCAAATGGTTGCCTGTCTCTATAGCCCTGTTTCCACTGAGCAGTTCAGCTCAGTACGCTTTCCACTGTGAGAAGCTGTGGATGGTACCAATGAAACTGTTCCACACTGTCCCCATTTTTGGTTACCCCTCTGTTGGGGTACCTAACACACAGTTCTAGTACTAAAAGGTGGAGCTGTGAACACTGCAGTCTGTTGATTGGTCAATAGTGGACGGTCACACTGCTCAGGGCTGAGTTGTAGCTGGATTTTAGGGTTATGTAACCACTGTTCATACCATGGAGAGTTTTACCTACGTTAGCAATGACAGCCCTGTGACAGTTCTGTGACCTGTCCAGGGTGTATCCAGCCTCTCGCCTATAGTGTCAGCTGGGATGGGCTCCAAAGCCTGTCATTCTATCAAGCCCATTGATTCATCCAGATAATGAATGAATGAACAATCAATTAATCATCACCAGTGTGAAGTGTCCTTCAAGATTTCTCCTTGCCTAAAGTGACACCTTCAAATTACTTGTTCTGTGAAACACATACTCCAAATGCCCAGATTACTCAGTTTACTATAATTTAGTAAAAAAAAAACCTTGCTCATCATCTCATTTAAGAAGCAGGAATTATGATTAATGGGCTAATTGTTTCAGCTCTTGGGACTTCAACAGTTTGATCTATGACAAAAGCAACATATTTTATAAACTCATCAAATATTTTATGTGTAGAATCTTAATCTGAAAAGTAACAACACCTGTCAAATAATTGTAGAGGAGTAAAAACACTACAGTATTTCCCCCTGAACTGTAGTTGAGTAACAGTATAAAATGCCATGAAATGGATGTACTCTTTTAAGTATAATTACCTCAGATAACAGTCCTTGAGTAGATGTACTTAGTTACCTTGTGTAACTGCAGTCTACATGTTGCTTTCTGCACATTGGCATGAATTAAGTTGACAAGCATTTGTTCTTTTCAGTGACACATACATCGTGTGGTTCTTGTAAGACCTGCCTTAAATCAAGATCTGATGTCAAAACAGTGAGAGCGCAATCACAACAGGAAGTAAATCTGATATGTTTATGGTAGAGGATTACCACTTGACACTGGACTTGGACGGAGGCCTGGCTGAGTGACCGGCTCACTGATTGCAGGAGTAAAGAAACACCGTTTGTTTGATGTCTGGTTACTGATTAACTCCTCAGACTTGTAGAAATACCTCTTACATTTGTTCTGGAAATTTTTCTTTTCATATTTACTGATGTATTTTGACATCAGCTAACATCTGATCTTTGTTGAAGAATAATGTCCAGCTGAACAAGCTCTGGCTTGACAACTTCTATACCTTTAAAACTTTACTCTGCTTAGTGACTCTAATTTGTCTGTAGTTTCTATTAAAAGGGAGTGACTGCAGGCCATTCATAACAGGAATGTGATCCGTCTGTCAGGATGACTGTCTGTCTGTCCCTTAAAGATATCTGACAGGATGAGTGAGTTTAAACTGATGAGGTTAAATTCATTGTTTAAAACCAAACATCAGTGTAGCTGTGAGGAAGAAGGAAGACCATTAAAAAATAATGCTGCCTTCCTTTTCATCACGATCCACTATCAACAGTATCAATAATGTATAGGCTGAAGCAGCTCCTGCATCACAAAACACCTCCTGTACCTTCAGTATAAACCAGTTTCAAATCATTTACTGAAGTTAACTAACTCAACTAGCAACACCAATAATGATACAGTTATATAATAATATAACACTTAGGAATAATTCTTGCATAATGAGTACTTAAACTTAGGATGCTTGCAGCCCATTTTGTTTCTAATACTTATTTTACTTAGTAAAATTTTCAGTGCAAGACTTTTAGTATAATGGAGTATTTGGGTGTATTCATATGTGAGTAGTACTTAAAGCTCCAGTGTGTAGGATTTAGTGTCACCTATGGTTATATAATATTCACAACTATATTTTCGTTACTTTATAATGAACCCAAAATAAGAATCGTGTTTTCATTACCTTAGAATGAGATGTTAATATCTACATACAGAGCGGATCCTCTCCCACAGGGTCCACTATGTTGTTCTACAGTAGCCCGGAATGGACAAACCAAACACTGGCTCTAGATAGGGCCATTCATGTTTTTGCATATTCGCATCTCCTACACGCTTGGCACATGGAACAAGTTTCACCTCTGCAGCCTCACCGCTAGATGCCACTAACTCCTGAACACTGGACCATTAAGGGCAGTTCACGTGAGCAAAATTCACATCGGTGAATATATATCTCCCGTCCACTTTTCAGTGCAAGCACAGGGATAAATAATACATTCTCTTCTAGTGGCAGAGCAAATTTGCATCTTTGCATCATGTAGTGTTAAACTAAAGTCAACTTTGACCGGCCAAGTCTCAGCCTTAAGAAACAGTAACAGAGTTTGTGTGGAGGAGACACTGATTTTTGTTGTGTCTAACCAGCTGATATTGTATGAAACTAACTACAAACTGCCCCACATGATAGGAGCTGCCTGGCTGGCAGTGAGTCAGGAGACAGGTATGGAATGTAAGAAAATGGTTAATGTACCAATACATCATATTTAGCCGTATTTATCAGTGGGCTAACTAACATTAGGTAGCAAGCTAGCCCTCTGTAGGCGTCACATGCCGCACTGCCCACATTCAGCGCGAATATCACCTTGGCAAGTGGAAATCGCTCATGGGTTACCATACTGTAAATGTTGTAATTGTTAGAGGTGGAGCTAACTTTAACTACTTCATATGGTGTTAGATATTTAACCTGTATTATTACATTATATGTAGATGATCATGTGATTTGTGTGAACAATCTTAATCTGAAAAGTGAACGGCTGTTAAATAAATGTAGTGAAGTATAAAAGACCAATAATTACCTCTGATATTTGGACTAGAAGTATTATGTAGGATAAAAAGGAGACACTCAAGTAAGCGCTTGAGTAAATGTATTTAGTTACTTTCCACAGCTGCACAGTAAGTGATCAAGCTTTTGATAAAAGAACAATAATCACCTCTGATATGTGGACTAGAAGAATTACATAAGATAAAATGGAGTACAGTACTTGAGTAAATGTATTTAGTAACTGAAAAGAACAAAATACACTGTGTTTATTGCTTGTCAGAACTGTGAAACAGACCAATATCATAGATATGGATGGATGGATAAATATTTTACAATTAGTAGAGCATTTCTAAGAAAGCTTTGCATGCATAGCTGTAACATGAGGATATTGCCAAACTGTGGAGTGAACAGTACACAGCTCCTCCTATTAGCCACTCCTGTTGATAAGAAGGGCTCCACCTGTCCCAGCCCGAGTACGAGGCCCCTCCCTGTGAAAGTCCTGCTCTCTCAGGGCAGGAGGCACAGACCAGGGAGGCAGCTGAAATGTGGCCAGACAGGTCTGATGGGAATGCAAAGACAGAGAGAGAGAGAGGCAGAGAGAGACAGAAGGCAGGGAAGGTTGCTGAGTGACTGACAAGCCTGTCAACCAGGTGGAGTTAGTAGCAGTCTGACAGGAATTATCACAATGACATAGCTGTGTTTGTGTTACCAAGTGTGGAACCGGATTGCACCTGATCTTTTCACAGAAGGAGAGGCAACCTTAGGGTCCTGTGGACTCCCCACGACCACCACTAGGACCAGACTTGACAGAGTGGAATTTCCCTCCTCTTCCCTGGCTGGAGCCGGGGGCAGATGGTCGCTCTGAGAGTTTGAGCAGAACTCAGGAAGGAGCAGCGAGAGGAAGGGTGGGAGGAGGTCCAGAGAGGGAGAGGAAGAGAAACGAGGAGTGGACAGAAGAGGAGACATGCATCGGTACGCTTCAGGACGAACTGTTTCCACCACCACCACCACAACAGAGGACTCTCCAGAGTCTACAAGTGAGGTAAGAAGTCCCAGAGAAGTCAGGACACTGAAACTCTCCCTCTGTCTCCCCCTTTTCTTCCTCTGTGTTTTGCAAACAGTTTTGTATTTCCCCTCCCACCCTTCTCTGTTTGTCCCCCATTGTCTTTAACTCTGCAGCCACTTGTTTCTTGTCTGTTTACAGTAGGATAAATGTCCTGAGTCCCAGCTAACATTTTCTGCTCCCTGATGATCTGAAAGTTCATGTTTGTGATAGGATGTGATCACTAACAGGACCATGTAATGGGAGCTGAGTGTGCAGGAGGCAGGGCTGTCATGTTTATTTGAACAGCTCTCTGATAAAACAGGCCTTTGTACTAAACAGGCCTTTAAACTTATTCCCATTGTTTTCTAATGAATAAAGAGCCTTAGTCAGCTGAGTATGATACAGGTTCATGACTGCAGTAATGTGTTTTGGAAAAATGTCTTAAAATAAAATCTTTTAACATATCTAGTTTTACTTTTTTTGTCTGTTACATAAACAAACAAAGAACTGACTGTGGTCTAAATATTATGATGTATCTGTAAGCAGCTACACAGCATTTACATGAAGTTTGCTCGAAGCTCTGTTGTCACTGACTATAAATAAACCCACAGAGGA
This sequence comes from Epinephelus lanceolatus, assembly GCF_041903045.1. Classification (NCBI taxonomy): domain Eukaryota; kingdom Metazoa; phylum Chordata; class Actinopteri; order Perciformes; family Serranidae; genus Epinephelus; species Epinephelus lanceolatus. The sequence continues at coordinate 26,297,353 of NC_135735.1, read as the reverse complement.
GTGTTAAGGTCTGTGAGATTCGTCACCTGTTCTATTTCTTAGCTTCACTTTTTTTTATCCACCTGCCTCTTCCAAAACCTACCAGCAACTCATTAGATTACTATTGTTTTTTGGCTGGTGAATGAAGCAGCCACTTGCATATTTTACCAGCACTTGGCTTGTAGCTGGAGCTTATTCCCAGCCCTGGTTTCAGGGATGTTTCAGGGTCATCTGTTCTATATTTTCTCATGATGACTTAACGCAAACATTAATTTGCGTGCAGAACATTATTCATTTGCTTTTTGTCTGTTTGTTTTTCTCAGAGGAGGATCAGACGCCTCCGGTTAACTCTACACGCTGGAGATAATGGAAACAAGGAGCCCAAAACCTCAAACTCAGACACAGTAAGTCTGTGTGTATATCTCCCTCATTGAAATTCTACAATTAAGTATGCTACTTCCTGCCTATAAGTCTTGCTTGACAGCCCTGTTTAGATAGGTAAAGGTTTAATGAATGGAGTTAACTCAAACCGCACACACAAAGGCGCTCTAAAAAAGTGGTGATGTGGAAGAATGATAAGCGCTGAAGATACAACATTAATTCATCATATAATACAAATAAAGAACCACTGAGATTTATGTGTGTTTTATCATCTGGACCAGTTACACAATCATGGCAGGAGGGTGTGTGCATGTGATAATGCACACACAGCTGTTTCACATTGACTTCAAAGCTCACCTCTGACTCTGTGTTATAAATCTATTCCATACAATAGAAAATATTTAAAACACTTTTGCTGAACAGGCTTTTTCTGACATCACACCTGAGACACCTGCGGCACAGTACAAACTCAAACACTACTAACTACACAAACATCAATTTGAATGTTCTTAAAGAATTGCATAATTACACTCTCTCCGACTCTGTTAGTGCACATTGTGACTGTGAGGATTATGATTATGAGTATGTGCTGCAGGCTGTGAAGGTGTTTGCTGTAGGTGGTTCTGCCCCTGCCTTTGTTTGTGTACAGGATCTGTGGTCCACAGACTGATGCCAGAATTTGACAGTGAGAGTGTGAGAACTGAAACTTGACTTATTGTTGGCACTGAGAGGGTTTTTTGGTCCTTCAAGTGCAGAATCTTTACAGCAACATGGTGGTTTGTTTTGTATGAACCTTGGCCAGGGAGTATGGTGTTCGCCTAGTTACCACACCTCCACGCTCTCCACTGATAGCACGCTACAGCAATCTCTGAATGCACTTCCCTTTTAGTGGGTGTGATAATGACTATTGGAACTGATGGCAGAGGACAGTGTGGTCAAGAGTGAACATGGAGTGGAGGGTAACACACATGTGCTCTCGGTGATGACGTGTGCTTCAGTGTGTGTTTAGTAAGGACGTAAACTCTGCACCCATGCAACTGTGCAGCTCGTTTTGCCTGAACACACATCAGCAGCTCCAACAGCACAGCGGCACATTTTTACAGACAATCGACTAAAGCCCAAGGTGCAATAACAATGGCTGGAGGAAATGTAGAGAGTAAAAACACAATAGTAAGATGTGGCCCTGGAGGAATATTAGCATTATGGGAAATCCATATTTTCACTTTTTTGCTTAGAGTTAGCACAAAGACTGGAAACAGGTGGAAACGCCTAGCCAGTACCTCTAAACCTCCAAATATAATGATAAGATTGATCTTGATTGTTTTATACTTACAAAAACTCACTTAAAATGATCATTTGTTGTTTTAAGGCAAGGGGAGTGTGCAATTAATGAGCGTCAGAGGTGCGCCTAGGCAGATTTTTTTCCCCTTTGGACAGAGCCAGGCTAAACTATTTTAGCCCATTTCCAGTTTTCATGCTAAGCTAAGCTAACCAGGTTCTCACAGTAGCTTCATATTTATTGTACAAATGCTTCACTTAATCAATGTTCACTGAAATACAGAACATGATATTTTTGGAACAACATACTTCCATCCTATACAATCAACTTCTGCAGTCTCGTTATTAAAAACAAAAACATCTGAAAAGGACTCTAATTTGGAAAAATTTGTAACACTTCATGACTGTCTTTGTAATTTATTTCTGTGTTGCTGCTTAGTCTTAAAACCTTTAATTTAATTTCTTATGTTTTTGATTATTGTTTTTTAGTAGTTGAGGTACCTTCATAAGCCATTTTTTGCTTGTAACCTCTCCCGCACATTGTTCAACTTGTGTTAAGAAAGGTCTTTCTTTTTTACACATGTATGTCCAAATAACTAAGCTAAATTCACTGAAGTGCTAAAACGAGCTTACACATAATTTGCATATGAATCTGCAGTGTGGAAAAACATAGCTTTGAAGCCACTCTAGAGGAAATTAAGAGGAAAATCAGGATTCGAGCGGTTAAAAACTCATCTCTCTGTGTCCTCTTCATGTGCTCATTATGCATTCAGAGCTGAACTTAGTGTTCTGTGCAGCTGCTGCTGCTGTGACACATAACTTTGTTGCTGTTGCAACAGCATTTAGTTAAAATACCAGCACAGTGTTCAAAAGTGACACAGTGTTGAGCAGGCTCCAATTTCTTATTTCATTTATTTAGACATGGCCCGTTTGCTTAAACAAATTTCTACTCAATCTGTGATTTTAAATGTAATCGGGAGGGAAGGTCAAATAAAGGCCAGTTGCGTATTTTTGAGCGTGTGACTGTGGGAAAAAAACGAAAAAGGGAAGATGTGAGGTTAATCGAAGAGGAAGGAAGTGACAGAAACATGCTCTGTCAGAGGAATCCAGAGATATTATGTTTCAGCAGGGAAGATGGTTAAAGTGGTTATTCCCCATAAAATTAGAACGGGTGTATCCTGCAACCTGACACATCGTCGACACAATCCAACCAATGACTATGGCCTAGATGAGATGTAATACATATGCACCATGATGACACACAGACACACACACACACACACACACACACACACACACACAGACACACAGCAAGTCCTTTACAATGTAGTCATATGATAAAACAATCAGTTAACACGTAATTCCTTTAAGGGGGCATTTCTATGCAGTTTTTACGTGTTAACGTGATCCAGACTGTGACTTCTATGAGGAGCTCATCCTTCTTAAAGCAAAAAAACAACAGAAACCCTGTCTGTTTCTTCCACTGACGTTACATGACGGCAGTAGTTTCAGTCACAAGAAGCGGGTAAACATTGTCACCAGTGTAGTCAAATACTGAAATTGTAAAATTCAAAGCTGAAGTGACAGCACACAGAGCATTGTTATTCTGGGCTCTCTCTCAGAGAGGGAGGCTGCTCTGTTGTTAAAACATAAAGATGGCTGTTCTTCCCTCCCATCTGCTGGAATTCACATCCGCCTATTTGCCGGCCTTCAACATTTCTCAACAGCGCGTCCTCTGTAGATTAAGTGGTGGAGAAATGTGAGGTTCGGCTGTGTCCACCACACAACAATGGCGTCTTTGTTCCAGTTCCTCCTCATTCTTATCTCTGAGAGCTGTGGAGACTGGTGCCTCTTTTACAGGGTAATAGGTCTGTCTATCTATCTATCTATCTATCTATCTATCTATCTATCTATCTATCTATCTGATTAAATTTAATTGTTTTTTTGTACACGCCACCCCCCAAATTATTACTTATTTAACAGTTGAAACCTGTGAAACCCTACCCATACCCACTACAACTTAGTCAACATTGTCGTAGTGACATAAACAAACAAACTTAGCTTCAACTCCACGTAGTAGATACAAAATAGAGTATTCACATGCAATGAGAAAAATATGCAACATATTTAAATAAGGACAGAATGAGGTAGAAAATGATAATAAAATAGCAAAAACTTGCAAAAGAGTTTGCTTGCATTCTTGGTCTTGTTGACAGATTGCAACGACGTGTCTTATTGCAACAGAAACTTTGCTAGTTAGAAGGTGTCAGTGCTGTGGAATGTTCGCACACAATACAAAAATAATAATACATGTATTTTTTACTTTCCAGGGTCCACACCTGGAGTGTCTTGAATTATCCATAACAGCAATATTGAATATTTGTTGTTACTTTTTGTTTCTGTAGGCTGAGAAAGAGAAGGCTGTCAATGGGGCATGGAAGAAGAAGAATGGGCTGATCCAAAGAGAGAGGCCAGCTGGCAGGGAGTCACCTCAGCAGGTAGACAGCCACATCCAACACATGAATAATAGGCATGACACTGCCACTGCTTCAGCACGTGTGTCACCGTCATCCCTCTGTAAAAGCACGTTTCCGTGTGTGCACTTTGAGGCTGTCATTAATAATGTATTCATGGATATTCAACATGAACAGATGCTTGTAGATGACTGTAACAAATTCGATGTCTCAAGTCTATCTATCTATCTGGTTATCTATATACACAGATTAGTTTCAGCCCCAAATTAAGTTCTTTCTAATTTCCAGAGAAAATATTTGCCCCTTTCACTACAGTATTGAAATATTTATGGAAACTGAATCTCTAAGCTTCAGTACTGTAATGTATCTGCAGCCATGATATAACTGTATTTTGTTATTTAGTTATTACATTGTTTAAAATGCTGCACTTCTTCTCTGCTGGTGTGCATCTGTTTTCATCAGTTGCCCGGCTGCTGCAGGTACAATAGGCAGACACGGCAGCAGCAGCTCATGTACTGGGTTGCAGAAACATGACACCCTCAATACACCCTGCACTTTTTTAGCCACTTGTTCCCAGCCTCCTGTTTCCAGTGCTCAGCAGCAGTAGTGCTGGAAATACCTGAACAAGTGTACATATGCAGGCATGTGCATCCACACACAAACACACAAACATGAGATGCACTTGAAAGTGTGCATGTATGCACATAAGTGAGCACACGAATACACAAACACAAAGACAGTATAAGTCAGCCTCGGTGGAGGGTGGCTACAGAAACCTGACCGGTGCGATCCTGTCTCCCTCAGCACCTCGGAGATATGACCAATGGGGTGCCAGAGACCTCGCTGCAGCATCATGGGCCCAAAGTGTATGGCGTAGTGCAGCGGATGGGTTCGGACAGACAGCAGGAGGTGATGGCACGCGAGTGGGCGGCCAGTCACCTTCAGGATGAGATGAAGTACATCAGGGAGGTGAGTGGAAACTAACACAACACGAAGTCAAGCCTTCAGGTCAACGCATCATCCTGTTCAAAGCTGTATGGGATGTTATGTAGATAATATCTCTACGTTGTGTATACAGGTGAGAGATTCTTTGGAGAAGGTGAGAGAGCGGATGTACGGGCAGTTCGGAGGAATGCAGCAATCAATGCAGAAGCTTTCGCAGGAAATCAGGGTAATGAATTATGTAACACTGTGTGACTGCTCCAAACTCCCTCATCAAACCTCCAGTCTGTGAAGCTGTGAATAAATCTGAATAGTTTGCCATGTGCATCTGCAGGCTGCCAATTCACATCGCAGGAGTCTGGAGTCAGAGGTGAGGGTCCGGACGGCAGCCATGGAGAGCTTCGATCAGATGAACAGCTCCCTCATATCTTCCAACATCAGCCTGCAGGTAACAAATCAATGTCACTGAATCTGCGACACCTGCATGCCGTCACAGAAAAGGCTGACTTGATAAGAAACGTTTCCTTTGCAGAAATCCCTTCTGGAGAACTGTCAGAGAAGGGTCGGCGTGAAAGATGAGGTGAAGAGTTTGCGGAGCACCTGTGAGAAAACACAACAAGAACTCAGAGAAAAGGAGAAGGAGCTGGCAGCAGCGCAGGTTGAAAACCAGTCTTTGAAACTGCAGGTAATCACATATCTCTTTGTGTGCAAGCTCACACTCACTCATTCACACAAACCCTAATGTATCCACAAAACATTACAGTGGAAGTACCTGCTCTGGCACATTCATGGAGATACTGGTCACCTAGCTGGTGTGACGTTCGAACGGCCTGATACAAAACAGTCTGATGAGTTAATAACAGTGATATGACGAATAGCAGATCCAGCAGCATGCTTTGATCCTGTAGATTTGATGACAGATCATCTCACCGCAGTAGTGCAACACATCAGCTGCACCTGAATCTTTTATTCTAGTGTCAATATGGAATAATCAGCCTAATTTTTTCTGTGCTGTGAATTGTCCAGGTGGAGTCTGCACAGGAGGCTCACAATCAGGCGATGCAGAAGCTCTCAGAAAAGCTACAGCGGGAGTACGACGAGAAGCTGCAGGAGGAACAACGGAAACACAGGGAGGAGATTGAAAAGCTACAGGTCAGCATTCTTTACTCCTTATTCATTTGCTCATCACATACAGTTTCACTGCCAATAGAAACCAATGTCATGAGATGAGCCCTCAAGATGTCATTAAACGTGTCTGGTTTTTGAACATTTGACAAGCCATTTCAAAAGCAGTCCATCATCTAAACTGAAATGTATTTCTGCTCACACAGGCCCAACTCGATGAGTACATCAGGCGACTGGAGGAAGCAGAGAGAAACATCAGGATTGCAGAGGCCAAGATTGAGGAGAGGGACCAGAGGATTATTGAACTGGATCGTCTGCTGGACTGTATGGGAAAGGTAAAACAAAAATATTAACGTAACAAAAATCGCTCTACACTTTTAGCAGATGATAAACCTCATAAATGAAATAAATATTTTTACAGGAAAAAAGTCAGCTCTGCAAGAAGCTGCAGGAATGTGAACAGCGCCTACGCTTGCTGGAGCTGACAGACCAGACCGATGCAAGTGTAGTCAAAAAGTATGAAAAGAGAGTCCAAATAAATACACTCACCAGTGTGATGAAACAAGCTAAACTCAAGGGTCACCTACAAGCTTTTTATGAGCTTTTAACTGCATCACACAGTCTTTATCAGCAGCTGAAGTTTATTATGTTGTCATTGAGTTTAATCTCATAGATTTTCAGGTTCTATGCCACCTGATGTATAAAAGCTAATAAGAGGACCTTGAGTCTAGACTGATCATTTCTAAGGTTAAAAAGACACATTCGTGCTTCAAGTAATACAGTTTTGTTTTGGTGGAGGTGCATTTTTAATAGAGTACAGCAGTCATTTTTTTTTCCTTTCAAAGTTTGTTATTCTTGATCTGAGAAGCATGTGGCCTGGCTGCACATTTTTGGAAAAGATAAAACACCTTTTCACCTGGATTTAATTCTGGGTTTAACTCTATTTAGGTCCAAAGAGTTGCAAGCTGAATCTGTGGATCTCCGTGAGAGAATCAAACACTTGAACGACATGGTGTTCTGCCAACAGAGGAAAGTCAAAGGAATGATTGAGGAGGTGAGGAGAGTTTATTTATCCGTGTCTGAAATCCGATCGGGTCTTCTGATCTACCGGTGTTTTGATAAAGGGTGTGGATGAGATGCATACGTCAGCCAAAGTAGTAGAAGTTTGTTTACCGTCCAGAATGCGGATGAGATCAACGCACACAGGGAGTATAAAACATGATCTGACCCAGAGTCAACAATGGGTGGGGCACTGCATTGGTCTAGTGGTTAAGATACATACTCATGAGCTAAAGATAAATGGTGAAGTGATTAAAAGGCATTATTAGTGTTCTAACTGTTCCCTCTTGAGCTCATAGTACAGTTTGGTTTTCCAGGAAGTTATTCCTTATATTCAGCGTCCATAGTAATGTATCACTGTTCTGTTCTCGTGTTGCCTTGGCTGTTTTCTCTTCTTCTGGTAATGCTCTGTTTTATTGGTGTGTAATTTCTGAATAATTTCCAAGAACATTCCTGGAAGTAAGTTTTGCAGAAAATAGAGACAGTGTCCAATTCATACACTGCTCAATACATTCTAACACTAGAGTCACTAGTTTAAAAGAAAGTCTTATAGTTAGTGCACAGCAGGTTAACTAAACATGTTAAAGATATACTGTGCAAGATTTGCCTAAAAAAACAAAAAAAAACCAAAACAATGTACAGCCTCATACAGAAGTGATCCCTCTCAGTCATCATTTATGACCCACTGGCAGTGTGTGGTGGTGTATTTTTCTGCAGAGACTCTGCCTGGATTTTCTAATTTCCTGTGTTTGAGATGTTTAAAGTTGTGTACCCCCACAGCGTTCAGGTGAGCTAGAGGCCTTATTAAAAGGTAGCAACCAGATGCCAGACTGTGAGCAGCAGGCATCCAAGAGACACAGCGCTGAAAAAACACAACTATAGCGAGGTGAAACACCAAACCTTCGATGGCATACTTGTTTAAAAACAGTAACAATCCTGCATGGCAGACCTTTAAATTTGTCTACAGGCAAACATACAAATTTTCAATAATAGATGAATAATGAATGCATATTTGGTGCTCTCTTTTTCAATATGTTTATTGATTTTTTTAGGGCAAAACAATACATATAACATTCATCAGAATATGCAATCCAAACAACTCAACTTGGCTCACAGATCAAACATCTATAGATGAATTACACACTAAAACTAAAAGCAAGACAAACAAATGACAAGTCATGTTAGTCCCCCACTACATAAACCCTCTTGTAAGAATAGCTGAAATATCCATTCCGATATAGGACATAAAAGGCTCCCATGTTCTATGGAGCGCATCATCCTTCAAGTGTAGGATACATGTCACATAATCCAAAGAAATATATACAAGTATGACCATATGCCACTGTGTTTTGGTTGGAATTCTGTCTGATATCCAATTCAGAAGTATGCACGTTCTTGCACAGACTGTAAGCAGTCTATAGAGTTTACCTTTAAGCTCAGTTGTGATAAAACCATTTGGTATACTAAATTGGGCGGCTGTGGCTCAGAGGTAGAGCCTGGACGACCCGCTCTACTTCTGACCCTCTCTACCAATCGGAGGATCAGCGGTGTAATCCCCGGTTCCAGTCTGCATGTCGAAGTGTCCTTGAGCAAGATACTGAACCCCAGATTGCTCCTGATGGCTGTTCCATGGGTGTGAGAGTGTTAAAAACTGAGTAGCAGGTGGCACCTTGTATGGTAGCCTCGGCCACCAGTGTGTGAATGGGTGAATATCACTCGTAGTGTAAAAAGCTCCTTGAGTAGTTGGATGACTAGAAAGGCGCTGTACAAGTGCATGTCCATTTAATATGTATTTTGGATCACTTCTTCGATCAGTGACTAAGATGTTATTAATATTTGGTGTTTTCAGTGTAGCCTCCCTTTTCATTCATGTTTTTTTTTACATATATAAATATCACCAAATCATATCGTTATTTCCGGGAAACTTCCAAAAAAAATATGAGTAAATTATGCGAACAATCCAGGAAGATCACAATAATGGATTGAATAAACTAAGCAGATAAAGGATCCGACTGAGAACACATGCTAATTATTTTCAACCTTCTGTGAAGGTTCAATCACTGCGAGCTCAAGTTGCTCAGAAGGACATGTTCATCTCAGAGCTCCTGGACAGAATCGCGATAGTGGAGTGTGAGGTAAGAAAAAAAATGCTCGGCTGTGTGTTCACTGTATGTTTTGATTTTGGTGTGGTGTGGTGATCTACTGCATGACTACATTACAGATGATCATCTGGGCTGCTGCTGAGCACTCAATATCTTGAGCTGTCACCAATGTCTGCATGGTTTCTTCATGTCACTGCACCTTTCTGTCACTTTCACATGTTAAGGGACTGCAGTCCTTTGCATGTCGCTGACCTGACAGTGTTGTTTCCTCTTTTCCTTTTTCCTAGAATAATGAATTAGAAGACAAGCTCAAGTATTTTATGTCCACACAGAATAGGCCCCATGAGGAAACCAGGGAGGTAGGAGTAGGCTGCGATCTGCTCCTCAGGTAAGAAGCAAAGTTAGAGAAACATATTTAGCAGCATCAGGTTATTTTTGGTGCCTCATGGAGGCAGATTGGAGGTGATTTTTCACTCTGAGTCTGACTGTTAATCTGCAGCCAAGAAGCTAAAAGGCATGATGTTGAGCCTACCTGTCATGAATCAACTCATCTCCATACCATACAAGAACTACCACCTGCTCCACCTCCACCACCACCAGTGAAACCTTCACAATCCACTCTACCTCCACCCTCCACACAACCTCCACCCCCCTCACAACCTACATCCCCCACACCACCTCTATCTCCCCCACCACCACTATCTCCCCCACCACCACTATCTCCCCCACCACCTCTATCTCCCACCCAACCTCTATCTCCTATTCAACCTTCATCCCCAATACAACCTGCATTCCCAATACAACCATCCTCCCCGATACAACCTGCATTCCCAATACAACCTGCATTCCCGATACAACCTTCATCTCCCACACAACCTTCACCCCCTACATCTCCCACTCAAAGTCCATTCCACTATCTAACAATGCCCACCCAACCAAGGACGTTCAAGTCTAACAACCCTCCACCCAGCAGGCTGGAGTCCAGTTTACTGAGGTACACTCCTGTCCAATACAGCCGCTTCCTGCAGTCCAACCCCTCAGTATCAAGTGGGATGTTTCCCTACATCCGCCCGTCTGACTCGCCTCCTGCGAATCCAGTCCAGTCAGGGACAGATGAGGTGGACGCGGAAACAAACACAGACACACGATCAAGTTCTGAGGAATCCACGTCTTCCCTGTCCTCTCTGCGACCAAGATCAAGAGTACCTCAGGTTTATACGCCGTTCATGAAACTTATGGAAATAACAGCAAACATAAACATAGAGTGATTATGAAGTTAAAGCTATACATTTTGGGGAATACATTTATTTGCTTTCTTGTTGAGACATGAGAAATGGGAAGGTTGATACCACGCTAGTTGTGGGGGGTAACTATGAAGCTAGCAGTTGGGTAGCTTAGCTTAGAATCAAGACTGAAAACAGGGGGAAAGAGCTAACCTGCAGGCTTGTCCGAAATTAAAAGTGTGTGTTTTTTTATTTGTAATTGCGTTCAAACTGGATTAAAAAACACAACAATTCTAGTGACCTGTGCAAATTCAAATATACATTATATAAGCACAACACCACACCATTTGCAGAGCAAAGGCGTACTCTTGCAATTCACTATCAGCTCATTAACCTATCAATAAACAGCCAAGAGATAACGAGAAGGGCACTCAACACGCAGACCTACACCAAGGCCAAATGCCCTATCTCACAATATAAACAGAAGTAAAAAATAATTTGTGTAGCTGCACCTTGATTAGGATCCTCTCCAAAATTGAATGGGTTCTTCCTTAACTCATGCTACACCCCTCCACCAAGACAAGCAAACCGAACTGGAAACATAACCCCCTTGGTTGAGGTAAAAATGGAGGACACTGGTGAGCAAAGCCATGCTGACCAGATAATCACAGCACCTAATTACCTAAAAAGCAGCTTGTTGACATATTTTGGGTTCTGCACCATAATTGGCAAAATTACCAGGAAGTGTTTACAAACATTTTCAAAGCCTGCTCCACAATTACAACACATCTGCGGACTCACTTGCTAGCTGCAACCCAAGTGGCAGTGGAGGCACCAGAAACGATTGGAGCAACATCTGCTGTTCAACCTCGGCTGACTGCCTGCTTTCACCACACATGCTCAGGACCCTCACCAGGAGCTTGTAAAAAGGCTGGCACTGATAAAATAGCAAGATTTACATGCAAGGATTTATGGCCCATTGGTACTGTTTGGGGTTAAGATTTTTTTTATTATACTGACAGAGCAGGAGTTGTTTTTCCTTTTCTTTTATTTGTCAATCCACAAAGTTAACCAACTGACAGTTAAAATGTACCTCTTCGCACATTAGTTTCAAGTCTCACCACAATTTCAAGACACATAGTGGGGATGCATTACACTATATGGGTGCGTTTGAAATATGTCAAACTACTTATGTGGTAGATTTAATTGTTCTGAAATTGACTTTCTGAAAAAGTTGGCAGGTCTACTTCCTACAAGCAACACAAAAAGTCGATAGGAGAAATATAACTGAAAGAAATTTCCCATTCTATGAGATTATGGGAGCAACCAGTGGTGTGATGGGAGTTGACGAGGCGTGTGTGCTACTAGGTAGACTGGTAGGTTACCTAAGAGAGGGTGGGTAAACCGTCCTGTATATTCTGATGGCTATTTTTCTGATAGATGGGTTTCTTATAAATGGCCAGAAAAAGAGGTGGGTATACCCCATATACCTGCATATATCCTCCACTACACCACAGGGAGCAAACGTGGAGACATGAGTCACTGATCCCAACAAAAAAAGTGCTGTCCTGAACCCCTCACTAAACGGCAAATTGATGTTTTAGACTTAAGTTTTTTTTACAAATACAAAACTAAAAAAGAAATTAGTGAGCTTTGGTGCTGGTAGGCCAATTTTGATACTCTTGGATTGGAACAGCCCACTAATTTCCCGTTTCCAATCCTTATGCACTTTATGCTAAGCTAAACTACATGTAGCTGCAGTAAGCTTAGCATAAAGCTAATCTGTAAGTGTGTTGCTGCGTTCAAAGCAACCTAACTGCAGTTACATATTTAGCAAACAGTCAGTGGTATTTATCCTCTCTTCTAACTCTGAGCAAGAAATCATATACGTGTAATTCCCAAAATGTTGAACAATTGCTTTAAAACCCAGTTCTCTTTGTCTTCTTTTGGACTGCTGGTTATCTTTATTAAACTAACCATCCATGACACAGATGTATATGAGTCCTTCCTTTGTCACATGTGTTGAACAACATGAAACTGATTGATGTAAAAAGTCTTATGTAGGTTTTCAGCGTAGCACTATGATAATAAAATGTTGCTTGCTATAGGGTGTAAATAATCTCTGTAAAGCTCTAAGCTCTGTAAAAATATTTTGTAAGTAATGTACCGAAGGATTATATTTGTTTTGTTTACAGTGAATGTAGCCTACTTATGTTGCTCACAGAGCTATGAGCATTCAGTCCTACATGAAGGATGTTACAGTTACTGTATGTATGTTCCCATCGTTTTTTTATTGGCTCTGTACAAATTAAATGAATATTATTTTGTTACTGTCACAATATGTACAAAATATTTATTAACATGCTTTGTGCCTTTGTATACAGCCTACTGTCTGATACTGGTGGTGGGAGTGAATCGCTTTGAATTGGCAACAGGGTAATATAGTAATATAAGTAAATTTCTCAGTTATTGATGAAACTGTTCAATCACTTTAAAGATATTGACCTTATTGAAGTGACTGCCATTCCTGAGCCACAGGCACAAGTATTATCCAGCTGTTATCTGCACTGCCATGACTGTATTTGAAAAAGCTTTATGATGTGCCTTTTCCTTAACGATACATATCATACTGCAACTAATGGTAAGAGGCCAGTGTATGTTTGGATAATAAAGACTTTACTATATAAGCACACAGACATCGTGATTGTGTCAGCACTTGAAAGCCTGAAGCCTGTGACTACTTCATTGTTTGAGTTTATCGTAGCTGGTAAGAAACACAAAAGGAGCTTTATAAATGTCTTCTGTTCCCTCCATTTCTGATGATTCACTTTCACACTTACATGTCATGCATTCACACTGAACTCTACTCCACAAGCTTTATTTAAAAATGGAAAAGCTCAGTGTCTTCTATCTGTAGACATCTGTAAACTACCTCTGCTATTTCACTCAACAAAATATTATTCGTTATTGTAATTTACATTTATTGTGCAATGATGATACACTATTTCAAAATGAGGTAAGACATGGTGTTAGAGCATTTGTTTATGTCAATAATGTTGCAGAAGATGTTTAGGTTCTCCAAAGCCATGTGTAGTCCATGAAAACAAAAAGGTAGAAATAGACATTTGACGGAATTAGGATCAGGATTAAAAGAACAAAATCTAAAGTGCGCACTCAGTGATATTATCAGTAAAGTACATATCCAATTCTGGGCTTAAGATTTTGATAACCATGAAGCACACATAATGCACTTGTTTCCATTAGTTTGTGGGATTTTGATTAGAAGAGGGGATGAGGGTACATGTCAAGAAAACAAAAAATATATAACAAAGCCATCAATGTTTAACATTGTCTGGCAGTGCCGTACCTAACACATTCGGCACTCTAGGCAAGCTTCCTACCAGTATAAGCCTTGATTTGGCCCACCAGATGATTCTTTAAAAAAAAAAAAAAAAATTAATTAATTTAAAAAAAAATTATAATATATATGTTTATGCTGTTTTCATTTCTTTATGTAGTATATGTATTCTAGAATCCCGAATTATTATTAATTATTTTCCATAATCTGAGCACAGCCAGCAGAGTGACGAAACATCTTTGAGAAACTATACGGCATGATATGCTACGATACTATATGCTACAATGTGTTGAGATATGATACAATACGATATGATATGATACAATATGCTACCATTTGATACAGTGTGATACAATACAATAGGATAGGATACGATACGATATGATGCGATACGATGCAATATGATATGATGCAGTGCAATACAATACGATACGATACAAAATATTACAATATGATATGGTAGGTGTTAACTTTAGGTGTCTGAACCACCATCAATTTTTACTCCTGGCCCTCTATGGGAAAAAAAAGTTTGGGCAGCCCTCCTCTAGCATACTCTGACTGTGATGATCCCTCACTGATGAACAGATTAATCGTCCATGTCCTCTATTGCAAGGTCCACCACTGTTATCTGGTGTGACTGGACATGGTACGTAAGACATAAATGCCTAATACATGCATTACATTGTAGAGGAGATAATAAAGGTGAATAAAGCAAATACAAATATATTTTTTTGAAAAGAACTAGTGAGATAAAGTCTACCGAGATTTTATTCAAACTGTGCAGCTGCGTGCAGCCAAACGCTGAACTGACTTTGAACTCGGAGAGGAGACAGAAAGGACACAGCTGTAACCTCTTGGTTGAAGTAGGGTCATTGTTTGTTGCGCTCAGAGAGAAATGGGTTGTCACAGTGGGTGGAAAACATCCGGACTGGTGAATGCAGCTGTGGAAAATCTGAGACGTGACGCCTGTTAAAAGTGACTCCACAGAGACGACAGAAATATCTCACATAAGGAACTGTCACAAGTTCACAGACAACTATTTGAAATCTAAACTTGCGGCTTGTGACTACATTTGACCCGCAGAGGGCAGCAAATCGCCTTCACTGGCTGTGACATGGCGCAGAGGTGCAGTACACTGTCCTATACAGAGGGGGCGGTAGAGCTACACCTCTCATGTTTCACTTCCGCCTACGAAGAAGAGGAAGAAACCCACTTTGAAATGTTGTTGTCTCATGTCGTTAAAGAAGTGAACCTGCCGCTATTAGACGTCTCTAAAACTCACTAACTATGACAGACACGGTTAACAGACGGAGGTTTGAGCTTGTTAACGTATGACTAAAGTTTCAATGTCGCAAACTGAACAGAGACGCTAGCTCATGTTGTTTGTGACCGTTAGCTAACTGTCACTAGCTAACAGTGATGATGATGTCCTCGTCGTGGACGGAGCGCCAGGGACAGGTGGGAGACCTGAGACACCAAAGCAAAGAGGAGCTCCAAGAACTGCTCCTGCGTCAGGAGAAGATACTCTCTAACAAGTAAGTTCACACTACTGGACACAAATATAGAAATACATGTACAGGAAGCAGTTGTGCCACCAGTGTGTGACACCTGAGAAGGCGAAAACTGAGGGCTAAGTTCAGGGTGGCACTTCTTGGCGTAGTTTGAAACTGTAGTAACAGTTTGACAGAAGAGACACTAGCCACACTAATAAGCTTTATTAGCTGTAATGAGAGCTGGTTATGAAGTTATTATAGATACACTGTGACAGAGCTACTACACTGTTGTGTTGTTGCCCATCAGTAAAGCACAGATGTTGGTTTCCACTACAAAATGTAGATCTACAGGTTCACTAATCATCTCTGTGCTCAATAACATAAATTTAAACTGTGTTGTAAGCAAGCTTAAGACTCTGTCACATTTAAATGAAATGATTGGTGGACAAAAGTGTTTCTGGGAGGAAGTAGCTCAAAGCTTTATGTTTATGATGCCTTTATGACCATGCATACGTAGATGTGCAAAAGTTGATTTTTTATTTCTCTCTGGCTGTAGTTTTGAACACAGTTGTGTCTGTGTGCTATACATTTTTGATTATTTATTCCCTAAAATTGAACAGTTTCGAATGTGACCATGTCAAGCACGTCAAGGAAGGAACAGACTATGGTCAAAACAGCCCAGCACATCTATTATTGTTCTACAGCAGTGTTAAGTCCTATAGAATATACAATATTGCAATACTAGTATGATTATACAACGGTTTGAATGTTGGCTGTGAGAACGCAGATGAGTGAAAAAGAAAAAACTCAATAAAGAATAGATAAACTTGAGAAATGCAGATCATGGGGTGCCCAGTAGCTCAGTAGCTAGTGCTGGTGTCTCATGTAAAAAAGGCAATGTCCTTGCCACAGCGGCCACAGGTTCAATTCTAGCCCATGGCCCTTTGCTGCATACCATTCCTCTCTATCCTCCTTTCACACTTAATCTGTCCTGTCCAATGACAGGACAAAAAAGCCCCAAAAAGAATCTTAAAAAACAGAAGTGCAGATCATTTCATACAGGGTCAGCGAATGGTTTCATGAAAAAGAAAATGATGTGAATGAAATGCTGTCTCAACCCATCTGAACACCTATGAGTTTGGTGTGACTCCATCCCCATCATCAAAGCAACATACTGAAAAAAAACTTTTTGAAGAAGATGTTCATTCATTAGACTTTGAGAGACTTGTAGTATCTATCTCTTTTGTTTGTCTCCTGTCTGTATCTTGGTGTGACTGTTTTGAATCCAGCATGAAATGACGTGTTTGTGTTCTTCTTAGGAGGTTTGTACAGAATCTTCCTGACAAAGGGAAAAAAATAAAGGACTTCGCAGAGAAACTGCGCCTTGCCATTGAACATCATGATGAAGAGGAGAGGAGACAGGGCTTGGTGTCCGCTGCCAGGACGGAGTTACAGTCCAAGTATCAGCAAGCTTTCACTTTGCAACGGCGTGCTATCCCCAACACACCAGCAGACTCACACCTCAACAGGCAAATTGAGGCTGCTGCAAGTGATGCAGTACAGGACAGGGAGACATTACCTGTCTCAGCTCATGTGCTAGAAAATAACACTTTGAATGAGCAACAGGACCGGTTTGTCTCCAGAGCAGCTGCTGGTGAAACCATGGAGACGGCTGCTGCTGGGACCTCTCTGAACTCTGATGGGACAAAAGAGAATGACCTTGTGGAGGCCTTGGAAAGGGTCAGAGTGTCTGAAACTAGTACTGGTTTCAGTAGTGAGTCCAAAGACGCATTAAACAGCACAGCAAGAGACAATTACTTCCTCCGAAAGCAAACACCAAAGAAGCCTCGCTATGTAACTGTCCTGGAAAAAACAGAGAAGACACCAGCTACCAGGAAGCAAAAATTCAAACCAAATCAGTGAGTAGACTTTGTTTCATGATGTGATGATTACTTGTGTAAATATAAATACAAAAAATACTTTGTGCCAATTTCATTCATTCACATTGTGCGTCATTTTGCTTTCTCCCAAAGTTCTTTTTCTAAATAACTTTTTCTCAATTGTGTTTTCAGGCTACCCAACAGAAGTGACATCTCTCCATCAGGATCCTCGTCACCCAGCCAGTCTTCTGAAGGCTCATCACCGCTCTCTGCTCAGGCCAGGAGGGAGCGGGACAGAAGACACCTGGATGACATCACTGCAGCCAAACTCCCTCCTCTCCACCACAGTCCGGCCCAGCTTCTGTCTTTGGATGAGTCGGCCATTCTCCTGAGGGAACAAACCAAAAAGCAGCAGGTTAGTGCAGCTGAGTCCACACACTTATACATCCAGTGTGTACATTCGGCAAACTAACATGAATAAGACTACTCACGCTGCTGGGTGGCCGCATGTTGAGGTAAAGGTATTTGAATGACTTAGTTACAATCAGTCATGGCAAAATAATAAACATTCTGTGGGAGCCCAGACCAAAAACAGCCCTGTGTTAAGAAATGCATAAAATTGTGATCCAGAAAATCCAGTTTAGGTAAAAAAAATACTTGTTCTGGGGACATATAAGTCTGCAAAACACTGAACAATGTTTTATACAGTGTGTTTGCAGGTCCTTAAAATATCTTACAGTGTCTTAAATTCAATTTTATTAATATTAGAAATTTGAATTTGTGAGGTCTTAATTACCACAGACACTTTCAGGTATCCATCTTTTAATTTCTTTTTGTCAAAATGAGTCAAGCTCTTTTGCCTGAAGGTTCACATCTCTGATGTTAAAAATCCAAAACCTACCCCTGCACTTACCTGTTGGTAAAAATAGATCGTCTAACTCACTCTAATAACCATATTCCCTACATGAAATAATACTTCTGATCACATTTACACAACTTACCTTTATTCTTACCTGCAGTACTTGAGTAAGAAAAAGATGATTTTCCCGAAGAATCTGTCTTATATCTTGAAAATCTTGTCTTCTTACTTAAAAAGGTCTTTAAAAAGCACTGAATTTAAGTGTCTGCAGAACCCCTTGGTTTATATTATGAGAAGGGATGTTACTCACTGTGGTTTAATCAGCTCAATTTTATCTGTACGTGTAAATAGTAGAAATGTGACATTTGCATGAAAAAGTAATTACCGGAGATGTGCACTTGCACATATTTGATTGGCCACCACAGCGCCTTACTGGATGTCATAGTGTTGTGGTCAAACAAAAGTTGTGCATGTTCAACTATTTTTCTGGACCCCACTTTATTTTCTGGAGCCCTCTGTGTGTAAACACTTCTGGACCGCCCCGTTCAAATGAATGGGAGTGCTGCGTTTTTTCACACAGTACCAAAAGTCGTTTTGGAGGCTGCGGTCTATCAGGACCAAAACTTTACGCCTCAGAAACGGTTTCTTTCCATCTGCAGATGGCCTCATCAAAAAGGCCCCACTGACACAGACTCTTATCCCCCTATCCCTGTACGCTACATCAACACACGTCTTATCTGTACTGTGAAATTTTCCACATCCTCTGATAAATATTTTTGCACATTCTGCACAAAACTCCACAGCTTTCTTATTCTGAAACAACTGGCTTTGTTATGTTACAGTATTTTTTAAAATATCTTTTTCGTGTTTTTATTGCAATTTTTCTGTTCTGTTTATGTTCTTGACTGTTGCATTACTATACATTTCTTTTTCTCTTAATAGGTTTATTGTATGCACCAAACAGCAAAGCAAACTCTTTGTAGGTGAAAACCTACTTGGTAATAAACTTTATTCTGATTATTTTAATCTGATTTTAAACGCTAAAAAACAAAACATCTTAAATACAATCATAATATGCAGAGTAATAGATTAAAATAGCAACCCTGAAGTATGTGAGCGTGGTGTATATGGGCATATTGTATTTTTTTTTCCTGTTAACAAAAACACTAAGAAAACTGATTAAAAAAGAAATGCAACTACCCTGTAAAGTGAGAGAGAAGCAAGATTTTTTTTTTCTTTATTTTTTGTATTTGTTGTTTTGTCAACCACAAATAAAAAAAAAAATAAAAGTGAAATTTAAAAAAAAACAACTCAGTTTCTATGGAAATGTTATTACAACACACTAATTTATTTATATTTATTTGGCAGCAGTGAGTTCATCAAGTGTGGAATTAATTAATAATGAATCCAAGCATGAATTCTATTAAAGTCCACATCAGATCCCTCCGTCATCTCTAGAGGGCAGCGTTCAGGCACTGAAGGCATCGTGTATCCCTTCACATCTAAAGTAATGACTTCAGAGCCAAACGTCAAACAGTGTGCTGTTGTCAACTTAAGGAGGCCGGTTAAGCTCATTATCAGTCCTACTTTTGTTGAGGGTTTAATAGCTATGGCTCTGCTGCTTTATAATAATGTTCTTGTTTTCTGTTTACCAGCCTATTCATGTCAACTTTCTCTCTGTGTTTAATTTCAGGAGTTGCAGGCCAAGCTGGCAGCCCAGAAACTGTCTGAGGGATTGAAGATCTCTATGGGGAGCTACACTCCTGACAGTGGCCCCATGGCTGCCTACAGAGAGGTTCACGATGAAGGAGCCCAGCTCTCCTCAGAGGAGGACTGATCCTGGAAGGCTGGAGCTGGGGAAACCGGTGTGACCTTGGCCCTGAGGGAAACAAGCTTTGGACCTCGCAATCAGGACCCATCAAACAGGATTTTAGCTCCAAGGACAAGAATTCTTAAGAGAGGAAAAGAGTCTTTGCAGCATGTGAAGGCAGAGTTGCTATCCAGACTCAGCTCAGGAAATTGAATGGTGGGCATTCAGTCATTCAGCTCGTATTGGGTTCAGTTGTTTCAGTGTCCTGCAGGAATAATAATACCTGCTGCTGAGCGGGAGTCTAAAATGCTAAATTTAAAGCATGTAGTGGAATGTTACTCGTCACAATACTGAGACTGATGCTGTCAGGACTGTTTTAACCTGAGAGTATTATATGTTGAGATTTTACTATATTAAAAATTATATGCACTTAAAGCCCATCAGCAGGCGGAGCAGACTGTTTTGGCACAAAGGTGATTGTTTACAACTTTGTTTAAAAAAAAATAAACATGAGCCTGCAGTGGTTTATCAAATTTTAATTATTGCAGAATGTGTGACAGAGTTCAATAAATGCATCTGATTTCCCAAAAGGTTGTATTTGTGTAAATTCACGTTACAATTCATTTTTTCCCACATTTCAGGTACTGTGTAGTCCCTCATTAGCTTTTTCAGTGCGGTTGAAAATTGATCTGTAAGAGATGGTCTTTTATTTCTCTTCCTTAGAGTCAAACTGCTCGTTGATGAAGGGATCAGGAAAACTGTTTCCTTACCTGTGTGTTTAATTTACATGACATTTTAGTTTTATTAGTACAAAGTTAATAATTATATAACAATAATGATTTTTTTTCTGACACATGGAAGTAGCAGTACGGCCTTTAACACCTGTAAGATTTTCTGTTGAAGCCTCAGGTCACTGTGCTTCTCACAATCTCACAAACTGTTTTCTCTTGACTGTCACAAGTGTGCTGTTATTTCTAGTGATGTCTTGGAGACGTGTCATCAAGAAAAAGCTTGTTCTGCTGAAGGCTTGAGTGGAGTCTGAGGGCTGAACTCTAACTCTATAAAAACAGCTCAAAACCTCGCAGTCTCTGAACTACAAGTCTTAGGGGGTGATCATACAGAAATGAGACGTGGACGCTTCAAAGACGCTTGAACGCTGGAAGCGCTTATTCGATGCGCGCTAGCTACTGGTGTCTGACGCTCAAAAAAGTTGAAAATATTTTAACTTTTCAGTGTCTACGCGCGTCTAAAAAGAACGCACGCCGAAAAAATGCCTGTCTAAAAAGACGTTTGACGGTCAGATGCGCCGTATCATAGGAAAACAATGGTTTTACTGGCGTCACGTTTCTAGCGTTTCATCTCGGTGTGATCGGTCCCTTAATCTGTAAGTATTTATATGAAGGTCCAGTGTGTAGGATTTAGGGACATGTATTTGCATAAACGGAATATCATATGAATTATTTTATAATCACCTGAAAATAAGAATTTTGTTTTCGTTACCTTAGATTGAGCTTTTTATATCTACATACAGAGTGGGTCCTCTTTCACGGATGTGTTAAGAGACCTGGATACAGTTTGAGGTGTGCCCCGTTCACATATGAAAGTCACTCAGTGGCGCATAAAGCCAAAAAAGCTTGACTTCGTAGATGTAAAATTACCTAGATCTTCTGCATTGTGGGGCCCATAGAGCAAGTGCACTTGAGACTTCGGCTTGCCAAGCGGCTAACTTCTGGTTTAGTGTTTTGCTAATTTGAAAGAGAGTGAGGCAATTTATATGTTCTGCTTTTCTGGACTTTCAAATAGATATCGGACTGATAGTGAAACGAGTCATTTTGCGCAGGTTTTGATGCTAAAAAAATGTATTCACTGATGACACAATGTAAGTCTGTGGGAAATAGTCTTTTTGGGTCCAACGGCATCCCGTGATGAACCTGAAAGTTGTAGTTAGGCTAGTATGTCAAATTGGCTTCACTTTCTGGGGGTCTGGGGTCTCATTTATAAACACTGCGTACGCACAAAACAAAAAGGCCTGAAAGAGATGTATGCCACTTCCCATGCAGAAGTTGTGATCTGTTAAAACCGACTTGATGGAAAAATCTTTGACCCATGCTTGCAAACATTATGGAGACAGGAAATAGGTGATGCAGATGGTGAGGTGGAAGCCTGATTGTAGAAAATGTTGAATATTTTTTGGTGCACGCAAATTTTGGTTTTTGTTTGTATGTACATTTTTAGTGTAGATCCTACGCACTGTTTTATAAAAGAGACCCCTGGTCCTCTTCCACAAAGTCCGTCATGCTTGCTGTTCTACAGCAGCCCAGAATAGACAAATCAAACACTGGATCTAGATAGGGCCATTTGTGTTTTGGTGTTGGCCACCGCAGTTCTACCCGCTTGGAACACGGGAGAAGTTTCAGTTCTGCAACCTCACCACTAGATGCCACTAAATCCTTCACACTAGACCTTTAATTAAAACATTTGCCACCATCTGTACATTCGCTTTTATAGTAAGAAGAGAAACCATGAAAAAGGGTTTTTGTAATAATGTTCATTGCAGAGTATTATACTGTGTTGTATTTAGTAGGCTTAACACACCCCTGAAATCTAACATTGTGAGCAGTATTTCCCACTGATATCCAGTAAGAGTGTCAGGAGAAAATTGTGCCAAAGTACATGAGTTATGTTTTTGTTACTCTCCAAATCTTGATAAGGAAATGTGAGGTAATTTTACATGAACAGTTCTCATATATTATCTGCTCTCTCTGTAAACTGAATATTTGTAATCAGTGCTGATATTTGGAGGTCTTTGTCTGTACATTCAGATAAAACAAAAGACCCAGGTTCTCTCTTTCTCTGCAGAGCATTTAAGTTTCACTATTTTCTGAGTATTAAATAGTTGCAAACTATTCTATTGTTAGACTTCCAGCTTATTTAGCTCATTTATGTGCAACATAAATCTGCAAGGTGATATCAGTTTCTAATGAAGCCGTGGTCAGCTGCAGGCACTGATTTTCTAAAATCCTGCGAGATGTTATCAGGCTGGGATCTGTGACACACTTGATAAGATTAATGCAGGGGTAGTGAAATATTGAAGCTTGATGGCTGAGACATCTGGACCGCATTTGGATCATGTTGTTGCTGGGAATGGCAGGCGATGATGGGACGGCAGCAGGCTAATGCAACATGGCAAATACCATTTCTCAACTTTGCTAATATGTGGTAGATAAGAAGTGCCAGCTACGTTCAGCATATTTCCAAACTGCCTTTCCCATCGTCTCTCTTCCAACTCTCGCAGAAGACTGCAGGCCATCTTAATTTAAACAGCCTGATTCAGGGATTTTAATGAGGGAGAAATGAGGCACGTTTTGGGGGAAATGAGGGTGGGTTCATGTAGGTCAGAGTCTGGTGGGAGATGCCCCTTGATAACCTTTGGTAATATTTGCCGAGGCATTGGTGGGAGTAGTTTCAGAGGAAAAAAAACCCATCTGATTGCTGTGTATTTAGACACTGTATCTGATGGGCTCCAGAGTGGCCCTGTGGTGATGTCCAATAACAAATACATGAGCACGCTCCGCAGAGGATCCTCATTGTGCTGGGATTAATTACAGCCTACCTTGCTTACATAAATTCAGAGACTGTTACCAATTATGGGGCACATTTTTGCTGTAGCTTTTCTCTGTGGTATCTGGCGTCAAACCTAACTCTGAACGTATGTTGATGTTGTTGAGGTGAAACCAAGCACACTCTCTCTAGCTGAAGCTTTTCTTTTTTCGCGTTGTCCATTGATGATGAGGTTGTTGATACTTCAACTTGAATCCCAGACCCCTTGTCTCAGATTAATAAGCTCCTCGTGAAGTAGTCTGCAAGTGATTTGCTCCAACTCTGAGTCCGAAATCACACGTCTCGTGGGAGTAGAAATAATTTGCTGTTTGGGAGGGGAAACTGGAATGTGATTTCAAAACTGCCTCTTCAAAGACCAGTCAGCTCAGCCTTAAATTAGATATACAGTATGATGTATAGACTGGCGTTAAACACGAGTTAGGCCCTCAGCAGAATGATTGGATTATACCTGCCAGGTTACAAAGTCTGAGGTCATGCTTTTTCCATTCTCTGATGTTTCTGTCATATTTTTTTTCAGGGCACATGAGGAGATGAAATAATGCAGCACACAGCAGCTTTCTGCAGATAAGGTTACAGCCTATCTCTCCTCATCCCAATTAGAACCAGCTCTCCCTCCTCTTACTGCACTGGAACCAGTGATGGAGGGAGTACTTCACATCCTTTACTTCAGTAAAAGTACCAATACAACAATGTTTCTGTCATATTTTTTTTCAGGGCACATGAGGAGATGAAATAATGCAGCACACAGCAGCTTTCTGCAGATAAGGTTACAGCCTATCTCTCCTCATCCCAATTAGAACCAGCTCTCCCTCCTCTTACTGCACTGGAACCAGTGATGGAGGGAGTACTTCACATCCTTTACTTCAGTAAAAGTACCAATACAACAATGTCAAAAAATAACCTGTTACAACTTAAAGGTTTGCATTCAAAACTCTACATGCAGGAAGGTGCAGGAATATTATCATCTGAAAGTACTTGGTCTGCAGTAAAATATCCCCTGTGACAGTATTGTTATATCTGACATTACTGTGTAAGCAGCATTTTACTGCTGTAACTGGTAAATGAGGAGCTGGATTTAATCCAGTGGTTCCCAACCTGAGGGTCTGGCCCCTAAAAGGTCACAAGATAAATCTGAGGGGTTGTCAGAAGATGATCATGGGAGAAGAAAGGGGAAAAACAAAGTTCGATTAATTTATGGGACTTTTTTTCTATTTTTTGCGTAAATTATCGGGTAATTTTATCTCTTTGGGCTTCAATCACAGACTGTATAAAATAATGGCTGTAGCTACTGTGATATTGCCCGCTGGTTTGTGGACTCCTGCTGTGAAGCCTCGAGTTTGGCATTTTGGCCACGGCATCTTGTTTTTTGGAGCCAGAAGTATAGAAGAAGAACCATATTTGAGTGAGAGCATGGAGCTGTGGAGGAGCGAGGGATGGATCTGACTTGTATGCCCGTTATTCTTTATAATTCCTTATTTTTATCCTGTATGAGGCAGGATTATTGCGCCGATATTTCACCTCAACCTTCTTTATAAAAACTATCAATGTAGAATCGGGGTATAGAGTCATCTCGCCTTTAAGCTGGCAGCACAGGTAATAAAAGCGCAGAATAGACGTCTGTGTAAAGTGATAGCTGTTAGGACGGGACTGTGAATAGAGTGTGACATCACCAGGAGATTTTTTTAAGCAGCTACTAGCAGTTAGCAGCTAACTTAAAGATGAAGAACTGAAGCTAAAAAATGTTTGTGAAATGGGTATGCAATGAGGTCTGGGAACTCCCGACCCTCCAAGCAGAGGACGAGATCAGCCTCCATATATGAGAAACAGGTAAATTTTACTCTCATGTTATGCCATTGCTATTATTAAGAATGCACTGCCAGACATGCATATGTCACGTTAGAGGCTAACCCTGTTGTGTTACACGTCACACCCAACACACCTTTTTTTTGCCTTCTGACCTACATCATGCTATCTAAAAATCACGCACTGGGGAAGCTGTATGCCGACATTGTTTGGTTCTGCATAAAAAAGCAAAGGCGGTCTGAGGAAGGGACTTTGCAAACATGTTTATGTATGCTGTAACGCTGGACATTTTAACACGGGGGTCTATGAGGACTGACCCTCTTCTGGAGCTCGCCTCAAGTGGTCATTCAAGGAACTGCAGTTTTTGGCACTTCCGTATTGGCTTCCATTTTTAAGCCTTGGCGGTTGCCACTTGCCAATTGTTTAGGAAATCACCTGGAAAAGTTCAAGTAAAAATATCTCCGTGAAACTGCTAACAGCTCATAACATCTGAAACTAGAGAACCAATTGGACACCAGTTTCACATGTGGGGTCACAAGCTGGAAAGGTTGGAAACCAGTGGTTTGTATTTTGTATTTAGTGCAAGTGTGGAGTAGAAGTACGAAGTAGCATAAAATGGAAAAACTACTAAAAGAATGGATTAAGCACAGTACTTGAGAAATGCACTTTCCTGCACTGATGAGAACTGAGTCAAGTGAAAATTATTTTTAAACATTTCATTCACTGATATGTTAAGATGTCTTTACTAATCCTAACATGTGGAAGACAAACCTCACAGCAGGTCAGATGAAAACAATGCAGCTCCTTTGTGTTTGTCTCAAAGGTGAAAGCTGAACAAATGTTTCATATGTAAATGCTACGAGCTGTGAATGAGAAACAAACCTTTGCACGTGTGTGACTTCAGCGCATGTGTGGGTATCTTCTCTTGACGAGGCGACGAGGAAAGTAAATACTTTCCTGACAGGACTGTGCTGAGCTCTCCACTTATCTCACCGCGAAACGTGTGTGTGAGAGGAAGCTCGCACATAGTTCATGTAATGACTGTTGACTGCCAGAGGAAGCATGATATGTGGCTGCAACATTCATGAGAGTCCTGCAGCTGTCTCACCAGCAGTGCCGATAGGAGAATGCTCCCAGACTGGTGGGTGAATCTGTCTTGAGCTGAGTGCAGGTTGTAAAACAGTTCTGGGGATGATTTATTGCATTTTTGCATTCTTAAGATGAAGCTTTCTTATTCGTTTTGCTTTACATTCACCAGACATTACTAGGTTACTGCACATGAACGTGGTCAGAACCTGTTTGTCTGTTAAATACTAAACTCAGACGCTGGCATTACAGGATGTTAGAATCGGACCCTGTTCTGTTCACTGTGGCCTGAGCTGCACCAGGTGTTTTACAGAGATTTGGTACATGTTGGTGGATGCTCAACCCAATTTAATCAGATTTGCAGATGGGATTAATTTAATTTCATCAAAATTTTCAAATTTGTGACTCGAGTCAGACTTGAGTCACAACTTTGATCATTTTTGACTTCACAAAATCAAAAGAGACTGGCAGCTCGACTTGGACTTCAACACCAATGACTCATGACTTCAATTGGACTTGAGCCTTCGACTTGAAAATGCTTAATACCTTTCCCTCAAGCCCAAAGATTAAAAAGTATGTCATTTAAAAAGTGTGCCACAAATACATTTCTTTCCCTTCATATCCTGAATCATCCAAATAAATGGTATTCTTTCCCAGCAAGCTGACACATAATTTCCTAGATCCACTTTGTTTGAACCAATCTGACAATGTCCAGCCAATTAGCAGGAGAGAACCATGAAGATCTGTTGTTACATTACAGAGCGCCAGTTGGAAAAAAATGATGCTTAAGATAATTTTTTTTGTGTTCAAAAACAATGGGGTGGACAACAAAAAACTAACTGCAGTATGCAAAACGTGCAGGTTGAAAATTTCAAAAGCAACTTTTTAAAAACATTCATGATCTTCATATATTAATTTGTTATTACTCTGTAGTTAAAATTGCATTACATTTGGTGAAGAGTGCATTATGACTTGTTTAGGACTCAAAACTCAAAGTTTAGGACTCAGGACTTGTCAGTCTTGACCTGGGACTTGAGTGCAAAGACTTGAGACATACTTGTGACTTACAAAAAAAAAAAAAAAAGACTTAGTCCCACCTCTCTTCACAGGGTTGACAATGTGAAAGCTTTTCTACAGAAATTTGCTAACAGTATAAATGGACCTCAAGCAGCAGAGGGCAGATATTCACCCAGGGTTGTAGCTTTGTGTAACACTGTGGAGCACAAATGTGCTGATGACAGGGGGACACTTTTAAGCTTATTTTCACAATTACAGTGCCAGCATGAGCATGTTGTGACTGAAGTGAAGCGTTATTTTAAATAATTAAAATCAATTATTGGTACGGTGTTAACAATAATACGTTTTTTTATCAACAACTGATGCAAACCTGAACAGACTCAACTTTATGCAAAGCTAGCAGGTGAAATAGGCTCAGAATTTATGCTGATCAGCTGTTAGCTGGCTAATCCAAAAAATGTATGCTCACTAACTAACATACTGACAGGATTTTAGCATAACATTGTGAGAAGATAACAGTTCATGAAGTTATCGTTTTCATATCACTTTACAAAAACTATCACAATCAGCAGTGACACAGCCTATGTAACACTTACATTACATTTTTGTTTTCTACTTTTAAATACACCTGAAAGTAATGAAATAGAGACAGTACAGTGATTGACACTAATTGTACCCACAGGAGCTGAGCAACGGCTTCTGGACAAACCACACACAAAACTACAGTACACAATTATACTTAAACTAGAAGTAACAATAAAGGCAATTTGCTAATTTTAATGAATAATTACATTTGGTAATCATTAATCGATCAGTTTGGACAGTGGTGCGTGGTTTCCTGTCATAGCATAGGTATACCCATATTCAAATATTGGGGGCTGATGTGCCTCTCAAATTTAGATTTTAATTACTGCCTTGTATTCACACAAAAAAGAGCATGAGCTGCTCAGTCTCCCTGTTCCCTACAGCCCCCCTCCTGCTGCACACAAATACCTGTTGCTATCTCCATATACTATTCCTTCCATGATTGTTACCAATTCATGTTACTTATTGCTTTGTGGTACTAATGTAGTAATGTGTGCAGTATTTCCCCATAAAGAGCTTCAGGTCTCAGACAATGGAAATCTCTGTACTTTGTCATATTCCACATCTGGATAAGGAAGAGTTGAACATGTCACATTTACGCCTCATCTGCAGTTTATTCTAAACTATTTCTATAAATTGACACAAGCATGAGGTTAATAGTTTTCCATTTCCTGCTCGTACCAGGATTCATTCGACACATGCAGAGCTTTCAACCATTGATTATCTGTGAACACAGTGGAAGTCTGTGTGGTCACTGGCAACCGTATCCAATGCATGTTTTTGTTTTTACACATGGTAAACTGCTGAGTGTGAGAATCTCAGTGGCCCTGCTTCATTTCACACTTTCAAATAGTAAAGGTCCATTTATCTGTTCCTTATAACAACAGTCTAACACCCTCCTCAAAGAGTCTCCTTCATCTCCATGAATTTGGATAAATAGGTGTAATCAATAAGAAATGAGTGAACAGGGCTTCTGAACATGTGTTTCCAATAACCTGTAGAGCACAATAAATTGCACATGCACTGTTATTTTATTGCACACACAGCTGTTTTGATTATAAGAAAGAGTTTTGTGCTTATTTTTCCACCAACACATTTTGCCCTCCAACAGTTAAGTGACTACCAGGTTTAATGTGAGCGCAATAAAGCAGCCCTGAGAGTTTTAGTTAGATAAGAATGTCACAACACAAGCGTTATGTGTTTCCTTTTCCTTGGAACAATGTTTACAGTTCAAAAGCCATAAAACTGACCACAAATGGAAAAGGCATGGTATAGCTGTAATGAGTTATCCTTGTGTAGTCACGTCTCATAGCAGATGGATTGCATGTTTATTTGAACCCTCTGCAGGTAGTGGTCATGTTTCAACACTGGATGGCAGTAGTGTATCTTTGTTCTTTATCTCTGCAGCCTGAGCTTTTATTCTCATGTCAAGTTTTCCTTTACAAAACTGTTGTTTGACTGACATGAGATTGTAAATTTGTGGATGTTTCTTATATGTCATTGTGCATGTTTTCAAAAGCAGTGCAACTATAAGGAGCTTGTGTTAACCTAAAGATTGTTATGGATTGGAGGCACCATGTCCAAGGGAATCTGTAGGATCAGCAGCTGTCAGCAGTTATTTGTGGCAAAGAGCTAAAATTACTGTTTGATTCCAGATAGTGAGTCTCTGTGTTTTAAAGGTGTGGTGCGTGTCCCAGGTGAGGCCACGGCCTTGCACCTGGCCGCTCAGCCACAGATAACCCAGCTCTCATCCGGGACACTACAGTACATCTCTTGCCATGACAGGAGATTGTACAAATATGATTTGGATACATCTGTGCTCGCAAGAACTCCCACATCCCTGCTTGGAAAGCTTTGCATAACAATCCTGAGGCACTAGAAAGAAAGGGCGGAGAGAGACAGAGAGAAAAAGAGAGAGAGAGAGAGAGAGAGAGAGAGAGAGGGAAGAAAAACTAGGGGTAAAATGGGTTGAGGCCCGTGATGCATGGTGTGGGCCAAGAAGCTGCCAGCATCCCAGCCGCTCCATGTCTGGCCTGGCACAGCATTAAGCAGGCTGTTTTGGGGCCTGTCAAAAGCTCATCACGGCAAGGAAGCCGTCTCTGTGGGGATGCTGCGGGGGTGCCAGGGCACGGCAGGGGGGAGAAACCAGAGACCCTGCCCGGCAGCTTGGTCATAATGAGGAGGAAAATTCTTATTCTTGCATCTCCATTAATGTTACAACAACAATGCACTTTTGTCCAACTTTTTTCCTCTCTCCTCAAGCATTTTTATACTACACGTTATCTTTGTTTACGCCCCTCAACTCGCATTTGGTGAAATCTGAGCCCTGAATATTCCTTTATAGTTAAATTATGTCATAAGCTTCCACACTGTGATAGAAGTACCTCTTGTACTAATTAAAGTTATACATCTTGATACATGAATCTGCTTGTTCTCAGTGAACTCTTTACTTAATGTCTGAGCCATCCTTTTCCATTAATCTGATGCACATTTCTCAAACCAGTGGAAAACACTGTTGATTATCTCAGTGTATTGTGTTCAGTAATGGCCTGGTGGAGGGATTATAAAACTCTGGGTAATGTCAGTTGTGGCAATCAAGCAGAGTACCAGTGTGTTAAGGTATAATTTCTTGGCCAGCATTGTTTGTGACATCAATCTAAAGCTGTCCAGAAACAAGGGCGGACCAAAACAACATAATATTGTTTTTCATTACTGCTTGAGTGAAATCATGCCCCTTGATTTGAGAACATCCCAACTAACAAGCACCAGGAGTGTAAATTCAGCCATTCGGAGCCCTGCCAGATCTTACAGATTCCACTATGAGTATCTGGAAAAGTAACATCTAAAATATAAAAAAAAATGTTGATGCCAAATTCTTTTTTTGTGTGTTGCAGGTGTGAAACAGATATGTGTGGGTGTTGGGAATCACTTAACGCTGAAGGACAGCTCACTTTATTTCTCATGCCAGGCAGAGTCTCACAGCTCTGGTGAGTCAGTGCAGTATAGCTTTCTGGGTAATCCCTATTTGTTTGTAAAATTATGTTCATAAAGTCAGTATTGGATGGTTAAATTTGGCCCTGGGTCTTGTGTCTTACAACAATAGTAAAACTGTGCAGTAAAAAAAAAGCAGAAATCCTCTTCAGTCCAACAATTATGGGGCCTCTATATGGAGTAGTTGGCTCGTTTATATGCTGTAATGTTGTGACCATTCCAAGCCCCGAAGCCAGGTGTTTTTGATTGCAGTACAGCACGTTGGAGTGCAGACTCTGCAGCACGGCCCTGGCCCCACAGGATGGTTGGATACGAGTTTGATAAACCAGAGGAGACTGAGTGGGAGTGGGAGGCCCAGACTGTTTTCCTTATTTATTTATTAATGTTTTGTTTTCTCCGGGAGAAGCTGTCAGACAGACAGGCAGCTACACCCTCCTATTAGATGACTTCCTTCACTGCGTAAATATATTCCAGCTGAGATGTAACATTTCAGTGTGCAAAGTGTTTTGGATAAACTACAGACGAGGACAACATTGGATTTTATAGCACAAAAATCTGTTTCAGGGGCAAAAACATAACAGACTAGACACAGCAATGACTTCACTTTCACCCTATTAAAAACAATCTGTAAATTTTCTCTGGATGATTTGGTTTGCATACCAACAACTTTGAATTTCCTTCCCAGTGGATGTCCAACATTCTTCTTCCTCGTCCCATCCTGGTTGCTGTTTTCTGTAAATATCTTAGATGTTACTACAATTGTTGTCTTTATTGTAGCTACACAATCAACAACCTGCTGTGAAAATAGTCCTCTGAGCAACATGTAAAAATAAAAAGATCCAGTGAATAGTTAAAAGTTAGTGTTATCTGTGGGGAGACAACGTGATAGTGTCATCCTCTAGTGGTCCCATCTCTTAATCAGGGCCCCTTTAAACGCACCCTTTAATTTTATTAAGAGATGTACCTCATACAACATATTAATATAAAAGAATAAACTTGTCTTCATAGTTTTAGCCAACGTTTCTACATTCCTAATGATTTTATTAACATTTTACTACCTAGTTTTGCAGAGTTGTAAGGATGTATGGAGCCCCTAAAGTCCTGAAAGGGGATATTTTTTACTCTGTGCACACAAGTGAATTGTCTTGTGCACACAAGATAATAACTTCTTTCCACAGGATTAAAAAAAAAGATCTTTCAGGACATTATAGGCTCTGCAGGGATGCAATGCCACAGTTTGAACAAAGTCCAATAGAGATCAATAGCACAAATGATCAGACAAATGCACAGGTCCCCAGTTTTTTTAAATTCCATCCAAACCACTGATTTAGACATTAAAACCAAAAGTCAGCACATCTGAATATTTGTCATTAACTTCTCATGCATTACTATCAATGTACAAAGTTCGGCCCCAAAAGAAACAGGCAAAAGAGCAGTGAGACCAAAACAATCAGCCAAAAGAGGCTAAAAGCTCCATTGGGCTGAAAACACATCATGCAGTGGCAAAGTGCAACTCACCAAGAGACGTGTTTATGTGTTTCAGGCAGGAAAACATTCTTTGTAACTTAGGTTACCATGTCCAAGGACTCACAGGATTTTGTTCAGTGATTGGCTGCAGGTATTCACTGGCTGCAATTCGCCACCAAAAGTTAAACCTTTACCAACATTTACTGTAGTTTGGCAGCACTTTGCCAAAGAATCAAACGGCTGCAGCTCGAAGTGGCTGACACAGCTTTCCATAAACATTGCATGGCAGCTTGACACAGTCCGCACTTGACAGCCATTGGTATGTTTTCAGCATTTTGCTGTACAGTCAGTTGGATGGTTTTTTTGTTGGTGCTTCATACATAATATCATATATTCATTGGTAAATAAATAAGAAATATCCATAAACTACCAAGCTACACATGACATGTGAATTTATGCTACTTAGAAGTTTAAAATGAAATCCTGATTAATCAGTTTATCAAATTCTGCAGTTGCTCTTACGTATTTGTTGCTGCTGAATACAACAGAGGAGATTCAGACTGGTTTTGGACATGGAAAATAGCCACAAAATGATTCCCTTTTTCAGTTTTGTCAGTCATTATAATGTATGCTATGCATAAACTGTATAATGAAAATGTATTTTTAAATTTGTCTAAATTAATTTTGGCCTTCTGCACTAGGGGAAGTGGAGATGTATAAGGTTCATATTTCTTTAACTCTTCATCCTTTACAGCTAAAAGTAAACTTAAATTATAACTGACAGGCACTTTGATGCCAGTGATACTACCGTTACACATCCAAAGCAATGACAGTGCAGAGCAAAGGGTGTGATCCATGTAGTTATAGTCTTTTAGATAAAAGAAAAAAATCTCTTTACATTACAAATGTCCCACCAAGTTATCAATCAAATACTGGAATTCAAAACAACCAGACCCCATTTACATTTCCTCTGACATAACAATAATAACATCAGTGTGATAGCAGGCAGAAGATTATCCATTTGTGTTGAGGGTACAGTGTCATCTATACAGTCACTTAACTAAATTCATAAAGGCTGTTTGTCTTCCTGTTGCTCTTTCTTTTCTGTCAGCATAAAACATAACAACATTACAAAGAGGGCCATGACCAATGAAGAATGTATCACACTCTGGCAAACATTTACAGGCTGCAGATGGTCCTGGTTGACTTGTGTATACATCCCTGTCTCAGCCCCTACAGGTGCCACGGCACTGGGTAATAAAAAGCAGAGTGTGGAGGAGCTGTGGGTGCAAGAAGAGGTGGAGGAGAGAACAAGGCTGCGCTCCTTTGTGACCTGTTTTACATGCTGCGTGGCATGCTTCTTCAGACAGGTGCTGCTAGTCAGGCTGTAGATTTAACAGCCATGCTTTCTTAAAGGGACAGCTCAACCCAAAATGAAAAAGTATATATATTTTTCCTCTTTGTAAATTGTTTTGGTGTGAGTTGCACACTGTTGGAGAAATCAGCTGTAGAGATGTCTGCCTTCTCTCAAACATGATTGAACTTGATGGCACTCGGCTTGTGATGCTCGAAGTGCCAAAAAAACACATTTTAAAAACTCAACCGCAGTGTCTCTTTACAGAAATTATGATCTTGTCACTCAAGATAATCCACAGACCTTGTTGTAAGCAGTTTCATGTAGGAACTATTTTCTTTCCACGAAACTACACCCATCAGTCTTATCACTGTGAGGATGGAAGTGGTCATCTTAGTTTAATGCTGCTAGCATCACCAAGCTAGCTAATGTCACAGCTCAGCTGAGGGGGACACCATTGTTGTTTGCATTTCGTGCTGTCATGAGCATGATCCTCTCATCCATTTCAATCAGGAGAGACAGAAGAATGAAGTAAGGATAAGTACTGAATATGAGTGAACAAATTAACAGATGATATAACAGAAGTCTTTGGCACTTGGACACCAGAGGGAGACACTTTGTGATCTAGAGATGTCTGACCTGCAGCAACATAATTCCCCCCAATGGAGTCCAGACACTGGTGGTGGCTGCTGACTCTGAGGCTGCTGACTGCTGAGGCAGATGAGGCTGATGAATCTGTGAAGACTGGGTGGAGGGCTTGCACGACTGCAGCAAGAAACAACTACGGCAGAGAAAGAACCATATTCAAAATGAGAAGGAGTAAGATGAGAAGGTGTGTCGCCGTGGTATTGGTTGACACCTAGAGATAGTGGGTGAGCATGTGTGCAAGGAGTGAATGGCAGGGTGAGAAAGAAAACTCACAGCCTGAGCATGAAAAATATTGTCTTCCTGACTCAACTTTTGCTAGAGCTTCATTAGTAGATACTCACCTCCTTCTGCATGGTGATATAGTTGACGGATGTTCGGCAGACAGCAATAGTAAATAGAAAGAAATAGTTCCTGGGGCATCCCAGTAGCTCACCTCGTAGAGCACGTTCCCCATGTACCTGAGCTGTTGCTGTATTCAAATGAAACTCATGAGCTTGTGGTTAGGACAAGGGAAAGTCACAAACTTGTGATTTCAGTGGCCTCAGAAACTGTCCACTTACAAAGTCATGAATATCACAACAGCATGGACTCCTCTCATGAACTTGGTAAACACAATCCCATTTGAAGGCAGCATCTGTCCTTACTGCAGCGGCCTCGGTTCAATTCCAACCTGAAGCTATTTGCTGCAAATTGTCCCCCCTCTCTCTCCCTCATTTTCTGTCACCCTTCAATTATAGTATCCAAACAAGGCCAAAAACTTCTGTTTGCTTCATGCCTGCTAATTACATGGAAATTTTTTGCAACTTAAAGTGATGTTAGTTAAAATCAACTACAGAGAAACACATAGTCAGATTTAGTTCTTCCATTCTGACAGGTTCATTCTTTTGTCCATGATCAATCCCACCATCCTTCAGCTTCAGTCCTTTTTTTGGATGTGGTCATACAAGTTGTTTTAGTCGGATATTTGACGCCACATCAGGAAATCTTTCTCCCATTAGGTAACAATGGTGATGAAATCTGGTGAGTTGGATATGGAAAAGCATTGTATTCATTTACACTCCCTGCCCACTTTAGGTACACCTGATCAATTTAATGCCATTCAGTACAGACAGCAATGTGTTCATTTTTGAGGTAGTAGTGGGTCGTGGTGTTGTACTGAAGCGCATTATAAAAGATGTTTCTAATATTTTGAGAATGTATAGGCTTTGTAAAAATTGAGCATAGTTAGTTCAGGCAGGACATAATGTCAAACTCAGCTCACATCCCAGCCACATCAGCTGATCTCAAACAGCCCAGTCAACTGATGGAGCAGCTGATTGATGGAAGGGAGTCAGCTGATAGATCACATGATTCCTGTCTATGCAACCAACCGGCAAATCTCATTCAGGGCGCCCTATTGAAACTGCTCTGGTCTGCCTACTGTTGCTGCTTCCTCTGCAAGCTGCTTTGCAACCCACCTCCACCCCAGCTCCTCCTTTTCATGCTGTGTCTGACGTATTAATGTCATTTCTGTTTGTCATTGGTGCTGCTCTGTTCTGTTCCTGAGGGGTCTTTGCTGCTGCTCTCCTTGCCTTAGACTTTCCATATAGGTGCATGGAAGGGCAGGAAGGTTTGCTCTCTGCCTCAGGCTTTCCTTGTTTGCACGTGAAAGGGTAGACAGGTATGCTCTCTCTGCCTTAAGGCTTTCTACGCAGGTGCGTGGAAGGGCAGGAAGGTTTGCTCTCTTTGCCTCAGGCTTTCCATGTAGGAGCTTGGAAGAGGCTTTCTGTGTAGGCCTAGGAAAGGCAGAGAGGCCTCGGAGAGAGGCCTCGCATTACAGGTGTGCCTAATTAAGTGTATAACTACAGTACAGGCCAAAAGTTTGGACACACCTTCTCATTCAATGCGTTTTCTTTATTTTCATGACTATTTACATTGTAGATTCTCACTGAAGGCATCAAAACTATGAATGAACACATGTGGAGTTATGTACTTAACAAAAAAAGGTGAAATAACTGAAAACATGTTTTATATTCTAGTTTCTTCAAAATAGCCACCCTTTGCTCTGATTACTGCTTTGCACACTCTTGGCATTCTCTCGATGAGCTTCAAGAGGTAGTCACCTGAAATGGTTTTCCAACAGTCTTGAAGGAGTTCCCAGAGGTGTTTAGCACTTGTTGGCCCCTTTGCCTTCACTCTGCGGTCCAGCTCACCCCAAACCATCTCGATTGGGTTCAGGTCCGGTGACTGTGGAGGCCAGGTCATCTGCCGCAGCACTCCATCACTCTCCTTCTTGGTCAAATAGCCCTTACACAGCCTGGAGGTGTGTTTGGGGTCATTGTCCTGTTGAAAAATAAATGATCGTCCAACTAAACGCAAACCGGATGGGATGGCATGTCGCTGCAGGATGCTGTGGTAGCCATGCTGGTTCAGTGTGCCTTCAATTTTGAATAAATCCCCAACAGTGTCACCAGCAAAACACCCCCACACCATCACACCTCCTCCTCCATGCTTCACAGTGGGAACCAGGCATGTGGAATCCATCTGTTCACCTTTTCTGCGTCTCACAAAGACACGGCGGTTGGAACCAAAGATCTCAAATTTGGACTCATCAGACCAAAGCACAGATTTCCACTGGTCTAATGTCCATTCCTTGTGTTTCTTGGCCCAAACAAATCTCTTCTGCTTGTTGCCTCTCCTTAGCAGTGGTTTCCTAGCAGCTATTTGACCATGACTCGGTGACTCGGATGAACTTATCCTCAGAAGCAGAGGTGACTCTTGGTCTTCCTTTCCTGGGTCGGTCCTCATGTGTGCCAGTTTCGTTGTAGCGCTTGATGGTTTTTGCGACTCCACTTGGGGACACATTTAAAGTTTTTGCAATTTTCCGGACTGACTGACCTTCATTTCTTAAAGTAATGATGGCCACTCATTTTTCTTTAGTTAGCTGATTGGTTCTTGCCATAATATGAATTTTAACAGTTGTCCAATAGGGCTGTCGGCTGTGTATTAACCTGACTTCTGCACAACACAACTGATGGTCCCAACCCCATTGATAAAGCAAGAAATTCCACTAATTAACCCTGATAAGGCACACCTGTGAAGTGGAAAGCATTTCAGGTGACTACCTCTTGAAGCTCATGGAGAGAATGCCAAGAGTGTGCAAAGCAGTAATCAGAGCAAAGGGTGGCTATTTTGAAGAAACTAGAATATAAAACATGTTTTCAGTTATTTCACCTTTTTTTGTTAAGTACATAACTCCACATGTGTTCATTCATAGTTTTGATGCCTTCAGTGAGAATCTACAATGTAAATAGTCATGAAAATAAAGAAAATGAGAAAATGAGAAGGTGTGTCCAAACTTTTGGCCTGTACTGTACATGTATAGAATATGTTTAGCGTGTTGGGTGGTCTTTAATAACTCTGGTTTTGTGCTTAATGTAGTGCTCGTGGTTTTGTTCTTTGTCCTGTTGGGTACATGAGGTTTTTAAAATCCCAGCCATAAATTCCAGGTCATGACAAACTGCTTTAATCAAGTCTCTTATTGCTGCATTGAGTCAATATCACGGTAATTCTAAAGGCCTTTGTTTTTACGAGCTTCATCTCACAACAGGTGCTCCGCTGTGACGGAGCAGTTTGTCTGTATTTTTGGACATGAAGGTCTCGAGGTGATGACTGTCAGGTCTGACACATGCTGGGAATACACAGTGAATGTAACATGACTCAGCTGTGTAATGACCTTTGTAATTTTGATGTCGCTGCTTCAAAGTCCTATTTCATGTGGTTTTTTCATTATGCTGTTCATCCCTTATATGAAGTGCCATATGACTGCCTCAGGTCTAAAGATACAAACTATGGTGCAGCTAATGCTAACATTATGGCAGGCCACCACAAATAAATGAATATGTGGGAAACCCTGCCTGATGGCATGACCAAATACAGAAAGGTCATGCAACTGCAACAGAATAATTGTTATGCTTTTATATGTCAGCATAGATGTAACAGTTTGTCTTCCACTATTCAATAAATCTAAACAAAACTTTCTCTCATTTCTTTTGTTGTTGTTTGTAAACAACAGCAACACTTACTCAGGGTGAGAATCGGATCTTGAATAAAAAAAATAATTAGTACGACAAAATAGAATCAAACAAAACTCTAAAGTAGCCCACACATCCAAACAGCCGCCAAATACAAAAATGACCCTCTGTCTCTACCACTAACCCCCACATCATGGAGCCAGTAGCAGTTTTACCTTTAGCCATGCTTGTTGTTACTGTGTGTAATGGTGTGACGTCATTAACTCAACAAGTTGGAATATAACCATTAGCACGATTTGAGTTAAGTGTTATCATAATAAAAGTTTTGTTGGTATTATTATTATCATTATTATTATAGGATAAGGCACATCCCTTCTTAACGTAGGATTAAGATTTTGGCCTAAACTAGCAGAGATTTCTAGGGACATTTTTGCCCTTTGTCATCACTAAATTCTGACGTTGGAAGATAGAGACGTAGAAGAAAATATGAAGAACAGAGACTATTTCAAGTGCTGGAAACACTATGTTTTATTTGTTACCAAACACTGATGCTATGAAAGTCACACCATTGGATGTTAGACGTGAAATCCTCCAGTTCTCTGCCATTTGATAATGGTTGTTAACTGACAGCCTCTCCTAAAATGAAACTATTTTCATAAAGATAATGATGCAAATTCTGTATCTCCATCCTGTAAATGGTTTGTATCGTCTGCATTCATCATCTCTCTGTCTGCACCACCTGAGTCAGCAGACAAACTGGAGGAAGATGTAGAGACAACTTCTTCATACAGCTGGAAAGAATCCTAAATGCTGCTCACTGCAGAATGATCGGTGTCAGAGCTCAGCCCATCCCCATCTGGTGAGACAGAAGACGACGTGGAGAACAGTCTTTCCAAAACACTGTCTGATCCTTCACTGTCAGAGTTAAAGTACGGCCAAACCTCATTCTCTATTAACTGAAACCTGGAGATTTGTATCAGGAAATGTTACACATTAATTAACAGGGTTGGGGAGTAACAAAATACAAGTAACTGGATTCAGTTAGTTACAGTTTAATTTGGTGGTATTTAGATATAGTTCATGTCAAAATAAATTACTTAAAGATATTACTTTGTTTTGTTTTATTTGCTCTGACACTGTGTCCTAACTGAATGCAACACAACCATGCATCAGTTTGATTGCATTGTTTTTTTATTGGAATGTTCGAACTGGCTGTGAGGAACGCAGTGTAGCTGTTTCGAGCTAAACTATTGTTGAATGCCCTCATTGTATTTATTGCTGTCACCTTCTTCGACAGCGCCACAATGGACAAAGAACAATTGATTGATGCAGTTGAAATGAGGGGTTATCGAAACAACACCTCCTTATTTCACCACAAAAACATAAGTAAGGTGGCAGCCTTGTAGAGAGATGGAAAGTACTCGCCCATCTTTTGGGTGGTTATGTCTCCAGTCGAGCACACAGCTGATAGGTAGCCTACATGGTTTACATGACATAACAGTGTGGACAGAGAGCAGTGCTTGCTGATAGGATATGGTGTAATATTCATATAGAACACGCATTTCCCATAAACAGATTTCATCACTCTCATCCCGCTCCCACAAAAAAAAAAAAAAAAAAACACGCATAGCTTGTCCTGTCCCAGTCCTGTGCATGTGTTGTGAAATGTGAAATCCTCTATTCCTCTTCTGTTGAATAAAGATCATGGGTTCAGATTGTCAGCTGACCAATTAGCTGGACCAAAGACAAACAAAGAAACAAACAAAAAAAAAAAAAAACAACTAAAAGGCAATAAAACCAGCGTTGAGCTGCTGAGTCGGGTGGTAACTCTCTGTATGTTAGACAGTACAGAAAGGAAAAAATATATTACAATAACTAAAAAAAAAAAAGACAATGGACACTTAAATAAGTAAAGAACACTTTGTCCAGAGAGCAGCGAGGAATGTATACTGAAAGGAAACCTCAGACTCACCCCATCTAATCCCATTGGGTATCCAGTTTCTCTTTGGCCTTGCAGCAGTGGTGCTCATCACAGCTCAGCAGCCTCATATAATACCTCATAGCGGTTTTGGACTCAAGGTGCAAGGTAATCGTAATCATGCTATGTTGCCCAAGTGTGATAAAACTAGGGCAGGTAACACTGGTTTTGCGTCAAACTTGTGTGCAAACTTGTTTGCATGTGAAGTGTGCCTGGTACGTGCTTGGAACAACTTTACACTATATACAAGCGGTCCAACAAGCTGCACTCAGCAGCCTGATCTGCACAGTTTCATTTCACTGGCACATCGACACACTAACACACACTCCCTCAACAAATTATTATATTTCCTCCCGGCTTTGGTGTCAGTGAGATTTTGAAGGAAATGTTTCTTTGAGTCTCATTGATTAAGGGTGATTTTGTTTTCACTATATTCTTTAGAGATCTCATAATGTAATCAAAGTTAATTCTGTGTTTTGACAGGTAAATGGCGTTAAAGATTACAGTGTATGATAATACACATCGTGTTGTGCACACTGTGTTATGTACGTATGTAATTATGCTCACTAATCTTTTTTATTGGATATTTCTCACGGCACTTCAACTTGTCAAACGCAGGAATGGTTAACAACATCAACGCTGGCTGTGTTCCATTTAGCTGCTTCAGTGCCAAGGTCCTGTTATTGTACATGTTGGCTCACTGGCATGACTGGGGTACCTTAATGGAAAAGAGCCATCGTTAATGATACCAACACCTGACAAGTGACTGTGAGAAAGGTGTGATCAGGTAAAATTTACTTCATAAGCAACCTGGATTATGTGTTTCTGTAAACTGACTTACCAAAAAAAAAAAAGAGTCTATAATCACTGTTTCTGTATCATTCATAGATCATATCATTATAAACACATGAAAATTGTTGCTTGCAGTGATGAACTCCTCAGAGAATCATTAAGTGGCTCTGCATTTTCCCTCAGCTTTACAGAGCTTTGTTTTAAAGTTTAAAAAACCCTCTAAAAACATACTATACTGAACCAGAGACAGACACAGTTAACAACAACATTTAACAGATAAAGAGGGAGAGTCAATTTTTCCCACAGGAGTTGGTGGAGAGCAAAAAGAGTTCAGTCAGGAAACCAGAGAAACCTGCGAGCTCATGTTTTATTTGCTCTGGTAGATACTTCAGGTCCTCCTCACGTTCAGACAGATTTCCAGCCGACCTGGCCCATGCCGAGCCAATCACAACTTATATTGTGCGGGATTCAGACAATTACCGACAACTTGAGGAGCCTCTGAGCTTCATGCAAAATATGTGATGATATCATTTTTCGCTCGTGTGTCAGGATAAACCTAGCATAAACTTATCTTAGTACAGGGGAATGTTATTTCAAAAACAACGAAGATGGCTGCAGCTGGAACTTTCTGTTGAATTACCACATGGCACCGGAAATCAATATGATGTCGTTGGATGACTTGTCAGACGTTAAATTTTGGGTGGAATGAAAATCGTGTTGACAATATTTTAATAACTAACTACATTAGAATTTCAAATGGTATGGACATTAGCATTATCACGGTCTCATTATGAAGTCATTGCATCGCTTAGTCAGTGACTTCCAGCGTCAAACCCCAACAAAAACTGTCCTTTTATGTCAGCATGATACACGGCTGGTTGCCATTATTCTGTGATGGCACCAGGCGGCATCATGGGGGAAACACAGCTGGACAACAACGTAGTTCAGGGTGCAAAAGTCTATGACGGGGGAGAGGGGTGGTGGATGGGTCCAGCAACCACCGACTTGGGGTTCACCTCCTGCATGAATGTAAAGCCAAACCCAGTTCTTTTTTCCTAAACCCAACCCTGTATGTGTGTTGGCTAAACGTAACCATGTGCATTTGTTGTTGAAGGAAAAAAACTTTGTGGTGTTGTACTGATGTAGTTGTTAATTTTGAAAGAATGCGAGCTGTAAATTTCCTGTGAAAATGGAAGTGTATTTTGAAAACAGACAATGCATGCAACAGGCTGAAGTTGACATGGTGTTGCAAGACGTCGACAACCAGTGCACCCTGGGTACCTAGCGCGTCATGTCTCAACATGGAAACGTCGATATGTGACGAGGTCGGAGTGAGAGTGTGTTGGCATGATGACGTTTTGCTAACCATACCTTACAACTTAATGTTGTTATTCTACGTCAAGATGACATTTGCATGACAGCATGGCATGAGGAAAACCATCAGTGTGCACAACTATGGCAATTGAGGCAGGTCAAAGTTGAAGCAGGAGGTAAACTGTGACTGATGTTTACAAAGAACTGCTTCTTTGTTTTCTCTTCCAAATAAATATTGGTAAGTACAATATTATCATAGCTGAGAACTGATGTCCACAGCTACAAAAACAAAACCCAAGTTTTAATAAACCATAGTTTGGTCTCTATAAATGGGCATTTAAAGAAACAACAGAGCTTTTCTTGCTGTTGTTGATGTCATGCAGACAGGGGGTTTCTTAAGGGAGACATAATGATGCATTTAGATGCATTGATTCTCAGTGATGCCAGTCAGTACATGGGGCACCATAATCACACAAGGACAACAATGATGAATTGTCTCTCTGCTGAGAAGTGGCAGGTATTTACTGCTTCGAGAGGCACTGGCACAGGGCAGAGCTGGTTCTCATGAAAATTACAGTTACATACAGTTTTCTGACAGGAGGCAGATATGAAAAACACCCTGGGATGGCTGGACACTTTTTCATTCATTAGCTTGAAGGTCTATTCGTCAGAGCAGTTATGGCAGAGCTCCATGCATTGTGGTCTCAACTCTCTGGAGGTGGGCCATTCGTTCACCCGGCCACTGGTACTACAAGACCATCACACTAAACAGAAAACAAATGACAATAAAGGACCTGGCAAAAGGAGAGAAGCAGCTGTGACTGTGTCTGTGGCCCAAACTCCTCTGAGAGTATTCTTTAATCCTGACACCTGCAAGCCATTTCATCATGATTTACAGTGGGGAAAATGCAGGCTGGGGGCAGGGAGGCCACCAGAGGGACTGTTTTCACAACAAATGATGAGGAACACACTGTTTTTTCTTGCAGTTCCAGGCATTTGTAGTTTGTTGTTCACAAACATATGGATCGCTTAATCTGACAATGAAAGCACTGACAGAAAATGGGCTTCTCAGGAGACTGTATGAATGCTTGTTGTATTTATGTATGTGCTTACTGCCTCATGTTTGAGTGAAGAGACAGGAGAGTGGAGGAGAGTGTGACTGAATGAATGAATATGTGTGTGTGAGAGAGAGAGCGAGTCAAGCCGAGCAAAGATAAATAGGCTGGAGGTTTTGGGACAGGATATGGAGCTCACATGAATGATCATTAGCAGGATCTCTGCAGACCAGAGCAGCACCGTTTAGTGGCTGAAAAGTCGCCCAGCTGCTCACCCATAATGTCTGCATATTATGGTATTGTTTACATCCATTCACTTTCTCATGTCGTTACTTGTGTGTGAGTTTGCCACATGCTGAATTACTTTAATTTTGGACATATTGAATGTGTTGTATTGTGTAATGTAGCAGCAGTAATTATCTGTGACAAACACTGTTCACATGTGGTGAAAGGATTTAGCTGAGTTGTCCTAGCTAAACACATTTTGGAGTTTGTGTCTGCACATTACAAACACAGTTATTCCCCAAGACTGCGAGGAATTCATTTTTTTGTGGAACTCAGCTGACATCAACGCACATGATTGCTGTTCATCATTGCCTTCAAATGCTGCAGTTACTAGGCTAACATTATTGTTTTCTGCCCTGTTACAAATATCATGAAAACATTACTACGTTGTTATTTATTGTTGAGTGTAGTTTTTT
The DNA here is from genome assembly GCF_041903045.1 of Epinephelus lanceolatus. NCBI lineage: Eukaryota > Metazoa > Chordata > Actinopteri > Perciformes > Serranidae > Epinephelus > Epinephelus lanceolatus. The sequence goes on along the minus strand of NC_135735.1, from coordinate 26,252,965 downwards.
AATTGCATTTTTTCATACAGATATTTTCTCCCAGGTTTCAGCCTCTCTGCCCACTAAATCTGAAAAAAGTCAACAATAAGGCAAACAAAAACACACTAAGGAACTGAATTAAGAGCTTTCCTCTCTCAGCAGAGTGCCATTTAATAGTAATCCCCAACCGTTACATTGACCCCTCCGAGTCTGCCCAGAAAAACACATCATGTGCAGAATCTTTTATTTGCCACTCGGCTCACTCGAAGCCGGGAGGTGAGGGGGGAAAGAATGAGCTGAAAGTGAGATCCTCTGGCTCCAGTGGCATCGCTACCTGTGGAGTGTGCACAGCTCATTGTGTGTCCTACATCATGCCAGCTCCTTCAGTCCTAGCTGCTCCAGTAACCACCTACCTCCTGAGCAGTGCACTTTTTGCAACCATGTCGCCAGGATAAATGTTGGCATTGTATGTTGCTGCAAACCACAAATATTTTACAGTTGTACGTTTCAGACGTAGCCGGATATGTTAACACTTTACATTTCGTTTTTTTTTTTTTTTTGTTAGATTGGACAATCTAAGCGTGAAAGGGGGAGAGATGGGGGCTGACATGCATTAAGGGGCTTGGTTGCAGGCTGGAGTCAAGCCCGTGGCTGCTGTGGCTGGGACATTTCCTTTCCTCATATGGGATGCCTACTCTACCCACTAAGCCACTGGGCGCCCCAACTTTACGTTTCTTTATGTTGTCATTGTTGTGGTTAACTTGTGGTTTGGTCTAAGCACAATATCCACTTGGTTAGGATTTGGAAAAAAGTGTTTTATCTTAAAAATTTGTTTCTACAAACATGGCAGTGAATGTCCCAAACTCTTATTAAAAAATAATCCCTTTTGTCGCTACAATCACGCCATGAAATGTCCCGAACTATAATTGAGAGACATATGGGTTGGTTGCTACAAACATAACTGGAAATGTCCCGAAGTTTTGTTAAAAAATACTCTTTTATCACTATAATCATGCCTGGAAATGTCCTGAACTATCATAAAACATATCCAATTTGGTCGATACAAACACAAATAGAAATGTCCTGATCTCTCCTTAAAAAAATACCCACTTCTGTTGGTCTCAAACAGTGGTCTGCTGTCTGAGGCTTGGCAGCTGTCTCGCAGAGATGCCAACCCATCCTTGACCCCCTTCTCCTGATGAGAAACTCAGCTCAGATACATGAAACTCAAACAACGTCACTTCAGAAATGTTGATATGATACGTATGAAATATAAAAATGAAACATATTGGTTAGAAACGTACCATGCCAGCATTTTATTCTGCTGCTTTTTGAGCCGCACAAATGAAATAAAGTTGACCTCTATTGGCATGGAAAGAAAAACCCCGGAGACAGATATCTTGAAATACTGCTGTTACTTAGCTAACTTTTCCCCCTCTTTCTCTATATTGTTACTAGGCACTGGTTTTACTTGTACATTTGCATATTTTGCCAGATATTGTTTTAAAACTGGGCCCAGGGAGTGACCCTGACCAGGGGAACCCACTGGTTGTCTGGTTGGTACTGGTTGTGAATCGTTAAAATTGTGGTTACTGTAATTTGAAGCGTTCTCTGGCATAAGAATCTCCTTTGGGATAAATAAAGTTCTGGTGAATTGAACTGAATTAAATTGAATCTTAAAACTTGGATAGATTAAACCACAACAGTGCATGGCTAAATACTACAAGAAATTAGTGATGAAAAATATGACTTCTTTTTTAACCCAAACCAAATCTTTAAGATTGTGTTTCCACAAATGTTCTTGTAAGCGCTAATGCGTGATTAATCCCAAAAAAAAAGGAAATGCTCAATATTCTCTAACCAGACTCAAATTTTCTTGCTTCAAACCATATTGAACGAGCTCAGGAAAATAAATCTTTAGGAAACGTGCCTGATTATTACAAGAGCATTTTTATTGGGTGAACACTGACTGCCGACTAATTGTGCACATCCTCAATAACCACAAAATTCATCAAAATCTGTATCTTATCAAACACTCATATGCTGCATGGAAACACTTGACTTAAATCAAACAACTTAAAATATTTTCCAGGTTTTTACATTAAGCAAATAATCTCATACTTTAATGATTTGATATACTGTTGAATTAAAGTACTAATTTAGATTAATACAGTGATAGTATGGCTGAAAACAAATGTTCTCCCAAGCAGAAAGCCAGATGAGGCTCTGAGGACTGGTAATCACCATGAGTGTCATGTGTATACTTTACTCTGCAGACTTACAGTACCTCAGCTACAGGCAGTAATAATGAGAGAATAACTTTTCGATGCAGCACTGGAACTCAGATGGTGAGTTGGACGATCTACATGCCCTGCAGATCATTTGTTTCCACCACTCTTATCTTTCCATGCTATAATGTAAGTGTTGCGTAAATCACAGAAGTGGGCTGGTATCAATCAGCCTCCAAAAATGGTTTCCCTAACACAAAACACGTTCAGGACATTGGATATCCATCTTGTGACCTGGAGATTTTTATCTTGCAAATTACAAATGAGCCTGATGGCAGTGGAGGTTATCTAATATCCATCAACTGACAAATAAATCAAGCAGAAACAACCACAAAGGACCACAAAATACACTGGAATCACTACAAAAATGCAAAAGTGTGCAACAGAGCACCAAAAATTTAACATAGTACATGACACTTTTGGCTCACATCGCTGTAGTCACTTTGTTTTTTTCTTTTTGAGACAATTTGTGATTGTAAATCTGTTGTAATATGATTTTAGTATTAGTTGTAAACTTTAAGAGGATTCTTTGTTGTTCTTTGGCTTAAAATCATAGTGAATTCATCATAAATAAAAACTGCATAAGCAAAACTGGTTACAAAACATTTTCTTGGCATTAAGCAACAAGTCATGTTTCATGTATTTGTTGGCATTTGTGTTGCTTTTCTTTTTTGATTTTCATTGTTTTTTTTCCCACTTTGCATTTCTATGTTTTATTGTGCAAATAAACATAATAAAAACAATAAAGACCAAATACTATATTTGGTTAAAAGTGATAAATAAAACACATGAAAGTCAACATATCTCAACGTTTATGTACTTAATATTTTCATCAATTAAAAGGTTGAACTTCACCTTACATCACACTGAACTTACCTCAGGCTCCACTCAGTTTATTGCCTTTCTCCACACACTTTTTTCCTCGCTCTGTTTCCCTTTTCTCTCCTCTGTACTCCCTTCCCAGAGATGACACTGTCATATTTTGAAACATCTCTCTCTTGGTTGGCACTGCTGTGCTTCCCTCTGTCTCTCTGTTTCTCTTTTGTTAAGGACCACACAGAGGGATGACATGTTGGAGGCACATCCAGGCTGGGTGGCCCGGCTGCAGGAAAGATGTGGGTGACAGGATCAGCCTTCAACAGACTATGGGAGTAATGCGTGTAGACAGTGTAAAACCAGTCTTTTGGAGACCTGTAGAAAGAGCAATGCTGGCAATTCTGAATAAATGCACTTTGAAAAAACGGAGGAAAAAAAAGTTCTTTGGGAGCCTTGTTTTAGCTGCAGCCTCATGCACTGGACTCCCATGCACTGCTAATGTCTTTAAACATCTTGGGCAATAGAAGTAACTCTAATCTATCTAACTTTCAATTCCCACCAGTTTATTCAAAGATTCATCCAGTGAAATTTGGCTTGTACAGTTTTCAGAAGTGAAAAAAAACAAACAAACAGAAAGGATAAAGCTCAGGAAATTTAATGATTGCTTTTCTTGGAATGTTTTTACGAAAATGAACCTTGTAAAGTTGGCACTGTTAAACATTGCAATTCGCAGAATGAAAGAAGCATTGCGTTTTCTGGAAGGTACATCATTTCCAAATTTACCATGACAGCAACCATTACAATGTCCTTGTCTTTGTAACAGTGTTTTGAAGTCTTAAATGTTATATAATCTCGTCAGGAGAAACTGTTAAACAGAAAAATCTCAAAAAGATAAAGCATAGTTTTCTTAGAGGCAGTTATTTTTAAAGTGTGTTCATGTTTTTATTAATCATTTTTATTCAAAATGCTCTGCAACCAATAGCTCTAGTTTTTATATCTTGAACTTTACTTTCATCTTGTTTTTATATTTGCTTTTATATTCTGCTTTATTTTAGTCCCTTGTATGTTGCACTCTTTACACTGCACACTGTATTTACACTTGTATTACAGTTGCTGCACAGCAATTTCCTTTGGGATAAATAAAGTTCTGTCCTATCTGATGTTATCTTAAAGCATTTTTGACTCACTGGTGGGCTCATCAACACTGAAACCACTTCTGTGAAGTTCAAGGAGGCCTGAGAACTCCCCGAGCCGAGGTGTTTCCTACCAGAGTCATTAAACCTCTTTGGCTCCTGCAGAAAATGGGGAAGATCACCACCTTTCCTGATAATCACCTTGTAGCATTTAGCAAGCACTTAACAAAACAAATGGCCTGTGTGTGTGTGTGTGTGTGTGTGTGTGTGTGTGTTTGTGTGTGGGTCTGAGAGAGAGAAAGAGAGAGATGCTGGACTTTGTCAAGGCTGAGAGGCTGCAGAAAAAATAGATCCAAAGTGTCATCACTAACAGGCCCCTGGATCCCAGCGGCCCGACAGCTTCTACATTCTTGCTCTGGATGAAGAATGGTGCGACTGGTGATTGTTTATTTTGTTTCTCTATCTTGTCTTAGCAACTTCTCTTTAATGAGAATGTGCAGTTGCACGTCAGGCTCTGGTCTCCCTTCCTTCCTTGTTAACTGCTTTTTAAAAGAAAGATAAACATAGCAAATACGCTGGAAATGTGGAAAGCTGGGAATCTCACACACACACAAACAAAGAAACACTTAAAACACTTAATTAAAATTACTTAGTTGTTTATCCAGTCCAAATGTCTTTACTTTGGAAATTCATTTGAAAACCTTTTTTAAAAGTTTTCTTCAGAACTGCAGTGATAACGTGAGTCATGAATATCCCATGAGTACACAAATCAACATGAACCATCTACACCCACAAACCTCATATCTGACACATATTATGAACAGACAAAACATTTACAGATTATAATAACATGCCAGATGAGGTGGATGGAAATGTAAGGGTGGGTAGTCTTATGAATGAAAAAAAGAGGTGCGATAATGAACTTAAAGGAGCAGTGTGTAGGATTTAGTGGCTTCTAGCACTGAGGATTGCAGATTGCAACCAGCTGAAACTTCTCCTGGTTAGAATTCCTTCAGTTTTAAATGTTCAGGAGGTTTTTACCAGGAGCCAAATCATCCACAGTGGTCTCTCCCTCTCCAAAACAAACAGACCAGGTGATTTAAAGCAGTAGAAACACTGAATAAAGCAGTTTCATTTACAAATTAGTATTTTTCCTGTGCTGTTTGGCTCGTCACAGACAGGACACTAGCCCAACAACTGCTAATGTGTGCTCACCTTTTTCCTCTGATAACTTAAGATCCACATGTTCAGGAGGTTTTCACCGGGAACTGACTTATCTGCAGAGGTCTCTTCTCCGAAACAAATTGACCCGGTGATTTAAACTGGTAAAAACACTGAATAAAGCAGTTTCATGTTAAAAAAGAGAAACTAAATCAGTGTGTTTCTGATGCTGCACATTGCGGAGGGATTGCTAACTATGGTAGCCAAAAACGTGAAAGCGAGAATGGCCCTATCTAGAGTCGCCCCTTTTACACTGCCAGATTTTTGGCGAATGTTGGGCTGTTTTGCCAGCAAGCTGCGAGCATTTAGACACACAGAGCTGGATTGGCGAGTTGATCCGAGGTTCCCAATTTTCTGCCTCATAGGGTAGTCATATTGGCGAAACCCTTTTTGGTTTAAAAAGAACGAGGAGGGGTTGTTGATGATTTGTGGGAGGAGCTGTTGATGACGCCGCACGTGCGATCCACTTGAGGTGGACAAACAGAAACAGCTGATAGCAGGAATTAGCGAGCAGCTAGTAGCAAGAGGGAAACGCAACTGGGGAGACAAGGAATTGCGCGCCCTCCTTGCCCTCGCAAACGAAGAGGCTATTAACCGTCAAATGACGGGAATGGTGAAGGACGGGCCAACTTATGAGAGCATCGCCGACGGACTGACCAGCCGCGGCATACCTCAGAGCACATGCTGAGCTACACGTTGTGTTACTTGCTCTCGCCCCCCATTGCCCCGAAAAAGGCACATTCTGTATGAACAAAAGTAGATAGGTGGCATTTTGCCGCACTCCCCGATTTTGTTTTTATACTGCCATTGCTGAAAAAAGGCTGATTGGGCTTTCCTGCAAATTTGCGCAATTCCTATTTAAAAAGGGCTAGTATTTGGTTTGTCTGTTCTGGGCTAATGTAGAAACATGGAGGTGCAACATCTCCATAGCTGAGGACCTACTCCCTATTATATAAACGGCTCATTCCAAGGCAACGAAAACATAATGATTCTTGTTTTCAGGTGATTTTAACTAAAGAAAACACACTTATTATATTATATTCCATTTCTGCCAATATATCCCCCTAAATCTTACACACTGGACCTCTAATAATGGACAACAACTTTATCATTTCAACAAGACTGAGAAAGAAGTCTGCACTTTAGTGTTTAAAATAATCCTCTGAGCAAGTAGCAGCCTATTACACACCATAGTGTATGTGGTTTGGTATGTCAAAGTAGAATAAAGCATGTTAACTCACTCTATAGGAGGGGGTGGAGAAATAAAGAAACATTCAAACAATCTGCTGTCACGAAACAGATAAAGACACAATCAGCAGTGTGTGTGTGTGTGTGTGTGTATGTGTGTGTATGTGTTCCCCGGGCACCAGTAGGCGGTCAGGTGGTCCCTCTGTGCTCTCCAGTCAAGCGTCCCACCACCCCACCAACCACCCTGATGCCATTGTGCGACGCAGAAGCTGCATGACTGATGCGACAAAAGAGGAGACATTGATCTTCCAAGACAAGCTCTGCTCTCAGCACACTGTGTTGTGTGGTAAGGGAAATGAGCTGATCCTCTCGAGCAGACCGCAACTAAGCTTTGCCTTTTTTTTAAAACCGTAGTAGCACTTAATCCACAGCTCCAGGAGGAGGGAAAACTCGGGAACAAAATGAATTTGTGTAACAGGCCTTGTAAGATCCAAGCAGACTGTGGTAATAGTCTTTAATAAAGACTAATAAGGAAATCCCCAAGCTTTTGCAAAGTAAAGTAAATTCTGGAAACTGAAATATGAATCTCACAGGCCGAATTTTGTGTTTTGTTAACATATTTGACTTGATGTGGAGGGAAAGCTTTCATAACATGGAGCCAAACCCATCCACACAACACTGACAGGTGTGGCATTTCTAGTGTACCCTTGAGCATGGTACTTCAGCTCACTTATCACAGCTTAATTCAATTGCTCCAATAAAACAATCCAGCTGCATAAACATGTTACAGAATGTGTGAAATCTAAAACAGAGTGCATCTTTAACGCTCCCTGGATAACGCTGTCTGCTACAGGGGCCAATAAATCATTTCAGTCTGTAATGTAATGATTTAGGAGCTCACTATTTGTCACATAGTGGCACCACGCTGGGCGGAGGTGTCGCTTTCTTAAGTGTCCATTACTGTGAAAGTCCACTCTCCCAAATGGCAGAATGGGAGGCCCCATTTGGGGTGGCTGGTTGAAGCTGTGACAGCATGAATCTGTGCTTAAGGCCTGGGCTTTTACACCTGTGTGTGACACAGGGGAGGTTCAGCAGTGAGCGGGAGAGTCGGCCAGCTGTGCTCTCTTGTGGTAGCTCCAGGGATAGCCTGGAAAACGTCAAATGTAAAATCCCTCTCCTATAAGCCACAAAAGCCTCTCTATCTGTTCATAATTCTCTAAACTGATATAAAAAACACTTTACAACTTCTGAAACACACATGTTGTTGTGACTCATTGGTCCTGATTTAGCTGCATTTGGACTTTTTTTTATGTAACCGCAGATGTTCGATCAGTTTTGGGCGCTCGCACTTATCATGCAAAACTTTACTTGTTGAGATGAGGTCACAAGATGAACACTTCAGCCAGTATTTTTTTGGGGGGGGGGTGGGGCTCATTGCTTCGCTCAGTGCTGCGAGATGTAATTGCTCACTAAATAACCATCTCTCAGGGGTGGCCAGCCTGCCATTCAGCCCAGGCCTGCACAGTGTCCTCTCCTGCTCTGAGGCCACTCCAACACGTACAGTGGCTTTCCCCTGTCTCCCAGGACAGCCCCACCAGCCGCTTCATCAAGGCTGATTGCCGGAGACATTCCTCTCCCAGCGATATATTCACCTGATGTGAAGCAGGCCTGTGTCCTGAACACTCAATGAGGCAGGGAAACAAGAGGAGTCTCCCTGCTGTGGGAAATGGAGGGTCCAATTTGGCGAAACACCATGTCGAGAGAGTTTGACAACGACTGATAACTACACACTTGCAGCCACTATTACACAGGGCACACTATGAACTTACAGATACACTGAACCACGATGGCACACAAGTCTTGTTGAGCTGATCCTCAGCTTTGTCACTGTGAAGTACTACAATCACAGCTACCAGCCAAGCAGATATAACCCTATTTTTCGTTAGGATTGAAATCACTTTTTGGGTCTTACAAAAAGATTTGACCCCAGAGAGAGGCCCCTTCTTGTTTACACAACACATAAAGTTGCTGTAGAGTTATTTATACAGAAATCGTTTCATCAGAGCAGAAAAAAAAAATCTTTATTTATGACCCCGACAATGACACAAGAATAGGTTCAAGCCCTTCTCCATCTGTTTGCAATCCCAGTGTAATGCTATCATCACCTGTTTCCATGGTCCCGGTCACATCTGGCTTGCATTACAGAAAAAAAAGAAAAAAAAAATCACACAAGGTGCATTTTTTTCTTCCCTCTTTGTGTGTGCTTTACTTTAGTATTTGGCTTATATTTCTGAAATAGGCTACAACAACAAATTAAGATCTGAGACACGGAGGAAAAAAACACTTATATTGAGCAGCAATTTGCTTTAAATTTCAGAACCAGACTCCCTGGGGCTCTGGACATATTAAACGCAGGAGTTAAAGCACTCTGTAAGGTTTATTGCAATGTAAAGCTAGTTTACAAAGATAACAGCGGGTTCAGTTCTCAAAGCTGGCAAGGAACGACTCCAGTTTGTTTGTAGTTAAATCCACTGACTTGTAAATAAAGTGGAATCCCTTCCAATGTGTGTCTCATTTGAAGGTAGACCTTTACATCAAATAGTGGGCCCAATATATTTATTTAGGAAGGCAAAATGTGTTGTAAGTAACACTGTGGGAACGCTAGGGTCTTTTGATCCACTGTTAAATAGACAAAAACATATATAAGACCATCAAAACATGTAGCTGAATTTATATACTCAGCTTCACATTTTGATGGTCTTATATGGTTGCATGTCTGTGGTTTATGAAGGGGTAACATTTGCCATATGATACCATAAAGGACACACACCACAGTGTACTGTAAGAGAAATCTTGCCCAAGGAAATGTATTTCCCTGCCTCATAACAGTCTGGAATTTGTGTATCCGTTCTGTCTCTCCCATAGACACCAGCTGTGCAGCTGGTGCTCGCTGGAAACTGCAGTTAGCCTGTAGTCAAGAGGGATTTTTAACACAATTCTCCCATGTGCATTCAAGGAAGCAGTAATGTCATGCAATCGGGGCCATATTATCATTGTGTGAATCCCGGAGAGTGATGTCAGAGGAAAAAGGAAACTAGCTAACTCCCAAACCAAAAGAGCAAAGGTTAGAGGCAGGTTGGCAGAGACCCAGATTGGCTTAAAGACTTTCCTTATTCTCTTTCCTTTTTGCTTTCCTTAAAAGCATAGTCACTTGGTCCAAATGGCTTGCGTGGACAGGATGCTGCTTCCTTTGGCATATCTGGTTATGAGCTGTGATTTATCATAATGGAGTAATAGTTGTCATTTTGGGGTTAAAGATAACAGCTTTTTTAAATGGAACATCCTGTGAGATGGCTCTGCATTGATGGAATACACTGTTGTAAATGGATGAAGCCGAGACAAATGGATGGATGGACAAACTAATCCATTCGCTACATTAACACGAGCTTTTCATCATCTGTAATGAAAAATCAACACCAGCTAACCTATTATGTGAAAGATCGTTTTGTGTCCTTCGGATGTGCATATTGTATCGCTCCTCTGGAGGGAGGGATCAAAACAGACTTTTTTAGAAATTCAATTCTCCGTCTCGAGGAGGGAAGGAAAGAGTTTGCTATAATAAAATGTGTCATATATCACAGTGGAGCTTGCAACAGCTACTCTTTGATCGCTGGAAAAACCAGGCATGATGTGTCAAACTATGCATTTTTTTCCATTTAGCAGCTTCATTATTTAGTCGCTATATTGTTATATTGGCAGTATGATGACTCAGCCCTGCTCCTCAACGGTGACAGATAACCATTTATGTTGGAATACATTTTTTGGCACACCTGCTCTGTAAGTTCAGAGCAGCACTTTTTATGGGAATATGAAGTAATGGTCTTACGAGAAGAGAAATTTTAGTGATTCCAAGAGTATGAGTGTGTGTAGGAAGGAGTTTCTAACCTCAACTGGGCCAGTAGTGACTTCCAGACGGCAGTATCTGTACATTCAGTGTTGCATCACACATCAGAATCCACAGTTCCCTCCTTTGATGTTCAACAAATATCCACTGAGGTTTATAAAATGTACACTGACTCTCAGGAACTGTGATGACAGCATTCCAAAAACACAAAGAAATCATGATTGCTTTAGTTCAGCATTTTATTTCTTATACTGACAATTTTTTGGCCAACAAGCCTTAATCAGAGCACTATGAGATTGGTATTTATCTTATTTTAATGAGATTAAGCAATCATTGCCAGGTGTGAAGGGGTGGTACTCAGGGGCGGAAATATAGACAGTGCAGGCAGTGCGGTTGCACTGGGGCCCCTGGGGTGGAGGGGCCCGATTACCACCTGGAAATACGCGGCGTTCAAAGAAGAACTTGTGTTAAATCAAAAATGGTGTGATTTTCTATATTTGCCCTCAAAAAGGCAAACCCATCCCTGTCATGGTCTTCTGTTCTTGTAAAGTAGAATCAATCTATAACAAAATATATGCTTATTCTACATAAACTATAAAAACTTAATTTAACTATGAAAAACTATTTGGTTTAACTAATAATTTCCTATTTTCTCTTGTAGTTTTTGTCACATACAGATATGTAATGATGGTTGCTGGTAAAAATGTATGTTGATGTTGTCTAATATCAAGTCTCTGCTTAATCATGTAATGAGACGATGCGATTTACAGCAGCTAGTTAAGGTGCAAAATCTCTCAAGACTGACAAGATGGGCACATCTGCAAGTGGATATAACATAAAAGCGACAGGAAGACATACTGTTGGTAAAATATATGTATGCCTAAAACTGTGTGTGTGTGTGTGTGTGTGTGTGTGTGTGCGCTTCATAACTAGTAACTAGAGCACACTAGGGCCCATCTTGAAATCGTGCACTGGGACTCATCGTGACTACCTTACGCCACTGGCGGTACTGAGATCGAAACAAACTTGTTATATGAGGTAACATTTTTAGTCACTGAGCTCTTCAGCAGCAACCATTCATAATCATTTGTGTTGCTGTCAACTAGTGGTGAATATCATTTATTCTTTTAACATCATGTTGTGCTGTTAATGTGCTAACTGGCTAACTAGCTTCTTAAATCCATTTAATGCAAAATACAGACTACTGCCGCCTGCTGGTATGGAGAGTTATATCCTCTCATGCAGGCGCAGAACATACATTCTAGCTGGTCATTGGCTGTAACCTTTGCAATGTGCTCAAATGCAACTTTTTGGCTGAGACACAGGCAACAGTTGACCTTTGGCACCATTTGTTCTTTGATGTCAATTTGATGTGTCTGGGCCTCAATGTATAATAACGACAGATATACAGATAGGATTGTTTATTGAAATGTGTCAGCATAAGAAATAAAATGCTAAACTGAGGCCATAAAGTGAGATTCTATCATTAGGTAATAAAATGTTTTCAGCCAAGTAACCCATTGACTCAGAGGAAATACACCTGTATAGCACTGGAGATACACTAGCCCGTATTACTGTCCAGATGGCCCCAGGTTGTCCAAGTCTCTGTCAGACCTGGTAATTTGATTAAATGCTAATTTGTTTGGAAAATGCAATATGAACTGAAACGCTAGGAGCCTTCCAGCAGTAATATTCTGGCAGAGGCCTAATGTTTGGTTTCTGGCGACCTGCAGGCAGAATATACTGTAATTTGGGCATGTTCTTATCTGAGTCTTGTACCATAAAAGGCCTCAGATGCCGTGCAAACAAGTTGTGATTAAGTGCATGCACAGTGTAAAGAGCAGCAGAGAGCAGTAGTGGTGGAGAGGAGGGAGTAATGGGAGCGCTGTCACAGTTATTATGTACTTTAACTTTCTTCAGGCCCTGCAGAGGCTCGATACCATAGATTTTAATGACTTCCTGCAACTACCTTGTCTCAATGCTGTAAACTTATGTCATTAAAAGGACATTTTAATGAAGCACATATTGTGTGAAAACTGCTGCTTTGTTTTGCTGGTTTCAAAGGTAAGCAGATAATGTTGATGGATGTCTGCTCTGCAGCCAACTGGACTTCCCTTATTTAATTTTGATGGCTCACAGCTTGTGCTGTCCTGTCTGCAGAGGGAGAGGGGATGTAAAAGAAAAAATAACTTTATTGTGCTGTTGTATTGAGCTGTATTTAACACAGAGGCTGCTGCTGGCTGACAATATCTTACAGAATTCAACATTTTCTTTATCTTTACTGAGCAGAGGGTGCATCACCACACCAGAAAAAATATCAAACTGAATTTAGGAGAAAGACATGATTTAGCAGATTGTTTATGACATAAAGTTTAGGATAAATATGTTTGGTCATTAATCTGTCATGAAAACAAGTACAAGAGGAACAGATACTGAACTGAAACTAAAAACCAACATGCAATAAAATTGTGTAAAAACCACTGGCAGCACATCGACCATCCCTCCTTCCCAGAACCAACTTAAGTGGAGCAAATGGTGCAAATCAGCATCAGTTGAACTTCCAAATGGTTTCTGTTATTCTATTTGTAAAACCATTCCTGGTTTTATAATACACTCCAGTAGCACTTTATTATGAATAGAAACAAATAGCTCTGCGTACAGAAAATCTCCACTGGAGCTTAGCTCCCACATGCTGCCTGTTGCAACATCCAGGCATGTAAACAACACTTATTTGTTGTAAACATTTCGAAGTTTCTGTAGGGTTTGTACACTTTGATTATTTTTCTAGGTTTAGAGAAAAATGTATTTCTACTCAGTTTGCTTTTTCTGAGCTTGTCGAAAACAACCATAAATATTTTCTTATACAGTTTTGAAATATTGCAGTACATGTTGTTTCCAGAATAATGAAGCTGGAAGAGAAAGTATTCACAAAATAGATTTGATTCGCTGAGTGAGACAACAGGATATATAAACAGACGTTTAAGCCTGACTGTGTCAAATTCCAGGACTGATGCTGCTGTACTTGACAAAAGTGTGTGCATTATACGTGTTGTTGGAAGCTTTGGACTTAATTTTCTTCTTGCATTGGTAATAGAAATAAACTTTACATTGATACATTGGTAACACCTTTGAAAACAACAGGCTCAGTAACCACAAACTGACACTTGAAAAAGGACGATACAAAAAAATCATGGTAACTAAAAGAAAACTGAATATGTGGTCACTGTTTGACAGGTGAGGGATGGAGACACACACACACACACACAACACAGCACATGCATGCATTCATACACACACATGCACACAAACGCAAAAGGAGTGTTATTTTTTTCTACCAAAAGAACAACTTTTATATATTTTATATCCTTTATATATCTACCTATTTTGTTCATTCTAATGAATTGTATACAGTATATACACTTTTTGTCTCATGCCATTATTGAATTATATGATTCTTGACACTGTGGCAGCATTATTCACCTGTTATTCAAGCCAATAAAGCATATTGAAATTGAAATTGGAAGTGAAAATTGAGAGAGGAAGCAATGTTTTAGATTACGTCCAACAAATTAAAGCACAGTTATTTGGGGTACAACATTTAAAGGCAGGATTTTCCTTAGAAAGAATGTAAAGACTCATACAGCAGTAACCCCCTCAGTCATCACTTATGACTCACTAGAAGTGTGTCATGGTGTATTTTTCTGCAGAGACTCCTGAGAGACTTCTGCCTGTATTTTCTTATTTCTTACTGTCTGTGTTTGGGATGTTTATGAATGTGTCCAATGCTCAGGTGAGGTCAGGGCTTTATGAAAAGGTGGCGACCAGGTGCCAGACTGTATGCAGGTGGCATCCGAGAGACACAGCACCTAATAACACAAATGTTAAAATGACAAACAAAAGTCAGTCTGGGATTGGCTGGTAAGAGAGTTTACAAACAGTAATCAAAGATCCTGCATTGTGTATCTTTAACAATGACTGGATACACTGGTACTGTCACAGAGTAGCAGACAGATAAACTGGTAAATTGGTTTCAGTGCTGATATTGCAATGGAATTAGTCAAGGTATCATCACATTACTTATCAATGTATTGCACGTTTCCTGGGAACAAAACATCAGTACTGTACATGTTTCCATGTACCCATGGGTTCTGCAATCAAAAGCATTAGAGAAAGAGAAAGAAAAGAGGAGTAGCTTACATCACATTCATACGTCCTTCTTTCTTCTTCTTTCTCACAGTTGATCATATAGACAGATGGAAACTATTTCAACATCATTAGTGACTGTGAGCATTATGATCATTACACTGACATCACTCTGAACGTAGTCAGCAGCAGTTATTTTTGGATATTCTTTATGGACAAATTGACACCCCTCCCAACTTTCAGAAATAGTTCCTGGTGATTTAAAATATGATGTATATGCTGTATTTGCTGCTGCACTTTTATTTCCTAAGCCAGCTAAGCCTACACAGTTAGGTGTCTCCACCTTGAGTAGGGAAGTATTGAAACCTCCCTCTGGGTCAGTCTGATAGACGTCATCTTCTATCTCTCTGCCCCCATTGTGTTGAAGGAAGCACTACTCAAGCGTGGCCATAGACATGTCAAGCACAAATTTTATGATGACATTCAAAGCCGCAATGTCACCATCTCATTTAAGTCCTTAAGGTACAAATGAGTCATTTCATTAGTCCCAGAATGAATTTGGCACACCATGGAAAACCAATTGATCACTTCAGTAATTCTGTTCTTAAGGAAGTTATGTCTCCGTGGTCAAGTCTGAGAATCTGTGCTGCAAAATTGAACCTTTGAGGCTATCGAGCAGATGGAGAGATTAGCATGCAAATGGCTCTCATAGATCATCTTTCTGAGCATAGGGTAATGGCTGGTGAATGATACTTATCAAGCTCCATAAGTGCTCCTTCCAATAAATACATAGTCCAGGTCATTTGTATTGGGATTCAAGTGTTGATGGATATGGGATTACCACTTAACCTTGGAGTAATTCCAAGACACCGCTTAAATCATTCAATACATTATGTATCCCATAACGGCTTGACCAGTCTTTAAGGATATCACTTCTTAATGCAAAATGTGTTTTATGTGATAAATTAAACTGGAGGTGTTAGTGACCTATTAATCATATAGATGTACATGTGACAGGGCATCACTATCCTTTTATTTTCAAAAGGTTGCCAGTGTATGTACCGCTCATGATTATTATTAATTTGACCTTTGGTGGCTGACACACAGGATATGAGACAACAAAAAAACTTTATGTTGTCTGTTCAGGATGAATTTGACAATTCTCAAAACCAGCTTCTCAAACCTTCTTCAGGTTCAGTAGGTTTGATTCTGCCTACTAACAAAGCAGAACACTAATATATGAAGGTTGATTATCATCATGTGCCTCTTGTCGGAGACCTGGCTCTCATTTCCAAACCCATACTTGGCCCTGACCCTGCCTGCTACAATTATATTTGAAGGGGTTCATTACAAAACACTGTGTAAAAAAGTTCAGTCTCACACATGATCACTCAGAAACACAATGTCTTTTTATTTGAACATCTAAAGTATTCTTACTTTGATAGTCAATCACACAATCATTGACTTAAGGTAGTTTTTTTATGTACAATGGTTTCTTAATACAATACTCACATGTTCATTTGTACACTGAGAGAGTTAATGGCTGCTGTAATCATTCCTCCTCTTCATATGAACCATGGAGAGACCCATTCCTATAAATCTGCTGTTAGTGAGGGAAAAAAAAATCACAGTCCTCATTTTGTGCAGAAACACTTTCTCACGTTCAGCTGAATCTAATAGTTTCCATCTTATTAGCACTAAATTTCCTCCTTGGAAATTTTTGTCACTACATCCCTCCGTATCCGTCTCGACTGGAGCTTCAGTAAGGAAACACTGTCCATGGAAACACAAAGAGAGAATATTGTGAACACATGACTACGTCTGCTCTGTGAGGCTGAACTTAGCCACAGTAGTGTATGATAACATCAGCATGTTAACAGGCTCATATGTCATCATGCTTATAATGACAATGCTAACATACATTATGTAAGCGTTTGCCAGATATGAGAGATAATTGTCAGTTTAAGCTCCATTTTCATCTTCAGTCTGACATTGTGTCCACGTTAAGTGGCTTCTATGGGTGAAGAGTATTTGATTTTCCCAAACCAATCACAAGAGACCAACGTATCCACCTAAATTTAACGTCATTTTAAGTCCACACTTATGTGTAGCCATGCCAACATATCTGTTTTGCCGGGGTTTTGGAGGAAGATACGGTGATTTAGAACAGCCTTGATATCAGCATCTATCTTGTCTATAGTGCTCACCATTATCGTTATTACTCCTCATTGAATCCAGCAAGTTGTTTGACAACATCTTATCAGCTGCGTTCATCCCGCCTGTGGATCTGATTGGCTAATAAAGCTCCAAACAATAAGAATTTTGACCCAATAATGAAGTTATGTAAAAAGTTGAGAGGTCACTGAAGAAGTTACAATTGGCATCATGACTGTCTGTACCAAATCTCATTAAAATTCGTCTTAATGGCCAGACACATGCCGCATCTTTTATCACCTGGAAAATGCAAGGTCGGGTACTGGGTGTTACTTTTGTGCCTTTTCTGTGCCAGCTTTCAAGAGCACAGTGGCAGGTTATGTCTGAAGCTGCTAAGCAACCTTAACAAGCACTGTATCATAGCCGTTTTACCTGAAATCCTGAGTGATGATCAACTTCTCCTCCATATTTAAAACAGACTGATATTTATGGAAGACAGAAAGGTATCTGTCAGCTGTGATTGGTTGGTCCTCGTCAAATGACATACTGTGATTGTTGCTGCGCTCCAAATGATGAACTCAGTTTATCTCAGGGCGCTCCAGAATGTGTGCCTGCCGCATGTCTACATGAAAAACAATGAATTTGAGGGCACCAAAAATGTGGCATGTAAGCCCTGTCTCACTCTGAAGTTGTTGAAGTCGGCACTTGGGCAGTGACCTGCAGCGCCAGAAACCAACAAGGCATCCTTTAATGTTGGCATGATACGTTGCCAGTTGCCGTCATAGATAAATAGCATTTGGTGTTATCGGGGGAAAGTGGTGGATGGGTCCAACAAACCACGACTTTTACCTGAGAGAGTGGTGTTCGCGCCCCGCAAGATTCCATAGCCAAACCCTGTTCTTCTTGCCTAAACCTAACCACTTGCTTTTGTTGCCTAAACCCAACGATGTATGTTTGTTGTTTAAGGAAAACAATGTTAATTTGTGGCCTTGTACCAACATAGTGCGTTTATTTTGAACGAGACTGTATGTAAATGTTAAATTTCCCGTGAAAACCAAAGTGTACCTTGAAAGAAGACAATGCATGTAAGAGGAAGAACTTGACACGGTGTCCCAGAATGTCGACAACCAACACACCAGGAGTACCTTGCACGTCATATGTAGACGTGGAAACCAAACATCAGTATGTGATGAGGTCGGAGTGAGAATGTGCCGGGCATGTGTATGGCCCCTAATAGTTGTCTAAATATTTAAGTAAAAACCACAAATATGAACCTTGGTAATGTTAAAGTAAAAGTTCTGTACCAAAGTGCAGGACTGACTGATTGACCATCAGACCAGCATTGTCATCCATAGTCTTGTTGTTAGTGTGGCTAAAAAGACTGAAGCTATGGAAGTTGCACTTATTTGGCACTTATTGTCTTGTTTAGCTTTTGCCAAACTTGTAATATACTTAACCACAGAATGAGGACTACACTGGGTTCACACTAAAAAGGGGCTGTAGATCCACTGATTTAGACATTTTTTATTTCCTGTAATGTCAGCTCCAATGCAGATATTAATTGTCACAGCATCACTGTGTGGAGGAGTCTCTGCTCTCCAGATCTGTTCACCCAGAGCTTCCTGACTCACACTACACTGGAATGAGAAGCATGTAAAGAGACGCTTGCACAACATTTCAGTGAAAAGAGTCAGACCTCTCCTGCAAGCACACACACACACACACACACACACGGTGCTACAGCACAATACATGTCTGTCAAATGTCTCAGAAAACAAACACAAACTAAAGATCAAATGCCCTTTTAGTGACAAATGAAGAGGACCAGACAACATCACACATGATCCAACAAACACAGAGGGGACATGTCTGTTTGTTGGTCAGTTAACTCATGTGAGAAAATATAATGAAAGAACAGATAATAAGAATAGCAACGCCATATAACTGGAACATTATCTAAAGCTATAAACACAGCTTTTGAAGGATAAGGGTCCATCTGGACAAAGGGTGAATGTCCCTGTCAGTGTGTGGTCTGTTTCCAAGCTGATGTCCTCAGCTGCGGGGTTATGCTTGTACACACTCAGAAAATAAGGCTTTCTAAAAGGGTTCTCACTAAGAAGATGTGGACTTGATTGGACTGATTTTTTTTTCCTTTTAGAAGTTTAAATGTAGATTTAAAGAAGAGTTTGACAGCACTTTTCAACTCAGTACTGAAACATTAATCCAGTAAGGTTAAATTATATGTTCTGATAATCAGTTTTTAAATTTCAATTATTTCTAATGTGTAACGTTGCAGTCTCTTTGATATGTTTATAATAGATTGTGGAAAAAGTTAAGAATCTACGGAAGCCTTGAGAGGCAAATGAGAAAAAAATGTGCAATTCATTTGTCTGATCTAAATTGAGCTCTCTCCTGTGTTTGTGACTTAAGAACAGGTGAAAAAGTTCCTCCGGGATAATCTTTATAAATTCCTTGATTTTTTTTCATCTGTGAAACAGATGGGGGGAAAAAGTTTTGCCAAGATCATTTTTACTTATTACTTTTCTTTTCATCTCTGAAAACAAGTGGAAAAAACACTCATATTGGCCAAACCTTTGCTTCAGCTGTTCTTCAGTCATAAACACAAGAGAGAAAACAGTTTTTTTTCTCACTTGCCTCTCAGGACTTCTGAAGAAAGCTGTCACTTACTGGAGATTAATGCATGGTTTATCTTTCTGCAGTGCCCCAAGCATCAGGAAATTATGTAATCACCCATTTTCCATCAAGCACAAAGGCTCTGAAAGTTGCTGTGCTGCTTGGTCATGCACCTCTCAATTGCTGTCACAAGGTTCCCACTGCACATTCTACGCTTTTCAGCTCAACAGGGAAGACTGGCAGGTTCCCCTGTACAGACATCTCTAATGATCTCTAATAACGACTCCGTCAAATGGCCCTAAATTATTGAAAAGAAATAACCCAGTCTCGTCTGACTGCAGTCAGACGAGACTTTGGGTATTGAAGAACATGAGCGATAGCACAGGCTAACAAACGGCCTCATGGAAAGAGTGGCCACCCCGAGAAAAGAGTGCAGTATAACATAATTTTGACTTTGGGGTAAGGACAGTTGTAATAGTACACAAATATAATACTTGGCATTATCACATGGTCAGTGTTCAGGCACTTTTCGAGAATCGTTCTTTCAGTAACATTTGTTGATATTTTGTTTTTACCTGGTGTTTCAGAGAATATTGCATTGAACAACACAATAAGCATAAACACCTCTGTGCATCAGCTACAGACCTCCATGCCACATTGTCCTGCACTGCACTAGTAAAAACAAAGATTTAAGGGATACATAGCACATAGAGCTCCCTGCTATGGGGCCGTTGCTCGATCTACAGATTGTCCTTCCCCATTTTGTGTGACACAAAGATTATTCGTAAATAGTAAATGGACTGCGCTTGTATAGTGCTTTTTCAACAAATTCTTACTCCAACCTGGTCACATTTTGACGTTTGGTCATGGACTTTCCACGTCCAGACAAGACCTGAAAGGTACCCTGGGTGCGTTGGTTGCTGACGTTCTTGGACACCATGTCCACTCCATGTCTTTCAAGATACACTTCCTTTTTCACAGGAAATTTAATGTTTGCATACAGTATCTTTCAAAATAAATGCATTACGTTGGTACAACACCACAAATTGGCTTTTTTCCCCCCTCAACAACAAACACACATGGTTGGGTTTAGGCAACAAAAGCACATGGTTAGGTTAAGGAAAAAAAGAGCAGGGTTTAGCTTTAGAATCTTATGGGATGTAAACACTGCTCTCCCAGGTGAAGTGTGTTTGTTGGCGCCATACCTGGTGCCACCTGCTACTCAGAAACCATTCACAGACAGTCACACACAAATGGAACAGCCATTGGGAGCAACTTGGGGTTCAGTATATTGCCCATGGAAACTTCCACATGCAGACGGACCGCCCTAACTTTTGAGCCACAGGCGCCCAAGGACACAAAGTTTATTGAAGCGGATTGAGAGCGAGAAAGAGCCATCCCTCTCTCTTTCTCTTTCAAACTCAGACCAAATTCCAAACAAATGGTGAAACAAGGCAATTAGGATCAAGAGATCATTTGTTAAAATCCACCGCCATATTGTTTTCAGACTGGCAGCTCACATTACAACACCCGCTAGTGGGGGCTTTTAGCTTTGGTCCTGTGTGGGGTAGTGCATTCTGGTAGTTGTAGGTTTTCCTCCTTATGAACAAAAGCTAATGCCATGAAACTGTTCCTCAGGTTTCTCTGGTCATGAAACACCAATTTCAAAAGTATTTGCGTCTTTCTACGGCATAGACAGCCTAGTTTTATGAAGAGAGCGTCTTTGCAGCAGTGAAATACCCAAAGGAGCTGAAGAGTCAAAGCAGCATGGGGCACCTAAAATAGATATGAAACTATAGGACAGTTAGTTTTATTGTGGCCTTTCTGGTGTGGGACCCAGTGCCACCTTATTTCATTAGTTCTCTTGCTACAAGACACATGAAGGTTCATGGCTGCACTTTAAACTTGAGAGTGTGTGTTCATAGTCTGCGCTGACATTCCCTGTTGTGTTAACAGAGTGCTGCAATAAGGAGATCACTTTTTCATCTCTTTGGAAAGAATGCAGATACCAACTGGGAAGGGAAGTGTGGGAAAATGTACCCTGATAATTTAAAAGCTGATTGCTAAAGACAGGCTCCAGTGCAGTGTCTTCACATCTGTTCATCTCCAACAAGAACACCAACACCAGGCTGACTCATATTTCTGTTGTTTTAGCCCCTCTCAATGGGCACATGTCCACACTTCTCTCTCTCAATATGTCAGAGAGGGCAGTCGATTAATGTAACTGTGTGTGTGTGTGTGTGTGTGTGTGTGTCAAATATAAGCCAACATGCATGTGGAGGAGCCCCTAATCATAATCGTTTATACAATATACTGTAGAAAAGTGATATCACTTTAAACTGATGTAATTTCCTTCGTTTTTAACAGTTTGTTGTCTCTTTAGTTTAATTTCAACAGCAGAAACCATGCTTGTATTTCTACTCATGAAATCAGCACGTGCAGCAGATTAATCAGAGCAATCAGCAGACTAAAAAAAGCAAATTGTTTTTCTCCATAGGACTTTTCCACAGCTGGCATTTTGACACAGTAGGGAAAGCACAGGTGTAAATAATAAAATGAATGATGGCTTAATTCCTTTTAGCTTCAGTTTCAAAATCCTGGTGATGTGTATGCTGGCTCACTGTCACACTGTAGTGGCTTACTGGAGCAATTCAACAGAACAGAGCCATCATTAAAGGGACACTATTTTGTGGTCCAGTATGGAGCGAGCCCTGACTGCTGTAGCGACAAAACTGTACCGTCAATTTATGTCCATTCAAAAGTGAATATTACAGAAAAGACCCTACTAAGAAACAAAACGTTTTTCTTTACCTTTCTTGCTCAATGAGAAGTCTTGCAGACTTTTTGACATTGTCAAGATCAGCTACATATTCAGCCATGACAGTAAAAATCTTTTAGATAACATGAAGCTATGCATTCTGAGCTCCAGCACAACAAAATCTTCCCAGTACTCCTCTCTCCAACTCTCACCAACATTTCCACCATTGTTTTTCCTGCAACAAGTCATCCCTGGCAAGATTTCAGAGCGAGATTCTCCTTGAGTAACACTTGGTCACAATAACAAACACTCTGTAGGGCCTCTTCTGTAATGTTGTCAGACACTTCCAATAGCAATCTGAGCCTGTCATGCCCGCAGTTGTCTCTCTTTCACAATACTGGACTACTGTTAGAAAAATTGTTTTCTCCATTATTCACTTACACACAAAAACATGGGAAAATAGGGTACAGGTTCAAAAACATCAGAATTTCTCTGTAATGTTTTAAGCAACACCTGTGCTTATCCTGTAATATCTACTGTGAACAAAGATCTGTAATGTTGGTTTGTCTGGCCTTTCAAATATTTCAAACTGCATTTTAAGGAGACAGTAAATCTGTGTATCTACACCTTCTATCAATGTTCATTGTACCTGTTCCCCCACTCTTTCATTTTACAGTAGTTGTTGACTTTACTCGGTGGCTATGACATAGTCTAAATTTAGACACTGGTGCAGTTATGTAACCAGGTTTTACTTCATGTAAATGTCAGATGCTGTAAATGTCAGAAGCTGTCATTAAGCAACATGTGGCCTTGGAAGTTGCTCATCCCACCCTCCTCCCTTCTGTTGGTCACAACCCTCCACAGAATGTCATTTTGATGAGCTATCTATCTGATGTAGACACAAAAGCAGCCATGTTTGTGAAAGTATCTGATCTGCTGCATGTTTAGATCTGAATTTATTTGTTGTAGATCCTCTAAATATGTTTATTTTTTTCAATTTCAATTTCATTTTTCATTTCATTTTTTTCAACCTCTCTGTAGTTTGTAATTGTATCTACTGTAGCGTTTCACAGTAAAACAAGCACATGAGTTACTAGTAAAACTGAACACCAGGACCCTGGACCCGAAGAAGCTAAATGGAATTCAGCCACCATTTATTTTATTATTGTCATCTGTGCTGGTCCTACTGTTGTCCTACTACCGGATACTACCTCCGTGTCATTAGTTAACCTGCATGATAGGTTGTCTGAGAATTTATAACGATGTAGCTAATTACATATGTATTTCAGTACTTCTACAGCAATTAAAATACATGTGTTCGGTGTTGACAAATATTTCAATTAAGTCCTCTCTTCAGGCCTGTTTATTTCCAAATAAGATGCATCAACAAGTATTTCCAAGTAGGACGAATTAAATAATCGACGTGCTTGACCCAGGTCTGTTTTTTACCATTTTATTCATATATGTTTACATTCTATGTAGAATTGTTATGTGGATTGGCTTTACTGTAATTTTACTCTTGTGGTTATTCTGTACAGACAAAAGTGTCTGTCCTAGGAGAGGGATCCTTCCTCAGCTCCTCTTCCTAATGGTTTCTACCATTTTTTCCTCCGTTAAAGGGTTTTATTGGGGGAATTTTTCCTCATTTGAAGTGAGGATAAAGGGACAGAGGGTGTCATATGCCTACAAATTGCAAAGCGTCTTGATGATAATTTTGTGATATGGGGGACTGGCAGCACGGTGGTGCAGTGGTTAGCATTGGGTTCCTGCAAGAGGGTTCCTATACCCCAGGACAGGGGAACCCTTCTGTGCGGAGTTTGTTTGTCCATCCCGTGTCAGCTAGGCTAATTGGTGACTTTAAATTGCCCATAAGTGTGAATGTGTTGACATTGTGACCCCCGCCTCTCGCCTAATGTCAATTGGTATAGGCTCCAGCCCCCCTACAACCTCTAACAGGAAAAATGGTTACAGAAAATGGAGTAATGAATGATATAGGACTATATAAATAATACTGACCATATCTCCCATTTGTTGAACATAAAATGTGTCCACAAAGATCTCAGTCCTGAATAAAAAACTGTAAACTGTGTGAACTACTGAGCAGCGAAGGAGGCTAGGACGTGACTGTGGACACAGAATCCTAATAATGTAGTGAACATTCAGGGAAAAAGAGTTTTCCAGTAAAAAAAAAAGATTTTACTGAAAAAAACTATGGTCATTTTATAATTTTATAGCATATGATTGTATAAACATAAACATAGATGGACAACAATGAAAATCAGTTACATAATGTTTAAAATACATCTACTCCTCTTTTAGCAGGTGAGAGTAAAATGCTTTTTAAGAGGTTAAAATCTTCACGTTTACATCAGTCAAAGGTTTGACATACAGTGTTAAAGTCATACAAGCTAAAATATAAACAAAGACAATTAGAAATCCATTTTAATTCTGAATTAACATTTCATCCATTCATATCTGAGGCGGACAACATCAGTGGTCTTGAATGAGCTGACATGCTTGCATAAATTCTACCAAGACAATGACACATGAGGTTTTTTGACGATCATACCGCACAGTACAAAGAAAAACTGCCTCCCATCACATGAAAAGTTGCTAGTAAAGGGTTGATTGCAAGAGCGGCGACTGAGTCTCTGAGCATCCAGCATCGGGTGGGGGTTTGAGGATCTGGGTGTA
This sequence comes from Epinephelus lanceolatus, assembly GCF_041903045.1. Taxonomy (NCBI): domain Eukaryota; kingdom Metazoa; phylum Chordata; class Actinopteri; order Perciformes; family Serranidae; genus Epinephelus; species Epinephelus lanceolatus. The sequence continues at coordinate 26,228,062 of NC_135735.1, read as the reverse complement.
GCGGCTGGGGGGGGGTTGTTATTGGGGTTTGCAGTCAGAGCAGCCTCCCCATCGTCTCTGTGAGTGCTTTAGTGTAGTTAGTGGAGGAGGTATACATTATGGGGGTAGTTCAGTGGTTGTCGGTTAGACTGGAGACAGTCCACAAACTCAAGCTGGGTGGAGATAGCTGGACAGGGATTGGCTGACTGTCCGTGGCGAGCAATGCAGAGTTGATGGAGGAACTGGGAGGGCAGCGAGTGGTCACAGCCTGTAGTTACCCTGGAGATAACTAGTTTTGATGGTTAATGTGGTTTGCCACCGTGGACGGACCAACAAGAGGCGGGTCAGTGATGAGGAAGACGCTACCTCCTCCCAAAAAAGTGTTGCTGCCTTAAGAGTTCTTGCTGACCATCTTCATCGTGATGGTCTTCACTTCTGAGTACTCCTTCAAGCCACACTCTCCCCTGAAAACAGAAAACAGGAAAAAATAAAAATGCTGCTCGTTTTGTTTAAACAAAATAAACTGAAATATAGTGTATACATTGCTGGAGGCAGAAATATTGCAGTATCCTCTTAGATTAAGATTTATGGGATGTTAAGCAATTTTGGAAAGTAGGCTTTCAAAACATAAAGTCAGTATTAGTAATATTGTGGTTAATTTGTGTATATTCAGTGGGCAGGCAGTCAAGTCATACTCACAATTCACGTCCATTCCCAGACATTTTATATCCTCCAAATGGACACTGTGTGCTCAGAGCATTGAAGCAGTTTATCCTGAGAAATATACAAAACATTGATCACTCTTGTGCGTTTGACTCCTGTGGTTTGCTTTTGTAAAATGGAGCATAATTCTGTCCCAAAGTATTAAAGCTGCATTTAGTAAGGCTGATTTACTGTCGTCATCATTGCTGCTATTCTTGAAACCCTCCGGATTTAACAACCTAATTCCATTATTGTTTAGTAAACACAGCTGAAAGTTGTCAGGTTGTGTATTTGTGACTTTACTAGCTGCAGCAGCCTGGGAAGAAAGGAGTGAATGGATGGTAAGAAGATTGAAGATGAGGAAGGGTGGAAGGAAAAACTTTGGTACTGTGGAAGTTGGGGAAAGGAGCAGCCTGAAGACAGACAGAAGAATTTTCAGTCTGAGAAACTGAGACAAACGTCTGACTGAGAAGATCCTGAGGAGGAGAAGGATTCAGTGGTGTATAGAACAATGGCCACTTTATTTCAAAGCATTTCCTGACAGTAACCCAGCAAACATTGCTCAGACGGTGACGTCGTGTCCCTGGCCAAAAATGGTCCCTGATGGACGCCAAAGATTGCAATGCGGTAATGAGGCAGACGGCGAGATGGTAATGTTTCCACGTCTAGTAATTGGCCAGTAAGACCCTCTCTTACAAATTAGGAAAAGAAAAAAAGCTAATGATTGATGATTTTGTATTTATTTATTTTTTTTGTATACAACAACATTTTATTGACAGTTTATTTGTTTGGTTGTGAAATGGTTGCGATCAGACGTCCACACTGTGATGTCCAATTCCCCTCCAAAGACTAACTTGATGCCCAATTTTTAAATATAAAAAAGACATTTATGTCATTTATAAAGCCAATATGTATATGTAAATTATATTCCTGTCTCATTTTTCTTTTAAGTTTGTGGTATTCCTAAGAGCCAAAAGTCTTAAATCGAGCCATCTTTGATCGCACATGGGAGAATTAGCCTTCAGGACTTTATGCCAGAAAGTCAGGTGATGTACTTTACAAAGCTTCAAAGTCCATTCTGACAGAAAGTTGTGGTGGCTGAATGGGTAAAGCACAGGACTTTCACCCAGGAGACTGGCGTTCAAGTCCTTTGTGCATTAGTTTATTGTTTGGTTGAGTTGATGTCCTATTTCGAGGTTGCTATGATGCAGGAAGGAAGCCCAGCTGACAGCCAGGGTAACATAGCTGACATCAGCACAACTTTCATTTTGGAGCTATTTTTGAGCCATAACAGGATGTCTTGATTGGACGCTCAAACAGTCACTCAGCATCTCATTGTTTGCTGCAAACCCAAACATAGAGCAACATGATTCAAACTGAGTAAATGTGGCTGTTCAAGAGACACAGGGAGTTAATCTGTTGCTTTGTATTGAAAAATTGACAGTCAACATTTTTTTCTCATTGATGGATTAAAGGAATTCAGCATTATTTTGAAAATATGCTTATTCTCTTTCTTGTCTTTCTCTTAGGCCTAATAAATATGACACTACTGTCAGCAGCCAGTCAGCTTAGCACAAAGGCTGAGAGCAGGGGCAAACAGCAAACAGGAGCTCTGTCCAAAGGTAACAAAGCTCAATAATTAACATGTTATATGTAATCTGTTAATGGAAAACGAAGTGTGAAAACGGTATGTTGATGTGTTATGGGAAGTTATGACCACTGACTTCCTGAAGTTATCATCAAAAGAGAGTGCAAAAGTCATATCTGTAAAATCAGGAGACAACTTCTAGTTATCTGCGGTCAGTGCCAAATGTCTTTATAATATAAGAAGTGGTCACTGTGGTTGTTATCAGCTGTGAGGGGATAATGTTTGGAATAGACGGTACTTTTTTGAGGAAAAAAAAGTTGGTATGAAAAGAGGTTTGGTCCTTCTTTAAGTACCGAACAAAACCCTCAACAGAGGAAGAGAAGTGGGATGGTGAAGGACAAGGTAGAGAAATGTTTCCTCAGCGAGCAGAGGATTGTATGACAAGTGGTGAAAATTTCTTGGCAGACACTGTATGTTAGCTATAATTCTACCCCTGCTCATAGCCATCTGCAGGTAATTACAAAAGAAACAAAACAAGTTTAGGTGGACTCAAGAAGTAACATTTTACGACCATTTCATTTATACAAATTATAAAATTAGGGTGTCAGTTTACATTTATAATTTACATTCTGCGTTGTTGTCTTGCGCTGGCACGTTGCTTTTGGTATTTTTATATCTCAAATGTCTGAGCTGAGGGAAAGAAGTGAAAAAAAGGGAAGGAAAACATTTCTTTGTGGCTTGTGTAATGATAGTGAAGTGGCACATTGCCAGTTTACAGTTTCTGGATGCCAGAGTCTGAGATGGTTGATACTTCCCACATGAAAAATATTACTGATTGCAGCTGAAGAAACACAGCAGATTAAGCTTACCAGACAGTGCCAGCCTGCATGGCTGTGGATACGGTCATGGCTTTGTTGATGTCGTTGGTGAATACAGCCGCAGCCAAACCGTAATCTGTGTTGTTGGCTCTTTCTATCACTTCCTCGATAGTTTTGAACTTCATGATCTGCTGGACAGGGCCAAAAATCTGGAAACAGATGAGAATATAAAGGTTTTTAACATCTGCTCATTTGTCCACCTTCTTTATTCATATACATTAGATTTATATATTACCGGTCACATATAAAGAAGTTAAGGATAGGGTTACCACCAATTACCTTGGACTTAAATTTAATCCAGTATGTATTTTCACCACTGGTGGAAAGTAACATAAGTACATTTACTCAAGTGCTATAGTTATGTACAATTTTGAAGTACCTATACTCTGCTTGAGTATTTCCATTTCATTATACTTTAAACTTCACCCACATTTCAAAGAGAATTACTGCACATATTAACATTTTTTTGACAACTTTAGCTACTTCTGACTCTGCAGGTCCACATTTTAAAGAAACAGTGTGGAGGATTTAGGGGGATATATTAGCAGAAATGGTTTATAATATAATAAGTATGTTTTCTTTGGTGTATAATCACTTGAAAATAAGAATTGTTGTGTTTTCCTAATCTTAAAATGAGCCGTTTTTTATCCAAATAAGGAGTGGATTCTCCTCCATGGAGATCGCCTTGTTGCATCGCTATGTGACTACAGTAGCCCAGAATGGACAAACCAAACATTGGCTCTAGAAAGAGCCATTTGAATTTCATGCTTTTGCTTTTGTTTATTGGTCATCATAGTTAGCAGCCTCTCCGTGATAAGCAATGTCAGAAAAACACAGATTTTTTTAATGTGACACGGCTTTAATCATTGTTTTTACTGGTTTAAACCGGCAGGTCTGTTTGATTTTGAGAGGAAGAGACCTCTGCAGACAATGTCACTAAATCTTCCTAAATCTTTCACACTGTTCCTTTACATACAAAATATAAGAACAACAAATAAATTGTAATGCATTTTTATAGATTATTCAATGACCCAACTGCGTATATAGTGGCTCTACGTCAACCAGATATAACATTAAATATTAATACATTAATAATAGAATTTAAATACTATAATATACATGATAATATAACACGCTGAAAAGGGTTATTCTGCATAATTATTTCTTTTATGTTTGAAACTTAAATCATACTTTGACTCATGTAAAGTTTTGAATGCAGGACATTGACTTGAATGGAGCGTTTTTCATTTTGTGGTATTATACAGGTATACATGCATTAGTTGCGCTGGAGTTAAGAAAATCTCTGTTATCTTTGTACCTCCTCTCTGGCGATGCGCATGTCATCCCTCACGTTAGAGAAAACAGTGGGCTCAATGAAGAACCCTTTCAAGCCCAGAGCTTTGCCTCCACACTCCATCTTGGCTCCTTCACTGATGCCGCTCTGGATAAACTCCAACACACGATTCTGCTGCTCCCGACTGATCTGTGGAGGCAGAGGGCAGAGATAATATGAGAGGCCATGACAGAGAAGACAAATCAAAAAAACGTTGGAAAAACAAACATTTTGAAGGTGGAAAAAAAGGGGAGTTATAATCTGTTGACCTCACCTGTGGACCCTGCTCAGTGGTGGGATCAAAGGGGCTGCCGACTATCCTCCTCTTGGCTCGCTCCACGCTTCTCCGAACAAACTCATCATATATGGGCTCTTCCACATAGATGCGAGAGCCTGCCGTGCAGCACTGGCCTGCGTTGAAAAACACGCCCTGATGGGCCTGTTCTACAGCCAGATCCACTGGGGGGAAAAGAGGGATTTTATTTAATCAGTGCTGGATAAAACTTCTTTGTTCACCAAAGAAAAGTACACCATGGGAATATCCTTTAAAGGTCAATTATTATATAATAAATTAAATCTTGTATCGTTAACAGAAACTATCATTACATCTACACACACAAACTTCATTTGGATTAAACGAATGTGTGTAGTATATTGTTACAAAATTTGGCCCAATATTTATTGGAGCTATCCTGTGCAAATCTGATACCTGACACCTGAGAGACAGGACCCTGCTGTTGCATACGAAGGGTTAACGGACCCCTGTGATTTATGGGTCTCGGCTGAAGCACCCGACTGAGTCAGGGTCCATTCTCCTGATTTACAGACCTCAGGGAGCCCCTCTCACGGCTGCTGAAAGCATTTGAAAGCCTCTGCACCCCCAGTTTGGTGAGCCACTTAGAATTTATATGAAACCCATCCATCCACAGGTTTTCATAGCACTACAAAGCTTCTGAGCATTTTAAGAATCTCCGTCCGTGTGTGTTTATCCACAGACTGGAAGTCCTGAGAGAGGGACACATGACCAAACAAAACAGTGATAGTGACAGACCACCTAGTGAGGGTGATGGGCAAATGGAGCGCTGAATAAAACATTACTTGAAAACTTACAATCAGCATCTGCAAAGATGATGTTGGGGTTCTTTCCTCCCAGCTCTAGCGTCACTCTCTTCAGGTTACTCTTCCCAGCTGCTTCTTGGATCAGCTTGCCGACCTAGGGAAGGAAACAGATCTGGGGTTTACTCACAGAAATGCAGGCCCGTGGCCAGATCAGTAAATCAGCTGGAGCCATTAAATAGCTTAAAGAGGTTGGTTAGCTCTGAACAGGGAATGCACTGGTAGGCCAGCTGAAACATGAGTTCTGCAAACAGACAGAATGAATATCTATTACAGGATTTTGGAGACAGCAACGGGAAAATAAAATAATGTTTCAGCCGGGAACAGCATCTGATTTCTAATGAAGGGCAGGAAGAAGCAACCACAAGGTGTGTGGGTGGTGACGTAACTATCTGAGGTTGGTATGAAATGGGTCTGGCGTGTCAATATAGAAGACGACAAGGGGATTTTCTGTGGTTTTTCTTTATCCTCCTACATACTTATTTCTACTTAATATGATGCAAACAAAATAAAGACTGAAACAATAAGATAAGATCACTAAAGGGAATCTTATGTGTGACTCATCTTCAGGGACTATACCAGTGCTTTTTGCAGGTTTAAACTTCTGTAAATCATGTATACTTTCAGATTTTTTTAAATGTTGTTTGAGCTGCATTCATTTATGTTACATTACAATGTAATGACATTATCATCGTCATCATAATGAGGCAGTTTAAGAGCAGAAAAGTATGTTTTTTGTTTCCTCACAATTAGGCTTGGGTGGTATCAAGGTATTAGGGAAAACTGCGGTATTTTCAAATCCTGAAGGTATGATTTTCAATACTGTCAAAAAGTCAGACACTCCTCTTCCTATTAAACTGATACGGAGATGCTGTATTGAGGTGATGCAGTGCAAGGCACCTGCCACCAGAGGTCAGTCTCTACAGGTGGAACAGGAAGCTGAGCTGAGAAAGATGGTGACTGAGAGTGGTGGGGATAACGTCACACTAGTAAAAAAGAAAAATTACCCCAGGAAAATGCCAGGAAGGTATGAAATTAAGTATGGAAAAGTAGATACCGCCCAAGCCTACTCACAATGTTAATGCTAACTGGCTGTGATGCGAGCAAGCACCTTCAACCTGTTTTCAGGGCAACAACAAGTTGCCGCTTAGGTTCAGTCAGGGCTTGATAGGCTCCCTGAATAATGTTGTTGTGCTCCATCTACCAGAGTTTGCTTTCTCACTGTATGTTAGGAAGAAGTGTGTTACAGTAGATAAACAAAAATTAATGTAGATATGAGATTCACTGTTCCTGATAATACAACTCAACAAAGTTTCAGGAGTCTGCTGATAGATTTTAAAGACAAAAGGAAATTAATGGAACTTATGGATGCCTAAAACAGTAGACAAAATTCCCCTAACCAGTTTTCAAACTTGTTAGTTAGTTACCATATAAAGTATGAGTAATTTGTAGCAGATACTCTAGGCTAAAATATGTGAAACCACCAGTATTGTTCTTTAAGGCAACAGTTTGACATTCTGGAAAATTGCTTTTTTGCCCAGAGTTTGATGAGAAGATTGATATCACTCTATGCCAGAAGAGTGGTATCAATCTTCTCATCTAACTCTCGACAAGACAGCAAAAGTCCATACTTCCCAAAATGTTAAACTATTCCTTTATGACAGAAGATAGTAGTCATAGTGATGATGTGGACATTATAAGTCCGCTTTCAAACGTCATATGAGTGAGAATTATTTTTATAATCGTGATTTGACATTGTGAGTGATTTGCCTCCATGCAAGATATTTTCTCTGCTGTAAAATATGTTCTCACGAGTCTCTACTTTGTCTCAACAGTAGACTGAATCAGCTGCTTTCACTTGTATTTTTTTAATGTCGTAAAATATTGCACCAACTCAAAAGATAACAGTCCTGAGAAACCCCACACACCTCTCTCACAACCCTACACCCTAAACAAGTATTCATCTTCCTGTTACTCATACAGCCTGTTTTATTTTCCAAGATAACTGACAAGATAAAGCGGAAAAATACCCTCTCAGTGTGCAACTGAAAAAACCCCACCTCCAACATGGAAAAGATTCTTATTCTCTCTCTGTGTTCTCTTGTGTATGGGTCACTTTAAGATACTAAGACATAATAGAAAAGAGGAGAATCAACTGCTGTGCTGTGGCTGGTACTGAAGCTGTATAAATACAACACAATACTTGGCTCGGCTTCAATGTTTCTGATGTGTTTTGTCTGTCTTTGATGAGAAACACAAAGCGGCTGACTAAGGGGAGGTTCGCGTGTGTTTATTCAGGGGTAAAGGAAATACTCTGGGCTGCGAGACTCCTCCATGTGGAGTCACAGCCACATGTGAGTCAGAACAAGGATGAGTTGTGGTCCTAAAATCCACCTGTAGCTACACCACCACCTTCCATCATGTGCGAAGATGCTGTGGTGGCTAGTATCCCCCCTCCACCGCTGCTACTACAGCGTGGTGACTCACTGTCTGGGCATCAGCAGTCTCTTACAGCACTGGCTCATTCTCTCAGTAATTGACTCCAGATCACATGAAACAACAGGAAAACTAGTAAAAAAAACTGGGCCACTCACAAAGGAAATGTTCAATCAAGATGGGATGATAAAACAAAGAAGATGTTTGTGTTAGAAGGTGCATTTATGCAAGCTCGCGTGCACACACTGATTGGGTGTGTCTGTGTGTGTGAGAGATTAGAATAGGAAAATGTATGTTTTATGTTACACTGTGCTGGAAAATCATAAAGACACAATGTTAAAGCCATTCATACACCGGATAAATATATGTATATCATCATGCTGTCCAATTCTGCTTTCATCACTGTGTGTGTTTAGCTCATCAGGAACAGTAATCTATGACTTCTATACCTGTGTGGGTTTATCGGAGGTTTCTCACAACAAGTCTTACAATGGTCAGAATAACCCTACTGTTTATTCTGGAATCATGCTGGCTTAAATTATGGTGACATTCTGATGTAAACAAATATGCATGTAAACACAAGGGCAATATTGTACAATATATGGACATGACCTCAATCATTTTTCTGACCTCAAAATGTTGATTATATAATTATCGTGACAGGCCTCATTACATGCAGTTCCTTTTTAAAATAAACTCTCATGCTCACGGGAAATGTAGGTTTCATCACCAAAACTAAGTTGGGTTAAGGCAACAAAACTACTTTAGAAAACAGATCATGGTTTGGGTTAAAACTAGTATGTTTGTTACGTAACATATGTGGGTTAAGAACTGTGTCACGTGACATATGTAACGTATACACATGAAGTTATCTACATAATGGCCATAGTTTGGTCTGTCGGGACTTGGCTTGTGAACTGGAGGGTTGCTGATTCATATCAGAGTGTGAACTGGTAGCTGGCGAGGTGTCAGCTCACCTCCTGGGCACTACCAAGGTGCCCTTGAGCAAGGCACCGCACCCCTAAATGCATGTTGTGCAGTGGCGATCAATCATTATAGCAACTTAAGCACCGTTTCCACCAAACACATTCAGTATGGTACCTTTGGGACCAAAAGTAACCCTTCAGACATGGTACCTAGACCCTAGCGTAATAGTTAAAGTCGTCACAGTGAAATTTAAGGTGTCGATTGATTCATGCCGTCATTTCATGCATTGAGTAACATTACAAGTTAACGTTCCACCTTAAAGGTTGCCAGCAGTTGGCCCAGTGAATTAAGTTATTTTGCTGCAAGAGGCAGCAAAACATTCTTTCATCTTATAGATGAGTAGTAGTTAGAGTCTACTAATAAAACTCTCCACAGTATGAACAGTGGTTACATGAGCCTCAAAACCAGCCACAACTCAGCCCTAAGCAGAGTGACCATCTGCTATTGACCATTCAACGGACTGCAATGTTCACAGCTCCACCTTTTAGTACCAGATCTGTGTTCTAGGTACCCCAAAAGAAGGGTGACCAAAAATGGGGACGGTACAGAACAGTTCCATTGGTACCATCCACAACTTTTCGCAGTGGAAACGGAAAGAAACGTATCATACTGAACTGTACAGTACTGCTCAGTAGAAACAGGGCTTTAGTTTCACACAAGACACAAACAGTGGTCTCCTGGATGAAAGTCCTGTGTCTGTTTGACCCATCCACCACCCCTCTTTTCCTACTCAGATTTTCTCATTCTTTATGCTACGTCATTGCCACTGATTATACTGGTTATACTGGAGTTTAATGCGTGTCAGACTCAGACACTGATGACCCCTGACCAAGCTACCATATTTGATGCCCTGGGAATAAGAACAGGCTAGCATAAACCACAAGGCTAATCTGAACATTAGATAAAAGTGGCTCATTTACCAACAACACATATGAAATACAGGCTGGTCACATCAAAACATAAATTCTACATGAGGACTGCTGTAAACAGTTTCACCAGTTGGGTTAGCTTGCAGTTAGAAATAACAGATGTTTATAAATGATTTACAGTAAAATAATCTCCTGTCGCTCTGGCTGTTCCCTCTGGCTTGAGGAATGTGTTCTGACAGCAACACCTCCTAGCACTCAACACCTAACATGGTATGTCCTTGATGATTTAGCTTTCCATTAACTGCTATCCTGTTCTGCAGAGTTACAGGGTTTATCCTGATAGTAAGTTCAATGACAGGCGCTGTGGAGGTGCGTTAATACAGCAGAGACAGCGGAGGGAAAACAGAAGAGAGGCAGTGTTTTCACAGAGATGTGTTTGTATACTCTCGACAGCGCAAATATGTGCATGTGTGCCAGATAAAATCGGAGCCCCCTGTCATGATTAGTAATGACAGGGCACACAGTTTATATAAGACCCCATTTGTTTGTCATTTAGACTTCAATACAGGCACACAACGTCCCCTAATTACCCAGCCTGCTCTTATGCTCTGCACATGTTGGTCACTGTGTCACTTGTGTTCGCTGACAAAAGCAAGCAGTAGGCAGCTGTTGATCTGAGTCACATTATTAAAGAAAAGTACCTCGGTTGATCCTGTGAAAGCCACTTTGTCTATGCCCATGTGCGAAGCAATCGCAGCTCCTGCTGTTGGCCCGAATCCTGGCAAAATATTGATGACTCCCGGTGGAAACCCGGCCTGTCAAAACAATATGAGAGGAAACAAGCTTTAGCGGAGATGACAGCAGAGCCAAGCAAAACCACAGGCAGTGTGGGGGAATCCAGACCCAACCCAACCTCCCTACCAGCAGAGAATGGAGAGAACATCAAAAAGAAGAAGGCGACAGACAGATAGTCTCCAGAAAGAGGCGAGGCCAGAGAGGGCAGGGGGGAGACAGGGAGGATGTGGACACTGAGATCTGTACAGATGATTAAGTTTTTCTACATTAACATAACGCTGCATTGTTCCTATCTTGTTTAACTTACTCATGTGTTTACCTCTATTGTACACAACGTGCTTACCCTGTTGCTACTGACTAAGACAATACAATGCACTGGTACACCACATTTTGGATCTGGATTTACTAAATACTTGAATTAGTCTTATTTTGTGTTGACTGTCTTAGCTGCAGTGTATATAAAGCTCTGTTATGTTTTATCCTGCTTTGTGTGTCAGTGCTCTTTTGTAATGTGTCAGCACTGACATTAAACTTCCTGTTGACATTAAACTTTGCTGATTCCAAATGTTTTGTTCAGTTCAAAGTTACCAACTAATGCTTGATTTATGTCTGATGGTGTGACCCGAAGTGAGGTCACACCATCAAACACGCCCCTTCTAGGGGATACACCACAGGTTTTCGCCTGTCTGTGCACATCAGACATTTTATAACTATGCAGACGGGTTAAGAAAATGGAAAGTCATGCTGCGGACATGACTTTTCAATACGCTGCCCCCTACAGTTTGGGAGAATACTGGCTTGCCACAAGGAGTTTAAACAATCCAAAATGCTTTCTTATCATAATTCCGTGTCATCTTATGTCAGTACGGAAGGCGTAACTGAGGCTTAAGCAGCTTTTTTATCACATCACCATTCAAACGTACTTCAGGACGTACATCATTAAGTGACGCCTTTGTATACGGTCGCTACATTCGACACTAATTCAGACTTCAATTTGGTGCTAAACTTTACCTATATAATCCTACAGGATTAAGCTTTATTCCAAGGTGTTAGCCAAAGTGCTAACCTTTAGCTACTTTTTGTGTTACGTATTTGTCACAGTTTATTTCCAAGTGAAACTAGATATAAACGAACACTGTACAGCACCAATAAAATCAGCTGAATCAATTGAATCAATGATAATATTGGATTTTATTTCAATAGTTTGCAGCCAACCATTTGTTGACACGTCTGCAGTTCTTTCCACCAAGTAGGACATATCGTCAGTGTCAGAAATTCCCAATACAAGTCAAAGACTGGCGAAAACATATTTTTCCCACTCAGCTGCTTGTAATTTTGGTTGAATCAACATGACGTGAAAGCAGCATAATATCTCAGTCAGCAACTATTTGCAACAGTAATAACATTATGATTGTTTCTGTGGCTTTCACAGTCATTTAATATGCTTTTAACAAGATTTGTTCGTACATGTACTTAAAATCTTTTTTTCATCTCTGTCCCAATAAAACCAGAGTATTGTTTCATCAAGGCATGTTGCTGTTGAGTTTTTAAAGTGGAATTTCTCAGTGCTTTAAGACCACAAAAAAATTCCATTAACCTCCACTAAAACTGGGGTAGCAGCAGAGTAAAATCTCAATACTTAAGCTGATAAAATCAAAACGGCTATGGCTACATATCACTGTGAGTGAATGTCAAAATATGTTTGGTTTTTTTGTGATTTAGGTGAACTGACCCTTTAACTCTCGCAAACATGTTGTGTGGTGTTAATCTCAGGGTGGAAATTAGGATTACAGACTCTGAAAAGATGTGCCAGATAGACAAGTGACACTTTGTTAAACATCTGTTCTTTGTCGCCTTGTGGTTACGTTAATATTGGATTATCCAAATAAAGTGTTGGCCAGATTCATAGTGAACACTGTGTTCTTGGCAAACTGAAGCCTGTAAGTGATTCGGATTCAGTTATTGGGAGTATTAATGCTGGACTGCCCGAATAAAATGTTGGCAAACTGCCTCGTGAACATATGTGCGGTTGGCAACGAGATTCTGTCATTTACCTCCTTGACAAGAGCCGCCATGTAGAGGCAGGTGAGCGGCGTCTGCTCAGCAGGTTTGAGGACAACAGTGTTTCCACATGCGATTGCTGGACCCAGCTTCCATGCTGTCATCATGAGGGGGAAGTTCCACTGTGCATGACAAACACACACACACACACACACACACATACGCACGCACACACACACACACACACACACACACACACACCGGAAAAAGACATCATGCATCTGACTGACACACTGGGTGGTCACAAGTCAAGCTCAATAACTCATCGCTCTTAAGTCACTTACTCTCATTTTCACTCTGTCTAAACATAGTCAAGTGAGAAAATGTTCTCGGCACTTGTACAGTATTTTCTCTTCCCACAGTATTCTGAGAAAGCCGGGAAATTGCAACACATGTGCAATAGACCCATATCACTGCACAAAACACAGGCCTGTGTTATTTCTGCTTTACACAGGAGCCCATGGGGCTCAACGCAGAACCACACGCTTTCTGCACTCTTGCACAATCAACAGTGTCTCTTTCTCCTTGATCTTTTTCCTCCTTTCTCACCATTCTCTTTTCCTCAAACCCACTCTGTGAAATCCCTCAGCTCGCTCTTTTTGCCTCTCACTTCTCGTTCTCTATTAGTCAAACTCACTGGCACCAGCCATCTCGGGGCTTACCAGCAGGACTTACACACATAAACAGTGACTGTCAGGGAATTACTGGAAAATGCAGAATGTAATTCAACAAACAGGACAGACTAACAACCAACGACATGTCTTTTAAACTTTGCCAGTTCATTGTTATCTGTGTTTTTCCCCCTTTTTCCTCCATCCGTCCGTATCCATCATGCATGTCACTTGTAGGAAGGGTTATACTCACAGGGATAATTTGTCCACAAACTCCAATGGGCTCATATCTGGTAAATGTCAGATACTCTCCATCTGTGGAGGAACACACGTGCAGCACACACACACACACACACACACACACACACACACACACAAATGAGAAACAGGGTTATTTATTTCATGCTTCAGTAGATTAAAGCTTGTAAAATGCCTGAAACAGATGAAATATGTCACCACCTGATACCCCCGGTGTTGTTGACTCAACATGTTAATTTGTAAATGAATCCACACGCAACATTCCTGGTTGCTTTACCCCGGTGAGAGATTACATTTCGTTTCGAGCCTCCTACAGCACAGGCATGTGTGTAACTGTTTTAGGTCATAGAGATGGGTGTTATGCTGGAAATGTTTGCTCATTCCTCTTGCATTACTTAAGTAAAAGGAGGTACTTACTGAGGGTGTGCCATGCTTGTTCATTCTCCACAAAAACAATTGATATTGAGAAATGTGTGTATAAATTTGTTACAACAGTCGTCAGCTGACGAAACATTGCCTCATGTTGGATTTGGACTGCAATGACCGATGCTAGATAACAAGCCAGATAATCATTTTCAATGGGATGCAGTGGAAGTATGACAATGGACAAAGACCTGCAGTACAGATTCTCATATGTCAACCTCTTTCCTTAATTTCAAAGTGGATGTTGGGTCTTTCCAAACTGTTATTGTTTGGAGAATGAAACTTTAAACCTATTAGATGTGAGACTTTCAGGAGGAGCTCAAGTATCTGCGAAGTTTGTTTGAAAGTACATCTCCTGCAAGATGAATTATATTTCAATTTGGAACAAGCAGTGTAAACTATACCAAAGTGTGTAGCCAAAGGTGCTCCACACAATGTCACTCCCCATTCATTTCACTCTGTCTGTGATACAGATTTAACACAATCATCTCAGCATAACGTGCAAGACAGATTGATGCTGAAGGGTTGTTGATGAAAGATGTCCTCGACTTCATCCTGACAGGTGAACAAACTCGATCACTGACAGCCTTACATCACACAGGCTACAGGCTACCTTGTTTATTTCCTCTGGATGTCTACTAGAGCAATAAAGCTTTAAACCAAAGCTCTGGCAAAATGCTCACCGCGGTTGGTTTGGCAGCAGTGTACAAGAGAAGCTTTGAGAGGGACAATACGGCGGTATCAGGAGGTTTCTCATGTCCTCTCTCTTATTCTATTTTCCTCTTTCGTGCTTCCTGTCGAAACAGACAGCCAACTTTCCCCTCTACCCCCCCAAATTCAACTGCCTTAGAGAGGCGACACTGGTGACAGTCTCATCAGGACGAGTAATGCTAGTGATGGGATTGATCACCAATTTGATACCTTATGTTGCTTATTGAAAGTGTTTTTTCTACAAAAACTTTCTTACTTAAATAAAAAATTAATAACTTAAACATTTCTAACTTAAATATGCCTAGGAGACAGACACAGTTAGTAACTAGCTGGTGAACTTAACCCTTGTGTTACCCCTGGACTTTTTTGTCCATTTCCAAAATTCAAAACTCCCTCACAGACAAATTAAAAGGTCACGGGGGGGGGGGGGGGGGGGGGGGGGGGGGTTGATTTTTTTGCATGGGGGTGTCATTCTGGGTGAAATTTCAAAATCACAACTTTCAGCACGAAAATCCATTATTTGACCCTGTAATGCATTTTTACCCTATCCATGACCCTTCAAGTGAACAAAAATGTCCATTTTCTAGAAAGTGTCCAACAAAAGGTCACAGGGGGGTGATTTTTTGCATGGGGGTGTCATTCTGGGTTAAATTTCAAAATCCCAACTTTCAGCATGAAAATCTGTTATTTGACCCTGTAATGCATTTTTATCCCAGCAACAATAACAAATGGCTAAATGACAGGTGGACATTTTTGTCCACTTGAAGGGTCATGGATGTGATAAAAATGCATTACAGGGTCAAATAATGGATTTTTGTGCTGAAAGTTGGGATTTTGAAATTTCACCCAGAATGACACCCCCATGCAAAAAATCACCCCCCTGTGACTTTTTGTTGGACACTACAAAAGTTTCTAGAAAATGGACATTTTTGTCCACTTGAAGGGTCATGGATGTAACTTTTTTGAAGGGGAACAAGGAGCATTTAGCAGCTAAAGAGCCAGATATTTCCCCTCAGAAGCTGGTGGAGACAGAAAACAGAGCTAAAGGAGAGTATTGGGCTTACATGTATCAGGTGGACAGAAACATCACTCCAAATACTAATGATGTTCCATAACTACTGGATGTGTAAATGAACAACTGTTATCAACATAGCAACATGGTATATCAAAGATGATCATATGTCAGTGCTGAGTTTGCATCATGTTTCAAATACCCTCAAGAAGCCCCCCAAAAATAATTTATTGCAGGTTTAAAATCGAGCGGTAACCTCCTGGGCTGACAAATGAAGCCAGTGCAGTTCCTCTGAAGGCCACTTGAGGCTGGCCCCAGAAGCCGGTCAGTCCCCATAGACATCCATGTTAACATGCCCAACTTTACAGCAGAAGTGAACATGTTTACAGCCTTGTACTAAAAACAGTTTTGGTGTGTAGTTAAAATCCTTTTTCAAGACAACTGTATGGGGATGAATTTTTGTGTAAGTCACCTGTTTAAATGTTTAAAGATATGTGGGTT
This sequence comes from Epinephelus lanceolatus, assembly GCF_041903045.1. Taxonomy (NCBI): domain Eukaryota; kingdom Metazoa; phylum Chordata; class Actinopteri; order Perciformes; family Serranidae; genus Epinephelus; species Epinephelus lanceolatus. The sequence continues at coordinate 26,211,802 of NC_135735.1, read as the reverse complement.
TTTTTAAAGATTATTTTTTGGGCTTTTTTGCCTTTATTGTATAGGACAGAGTGAAGGGGGGTGAGAGAGAGAGAGAGAGAGAGACACAGACAGAGAGAGACACAGACAGAGAGAGAGGGGGGGTGACATGCAGAAATGGCTGCAAGCTGGAGTTGAACCTGCGACCGCTGCAGTGAGGCATCACCTCTGTACATGGGGCGCCAGCACTATCCACTACGCTACCGACGCCCCAGAGATATGTGTTTATAATGTTTAAAGGCTTAAAGATAAGAATAATTAAGGGTGTGGTCGCTCTGAGTGACAAGTAGGTGCCGTCTATTGACAAGTTGCTACCGCGGCAACGACGCTGCTCGGTAACTTAACCAAGACATAACCTCACTTTTATAGAGTGTAGGCGTAGCCATAGCTGTCGCTATTTCAGTGTCTTTTGAAGTCATAAAAGCTTAATTATGACATTTTTTTAGGCTACCAAAATGTCATAATTAAGCTTTTATGACATTTTAGGCTACCAAAATGTCATAAAAGCTTAATTATGACATTTTGGTAGCCTAAAAAAGTCTTACGTGTTTAGTTGTACTTAAATCTCTACAGAGTCAGATGTATATTTTTTACTGGTAAGAACATTTTGTTTTAATGATTTTAAGCCTGTTTGTTGCAGATGAAAATTAAGTAAATGCACCATGCTAACCGAGTTAGCAGCTGGTTAATTCCAGCATCTTGTCCAAATATGGTCATTTGTGGCTCTAAAAATCAAAGATGATGACGGTCAAGGCTTCAAAACAGGACTTCACAAATCAATGGGTGACGTCACAGTGGCCACATCCATTATTCTATACAGTCTATGTTTGAAATGTGTCCGTGTTTCATGTCTTTATACAAACTGTTGTACAAGAACTTTGCCTGAAAAACACCTGATCATTATAATCTGACCAAGAAACAAACTTTTGTTCAGTAGTTTTTACTGTAATACTTAGTGAAATTGATACGCAAAAAAGTTTGGTTCGATACCCAACCCTAACAATAACAAGCCAGGGATTTCACCTTACCATCAACTGTGTTCATGTAAAAAATGTCTCTTTAGAGTGTAACCCTACAATTCCTTTCTTTTACCTACAGTCTCAAACCAACACTTGGCCTTTTGTCCACGTCACTACAGCTCTGCTATCATGCTCAAAGAGGGATCTTACCCATTGGAATGGAAGTGCCGTGGATCTTGTCTGCATATCCAGCAAAGTATCTCAGTGTCTTTATTGTTCCTTGGAGGTCCACAAACAGGGTGGGCAGGAAAGGCTTCCCACTGTTAAGTGACTCAATAGTCTGAAGAGAGACGGGGGAGACGTTTGAGAAATATGTGATATAACCTTGTGATCCTCACATAATTTCATACTGTTCCAGTCTTTACACTGTCCCATGGGTGAAATGCGACACTAAGATAACACTACGCTATAAGTATAGCTCTTGGTTACAGCTATATGCTCTCTGTAAGGCAAAGCAAGTTTGTAAGTGTTGTTAAACACAGCGGCGCTCAAAGTGCTTTGCAGATGGTATAAAATGAAATAAACATGAGAATAAATGTTATACTGTTAACAGTTACATAAATAGGGTAATAATCAAGTGGATAAGAGGCCTTAATTCATTTTCAGAGGTATATCCATGTTGGAAATACCTTACCTTACCTTACCTTAGCCTAACTTAAAAAACAACTAAGGGTTATTCACAGTAATTGATTCAGAATAATACCAATATCCGGTTGACTTACAGCTAGATAGATGCTGTCTCTCTCCACCAGGTCAGCCAGTTTGGACAGCAGACGACCCCTCTCAGATGCATCCATCCTTCGCCATACAGAGCCCAAAGAAAAGGCGAGGCGAGCCGCCTGCACCGCCTTATCAACATCAGCCTATCAGACAAGAAGCATACTTTGAAACATACGTTTTTTTGTTTTTTTTTTACTCAATGTCACTGAAATAAGTACTGGAATAGAACAACTGGCAGCTCTGCAAAATGTAAGCAACTATCTAACACATGTATAACATAATAAAAGGTGAGATTTAAGGCTGTCATAAGAAGAAAACCCCAGACTGTATTTTTCAGTTTCTACTCCACTACATTTCAGAGGGAAATATTGTACTTTTTACTCTTTACACACAGAACATATGCTCAGTTTACAAAATATGATGCATTGTTATTGATTAGACCACTAAGCAGTATATGGAGAAGTTAAAATTTGCTTCATCTTAACAACTACAACAGTAAAGTACTGCTGCTTATATGTTAATGCATTAATAATAATGATCCAAAAATATGACATTATAACATGGACAGGGGTAATTCTGCATAATGAGTACTTTTAGTTTTGATACTTTAATTACATTTTGTTGCTAATATTTACTTTATTTGAGTAAAATTTTGAATGCAGGACTTTTACCTGGAGTATTTATAAAGTATGGCACCGATACTCATATGTAAGATAGTTGAATATCAATGAAAAAGACAGATGGAAGATGCCATGCTGCAGAACATTTACCTTCTCTGCTTCCTGGACCTCACAGATCTGCTCTCCAGTAGCCGGGTTGTAGGTAGGAAAGACCTTCCCACTAACAGAGTCATGCCACTCGTTGTTGATGAAGATCTGCAGGGGAAAAATGCAGTTATCAGTATTTCAGTGAGCAGATGCAATAACGGATCTGAATGTTAGGTTATGAATGTAGCTTCCTTTGTATGAATTCAATTTAAATGCAACTTGCAAACCAACCGAGCTTGAGTGAGAGATCGTGACTTGTTTTTATTTTTAAATATCTCTTATGTTAAGTAATCATTTCATCACATGCTTGTAGCCGAGGCTGTGAAAGACCAACAGTCCCAGCTCTTCCAGGCGGTTGTGTAAGGGATATGGGAGAATCTCTGGAAATCTGGACAGAGATTCCTGCCTGTCCTGCATTGCTCTCTGGGGAGTGCTCCACCATCCAGACAAAGGGGTGGGGGGTTGTGGGGGGGGCAGATAAATCCCTATCAGACACCAGAGCCCCACCAACCCACCCCCAAGCACACAGACACACGTTTCACAACATCGCTGCTCGTTTACGAGATCATAAAACACGTGTCGTGCTTGGTTTTCTGTGATGCGTTAAAGCAAGTCTTCCGTTAAACAACCGCCTGGGATTCCAAACAGGACATATTCAACATCTATTAAGACCAGAAGAAAAACAAATGTTTACAGAGGCACAAAGCTGGGAATTACACCACAAAAAACACAAGTGAATGCCCCATAAGCTGATGAAAAGGGGAACACAAGGCAAGGTGTGATTTGAAAATTTGAAAATTTAACTTGCATTTCTTATGCAAGTTAAGTCATAAGAGAATGCTCCTTCCTCGCTGACATGTTTAGATCTATTAGGCAGACTACTCACACACTGTTTTTAATGGCTGTCAGTCTGCCTGATAGATAGAGTGCGAGGAGAACATCTGCTGGCACAAATCCCTCTGTGTATACATATGCTCTTACCGTCCTTCTACTTTAGAGGAGTTCAGATGCACTGAGAGCAAAACTGAGAGCAGGGTTCAAGTATCCCACTGGCCTGAGCCTCCCTAAACTCTCCAACATGTTTACCTCCATAAACGCTGGGCTTTAAGCACTATTTAATTGGCTGTAAACTGTTACCCGTGTTTACTTTCAGGTTGGTATAAAATGCCAGGGAGTCTGAAAACTGTTGGAGTCACAGCAGACACATCACTCTGCCCCCCTCCTCCTCTTCATTCCCACGGCTCACAGGCTCATAATGTGCTCTCTGCGTATGAATAACTCACATTCAGACGTTTAAGGTGTTCAGTATCTGTGTGTACCACCCCGCAGAACCATACGTCACAGACTCATTCCTTGACATTTCCTTTGTACTGGTCACACACACCATCCCCCACACACCTTAACACGCACACGCACACACACACACACACACACACACACACACACACATAGAAATAGACAAGGCTGAAGTGGCTTCTTTCTCCCCACCCAGTGTTCTCAGGCGCCTTCCATCAGAGGCCACCTTTAATCTGACGCTCATTAAGAGCACTTCATAAAATTGTCAGTAACGATAAGGAGCAGAGGGCCAGCTACAAAAACAGAAAGTCCTGTAGAGCACTGAATTAGTTTTTAAATTTATAGGGGCCACTGAAGTGGGGCGCCTTAAATCAGAGGAGCCCCCTGACAGCCTCAACAGTCTGAGCAAGAATGCAGACCATGGGTAGCTTTATGCATGGCGTAACCCCTCTCACAAGACGCTGCTAAAGGAGAACGGATGAAGCACGAGAACAGTGGAGCAGGCCGCCACCTAAATCACGGCCAGAAAAGGACAACTGTCAGCCGCCGTTTGGCTCGGCCCTCTCTCTGGGCTCGGACTGGTGTTAGACTTTTGTCTCGTTCCATTGAGAGACTTGATTAAGATGACAGGGCCGAGTCGTAAATCAACTCTCGAGGTTTCTTAAAATTGCTTTTAGGATCATTTGGACGAGGGGCAAAGAACACAAGAATGAAAAAGCTAGTGCAAGGGTGCACATTTTCAAATGACAAACTGTGGTTTCTTTCCCATTCCCTGCCGGGTTGTTACTATCACTTCACATGATGGTTTCATGTTCATAACAACCCGGGCTGCCAACGAGTGTTTAGAATTAAGAGCAGAGATGACAACATGTTCAGAATAAACTACTTTCTGCTCACGCAATGAAGGCATTTAAGTTCAACTTTTAAATGATAAAGTTTTGAACATTTTGTGCTGCTGCATTAATTCAGAAACGCATTAAAGCAGACAAAAAGCTGTGATCTGTGATGCCTGACGCATAACGAGGAGGCCTGATGTGGATTAGAGCTAAGCAGTAAGCATATAGGTCAAGACTTTCTGCATGGGCCACAGGGCAGCTGCAAACATTTAGCAACTCCCAAGCTTTTCTGCAAAAGTTGTCAATCACATCATCTGGAGAGAGCCTGGCCATGGGGATAATGAAAAGATGACACATGATGTGCACAAACACATTTCAAAGCTTTTTTTGTTAGTTTGCTAATTTGGCCATTTGATGCAGGTGTCTTAATAATCGTCATCCGTCACAAAAAGTTTCAGTCACTCGATGTAAAAATCGAGATTTTTTTCACGATACACCGAGCAAAATGTTCATGTCTTTAAGTTTTTTATGTTAACACAACTTTGCGTGATTTTTTGTGATCATTCATTTTCGGAGTGAAGTGTAATGGGAAGTAAGAAATGCCAAAATATTTTCTGCAGCCAACAAAACATCTGTTTGGCTCTTTGCTTCTTCTCACAGCTCAGATGCTAACGGCTGAAGGAATATGTAATGCTACTCTGTTCTTTTTTTTTCAAAGGGGGAGGACGAGATGTGGGGTAGTGTGTGTGTGTGTGTGTGTGTGTGTGTGTGTGTGTGGGGGGGGGGGGGGGGGGGGGGGGGCTAAGGAGGGGGGGGGTTTAAGGGTTTATACTGTATATATGTGCGTGTTTATACACAACACGCCAAGATTCCACAGCCAGACGAACCCTACCCGGGCACCTGCAACTCTCGTCTGTGCAGGAAGTTTCATATCCTCCCCTATCACAGGACCTCTATTTCCTCTCTGGTTCTGGATGGGTTTCAAAAGTCTTATAATTACTACTGTTACAAGTGAGTGGAGAGCATGTGAAAGTGGAGACCAGCTGGTATTTTTTCTCCTACTCCTCTCCACATGTCTGACACCATGGAGCCTTCATGTTTTTCATTCACACACCCACAGACAATGCCACCCTGCGATCCTGGGTTTGGCGAGGGCGACCTCGCTGTCACTGACTGGCAAACGTCTTTGTCTCGTCGGTGTGTGTGGGCAAGTGGTTAAAGTTGTTCATTCTGACTCAGAAGTTATGTGAGAAACACTAATTTGACATAAGGCTGTAATTACAAACAATGTGTTATTCACTTTTTCTGTTGATTCACTGAATTAGTGTGCTTCTTCCAGTAGTCGGAAAGACTGGGAACATCCCTGGAGCACCAGACAGTTTAAAATAAAGCCTTTTTCAGGGATTATATCATGCTAGTTTCTTTACACCTTAAAAGGGATATTACGTTTTGCTTTTTACAGCTGAATACAACTGGTTGAAAGTGTTTCTAGGGGAATTCTTCTCCAATAAACAGTGTTGGGGAGGAGTGAACTACATATAGTAGTATAGTAGCTTGCTGGTAATTCAACCACACTCATATTTGCATAGTAGTCAAATTACTTTTTGGCTATTTTTGTGCAGTTAACTACTAAAACTACAAACAAGTTTGGACCATAAAATGAAAGAAATTATTTTTAAAAATTATTATTTTACCATTGCTTCTCTACTGTAATTAAACCCCCTTTGACCATAATAATCATAATCATCATATTGATTATTGCTATTTATTAACAAATATTCAGAGAAGTGGTTTCATGCTGTTTTAGAAGTTACCTGGCTAAGGCAGGTGTCTGATTGATAGTAATTTCATACAAAACCAAAACTCCCGCACTTTATCATGAGTAAGGGGGTATTTTATTTATTTGGTATATGTAACAAACAAGTGGACACTTTATGCAATAAACTCCACTGACTTGCATTTTTTGCTGGCATGCGACTTTTGTATTACATTTTGTTATAATTTTGTATGACATGTACATGGTCAATTCGATCATTTCGTTTACAAAGCAGTATGAACTACTTTTTCTTGGTAGCTTTAGTAAACCAAACTAGATTTCTCCTGAGAGTAGCTTTGCTGTAGTTAAGCGTCCTCCAGTGTGATGTAACAGGTAGCTTGCAGAGCTATGCTTCCAAAGCAGCTTCCCTAACATTGCCAATAAATGCATATAAGTCAGTAACTTAACCAGTTGGCATCCCTGAATCCCAAAACTTCCATTTTCAAATATCTGCAAAGAGCAAAATGCCAGAAAATGTGTCACCACTCAACAGACACCTTTGAGGTTTAATACAGTAAATACTATGCACAAAATATATCAGAGCTTACTCTACAGTCTTGATGAAATGTCCACATTGCTAAGACAAAGGCTACATGCAGTTAGATTTTCATGAATCAACAATAAATCTGACCTCTCCTAGCACTGCTGGGTTTTTTGCCTTGGAACATCTGAGATTTGATGGGTTTCCTGTGTACTTAACCGTTCTCTAAATCTCAGGTCAAGGAAATGTTTAAAGGACAGTAGTTTTACTCGTGGGATCTGTGGACAAAGAGGAAGTAATTTTTAAAGAAATGTGAAGCTTTTCCACAGACAAATAAACATCTAGAGGAGCACTTCTGTCTCGCCAGAGAAAGAGCCCATACTGCAACAGATTTATGAAGCCAAGTGTTTTTCATAATGACACCGTAAGGATTTACACGTTCCTTGTCAGGAGGGCCGCAGACTGAAGGTATGGGAAGTTAACAGGGTAACCTTGCTGTCACTGCTCTTCCTTAAACAGTGATTAAGAGACAGGGGACGTGATGTTGACGTGTCTGCTAAGATGATAATTTACACTCGCTGCACAAGTAGGCATTTCACACCAATGGACATATTAATGGCGGTGCACACTTACCCTGTCACAATCAAAGAGATGTGTTTTAGAGAGTATGTGGCCATGTGTGTGCGAACAGGGAGATTGTGTAAGCAAAGGCCGAGGAGGAGGGGGGAGAGTTCTCGCTGTGCTCGTTGTGATAAATCATTTAGTTGCACAGTATCCCCTAACTTTGGCTCTGTTTGATCTTGATCGCAGTAAGATGGTGGTTTTGAAGTGAAAAACTCCAGAACTGCAGGTCAGGCTCTGGCGAGGCAGGGCCACTAACCCACACAGTGAGACAGGGCCATAATTTACACCCCGGTGGACAGCACCTAGCATCGGGGAGCCCCAAGCCTCCATCTGTGCTATCTCAATCAGTGACAGATTGATGGAGCCTCTTATTCATCCAAAGTGAGTGGATGTCTCTGCATAGGCTGCTCTACAAATACACGGGTCTTCAGCAGGCAAGTTCTGCAAAGGTTCCTATGGTGAAAGTGCACTAATGCCACCATGAGCAAAGCAACAAAGAAAATTTACAGCTGTTGATTAGTTTAAGAGATCTGTAACTCAGACAATGAACAAGGCCACTGAATTGGATCCCTCAATCTGGTCCTTGTTAGTTCTTTATTGTTGTGACACTATTTGCTGTGTTATTACTCTATTAACAAATTAGGCAACAATAAAACCACACGGAAACCACTTTAAGAATTCTTATCATTTGCTAAAGCTTAACATAAACTTTTGTGGAGAGCAAAATAACATGTTGACTTTTCACTACACACACACACACACACAAACATTTTACAGACTGCTCATTCAGAGTAAAAGCAGCAACAGAGTTATTTCCATTCCTGTTAAATTTGTCCCACTAAGTGTCTGGTTTAACAACTCATTATCACTGAACGGTGTGAAAAACCACAAAGGCCAGAAGAATCACCCACAAAAAAAGAGCCGAAAAAGTTTCTCTGTTTGCTTTAATTATTCATAAAACAGAGTCGCTCCTCTCCACATCTACCACAAGTGGAAAACATCAATAAACAGCTATCTTGGCTCTCTTATTTATGGCTTCCTTCGTGGTCCTATCAACCTTTAAACTGTTTCTGTCTTGTAACCCAGCTGTTGGAGCCCTCCAGCGATAGAAATGTGGGGGTAGGGGACAGAAGAACTGAGAGACAGCTTTCCTCTTCAAGCTTTTAGCTACAAGACAGAGAGTGTATGAGAAGATCTGCTTTTGTGGGTATTGATAACAGAACTCCAATCTTACATAGATGCACACATGAAGGAAGAAAGCTTTACTGATACGATCAACGTGTCATTGACGGTGAGAAGTTCATGACTCAGTGAAAAGGACAAGGGGCAAACCCTGACTGCAATTTAGCTCTTTTTTATCACATGCTCATGCTATAGAAGCCAACCTGTTAAGTAATGATACTGTATCAGCCATATCTCTGTCTCTGGGGTCGCTCACATGTAATCGTAGCATTACAAAACAAAAGATTTTTATTTTTACGTAAGCTAGGAAAAGCTTAATTTTGCCTTCATGTTGCAGAGAACTTGAATGTATCTGTGTAAAATCAGTATGTGAGGAAAGAATCTGTGTCTGAAAGCTTGCAGCTCCATCCACATGTCCCATAGGCCAGTGAACAGTGCTGGTTGTTTCCCTTGCAGGGTGGAGAACAGGAACAGGGTGTGAGGAGAGCCCACGCCAGGGGTTCCCATAAATCAGGGCCCTTCTGCCCCCTATGTCCACCAAACCAACAGGGACTGGATGATCCAAATTCCTGGGGGTTAATTCACCAAGTCGCTCCCTAAATTTCCTCCTGTACACTGTTGTGTCCGCGCATTTTAACTAACACTCTGCACTGTGAGGGAATGTAAAGCTTACAACACAACATGAGCCGATACAACACTATCGTCCTCGTTACGGTGCGGTAACAGCAACAGCAGCAGAGTGCCCTTTGAACTTAAAACACAGAGGTATGTATAAAAATTAAACAATTACAGCCCTGGCTGAACTTACAACATGCTATCAGGGATCTGACCTCTGTGAGACGTGCCCTTTAATCTCATACAAAAACTTGCTCTGCAGCTAAGAGAGGCTCTCAGTAGCAGCAAGACTACATCCTGGCTGCTATGGCTCACGATGAGACCTCAACCCCCCAAAAATCACAGTAAACAGTACAAGAATCTCTCAGGATCTTTAACTAATGACTTCAATTTACTTCAAAGTGTTTCAGTGTGTGTGTAAAAAAAGACAAAACTATCAAGACGTTGCAGAGATGTTGCCAAACAGGCTATTTTCAACATGTGTGTAACTGGCTCAAGACTTGCGGTGGGTCAAGACTCACATTCAAAGCACGAACGCTCAAAAACTTTAATGAGAAAATAAGAGAATGAGATTCACTGGTTATTTATTGCCTCAGTTGTGCAATAGTAAAATGACTGCTATTTATTTATTATGGTGACAAAGCACTTCACCTTCTAATACAGGACTTATCCTCACCAGATGTTTGATCAAAATCTCTGTGAAAGCATTTTTTTAGTCATATCTGCAACTTGATTTTTGTCATGACTCAAGCTCCCTTTTTCCAGCTGTTTCTGCACCCCTTTCCTCCCACCCACACATTTCTGACTGCAGGACGATCCAAAACCTGCTCTGATAACACATTTATTCTTCGACTGTGTATTTTAAATCAAACCATTTATTCGCTTAACCAACTTGCTGTCATATAACCACGAGATAATGCCTCAAATTACTGCCAAATCTTTGGACGTGACCAAAGTGTATGTGTAGTGTTATTGTAGGAAAAGACTTCAAGAACAGGCAGATAAAAAATGTGGGCTGTTTTGTCTATACACAAACCTTTGCTACTAATACTTAAAATTATTTTTCACCGTCAAAGATTTATTAAGAACTTAAGGACAAGCTGGACACCACAAACACAATGTGGTATAACATTATAATCATAGTGCAAAAAATGAAATGTAGTAGTATTCTAAATTTTATAACTATCCCTTTAATTACATGTTTAATATCCCTTTAGTAGGCGACTTTAATTGAAAAATATATTTCATCTATTGGATTCTAATGCAGGAAACTGAAAGGTTGTTGGTCTGTGTCTTCAGGTGCAACACCAAACAAATTTTAAAAAATACATATATATAATAAAAGTAATAAAAAAATGTCCTCGTGACTCAGTCTTATATAAATTTTAAGGCACTTTCCTAAACAAGCTTAAACTATGACACACCCTTATCAATACTTTATTGCGCCCCATATTGTGGTAATTATAAGTGGCTGAAATTAAAGCCAAAATCAATTATCAGATTTTATCAAAATCCACTGACTAAAATCTGAAGATTTAAAAAACTACTTTAACTTTTTTCTTTTCTTGTAATTAAGTAAAAGGAGAGCAAGAAAACACGCACACAGATATCCGTATAGTGTATTATGTCTTATTATCTAGTCTTTAGTGTTGTCTATGGTTATTGATTATTAAATCCAGAGCTACACTGAGCACGTGGACGCAGAAGAGACTCATCGGGACTTTAAAGCCTTCAATCGTCACTTTATCAGGTCTGTGCTGAAAGTTAGAGAGTTTAGCGCGAAGAAGTTTATCAGCTCCAGCCCTGAGTGAGCTGCACGGGCTGATACTCGAGTTCCAGCCGCTGACACACATGAAAAGTTTGGGGGAAAGTTTTGGTCTAAAGACGCAAACATGATCTAGGAGCAGAAGCGGAGTGGTTTTACGCGCAAAGCGAGTCGGAGAGAAGTCGGAGAGAAGTGTGTAGAGAAACAGACCTTGGTGTACTTGATCTCCGGGTTGGGCACCGGTGAGGGCATCAGCTGGAGGGATGCCATGAGAGCAGCGGGGTCGCTCTTCACCTCTCCGGGGATCTCGATCTTACTGGAAGTCATCGCGGCCGTCTCTCTCCACTCGTGTGCCTGCTGCGCCTCTCGGGGTTTTTTACAACAGATTTCTGATTAGGACTTTGGGTTTCTTCCTGGGTTTATAGCCAGGTGTCAGCCGCGGTTCATTTTCATTGGGCAAAGAAAAGGGCCGTCCTTTTGAAAATTAAATTCACGCATTTACATAAACGACCTCAACCATGCGTGTTAAGGAGGAGAAACATCCACCCCACCCACCTCACACTCCCGGTACACTCCGTCTCCACTGCTTTCACCAGCACACGACGGTTTGCTGTACTTTAACACATATTAAAACACTTCGACATGACTTATCAAGAGTGGAACTGATCATTATGTTGATCACAGGTATAATGTTATCTGAAGCCAGTGATAAGGCTGCAAGTTTTAAATGGCATTGGACTACTTTTTTTAAGAGTTTGGCCCCTTTGGTGACTATAATCTCCAAAGGGTCCATTTAGGAGCTATTGACTTTAAGTGCCATCTTCCTTAAAATTCAAGAGTAACTTTTGTCCTATAAGGGGGGGAATGTGTCTTGGGCCCTTCACCCGTAGTACAGCCACACAAAAAATACAACATACAACAAAGTACATTGACAAATTGACATTATACCCAGGTTAGCAACAGGAAACACAAAGATAAATAAATAAATAACATCATATGCTAAAAATATCCCTATAAAATCAGCAAATCTTCATAATCCAATGCCAGATCTGGCTTCATCTGCCATTTATTAAAAGCTTTATAGACACAGGTATGAATGAATTCATAAAAAAGTCATCAGTCATCAGTCAACTTCATCAGTTGTTACACAACCATAGATATGCAACCTCCAGAAGCTTCACTTTTGACATTATAAAAAAACAAGTCTCCACAAACATAAGTGTGGATTTCCCCTCAATGTTAAGAACATATGCATTTGCACATGGAGAACTTTTATTTTGGCAAAATTAAAGACATTTACACCATAAACTGATACAGAAAATGCACAAATTGGTGTGTAAAAACTCCCCAAAATGCATGAAATTAATGACAGAGGACCCTCAACCCCCCCTCGGTTCATGTGTGCCCCCCAATTTAAAAAAAAACCTGCACCCTTGTCCACAAATACCTATAAATACATCTTCACTGAATATATAAACTTACGTTCTTACATCATCATTAACCATTTCCTTCGTGGCATAAAGGTGTTAAACTACTTCCCTTGGCTCACTCTCACCCTGTGGCCTTTATTTGCCTAACACAACCTCCCCACGCTCTAAGATGTTATGTAAATGTGGACTAGAGGGATTGCTGCTACTTGCTGGGGTGTTGTTGGCAGAGATTTGTCCTGCAGGTGATAATTCCTTCCAGCGCCTCCTTTAAACCTCCCAATAAACATCCATCAATCAGCTGCGAGCGTCTCAGAAAGCTAAAGGTATTAAAGCAAAGCCACACATGTATTGGCACATCTACAGCTGTATATCCTCATACATGCATGACGACACTTAGGTAACAGACCAGGAGTTTATTAGTGGTTTTAGATTGTGGTCAGAGATAAAGAGAGAGGGAGAGAAGTGTATCTGTGCTCAGTGGGATGACGATGTAGTTTACAAACAAGCTCAGGATAATTTCCCCAATCAGCAGCAACAGGGCCTTTAAATTTTCAGATTTCATAACCTGCGCCTCTTGACAGAACAAAGGAGTGTGGAGAGACAGATGTAGGCCCATCATTTGCAAACCCCCGGAGGATGCTGTTTCTCCATCAGCACATCATCCTTTTTTCACAGCATGGGCAACACTCTCCAAGTGTCTGTTTCACATCAAAGAGGAAACGGTGCCTGCAAACGGTGACATTGATTAATGCATTGAAAACATCCCATCCTCAGCCTGTCGCCTCACCTTTTCACAGAGCCCAGTGAACGGAAGATAAGACATGCCGGTGTGACAAACTTCAGAGCCCGCTGCACTTCAAATGTATTCATGGAGCTCCCTCTGTTGGATGGACCGGGCCTCGGACACTCCACAGTCACACTCACATATTATTCATAGTTTTAACAGTGTTTACAACGAGCGGATTAATCAGGTAAATGGGAAGGTAATTGTAACAGCAAGAAAGGAGAGTGACAAGATAAATGGGAATTTGACTCATGAGAGGAAACAGCAGGAGCTACATGGAGAAAGGTGAGTGAGGAAACTTTACAAACTTTCTGATGTGGGAAAAGGAAAAGTGACAAAAATGCAACGAGCTCTGGGAAGCTGTTTCCCCGACAAGTTTCAAAAATAAATAACTGAATATAGAGGAATATGGAGGTTTTTAGATTTTTAATTTCCCACATTTTTTAAAACTATAATTCTATAGGAAAACACGCAGATATGAAGTCATCTTTAATGTAATGCTCAATTACTTTCTGTCACATTTTCTCACACACACGCTACATGGTCAGTTTTATAATCCAACATATAATAGTTCATTATATGTACAGCATTCCACGGGTGGAAATCTACCCTAAAGGGACACAAAGCGTGTGAAAACTGGCACTCGCTCACATAAAGTCAAAAATATAAATCTCTCTTTATATTTTTCATACATCACTCTGGCGAATTTGTGTTTTGGCATTTAGCAATAAATTTGACCATCATTATTTTTTAAAATTCTCGTGGGACTTTTAAAAAGACACATGCCGGCCGATTCATGCAGGCGAATTGGTAGCTTTTTATTTTCCCAAAGGTGATTTTAAAAGTGCTTTTTTAAAGTGTTTTAAATGCCAACATGACGCAAACATATAATTTGAAATTGATAAATGTATTAACAGCTAAAACTGTCAAATAGCTTAAAATAATCGTCTGAATTAAGACAGTAATAGTTGCATATTGAAAACTAGAAGGGCTCAATCTTCTAAACTGGATATTATCCACGTTACATTCTGCTAGAAATATAAAGACTTTTAAAAAATAAACTTTTAATTGACCTTTTTTAGTTTGCCCACATTTTTTTAGATTTGCACGGAGTCAAAGTATTGTTTTTAAACTTCATCAACATCCTAAATTGTGTGTCAAACCTCCGAATGAACAATAAATACATAAATAAATAACCTTTATATGTAATATTTTCACTGGGCAGTAGCTGCTACTCACACAGCTTTAAACTAAATAATATTTTGTGATTAGTGGCTGCTCGTTTATACTTTTGAATTTAATATACCTAATTGTTGGTGATAAATGCTACATTTGAGACTTTCAATCCACCAGTCCCAGTTGAGAGTTGGTTATCTATCTTTCTAAATTATTCACATTTCATTTTGGACATCAGTGTATCTGAGTCTCATGGCTGTGAGTTTAGGCATCTATTAAAATATAAGATATGTTTTGGGAAAAATATGATCCATCTTATCTTATCTTAGCTTATCTTTCATGGTTTTATTGCTAAAGCAGCCTCTCATTTAAGAAAATACATATAAAGACATTTTAAAGTCGTATAATATCCTAATTCAATGTGCAGCCCAATGCACTGTAGTTTGTATATCTAAAAAAACTTTCAAAAGTAGTCTGAATGCAAACAAAATAAAGGCTATTACATTTCTCTAAGCATCTGGTGTGGATGTCAGTGCAATGCTCTGGAGCCTATATTTCCAATAAAAGTAGACCCCTTGTGGTTATAAAGGGAAATAGATGCAGAAAGCTTAACGTGCCTGTCAGCCTGCACGGCCCGAGCGCACCGAGTGGGAGGCGGCAACCTGCACTGACAATCACACAGAGACTCCCTCATAGTTGTTAGCTGTTTGTTCTGCTCGGAGGAAGACATCAAGGAGCCGCAGGAGGAAAAAAAACATGGAAAATGAAAGCAAGAGGAAGATGAAGGAGAGATTTGGCCTGAGGCGGGACATCTTTAAGGAGTTCCTGGCGGAATTTCTGGGGATATTTGTCCTGATAGTGAGTACCTCACTCTGCACCTGTCATCCAGCTTAAACAGCCGCTTTAAGCTTTGAACTAGTATGCTAATAATGTGTCAAACTGGGTCTCCCGGGACTCTGACTGCTGTCTCTCATATGTCTCTATTAACAGATAGTATATTCTGCGAGTAACAGACTTTGTCTTTGATGTGCTCAGCTGTAATTTGCTCCTGACAATCAGAACAAGATGTGAGTGATGTGGGACTGTTTTCCTTCCTCATGACTCCTCCAGAAGTGCAGTGTGACATCAAATGTGAATCATTATAGCTGTAATAAGTCATTGTCTCTCAGTGATGAGGTTATGAAAAGAATTTAATTATAGGACATGATCATCTCTCTTTGCAGTACACATCATTGTTTTTCTGTTCCCTGATGATTCCTTGAAAGAATGTCCTGCTTTCTCAGTCCTTATGTGTCAGGACTGTCCTCGCCTCCACCTGTCATCCCTGAGCTCCACCTGTCACCTCTCTGAGGCCACTTTAATGCCTGTGATACCAACTCAGAGGAGAGATGCAGCCTCTACAACAGCCCTTTTTATTGCTCTCCTCCCATAACCTTTTTTTTTTTTTTTACTTCTGCCATTTACCTAATAAATGGGGGGGTTCATTATTTTTTTTCGGGGCTCCAAGTAGGACAAATTGCCTGTGGCAGTCGGAGGCTGTTGGTGGACAAGAGGGCTAGTGTTAATGGTGGGTATAATTGGAATAATTAAAAACAATGAGTCTTTCTACCTCCACCCTTTGTGTTTTTGTTCTTGTCTGTGTCCCAGCTCTTTGGATGTGGTTCAGTGGCCCAGACGGTGCTGAGTAAAGGGGCTCTCGGGGAGCCTTTGACCATCCATGTTGGTTTCACTCTGGGAGTCATGATGGCCGTCTACGTGGCAGGGGGCGTGTCAGGTAAAAGTGGCCCACATTTTATACACAGCTCACGTTCATTACAGTACTTAATCTTGCACTTATCAACTCTTGAAACCAATGACTGCATCCATTATCAATTATTCTACAGATAAATCAATTTATTTGTCACAAAAATGTCAGAAAATGGTGAAAATGCCACTTTTCAAAAGCCCAGGGTGACATTTTTATGTTGCTTTTTTTGTTTGTTTGATTAACAGTCTAAAGTCCAGAGATATTGAGTTTACAGTGATATGAAACAGAGCAAAGCACACATTCTCACAATTATGAAGATAGAGCCAACGGACGCGTGGCAAATTTGCTTGAAAACAACCCCCAAAACTATACGATTATTAAGATAAGAGTTGGAAATTGTTTGAGTGACTAATTGTTGCAGATCTACCTGCAAGCATGTTGACATTAATCTCAGAGATTGTTTCTCATTGGAGCAGCGCTTAATAAATGATTACTTGTCAAATATCAAATTAATCGTCAACTAATTTGGTCATCGATTAACTGATTTGAGTCATTTTTAAGACCAAAAAAAGTCCAAATTCTCTGATTCCAGTTTCATATTTTCAGTTTTTTTACTCCTCTATGACAGTATATTAAATATATTTGGGTGTTTGACAGAAAAAGACATTTGAGAACATCATGTTGGGCTTCGGGAAACACTGCTCTAACATTTTATAGTCTAAACAACTAATTAATTGAGAAGGTGAGCAACAGATTAACCGACAATGAAAATAATCACTAGTTGCAGCCTTGTTTCTCATCAGCTCCGTTGTTTTCTCAGGTCTCTGGACATGTCACTAAAAGAAAAACAGGGAAATCATGATTATTTGATATTTTGGCCTGTAAAACGCGACAAACTCAGGCTGGTAACAAAGGTCGTCACTCTGTGTTTGTCTGTGGTGGTGGTGGTGGTGGTGGTGGTGGTACGATCTTTGGTCATGGATGTCTGGCAGCCTCTTTGCTCTTAGAGCAAACTGATTGATATCACCGCCTACTCATCTAGATAAAGTAATGACCTATGAAGACCAGTGTGAACCTTTATTGTGGACTTGCATAATGGACATTATGCAACACGTAGTAAACTCTTTTTCTGGTCTACAAGGCAACGATTTCTGTAGAGTATGTTGTAATTATTGTCACTGATGGGCTGATTTTTAACGTAAGAGCTTTGTCAGTGTGCCTAAAATGTGTCCAAATGGGACATTTTCAGGTACATTCCTCTAGGATTACAGCAAAAGGAGCTCTCTGTCTTTTGCCAGCAATGATAGGGATAGGATAGCATGGTTCTTAAATGTCACAGTGCTTCTCGTGGGCTCACTGAGCCAAAACTGTGAGTGTCCATTAATCAGCAATCAAGGGATTCATTATGTTGGAGGTGGTGTTGCGCAGGCTTCACAGACTGTTGTGTGGTCATTTCCATCACTGCTGGGAAGCAAAGAATCATCATCAAAACAGAGTTAGACAGTGTGACATTTTAGGAAATACACTTATTCTCTCAGCATCCAGCAGACCGTTAGCTCATCTTATCTTGGCTACCAGCCACTACCATCTATCTATTAGTTAAATATTTTATGTTTTGTTTCTTTAATCCATACAAAGCAGAAGTGTAAAAACAACAATTCACAGTTACAGGGGTTATGTGTCAGACTATTTCTTGGTGTGAGCAGTTGCCAGGCAACCAGGAGAGACTCCAGAAGTTACTGATCCCAGCAAACAAACATTTTTACACTTTTGTGATACGTTACAGAGCCAGGCTAGCTGTTTCCGTGTTTCCAGGCTTTGTGCTATCTAAACCAACCAGCTGCTGGATCCAGCTACATGCTCACCGTACAGACATGAGAGTGGTTCACCTAAATCCAGACCTTTGCATCATGTCACTTCTACAAGTCGACCAATTCATCTGTCATCTTGACTTGAAACAACGGTTTCCCAGTTAAAATAAAAAAAATAATGGATCCAATCAGCACCACAGGCAGGACTAACACTGTTGTCAAGCTGTTGTCAAACAGTGTGCCAGAACCAATGAGGAGAATTAACAACAACAACAACAACAACAAGGGCTATAAATAACATAGACGCTGTTTACGAGGCTGGTCTAAATCAACACAGAGTTTGACTTCGTTTTGCTCCACTCCTAAAACCTGTATGTATGTTGGCATGGCATCAGTATGGACCTAAAAATGACGTTAGATACTGGCAGATACACTGGTCTCTAGTGATTGGTCAGGGAAAATCGAGCCCCCCCCCACCACGGAAATTGGTTAGAGTGGATGAATGGAGTTTAACAAGTTGACAATTTTGTCTGTTATAAGGCAAGTGAGTGATATCAATTCGCTTGTTTGACTCTCTGCAAGAAAGCAAATAACCTTATTCACAAAAAAAAAGGAACTATTCCTTTAAAATCTTAAAAAAGTCAATGCCATACAGACTTTGTAATCCTCACTTAACAGTTAAGGGAGATGACAAATTCCCCTGTGTCATGTATTTTAGTTTCACCAATTATTTGGCGGAACTTCTCTATTTTTTTTAAAGTATATATTTGAGTTTTAAAATTATTCAGTGGGAAATTTAGCTTTGATAGAAAATGGAAAAAAGCTGAATGAAACAGGCTTTACGTCTCTATCTGGTTTAGGATGGATGTTGTTGGTCGCTCTGACCAGTGTCACAGTGTTACTTGTGCTACATGTTTAATGAGAGGAGTTGTAAGGCTTCAGAGGAATAGCAGAAAAGCCTGAGGACAGGGAGGTTAATATATGGAGAGCTTTTGCTGCATGACTGGGCCATTCAGCCCCGGGGTCCACAGCTCAGTGGGAAGCTTCTGTCCAACGACATCTCTGAAGATGATCATAGGTATTGGACTAATG
The DNA here is from genome assembly GCF_041903045.1 of Epinephelus lanceolatus. Taxonomy (NCBI): domain Eukaryota; kingdom Metazoa; phylum Chordata; class Actinopteri; order Perciformes; family Serranidae; genus Epinephelus; species Epinephelus lanceolatus. The sequence goes on along the minus strand of NC_135735.1, from coordinate 26,192,623 downwards.
AGCTTTACTGGGGCATGGGTCTCTGGAGAGGAGGGGGGTAAGGTGTGACAAGCCTGGCTTACGAGGCTTCCCTGGCAGGGCGGCCCCATACGAGAAGAAAACACAATTGTTTTCACTTTGTAGTCTCAGATTTTAAATGACAGTGTACCGTAAGTGTGACACATCATGGTCACTCTAATGACCTGCAGTCTACGTGTGCCTTAAGCAGATTCAGGCAGATTATGTCAGATGCAATTCAGACAGGCCGGTCTGGCTGGTTGTCGTGGTCAGTGTTTGTGAACAGGATGGGGAGATTAACAATGGGCGCATGGCTGATACCCCCAGTGGTGTTACCATAGCGAGGTCAAAGCCAAGATCCCAGAGTGTTAAATAAATGACCCCACACTGTCATCACAGCCTAGTAACATTTGGCTGGAATGTGTTCAAACACGCCTCTTAAGGACAATGCAGGAGATAGGAAAACACTCTGACAGCACACAAATCCGGTGCTCTTTGTTTGAAAATATCCTGAAAGTTCTGAATGAATGAGCACCAGAGGGTTTGAACACAAACACTAATGATCAGGCAGCCTGTGTTTGAAACCACTGAGATCACTTTGTCTCGTAAGAGAAATCCCCCCTCTCAGCTTGGTCCCAGATGTTCGACATTTGATTTAGAACTGAAATGGTTAGTGAATTAATCAACTTGTCACCTGACAGAAAAATAATTGGCAACCAATTTTATAATCAATCATCATTTTTATTGGAACTTGACCAATTTTTTTTTCAAAGATATTGGGGAGTTTTACTGCAAAATATGTGACAGAAAGTGGCGTGAAATCTGATAAACTGCCTCAAGTGATGTCACTTGTCAATCAGTCAGTGTCCACTACAGCAGTGTCCAAAATCACTCACTACTCCCTATATAATCGACTGTTTAATGAGTCTGCCATTTGTAGTGCAGGCTGTTCTCATGTTCTCTGTTGTACGTTCTAACATATAACCCACGTAATCAGGAGGGCTGCAACCATGTGACCAATGAGCTGACAGAAGTAAAGAAAGTAGTTTAAACTGTGAAAATCTGCCTGATGAGGCAGGTCGGGGTGGTGGATGAGTCAAACAAACACAGGACTCTCCCCCAAGAGACCAGTGTTTGTGTCCTGTGTGAAACCAAGTGAACTCTGAGTTATTTTAAGGTACATTGTCGCCACATTTCTTTTCCTTAACCTAAATTACTTTACTTTACTTTGTACAGTATTTGCCATTGGCAAATACTATAGGGGGGGCTATAATGTTTAGAATGAGTAGCTAAATTACATTAGAGTGTCACATGAGCACTAGAAAAATATGGGTTGTCAGTTTATTTTAATCTCTTCAGGGACCCATGACGATGGTATGTGACGATCCATTAGCTGATATTGATTTGGCACATTTTGATTATGTGACAGCAATGACCTAATTACTGATGCAGAGAAAACGAACTGTATATTTTTGGAAACTATATGTATAGACCTCTACATTGAGCTCCCTAGTGAGTAGGAAGTAGCGAATGAGTGACTCTCACCAAACTGTCAGCAGTAGATTTGGATTGTGGGTAAAGTAGGTGTGAGATTTTGAGAAGGAAGATAAATGCGTGAAATAAAAAAGATGATATCTCTGGTTCTGCTGCATCAAATTTGATTGTTTTTCAACATGAGTGTTGTGGCAGTCTGTCTTACATTATTTTTAGGTAGTAATATGAAACATTTGCTTGTTTCAACTTCTCAAATGTCAGAATGTGCGACCATTCTTTATCTTATCTTACAGCAAATTGAATGTCTTTAAGGCTTAAGCAGTTGATCAGACAGGTCTTTGGAAACTTGTGATGGGCATTTGTCACAGTTTTCTGAAATGTTTGTCTCTTCCATTTGTTGATATTGTTCCTAATTTTTGCTTATCTTTATTGTCTCATTGTTCCAGGAGCCCATGTGAACCCTGCGGTGTCTCTGGCCATGGTGATCCTGGGGAAGCTTCCACTGAAGAAGTTCCCCGTGTATGTGGTGGCACAGTTCCTGGGGGCTTTTGCTGGATCCTGTGCTGTCTATGCGTTGTATTATGGTGGGTGTAAATGTGTGTGAAAAACTATTTCAGAGATGAACACTAGTTTATCTGGACACCCAGAACCATATCAGCTCTGACACATTAACTGGAGTGAGATTATCCGGGTAATATAGTAATCCTGCTTCAAGGCAGCCCCTGTGTTTGATGAAAAAAATAAAGTGGAGACAAGATGCTTCTGCAAGGAGTCCCTGTTTTATTAAAGTGTTTTAATGTCTGACTTACTGAAAACAAAACACAAAAACTACAGTTGCTTATCATTGTTGTATTTCCTTTTCACAGATGCTTTAATGGAATTTACCGATGGAGAATTTGCTGTTACTGGTGCAAACGCCACAGCCAATATATTTGCATCATATCCTGCAAAACATCTCTCAGTCCTGAATGGGTTTGTTGATCAGGTGAGGCTTAACTTGTGACTTTATTTATAAGTAATGTCCCCTGAAAATATACCATGATAAAATACTGTAACCACTTTATACAAGCTGCCTGAAAGGATGACAGTAAAAGAGGTTTTTCTCATATCAGCTATTCACCATGGAGGGCCTTTGCCCCTTTTCTATATATATATATATATATATATATATATATATATATCGAATTATTGATGTCAGTGAGATTTTCCACCGGGATGCAGTGTATCTGGAAGCCAACAGAGCATACAGAGATGCATGTGAGCGTGCATTTAGTGCAGTCATGGATGATTGTAAGCATAAATGGACATGTGAGTTGTTTGCTGATGTATGAACAATGATGCTGAGAATAGCTCCCATCTGTTCTGTATGTGTGCGAGGCAGATGCACATGGTAGTTTATGTATTTGTGAGGACATTAAACATCCAATCCACTACCTTGTTTTCCTTTGATCATATAAATTTGAGGTACATTAACATTCTTAAGTGGCTGTGTTTTAGATGAAAACTTAACATTATGTTTGTTGTATGAAAACTTTAAAATAAAGCTGTGATTTACGCCGACGTTTAAAAGCTTTACTGATGTGAACAAAGCAACTACACCATCAGAAACACTAATAATTCACTTTCAGCTGTTATGTAGAGTTATGACGAGACCTGCTGATGAATTTGAGAGTTATAGTGAATGGTGATATTTGGTATTTGGATCATGGACTGTGTGCCTCTCACTAGTCAAATTAGAATTTGTAAAATTTGACAACTTTAGATTTTAGATAATATGTTTATAATGTAAAATATACAGCCATATGGGTCTGTATAGTAAAGCTGCTTTCTACAGACTGAAACCAGGGGAAAGGGGAATCCCCATAATAAGCTTAGACAAAATAACAGAGGGAAGAGGTCACCTCAGGATGTAAACAAAAACAAAAAACACCAAACAATAGTAAATGATGTTATTTTATTTACATATTTTTGGGTTGCGCATTTTATTTAAACTGAATTTATTGTTGTAGTCTTGAATGTTGTGAATGTAACTGTAACTGAATGTAACTAACTAATTGCCTGATGCTTTTATTTTCAAGGTAATTGCAACTGCCTCGCTGATCCTGTGTATCCTGGCCATCACTGACAGGAAGAATATCGGTGCTCCAAAGGGCATGGAGCCACTGTGCATCGGCCTGATCATCCTGGCCATCGGAGTGTCCATGGGTCTGAACTGCGGCTATCCAATCAACCCGGCACGAGACCTCGGCCCACGGTTCTTCACAGCTGTGGCCGGGTGGGGGATGGATGTATTCAGGTAATTTTACTGATAAAGAAACAAAATGGTGTCTGTTATATCAAGGGCTTTGTTGGGTTATCAGAAACATGGAAGACATTTTTATCGCCTGCCTGAGAGAGAGGTCCATTATTCACTGCTGCTCTCACTCCCACCAGTGCCTGAGATATAGTAGTAGTGTTATGTAATAAGTTCTTTTCTATTCAGCATGAAGAGCAGCGTTTGTAGCTCCATCGCTGCCCTCTTTACTGTCTGAATTAATATTTCAAAGTCCATTCGTGTGTTTCAGCATCAAGAAAAAGAGTTCTGGGATTTTAGTGAACAGGGAGAGATTCCATGCACATGAATATAAAATATTCAATGCTGCATCATCGAAGTGGCACAATTGCTTGTTCCTCACTGACTTTCTTGCCTTTCTTCTCACTTTAGTGCACATGCTCACTGATTTATATTCATCTAACTAGACCAAAGTATTTAGTTTATGTATATATAGTGTCATATTTTGTTAAGAAACAACCACATACACCCAATCAGTTCAACCACTGCAAAGTGTCACCACAATTTAATAAAACAAAAAGCAACAACATCACACTGAAGGTGCCACTGTAATGTCACCGTGTTGTTCATTTCAGAAACTGCATGTGTGTTGCACACGGGACAGGGGACAAGATGCATCCCTGTCTCACTTTCACTTTGGACTTTGTCAAGAAAGCAAACAAAGCTGTCATGTTACATGTATACAAACTAAATGGCACACGACAACAGCAGACTTTGTTTATGTGCTCCTGCAGGATACTTCCTGGAACATTTCCAAAATCTATAAACATACATGTATAGGCAGGATAAGCACCGTTGAATGACCTCTCGAATGTCTGTGCAAAGCTGAAATGTCGGTCCACCGTTCTGTGATGTGGACATAATAAGTTCTTTGTCAAGTCTTCTTTCCAGTATCGTGATTCAAGCTTTAATTATCGCCAAGACAAAGTAGTATAATCCCTTGGAAAGTTGGAACGCATTCCTCTGGTCACCTTTTCCAGGCCTTGAGGATGGCAATGTTGGTTTGTTGGTGACTCGGTCAGTCGGTCTGACTTTTGTGCCAGGTCTGAGACTCTTTTCCAAAATCTCTGTAATACTGATGAGGCATGTTGCACAGTTGCACCCTTAAACATCCAAAGCTGCTGGCATCTCAGGGGTTGATCTCATCCATCCACCCCTGGCACCTTTCCACAGGGGAGCTTTCTAACTAACCAACGAACTCTGCCAGTGAGATACTGTAGGCTTTGAGCTCCTCGATCCTCCCAGGTCAAAGTGTCTCCCTCGCTTTTCTCCAACTTCAGTGCTGTGCTTGCTGACAACAATGTCCTGTTTTCTGCTGCAATGGCGAAGAGTTCGCCAGAATGTCTTTGATGTGCTAAAAAGACGTTCTCTTTTGCCTCTCAAAACTCTATACTGGGGCTTTAACAGATGTACAACCTCAGAAATTGCAACCTTTTTAGCTTGATGCTGGCTCTCTAAAGCCTTCACTGCCATTATTGACCATTTAAACAAGAAAATACAAATAGTTTCATACACTCACATGTTGCATGTCTCTATTTTGACTGTCTTTGCCCTCAGTGCCTTATTGATCACTGGTCCTGCCCTGTCCTTTAGGTCTTTTTTTTTTTAAAAAAAAAACCCTGCCCATTAAACTGTCCGTGACACTGCTGACGTGCATTAAGGGCCCTGACACACCAAGCCAATGTTCAGCCATTGGTCAGTGTCTGCTGCCCTAGTTTTTGCAGTGTGTCCCATACCATTGGCACTTAACGGCCCTTGCTGGCTTTTTTCTTTGGCCAGTTCAACATGTTGAATTGGCATTGATGGGGAAAATCACTATGACTGGCAAAAGCTCTCAGTCCACGTGAAGAGAAACTGAAGTGAGGAAAGCAAACAAACAGCTAAAGTCAAGAGGACGTGAGATCAAAACAATTTTTTTTATACTAGGCAAGATTATGATTTTGGCCACTGAGCACTTCAGCATAAATTATTATGTAAGGGTTTGCTTACTTACTCTTTCAGCATTGGGTTGTGTTGTTAATATGCTAACTGGCTAACTTATTAGCATCTTGAATCAGTCCTGCAGGTCTTCCGGTTTCCTTTTTTGAATGACGAATACAGACTACCACTACCTGCTAGTATGGAGAGTTATTTTCTTTCACGCAGGCAGAGACTGTACGTGCTAGTCGGCCACTGGCTGTAGTCTTTGCGGTGTGTTCAAGTGCAACGTTTTGGCCGAGAGGCAGGCAACATGAGGTGATTCAACAGTCAGCCTTCGTCACCACTAAATCTCTGATGTTGGTTTGGTGTGTCTGGGCCTTAAGAGGAGGGGATTTTGTGGCTGTCAAACTAACAACAAAATACTGCTTGATAAATATGATATATAGTATATTTTAAAAAGCAACATTAAGGCTGACCTGAGTGAAAACGCTGTTTAATACAGCTGGGTGTTTTAAAAAAGTAGTTCTTGATTTACCTTTCTTGACTTAACATTATAACATAAATAAGAGCTGAAAGCAGTCTAAAGGCTTGCTTTGGAACAGATACTGTTTCTCTCGGTCTCCATGTTGCAGATGTAACAATCACCAGATGGCTCATATAAATTTATACATATAAAGCAAGATTGCTCTAATGCACATAAAAGCCCTTGGTAGTATCATGTTCATGTCATGCATAAAGTATGTGCTAAATCTGACATAATCTTTTACATTTGCGATATATATATATACAGCAGGTTCACATGCAGTCAGATGCATAGGGAGAAACATTTGGCCCCACTTGGTCCACATGGCGTCAATGTGACCCACTGTCTCCTGGCCTGATCATCTTAGCTGTAGCCATAGATTAAAGTCTGTAATCCAGCCGCTTCCCTTCTCTAGTCTACTTCCTGAATGCATACAAAAGGAAAAGATGACCCCACGCAGACACTTGTTTACCTCCAGGCCTATTCATCAGTGCTCTTAAGTGAAGCCCTTTCACCTGCAGTAAAGGCTCATAACAGCCACATTGACCAGCAGGACTCTAATCTCCCTCCGGCTCCATCTGAGGTCAGCCAGAGTGAGAATGAGGACACGTGCAGTAGATCTAATACACAGAGCTCCTTAAGACTTTACTGTAATCTGGGATAACTGCGTATAACTCACCTCTGGTGGAATGATACTAACGTAAACATTCAGATCAAAGAGGCAGTGTGTAATTTATTTCAGTTAAAACAGAAAAACAGCAGTATTTCTGGGACAGACTAATAAAGGAATGGTCAAGTCACGCAGAGGTCAAGACAGCCTAAGATTTAGTGTCTAAAGTCAAACTGGTGCCTCATTTCAGCCAAAGTCTGCCATTCGAAGTAATTAAAAGAATAGTCTGACATCTAGATTACAGTTCTTGCTGAGAGTATGATCAGAGTGTGAATATTTCATATCATACGGCAAATATAAAGCTAAGGACAGCAGCCTGTTAGCTAAGGTTAGCTTACTACAAAAAGCAGAGACTCCAGCGCATACTCCAGGAAGTTACTGCGATGAGCCAAAAAGTAGTCCGCCCAAGCACCCAGGAAAGCAGCTAAGCTCAGCCTTCAATTTTTCCCAGTGGACACTTGTGGTATTGCAGCGAAAAAGGTCCCCTGCGGCTGTAAAAATATTTTCCTCATAGACCACCACTGTAAACGAGATGATGGTAAAACTGTTGATAGAACACCTTGAACTTCAAGCAAGGTCAATTCTGACTTTTTCTAATGTACATTTTTAATCCATGTTGTTTTATATTTGTAAAACTTTCTTCAAGCCAAGAAAAGCAATTTGAAAACCCCTGACGTAAAGTCTAATAGCTGAGTGGGACCTCATGGGCAAATCAGAATCAGGGGCTAGAAAACATTATGCATATGCCATAGGCAACATCTTGGCATTTGGTATGTATGTATTATTATTATACATCTATGGGAACAGTGCTGGGCTCAAGTGGCATCCTCCAGGAATGAAAACTGAAGCTAACACAGAAGTGCCAAAAACTGCAGTTCCTCAAATGGCCACTTGAGGCTGGCACCAGAAGCCAGTCGATCCCCATTGACACCCAAGTTAAAATGTACAGCTTTGTAGCAGAAATAAACATGTTTATAGCCTGGTACAAAAAATGGTTTTAGTTTCTATAGCTAATCTCAACATTCATGACAACTGTAGAGGGGTGAATTTTTATAAGACTCACCCATTTACATTTTATTAATGCATAAAATTACACATAATTAAGGGCAGGCTACTTTCAGTGACAGGCTGCCTGCCGATAGACTCATAAGTCAGTCTTTAGACGCTTTGCTTAACTAAAGACTGATGTCTTTCTCCCTGATTTTGCGTTTAGATGGGCGGATACAATTTCAGAGTTTAAAAAAAACTCCCTACGTTGCAGAACCAATAGTAAATCCACAGGGCGGTCCTTTGGTGGCTCGCTGAACTCTTGTGCTCGTAAACATAGTCCGACTGTGTTAAAAGTTTTAAACAAAATCGCTGTAAGTCCTTCATTTCCACAATTTTGTGGACTGAGCACACGTTTGATAAAACAGAGTTAAATCTCTCAGCATCCATTTTCAAGCTCTCTGTGTGTTTGTGTCCTTGCAGACGAGAAAAGGGGGAGCGCACATTTCCGGGAGGGCGTGTCCTTTTCAAAAATGCAAGAGGCGTTGCTTTGTTGCCGGCCGTTTTCTCCGGTGTGTTAAACACACTTTAGAAAGGAGTGTCCCCAGACTATCAGAAGGCGGAGATCTCTGATGGTCTGGTGGCGAGACTAGTCTGCCAATAGTGTCCTCAGCCTCTCAGTCAGGTCCTCCACAGCGCCAGCCTCTCGCCCAAATATGGTTATTTCTGGATCTATCTTTCCAGTCCAGGGCTTGGTTTGCACTAGTGTGCTTATTCAATACGCCCATGGATGCGGAGGATCTGTGCCATTTTCTATCTGGAAAATTGAACTTTTTGGCCCCATGCACAGGTGAGCAATTTTCAATGGAATGAACCTGGTCCTGCCTCCAACGCTGTATCCAGGTCTCTTTATGCATCCATGACTTGTCCACATAAAAACCTGTAAATGTGTCATTTTTATGCTTCAGTTTTTATTTAACTAACAAGATATATAATTGGTGAGCTTTAGAGGTGGGTTTCATCACCTGTAGACAGAGCCAGACTATCTGTTTCCCTCTGTCTCTGGTCTTTGTGCTGTGGCCTTATATTTAATGTGCAGACATGAGAGTGATCTTCTCATCTAACTTGCTGCAAAAAGCATATTTCACAAAATGTCAAACTACTCATTTGAACCTCAGGCTCGAAATTGAAAGGAAGTGGCAAGATGTGTTAAACACAGATGAGGCCAGTGTTCTCAATGCAGTCAGCAACCCTTACTTCAAGCAATAAATAGGCAGTCTGATGAGGCAGGTAAAACGAATTGCGTATGGTTATCCATGGCTGTCAACTGTAGTGAAACACTTGATTTGCGTCGAGTGAGTAGGCACAGCCCGCGGTGTTCACGGTCAGTTATAACTAAAAAAAAGTTTCTGTTGCTTCTCATCAAAGCTTCATGTTATTACCACTGAATCTTCGGAGCCCCCAAAATGGTACTCAGGTTAGCCCTATGGCAAAGGTGTAAGGCTTTAAAGGTTTAGTTCATGCAGGATACTGTGTAAATGACAGGAAATACACTGTTAAATTGTATTTTGTCGTAGTTATTAATGTGTTTGGGTCCTCTCTGCAGAGCTGGAGGTTGCTGGTGGTGGATTCCTGTGGCGGGGCCCATGGTGGGCGGAGCAGTTGGAGCCGGCATTTACTTCCTCTTCATTGAGTTGCACCAGCAAGAGCCTGAAAAACAGGAGGAGAACAACGTCCAGGACAAATATGAAATGATTACTATGAGTAAAAATTTAGAATGAGGGTTGCAGCTGATTTTCACCCTCAGATGGCAAAAATGTTTGTCCAGATGAAGCATTTTATACATTTTTATGATCAAAGTTCAGTGAAAATTTACAGTTAATGGTTTAATACAAAGCATGCATCAAAGCATCTGACTACACAATTTCATAGTCATTTATAAAATATGCATGAACCTTTTACGAAGCCTTTAAAATCTATTTTTGGATAAAATCTGGTCTGTTTGTAGGTTCGAGGTTTTACCTGCCTGGGCTCTTTCATATATCAAAATGTTAAACTTGCTCTTTAGACATCAAGCTTCTCTTTTAATTCCATGAATCATAATCTACTGCAGAGTTTCCTCTGCATTGTAGCTATGCAGTATTCTTTATTTCCTAACTGGGATCATGTCCTTCTTGTTAGAAATATTTGCCAAGATTCTGTACAGCATTTTTATTTTTACTCAACAAACAGGGTCATTAAACACATGTAGCACTTAGAAACTGTTGATTTAATGTGTAAATGTCGTAATTTATATAACTTTTAGCCAATGTGTTACAGTAATGATGTGTTTGATGGAGTAACGTCCTTATTCTGTTTCACTTCATTCTTTGCATGTGTGTTTAAAACTGTGAATGATTGCTCTACAGTGTTGTAGTTTTTACAACATGTTTATGTAGAAAATCCAGCCTTAAATGATTACACTGGCATTGCTTACTTTTTCACTCATCTCCACAATTTTGTGGCACACAAACTTGTGTTATATTGCTGGATTACAGATTTATGTTACTTGTTACAGACGCCCTTGATACTGAAAAGCCATAAATTAACATGAGACATGTAAATGTGCTTTCTGCACCAAAAAATGTTTAGTTTCCAGCAGAAGCTTTTGCAAATGTCACTGAATTGAAGTGTTTCCATTAAAAATGATTCTGAGCTAAGGTGAAAAAGTTCGCATTTTTGAGGTGGTTTTACAAAAAGAACAATACTGTGTGGAAATGTTTATTAATTGTGCTTTTATGTTTTATGATGCTTGTATCCTCTGAGCACAGAAATGAATTTGCAAAGACAAACCAAATGTCAACAGGCCAAGTTAGTTGAACATGCAACATGAACATGAACATTTGTACATAAACTAATTGTGAGATTTTACTGTACCGCACTGAATATTATTTCTCAACACAAGACACCTGTTTGGCAACATGACAATATCTCAAATTAATAGTTTTTCTTATTCATTTGTTTCCTTTACTTTTGTGAAACAGAAAAAATGTGAAGAACATTGGAGGCACAAACATTAAAAGGGATATTTTTGTGAGGTGAATTATACACGCAGTTCATCATTTGGTCCTGCTTTCACCAGAACTCATGTAGAGAACCTTGTATGTGGCCTACGTTTGAATCTCAGTAATCACAGTTTGAAAAGCAGCTGAAGGTGTTTGTTTCACTGAATCTGTTCAGCTGTTCTGTGAGATGATGAATATTCTGTGTCTCCCTGTCCACTTTGATGTCAGTGCTTCGGAGTCGCAGCCTGCCAGGTATTAGCATTTTCATCTTTTTGTCTCTGTTTGTAATTTTTTTTTTTTGTTGAGTTGCTTTTTCTAAGTTAGTTTCCTAACATGATTTTATCTGTCTGTATCAGCTGTTTTTCTTATTCAGTGTATCTTAATGTTGAATAAAATTTGTTGAAGAACTTAGAAGTGTAACACTTAATGATGGCACGATATTTTGTGATACATAAATGTGATGATGTGCAACTATGACACCTCTCAAAAGGTACCCGTTGTTTTCATTTAGAAAATGAATTGAATTAAAACGACTACTACTGCGAACAGTCTGAGTTTTTTTCCTACTTGATTTGATTTGATTTTTATTGGGAATTTAAAAGTGCAATGACACAAAGGAGTATCATGACACAGAAATCCCAGAGGACAGCACTTAAAAGGATCACTGAAAACATTTATTTCCAAAGTTGTCCTCGATGAAAAACAACAAACGATACATAGAAGCACACAAATCACTGCAAACAAAACAAATTATATGATAAACCTACTTGCCCCCCTTGCAACTCTACACCCATGTTTAAGAAAAAATGGCCCATGGTAGAGAAAATTATTTCATGCTGATTTTCTTAAAATAAACAAATAACATATGCCTGTCCGTGGATGGAAATTTAAAATCACTGGATGATTAGATAGTTGGTGCTTGCGGGGACAATAGTTGTCGATTCAGACATTTGCTCTTTAGTGTAATGAAAATACTGTCAGCCAGCATTGTTACAATCCAACAGGGAAAAAAAGACCTTTTCACAGAGAACATTTACGTCACAGCACAAAAGGTTTAAGTAATACAGTGGATGATGGTTTAATTCCATTTAGCTGCTTTAGTTTTAGGTCCTGAATAATCATGCTGGCTCACTGTTAAGGGCATAAGTTTCATTTTAACACTGGAGGAGACACATATGAAGGCTCTGGGGGTCCTCCGACGGGATATTTTGAGTGTCAAACACATTTCCTGCATTGGGGAATTTTTATGCACAAATGTATGATGGAAATGTCTTTAAGTTTGTAAAAACAAAATTCCTTTGCTACTATAATGTCTTTATGGGGGGTAACAAATGCACATATTCTAAATATTTAGGGGGACATGTCCCCTGCATCCCCTGCAAAATCTACACCTATGCTCACTGAGCACTCATACAGACTATGTTAGTTTGATGTCTTACACACACACACACACACACACACACACACACACACACCAAGTGCATTAATTCTACAAATAAAATCTGCAGTCACTACTCTGGTCCCAGAGCACTCAGTCACCCCAGTGAATCTATGCACAATCAGTGATCAATATGAGCACTAAGTACAGCAGAAACACATTAAAAGTTAACAGAAGACAACTGGTAAAGCTTATATAACTTCATGGAGAATTGATGAAGAGTGTATTTCTACAGTTCAGTGGTTTCAGAGCTCTTCCCCAGAGTGTGTCCTCTCTTTGACTTGAATAATAACAGCTTCACATAATAATAGACCACACATGAGCATGAGCATGAAGTATTCCTTCAGTTTTCTGTCCTTAATCTGAAAATGAATTGTGTATTTGTACCCTTATGGCAGCGTTGATTCATTATCAGTAGTAGTAATTATAGTATTTATAGTCTGTTTCTGTCTGAGCTGGGTTGTTACGTGTCGCAGAGTTGTGTTTTGTATTCTGTTCTGCTCTCTCTGGTGTGTCTCTCCAGGTGCTACCCTCTTCTCATCCTCACCACGCAGAGAGTGGATGAATACACCTGTGCTTAATCTGCTCATCAGGGACGGCCAGTTAAAAGGACTGGAGAGGAGACCAGTAGGTGCCAGTGGGTCAGTTGGCAGCTTGCAGGCTGTGTGTGTTTGGTTGTGAAACCTCTCTGTTGGTGTACCAGGATCGGTACACTTTACTCTCTTCCAGGAGGAGTGTGTTTTGGAATGCTGTGTTCTGATTTAACAGTCAGCTTGATTAGTTTGATTTCATTTATATAAACAGTCAACTTGTTTACATATCAGTGCAGTGTTCTTATTTTGTGAGAAATTAGTTTTCATTTCTTGCCTTTTAAGATTTTGGTTTGAAACATTTTATTTCTTTACTGTTAATAAAATCCTTCGCTCTTGATTGTCTTTTCCACAGTCTGATTTTATTGTTCCTCCCCTCATCCCCTGGGCTTAATCCGGGAACATTACGTCGATAAACGTTTGTATTTGTGTATTTTTGCTCATAAAGTCATTGACTGGCTGCCAAATTGGCATGTCCAGACAGAAGCAAACATACATACGCAGTACTTGGAAAAGCAAAGGTTCATCGTGTTTGCTCTTCCAAAAAGTTGCTTTGCAGATGTGACATCACACATTAAACAAACTGAGGCTTTAACTGTTTAACTACGCTGGACTGAAACAAGGCTTTGAAAGAACATGTTTACGGTTTAAATTTTGTTCTGTTCATGTTTAATGTAGCCAACAGATTAGGATGCTTACTGAGGCCTGAACAACAGAGACTTTGTGTCTATATATACAGTACAGGCCAAAAGTTTGGACACACCTTCTCATTCAATGCGTTTTCTTTATTTTCATGACTATTTACATTGTAGATTCTCACTGAAGGCATCAAAACTATGAATGAACACATGTGGAGTTATGTACTTAACAAAAAAGGTGAAATAACTGAAAACATGTTTTATATTCTAGTTTCTTCAAAATAGCCACCCTTTGCTCTGATTACTGCTTTGCACACTCTTGGCATTCTCTCAATGAGCTTCAAGAGGTAGTCACCTGAAATGGTTTCCACTTCACAGGTGTGCCTTATCAGGGTTAATTAGTGGAATTTCTTGCTGTTACTGTTAAAATTCATATTATGGCAAGAACCAATCAGCTAACTAAAGAAAAACGAGTGGCCATCATTACTTTAAGAAATGAAGGTCAGTCAGTCTGGAAAATTGCAAAAACTTTAAATGTGTCCCCAAGTGGAGTCGCAAAAACCATCAAGCGCTACAACGAAACTGGCACACATGAGGACCGACCCAGGAAAGGAAGACCATGAGTCACCTCTGCTTCTGAGGATAAGTTCATCCGAGTCACCAGCCTCAGAAATGGCAAGTTAACAGCACCTCAGATCAGAGACCAGATGAATGCCACACAGAGTTCTAGCAGCAGACCCATCTCTAGAACAACTGTTAAGAGGAGACTGCGTGAATCAGGCCTTCATGGTCAAATAGCTGCTAGGAAACCACTGCTAAGGAGAGGCAACAAGCAGAAGAGATTTGTTTGGGCCAAGAAACACAAGGAATGGACATTAGACCAGTGGAAATCTGTGCTTTGGTATGATGAGTCCAAATTTGAGATCTTTGGTTCCAACCGCCGTGTCTTTGTGAGACGCAGAAAAGGTGAACAGATGGATTCCACATGCCTGGTTCCCACTGTGAAGCATGGAGGAGGAGGTGTGATGGTGTGGGGGTGTTTTGCTGGTGACACTGTTGGGGATTTATTCAAAATTGAAGGCACACTGAACCAGCATGGCTACCACAGCATCCTGCAGCGACATGCCATCCCATCCGGTTTGCGTTTAGTTGGACGATCATTTATTTTTCAACAGGACAATGACCCCAAACACACCTCCAGGCTGTGTAAGGGCTATTTGACCAAGAAGGAGAGTGATGGAGTGCTGCGGCAGATGACCTGGCCTCCACAGTCACCGGACCTGAACCCAATCGAGATGGTTTGGGGTGAGCTGGACCGCAGAGTGAAGGCAAAGGGGCCAACAAGTGCTAAACACCTCTGGGAACTCCTTCAAGACTGTTGGAAAACCATTTCAGGTGACTACCTCTTGAAGCTCATGGAGAGAATGCCAAGAGTGTGCAAAGCAGTAATCAGAGCAAAGGGTGGCTATTTTGAAGAAACTAGAATATAAAACATGTTTTCAGTCATTTCACCTTTTTTTGTTAAGTACATAACTCCACATGTGTTCATTCATAGTTTTGATGCCTTCAGTGAGAATCTACGATGTAAATAGTCATGAAAATAAAGAAAATGCATTGAATGAGAAGGTGTGTCCAAACTTTTGGCCTGTACTGTATGTGTGTGTGTGTGTGTGTGTGTGTGTGTGTGGCCATTACGATTTAAAAAATGTTGTTGGTGTCGATGCATTTAAAGCCAAAGCTGATATACTAACACAGGAGCATGCTGTTGAATAGAACAGTTAGAGACAAAATTAAATTGTAATTTGATTACAGCATTGAATAATGAGGCCACATACAATCAGTGACTGTATCTTAATTTCCAGAGAGTCTCAGAAACTATTAACTTACATACTGACTTTAACAGCATCAGTTATTAATCTTATAATCTGAGATTAGTGTCCATGGGATGTTTTTTCAGAACTCAAATTGAGATTTATTACGGTTTATTTCAAAATATAGAGCAATATGGGAAAGTTAACAGACCACAGCAGCAGCCTACAATATAAGAAGAGCAGTAAAGGAGCTAAAAGGGACTAAACTGGAAGCTTGAAATTGAAGGAGCGGATGGGAATGCATTTCACTTGAGTTATACCTTGTTAGATTTCATGTGACAAATAAATTGATTGATAGATTAATAACTTAATCAGTCATCAAAACTAGCAGACTGATACACATAAAGGAGAATCCAATAGGTCTATAAAGTTTGATACGGCATCCTGGGGGAAAATGGACTACTTAAACATCCTCACACTGAGCTACATTAGCATTCATTTAGAGTCTTCTTCCCCCCTTTCTATTATAATTATTTGATTCAGTGTTAACATCAAAGATATTGATTAAAGTTTAAATGGTTTAAACCACCATTTTTCAGTGATCCAAAACAGACAAACCAAACACTGGGTCCAGAGAGGGCCATTTGTGTTTTCATGTCAGCCACCATAGTTAGCATCCCCCTCCGCGACGAGCTGAACAGCAATGGAAAAACATTGATTCTTAAGGTGAAACTGCTTTATTCAGTGATTTTACTGGTTAAAATGGAGGGGTCTGTTTGTCTTGGAGAGGAAGAGACCTATGAAGATAATTCGGCTCCTGGTAAAAACCTCCTGAACATCTGGATCTTAAGTTATAAGAGAAAACAGGTAAGCACACAGCTACCTACAATTAAGAAAACAGCATCGGAGAAACAGTGTTTTTACTGGTTGTAATCACCTGGTCTGGTTTTTTTTTTTTTTTTTTTTGGAAAGAAAGAGACCACTGTGGATAATTCAGCTCCCAGTAAATAGCCTATCTCCTGAACAATGAACACTGAAGGAATACTAACCAGGAGTTCATGCTTAGCACACGGGAGAAGTTTCAGCTGGTTACAATCTTTTATCCACACTGCTAGATGCTACTAAATCCTACACACTGCTCCTTTGAAAAAGAAAAAGTGTGTAAGTTCCAGACTTGTCGCAGTACACGAGGGTCTCCATGATCCCATCAAGTCCGGTCCATATAAGTACTGTGTTTCCACACATCATTTACCTCAGACTGAGTGATACTTTGAAACAGTCCAGTGAAAATGTGATAGTACACGATGTATCTTGTGACATTTAACTCCCTGGTGTAAGAACACAGCTGACATTACAAACAGAAATGAGGATTGGGCATGCTAAAATATTATCTAGATGATAGTTTGTTTTGTTGGATCATTAAACAAAAAAAAGATAACCTCTGAATATAACCTCTGTTGTTAGACTGAGCACACTGGGTACATCGAGTGCTGCTTTTCACTTTTCAAACAGGTATTGCGGTAAGATAAGAAAACTCGAGTTTTTGTCTATATAAAACATTTTGGTTGACACTGGTGGTTCAGTAAAAACTACATAAAGAAGGACTGTTCTTGCAGCTACAGGTGGGACACAGAGAGGACCTGAGGTCATATTGACCTGTGAGTCACTATCACCACATTCATACCCCCTCCCTGTTCATACCTTTCGCAACATGTTCGATGTTCATGGCCCGACCCCCAGCCAATCAGGATAGGACCTAATCTGTCCTTATCCATAAACCATTACTCCTGGTGTCCCCTCTCTTTTTGTTCAGGACAGCACTGTGTGTTTCCCACAGTGACAGTAATGAGGGTTCTTTAACAAATCAACTTAAGTCACAGACAGAAGGATCTCACCTGTAGACTCTACAGTACCTGCATTTCCCCTCACTAAATATTTTAAGCATCACCTGTGGGAGAAGTTTTGGTTCAAAGGAATTCCCAAAGTGTCTGTGCGACATCATGTCTGTGGTCAAAATCCTGTGCTGTTTGCTGTTAACGTTTCACCTCAGTGAGGGGAAGAAAATCAAGGGACACAGAGCAGGTGAGTGATATTTCACGTTCAAAAGATTCCAGAAAGTGTTATAAAAGACATTTGTAACATTGGTCTACCTGCCTTTATTAATGGACACCCTATATCTCATTGTACACCCTTAGTCATGTTGTGTACTGTGGGTTCATTATGTAATCATTACCAAGCTCCTGGTGACAGTTTTCAAACAGGGGGCACCAAACTGCAGTTTAAACACTGAGCCTTGACCCTCTTAAACTTTATTTTCCTCTCAGATTTCCTCGAAAGTTTATTTAAATTTACAATTTGCAATATTCTTTATCTGAAACTATATGATGCTGAGTGAAGTATTTACATAAGACATTAGTGTTTTATGGCTTAATCATGACTTCACACAGAAATATCAAGGTTTATTGAGAATAGATTTCCTGTGATGTTGGAAAATTTTGGATCTTTGTTCCTCTAGAACAGTAAATATCTGTGTTTGCACAAAGTTCAGCTGCACAACATGTGTGTGTAAAGTTGAAACCTTCAGTGGGCACAGTTCAGCAGTTCTCCTTTTCCATCTTGTTTTATTGTTTATTTGAAAACTATTAATTCAAAGTCTGTACAAGTCCATATATTTTACACTTCTATGTTTTCAATTCAAGGTTTGTTCTCTTATTGGCAGTCTGGGATCATCTCTTATATTTGCATCTTCTCTGTCTGTATACATAGTTGTTTCCTTCATTTAATCTGTACCTGCTTTGTATGAGCTTATTACTTATTTATGCATATATTATTTGTTTATTTTATGTATTTATTTAATCTTCCACTTGCATCTCAATATTTCCATGTGTGGGCTCAGTGCTGTTGGGCTTACCTGGGTTTCAGATTTTTTGTAAATCTGTAAATAAAATAATTGTCACCATCATTATTATTATTATTAGTAGTATTTTAGATTGTAAAACGTTTTGAAACCTTTTTTCTTGTACTCCTGATAGAATATTATTTGAGTCAGGATAAACTCCACTGACAACTTGCCAGTGTCAAGTGACAATTTAAAAATAAAATCTGTTAAACAACCCAAATAAAAATTCAAAGGACATTTTACGGCACTTGCTGTTGTATTATCTATTGAAAATGTTTTTCAATGGTGAATAAATTGTTACGTCACTACACATTACGGTGGTTGTTGCTGAAAATATAGGGGATACAATAACCAAACATTTAGGAAATATTGCTGGATATTAGCTGTTTTATTTAAAGTTTTTTTTTCCCTAAATATTTGCCTTTTTTAAATCTGCTTAAACCCGTTTGTTGCTGAGCTTGTTCGTAATAATTGTAAAATACATTTTCTCTTAATCATTTAATTTGGTGAATTCACACATAGTAAAGAGTAAAAATGAGTCTCCAAGCCACATGGAAAGTATCAGTCAGAGTGCAGCGCATGCAAACACTGCTGCAGTTTGTTTTTATCCTTCAACATTATTGCAGAAACCGTATTAAACTAATAACAGTGTGAGATTTGTAAAGTACACTCTTGTGCTCTGTTACCAATGAGTCACACTGTTTTTAAGTGCTCTCTGTGTTCTCATAGATAAACAGTCATAACAGTGAAGAGACACACCAAGGAAAATGTGGGATTTAACGAGCAGAGGGGAGGATGATGGGTGGATAATTACTTTTCATTACTTTCACTGTGGACGTGTTTTTATCATATCAGCATCCAGAGCTCATCGGATGGCAACTGCATCGCCAAACACTCAGGCGCCTGGGTTTCTGGCATTATTAACATTAAAATTAGAATAATAAATATGTTGGACATGAATCAATGACGAATCATAAAGGAAATGTAATGATAGATTTCTTTGGAGAAGGATCTGTGACGTTTGTGAGTGACTGTGGGCTGTGGTTTTAGACATGTTAAGGGAGGAGGAGTTTATATAAGAAATTATGAGAAGAGTCTGGCAAAGACTCAGCTGATGGGACTTTTTATGAAGTGTTATCTGTGTGCATCTGCCAAAGAGATCTGTATGACCTGGAAACACAGCAAAGTGCTTCTGAAAGGGCGTTAGTCAGCCTGCAGTGTTCAACAGGAAGTGTCCCCTTGTTTACTCTCAGATATTTGTATCAAGACATTAAAACATATCCTCTTCTCTCGAGTGGACAAATAAGGTGAATTTTCTGCATTATTTGTAATCATTGACCTCAAAGTAAACACACTGCAGCATGTTCTGATGTGCAGAGTAACCACAAAGAACAAACAGATCACTCTTGTGTTGTTTGATTTCCGAGGTGCAGTGGACGCAGAGCAGAGGGTCGTCCTAAAGGAGAAAAAGCCGTATGTCATCAGTTCTGTCTTCAAGATGTTTTCAGAAGGTGAGGACAACTGCATACTGGACCCTCTGCAGCTGCACACACTCACCTCCTGTGGCTTCAACAGCAGTAATCCCCTCATCATCATCACTCACGGGTGGTCGGTAAGGTCAACTTTTATTCCACTTCACTGACTTGAGCCACTGCATACAAAACATGGAACTCGGGCCAGTGTGAAGGAACTGCAGCTGGCATAGTTTCAGATGTAAATGTTGCATAAAAATCCCTGTGATATACTGAACAGAGCCGACCTTAACCATTCAGCCATACAAGCAGCTGCTTTGGGCCCTCCTGGTCTCTGGGGAGTCCTAGAAAAGATTTTCCTTAATCAACATGAGACAATAACAAAATAGAAATTGATCTTCTCAAACAAATTCCGACAACATTTTGTGCCATTTTTGCCAACAAGGAGTGACAAAACAATGAGCTCAGAGACAGGAGAAAGAGACGATTTAGTTTCATAATTTTACCCGTACCTTTGAGTGCCACCTTGCCCCTAGACACAGAATAACAAGTGATGGTGGTTGAAAACCTCTCCTATGAAAGAGGACTACCTTTCGAGACCCTTACAGACTCTGCAGAGGCTCATTTAAAACTGGGGTCATTTAAGTTATACATCTTTCTTTCACATCATTTGGTCCAGTTAGTTTGACTGATTACGGTTTAGACCATTAGAATTAAGATTTATACTGTTTCTTGTGTTTCCTGAGGTGGATGGTATGATGGAGAGCTGGGTGCCCCGGATGGCCACAGCCCTGAAGGCAAATCTCATAGACGTCAACGTGGTGATTACTGACTGGCTGTCCCTGGCTCACCAGCACTACCCTAAAGCTGCACACGCAACCCGCACCATTGGCAAAGATATAGCTCACCTGCTGCAGTCACTTCAGGTCAGAAAATTAAAAACTTAATTTTCAGCGTCAATATCATGTACACAATAAAATAAAATCAGCAACTGGTATATTAATACTGAAGAGGCAGTTTAAAACACCATGCAGGTACCAGATTCAACGCATTTATCATAATAATGTCATCATAAACCCCAACAGGCACATTACCAGTACCCAGTTAAAAAGGTTCATTTGATTGGCTACAGTCTTGGCGCTCACATCTCTGGGTTTGCTGGAAGCTATCTGGAGGGTTCGGAGAAGATTGGAAGAATCACTGGTGAGTTTTTCTACCTGGTTATGGGAATAATTGTGCTTTCTAAATCCATCAACCCAGACAAATATAATTAGCAAAAGTATATTTTGTATAGTGAATTTATCTATTCTGTGTTTTGTAACAAAGCGGTTCTTGATTGTGTTTTGTATCTGTCCAGGTCTTGATCCAGCAGGGCCGCTGTTTGAAGGCATGTCTCCCACAGACAGACTGTCTCCTAATGATGCTGAATTTGTAGATGCCATTCACACCTTCACCCAGGAGCGTTTGGGCCTCAGTGTGGGCATCAAGCAAGCTGTGGCACATTATGACTTTTACCCAAATGGAGGAGACTTCCAACCAGGATGTGACCTGCACAACATTTACGAGCACGTAACCCAGTACGGGATCCTTGGTACGATAAAGAATACATTACAACATCTTAGAAAATGAATTTATTTAAAAAAAAACAAACATATATGAGCTTAAAATAATGTGGTCCTCTAGAGCCCCTAGAGGCTGAAATGTATATTACACCCTAAAATTTCATGGTGGAGCTGAAAAATAAAGCCAATGTGGAAGTGCCAAAAACTGCACTTCCTCAAATGGCCACTTGAGGCTGGCTTCAGAAGGCAGTCAGTCCCCATTAGTCTGAGTGGGTGGAAGTTCGCTGCAAAGATCAGCCTCTCATTGGGCGGAACAAGCCACCGCCGACTGAAGTCCCGCCCTACCACCTCCGGTTGCAGTTTTCAACACGTCCTTTACTAACTTTTGCGGTGTTTGATCTTGCGGGGATGTAGCCATTTTTCTGCCATGGTTCGCGTCCTGTAGGCGTGTTGGCGTGTTACACCAAAACCTGTTTCCCCCCGGCAATATTTTTGCAAGCGCACCGTTGCTGTGGCACCGCCAAGAACAATTGTGATTGAGATTGTGGTTGAAAGAAATACAAGCAGCCGGGGTGTTTTTTTCTCCAATCTTAAAGTGAGAGTCGGCCCAGCCAGACCTTTCTTTTCTTGAGAAAGGTCTGGTGAGCGAGACTAGTCCCCATAGACTTGTACCCCATAGCCTGGTCCAAAGAGTAAGATCCACCTTTTGCTCCTTCACAGCTCCACCTTCTTGTCCAAATGTAGTACCTCCTAGCTAAAAAAAAAAACAAAAACAAGAAGGCAACGGGCAAAATGCCAAAGTTGAGGCTTCAAAAGCAGGCCTCCAAGAAGTGTATTGGGCTTTAAAGACAATTTTTATAGTGGCCAAATAGTGGAATCACAACTGCTGGGTCCATTATGTAATGCCATGCAACCCAAAAAGACTTTTTCCCATTGACTTACATTACGAAAGAGACATCTGTAAATCAGTGAATACATTTTTGGGAGTGTCACAACCCAAGCAAAATGATTCATTTCACTATCAGGATTTGATCCATTCGATCTGATAACATTTGGAAAGTGTAGGAGAGCCACACAACTGAATGATTGAATCATTTCATTCCCATTCAAGTTAACAAAATGATAAACCAGAAGTAGCTGGCTCTGCTGGCGTAAGTTAGCCACTCAGCCACACTGGCCACGCTTGGCCACTGAAGTCTGTAGAGCTCTTGCTCAATGGACTGCACACTGTGGAAACAGCACTGATCATCCATGTGATTTTATATGTTGCAGTTGAACCATTTTGGCTTCAAGCGCCACTGAGCAACTCCCTAGGAATGAACAGGGTCTGTGGAGGGTGAATGTGCACAGAAAATTCTGCCTGTTGGATTTCTTGTGTAAAAGTAGAAATTTTAGCCTGATGGTGTTGTAAGAAAGTTCCACCGAAAACATCAGGATTCAGCCTCTAGGAGCTATATGAACATTTCCTGGCGATCAAGCCAATAGATGCAATGATTAAAACACTGTTACATTTTGGCTTTACAAATATCTACAGCACAGGAGTGGAATATTTAAAGATTTAAGTGCCTCAAGAAAGGCATTCAGGTATTTTTACCTTTCTGCAACTCTCCTGAAATAAACAGTCTGAAACAAATCCAGGCCAAAGACCATTAGAGTGACTTCTCAGGGGCACAATTTCATGTTTTTTTAAGTGACAGTCAAGCTCTTACCTGAAGTGCTATTTATCAATCTAGATTGTGTTGGTGTGAGTTGCTGAGTGTTGGAGATATCAGCTATAGAGATATCTGCTTTCTCTTGAATATAATGGAACTGGCACTCGGTAATGTCTCTTTCCAGAAATCATGCAATTCACGCTTCTTTCTGCATTGGTGGGTGTAGATCAGTAGAAAGAAAATAGTTCCTACTTGAAACAAGGTCTGTGGATTATCTTGAGTCACCGAGTCAGTATTTCTGGAAAGAGATAATGCTGTTGAGTTAATCAAATGTTTTTTTTTTGGCACTTTAAGCACCACAAGCTGAGTGTCATCTAGTTCCATTATATTCTAGAGAAGGCAGACATCTCTACGGCTGATATCTCCATCACTCAGCAACTCACACCAAAATAATCTAGACTGATAATTAACACTTCAGGTAAGAGGAAACATATGTATTTTTGATTATGGGATGAGCTGTCCCTTTGAGGTCCGGATGATTCTTTGTAAGATGTAAGGGTGCTTTGATTTAGGCCTGAACAGATGCCATTCAGCGTTCTGGTACCCCTATGTGCCATTTACAACCCTGCATCTGAAGAGAAGATGTAAAACTCTAATCAGAGCAGTGTGTTCTGCTGCCTAACCGCTTACTGGTTTGCCTCTTCCTCTGCTCTATCATAACATTTTTTTTTTCTTAATTGGTCTTGCCACCTCAAAACAGTGGTTCAGAAGGAATATCTTGGGCACCAATTCATCTCTTGCTTGTTGACAGTTTCTCGTACTGTGTTCAGGCAGATGAGTTTAATTCCCTCCAGTCTCAACACAAGTGGCTGTGGGATTTATGGTGCCTCTCAATCCAAAACACATCCGCATAATATGACAGTCAGAGCCACATTAAAGCATCTGTCATCCTCAGGATTTAATTAGCAACATGTGCCTTCCTCCGCTCTGTCCACCCCTCTGAGCTGAGCTGCCTCCAGGCTACAAGAGTCAACTCAAAGAAAAGGCCTTCAGAGCAGCCTAGTATCAGACATAATGAGACGCTTTAAGGAGATGTGACAGAAGGACAATCTGATAGACGTCAGGCTTTAATGATAATGAAGTCAATCCTCAAATAATGGTCAGACACTATGATTAAGGTAGCCCGCAGCCTCTCAATCCACAGGAGAATATTTTGTCTGTTAAAAGAAATAAATCAATGTCTCACATTTAAATGTCCACCATATTTGTTTTTATTTTCTTCCCACAGGTTTGGATCAGACAGTGAAATGTGCTCATGAGCGGTCCGTCCATCTCTTCATTGACTCTGTGCTGAATAAAGACAAGCAGAGCAGGGCCTACAGGTGCACTGACAAGAGTGCTTTTAACAAAGGTGTGTGTCTGGACTGTCGGAAGAATCGCTGCAACACGCTGGGCTACGATATCAAGAGGGTTCGCAGTGGCAACAGCAAGAAGCTCTACCTGAACACACGCCCTCGGATGCCCTACAAACGTACGTGGTCTTCATTTAAACCAAACAGCTTTAAAGGGACAGTTCACAACAAAAGCAAAAACATATTTTCCCTCTCACCTGTGGTGCTATTCATCAGTTTAGATTGGTGTGAGTTGCAGAGTGTTGGAGATATTGTTCGTAGAGATATCTGTCTTCTCTCGAATATAATGAAACTAGATGGCACTCGCATTGTGGTGCTCAAAGTGCCAAAACAGAAAACAAAAACAAACAAAAAAAACATTTGAAAATCAGCAATGTCTCTTTCCAGAAATTGTAGATAATCCACAGACCTTGTTGTGAGCAGTTTCACCTGGGAACTATTTTCTTTCTACAGAACTACACCCGTCAACCCTATCACTGCGTAGAAGGAAGCGTGCATCTACTGCTAGCTCACCTAGCAAAACTGAGCTAGCTAACGTTACAGCTCAGCTGGGGAGGATACCATTAATATTTACATTTCATGCTGTCATGAGCACGAGCCTCTCATCCATGAATAGATGAATGCTTCCTTCTGCACGGTGATACAGTTGGCTGGTATAGTTAGAATGACAAAAAAACATTTTTTCCCCAATAAAACTGCTCAAAACAAGGTCTGTGAATCATCTTGAGTAACTTGGTCATGATTTCTCACCGACAAAACAACCAAATAGGTTGACGTGCAAGCAGCTTGTTACAACCCATAATTCAGTTTATTGTAAGGAGATGCCAGCTATTAATTATCACAGAAACAGAGGAAGTAACGTGACGTAGCATAATGGGTGGATGGGTCAAACAAACACAGGACTTTCCCCTTGGAGACCAGTGTTTCGTCCCAAAGTAAAGTTGACTTTTTTTGATAACAGCATAGCCTAATATGCAAGTATGTGTAGCATGCTATGCCAGTGACGTATGCGGTGTGTCATAATTGAGTTGTGTCATGTGAGGTTAGTGACAAAAGAACGTATTTAATGCCAAACCGTTATGTTTTTCTGGACCCTAACCAAGTAGTTTTGGAGCGGAACTGTGACTGTTGCATGACATTGAGGACATGTTGAAAAGTGCAACCGTTACAATAGTCATATAAGTAATTGCAGAAGTCAGTGGAAATAGACTTATTCTGTTGTTTAGGCATGAGAGAGCACTGGGAAAAAGAGCCTGCAGTTAAGTTTTTTAAATGATTGCACACCACAAGCTGAGTGCCATTTGGGTCCTTTATATTCAAAAGATGGCAGACAATTCTATGGCCGATATCTCCAACACTTTTATCCAAGACTGATAAACAGAGCTACAGGTAAGGGGAACATGTGTATTTTTGATTTGGGGTGAACTGTCCCTTTAAGATACATTTATATATCTCTAATCAATATATACTCAGTTTGCAGACCAACAGTGCTGCATGTCTTTCATTAGTAACTCAGTACTTCTACAATATACTTTACATACTGTATAGATCATACAGGCTAGACTGATCATCTGGGATGGATTTGCAAGGTGATGACATATTTTATAAATATATTTAAGCAAATCAATTACTTTTAATATTCAATTAATTCTTGTAATTTTTCTTCTTGTCAACAAACCCCATGAAAAGACCAAAACTCTCAACAGAGAAAACAAACACTTTTCTGTCTTCATCTCTTCTTCCTCTGGTTTCTTCTTCACAGTCTTTCATTACCAGTTCAGGATCCAGTTTGTTAACCAGACGGAGGCAATCGAGCCCACCCTCACCATCTCCCTCACTGGAACAAAGGAGGAGAGTGAAGACCTCCCCATTACCATGTGAGTACTGCACCACCTCCCGTCACATCTAGATGCTGATGTACTCGGTCTTTGACACATGCAATATGCAGCTGTGCTCTCAGCTCTATAAAGAAAGACGGCAAGTTAAGGAGCGCAGCTGACACACATGGAAACAACTGGAGCTGCTGCATGAAAGAGAACTATAAATGGGGGATGATGGAGTAAATAATTTACTCAAGCCACAATTCCCTGACTGTGTGATCCCTCATGTTCTGCGTATCAGAGAGCTGTGGGCACACCAGTATAAGAAGAGGAAATCTCATGTGCTGTCCTGCTTTAGTTTTAGACCATCACTTATAAATAAATGTGACAGCCTGTTGCAAGATGTTCCCCACTGTTATAATCCCACTCTGTCTGTCTTGTTTTTGTGTCTATCTCTTTAAACTCCAACAGCACTGAAAAGATTTTGGGTAATAAGACCTACACCTTCCTGATCACCCTGGACAGAGACTTAGGGGATCTGATGTTCCTCAACTTGCAGTGGGAGAGATCAGATGTGTGGAAGAACGTGTGGAACAAGATGCAGAGCATCTTTGTCTGGGGCAGCCAGCAAAGTAACCCACAGCTGACAGTGGGCAGGATCAGCATCAAAGCAGGCGAAACACAGGAGAGGTACAGCTGCAGAAGTAGTCAGAAGTTTTAAAGTTACAATACTTTAAAGTAAAAATATTCAATTACAAAGAAAAAACTGTACACTTTTAGAAGTATAATCGTAAAAGTACCTTTAACACAGATTTTTGCTGTTTATTGTTTATCTATATAGAAAATTAATAGATAATTAATAATTATTACTGTTGCATTAGAATGTAAGCAGCATTTTAACACTGTAGGTGGGAGAAGTGGAGCTAATTTTAACAAACATACTGTTGGCAGTTAGACATATGGAGTTGAGTTGTATAACTTGGACTGGAGTCACTCAAATCACAGATTTGATGACATTAGACTCAACTTGACAACATCAAAGATGACTTGCAACTCAACTTGGACTTGAACCTTTTGACTTGAATATACTTGTTACCTTCCTATGCCCAAAGTCTGAAAAGTATGTTATTTAAAAAGTGTGCCACAAATCTGTTAATTTACTGAAATGTTTTTTTCTCCCAGCCAGTCGAAAATTAAATTCCCAAGATCCACTCTGTTTGAACCAATTCAACAGCATCCAATCAACTTGCAGTAGGCAGCAATGAGGAACTAATGCTGCGTTACTGAGCACCAGTTGGAAAAAATGATACCAAAGATTTCTTTTGCATACAACAATTACATGGTGGTCAACAAAAATGAATTGCAGTATGAAAATTGAAAATGCAGTCGATATTTACAGACAAGATGCAAGAACTTTCAACAAACTTGTTTTTTAAACTTGCTTTGTTTTGTAATTTTGATATATTATTACTCTGTTGTTTAAATGGCATTACATTATGTGAGAGCACATAATGACTTGTTTAGAAGTCAAAACTCAAAGTTTAGGACTCGGGACTTTACTCAGGATTTGCTTTTCTTGACTTGGGACTTGACTTTGGACTTCAGTACAAAGACTTGAGACACACTTTTACTTGCAAAACAATGACTCGGTCCCACCTCTGCTGGTAGTTTCATTTTTGAGAATACACACACAGCAAAGAGCAGAGCAGTGGGAGCTTAGACACATCCAAATTAAACACATCACACAACTCTTCGACAACACACCACACCACACCACACCTTATCCCCTTAATGTCCAAATTATGACGGTCTCTCAGGGTGTTTATAGTGTATTTTCATCCATCCATCAGTGAGTCATGTGACTTATAAATATTACAAAGACCAAATATAGGCAACATCACAACTATCTTTTCAAATGTTCTTTTAATTACAGCTAGAAACTGCTTTGAAGAGGTGGTTGTTTAAGATGATTGAGTGTCATATATTAGAAGCTATTCATACTTTTTGTATGAAAAATTATCACTCCGCAAAATAACTAACTGCCATATAAATGTAGTGCAGGAAAAAGGACTGTGTAACTGCTATGAGATGTAGTGGAGCAGAAGTATAGAATACCATGACATAAATTAGTCAAGTAAACTTAAGGACAGTACACAAGTAAATGCACTGTTCATATGTTTTACTAAGTGTAGTAGTAGTTAGTATTAGAGGATTATTACTACTTGAGCATTACTATTAAATATAGATATTTAAAGTAGCTGTCACATATCATGTACTATTTAAGTAAACTGCGCCAAATTATAAACCCTACAAAATACATCAAATACACATAAAAACATTCAATAAATAATAAATATACTTATTTTCTGACACAAATCACATCTTGCAGAGTCCCACCACTTACAGCAGTTAAACCTTCTACATCTACACCATTACAGTGTTTTAATGCCACCTAGTGGATTCTTCCCACACACAGTTTAGGTCACTCATCATCATGACTGCTCTCTGCTTCACTCCTCTGTTCAACAACAGCATGTCAACGACATCCTTTCTGTTTTTCAGGACATCTTTTTGTGCCATGAACGATGATGGACAGCACATGGAAGAGTCGGAGGATAAAGTGTTTGTACGCTGTAAAGAAGACAAACCAAGACACCGCAGAAGGAAGCAGCACTGATGCACTCATGAACAGACTGAAGATCTCTGATGGAGGGGCTGGAGGTTCACAACTGGATGCAACTCGGAAAACTCCTCAAAGTGAGGCTGGGCAGATTCGGGAAGTAAATTAGAAATCATTAATTATCTGAAGATGTGGCACAGAACAAATCAGTGCTGAAATTTAATAGGAGATTTTTTGTAACTCTGCAACTGATGTAAACTGTGTTTACAATTCACAGAAACCTGTTTAAGTTTGATTTTGTGATACAGCTATTAATAAGTTAAGTATTGCACAGTGCATTTTTAAGAACCAGCCCATATTTACATTTCTGTCTTCATACAAATGTTTTTCAAGTGTATGAAGAGATGGAAATTTGCCAATTTAAACACTAAGTGAACAGTGAACAGTCAGGCGTTCAACGACCTTTTGATGACGTTAATTCCAAAGCATGTTAATGTATTTTTTTCTGTGTGTCTTACTTGTACATCGTTTAAAAACCTACATTAAGTCTTACCAATAACATAATATAAATACATGTTAATCAAACTCAGACCAAAGCAATAAATATACACTTTTTCTTTTCTATTCTGTTTTGTGGTGTTTGATTTTTACAGCTGTAAACTCAGCTGCCAGTAAAGCTGGAACATTAAATACAAGCTCATGTCAGGCTATCCTGTCCTGAATGTCTAAATTGCATGTCTAACTTGCACAAACAGAGTGTACAATCATAATACTACCTTTTGCAACTACGTACAAACAGCAAAACGAACATTTGATCAACTCTGGTTTATTAATGCATTTCAAGTAGTTCAAAAGAAATTATAGTTTTGCACAATAACTTTGCAAATTTAGTAAAATTTTCAAAGTAAGCAGAATGGGAAACAGAACAAAAAGGGAAAAAGGAAATTTAAAAAAAAATAAAGACCATTGAAGACACTGTATAAAACACAGGAGACATTAAAATCAGACAGTAGTACTGTACTACTCTGTTTACATCACTTACACTTCAGTGCACATTTTCTCAACATCACAGCAACACATGTGAAAGACAGAAAATTTTTCCCAGAGTATTATCCCCCGACACCCAGTAATGTCCACATCTTACCATATCAACAAAAAAAGATAAGGATGATTCAGCAAAGCATCTCACTCTCTCTCTCTCTCTCTTACACATACACATACACGCGCACACACACACACACACACACACACACACACACACACACACAGCTTTGAAAATTAAAAATATACTTTAAGCTCCGACCCAAGAGAAAAGCACTACAAGTAGCACCGGAAAACAAACGAAATCAGTAAGAGAAGCAACAGATTGCATTTTCAGAAACTTTGCTGCAGCACATAGACATGAGTAACTATTTAGTTATGAAAACACAATTGAATATTCCATGCACCCATTTAGGAGAAAACATTAAAGGCATTTCTCTGTGAAGAGGCTAACTTGTTCGCTGTTGAGCTCTGTGATACTCTGCATAGAATCGATCTGATCGATGTCACAACATCCTGAAGACAATGCTGAGCTGCAGCTGTGCTCCACACAACTCTTCTGCAAGGTTAAGTCTTCGCTCCATTGAGTCGTTCCCTCCTAAAGTAATTCTAAGAAACTATAAATATATATATTTGTATAATCTGCCAGTAACTCGACACAGAGTATTCTGCACCCTCATCCATCTGTCAGTGAAGTTGACCCAAGATTCATCTGGTTGGGGATGACTGAAAACTTAAATTAGAGTTGGGCAGTGATACAATACTAATTATAATGTCTCAAAAAATCAGAAACTAATGCAAATTTGCGATTATAACATTTAATTTTTATGTATTGGGAGATAAATGTCAATCATCACTTGCCAAGCTCTAACTCACATCATTCCCAGCACATTTCTTTTTAAAATTTCAGCATCCCAGACTGAAAACAGTGCTTGCTCATGCATGGTTTTACTATTTTGTCTTTCTTTGTCTTTGTTTAAGTGAGCTCACTGAGACAAATTCAAATTAACCATGGTGATACGGCAATAAAGTATTGAATCTTGAAAGGTTTCAGCCTGGGTGAAGATCACTGACTCCAACTTCAGTCTCCCTGCTCTGAGTAGGCACATTTCAGTGCAATTACCCAAACCAAGGGGGTAGAACAAGGGTGACAAAGGTTCCTTGAGAAAATCCCGATCAGTAGGAAATGAAAGGACAGAAACGTGTTGGATGGCTGACACATAGTGATTGTTCACTCTGGTAAATGTCTGTTAACAGCAGCAGCAAAGCAACAATAAAATTAGAAGCTCTAGTTTTCCTCAACTGAGTCAATTCCTGCACATATACAAATAATCTGAACTGCAAGTAAAAATCAATAAAAGCGAAATCACATTTAAGACAGAAAGGTTCCTTATCCAGGCTAGAGGAAGGATCTAACTGCTTCTGAGTGGTTTTAACAGGTTTTTGTCATTTCTTGAACAACTGCCAGTGTGTAATATTCAAAAGGTGGACAGAAAACAACAAACATGGGCAAGACGATGGCAATGGGACCCTTATTTTCTATAATAACTCCTTACATTCTCCTCTTTGCTTCCACTGTCTTCACTCTGAATGAAAAGACGCACACTGTGGCGCAAAGTGGTCATTTCACAAATGTGTCACAAATCAGTGTCAAAGCAACGAGTCGAGGGAAAAACAGCTATGACAGAATAAGTGTGATATAATCAGGTTGATAAAAAGCTATTCTCTCACCATTCATTTCAGCCCCAGACTATATCTTTATGTAAACACAGCTGCAAAGCCATATGACAACAAGAAATATACATATCAATCTCCCCCTCTGCAGCTCCTCCATCTGATATGAGACGGCACAATAATCTTATTAAGCTCGTTTATCTACATTCTTTCCATACAGTCCGTCCTCTAAATCTCTACATCCCATGGCAGCTAACCCTTCTGCACAGGCTTCAGCCAGGAGGGAGTTGACCCTGAAATACACATGCAGCCACCTTTCCCACTCAGTACACCTGTTTGCTGTTGTTTTATTAATCCTGAGAAAGTGAATTAAAACAGTAAATAATCTTCATCATAAAGAAAATCAATGTCATTTGAAACAGAAACAAAAGAACCTACTGCAACATCTGTACAATTGCACGCTGAAAGAACATGTATGCTTTAGAAAGAAAAAGCTTCTGTTTTCAATGGTGCTTTGATTTTTAAACTGATTACATTGGCAGAAACAAGAGTTCTCTGCCAACTGACTGGCAGTAAATACCCATGTGACTTGCAGTCCTGCCATCGTGCTGATGGTGGCAGCACTTCAGAGAGGAATAACAGGAAAAAGGAAAAGGTAGCACAGATGAAAGACAGAAGAGGGCGACTCTAACACAAAGCTGCTATCTCTCCTCCATTCTGGTAAAAACAAACAAAAAAAAAGCATTCAAAGATTAAGACCACACAACAAGAGATCGGTGAATTTCTCCTCCTGTCTTTCCTTGGAAAAGTTATTCATTTCCTATAAAAGCTGAGTGAACCACTGCTAATCTGGCTCTCAGACCAGAGGTGCTGAGTGAGTTTGTAAGGCCCAAAACAACACTTTGGGCTTTGTCCAGTGAAATCAGTCCAGTTGCAAGTTCTTTGAATTTTGCAATAGGTGGTAAAGGTAACTCTTTGGAGTGAAGTGCTCCCATTGTAGGCACTAGGAAGAACCAAGGCAAAGAGCAGTAGAGTCTCAGCGTCTCATCTGTCCCATCTGATAGTTCTCTCTGTGACGGTGTTGGCGCGGGCCCTGTGCGTGTTGGTTTGCGTGCTGCTGCCTTCTCCTCAGTGTACCTGCAGGACATCAACATCTCGGTGAGAGTCATAAAAGGACAATGAACGCTAGAAACTAAGGCTGCTCCTTTCCTACATCGTCAGAAAAGCTGAAGATGAGGCAGTCATAGCAATAACATATACATTTTAAAACAGAATAGCTATAATCACATTTCAAAACCCCACAACAGGACTGCCTAAAAACTTATTTTCACCCAGGGATGGTGCCTTACGTCCTCCTCACACAAGAGTTTTGCATGCCTGACGCATGTTCTCATCTCATCTACCTACTGTGGTTGCACATGGACATACATGTAAATATATGATGTACAGTACCTGGCAGTGGCTTTGGTGGAGGCAGTTTGGGATTGCTGCTGGGGGTGTGGACGCTGCAGATCTTGATGAAGCCAGCCATTAGCATAATGAGAGCAATGCCCATCAACAGCACTGCCCACCAGTGAGCCTGCATAACAGAGGATAGATTAAAGGATATATAAATACAGGCAAAAAACACTGCAGAAATAGTTTGACACTATTCTGACACACTCACCACTATCCACTCTGCAATATTCTCGTAGAGCTCTGCATTGAAGATGGCTTTCTTCAGTCTTGCCAGTGGCCCGTCGGCGTCCACTAGACGACACCTCATAAAGACATCACAGTAGCCCTTAAAGTCATTGCAGGGTGAGCCGGGCTGCAGCGTTGTGACCTTCTTGTTGAAGAACTGGACCCACTTATCTGAGCCGGTGCTGCTGCAGGTGTTGGGCTTCACTGAGGGCAGAAGGAGAGAGAGAGTGACCTCTGAGATACTGACAATAAGTCTGTGCTTCATAGCATGGACTGTTTATAAAGATGGAAGACATGGCAACTCTTCAAAAGTTAAGCTAAAACATCTTGATTGCCCCCTGGTGGCTGGCTGCAGGAAAGATCACATAAGCCCCCGCCCCCTCCATGTTAACAGGTGGGTCATGGGCCAAACTAAAAGATCGAAGTACATGGCAAAAAAAATTTGGGGTTTCTGTTACATGACACTGATGTATGTTCAAGTATTCGCTTACAAAAAAGGGGGTTGACATCATGATTGACAGCTGTGTGCGCCAATTGGTGAGCTTGCAATTAAGTGATTGGTCAGAGGGGTGTATGCGCAGGAACTCAATACCGCAGAGATTGCTATTGAGCAGACTCTGGCTTCAAATGACATAACAAGCGCAAGATGGCTGCAGCAATATCCAGAATATTTTGGCTTCAATTTAGTACAGTGTAGGGAAGTGGAAATGCATTGTCAATCTTTATATACAATCAGTGCTTCAGACTGAAGAAGACCAAACGAAGACAAAAAAGGAGAACTAGTTGAGGTCATTAATGTCACATCATTCAAACTTAACATTACTACTGTGATTGTGTATGTTGATCCATGAACAGTTCTGCAGCCCGTCACTCACTTTTCTCCATGCAGCACACGTGGCAAAGCTCAGCCGCCTCATCCTTGTCGTCTTGGCTGGCACAGGTGCAGACCTCCAGACCATACTTTGCACAAATGGATCCAGAGCATACCTGGTCCAAACAAGCAAGCAGCAGAAAAAAACAATCTTTTGAAACCTTTTACTTATATATAAACACATGCTCACAAACTGCACATACCAGACATTAAACAGCAAGAATGCAGCTAATACTAACATACCCCGTTGAGGCAGACTTGTGTATCTTTATGGCAAGAGGTGAAGTTTGCCTTTGGTTCTGAGGCAGGACACAGAGCAGTGGCTCCGTTGCATGAGCCCACTTGGGCACAGTCGGACTCCTTTCTGCACTGTTCATTTGAGCCCTTGAAAGTACACTCTGCTGTGCAGCATGGGCCTTGGCTCGGACTGTGGGATAAAAATTACAAATATGGAATGAAAAGTCAAACAAATGCTGCGCTGTTAACAACGTTTTGTGCTTAATAACTCTTTCACACATTACAGGACTATACAAAGACATGCTGATCACATCTGACCTGCAGATTTTGCCAGGTTGGAGTTTGCACTTTTTGCCCTCTCCTTCATTGGCACTATAGCAACAGGGGTCTTTACACTGATCACTGTAGCCGCAGTCACACTCTTCTCCTTCTTCCACTAGTCCATTACCACAGATTGGCTGGCCAGACTCTGTACAGAGACACAACAGCATGAGGACAGAATCTCTCTCACAGACATTCAGACAGGAACAGATTTGTTCATAAGAGGGAATTTACCAACAAAGCAGTCGTCTCTCTTCTTCGTCAGAACAGCACTTATATTGCGGATGCTGCAGATAGAGAACTTGTTATTGTTGAGCTTGTCCCCTGATGTGGCTCTGGCGTACATGATGTAGTTGCCCTGCTCCTTTTTGTCCTGCAACTTAGACTCTCCAGGGGTGCATTCAATCCCAGAATCATGCTGTAAAAAGTTGGCAATTAAAGGACAGAGGGCAGAGAGATTAGAGAGAGAGCTGTGTATGATCTGTTGCACAGCTTGACAAGAGAAAGAAGTGTATTGTCAAAGGCAGTTGTTTTAAGTCATAGCACTTACAGGAGAGCCAAAGTTGTGCCCAACCTCATGAGCGAAGGTAATGTGTGACACCTTGGGAGGGACGTGGGAGGCGTAGTTCTGCACAGTGATGATACCAGTGTTAAGAGACTTCCTCTTCCCATCAGAGTACAGTTTGCTCTTCTCACAGATGCCCCCAGAGCTTCCTGTGACAGCAGAATAAAACAATTAAGAGCAGAATGCATGATCATACTATTTTAATACACACAAGAGGTCACAGAGAAAGTTATTCACTGTCGCAGATTGAAGTTAAACAACCATCAAATAGGTTCAATGAGCTTCAATCATCCGTCCTGTGGGGAAAGATGTTAAGAGTTAGGGAAAGTGATCATCTGAATCCTGCAGCCAAGTACCCCAGAAGGTTAAACGCACACACACAAACAGACACACACACTCGCAGTAGGGAGAGCAGTCTACTGGTGCTAGTAGTTGCTTCTGAGGAGGGCAACAGCTTGGCCACAGCAGTCGCTGCTCCACAGTTCACAAAAAACACTTCTCATGTATTTCTGCACTCAAGAGAAAATTACTGAACCATTAACTTCAGTAACTTTCACAGATGGTGCAAGTTACTCTTGTATATCAAATTAGCCAAGTCTCTGCAGTGTCAGTCTGACCACAAAGCTAAAATTTAAATTGCTGTTTTTACAAGAAGTTTAAAACATGTGGTGTCAGACACAATATCACAAGTTTCCCTGATGCTGTAAAACATTAAGTCTGTAATCATCACTGTTATCACTTTTCTGCATAGAGCAAAACAGAAGAAGCAATATGCTATGCTATGAAAAGATCACAGCATATGCCAAACACAAAGCAACTGCATCAGCAGAAGAACAATGATAGAGCACATGGATTCTAAATGAGCCTCCCATGACTATATATATATATATATATATATATATATATATATAGTCATGGGAGGCTCATTTAGAATCCATGTTACATCAACATGTTCTATGTTGATATTCTGAAATAGCTAGTCATTACTTTTAGGATCATGACTTAGGTTTTACAAGTAAAACATAACCACTGATGTACAGGTCATACACCTACAAGTCTGTGTTGTCACATATACAGTCAGGTCCATAATTATTTGGACAATGATACAGTTGTCGTCATTTTGGCTCTGTACACCACCACAATGGGTTTTAAATGAAACAATGAATACCTGCTTAAAGTGCAGACTCTCAGCTTTCATTTAAGACTTTTTTCAAAAATGTAGTATGAACCGTGAAGGAATTACAACCATTTCTTCACACAGTCCCCCAACTTTAAGGGCTCATAAGTATTTGGACAAACTAACATAATCATCAATTAAACAGTCAATTTTAATACTTGGTTGCAAATCCTTTACAGTCAAAGACTGCCTGAAGTGTTGGACACATAGGCATCACCAGATGCTGGGCTTCTTCCCTGGTGATGCTCTGCCAGCCCTTTACTGCAGCCGTCTGCACTTCCTGCTTGTGTTTTGGGTGTTTTGCCCTCAGTTTTGGCTTCAGCAAGAGAAACGCATGCTCAATTGGATTCAGGTCAGATGATATGACTTGACCATCACAGAACATTCCTTTTCTTTGCCTTAAAAATGTCTTTGGTTGCTTTTGCAGTATGCTTCAGGTCAATGTCCATCTGCACTGTGAAGCATCGTCTAATGAGTTTTGAAGCATTTGGTTGAATCTGAGCAGATAATGGTGCCCCAAACACTTCAGCTTTCATCCTGCTGCTCGTCAGCAAGACAAGACTTCACTAGAATAAATACAGAGGGTTTATCACAAGATGTAAACCACTGGTTAGCCTTAAAAATGGAAGGCCAGATTAGAGTTTGTCAAAAACCATCTAAAAAGCCTGTACAGTTGTGGAACAGCATACTATGGACAGATAAAACAAAGATCAACTACCAGAATGATGGGAAGACAAGAGAAGGAAGAAGGGAAGGAACTGCTCATGATCCAAAGCACACCACCTCATCAGTGAAGCATGGTGGAGGTACTGTTATGTCATGGCCATGTATGGCTGCCAGTGGAACTGGTTCTCTTGTATTTATTGATGATGTGACTGCTGACAAGAGCAGCAGGATGAAAGCTGAAGTGTTTGGGGCTACATTATCTGCTCAGATTCAACCAAATGCTTCAAAACTCATTGGACGATGCTTCACAGTGCAGATGGACATTGACCTGAAGCATACTGCAAAAGCAACCAAAGACATTTTTAAGATAAAGAAAAGGAATGTTCTGTGATGGTCAAGTCATATCATCTGACCTGAATCCAATTGAGCATGCGTTTCTCTTGCTGAAGCCAAAGCTGAGGGCAAAACACCCAAAACACAAGCAGGAAGTGCAGACGGCTACAGTAAAGGGCTGGCAGAGCATCACCAGGGAAGAAACCCAGCATCTGATGATGCCTATGTGTCCAACACTTGAGGCAGTCATTGACTGTAAAGGATTTGCAACCAAGTATTAAAACTGACTGTTTAATTGATGATTATGTTAGTTTGTCCAAATACTTATGAGCCCTTAAAGTTGGGGGACTGTGTGAAGAAATGGTTGTCATTCCTACACGGTTCATACTACATTTTTGAAAAAAGCCTTAAATGAAAGCTGAGAGTCTGCACTTTAAGCAGGTGTTCATTGTTTCATTTAAAACCCATTGTGGTGGTGTACAGAGCCAAAATGACGACAACTGTATCATTGTCCAAATAATTATGGACCTGACTGTATAAACTACCAAAAAGTAAACAAAAGAAGTGAAACATAACCCAAGTGACTACACCAATGATTTGAAAAGAGAAAAGAAAAAGTTAAAACCTGTAGTGCCTGTTATAACTGCCCAGTGTATACGCTCACCGAGTCTTGGTTCAACATGTACGAACAACCTCCTGTACTTCACACACAGTTTAGTTTGTAGTGATAGTTTACTAGAAAGTGGATTTTACAAGATAGTTTACACAAAGGTGTACCATATATCGTTTTTAACATGTGTCGGGTGCTCCAATAGCTCCCCTGGTAGAGTGAGCGCTGCATGTACTTAAGGCTGAGTCCTTGGCAGTGGCTCTTTGCTGCATGCCCCATAATTTACCTAAAATTAAAATGCCAAAAACAAGACCAGCTTAAAAAAACATTTCAGTCACGGTCAACAACTAGAGACCATCTTGCGATAGAATCACAGCAGCCGTGACACTGATTCACAACTGTAAAATTATTTGTGGCCCAGGGGGGTAAAACTGAGCGACAAATGGCAGCTTTCTTACTTCCTATCCCCTACCTCTGGTGTCCTTGCTCAGACCACAACCATCTTCAACCTCGTTATAATCTCACCTACAAGCCGGTTATGTTTTGTGATTGCAACCTGCTCATACGTGACGCTATTGCGTTGATAAAATCTGTACACAGACAACAGACAGACAGACACCTGGCAAAATACTCACAAACACTTCTGTGGTAGTTCCTGCTACAGTAGGTGCCTCCAGGAGCACATTCTATCGTGATGACAAACACACACTCACACAGACTCGCAGAGCATAAGCATGCCTGCGGTGCTTCTGTTTTTCCCATAATCCATAAACCCTGTCATAAGGAGGCAACTTCAGCTTCTACTGTGGCTGCACAGACACAAAAGACCAAAGCACTTAAAGAAATAAACAATGTGTCCATTATGTATAAGTGTGCAGGAACATGGCTGCACATTATGTGTTTATCTATTGCATGCACTGTATGTAAGTGTTCTTGTGAAGCTCCTCCTGAAGCAATGAAACAGCTGGTCACATCAAATAAGACACACGTTAGTTATGCTCGACTAGTGTCTCTGATGGCTGTTTGTTCTAGCCTCCCTTTGTTCAAACAATCACACCGCAGCTCACTGCAGCCCATTCTCCTCTCCATCTCTTATCCTCAATCGATTCCTTCAGCTTACAGCATTGCCAATTTGCCCGTATTGATTGTCTGTGTTTTCTGCTGTATTCCTCATGTTGAGATGGAGGTGTCTGAACTTATTCAAAAGGAGTAGGCAGGAGAACTCCCTATAACTATCATTCATACATGTTGTGCCTATGAGGGAAGAACTGGTTTATATAAGACGTGTGGGAAAAACACATTATGAATCCTGAGAAAGGGGGAGGAGGCTTTCCCTTTGGCATACATACATAGATATAATAATATTACATCTATTGTATCTTATAGAATGTCCTAGTATTGTTCATAATATAAAGTACCAGAATAGGGTAAGTTAAACGTGCATACTGACAAGTTAAAACACTGTAAACTTCAGGGTAGAGCATGTAACTCCTATAATGCAATTTCCTCCATGCCCCTTTTCCACCGTCTTTGACGTTAAGAGACAAACACATTTAATGACCAACTGAGTGATGGTCAATGTGAGATAATGTGTTTTCAAATTTGAGCCACTTTCATGCACTTAAGCCAAGTGTTGCAGCAGCACGTGGCCAGTCTAGGCTGTCTTTTGCTCAAAGGCCATTAAAGCTCTCGTTCTAACCCTGCACCAAAGTTTTAAAAAAATAAGCAGGTTATTAACGACTAAAATATAAATGATTTCTAACCAGTGTGCCAATGTATTTGCTTCTTCTTCTCTAATATTTGTGCTGCTACACAAATGACTCTGGAAGCCTCTTTGTGAAATTTAAGTTATATTTAGGTCCATACATTTGGTTAATGCAGATAATTAGTATGTTTCATTAATGATGTTGGTATGAAAAAAAAGGAAACCAATATAACTGGTTCATTTTGGTGTGAAGATAAATTCTTTATAACTTTCAACTTTCAGTAGGGCTTGATTCTGATGGCATTTACACACCGGGGCGTGACAAATGCACGACACAAAAATGCTAGAATATTTTGCATCCAAACGTCAGCGATGCAAATTTTCAACACACATCAGGATTGCCCCAGAATGACGTCTGTATGTCTGAGGTAAGTTGTTGCACAGCCCAAGCTTCTGTAAGCTATTTTGTTGAGTTTCCTCTCAGCGAAATCCTCTGAGTCAATTTGAGCTCTCTCTGTTAAACCATTACGCAGTGTGCATGTCTAGGGCTTTTATTGTGAAAGGTAAGAATGCAAAGAATGGATCTGGTCTGCGTTGCCTTTGTCAAGGTTGAAGGGAGTAATATAGTTTGCAATCTTGGTTTGGACTAGTCTCCATTGTGTTGTTTGATAATCGTTTATGCTCATGGCAAAAACAATAGTTCGAAAAAATATACTGAGAATTTATCGCATGAAAAACAAAAACAAAAAAAAACATCCTCAGTGACAAAAGGCCTTCAGTTTAAGCCTTTTTTAAGAAAGGCCCTACTTTAATCTTAAAATGTATTCAGTTGGTTTTACTTTGAGTTACTTGCAAGTGTGTGTGTGTGTGTGTGTGTGTGTGTGTGTGTCGTTGAGTACCAACCTGAAGGAGCCCCAACCCAAGCCAAGCCAAGAACTCCATCATCAAAGTCCCTGTCAGAGAAGACGTAGGCTAGGCAGTAGTCGTCGTGGTTCTGCTCAGAGTTAAGCTCCAAAAACTTCTCCACTCCGATGTTGGCGAAGCGGAAAGGATTGGTTCTGTCTTTTTCATCATTTGTACCATTTATCTGAATGAAGGAGAGTTGAGCAATTACACAGGAGGAGCGAGAAGAGAGACACTAACATACACTATACATACATGAACAGATCTGCACCACTGTGACTACGATTATGTTCACAAAATATTCTGGGTTTTTTTGCCCTTATTCTGAAAGAGAGAATGCCTTCTAGGCTGTTTACATGGCTAATAAAATGAATATTCCACTAATATTCCAGTTTACATGCAGCTGTGCATACTCTGATTTACGTAAGGTGCCCCCATGACGTATATCCTATGACTGTGATATCTGCACACATCCAATAACCTGTTAATATCCAACCCTTTCATAATGTTTAAAAGTGAGTGTGCTTTTCTTCCAACCAGAAATGTGGGCCTGTTTGGCCATGCATTTCTACCCCAGCCTTGCAAACTGTTGGCTAATTGGTTTGTGCACAATGTATACATGACGACGCACAGAGCTGACCGTATTCAACTCAACTCAAGTTTATTTATAAAGCACAGCCGAGCTGGTCAGAAATCCCTTTCATGGAGTCAGAGGGGGCCAAAGAGGACAACTTCTGACTTGCCCTCATTCAGCTGAAGGAAGTTCTGTCCCTAAACAGACAAGAGGTCATGTGTCGCAAACTGCTGTAAAAACCCCGCTTGAGACGTACATTCTAAATGCACTGTATACATGACCGAAGAATGCTCCTAAAACCCAAATAATACTGCCGTAGCCCACATGTCTAAATCAGAAATTGTTACATTCGGAATAATATTAATGACAGTGGAATATCAGTGTGCATGTTCACGTGGCTACTGTTCACTGCTAGGAAGACAGGTCGACAGACTTTTCCACTCATATCAGCAGCTTGTTTCCTTTCAGGTCAGTTGTTATATAAAGTGATTCTGCAGCACTGACATTCAACTCACCCTGATCCTTTTGACCATGAAGCTGATGTTTCGGATGCCCAGGAAGTCTGTGGCCTGGTAAATGGAGTCAATAGCCTTTACGTGGCTGGAGATCTGTAGAGAGAGTGATCATTTGTAAGGCTGAAAAAGCAGCATGTCATGATAGCTAGTCTCTGTTATTTCTGCTGCACTGA
This sequence comes from Epinephelus lanceolatus, assembly GCF_041903045.1. Taxonomy (NCBI): domain Eukaryota; kingdom Metazoa; phylum Chordata; class Actinopteri; order Perciformes; family Serranidae; genus Epinephelus; species Epinephelus lanceolatus. The sequence goes on along the minus strand of NC_135735.1, from coordinate 26,150,694 downwards.
AGACACTAAGCTTTGTCACGTTCCCACAGGCTGCCATTTCTGAAAAAAAAGGATGCTTCTCATACATTTCCACATGTCTGCTAATCAGACCTTTAAGTAATTCTGTGATTTAAATCATGTTTATAAAGTGTGTGTATACCTGGGCAATGACAGCCTCTCTTGTGCCGTAGTATCTGAAGAAGAGGTGATCTGTCTGGATGAAGAGCTGGCAAGTGTTTTTCTCTCTCGCTGCTGCCCTCTTTCTCCTCAGAATAACAGGACCATGGGAGCTCTCCTCCTCTGACACACCGTCCCCCCCCTGCACAACAAACAACCATCAGGATCAAACGGAAGGAAGATGGAGTTAAAAAGTTGAGCTTGGCTACATTGCTGATGATCAGGTGTTAACTTTAAAGCGCCCGTGCTAAAAATACACTCATGCTCTTATTGTTAGTGTAAGTTCGGCTGGATATGAGATAAGATCCTTTTAATCCCATGAGCCTTGTCCATCTGTGTGTTTAATTATGAGCTGGGAGGACGAGGGAGGGGCTTTGTTGTGATGCTGGCACTTACTTTGACCGGCTCCTCCACCGCAGATGCCTGATACTTCCTCATCCTTTCATATACTGTGTGGTCAGCGCAGCCACCCGCTGAGCCATACTTATGAGGATAATCTGGCAGATAGGAAGGAGATAAGGGAATGGTTGTGAAGAGCTTACATTGCATCATGAATCTCTTTAGAATCATGTGTGCTCGGCAGGAGAAGGTGAATCAGGGTGAGTCTGGGTGTGTGAGAGCAGCTGCATTAAATAAAAATCTTGAGCGATGTGGCTTTTCTCTCTCCAAATCCTAACTGACAAATCAGTGTTATCTTTCTCTCTTCTTCCTCCCCAAGCAGAAAGAGGTATTACCAATGATCTGCCTCCAATTGAAAACATTGCTTCTCTGTTCCACACAGTCCTTTTCCAATTTACAGCTGCTGTGTAACAGTTGTTCCCTCAAAGCTGGTACACACACTACACTAACCCTTACAGTCGCCTGCATTGAATTTTAAAGGGCAAATGGGGTGGGGCTTCAAACAAACTGAATTTCCATTCTTTGGGTTTAACTACTTTGGATCAAGGAATGTTACAGATATAGACTACTCAGGGAATTCTCACAGTGTTTTCACAGTCTCCACTGTGTTCATATCTAGGCCAGAGTCCAGAGTCCAGGTCAGGTATCTGGCAGCTGACCCACAAAAAAAGAAGCAGACTCCTGGGTGGTATTTGTCTTAATTTCATTTCCAGGTTCGGTTATGGGTCAAAAAAAGAACATGGATGTTGTACTATGGGTGTCGGATGATAAATATATTTTTTAAAAATGAGAATAAAAATCATTTAATTTAATGTTTTAACATTTTAATCCTCTGACTACTGACTTTGCGTCGGCTCTATCTTCTGCACCAGCTGGAATATGAGAGACGCTTAAATCAGGTATGTTAAGACAGGGAAGTTAACTGGGGAGATGTGTTGCTCAATATTATGAGAATAAGGAAAAAATATTCAGTTAAATTGTCTTTTCTGGCTATAGAATTTGTGGTTTCGGGCTGATGACCTCGTGTTGGTGTGTCTGGTCGGGCTGTGGAGCTAACTGGTCCTATGTGTGGTCAGCAGGAGGGTACTGTATTGCACGTTGCAGCTCCAGTTCAGAAGCAGGTAATGTAAATCAGTCCCGTGCAGGACTCTGATCTAGACTGCACACAGCGTATTAAGTGACTGTATTCTTCTTTTTTCACTTAAGCAATACATATTTCAGCAACAACGTATGAATCTGTATCCCACTGCATCACGGCCATTTGACTTCAGCAGCTGTTTTTACTGGCTCACAAAAGATGGGATCAGTCTTTCAATGTACAATCACCACCTCTGCTGATAGTCACATCACAGTTCAACACTGGCCACACAAACAGCAATCTCACATCAGTGTGATTCAGAGTTTCCAAAACATCTCTGAAAAAGCTATTTCAGATAGAGGAAGTATGAACAAACAGGCCGATGACAAGGAATTTATCATGTTTGCTTTGGGCTTATCTACTGTAAAAATATTACACACTTGAAATAAAAAAAGCAATGTAACACCAGTTGTTTGAATGAAGCAGCCGGTGCAAAGTCCTGTAATAAAATTATAAAAGTTAACAGCAAGAGTTGTCACTCATAGCGAATGTAAATAGCAAATTTTCAACTGTCATGCAGTACTATGTCTTTTACGCCTAATGAGGGTCATCAGCTAAAATGACTTGAAAGATAACGATCGATGCTGACGGCATGTTGATGTTTTATATTATTTTAAAGCATTCATACACAAAATGGGTTTGAAAAAAATCTCATTTTAAGTGTGATGTCAATCAAACTGTTGTAAACTAATGGCTCACTTGCCTCTGAGCACCTTGTATCGCAGAACTTACAATCCCATTAATACTGGTGCAGGACATGAGACTGAATGTCTCACAACTAATGCTGGTCATTCAGTAAAAGAGAGGAGTCCTGTGCTGGTGACTGAACTGACTAGACACACACTGAAACAACGCATTCAACCTCTGACAATGTGTTTTCAATTTTTTCAGAGAAAGCCCTCTTTGTCCCTTCAGTGAATGCCGTCTCATTCAAATGCTAATCAAAAGGCCCTTGCAATTTAGACAGAACTTAAAAAAAAAGAGTCAAGAGTCAGAAGTGAAGGCTTTGCGATTTTGGTACCATCATTCATCCATCTTTTTTCACTGATAGCAGCATCAAAAACCACAGAGAGACTTCTAAAAAACAAGATTTCACAGTTGGTCTGAAATATTACGAATGGCCGACATGAGTTGAATCTTGAAATGTGGTTTTATTCCGTGAGAGGACTATCTGAGTACAGCTCACACTGCCCAGACAGTGATCAACCTTTATAAGTACAGTGTGAACAGTCTACTAAACATCTTCAATAGTCTAAAGTTAGGGCATATTTCAACTACAGTAAACACCTGAATAATCTTTAAAGGAGAGTCTTAGAGAAGTCTTAGAGGTCTTTATGTTAATGAATGCAGTTTTCAGCTATTGTCTTTTACTTATGTTACTACTACTAATGAATCATACACTTTCAAACACATCCACACAAGTTTAGATAGACACACCACATTCCACCACTACTCATAAATGATAGGCAGACAAGTCTTGCCAAATCATAACTGACTGGGAATAAAAGGCAGGAATGAAGCCATCCCCAACTTACAAAACAAAAAACAGCACTTTTCTTTATCTACTGGGTTTCACTTTTCCTCATTTTCACCTGCAACCTTTGGTTCCCTCCGTCCAGGTTCCTCTCTGTCACTACTGACAGAATGACACGTTGTGGGGGAACAAGTTCACCATATAATAAACCACTAAGTGCAACTAAATAGGCTCTGTTATCTAAAACAAATTTGAAACTTGGCTGCGAATTCATTTGCTTAAATTTCCTTCTGTAGTTCAAAGAATCTCCCTATGTCTGTGTTTATGCATTTGTGTGTGTGTGTGTGTGTGTGTGTGTGTGTGTGTGTGAAGTAATCAACAGGAAAGAGTGCAGTGAGTCAGCCAGCCCAAAGCCAGGGAGGAGTTCCTATCAGACTCTGCCTGTCTGTTAAATGTAGTTCTTCTGGCTGGAATCATGAGTCTCAAGTCGCTGGATTGTGTTTCTCCTCATACAGAGTTCACTACATTGTGTTCACCCACAACCACACCTTACATCTCTCAAAACTACTCATAACATCCAACTATTTTCAGGGAAGTCTCACTGTTTCCTAACTGAGCATCCATCAGTTGGTTGTAGCCTGACATTAGCAGTGGATATGAGTCATACCTTTGCTGTGTCGTGCTCCAATACTGCTTCCAGTATAAATACTGACCACCTTGTTTATGTCCTAGGGCCCAAAGCCAAACCCCGCTGCTTCTAGTCTGTCAAACACAACCTACTCTCCAGGGTTGTCAGGCTAGTGTATGAACTGCTTAACCATTAGCCCCTTACTTCACGACACTTGCCACACCAACTCTAGAGTTGCAGTCGTTTCAATCACTTTTTAAGTGAAAAATGTTGAACTTTTGCTGGTTGTATCGTCTTACATGTGAGAATTTGCTGCTTTTCTATGCCATTTATGATAGTATATGATGTATGGTGTAGTAAATGTATGACATTCTTTGAGTTTTGGACTGTTAGTTGGACAAAAGAAGACACCACTTTGAGGTCTGGGAAACTGTGGTGAGCATTTTTCAATTTTTTTTTGACATTTTATAGAATAAGCGACAAATCAAATAATCATGAAAGTCTTTGTCAGATGAATCAGTAATGAAAATAATAAGTTGGAGTCCAAAGCAACACATCACAATCCTATTCCTAACCGTGCAAAAGCAATGTTTTTCTCAATTTTATCCTTACCAAATATCAGTTCTTTTCCTTTGTAGCTTCCAATATACTATCTCGAGTTTTAACAACATAAAAGGATTCAGGCAAAAGCCTTTAGCCAACTCATTCCTAGATAGACGCAATCCAAAGAAGCTCCTATTAAAAGTACTTGTACTTAAACTAATAAGCCGCAATGCTCATATCTAAAGGCAAGGATGTCACAACCTTTCCCCACAGGTGCACCTAGTATGTGGACATGAAGTAGCTCTAGACCACACAGAGCCTTTCAATAAAACAAGTGCAGTGGGAGATACTTACTGATGTCATCCTCATGGTAGATGACGGAGTGGAAGGGTACATCCTTGTCTTTTAGGTACCTTTCCGAGGGCTCAACATAGTATGTTCCTTGGTGGGTTTTAATGAAGCCCTCAAAGCGCCCGTCAACTACAGAGCCATGAGTCAGTGTGCCCTTTTCACCTGAAACACATAAAAGAGTGAGGATGAGCAGAGGCAGATGTAACACAGTCTTTGTAAAACTGAAGATCAGTATAGTATCCTTCCGTACCCAATACACAATGACACATCTGATCTAAATATTAGAGCAGTTTAAGGGTAGGAACTAGCTGTTTAATACGCACACAATGGGACATGCATGAAAAACATCCATTTAATCCAAATTGTTGTCACACAGACTGCACAAGAAGGACAGTGGTCATGTATGCATTAATATAGCAAGGTGAAATTTAGCTTAGTGCTCAACCTGACCACACCTTAACTTGTTTGGTTAATTAAAAACCCAGTTTCTTGCAGCAAACTATAATCTGTAGCATTCTTAAATGTGAGGGAAATTGGTCAATTAAAAATAAACAAAGCATTTATGATTAAAAGCATTTGTGACATTATAAAATAACATTCTTAAAATCATATGAACTTAAAATCATGTTCAATTTGTTTAAGGGTAAGACATTTGTATGGATTTCCACAGCCTTATTTTTAGATTCAATGTATTTATTTTATTATTTCAAAAAATTCTGTGCTGAGATTAAGGTCACTTATTGTGAAGGCGCCTTCCTCAGGATGAAAAATATAAATCTCTATGTTTTTAGGTCCCCTTTCTCTTTGTTTCCCAAACACTCATCACAACAGGACAAACAAACTTGTTTTGTTTTTCTCTTGTTCATCTGAACTCCGCAGGAGACAGGCAGCGGGAAGTCGTCCAGGAAGGGAAGGGATTTAAGAGTGGAAGGAAAAACTGGATGAAAGGTAAAATGTGTGTTGGGTTGTGATGTGATAAACACTGGACAAAAACTACCTTTAAATATCCCTCTCACACATACACACATTCAATTTGATATGATGCTGTAGATGGAAACACTGCTGAAATGTTTGTGAAGCCACTTCAGAGATGATGTAAGGGGAAATGCAGAGATGATACAATAAGAGGTGATGACTCAGACTTTCAATTTAATTGAAAAATAAAAGCATCATAATTGCATTAGAGACATTTCCTTTGAAGAAACTGCACTTCCCTCAAGAATGTAGTGTGTGAAAACAGCGGCACTTACCAAATATTTCTCCACTGTAAATATGTGATGTATCAACAGGTGTCTCATCTCCTGATACCTCAATGATGAGATCTGGAGAAAATATAGTTGTTTCTCTCTTCATTCGCAGGTTAAAATGTCTAAAAGAAGGAATGGGTAAAAATGCGTAATTAGCATCAGTAAGTAATAAACACCAAATGCGAGGTTAAACTGACATGTTGACATGTCAGTAACACAATACACACCCTCAACCTTGGCAATGTTAATGTCATGCTTTCATCATAATTTTAGTATACAGGACGAGACACAAGAGACGGCTGAGATAACACTAAAAAAGCACCATCATTCACACATTTCTACTGAGCTTTACAATGTTGCTGTGCTCAGTGACTTAGAAGAAGACTTATGTCATGAGGAAAAGCATGTGAACATTTGTGCACAACCACAGTGCTTTTTTGTAATCCTCTCGTTAGCATAACCATAATGTCAGAGAAAAAAGGCAAGCATCACATGAGGTGCACATGAGCCACTAGCTTCCCAGAAACCTCCCAACCAAGACTCTCAATAGAGATCACATGGACTGATCTCAAGGTGTGAGACGCAAATGATTCTCACATTGCTAGCTCATGCTGAAACCTTTATCCATTGTAACATTTTGGTTTTCTTACATTAGTGCAGTTCACACCAAAGCAAAAAATGCTTCAGGAAAAATTAAGATAAAGGTGTAGTTGGTAACTTTTATTAAAAAATACTTTTTGTCACATTAAGCTGAAACTGTCACTATATGTACACAGCACTAAATGAGACAGATATAAAAATCGTATTCCTCTGTTTCCTCTATTGCTCTATAGCGTTTCTAATAGCCTTACTGTACATGAAGGAAACAACCAATCAGAGCCGAGGATTCTCTTAAAGCAGTTGTCAATAATGTCAATCACTGCTCGGAAACTGCGGTCAAACTGTCAAGTTTTCAGAAACTTATTTAAGTGTACTGTTTAGCTGTAAAATAAAAACGTTGCTTCAGCCAGTGGGCGGTGCTTGGTACTTCAGTTGACCATTTTCAACATTGTGGCCAGGTCACAAACTCTCATTTTACAGCTAAACAGTACACTGAAATATGTTTTTGAAAAAATCTGAGGTGAGAAATAGCTGCTGAGTTTGATAGTTTGACCACAGTTCACAAGCAGTGTTAGAGACTCCTCGGCTCGGACTGATTATTTTTTGTGCGCTGCAGTAGATTCTAGAAAATGCCATTTGAGGCAGTAGGAAGAGGAGGATGTTTCTTTAATATCTGTCTCATGTACTTTTTTCAGAAGAGTCCATTTCAGCAAATATGACACAGGTTATTTTAAGAAAAGTTACTATAGCTTTAACTGTCAGCTGTCTAAATGATTTCGTAAGTGGTCTGCAGCTTGCCCCTTCTTTAAAATCACATGTCAATTTAAGATTAGGTATTTGTCAGGCAGGTATACATTTTTTTTAAAAAGTATACAAGTGTAGTCACTGTTTTAATTATTTATTTGTAATTTTTAGCTCATATGACAGGGTCAAGCTCCACTAAAACAGAATGACAGTCAAACTTTTGTAACACAGGCTATCAACTGGAATTTTTTGTCTCCATGGCCTAGCTGAGATAATGTGGTGTCATCAAAAGGTTTTTACGGCTTTGGAGAACACCCTCCAAAGCCACAGAGGACATTATAGTACCGTTTTCAAAGGCTCACAATGAATAGACAATTGGCCGTTATGAGTAAAATCAGTGCCCCTTAATGGTCTGTGTGGGAGATGGACCAATAGTAGAGGGTTATTTCCATCCGAGCAGCTCTAGGACATGGCACACCATTAATGTCTGCTTAAGCCGGATGTTTTGTGGGAGCAGGTGTGTTCACGAGGACAAAAGGAGCTGAGAACTTAAATAGCAAACTTACTACACTGCAGGAATGAGTATATGAGTATATATACCATTAATAGCACAAAACCAAGAGAAACTGAGCACAAGTGACAGATAGTAGAGTGTGGTGAGGAGTGTAGCAGAAAATATTTAGGGGAGGAAGAGACAGCAGAAAAGGTCAGACACAGTGCAGGATATCCCTGTACAGGATGATTCATTGACTTGCCAAAACATTCAGTCTTTCCTTCATCACTCCTGTTCTCATTTCACAGTTAGGATATCCTTCATCCAGTGGTTCACTTTACCTTCTTACACAACGACAACGGTGATAATTCATAAAGAAGCCCAATGTCTCTGTTTCTGGATTTAATTTTGTTGCCTTACTTTTGTTCAATTTGGTAATGGTGAAGTAGCATGTGATCTAGGCTTGGATCTGTGGATTTGTCCTTATTGACGGGTTGCCACACATCTTTACCAGTGAATTCTCAAAACTTTTCCATAATATTTCACCCCACATCCATGAATTTATCGACATAGTTTGAAATGCTTAATGTTATGCTTATATAGCAATCATAGGGTGTGATAATGAGACTCTTACTCCCATGTGTTGTGCTCTAAAACAGGAATTACAGCAAGTGACTTGGAAACCAAAAAAATACACTTTGTTTTTAAGTACAGTGAATTTCCAACACAGAGCTTTTATTTTGAAGTGCCATTTCCTGCTATGAGTGAGTGACTAATGGACAGCTACTTGACAGAGACAGAAAACTAGCTCGACAACATGGCCAAACGCAAGTATGATGCTGAATGTATTACACTGTGGGATCTCGAACTAATGATTAAGGAGATGGCTAATGGTGTGGTCCACATACAGAAGACACAAAGTAGCAACTGGCCACATCAGGTGCTGACAATGACAGTGTGTTGAACGGACTTTTAGTTATCTTGTTGCTTTTTCTCTTTAGCATTGCTTTGCTTTAGGAGCTTTCCTCATGTCTCCAACGTCAAACGTTTTGATGCAGAGCCTCCATCCAGCATGAGTTGAGCCTGCCTTTTTCTTGGTTTTTAATAACCATATTCTAAACAACAGCCAACATCAAAAACATTCTGTTAATTCCAAACCATTTCCAGGCCCCGAAAACTGTTTTTCTAATTTCATAACTTTCCCAGTAATTTGATGACTGTGGGAACCCTGTTACTTAAAGCAGTCTAAAATGATGGGATCTGTTTTCTGAACTGGAAATATTCTGTCAGAGGATCATTTTAATTTAAGCCAAGAGAAGGGTAACAGAGAAAGAAAGAAGAGAGGAAGAGAATTTGAACAAAAGAAAGAAAGACAGAGAGAGAGAGAGAGAGAGAGAGAGAGAGAGAGAGAGAGAGGAAACTGCAGAACATGTGGTACAAAGACTCAAAGACTGCATTATGAGCTACTCTTTGAAGTCAGCATTGTGACACAAGAGATCATTTGGCAATAGATTTCGTAAATTCCTCTGCTTTTTATTCATCCTGGCACACCCATTACAGTTCTTGGCCTCTCCCCACCTTATTAATGGGCACTACAAAAGTCAATATGACCTCATGACTTCATCTATGCCCAGTCAAAAGCTCAGCCCATGATACCACCATGGCACGCTGGTCACAGACACAGATGAATCCTTAAGTAGATTATTCAGTGAGCAAAATAATCTGTATTATAAGGGATCTGCACAGGCATTTTGAATGTAAAGCGCCAGGCATTTTTCACAAAATAGCTTTGAAATGAAAGCGTCACTGAACAAGAAGCATTCAATGACACACAAATGTAACCTAGTTGCTTTAAAAGTGCATCGTGCAACTTTTTGCATGTTTGATCACTCACATCCTCCCACATGACATTTTCCAAATAACACCTATGAGTAATGGTTATTCTGTGATTTACTATCACACACTTGAGATTTTGTTGCTCTTGGTTATAAAACTACTAAACAACACCCAAGAAAATGTCCACAACCCTCATATCTTTAGACCATGTTTCAAACCTGAACACCAAGCCTGTCTTACATCAGAATCAAAGGTCCTCGCCCAGAGCTGTCTTACGAATGGACTCCTACAGTATCATATGAATACTGAATACTTCAGGCTGATTCAGGTTGCCCCCAGTCTGTATTCAACTTTTTGAATCAAACCACAGTAAGTGCCCTGCATATCCCCTGACACATAACAAGGCTAAAGCACAAAGAAAAAAAAACTTTATTTTGTGTTCAAGGCTGTGTGATTACCAGTGAATAAATGTACAATCTCTTAAATGCAAACAGTTTTTTCCAGTTTCTACATCAAGGAGAGATGATGTGACACTTTACATTATGCATTTATTGTTCATTACTCCTTTCAAAAGGCTGAGCTCCAGCAGTGTACATCCACTGGCTGTGAGCACAGCTGCAGCTGCTCTACCTGGCTGTGGTGGCATCCTGTTCTAATTCCCTCAGCATCAAATACTGCAGCCTCGTCAGTGGCCCTTGGCAGGTGAAGCTGTGTCCGTGGTTATCGTTAATGCTCAGACTGCAGATGCATTTGTGATTGAATCTATGATGCTATGTGGATATGGCTACTGCTGTAGTTAGTGTTACTCTCATTATTATCTAATGTATCACAGTCATAATATAACAGCCAAAGCACAGCCATGGCAACAGCCACAATCATGGCAGCAGCATCGGCCAAAGCTATATCATCCCACGGCTGTAGTCATAATCACAGCTACACAGCAGTCACAGCTAGCGGAGGTCCGCTACACAATACATAATGCAATACCCTAATCCAGCTCAGCCTTTCTCCATGGATCAGAGTGAATGCAAAATTGTATTGTGCATATTGTGAGGTATCAAAAGAATTCCAGGAAAAAACTGCATGAACTAACCAAGCAAGTAAGAACACGGGAGAGTGGATTCATGTTGGAGAGTATGAAAAAAGGAAGGAGTTAACATTAATAAATTCACATAAAAAAATCTATTAAAGTCACTCCAAATTATCAAAATAAAAAGGAAACAAATCACTGCATTGTGTTCCAGACAAAAAACAACTGCAGACAAATAAACACGGCTTGCAACAGACAGGAAGAGGAGAGGCTGTGGATCAAGTCAGTGCTACTCATCTCACAGAAGCAGCTGACTAATAAATTATTCAGATATATCCCAAATGCTGAACATCCTGACTCAAGCATCTGACAGTCATACATTTTGCTCGGTAAGCCGGCCGGCTCTAAGAAATAGATTGCCCTCAAGCCATGTCTACAGAGATGGTATGCCTACAAACAGGCCAATATCTACAGTATATATATATATAAAGTTATTATATCTATAAACAATCAACTATACCTCATCCTTATATCTGGGTTGGTGCTTTCTGGTCTGCTAACCACACTGTCACTGAACTTTCACAACTTAAGTAAGCACACATGTTTACCCTGGTTAGAATTAGCTGTGTTTGAATACCACAGAACTGAACTATGATCACAATACGAGAGCAGATGACAGTTCTTCCTGTGTGTGTGATCGCTCCCTATGTAAGTTATAATCAGACTTCAAAATCTGTAGGGATATTATGAAGCCTACTACAGTATGTGAGCCTGGGCCCCTAAACACAGATCTCTTCTTATTGCAAATCTTTTATTATCTTGATGTATTACAAAGGGGGGAAAATACATCTCACAAATGAGTCTCATTCCTGAAAAGCAGGACACTACTCTGCTGAACTATGAATTGTGTCACTTCCCCCCACATTGTATTATGGCCAACTACTTTTTTGGCACCACTCCTTGTAAAGAAACCCTCCACAGAGACAACTGTCTGCCCTGCCTTGTTCCGTCACCTGATCCAGCCACACATACTCATGTGAGTGGGCATACACAGGAAAGCTTTTCTCTTGTTACAACGAACCTCCATCGTGCCACACAGCCCTGCCTTGGGTTTTCACAGAGGGGAGAGTGTGTGTCTGTGTTTGCACATGCTGCACACATTTGTAAACCTAATGAATTCAGTGAGGATATAAAGAATATGATACTAGATTTATGACCACTGGCTTCATTCTGTCTATCTTGAAGCCAACTTTATCATTTTTATGGCAAACACAAGTGCTCGTGTACGATGTGATGTCAGTCAACACAACAGATGAAAGCCTAAACACCACTGAGTTAAATCAAAACCTCTCTGACACATTACAAAACAATAAAAACCTAATATTGTAGGCATCACACAGGTGATATTTCTTTCATTTCTTGCATTCAATTGTGTGAGAGTATTGAGTCCAACCCTGTGATGCTCCAAGGAACTGGGACATTTATAACTGGAGCCAATTATGCTAAACAACATCCTTTCCTTGCTCTGACACAACATCAGCATGCATCAATGAAAATTCAAAATATTTGTCAGAAAATGTCATAAACCTTAACATATAATGCAACCCTTGTTTGTTGACAGTAAATACACAGCAAGTCCACTTGACCAAGACTCAAACATCTCCAGTTCACCTCCCTCTACCAAATGTTGCATATGTCCTCTTTCGACACTACAGCGAGACATCAACAACAATCATGCCGTATGACTCTGTTGTCACGTCACCAATACACGCAAGCTGTTTCTCTCAGGCTAGCAAAGGCAGGAAAGAGCAACAACACAGGAAAGGGATCTGTTTGACAGGGCCTTGATAACCCACAACAGACAGGGTTGCTGAAGAGGAAAGCAGAGGGAGCTTGCAAAAAAAAAAAAAACACACAGTGCTGCTGAGGTGAATTATTGTTCTGCTCTTCAACATGGCACAAAAATGAAAAAGAGTAAGAGGGAAAAAGCAGATGAGAGAGAAAATGAGAGCGAGACAGAAAGGGACAAATTGAAAAGCCATTTCCCACTGGTAGGAAGAGCCCCAGAACTGGGACTTGGGATTGGGGGATTACAAGACAGAATATTAAAGTCCCCCTCCACTCAAAATGTGTATTTCTTCTGTTTATGTCTCCTAAAGTGTCTGAGCTTGACTATGATGACTTATATCTGTGCAAAGTTATAGAGGTGTTTTCACATTCTTCTACTAAAGAGGGCGATGCTGCGCACTTCCCTAAAATCTGAGATACAAATGTACACCAGGTGCGCTAGAATAGGTACATCACTAACACAAATGCCAGTCGCAGTCTGATACGGGAAACACACATTGACGGGGGAACAGACTTCAGCACAACACCGGAAAGGAAACGTGAAACCTCCAACACAGAGCAGACTTGTCAGTACAGTGAGCAGAGTCTGAATTAGCATTGTGAAAGTTTTTAGAAGCAAGCAGAGTGGCAGAGTGTGCAGTTTTTGGATGTTAACTGGACTCTAGAGCTTCCTTTCACTATCTACCAAAAATCCCATCGTAGCAGATATCATTGTATGTCTCACAACCACTAACACAGCCACTGCTAGTTAGCCTACAAGCTAACAAACAACATTAACAAGAGAAAAAAGGGGGCTAAGTATCATTCTAACATGTCTGCTAGTCGATTTTGGTGCAACGGCGACTTCTCATCTTTGACTGAGGCTCAAACATGTATGGCTAAATAAGATCTCAGATGTTCCTTCTAAAACCAACACTAGCCATCTTGATGCACACTGCTCTGTCACTGGTCAACATGGTGCATTTTCAAGGTTTTTTTAAACTATTATGCAAGAAAACCATGTTAAATAAAAATAAAAGCATTAGAAGGCAATAAATATTCTAACATGCTTTAAAATGTGTCTGGTGGGGGACTATAAAATATGCTTGACTGTGTGTGAGTGTGCATGGACACTGAAGGGCTGATATTTACATACAAATTACCAGCAGCAGAACACAAACACCTTTGTTAGAGAGTCAAGGTAAGCCAGCTCGTCCACATTTTCTATAACATGTGTTGAGGACAAAGACAGGCAGGATTCCAGGTTCCCTTGGAGCTGTAGCATATAGTTGCCGTCAGAAAAACCTTAGCAAAACATTGAGTCATGTCATCGGGACTGAGTAGTAGCTACGCTTTCTGACAAAGAAATGTGAGTTACAACATTCTTTGTCGTCTCTATTTGGTAGAAACTGAACCACCAGTCTCATAAAGTAACACCTTAAGTACAAAATCATCAGCTAGGTCTCTGTGAATATTTTAAGCCACTTCTTGTTCAAAGTCTTGTTCACTACTGCAAGCCATTTGTTTCCAAATGCTTTACTCACACACAATCTGCTGCAGCCTGCTGTCACTTTATACCCAGTGACAAGAACTCAGCTGATAAAAATCTGAGAACATTTAAACAGTGTTACTGCCTGAAATAATCTGTTTCCAAAACAGCGGTGGCACCACTGTACTCAGACTACCTGGCCTTGACAAGGGCTCATCTCAAATTACATATCATTTAAAACAGAATCAGAAAGAGGTGAAAAGAAAAGACGGGGTCTCCACTGTCAGAGGTATAAAGGGAAGGATTTGATTACGGCTTGCAATAATGTGGTTAGTCAGGTCTTTTCAGGGATTTAAATAACTGCAATGTGGCCGCTGGTGCTCTCACAGAAGCCTGGCAGGTATCGCTTATACCAGGTATAAAACCTACTTATCACAAGATCAATGATGTTCCCTCAAATATCTGGGGTTAATTAAATTTTCACATTTCTCGTCTAGTGCAAAGAAAACAGCAGGTACTTTCTCTATGTGAGGATTTTTTAAGATCTGATGCCACCGCACACAGTATCATGGTAAAATTTATTTTGTCTTTGGGTACATTACTTTCAACGACCAGATGGTTCAATTATGAGGTAGTAAAACCATGAATGAACCACCATAAATAATGTGATATGCCACATTTAATGGCACTGAGGGGAACTGGATAAACATTAACACATCAGTTTCACATTCACAGGTCAAGGTAAAATCAACCAATCAAAAAAAAAAATGTCCATAAAAATGTTAAGATACTTAATATTGTTGTAAATATTCTTAAATAAAAATGTATTATTTTTAGGTCTATTCAGTAAAATAATTACAGCATGTGCACACAACTTGAGTGCACTGAGAAACATCAAAAATTCAAGCAGCATAGGTGAAGTCAGAGAACAGAAAGAAAGTGTGAATAAGTGAAGAGGACAGTGTGTGTAATTAGACTGACCTTCCATGTGCATGGAAGTCCAGGTGCACCATCCTGTCTTGAGGAGAGAGTGCCCTCTTGGCTCTCTGGTGACTGTTGTGCAGGGCTTCTGTGTCATATGATAAACCCTCATAATGGGTAATATAGTTGTTCAAGCGGTTCCCAAACTGACCTGAAAGAGAGTTCAGAGGCTCATCAGCATTCATCAACAACCAACAATGTCAGCAATGATGCTAGGATACCTTATTTTAAAATGACTATTTAGAGTTAATTTAGAGAAATTGAAACAAACATCTGCTTCAAGGGCAACATTATGCTTTCATATTTTCCTATTGTTCCTGGCCCAGTTATTAATCCGACTATTCATCTAGAATTTCACTGACACATCAGACAGATATTATAACTTGCAATGTCTTTGTTTCCACTAAACACATTTTTTTTTAAAGTTAGCATTCCATTGAGAACAAAATTGTAAATGATAACTTCATGTTTTGAATTTTTTAATGAGAGCTGAGGCACTTAAACAGGCAATTATTTGAAAAGCCTTCACAAAGTCATGGCAATTTAGTCATAGTAGCAGTTAAAAACATGCCCACACATTTCACAATCAGGGCAAGTACAAAATGGTTGCCTCTGGGCAGCAATTCTAAACTAGTTAGATCCCCACACTGAGGAGCACCAGAGGTACGCCTTCTCACACCTGAGCAGCACCCCATGCATACTGCTTTGTGACTGAATCACTTCATGTTGTTATAGTTTTGGTGAATCCTGTTTACAGCAAATGGACTAAGTGCTTATCAGATGACAGCGATGAGCTCTTTTAGTGAAGGACACAGTATGCAATCAACAGCAGAACGACTGCACCTGTACAACTGAAACAGGAACCACAAGGTACTGCACATCAGTCTGTGCATTTCACAGACATTTTAACTTGTCATAGTAGGAAAACGCACAGGTTTTACTGAGATTATTAATAATGGCTCTGTTCTATTCAAGTGTCGCAGTAAACTGTGGCAGGGAGCCAGCATATGCAACACCAGGACCCTTAAACTGAAGCAGCTAAATGGAATTCAGCCAATTATTAATCTTGTTATTTACCTGTGCCTTTCCTACTGTGATTCATTAACATGTCTTTCATAAAAAAAAGCCAATGGAGCAAGATTGGTAAAACAAGGATGAACCTTGACCACAGCTGCCAGCTATCATACAAGCTGTCACTCACCAGACATGCTTAACAGGCTTTTTCAGCTTATTGGTGTGACCCCACCAAGGTAATCCTGCCCGCTTTCATACTGACCATTTCTTTGTTCTTTTCACAAAGACAAAGAAAGTCGGTTTAAAGCGCAAATGAGGAGCACATGATGCACATCAGGTGACAGAGGCTCTGTTTCAGTACTACTGTATGTCATTGTGCGAGAACAGTGACTGAACTGGCTGCTGGCCATTCAAATGCTAATCTACATTCCTAAGGCAACACAGAGTGCTATTAACTAAATATCTCAAGTTCTGAGTCAAAATAGGAAATGCTCTCTTGTGGCCTCCTACAGCAGCCTTTGGAAATAAGTTCATTGGCAAGAGCTCCATTTAAATTGCTTGTAGTGACACTCAGCTCTGAGCTTCTGTAATTAAAGATAAATAGTAGTAAAATACAAATTACTAAGAGGCTAAAAGGGGTATGGCATGTGCTCCATCTTTCCTGTATTTGTACACTACTATGTGTCATTACTGCAGGGCCTCTGTGTAGTGGGAGTCACCACTCCCCAAAAAGGGAGTGGCTGTACCAGGCTAGAACCAACTTGCCCAAGAATTGAGCAAAAACATACTCCCACCCTCAACTTCTTCTTTAGCTCCTCTTTAACACTGAAAATAAGCAGACAGCAGACTAGACTGAACCAAACGCCAGTCTGAAAATCAACAAGATGGGCTTTGAGATGAGAGAGCGAGGCTGTAATTAATCAGGGAATATGTTGATTTTGTACAAAAACAAACACTGCCAGCTCAGATTGCCCAGATCTGCCTTCTCAGTAGGACGTGACAACTCCATTAATATGTAATAATGTGTCAGCACAAAGCTGATTTATGAACAGACGGTTGCTTGCATAATAAGTAAGTCTGACATTTATGGGATATTAGAACATTTCTACTGACATTAAAAGAATACAGAATATATCATAAAAGATAATGTAGCAGCTAAAGCATAACTTGTAAGTACTTTTACATGCACGCTAGCATCCTGGTTATTATCAGGTCTGCTGGAGTAACCTGTTTGTTTGAGCATGTAAAGATTCTATCCTGGTTTCAGGCACCTAAATAAGCCCTCATTGCAAAGACAGAGACAGATATAAGATATCAAGGAGTCCAAGACACACCTGGACAGAGGCAGACAATCAGAAACCTGGATAATGATCATTTATACAGGCATCTGTGTGACTAATCATGTTACTCTCATGTTGGACATCATCAAAACAAGGATGCTTTTGGGCATGCAAAATTTCTTGTTAAGACAAGCAGCTCCTCAACAGCTGTGCTTGAAATGAAAAAAAAAAACAAAAAACATATTTTTACAATTACAACTAGGGCTGCCACAATTAGTCGACTAATTGATGACTAATCGACTATTAAAATAATCGGTGACTATTTTAGTAGTCGACTAATCGGTTTGAGTCATTTTTCATAGAAAAGCACTATAAAAGTACCCCAAAATACTCTTACTGCAGCTTCTTACGTTCAGATATTGGCAGCTTTACACACTCTCCCGTGACAGTGAACTAAAACCCTTTGGCGTGAGTGTGAAACAAGACATTAGATGACGTAATTTTGGGGTTTGGGTGAGACAGACCGACATTTTTCAACATTTTAACACATTTTTCGATGACATGATTAGTCGACTAATCAAAGAAATAATCGACAGATTAGTCAACAATGAAAATAATCGTTAGTTGCAGCCCTAATTACAACCAAGAATCTGAACCTGTTGTCACACAGAAAAACATGTACTTTTCTACTTTAAATCCAGAGACTAACACTTTACAACAACAAAACTGTATGTTATTAAGAGGATTATTATCAAGTTAACAACAACAATTAAGTCAAAACTCAGGGAAACTGGAGTTTTCCCTGGCTGTGATGGTGGTACCAGGACATTTCTTGAACTCTTACCTAGTCTCAACCACAGGGCTCAACTAGTATTACAAAATTCCCACCAAAATCACTTTAAAGGGCTTTCCCCACAGCCCCTAAATGTAACATGGCCATGGGCTTCCTTAAATCCCCAATTTTTTTGTCATAATAATTTGACCTCATCTGCCAGTATCAGGGTTATGAATGCCTGTTATTATTACATGATCGAGATTAAATTAAATGGATCTTTGAATATTACAATCATATATAAAAGTAAACCTGCTTGAAGCATTTTCCAAGATATGAGCGTAAACATGTTATCGTTCCGTACAGAACCCATTAGTTATGTCTATAATAATTTATTTGATAAGTTATATTCCATAAAAATTGCAATTTATAAATGACGCCTTTTGTTTTAGGGTAAATTCCACTTGGCTGTTTTTAATGATTTGTGAAATGTAATTTCTGTATTGAAAAAAAAAAAATACACTGAATAAATGACCTGACGAAACTATCCTACTTTCTGTGGAGCTTAACAGATTACCACACGAAGAGGTGGTGGCTGAAATATCTGCACAGACAGCAACAAAAGCTGAGAAAAAATCTGGCAGTCAGTTTTACTGTAAGGGCTACGTCATCATGATTTCAGTACAATCTGTTTCAGCCTCGAGAGCTCCAGTGAAGTGCAGTTCTTGACAGAGAGGAAACCGCTGACAGGAACAGAGGAGGTGGTCACAGCATGCATCACAACTGATCTGAGCCTCACATTACCATGCATGCTGGGTGATGGCAGGCTGGCTAACACGACACATCAGACACCCCACAGCTCACGGCAACGAAAACATCTCAATGTCCTCAACTTGTGTGTCATACAGTACTGGAAAAATAACAGTGAGAGGGTTTGCTGCAACCTGCAAGCATCAACTCTGACCAAGATTGCCCATAACAAAATTCTATTCTACTGTACATGTATCACTGGAGAAAATTCTCTGCAATGTCCCATCACTGTAAGCAGACCAAGTAACAGCAGCTGTGTCAAAAGGGAGATAACGTAGCTTCTCAGAAACAGACTTCCTCAGAAATTTTCACAACATTCACAATCCACATTTAACCACACAGCTTTTCTAATGTGCCAGTCATATTGATCGTGCATTTTAGGGCAGTGGGTGGTTTACTGAAATGAAGCAAACTGCTGGGTGTTTGTAGCCATTTAAGGTCAGACCAGGATATATCTTGTCCCTTTCTATCTCTTAGGAGTATATTAATTTGTTCTCTATTTGTTTTGGTGTACACTGCCTCTCACTGCAGCTGAAGCACTGATAAATTTCTGACCAGCCAATAAATGGAAAGATGTAAGGCAAACGTGGAGAGATAAGGGCAGGCTTTCTCACCTAAAGTTCACACTTCAACTACTGCAAAAAAAACTGCTATGGTTGCTAATGTGCCAGTCAGGATGCAAAAATGATGTAGCAGCACTGTGCATCAATCGTGTCTTGTACAGTGAACGTCTTAAACCCACAGTACGTTAATGCATGAACAGACGATGAAACATATCTGAAACCCATCATAAATGTAGGCTTTTGTAAACATAACTTAAAGAATTACACTCTTTGCAACACTTAACTATGACGTCTCAGAACCATGTTGTGGAAAGAGATCAAGCGTACATTCACCAGTGTTAAATCAACGCTATAAAGTGATGTTTGATTATTAATGTATAAATAGAAGTGTGACAGATGTCCTGTTAGCTCATGGTTTATGAAATAAGGCATTCAGCTCTGTATAAGTGCAACAGAAGGCATGATGAAGTACATGCATGACGAAAAAATTCTCTAATTGGTTTTGCATGCCGCCACAGCTCAACCTACACTTTAAAGCAGCTTGTGCTGTTGGGATCTGAATCTGAGCAGCATCCTTTTAAAAACCTCAGAAATATTAATGTATAAAGGTTATAAACTGCTGCATTTAATCAGGCTCCTATGACCATATATTGTTTACTTGTACTTCCCAGTAGCCATTTCTGTACAGTCTTTTTGATGTTTCCATTTTGATGTTTATCATATTGTTTGTGAAGCAGTTTGAGTTGTATAACTGTGTTAAAAAAAGTAAACATTCCTCAGAAATAAGCATTTTATTTTAATCATATGGGTGGAGGGACACTAATCCTCAAGTTAACAGAAATTACTTGTGTTTTCATTTAGTCATTTTAACCATAGCGGAAGATTTGTTTGACTAAGGGTGACTCACTGAGACCGGGAAACTGACTGCATCTATAGTGAAATTACACCAGAGCCTTATTCAAACCTGTCCTCAAAAATATTACATGTGACACTTCTTGGATATTATAATACTGTCATTGGAGAATATCTTGGGTAAGCATTTGAGTAAACAGTTGTGACAAGCACCAACTGATTTAACAAAAGCAATGTGTTTTTTCTCCTCACAACCTTTATCTTGTCATCCCTGGTAAGAACAGGAAACAGACACTAAGATGATGTGAACAACGCCCGTGGACCAAATCAACTTTTCAGTTAGGGTCATTAAAGGTCAATAGTGGAATAACGAGACTGAGCTTATGGAGTTGCCTCTGGCAGATGTAATAGCTGTCAAACGTTGCGGCATAGCAGCATATCATATATCTGCATTAACTAAACTGCCACTTCAGAGTGCTGGCGAGTTTTTATGTATTTTCCAGCGTAGCTAAAATTAAAAATAAGCCAGCTTTAGTTGTTTTAAGTTGTAAACATTTCTGTAACTCTGTAACTTCTGTAACGTTTATCAGTTGTAGACGTTAGCAATGTTAACGTTAGTTTACCACCCAGCAACTGTCAAAAACAGGCTGTGTTCCTGTGAGAGTCTCAACCTGAATCACCCAGACGAAATTAATTTGATACTAAACCAACCAAAAAATGCTGGTTAACTTAGCCTGGGTAACTTAAACGCTCTTTAACGGGTAAACACAGGTTAGCAGCCATAAACACAACAGTTAACGTTAACGTTAGCCTGCGAGCTAGCAAGTTAGATAGCCAGAGTACAACTGCCTGATCCGATTAGCGCGAGCTCCACTGACGATCACTGAACACTTTCCTTTCCGTGTGAATCAACGGTAAACTTACCTGTAATGTCGTGAAGGCAGCAAAGCATGAGAATTAGTTTGACAAATATCATAGCGAAATTCCCTGTGAGCCCAGTAAACTAGCTAAGCGACCCAGCGATACCGCTGATTGCTTCTTGTTTCGTTTTGTTTCACTTAAAGGTATAGTCGCCCTTCCTAGTTAGCCAGCTCCCATCACAAACACCGGCTCTGCCTGTCTCCCGCAGCCCCGACGTCAGACAGACAGATAGACCGACAGACAGGCCCTCCTCCCTTCCGGCGTGTTTTGCCAAGAGAGCCAGGACACACCCATTCCTCTATTATTGTGGTCATAGGTCGAGGCGGTGTAAAGCGCAGCTACAAATCACCTCTGCGCTACCATTCAGTGTGACACAAGGACAACACAACAATGCGCTGCTAATGTCAAAGCTAGCAGACTGAAAACAGACACCAAGCTGCTGTTTAGGAGCTGTTTGCATTCAGTACTCTGCAGGTTGTTTACTTCCGCACATCATGACTTCCGGGTTTACCCTGTTATTGGAGGGCTCTTCATAGTGGTGAGGTTATATGGAGGACAAAAAAGCTCTTAGGAGAAAATATAAACTTTATTATAATATAGAAATGGCAACAACAGTTTGAAATACAAGTATACAATGTTATACATATTTATATTTAAACATATACATCTAAAAAAATAAATTGCAATATTAGCTGCTGCAAGATTAGCCTTAAAATGTGCATGCATGTTTATTTATTTATTGTTTTTTGCTTAAGTGTTTGGTCATATGCAGATTACATTAATCCTTTCACATCAAAATCAGCTAACTTCTTATGAGAAACAGAATGGGCCTGGATCTTTATAGAGGTTATCTTTCTAGAGAGTGCGTACTGATTCACTTAAAGATTATAATTTTTTAGGCTTTTTGTCTGAATGAATTATACCAAGTTAATAAATGAAGTAAAAAAAAAATCAGCCACACAGCATATGTTTGTCATGATGATGCCACCAAAACCACCTGAGGAACACTACACAGGTTGTGTCACCTTTCTTTTTCACTAACTCTAGTTATAAGATGATAGTATTTTTGGATATGTTTACATATTACATGAATTTAAGACTTTACATTCCAATTAAATGCTATTTTTTTCCACTATTAAGAGCAATTCTGTATGAAAGCTTACACTACTGTATACAGACAACAGACATGCAGTGCAATTAACTATCGAGAAAATACAAACAATGCACAGTTCAAATCTGTATGTGGACTTCCCGTTAATGATAACAAAGAATTCAAAAATGAAAAAAGTTTTAGCATAATGACACCTTCCTGGAAACAAACACACACACACACACACACACACACACACACACAACAAAACCACACACATTAAAATAGAGTGAGAGTGGTGGTTTGGTTTCCTTTGTTCGCCACAAAGTTACAGCGAGTCTTTCCGTTTCACCCAAATAATATTTGCACAAACACAGTAGGCTACTATTATGGACGTCTCTGTTGTCTTTATGTGCTAAACTATGACACCAGCAGATAAAATATATATGTATTTAGATCTTAGTAGACTCTCAGTATAAACAACTAAAGGTTGCAGTACTGACTGGCGTGCAGTTAACAGTGGTTTTGTATGTGGTTGGACACTGGTAAATCTTAAGGTATCACATGTGGTTATGGTCCTCTTAACCACTTGCTAATGTTGTAGGCTACTGCTGCTGTTACTACACCCACAGCAGGTCAGGTGCTTTATGTCTACACTTGTGTCTGGTGCCCTGATGACCTGCTTACAGGTGTTGGCCTATTTGAAAGCAAATTTTGTACTGAATGTACTAAAATATTTTTAAAATAATAGTAGGTCTTTAACTATGTTGTACTAATCATCACATTCACGCAGAGCTCAAATTAATCATAGCTAACTGTGTAAAAGTTTTTTCATAAAGGCATTTTAACTGAAGAGGTTTTACATATTACACTGCGCAGTCAGAACAAACCAGATCCTTGTTAAGATGATATCTAGCCTGTCTTGAGAGTGGCATTGAGAGCCATGAGTTGCACTGTTCTCTGCATTGTCATTGTGGCACAGTATAAACATGCCTACCAATCAAATGTTCTAGGTCATGGGTTGTTGGGCCATAGGGCTGTGTTTTGGTTGCACATAGAGGAAGTTTGCCTTTAGGGCCCTTTCTTCCAGAATTGTTTCATTTAACCAAAACCATGATCTTTTTCCTTCGCCTAATCAAGAAAAGGGCTTTCTATGAAAACGCCCTGAAGTCACATTTCTCTCAAAAGGGTGGATTTAAGGTTTTTATGCAGTCTGATAGAAATATCAACCTGTTAAGATGTCAGGAATGAGCAATGGAGCTCCCCTGCTGCTCGGGGTTTTGCTGTCATCTAGCGACTGTAAATAGTTACTGCATGTGAATTGATCAAGCCTGTCAAAATAATGATTTATTATGCGTACTACTGAAGACATTTTAGAAAATTGGTAATTAAATGGTTATAAAAGTGCGGTGATGCTAAAATAACATAGATCACTTTATATGATGGTTTATATATGTGTTTTTGCACCCAACTAAAGAAGTAAAAACATATTTTTGTTTTCGTGGTTCATGGTTTTTCCCAAACCATGAATGTAGTTCAAGCTCACAACCATCACGTCTGCCTCATAATTAAAGTGTCGTTTATCTTGACAGTAGTAGGCATGGCGCTGGTAGTGTATGTGTGTGTGTGTGTGGGGGGGGGGGGGGGGGTCTGGCAACGCGAGATTATTATGGTCTCACAAATACGCGAGCGCTCATAACGCACGACTGTCACGGCCACGGCAGGTTCCGTTCAGTCTACGTTCAGGAGTCCTCGTAAAAGGCTGTATCACGGCAGAAGCACTCCGTATAAAAGACAGGGCCAGCCATACACAGTACAAAGGTGCGGGCCGGTGGCAATACTTTAAACGGTTTTGTATATTCTGTATTTTGGCACCTTGCTGAGGAGTCAGGACACACGGGAAACAATCTTAACTGTTCTTTTGCTTCAGAGACTTGCTGTTATACATGCGGTGTAACCAAGAATCGTCAGCATCGTTTGTTTTGAGGTGGACACTCTTACAAATTCGGCTTTTTTAACTCGTCATCAATGACTATCAGCTAAAATTTAACGGTTTACGTGCGACCTAGTTATTTCAGTCATTAAAACATGTTTGAGGAATATGGTTCGTTAAATAAATACCTTGTTTGGGTCACACATTTTTAACTTGAGTTGAGAACCTGAAGAATACGAGCTCACGCGAAGGCATCACCGCCTGCCCGTTGCTTTTATACCGCCCCCTTGCTCGGCCTGAAAGCAATTCACTCTGATGACGTCACTCGCAGAGTTGTCATGGCGTCTTTGGGACTGAAGCTGCTGCTGCAATTGAGCTAAAATCTGTCGACAGTCTGTAAATCGAAATGGAGAAAAATGCAAACCTGCATCGAGACACTGACGGGAGCGCTTTGTGTGCCACGATCGCGGGAGAGATGGGCGACGTAACGGCTGTCGGCGGAGTGAAAGGAACAGCCGAGAAATGCAAGAATAGTGAGGCTGCTCTCAGTACTTTGGTTAACGTTAGTTGTAATAACAGCACCACAAATGTTGGTGCTCCCACCGCCGTTAATGTCATTTCCACTGCCGGGAAGTCGGACGTGCCAGAAGTGATCGAAATCCTCCCGGTGCTGGAGGATACGAAGAAGGACACTACGACGACGAGCGGCTCGGGGTCCGGGGATCAGATCAGTAACGGGATGGGGCATGACTCGGTGCTGGCTGCAGAAGATAGCGAGGGTGGTGCCTCAAAGTTAGTAAACAACAAAACCGACGGCCCGTCCTCACCTTCCGCTAAGGAGGGCACAGATGTGCGGGCTGAGGTTTTGCCTTGTGAGGAAAGTGAGCCGACAAAACTTGCCAAGCCGACTCATCTGTGTCCGGACAATGCAATCACAGCAACCGTCAAACCGGGGCTGTCTGGTGATCACACCTTATCGGAGGGATTGCCGAGTGGGAGTGACCCCGATCCCAGCCTCGGTGGAGAGTCTCGAAGCATAGATTCACTCGAGTCCTTCTCCAACCTCAACTCATGCCCCAGCTCCGACCTGAACAGCGAGGGGCTGGAGGACAGAGGACTGGCCCTGGCCCTGCAGGGCGAGTACGGGGCTGATGGGACAAAGACTTCGTGTGCTAAGGACCGGGCCGCCGGCCAGTCCATATACCACATTAAGTGGATCAAGTGGAGGGAGGAGAATACGCCGATCATCACCCAGAACGAGAACGGCCCATGTCCATTACTGGCTATTATGAATGTCCTCCTGCTTGCATGGAAGGTAAAGACTCTGAGATCAGCATGGGTCAATAGAAACTTGATTGTAACTTCACAATATGCACATTTATAACCTCTGTCAGCAGTTTATTTATATAATTATAATGGGAAGTTTGTGTAAGACTTAGATTTGCCATTGGTTAACATACACACCCAGTCCTAGTGCCTCTGTGTCTCAGCACTTCCACTTCCTGTCACACAATGTATTTCTGTCAAGACATGTTTATCAATTTCAGCATTAGGTCTCATGATGTACCAGCACGTCAGAGCATGATGCATGCTGACGTGATGTGCGTGGTGTTTACTAACTAAAACACATGGGTCCCTTCAGAACATAGTCTTGTCCTGGTAACTTGAGTTGCAGTGCCTTGTTTGGTAACTGGATACTGAATGATGACAATGCGTCTCTGTTGCAGGTAAAGATGCCACCTATGATGGAAATTATAACTGCTGAGCAACTGATGGAATATCTCGGTGAGTGTTTGAAGCTATTAAACCTACAAGACCAGAAACAAGTCGATGCCACATCATTGATCAGAGGGGGAGATGTAATAATTATGATATTAATCCATGTTACACCAGTGAGTATGGCACTCCACCTGGTTTTGCATTTACAATATAATCTGTTTGTAGCTTGCAGAAGTATAAAGTAACTTACTTTAATACTAAAATGTTGCACTGCTTGTAGTCCACACTTGTAAACACACCAACCCATCAAGCTGCATTTCATCAGCCTTGTAAACATTCTTGTGTTTCACATCCTCTCAAATTTTCGTGATTACATACTAAAGGTCGTATATATATATATATATATATATATATATATATATATATATATATATATATGTGTATATATATATATATATATATATATATGTGTGTATATATATATATATATATATATATATATATATATATATATACATATTCCAGTGTCAACAGAGGAAGAGACCCGAACGGGGGAATCCCCCATGATTAAATCTTCTGCTGTTGAAAAGGAAACATGAGCTATCTCTTCTCTCTGGCTGTCTCCTGCCCTTCATAACTAAAATTACTCCACAATATCAAAGTAGAGAGTCTGATTACAGCAGGGGTTCTTCAGAGGTAGAGACAGTCCTCACTTGTGTCTTCTCCCAGCTCAGGGCCTTCTGTGTTCATTGGCGTAAGTAGACTAAAAGTAGTCCATGTCACAGCACTATATGTGAACTCTTAAATGGTAGATGGTTTGCGTCCATGCTTCAAACAGCACTCCAACAGTGAAGTAAGTTTGCAGTGTTTCACTATGTCCAAAAGTGCCCATATGTGTGGTATTTGGGACAATGACTTCACCTTGTGTCTGCATGTGATAATTACAGCACACAATATTAATCTTGTATCATGTTCAGGGGCTGCTGGGTAACATCTCAACTAAGCACTGTGTCATAATACATAGACACAAACACCAAGGGTGATGTTGTGCAGATGTGCTGTTGACAGTGGGTGGTGGTTGTTGCTTGACAGCACGCAGCATAGCATGGCCAGTGATTCAGAGGCAGACAGCTCCAGATATTCAGGGAGGACCTGAGACAAGTGAGTCCACAGTTCACTGGAGTACAGAGCAGTGAGGGGTTTTCCCTGTCGTGGACATGCTGTAGTAAAACCACTCAGCTGGCTGGCCGGCCCTCTGCTGGAAAAAATTTTGACTTGCAATAAAATCTTCAGCTAGGGTGACAGCATGGAACTCAAATCTGAAGTGGTCTTTTAAACTGCAGCCAGCAGTTAGTCTGTTGTTCGGTGCAAACACCTCGTAAAGTACAAGTTCACATGTTGCAGAAGACAGCAACAAAGAGTCTTTGAGCTTGACTGATGCCTTAGTTTGAGTTAAGGTCATCAAGCATAGGTTTGTGCACTCATTAAGAGAGTCAAACACGTCTTTACTTTGGTCACATTAACTGTACTCTGTGCATAGATAGGCTAGTAATGGATTGGGCAGTTATTTCTCACAGCACGCACATGAAGACATCTCCATGCCTTTCTACATCAGTCACTGCAATTATAAAGCACAACAAGAAAAAAGCTTAAAGGGACAGTTCGCCCCCAAATCAAAAATACATTTCTTTCCTCTGACCTGTTGTGCTGTTTATTTATGTATATTGTTTTGGTGTGCGCTGCATAGTATTGGAGATATCAGCTGTAGAGATGTCTGCGTTTTCTTGAAAATAACGGAAGTAGATGTCACTCGGCTTGTTGTCCCCAAAGCGCCAAAAATACATCAGAAGCTCCCCAGGAATGGCTCTTTCCTAGTTACTCAAAATAATCCACAGATCTTGTTGCAAGCAGTTTCGCGTAGGAACTATTTTCTTCCCACCAAATTACACCCACCAACCATATCCCCGCACAGAAGGGAGCGTGCATCTACTTATGGACGAGAGGCTTGTGCTCGTAAACATTAATGGCCTCCTTCCTCAGCTGTGCTAGGTGAGCTAGCAGTAGATGCACGCCTCTGTCTGCGTAATGATGCCGTTGGTGGGTGTAGTTCGGTAGAAAGAAAATAGTTCCTACATGAAACTGCTCACAACAAGGTCTGTGGATTATCCTCAGTAACAGGGCCATGATTTCTGGAAAGTGACACTGCTGTTGAGTTTTCCAAATGTTTTTTTGTGGTTTGAGCACCACCAGTCGAGTGCCATCTAGTTCCATAATATTCAAGAGAAGGTCGACATCTGAACTCCAGGTATCTCCAGCACTCAGCAACTCACACCAAAACGATGTAGAATGATAAACGGCACTCGAGGTTAGAGAGAAAAACTTTTTTATTTTGAGTTTAGGGTGAACTGTCCCTTTTAATAGACTTTTTCTTTTATATACTCCATTCATTCTCTGGAAGTGTTTTTCTCTCCATGTGTAGCTGTTTTTACTTAATGTTGCTGTTGATGACAAGAGGTCGATGGCATTCCTCTGAGTAATACTCAGGAAAAGTATGTGTTGACAGTGCAGCATGATGCTCTCGCCAGTTCCTAATAAATTAATGACTCTCCGTAAAGTATTTCAAAAAACACTTACACAAGAGTTTTTAAAGTAAGGGCTGCTGTAACATTTTACCAGCAATAACAAGAATATATTTCCATGACTCCTATGCCGTTTAATCTATGTGAAATTCAGTTTTTGTTTTCTGTGTTCATGATAAAAAAGCAGCCTGTTTGTAGCGCTGATCAGGCTGCACAGAGCTGGAGCCAGACAGCTGCCAGGCTGTACTTTCTGCCACAGAGCCGAGTCGACAGAGCTCTCAGGTGACACCACAGTGGACAGGGACTTGACTGATGCTACGTGTTTGGCACAGCCTTTTCTCTGGAAAACAGCTGGCCAATGCTAAACCCTCCCGATGGCTCTTTAAAACACCTCAAAGCATCTGTCATCTTCTGTACAAACATTCAAGCTATGTGCTGTTGTGATAATCAATCATGGTAGTGATTGTTTTGCTCTGTTGTCGATACAATATAAGTCAACATCTCTCTCCCTCTGTCACTCTGCAGGAGACTACATCCTGGAAACCAAACCTAAAGAGATATCAGAGGCTCAGCGGCTAAACTATGAGCAGGTAAGGCCTGTCTAATCACTGCGGGATATTATTATTAACCAGGCATGTGTTTTTGCTTATGTGTGTGCATTAGCAAGCTGCTGACTGTTCATGGTACTTAAGGAGCGCAGGGCTTTTGGGATGAACTCACTCTCTCCTCTCTCTCTCCCTCTTTGTTGAAACCGTAATTGTGCAAGTTGAATGTGAGCGCTCGCTTTGTCTCATCGACACATTCAAAATATCTCAGCTGTTCTCAACGCCATT
This sequence comes from Epinephelus lanceolatus, assembly GCF_041903045.1. Classification (NCBI taxonomy): domain Eukaryota; kingdom Metazoa; phylum Chordata; class Actinopteri; order Perciformes; family Serranidae; genus Epinephelus; species Epinephelus lanceolatus. Next base: position 26,121,392 of record NC_135735.1, on the reverse strand, counting down.
ATTGATGTGTTTTTTTTTACCACAGTGTGCAAAGTGAGGTGCACACTGCTCTGATGTCCATTCAGTCGCTGCATGCTTACAATAAAGCAGGTTTGTACATTTGCATTGAGGTAGCAGAGAAGGTCAGCTGTGTTCCATGATATGGAAATGAGCATCAAGTTGATTACAAACCACATGAAACTGCAGCTTAGCTTTTTTCCCCCACTGCTCTATAGGTTACATAAGATGTGTCTTGCAAGGCCCAGGGAACAACAGGGGTCAGGAGTGTCAGATTATGTTGTTTCACATGGCTGTGAATGCTTAGAGACGCATGGCTGGGTTCAGCTCCGGGCTATTACTGAGGCTGTGTGTGTATGTGTAACTCTCCATGAGATGCACTTGGAGATGGAGCTCCAGCTCCCCTGCTTCCTCCCATCTCCTCTGCCTGCCTACGGTGCGAGAGAGGCCCTGCCTCTCCTCCTCTTGCGTGGCAGAGCACCAGCACATCTGTGAATGATTTGAATCCACACTTGTCCCTCATTCAAAGAGGAGAAAATATAATGTGTAGCCTCCTCGTAGAAGCTCACTGCAACTTTCTAAATTTAAGTTGAGCCGAAATACAACCTCTTAAATAAATGAGTGGTGGCCTCAGCATGGACAGTTAAAGCAAGGGAGTGGTAAGAGTTTGTGTAGCATAGTTATTATGGCAGTCTAATCCTAGACACTGGCCTGAGAGCTCCTTTGCATGTGGGTGTCCTCATGTCCGTTCGCTGTGGTTGACAGTATGTGGAGACTACAGTGGGCAGGGCTCTGGGATCTAACAGAGAGCAAGTCTGAAATGTGTTTATGTGCATGTCAAACAAAAGGTGTCCTCCTCTCGATATCTGCGAGAGATGTGCTTTCATTGCTTATTGGATTGTTATAAAATACAACTGAAGCCACTCTGACTTTGAAAAGAGCTGAAGCAGTTCACAACAGAAGTGGATCTATTTATAAATTAAGCTTAAAAAACATCATCTGCCACAGGAGTGTATGAGGATTAAAATAGCAGTTGCATGGCTGCTCTTTAGCTATTGTTAAATATTTACTCGGAGGAGCTGTGGAAGTGAGAGTGGAGTTTTGCTCTGCTTTTGTCTCAGTGGACGCAGCTCAACAGCACTCTTACAAGGCAATTCATCCATGATGGCTGTTCAGCCATTGGAGGAAATGGGTTATTGTGTTTAAGAAGCCTCTTTTGTTTTAATTTGGTGTCATTCACAGTGATGGGCCTGCCTCACACATGTTTCTTGAATCTTTTCATCTGATTTATTCTTTTGAGTAGAGCAGATGAAATCTCAGTGTGGGATTAAAGACATTAATCTCCAATTTTGCACATGGCCTTAGACCTAGCCTGTTTGATGATAAACAGATGCTACTTTTCCATACATTTCTGTTCGGTAGACTCCTTGATAATCAAATTAAAGTCCCTCTGATTAGGAATCTATCTATCTAATTGAGTAGGCAGACACATTAAATGAGATGAAAACATGATGGAGAATTGCTGATGGTGATGTCAGAGATATAGAAATAGTTTTTGAATCATAAAACGTTCATAACGAGGGTAAAGGGAGAGCTATCAGATGTACAGGTTGTAGTGTTGTACACTGATTTAATTCAAGCAGGAGTAATCTAATTATAAGATCAGCAATTAAGCTACACACAGGATTATCAGTTTGTTAGGTACGTGTGTACTATTTAATGCAATCCATTACAATAGCTCCAGTGCACAAGCATGTACCTATATGAGCTTATAATCAGTCTATGTTGAGAGGTGTTCAGTCCTCCGTATGTGTGTAAATGAGGGGCTGTTAAACATTAGAAAGTTCACATTAGCTCGACGATACATCCAACAGAAATGTAGAGCAGTGACAGCTGCTGATGTGTGCCAGGATTCATAAAAGTATGACCCACATTGTGGGACATCACAGTCTCGTAAACCGTTCATTATTTACAGCTCCCGCTGCCGGGTCACGGCGTTATGTAATGGTTTACTTTTGTCCTCCGGTGATTGATGCGCTGTTTTATTTTGCTTCATAGATTGGTTGTGTGTATTTTTATAGATTTACATGAATGCAGACACACTAGTAAATTTTGCACCCTCAGGACAAATATCTGACAGCTGAATTTCCTAAGAGTGATATTTATTTAGCAATAGTACAACATTTGATAACACTATAAACCTTAGTATGTTTTTCTCAGCCAAAAACAGTTGCTCAATTGTGTTGCTTGGCAGGAAGGTTTTGGTTTATAAACTCAAAGTGCAGCATGAGAAAAAGAGCTCATTCTCCAATATTCTTTCTTACAGTTTTTTATACAGTGAGGCTGCAACTAATGATTATTCACACTATTGATTAATTTGCCCATTATTTTGTTGATTAATTGTTTTGTCAGTAAAATAGTAAAACAGGCCCTGTCCAACTTCCAAAACCCCAAAGTGATGTGTTCAGATGGTATTTTTATCTGACTAACATCCTAAAAATCCAAAGCTATTCAATTTATTATCATGCATAACAAAGAAATGCATCAAATTCTGCAATTTAGGAAGAATAAAATCAGCAAATGTTTGGCTTTTTTGCTTAAAAAAACTATTAAAAATACTTTATTAACCGACTAATCACTGCAGCTCTAGATTATAGTTTGATTTCTTGGCTACATGCTTTAATGGCCACACATCCATTATCATCTGGGGCTCTTATGTTAAGAGATGAAAGCTTTGTCATAATCAGATCCCTCATCTTGGCACTGAAATGCCATATGCTGTCAACTAGCAGTTAATTACGCCATCTCAGGATTTTCTTTTTAGGTAAATTTTGGATGAAAGTCATCAGTTAGTTAAGCAGAGAGGCCTTCCTTTACACACCTGGGCTGAGGAGAGTGAAGTAAAATACAGAAAGGCCTAAGCAGAGCACTGAGCTAGTGTTATACTGTGGAAGTGCATCCAACAAGCACAGATGAATGCGAGCGATGCTTCGCTAATCATCTGATCTCCGAGCGCTCATCTGCTGTTGGAGCGCTCTGCCCTAAAGTGAAGAGATGTGGTCCATTACACAGCCCTGCTAATCCTGCCATCACTGCTGCTCGTAAGCATCCTAATCCACACACCCAGATGGGACAGCTGAAGGCTTTTCACCTTAGCTCGCCGCGCCGAGCATCAAAGCGGGAGTAGCTCACCGTTAATGGGACATACAGTATCTCTACTGTAAACTGAACATATAGAGTCCACGTGCTGTGCTGAAAACTTTTGCTAATTTATTTTTTGTACCTCTTTGCTAATAATTTTTCAAAACAAGCTGGTCGATACTGTAGTTGAAATTAATCTAATGACATTAATCAGAATATGATAACGTTGTCTTGTATAAATAGTCTAATTTATGTGTAGTGAATCAAACTGTCCACTGTTATATTTTGCACTGCGCAAAACTCTTCACACTTATGAAATATCTCATTTTGTAAGGTTTTATATACAGTTTTCTTTTGATTATTGTTTTGGACAACACAATTAAAATGATTAAACAACATGATGGCATTATTTCAATACCATACTGCTGAAAGTCAGTATGCATGGTTGTAATGAACTATCATTCAGAGCTGCAGATAACTCTGAAGTTTGTAGACTCAAGTTTATTGTTCTGTAAAGTAATTTGCTTTGGGGTCATTTTTCTTGTCTGTGTCTTTACCATCTCTAGTTGTTTATTGTGAAAAAGCAGAAATCAAACAGAAATCGCTCACAACTGCACACTCATAAAAGAGTTGTAGGGCTCAGCTGCGAGGCTTATCTTGATCCAAGACTTAAATGGCAGCAGAGGTTTAAAGCCAGCTGGGAAACATTGCTCTGAGGCTTGATGCTAGAATTGATCTGTTTCGTCGGGCTCACAGGTGCGTGGATGCATACGTGTGACATATATGACATACATGTGATGTGGTGTGTGTATATAAAGACTTTCACACAGTGCAGTGAACAGTTGTTTTGCTGATAACATCCTCCTCACTCATAATTAGAGGATTAATGCCAATCATAGTGGACACAGTTCATTCTCTTCAATCATTCAGTCACTGAAATAAAAGAATTTCTTTCCACACATTTATATTTTTGGCAGCCTCAAGCCATTTAGTTCAGATTTTTCTACCTCAAAACAAAGTTCTGATGTTTTCCTATTAGCCCGAGAGACAAATAGCAGCATGAAGAGGCATTTTTCTCAGCTCTGTTTGGGCCACATGAATACCAGAGAAGACAAATCCAATTAAAGCCTGCAGGAACCGAGTGGTAGATTTAATTTAAATGCAACTTGTAAACACCCTGCACATTGGTGATGCCATTCTTCTTCTGGAGAGCTTAGACGCTGCTTTGAAAAAGAGAAACCTGAAATGGAATATTTCTGATATGGTATATTGGGAAATCCTATCTGCAAAATTTAACATTCACCAGGGTGCATTCACTTGTGTAAAATGTAGAAAACAGTGGTAAGGTGGTAAAAGCTGTTATTGAATTGGCTGCGGAGATTTAGAAAGAATTCAAGCAGAAGTTCTTACAGACTGCTGAAGGCCAAAGAGAAGTGAAGCAAGGTGAAGCAATGCTTTCCCCGCGTCTGTGTAACATTAACAGAGCAAGCAAACATTTGGAGCTGTAAGCCATTTTGACCAGACAGTTCAGCCCAAAATCAATACATATTTCTCCTCTTACCTGCAGTGCTATTTATCAATCTAGATTGTTTTGGTGTGAGTTGCAGAGTGTTGGAGAATTCGTCCGTAGAGATGTCTGCCTTCTCTCGGGTATAATGGAACTAGATGGCACTCAGCTTGTGGTGCTCAAAGCGCCAGGAAAATACCAAAAAAAGGACGTGTGCATCTACTCATGGACGAGAGGCTCTTGCTCGTGACAGTACAGGATGTAAACATTAACGACGTCCTCCTCAGCTAGCTCAGTGGTGCTAGGTGAGCTAGCAGTAGATGCTTGCTTCCTTCTGTCCAGTGTTATGGTTTGCAGGTGTAGCTTGGTTGAGAGAAAATAGTTCCTACATGAAACTGCTCACAACAAGGTCTGTGGATTATCTTGACTAACTGGGACATGATTTCTAGAAAGGGACATTGCTGTTGATGAGTTTTCTTAATGGGTTTTTTTGGCACTTTGAGCACCACAAGATGAGTGCCATCTAGTTCCATTATATTGGAGAGAAGGCAGACATCTCTACAGCTGCTATCTCCAACACTTGGCAACTTGCACCAAAACAACCTAGACTGATAAATAGCACTACAGGTAAGAGGCAAAATATGTATTTTTTTATTCTGAGGTGAACTGTCTGGTTAAAGAAATAGCCTAGAGGTCTGTTTGCAGGATGGTTTTGCTGAATTAAACCCAGAACAGCTTCTTTTTTTTAAAGCTTTTGTGTTCTGGACAGTAAACCCAGTCATCTTAACGCCACCAGGCTTTGTTTTGTGTAACATTACTTCCCTGGTGTGACGCTACATTAAAGTTATACATCAGCTTGATATCTGTCTACAGTGCACGGACCATTGACTGTCTGGTACAGTACATAGCATGGGGCACTGTAGACTCTGATGGCCTTCACTTTTTTGTGTGTTTTCTCCTCCTGGTATCACGGCTCAGTCTGCTCATAGTGAGGGGGGTTGGTATCATGTGAAAGTGACGTCAGTGCATACCTTCTGCTACAGTGAGTCATCTCCCATCACTTAGACAAATTGTTAAAAAATGGGCACTGATTTCTGTGAAACCATTTACAATGTATTATAATCTAAGTAAACAGAATACATCCTTAAAATGGCCACAAATGTCTGACATAAAACATTTCAGGGGTTAACTGGTGGGCTCGGGCTTTATGACGCTGACAGTTTGGTCACAGCAGATGTTAAAGGACAACTTCGGTATTTTTCAACCTGGGCTCTATTTCCCCATGTGTATGTGTGCGTATTATTCATGGGTACCACTCGTTCTAAAATTGGTTCAGTATTGAGCCGCGAAACGAGCTAAAACGGTAATGGGGGCAAATGCGTCCCGTATAAAAGTGCTTTTTTTCGCCACTGACCGGTTCAGATTGCCAGTGTTATCTCTGTAAATAGCATATGGTAGCAGCCCTAGGGCAGTGGTGAGTGTGAATGAGTGGAGTCAGCTGTCAGTCAGTGTTGGAGCAGAAAGGCGGAGGGCGTCCCCGCTCGGTATTGTAAATGAGTATGTGTGTGTGAAGTGTGTGTTTTTTCACCACTGACCGGTTCAGATCGCCAGTGCTATCTCTGTAAATAGCATGCTAACTTAGCCTTTCCCTTACCTCTGGGCTGTGTGATGTCACGAGCTTTGCTCCACTGTGTCTGTAGCTCTCTCTACTCGTGGGACAGCCGTTTTCTTGAGGAAGAGGTGTTTCGGGATTGGATGTCTTCTCTTCTTCGGCTGGCAGTAGTCATCTTGGGAGAAGTGAGCACTGCAGACCCGATGGTCTGCAAGGCACAGTGTCTTGACAGGAGTGTTAGCATCCATTTGTAGCACAACTAGCCACAACTTCAGCATCTCGCTGTCCGACAAAGGCAGCCTATGAAAGCTGTACAGGGTGTTGCGCAACATCCTGTTCTTGTGTTCGGGAAAAAGGCCCGTTTATTTGAGCACTCCAAAAACTCCGGTAACACTCCAGGGGGTAGCACGTAAAAGACTCTGTCCTCTGACTCTTCTAGCATAATACACACTTCACACACACATAATCATTTACATTACCAAGCGGGACAACTTCCGCCTTTCTGCTCCAACACTGACTGACAGCTGACTCCACTCATTCACAGTCACCACTGCCCCAGGGCCACTACAATATGCTATTTACAGAGATAGCGCTGGCAATCTGAACCGGTCAGTGGCGAAAAAAGCACTTTTATACGGGACGCATTTGCCCCCATTACCGTTTTAGCTCATTTCGCGGCTCAATACTGAACCAATTTTAGAACGAGTGGTACCCATGAATCATACGCACACATACACATGGGGAAATAGAGCCCAGGTTGAAAAATACCGAAGTTGTCCTTTAAACACTTTATATTTTACTTATTTTACCACTAAAGATGTAATTTATAACCATCAATACAATGGTATGTCATCCCTCCTCTCTCTCCTCTCATTTCCTGTCATGTCTCTGCTGTTCACTACCAGAAATAAAGGCCAAAATGTCCCAAAAAAATCAAATAAAGATTGTGTTTATTGCAGGCCTAATGGATAACATTATATTGTCAAGTGTTTCTGATATTTTGTCCACCCCTTGGTAATATTATCCAAGGGAAATATCATGTCACAGTCTCACAATGATAAGCCTGAGAGCTTACTCAGAAATGAAACATCAGATTGTTTCCCGGCAGCAGCTTCCATTTCTTCCTGTGGCTGTAGGTTGATTGACAGTAAGCAGAGCAAAACCTAATAAGTGCAGTAAATATGAAAAAATTCAACTTAGTCACAGTGAAGTCATGATGAAGTAAAAAATATTTGACAAAACCAAATTAAGGCGAAGTGTTGGGAAGCTGTTTCTTTAATTGTACGGGAGTGAATGGCAGCTAATGGCTTCTTGTAAAGGTAGAAAAATCAATCGCTGATAGCTTCAGATGTGCTGACTGTGTGCAGACAACCGGGAATAATGTAACACAGAAAGACGGCTTACAGCACATGGAAACAATTGGATGGGACACAGCTTTTGGTTCTGTATTATGTCTTATACACAAGCAAAAAGAATATTTTGTGCAAACTTCAGTTTCACATTGTGTAATCCCTCTGCTGCATTATTATAACACATTTAATAACATTAATCTGAACCATTGTTCTCCTTGTGTCCTAGAACATGAGTGATGCCATGGCAGTGTTGCACAAGCTGCAGACTGGTCTGGATGTGAACGTGAAGTTCACGGGGGTGCGAGTCTTCGAGTACACCCCAGAATGCATTGTGTTTGATCTGCTCGACATCCCTCTCTACCACGGCTGGCTGGTTGACCCCCAGGTGAGACTGACCTTACTCATCACTGCTGTTTCTCTTTACCTCCCAGAAACAGAACAGAACAGAACAGAACAGGTTTTTCTTGCCCTGCTCCCTATCCTGGACACGTCTCTGTCAAATTCACTACGAGTAAGAAATATTCTGCCTTCCAGTTCTTGTAGTTTCACTGTTAAAATGACAAGTTGATGTTACTTTAAACAATCTAGGAAACCAATGGCCTGGAAAAAGTTAAGTAAATGTTACTTTTAGTCTTAAGTTATGTTAACTTAAAATGTATTTGCATTTACTTATTTTTGTGAAGTTGTTATAATTTAAAAATGACAAGTGAAGTTAACTTGTTCTTTCTAGGTAATAGCAACTTAAGTAAGCCAAGTTAGTCTGACTAAACCTAACAGTTGTGTTTATTCAGTAGAATTTAGGAAAATGATTGCCTTAGATAAATAAAGTAAGCACAACAAAGAATGATTAGTAAATTGGGTTATTTTTTATTTTAACTCAATGCTATTCTTGGCATTGTAAGGGTCCACTGTGTACAGTATGATCTACTGGAATCTAGCGTCAAGGAGAACTACAGTGGCTGTGAATAGCCCTATCCAGGGCCAGTGTTTGGTTTGTTTGTTCTGTGCTACAGCAGAACAACATGGCAGAGGATCTGTGCCATATGTAGATATAAAGGGCTCATTCTAAGGTAGTGAAAAAATGATTCAGGTGATTATCAATTAATGAAAACATAGGTATGAATATCAAGTTCCATTTCTGTCAACAGGTCCCCCTAAATCCTACACACTGGACCTTCACAACAAGGCCAGTGTTTGTGGCAACAAATGAAATCATACCTTCAAAACAAATTCCCCTTTGAGCCTTAGAAAATAATCTTTAAAAAAATCTGAAAAACTCAGACCAAATATTTTCTCTCTTTCTCTAAAATACCAGTATTCAACAAAGCTTCAGTCAGCTCATAAGCTAAAATGAAACATTCAAATAAACTAGACATATTATGCGTATGCTTTGAAGTGTAATAAACACAACAACACTGTAGGTGTTAACATTGTGCTACTCTGTATATCTGTATCCTGCTTGTTGCAAACTAATCAATCACATTTGTATATCCGAATGTTAACAAAGCAGAACTTGCAGATATAATACATAAAACTGTTCAGCTAAGTCAGACTGACTTGGTTTACTTAAGTTAATTAATACTTAGAATGAACAAGTTAATCTCACTTGTCATTTTTAAGTTGCAACAACTTCACAAAATGTATTAAATACAACTACATCATAAGTAAACGTAACACTTGGATATAAAGTAAACCACTAATGATGAATAGTTGTATTTACTTACCTTTTACAAGTCAATCTGTTTCTTTGAAGATCAATTTGTCACATTGTTGCCCTCTAGCTTTTTGTGTTTTGTATCAACCCTAACTGGTTATTATGATGATGTCATACACACTGACAGGAAACTCTTTCTCAGAAATCTGTGGTAAGTGTCATCCTGAATCATCAGTGTTTCCTGAGCCCACAGGACTGAGCTTTACTGAACTTTAATGTGTCTAATTTCTCTTCTCTAGTGTAACAAAGAGCTCAGAAATAAAACTAAAAACAGGATTAAAACCTGCACCACATGAGCTGGATACAGTAGTTGTTGTATAAGTGTGGTCTCTACATTTTTCTCACTTAACTGCCAAGCATACATGTTATCATGGTTACCAAATTACTTTGGATAATTATACAGGCAATCACCTCCTTGACAGTTCCCAGAATCAGCAGATGGGATGCATCCATTCAGTAGTTTGAAATCATATTAATGTCATATCTGCTACTACACAGTCCTGTGGTCCAGTTTGCTTTTCAGCCACAAACTAACAGCTCCACAGTTCTCCTGGAAGCACACCATCTCCTTTTAAGGTGGTCTGTGTGCAGACATTTTGTCAAGTTCAAATGACAGCATTCACACCATGCAAAATAAAGATAATTAATGGGTAAATGCACCGGTTGAACTGCACCAAAAAAGGGATCAGGTTTACACAGCAGTAGTAGTTTTAGTATGAACCCCTTGTCACCATAATGTTTCTCCTGGGTTATAAATTTTGAAATTTTCTACTGCTACGGCTTTTAGGAAAACGGCATCAAAGCTCGGTGAACGCTCTTTCCCACAGTGTTTTTTCAATCTTTGTTTGCAGATGCATGACATTGTCAAGGCAGTGGGCAACTGCAGCTACAACCAGCTGGTGGAGAAGATAATATCCTGCAAACAGTCAGACAACAGCGAGCTGGCAGGGGAAGGTGAGTGCTTTCTCCTCACTCCCTCTACTTTCTCACCTGCCTGACTCCCCTCCTGTGTCCCCTCATCTCTTCTCTCTCCCCCTGGTGTAGTTAGAGATAGAGAAAAAGGAGCAGAGTCATGCACATGGGAGGAAATGTTAAAGTTAGAAAACTGGAGCTTCAGAGTGAATAGATATTACCGGGTTGATTAAAATCCTCTAGTGTCACAAGTGCCACTTTGCACAGGAACAACAGTGTGCACCCTAACATTAAGTATATATGTTCACTGGACTGTCCAGGGCATCACAGATCAAGCTCAGCTGAAACCAGGACATACATGTAGCCACTCATCAAATGGCCTACTTCCACAGCTTACACTTTTCTCACCAGCTGTCACTAACTTCTCCACTAAAAATATTTGCTCATTCAACACTGAGCTTCCTGAGTGGTTGTCAGCTGGGCCGCTGCCAAGTCAACACATCAAAGCCTTTAGCCGATGATGATATTGATATGGAAGATTCACTTCTGTTTATTGTATTTCTACATTTTGAGAGTAGGAATTCCTATGAGGGCTTAATTTAAGTGATTTGATGCTGATGCTGCTCCAAGAGACGACTTCAAAACCACTTAAAAATGACTAATATGACTAAACATCTCCGGCTTTTGTTGTCTGGCTTTAATGTGCTGAAATATTTAATAGCAAGTATCCAATAGGTAGCTGATTTCCCGCCAGCCTCTAAAGGTTGACTGTTGCTCATCTGTTTGGGTCTGATTTTGTGGGTGTTTGCTCCAAATTGAATGCCGCTCCATCTTACAGATGTCCCTCACCATCTGCCTCCCAGCCTATATTGAGTTCACTATAGTTACTGCGATCACTTCCAGCAGCAGAGTCAGAGTGTTCAAACAGCTACTGCAGACATTACAGCAGGGTTTCCTACACGCTCTCCAAATAGTGACCTATGAATGAGTAACGATTGCTTGATTGTAGTGCGGATGACTCATCCAGTGGTCTAATGATGAAAATATCCGTAAATCAAAAAGACTGCATTTATAAGAAACATGTGAAAGTTGTGCTGCTTCCTGAGCTAAATAATTGATTGTCTTCAGAACTACTTCAGTGACTCGCGGGTCAACAGATGAAGCTTATCAATAATAAAAGCATCCTAATATACATGGACACCATTCAGTTTTTTTCCGTCTTAAATTTGTCTGTGAATTCTGCAAAAGAAAATACAGACTAAAAAAAATTTAATCACAAACTCAGTCTCTCCTTCTTTGTTTGCCTGACTGTTCCCTCCTCCCCTTCTCTCGCCCCCAGGCATCGTGGCAGAGCAGTTTCTGAGCAGCACAGCCACGCAGCTTACGTACCACGGCTTGTGTGAGCTCACATCCACTGTACAAGAGGGAGAGCTCTGTGTCTTCTTCAGGAACAACCACTTCAGCACTATGATCAAATATAAGGTAAACACCCAGGGCTGCTACAGGAATGGACTGATATAACCAAGTAGTCCTGAAACTTCTCCAGTCAAACGATACCTGCATTCAATCCGTTTTGTACCCAGATCTAGAAAAAATGCATACTTGTATGGTGTTGCTTGCAGCCAATCACTGCAGGCATTCTTTAATTTAATGCGACATGTGATTGGCCCACTACCGCAGCAGCTAAGGCACACACAGTCTGTAATGTGGTGAAGTTGAATGCAGTGTATTTGACAGAGTTGGCAGTTCACTATGCCAAGATGCCCTGCTACAGTTTCATGTTGGCATCTCCCCGCATGTTATTGGCACTTGCAACACCAACACACACACACATTTACTCTCTGTCTCTCTTTCTGTCTTTCTCTCTCTCACTCACACACATACAGAGATAGGCTACCAACAAATTAATTTGCCCCACGTCTGGTGGCATTTTCCCCAACTGAATGCTTCCATTCACATGATGGCTATCAAATTAAGTAGAAAAAATTAACTCAGTGAAGTGCTTTGTATGAGTATAATTTTAAGGATACTGGTTTTGGTACTGGTATCGTAATTTTTTAAATGATACCCAGCCCTCTGACAACTCCTTCACAGTAAGTGCATGAGTCAGATTGAGAATCACATGTGGAGCTTACTTTATAAATTGCAGCGACCTAAATGGGTCAGGATGTGTTATGAACTGTCCCTGCAGTCCGTGACAAGCGCCTTGAAGCGCTTTACTTGCACAGGATAATTACTTTTTTTTCTGTGAAATATTTCAAGGGGTAATTTGACACCCTTGTAAGGGTAGATTTCTTTCTTTTCTTTTGCTGATTTCCATACAGATATCAGCAAAACTACTTTTGCAATCTGAAACAGACTGCCCTATATTTTGTCTGTGGGCTAAACATAATAAACCTGCTTTAATTAATTGCTTCTCTGCAGGCTATTCAATAAGAAGTTGCGTACTTCTGTTTTGATGGATAGTTGATTTTTTTTATAGGAAAGCCTTTGAGTAATATTTAATTGAGTTTTTACATTTTCAATTATTATTTGCAGTAGATTAAGAAAAATAAGTTGCTATCAAGTGTTGTCATCTATCTACCTGATTGAAAGCACCCTCTTCTCTCTGTTTCTCTTCCCGTTCCACTAAAGCTTCTCAGTGTTTTTGGTAATGTTCACCGCACAGACTTGCTGTAATGTGTTCTTCAAACTGATGAAAGCTTTGAGCAATTGTACAACATTAGACCAATCATGATGACCCTTTAAGAGGTCTGTATCCCATTTCTAACAGCCCCTGCCCACAGCTGGCTTGCCATATCACTGCAGCTTGGACAGACCTTTCCTGTTATCTGCAGGAGGGGAAGTGGTGCCTGCTCACTTTCAATTTGAATAGCACTCTGTCGTCGCCAATGTAAGCAAAGCTGTGTGTATCACCTATAACCCTCAGACAGAGCACCAAGGCAGCCTAAGTTCTCTTGTTGCACTTTTACATGCAGTCACACATGATAAACAACCATACACAGATCGCATTGACTTGTAGAAACCATTCAGCCCTGTATGTCTCCATATAGTGTGACACTGAGTAGATGTGTGTATGTAATGTGTGTGTGATTGTTTCCTAGGGCCAGCTGTACCTCCTGGTCACAGACCAAGGCTTCCTGACAGAGGAAAAGGTCGTCTGGGAGAGTCTGCACAACGTCGATGGAGACGGCAACTTCTGTGACTCCGAGTTCCGGTTGCGGCCTCCTTCGGATCCAGAGACTGTTTACCGCGGCCAGCAGGATCAGATAGACCAGGTCTGAGCACTGATGCAGGCAAGACTAGCAGAACCAGCAATTATCCACTCCAAAACCATGATTGTGCTTTATCATGATGTGCGTTCCACACCATTAGCGCACCACAAAGGCCCAGGCAGAAGACAAGACCGGTAAGGTCTTACTGGTCTTCATTGTACTACTTTACAGAAATAGGAGAAACTCTGGAGGAAAGGAGATTCAAAAAGAAACAAAACATATGGTATCAAATCTCTGCAAACACAAGATACAAAAGAAATCAACTGTGCATCATCCCAAACTAAAACAGAGGAGAAAATAAGGGCAGTTCTTTAATAATAGATGTGTTATAGCTCCCCATTTCAGCCTTTTAAAGGGGAACATCACCCAAATTAAGAATTTAAATATGTCGTTTCCATGGCCTAGGAAGGTTCAACAATATTTGTGAACATGAGCTACTCTTTCTGAAAGCCTGAAACCAACAAAGTAATACTTTAACTTGTTATGTCATAGGGTACAACGTCTAGAGCTGCTCCAAAGACAGTTAATGGGAGTCTGATTTTGTGGACCATAAAATGTTTGCTCATTTTTTTTGTACCCAAATGAGCTTTATTCTATCTTAGTGTTCTCAGTTCTGAAACAGAAAATGTACTCTTATACTCAGAACTATGAAGTCTTTCACAGTCCATTGTCTATGGAGCAGCTCCAGACTTTACACTTGATGACATCACAAATTTGAGTTTTAGCACTCTAGATTTTGGAGATTTATTCATGTTTACTAATGGATTTGTACTGACTTAAAGCCCAGACACACCAAAGAACTAGTGGCGTCAAAGGCAGACTGTTGTCTCGCCTCACATCACCTGTGTCTCAGACAAAAACTTGCACTTGAACACACCATAAAGAGTACACCAGACGGCCAACTAGCACGTGAGTTCTGCATCTGCGTGAGAGGAAATATAAAATACACACACACACACACACACACACATATATATATATATATATATATATATATATATATATATATATATATATATATATATATATATATATATATATATCCATTTTGGCAGGCGGCGGTAGTCTGTATTTGTTGTTCAAAAAGGGGAACCTAAAGACCGACAGAACAAATTCAATATGTTAGTTAGCCAGTTAGCACATAAACAACATAACCAGATGTTGAAAGAACAAATTATATTTAACGTGCGCCAGCGAACAATAACATAATCATTTTTGCTCAAGTGCTCAACAGCTAGCATTATAATCTTGCCTAATATAACAAGTTTGTTTCAATCTCACACCCTCTTGACTTGAGTCGTTTGTTTACTTTCCTCACTTCCGTTTTTCCTCTCGTGCACTTAGCTTAATTGGCATTTAGAGTGACTTCACTCACCAATGGGCTTTGCTGTCTCTGACACCGATTCAACATGCTGAATTGGCTGGAAAAAAAAACAGACAAGTCAAAAAGTAGGGTGACAGACGTTCACCAATGACCTGACATTGACCAACAAACGGCCGTCAACTTGATGTGTCAGGGCACTTATACCATATAAATAACATAGGCGTAATTCTCCTTTTAACTCACACACGACAACCTGAAAGACACATGTCAGGGTTACATGGCGCCTATATACAATCTCATCCATGCTGTATCATACACTCTCCACTCAGACCCCTGTTGCATCGGGTCCATGTCTCCTGAGTACTTTTACTGTTTTCACAGCTGTCTGCTCTTTGGCCAGCCAGAGTGGTCCAAACGCAGCGCTCACTGACAAATTGTCTGCCTTTGCTCCCACACACACAGACCAGACAAGAGCATGGGGGCTATTATGTTTTATTCCCCTTGCTTAGTCAGACACAGCCAAGATGGGTTTGGTGAGAAAAATCCATTCAGGCAATGTTCTGCACTCATAATCAATTCAGTTAGATTGGAGAAAACTTGTAATGATCCCAGTGGGGAAATTAGGTCTTTGCCAGTGACAAAGTACATGACATAATAGAAGATACCGAGTACATCACAGTGGATAGCACCAGCATAAAAGGCATTTTGTAAACTGCACTGCAACTAATTACAACAAAAGCAAAATTAAGATATTACAACATATGAAAATTAATGAAGACAGACACAAATGGCTCAGTTAATAAGTGAGGAGCTGTGGTTGTGGATTGTGGCTGTGCTTGTTTGCAATATAGGCTGAGGAAGTTCAGCTGTTGCATAATCAAAGCACAGTATATCTACTTAAACATCATACTGACAGCTTTGCTCATAAGTCATCAATTCTTTTTCTCTCTTTCTCTTTGTGCGTGTTCATGTGTGTCAGGACTATCTGATGGCACTGTCGCTGCAGCAGGAGCAGCAAAGCCAGGACCTGCAGTGGGAGCAGCTCCCCGAGGGCATCAGTGACCTAGAGCTGGCGAAAAAGCTTCAGGAGGAGGAGGACCGACGAGCCTCCCAGTACTACCAGGAGCAAGAGCAGGAGCAGGCGGCGGCGGCAGCAGCAGCGGCACAGGCACAGGTGGGGAGGGAGGGGCTGAGGGAGACAGAAGCAGGTGGAAGGAGGAGGAGAAGTAGGACTTTGAACAAATGAGGGGCATTTAATGTAGCATAGAGGGAAGATGTTGCGTTCTGGAGACAGGTGGATGTATGCATCAGAGAGTTTGAGCTGTAAAGAACGAATTAAAGATGAAAAGGGATAGTGGTATTCTTCTCTCTTGTAATGATGCCTCCCTTAACTGTGAGATCAAGACACAGGCATTGTCCTTAGAGGCGCTTGGGGCAGTGGTTACACCTTGTTGCACGTACGTGAGATATGAAGTATAGTGAGAGAACCTTTAATGCTCGTTTTCAGGTTCATACTGGTATTTTGGATTTCTGCCAGAACATGTGTACATGTTTTAACATTCAAAAATTACTTTCTTTTCCTTATGCTGGGACACCTGTATTCACCCTTCGTCTGAAAGGCTCCGTTTGGCACCTGTCTCTTTAAGACCGTCTCCTGAAAAAGCCCAGTCTGCTCTGATTGGTCACCATTTGCAGGTGTCCTGTTTCTCTGCATCTCTGCACCATCATTTCAGCGGGGGGAGTGACTGTAACAGAGATAAGCGACACTTTCTACAGTAAAAAATCACCAATTAAAGCTTCTAAATACCACCACGCAGGTTTCAGCAGGAAATCGGGGAGAAAGTAACAACATTGGCAACCAAGTTTACATGTTTCCCTGACGATAGCATGGAGTTATTTGTGCCAGTGTAGGCTATGTAATATAAACACTTGGCAGTAGTGTGCCTGGAGCAGATGACTATTTAAAGATGCTTGTTGCACTATGACATCATACTGTAGCCAGAGAAGAAAAAAACATTAGAAACATAGTGTTTAGACCGATCTAAAGCCTGAGGTTTTTGATCACAGGGATTACTTCTACATACATGTACTTTGTTATTTGAAACTTTGGGCATGATTAATATGAACATCCTTCATTGTAACACATGTATAAGAAACAAAATATAGAAAAGCTCACAAGTCCCCTTTAAATAATTTCTATATATGACATTATTAGAGCATCTTATTAGAGATGTGGTTTTGTTAGCTTCTCTGAAAGATGTCTGTCTTCAGTTTTGTTTCTGAAAATAATCTTTTTACTAACAAATATACATGCCTTTTTCCATCATATGATTTTGAACAGCACATAAAAATCAGAACTTTAAAAACAAAACAAAACTGAAACTAAAACTTCCCTCCTGTTTCCCCTCCTACTTTCCTCTTACCTCTTTTTTACAAATACTTCAGTAATGTTATTGACATATACATAATCAAAAGGTTGAAAATTAAAGTAAAAGAGAAGACTATATAAATGAGAGCGCCTGCATGTCAGGACTTAGGATAAGATTTTGTTATATCTTATAAGGTATGCTATTACATTTATATTTAAACATCACCCAATATGTAATTCATCATTCATTAATTATTATTATTGTTATTATGTTTTAATATTATGTTTCCGGGTTGTCTGTCCAATTCTTGTCAACGTGGTAACTCAAGAATGCCTTTAGGGAATTTCTTCAAATTTGGCACAAGTGTCCACTGGAACTCAAAAATGAACTGATTAGATTTTGTTGGTCAAAGGTCAAATAATTAGGTCACTGTGACCTCACACAACATATTTTTGGCCATAACTCAAGAATTGAAACACTAATAAATAAGGATAAAATGATGAAGGGATGACATTTCATATCCAAAAGGTCAAAGGTCCGCTTCACTGTGACATCGTAATACTCACAAAAACATTTCTCTGGCTATTATTCAACATGGGAACAGAAGGGGAAACATTTGGTCAGATGCTGCATTGATGACACTAATCTTGGCTGTCCACCGAGAAACCGTGCTGATTGATGTTCTGTGCTGCTGGGCTGAAGATGTGTGTGAAGCTTCTGTGTTTTAGAATATGTACCATCTTTGCAGCAACATCCATATTTGAGGCTTTGACAACTGTCGTGGCTGCGTATGAGTCTGGATAGACATGGCTGTAAATTTTAACTGCAACTTTAGTGGTTTGCTGAGGCATAGAACTGCTTTTGACTTTCTTTTTGCACAATAAAACAAACACTAATACATGAAGTATCCAGTGCCACTTACAGAAAATAACAGAGAGAAAGAAAAAGGATTCAGATCTAGAATCTGGTCCAAAGCTGTCAGTCGACAGCAGCATTGGCAAAACAGGAGACTGTCCCTTTCACCACGAGGGTCAAGGGTGAAAAAACAAAACGCACACAAAACAAACAAACAAACAAACAAACAAAAAGGAAAAAACACATTGGTGGGGGGCTGCCAGAATATCATCCAGTACAGGATGAGGGTGATGTTTTATCTTAGTGCTAGAAAGTATTTAATTGAGCCACCTCCTGCCACACAGGGTCGACAGAGACTTCCAGTTTACTAATATATATATTTTTTTTAGCTGCGATCGTGCCTGCCTCAAGAGTCTGCTTTTGATTGTCCTGTCAGAGCAACCAAATATTGTCAAATTACAATCTGGCTGAATGTTTATTTTATTGTTAACGTTCATATATGGTTTATCACTTTATTCCAGTTCAGAGTAATAAGTAGCCTTGCTTGTAACATACACAGACATATGAATTTACGCTCTTTTGCCCCTTGGTCCTTTTTGTGCAGCAGGGCCAGCAGGAGCCCGCCGAGGGAGATGAAGCAGACAGAGGAGGTGCAGGAGCAGGCGGAGCAGCTTCCAGCCCTGGGACGGCGGCAGCAGCAGGAGCCACACCCAGCCCGGGAAAACAGTCCTCCAGCGGGGAGCGCAAAGCCAAGAAAGAATCGAAGGATAAAGACAAATGTGTTATTTTGTAACATACAGCGTGTCTGTGTGAGTGTGAGTGTTTTGTGCATTTGCTTATCTGTGAGAAAGGGGACAGCATTTGTTTCTCCACGGACCGGACACACAAGGCGTGGCCCCAACTTGACAACAAACAAGGGAAGGAGACATTTTGAGGAAGGGACGCGACAGGACTAACAGAGGATCTGCTGTTCCCAAACCACTGGTGCCTGCTATCCTCTATCCTCAGTGGAACCTGGACAACAGAGGAAGGGACACTACAACGACAACTACCCCTTATCTTTCATAGAGTCGGCCAAACTTTGTTACAAGTTGCACAGTGCACTATATTTGTGATGTGGGGTCAAGTTTATTCGGGGTGGTATATTTTATAGCAAAAGACATAATCTGAAGAAACAAAATGTCACCCTCTCACCATGTTCTTTAAAAAAACAATCATTTCATTCATTGTTCATTACTGCAGCTTCAAAGCTTTTTTGTACGTATCAATATTTGCAAAACGTATTTAGACAAACCTACGGTTTTTAAGTTGATGCCAAGATCCACACTTTATTTATGTGTCTATATTAGAGGTATCTGTGGGGAGAGGTTAAATTTTTTTCTGTAAGCAAAGAGGGATTTTCTCATAATATTGCCTGTTGGAAATCAGTGTAACACTATTTGTGTCCCCTCTGAAACACTATGTACCCAAGGGTTAATTAATGCCAGATAGCTGCCAGACACTGTAGCTACTGCACAATACTCATCACAGCTTGCCCTGTTCAGATTTGCCTTACCAGAGTATGGCAGTGTTGTATTCTGCTCTGTTTGAATGTGAACGTGTGTTTGTTTTCATGTGTATGGTGTGTACAGAACACGTGTGGTATACATGTCTCATTTACATAGAGCATCGAGTCTCAATTTGGAAATAGCCAAATCTTTTTACACTGTTTTAGTTCAGCCACAACTTTGGACATTTAGTGTCATTTATCTTGCGATTCAGTTTCATAAAAACATTTGGGATAGTCAAACTGAGAGTCATGTTGGAGAGGACATTTTATGTGAATCTGAAGTTGTTTCTGTGTGAGACACAACTAGGATTTTGGCAGATTAGATTTGTGTTAGAGTGAACCCAGTTTAGAGTGTATGGTAGTTCTGAAAGGCCCTTTTCTTTCTCACAGTCTCTTCTGGCAGCTTCCTGAAGAGCTGCAGTGTGTGTGAGTGTGTGTGTGTGTGTGCAGGCACTATCATGATCTCCTCTGTTAGCTTTTGGATGTAGAAGTTCCACTGCAGTTTTTGAAAAGAAATACCACAGAATTCAGTAATTGGCATGTAACTTCCTCTTAACTGGGAAAGTTCATTAAATACAGTGAACGTGTAATATTGTTTCGACAAATATAAGCCCCAAAATCTGTGACACCAAGATATACAACCCCAGTAAGCCCTGTTACGTTGTTGGGAACCTGACTTGTTCATGCCATAGCTGTGTTGAGTAGATATTTTCTTCCTCGTTCTCCACAAGTCTTATGAGGTTCATCTCATTTGCTTTTTCTGGCACACTGGTTATCAAATTGGGGGCTTCATTGGGGGTTATGAGGCCTTTTGACTATAGGCCTATATCTTAGCATAAATCAAATTGTTATTTTTAAATTTAGATTACAATTAAAGCTGCAGACTTAAAAATTTGCAGCCTTGTCCTGCGTTACAAAAATACGCAGTTAAAACAACCAAAGAGCTAATAGAACAATGGCCAAGTGTCAGGAAGAAGAAAATGCAGAATTTGTCAAAAATAGAAGCCTTACTGTTAAAAATGACAAAATATATACATTATCCAGACAGAGAATTGTATGAAAAGTTACTAAAAATGTCAGGAAAACTAATCTCTGAAGCAAAATTCACAGGAAAATCTGCGCAAAATTCATCCGAATTGCTTGTTCATAGTTATTGTGTTCACTATTTGGTTTAATTGTACAGTTAAACAGTTGTTATGTACTGTTTTTGTTATGCATTTAATATAAAATACAACCTTTAGTCAGGGGTCTTCAGTTTACCCAGTGATAGAAAAGGGGCCCCTTAGGGAAGAAGTTTGCGCCACCCTGAGTAGAAATGTACATGTGCAAATGTCAGATTCAGAGAGGAGTAAATTCATCTGTTATTTGTGGAAAACTATAATTAAAGTTCACACACTGAGCTGTCCTGGGCTCGTAGGATACACGCTGTGAATTCTGTGGTATCACCTTTTAACTGGTGTGCATTTCACTGCAGCATGCAAACACATGATGTACATATTTACCTAATGCGTTCTTATAATGGATTTAGCTAGTGGTTTGTGCCATTATTGTACCATGGGACTGCCTCCTGAGAAACTTTTCTATCTATACATTCCAAGTGGATGCCTTGACTCAAGCCTTCTGTTACAGACTGAGGGAGACAGTCGTCGTAGGAGGTCGCCGCAGCGCTCGTAAGGCGGTCTCCGTTATTTTGTTCGGTGAGATTTCACTGTCAGGACAGGACGATTACATGGAGGCAGCAGGCTACCTACTGTGTGGGAACCCTTTCTTATGGGCTTCATGTGATGGCTGGAGTTTGAGCTCCGTGTTCGTTTGGGCCTAACAAGGCTGTGTTTTGTATATATATATAACGCCTTACAACATTTCAACATATTTTATAGGATATAGGGAAACAGGCGTATTACCAGAACGAGACAATCCATGCATTTTTCCACACACAAACATCGGACACACTCTCAGGCCTTTTGTGAAGGGACATATCCTCCAGTGTCTTTTATGTATCGGCGCAGTTCCTAGGCCTGTAGTCACATTCTCAGTCGCAACTTTAAGTATCTGCTCATGTACACACAACTATTTTGACACGTTGAAGGACTTTAACACTTTATTATTTAAGATCCTCATTGTTGAAGTTCACACTTAAAAAAATATGAATAAAGCTGCTCCTGTTGTGTTAACTTGGACTACCTGATTAAAAATAAAAACCTTGAACAGGGTTAAGACACATTAATGATGTACACTTTCATTGACTCCTCAGTAGTTTTTTTCCCCACGCAGCTTAGATAAATAATTTCATTAAGTGAAACCAAGAAGGCAGAGAGGAAGCTTTTGGCAATATTTTGCTTTTTTTTATGTCTGAGTTTTGCCTCATTTATGTCTCGGCCCATCAAGTGAACATGCTGATTAAACATTCCAGAGGAAGTTTAAGAAAATGTAACTTCACTACGGGCCGTTTCAATCGATATGGAAAATTTGATGCTGGTCGCTGTTTGTATGAGTGAAAAGAGCGTAGAGTGACACATGCCACACGTTTTTATTTTCATTTCAGATTTACTACTGTGCATTACCTCGCTGTCCCCTAGTCATCACTACCAGAAATTGATATTTTGTTGTAATGTGTTCGTTTGACCCTATAGTTCCCTAAGACAAACTGATCTAAAGGATATTGTGTGTTTAATGTCTCCAAGTGGTTTTTATTGTATGCTTTGTAAAAGTGACGGTGGGGTAAATGCTGTAACATTGGTGTTTTGACAAGGTGGTCGTTGAACAAATAGTCGTTGTAATTGGTTTTGCACTGTTACATTGATATGCACTAACAGAAGAGAAACATACCTCGTTTTATACAGAACATAAAATTGTGCAAGAGTGCTATTGTCCTTTGGGTACCTTTTAAAAAAACTGGCCAAAAGAATTATCTCAACATGGTAGCGGTGTATTAAACCAGCTGAATAATGTTAATTTGTAAAAGTATGAAAGGGCTGTTCATTTTTTTTGTTTGTTTTTGGCTTAAAACGAAAGAGTACATTTGTCGACAAATAGTACCACTTGCTGCAATTTGATATATTCAGGTTAGTGGTACACCTATACCAGACAAAGGCTACCAGTACAAAGGCCTGAGTACCAGCACATCGCTCATAGATGATGAGGAAGATGTGAATTACAACGACACATAGCTGGATGTCATTTTAATGGTCTAACAGGAGTAGTTTTTATACAAAGTATGGGAGATAATACGTAGACGACACTGGTACTCGACACAATCAGCAAAAAACAATGGTGTAGGTGCACCCCTAATTCAGGTCGTTATTTTTCCAGTCCACAGTCCTTCATTGACCCACACAACTTTTCACAAATATTCTCAAACTCTGACAAACAAAAAAAAGTGTAAAAGGCTGTTCGAGTGTCATCATCTATGTAGCAGGGAGGGAAATGTTCATTCTTGTCACACGAGACACATCCAGAGTGCTGAACAATCTAAAGGGAGACATTTTCTTTAATGCAATACCAAACTTCCAGAATTTTACTTTGTGGTGCATGTATAGCGCGGACTGAGAAGTAAGCCAGAGTAAAATTTTATCAACTACCCCAACTACCATTACTTCCACTGTACGGCCCATTGTGTTTATATTTCACATAAAAGCATACAAGTAAAAGGAAGGTGTTTGTGAATATGGGAGGTTACTCATTTGTGTTGATTTCAATGTTCATCTATTTACATAAATGACCAAATAATGTATGTAGCCTTTCACATCACAGTCACACAATGTATATGGTGATATATATATAACAAAATGCCTTATAGACGAGGGACATTCAACCTGATTAGAAGTACCAGGATAATAAAAGACTAAGATCAATAGTTGCCTTGCTGTCATTTGTAATAAGCCCTCATCACTTTGATGACAACCTGATATGAGTCTCACAAGAGCATGGGATTAAAGGGTAAGTTCTGTATTTTCTAATGTGGATCCTATTTCCCATGTTTAGTGTCAAAGAGACTAATGAGAACAGCGATTTTTGAAACGGGTCTAGTATTGAAAGAGAACCCAGCTGCAATGTAATCCCTTCAGGCAACTGGCCACTGTCAATTTCTGTCCATTTAAAGTGCTTGGTTTTGTCACTGACAGGCTCACATTGTTATTCTCAGGGTGCTTTCAGACCTAGAGTTGTTTCTTTGGTCTGAATCAGGGTATAATTTTGTTACAAAGTTGCATAATTGCCTAGAGTTGGTTTGTGTTCTCACAGCAGCATTTACAAGCGGACCAGATCAGATGCCTTGCACGAGAAAGCTGCTCTTCATTGGTCAGAATTTCCATGTGGGAAAAATTCAGAAAGTAAACAAAACGAAGAAGAGTACACTTGCAAGATAAATGCAACACTTTCTAATGCCACAATGGAGGGACAGCTATGCAGGTTGGTTTTATGGTTTTAGCGCTGCTCATCGTGGACTATATTGCCGTCATTGTTCATTTGAGTCAAACCATACAGTTTGAAAACAAGGTGCGGCTCCAACTATAAAACAATGTTTTGATGCATTGGATGTGCTGAATGTGCATATTAAGGCAGTACAGGAGGCGCACATTAATAATCCTCCAGGACTGTAACATGCTCATGTTTAACCCAAACAATGTGTCGTGACTGCAGTTGGTTGGGATCGAAGTCGGAACACGTTCTCACCACAAACGAACTGCACCAGAGTTGATTTGTAACCGAACTGAGACCACCTCTTCAAGAAGGTCTCAGTCTGGTTGTTTCAGTGCAAACCCGAGCGTGATTGCTGTGTTCACACCTGCCCAAATGAACCGCACTTAGTGGGCAAAAGAACTTGAGTTCGATTGAACAGAACCAAACAGGGCAGGTGTGAAAGCGCCCTGAGTGTCTGACAACACTATGGTTAGGATCCCCACAGAAATATACCATTTTGTTAAAGAGTAACATCATTTTTGTTTAACCACAAGCAGCCTCCAAATCAGTTGCTGAACACACCAGACTCCATTTAGATAAACAGTAATTTTAGCGTGTATAGTCAGCATATTTTCACATCTAACTGGGTGGATCAAGAGTTTTATTTCAACTTAAGCAGAGTTGGTGAATGTTAGAACAGTGGAAAGACAGACGAGCATGGTTTTTTGTCAGCTTTATTTTGCTTCTGTTGACTTGGAAGGAAAAGTGATTTACATTTATAAAATTACCATTTTTTTAAATGGAGTCCGGTGGGTTTGACGATAGCAATTTTGGAGCTGTTTTTGGTTAAATAAAAAGGATCTTATTCTATAACAAAAAGCTCTATCTCTGTAGAGATCCTTTGTAAAATGCTGTCAAACACTAAGAAAAGTAATCCGAGCCTGTCAGTGAAAAAACAAGCACTTTTAGTGGACATAAATTGACAGTGCACAATTGCCCATTAACTTACACTGCAGCCTGCTTCCCTGCTTGCTGTCCTCTTGCTAAATACTGGATCAATTTATAAAATGGTTGTTCCCATCAGTCACTTAGACACAAAAACATGAAAATAGGGTCCATGTTGAAAAAATACGTTACCCTTTAAGCATAAACTTAAGTGTCAACAATTGGGGTGGGGTCAATAAATCACATCAGTAAACTTTCATTGTGAGGGGAGACAATAAGGCTACAACAGCATGAGTCATTCTGCTCGAGTTTTGTGTAGTTTAATCAAGCTTTATCGACCACTTCCGACATGTGCAGGTAAAGAGTGACAGTCAAATACATAGTGCAGACCTGGATGTGCTGGTCCAACGATAAAGGACAAAAACACAACTTATCGGTTGTTATATTAATGAGTAAATAAAACTCAAATGTCTGAAAAAGCAATATGAAGGTTAAAGGTGATTGTTTAGTCGAATCTGACATGTTTGCTTCACTTAAGTGTTAACCTTTTGTACTTTTACTCAATGTGCAGATCTCATGCTGTCACTGCATTTTTCAGATTCTTGTATGAGCTGCCATCAAAGTACTTCCTGCTTCTATCACAGGCTTAATGATTTACACAGCATGTCCCAATATCATGTGATGTACAAAACCATATCCATTACAAATTCAGACTACAGGCTGTGGACTGACTGAGAAAACCACACTGTCAGAGCCATTACTTCACTGCCACATGTAATTGAATTTGCAGTGTTTTTAGAATAACAATGACCAAATATAAAAACGATGCGTCCTATCAGCGACACCACTGAATGCTCTGCAGCAACAGATTTGAAAGTCAGTTTTTATTTTAGACACACAGGCCTGTATGCGTGGCCTGTGAGAGGTATTTTGCTACAATGCAGGCTAGTTTACAATTTGACATTGTTTTAGCAAATCCAACTACTCTTTACAAAACAGGACGTCCACACGAGCATGACTTCTCAAAAAAAAAAAAAAAAAAAAAAGAATTCCTGTTACGTGTTTCCTCTCAGAGAAACATCCAAGTGAGTTAATCATCTGTGACACCCATGAGCCCTATAGTACACTAAAATAAGACCCATTACACAGGAGAACTGAGTGTGACACTAGGCTATTGAAAATGTACATACGACACTCAGAGAAGCTCATAACATCACTTAAAAACTTGTTACAAAGACCTAGGGCTGTACAATATCTTCCTAAATACAAGTAAAATGTGTGCACGGGGTTGTTTAACGGTAACAGCAGAACTGTCAGGGAAAACCCCACACCGAGGTAAACACTTGTCTATACAAAATAAAATAGTGTCGTCAACCTCATGGCTACAAATGTGCCACCTGAAACAGCTGATTTTCTAATAATAAAGAGTTCACAAAAGTCTTCAAATTTTCAGGTGCCTTTATGTGGCAGAATTTGGGTGCAGTTAGAACTGCCGCGGCGTTCCTTTGAAGGGTTTGAATCCACCCACGTTTCCACCACTGGGCATGGAGTTGCTGGTGATCTGTACAATTCGGTTCATTCCAGATGAAGAGTGACTGCACACAGAGAGACAAAGACAAACTTTAGCATGATTCATTTTCTCTGCTGTTCTATTGAGTCAACATATGTTGGTATGTTTGGTATACCTGGACGGAGCCATCATGCTGCCCCGGCTGTCTCCCATTCTGCGATTGTCAGGGTAGCCCCCAGCCTGGGAGCTTGATCCACCATGCCACTCCTTCCTCATCCCGTGATCCCTGCTGTGACGTTCCACCACAACCTGGCGGCCAGAGCTGAAGGGCTGCAGAGAAAGAAGAGATTTTAAATCAGGAGCCAGTCTTCTATGAATTGTTAAATGTGTGTGTTTGCTACACATTTATACTGAAACTGTTTAAAAACCAGTCGTACTAAAACACGACTAAAGTTACAAGTGAAAAACTAGGATCTTGCAGCTTATAGTTCATAAGATTCGACTAACATTTCATTAGTAAAACTGGCACAGTAATACTTTCAATTTCTACAGCTGAGTAGGGATCTGAGGATTATTTTTATTACAAGTTACGTTAATTAGATAAAAACAGAAAAGCAGCAGCTTCTCACATTTGAGAGACAGGATTTGTATTTTATCAAAACAAAAATTACAAAGATCAAAGTTGAGGATAACTGCATTTCCGTAAATCAACTTAACATCAAACAATCAATTGCACATTTTGAGCTGGCTTCCTAATTTAATTTCAAGATTTAAGATAATCTTGAGACGTTTTCTTGTTGTTGTTTTTTCACAAGTCCTGTCAATATCCTGCACCATCAGTACAGAGGACCTGAGAAATACAGTGGAACTCTTGAGGTATTTTCACACCAAGGACCAAAGAAAAAAAACAAACAATAAAGGAAACTAAAATAGGAAATATTCACTGACGATTAAACTAAATCAAAAAGTTTTGGATTTGGTATGGATAGGCTCATTAAGATAATCTATTTATTGATTATACAATCTATTTATTAGCACAAATAAATTGCATTTGTTGTGAAAAGACCTTCAGTCAGAAGGTAAGCTGACCTGGTCACTCATCACCATGGGTCTCCCATCTCGCTCATTAAAGCTGCTCCTTCCACGGCTGGCCGAGGCGCCTCCCCTCATAGATGGGCCTGGACCATCTCTGCCTGATCGCTCTGCACGCATGCGCATAGGTCCTCTGCTCAACCCAGTAAGAAATTTAAAAAAGAAAAACAAATTAGCTTTCACTGACTGTGAAGGGAGAACAGTTAACTGATGATGCTTTGAGTTCAAAAACTGCATTTTTACCGCATATCTCCCTTATTGGTGTTCATGCCTCCATCGTTCTTCCATCCATGCCCTCCATCCCTGGGTGAGCGGTTGTGCGACATGCCGGGCATTGTAGCTCTGGCTCCCATAGGGCGGTCATGCATGGGCACGGGACGCCTCTCATCTCTGTCCCTGCGGTCGGTGTCCCGGAGCTCGGTGCGCGGTGGAGGAGGTGGCTCAGGTCTGCGGACTGTTTCGAAGCTCTTGGGGTAGCGCTCAAAGCCGGAGCTTTCTCGGTGAGGAGCAGGGCGACTCTTCTTTGGCTCGGGCTCACCATCAAACCGGTTACGTCTTGCCACAAAACAAAGACCAAAATGAGATTAGTGACATCACACAAAGTTCAATTAGCAAAAAGCAGCACAAAACAGAATCTGTTAGGGAAGGAACAAAGAGCCTAAAGTACTGTGGACTGACGGAGAACACAAGCAATAGCACAGATTCACAACTCAATATGAGCAATATCAGGATGCTTAATCTGAAGCATCTGAATGAAATTCAGACATCATTATTTCAAAATTTGGTCTTCCTATTTAAACATGTCAAAATGCCTTCTGTGAAAAAGGCTTCTTGCAACTAATAATGTTACCACAGTGAACTACTTCAACTCTTATAGTTCAACACTTGTACCTGTCATAGGTGTTAGGCTGCTCGGCAGCAGCCTCTGGAAAACGGCCCCTCTCTCGGGGAGAGAAGTTTGAAAAGCGGTTCTGCTGCCGGTTGTAGTTTGAGCCTTGGTTCATACGGACATCAGACTCAGACTGCATCTTCTTGTTGCCATTCCAGTAGGAATCGTCTCTCCGGCTGAAACATTGAATACAACCATACCTCGTGAGTAATGAGCTTGGATAGTTAAAGATTTATTCAATACTGTGGCAACATTTTCTATTTAAACACAACATTATGTTTGTTTAAAAACGGTTATAAACTGATTTAAATTACACCATGTCAAACTTCTCTTAGAGCCACTATAAACAGCAAAACAAAACCATATGACTGCAATGAATGGGAACCATGACTATTGTTTTACACAGGCAACATTTGTCAAATAGATAAAATGCTACGCTTTCTAAGTTGGTGAACCTCTTAACGGACAAAAATTAAAATAGTCTATCTACCCGTGTTCCACTTCACGGCCCCTCTTGAGGTTGTTTCTCTTCTCCTGCTCATAACGGAGCTGCTCCTGCTGTCTACGCAGCTCCTCACGTTCACGTGCCAGGCGTTCTGCCTCTTTACGTCGTTCCTGAGAGAGGCAATATTAAAATGCAGATTAAAATTAATACTGGAGAGATGTAAATAATGTTATACAATTACAAACAGTAAGAAAAGCCAAGTGTTGAGTAGCTTTAACAACTTTTGAAAATTTTGGAGTTTTTAAAAATAAGTGGTAAATTACAAGCTAACTAATTCCTGCTAATGTACACAACTGTTTACCCCCTGGACGGAAACTGTTTGACATAATCATTCATTCCTGAGATAAGCAGCTTTCCCAGAAGTCTGAAGATGTGACTGCGGGAAGGTGAATTTGTTTAAGGTCACTGTACCTGCTCTATACGGGCTCTTTCTCTCTCAAGCCTCTCTCTCTCCAAGCGCTCCCTTTCCAGTTTTTGTCTTTCCATCTCAAGTCTCTGTCGTTCCCGGAGCAGGTTCTCCCGTTCTTCACGCTCCCGTAACAGGCGGACACGCTCACGTTCACGACGTTCTTGTTCAGCAATTTCACGCCGTCTTAAAACAAAAAATATCACTCGTATTAGAACTTTATGACTATAAATACACAATAATCAACAATAACCGTAATTAATTTGAAATTCAATCAATGTGTACGAATGTATGGACTGTGCATTATTCAACCCTACCTGCGCAACTCCACAGCTCTACGGACGCGCTCCACACGAGCCACCCGTTCACGCATCCTCTGCTCCTTCATCTTCTCAAAAGGCAGGATGTCTTTGACTTCCCCCTTGTTGGCAAAAGGTCGCGGCCTGTCTCTCATCATCTCTAACTGAAGGGGAAAATACAAATTTAAGTTTAAAAACGAGCTCAAAAGATAATGCATGTTAAAAGCAAATATAAAGCTTATGTCCATAACATCAAGAACTTTATACCTCTTCGGGAGGAATCAACCATTTTGGCCGCCTTTGAACATTCATGTTGACAAAGGGCTGGGAAAAAAAAAAAGAAATACCAAAAGGAATCTTATTATATATCCTCAGATGACAAACTTTAAATAAGCTTTAAATCTATGATTAAACTTAATCAAATAGAAATAAAAGGTCTTACTTTGTCAAAATACCTTCCCCTTCTGAAAGGTCTCATTTTGCCAAAATTCGAATCTCCTTTGGGATGATGTATCACCGCCATTTTGCCTGGGCTCTTTGCCCCTAGAAAAAAAAAGGACAATAGGAATAATCAGAGAGAACAGATGTATGCTTATTGATTAACTCAATAAGATTACCTAAATTAGAACTTACTCCCATGCTTTCTGTCATCTTTCTTTGCAGAATCTTGCCCCGAGTTGGATGAAACTGATTCTGAATTTCCGCTTCTGGCCTCCTGCTTCTTGGATAAATCTTTGTCCTTTTCGGACAGTTTATCCGACTTCTTGTCCTCTTTTTTGTAAGATGGCTGTGCTCTACATGCAAAGAGAACAAAATGTTAAATGTGCTTTCAATCAAAGGATTAACTTTTCAGCTTCTTCTGTCACCCACTTGTTAGTCTGTTTTATCCCGGTGGAAGTGCGTTTGTCACTTGATTTGCTGGAACTCGCTTTGTCCTCTGCTTCCTTCTTTGAGCTCTCCTTTTTGAAGGGATCATTTTTGGCCTAAAAATCAGCAGCAGTGAAATATGAATGACACAGGCTCACAATGTTTCCATGAATACAGAGGGCAGCATTAGAACAATCAAGGTTTCCAGAACCATTTTGACTCTACATCTGCTTCCCAACTTACCCTTTCAACATATATCTGCTGTCCATGAAGCTCTGTACAGTTGATATGGGAGACGCACCGTGTCACCTCTGTACTGGAGGACATCGTCACCAAGCCGTAACACTTTGAACCAGGACTGCGAGCATTTGTAACCACCTTGGCGCTTAGAACCTGTTGGCAACAAATTTCCTGTCAACATTTTTCTACGACACTAAACAAAGTTATGGCGATAGTTTCAGAAATATTCAAAATAAGCAACAACTAACTCTAAAAATAAATAAACTGCACTTGTTTTTTACCTTCCCATATTTGCCAAACAGGTTCTTCAGATCAGCTGCTTTTGTGTTTGAAGACAGGCCGCTCACCCATATGTTACGAGAAGAGCTGCTGTTGCTGCTACTGCTGACGACTCCTGATAAAGATGTCGGCAGTCATTGGGTATGAAAATACTGCATCCCTAGGTTTCAAATTTCTAAGAGCATTTGAACATAATTCTTACCCTTTTCATCTTTTGTAGCTTTTCCATCTCTGTCTCTTGAAGAGCTACAAAGCAAACGTTGCAACAACAAACAGGGGAAATGAGTGAAGGTAAATAAAACCCGGTGTAAAGTGATACGCATTCATCTAGTGGAATAAAACACCACATTTTGTACTTTTCAGGACAAAAAAAATAAATCCTGTGGGCAAGGCGTGGATCTGAACCAATGTCTCAAAGGCTTCATTGCTTTTCCAGTGGTGAGATGGGTCAGGTTGTCAGCCAATTTATTCCCTGGACCAATGAAATCTTCAGAGGTTTGTTCAACTTCACAGCGAATCATTTGACCAAAAAGGAAAAAAAAAAAAATAACCACTGCCATCACGGGGACTAATGCTCTTTTAGAATGCCTTGTGCAGAAACTGGAAATGGCTTTAAAACTGCCGGAAAGATCAAAGTAACAAAATAAGAGATGTTTTCTCAGCTCCTGGTTAATGTCACAATTAAACCAACTTCAAAAAAAATAAATCAAAGTAGTAAATGGCAGGATTAGGTACATCAGTGAACATTTCCCTTATGGCAAAAAAAATCTTGAGGCTACCCACAATGTTGCGTTCTTAGTGAGCTGGACTTGGTAGTAGTATCAAAGAACTGACATAGAAAGACAAACCTCTTTGCTTGACCTGATGCCCCAGTAGTGGAGGGGCCTTTCTTCCCAGAATCCTTGTCTTTGTCTCCTGTTTCAGCTTTCTTCTGGGCCTCTCTGCTGTCTTTCTTCGTGGGCTCACCCCTGGATCCATCATCTTTCTTACCATCTTTGTGGCCCTCGGTCTCTTCCGCTTTCATGTCATCATCTGGGCCCGTCTCAGCAGAGGCCTCTGGCTCATCAGTGCCCTTCTCGGCCTCTGGATCTGGAAGTTTCACATGTTTACCTGTTTCCAAGAGATCATCACCATCAACATCTAGGGTGATGGCGTCTTCATTTTGGATTGAGACCGACAGGTGATCGTCCTCAGCTTCTTTGGGGGAATTCATGGCTTCAGCCTCCATCTCAGCCAGATCGGCCTCCCCCTCTGGCTCAGCCTCCCCATCCATCTCTGGGTCGGCGTCCTCATCCACCTCTGGCTCAGCGTCTGCATCGACCTCTGGCTCAGCATCCACCTCTGGGTCAGCCTCCGCATCCACCTCTGGCTCTGGCTCAGGCTCTGAATCAGCCTCTGCCGCCACAGCTTCTGACTCTGGCTCAGCCTCAGCCAGGGCGTCAGCCTCAGGCTCAGCGAGGCTGTCCTCACAGGGTGCAGGCTTAGAATTTTCACGAGTACCATCATCTGTATCAGTTACATCTGAGGGATTTAACAAGGATAAACATGGCAAAACACAACTTTTAACATTGACATGTCGCATGTTACTTGACCTAAAAAGTAGAATAGAAAGCACATTTAGTGTTAATGGTCATCGAGGGCGCAGACACCACAGGAAGACACAAAACACACACTCTTCACTGAAAACAGCGGATGATTCAGTGCTCTTCATTTCTTGACACATGTAAAGTATTTGAGTCATGATTCACACTGAACGTGCAATCCCAGATGCTTCCTGTAGTGTGGCAGATCTCCAGGTGGGAATCTTGTAGCAAAGTTCAAACGAGGAGGAACAACTCATCAGTTCATCTGTCAGTCTTTTTCCATTATGCAAAATGCATCCCCAACTGATCAGTCCATGGAACGTCATCTTAAATATAGGAAATCTTCAATTCCCTCAATATTTCTTCAATAGTCAATATCATCAATGTCTTATCAGCAGATTTCAGAGCACTCTGAAAAATTATTTTTCATCAGCGAGTCCAACCAGCTGTAATGTGTCCAGTCAACTGTACACATCCGTGTACAAAAAGTGTGTCCTTTTGGTGGCAACAGTCTGCCCTTCCAGTCTCAGGCCATGCTGTATGTCAGATCTCTTCAGTGCACGCATCATGCTGGGGCTGCAATCGGCCGGCAGGATTATGTGCCAGTTTCGATGGATGTCGTCTGCAAAGAATGTATGAAGTCTCTTGATCGTTCAGTTGCCTCCTGAATTGAGGTCTCTGCATCTTTGTTAAATGTTTGGAGGGATCTAGCATTCCTTGAGCTACCCAAATCTCATCCTCATCCACAGGCTGTCTCACTTGACAAAACCTGTAATAAGGTGTGTTATTCATGTGGCAAAGGCAGCAAAGTATTCAGACCTGCACAGGTCACTTGTCTGTCCACCAATGTTGTCGATCAAAATGTCAACAGGTAAGTGCAACGACCCTCGAGTGCTACAAGTTGTTGCTTCATCCGATTCATTGGACATAATAAAATATCAGCTTGTTTGTGAGCCTTCACTCTGTTTCCCTGGGGAATGTAGGAAGTTGAATGCCAGAGCAACAGAAATCCAGACCAATTACAAAAAGCTCGAGTAGGTCTTCAGAAATGTCTTCATTAAACACATCCTTGGTGCTCTTTTTAGCACATTGTGACCTAGATAGTGCAGAAGCATGAAACACCACTGGATGTGGTTTTGCATTCTAACAGGAGTTTCTTGTCATCATACATTTAAACTGTAAAGAAGAAACAACCTTGCTTTAGCATTGGTCATTAGTGCGCCAGCATACATACCTTTTTCTGACTCATACTCCTCAGTTTCCTAAAAAGAAAACAGTGAGATGAGCTGCCAAATATTTCAAAACAATAGGTGCAGCAACAAAAAGTTGTTATAACTAATTGTACAGAAATAACAAATAACTGTCGTATTTAGTTTTTTTTTCCTATTAAGTAAACGCTTCTATAATATGAATCCATGAAGCATCAATCAAATCTCACAAGAGACAGTGCTTTTAGAGGTTCTAATTTCTATCAGACAACTACAAGATGTGGCTTAAAACTAAAAGAAGACAAATACACTGGCTATGAGTTTTCACAATAGTTTTACACAATCGCAATTAAGAAGTTTGAGCCAGTGTGAATAAAGTTTGTGGGTTTGAATTCAGTTCTTAAATGGGACTGAGAAAGGGCTGAACTAACGTGTAACAACTTTGTAAACAATATTTTCAAGCATGGTAAGTGTAACAAGTATCTTACTGCTTTTTTCATACATCCTTTTGGCTTTAATACAAACCATTTAAAAAGGTTTTCATTAAGGTGATCAGGTTCACACTCTGGTTCAAAACAATTAGTGCTAAGAGTTTATGCACAAGAACACTAAAAAGGAATGACATTAGATGTCATTTTAATGATCAATGTGGGGGCCAAAAAAAAGGGACTAACTCATGAACAACATTTATGCAACAGAAATGTATGCCACAGTCACCTTGGAAAACACATCCTCTTCCCCAGTGGTGTCCGCATCTGAATCCACTTTTTTCCCTGAAAGGTGAAATATAGAAAAAATTAAAAACCTACATGAAAACTAAAAATAGAACAGAACATATGAACTCACTTTGCCTCCCCGTCTCACTGATTAAATCAAAAGCAAAATTACCTTTGGCTTTCCCACTTTTCCGAGCTGATGAGTCAGTTGAAAGTGGGACTTGAATGTTTTCTGCATCACCATCTTCATCCTGAAGAGCCTTAAAAAAGATTTAATAATAACAGTTTAAAATATTTTCACCAAACACATAGTATATCCTTATTGTTCCAGTTTCATCCATCGCCAGTTGTCTAGTAGGGATGCACCGAATATTTGGTAACTGAATATATTCGGCCGAATATTGCAAAAAAACCACACATTCGGTATTCGGTGGAATAAGTGAAAAGCAAGGCTGAATAATAGCGGCGTGTTTTGATAACGCAATCAAACAGCGTGCAGTCATGGACGGAGTAAAATGTTGGCAGTGTGGCGATATTTCGAAAGTGGTGACACAGACACAGACAGGAATGTATTCCTGTCAAATACGGCGGCCATAGTGCTCCGCGGCACAAGGTAAGGGCTTACCGGCGACGGAGGTCCAATAATTTCCTCTTCTTGGTGTCATGACTGCCCAAAAGTACCTGGACAGCCGAGCCATGGCGGCACACTGGTATGTGACGTGTCAGAGGAGAAACGAGCTGTTCACATTTCTCTCTTTGTGGCAGGTAACGCTCCACAAACCTCACCGTACTTAAGGGACTGTTCTTAACTTATGAAGGGACTGTTCTTAACTTGTCAGGGGAGGAGGGTGGCTGGTTGATTTTTATTTTATTTTATTTATTTATTTATTTTATTTTGATCCCCCCTATGTCAATCACTTATTGATGCTGTTTTTGAAGCATGAATAAGTCAATAAGTAATTTATTCCATTGAAATATCATTGATGCATTATAGAAAAGTGATTTATCTTTTTATAATGACAAAAGGCACATCTGCCTCATTTTCGCTGTGGTATCGCGATACTACTCAGAACCGTGATACTTTGGTACCATGACAACACTAATCTGGAGGGGGTTCATCTGCAAAAACTAATGAAAAACTAAAAAATGGCATTCGGTACTCGGTATTCGGCCAGGCGTTTAATTTTATTCAGCTTCGGTCACAAATTTTCATTTCGGTGCATCCCTATTGTCTAGTTAAATAAAAACGCATGCACCTGTTAAAACAGAATACCCTGTGTCGTAGTTATGATAAAAGATTAAAAAATAAATCCAATTAGTGTGAACCTAGGCCATGTTTGCCTTGTTTGTTGTTTCATCACATCACTTTTGAGAAGTGATGACCAAGTGTGTTGTTTTATGCTTCGTGGGACAGTATTCAGGTCCATACTGTCAGTGATTAAGGCTGCATAGTCCTGGTTTACTGACTATAGACGAAGGCTCTTATTTTGCCTTTTTTTTTTACTCTACCCAGAGTACATTAGCAGAAATATTTTTTATTGTTTCTGGCTCAAAACTGTGTTGTTTCTGCCTTCTCATGAGGCAGCCGCAGCAAAACATGATTATATATCATAACGGGAACGTGGAATACTTTGAGGTTTCAAGTGGGTTCAAATCAAAAAGACAGGCATGGTGTAAAATCTAATATTCTCTATATAAATGGCTTTGGAAAACAAATATTACATATACAAGCATTCTTAGATGTGGAATTATGGATACATTTTAACTTTTGTCTTCCCAAAACTAAATGAACATATTGGCCATAATCTTGTGGTCCTACTACAGATGTCTAGTTTTAGTCAATCATGTATGTAACCTTAAATTGTTGAAAAACTGACCTAATCGATTTAGATTCAATAAAATGAGATTTGATATTTAAGATCCAATATAATGTTATAATTATTTTTAACCCAAAAATATAACCAATCTAATTTCAAAACACAGATCTGATCTTAGTTGTGAACTAACTTGACATAGCAGCCCTGTTGTTTCGGGGCATAGGGAGCCTACAGAGGCCTTCCATGTCTGTTTTGCTCCCGTTCATTTAACGTTACAGAATCATGTTCTCTCGCTTATCACACTAGCTCGAGTAGCTAACACTTCACTTTTTCCGACAGGTGTAACGTTAGCGTTATGAGTACAGGGTAAGCAGCTGACCCAGGGTGTAGTTAACTAAAGCTAAATACAACCAGCGGGTATTTCGACAGTTAAACTGACCACACTAAACACCACACAGATATTTAACAGATAACCTAGCAGCAAACACAACCGTCACAACGCTAGCTGACGTTAGCATTAGCAACTCCGCAACGCATTTCCCAGCTCGGTCACCCCTCCTTGCAAGTATTTGCTTCCTTTTAAGTTACCTGTCTCAGTCTTGCAACAAGAACGCTCTTTACACCAGAAGTGTCCAAATTCCTTCGTTTGAGCTCGGATTTAAGATCAACAACTCTTAATTCGGATATTTTCTTCGACTCCGTGGAAATGGCACCCGTCGCCATTTTACCTCAAGATTATAGATTTTAGCGCACGCGCAGATCTAATTTTGCCCAGCTTCTTCTTCGTTGTCTTTATTTGTCGTCACTAAATAATGCATCGCCACCTACTGTGGTGGGGGAGCCAGTGGATTAGTAAATGAAATTTATGTCCCGTAACATATTTCAGGAACAAAATCGTTCAACCAAATTACAGAGTGGTAAATCCAGCACCTTGTATCCAACACAGTTGCAGAGTTTTTAATTTAATTTGAGTAGTTTGCAGAAGAAGCCGAATTGAGCACAGTAAATTTGCCATTGCAAAAAAAGTACTGATGCAGTCATTGTTATTTATGATGTGGAATAAAGCCTAATCCTTAGCAAAGTATTGACAATGTACAGGTCAAAGTACATTTTTATTCACCCACATGTCACTGCAGACATTTAGGCCTACCCAGCTGTTGATTTTACAAAGAATATATTCAGCTGCTTTTCTTGTTGGTCTCAAAAGACTTTTAGGCTCTCCATTTAATCCAGACCCAATCCTAAACTTGTCTCACCAGCCCAGATACTTACTGGGTGTAAATCTACTGTTCCACACTACAGTATATGCAAATCCTGCTTTATGATGCCCTGCACCTGTACTTTGCCAATCTTTTGTTCTATAAAAGACTACTCTGTACCCATCTCCAAGCTACATGTGTACATTTGGTTAAACCTACACTTTTTAGACAGATTAGCTGTCCTCTTTCTTGCTGTCATTTTAATTCAAGCAGATCAGCAGTATATTTTCCTCTCTTCTGATGAGATGGAAGCAGGCTCCTAATATTTTCTTCAACTCCATCTCAGCTGTGAAATCTGCACTACAGTTCTCTGGTCAAGATTGACGCACACATTAGGTCAATGATGAATTCAGTAATATCTCCAATATGTAAGCTATTAAGATACTAAAATGTCATTACTCTTTGGATAATATAATGCAACATACAGCGTATGCCTCACTTATTTTGAATCATGCATGAGGGGCTAAAGGTGACAATACAGAATAACCTGGTATTGCAGTAAAGCCTCAACAGAGACACAAATCCATTTTATTCCATAATTTAACTCTTACATATGAGCTGCAACCGCAATAAATGTCACACCAAATATGGCTGTGTTATATAGGCTATGAATAATGAGGATTATTTATTATTCTCACTGCCAGAATTTGCTTTTCTTTATCTAGGGTAAAATGGGACAAATAAGATTTTACATCTTGGGCTATTTACATATTAGCAGCCAGTCACCAAACATTTTATTGCATTGTAAGCACAAATGTTCTTTACATGAAACAATAATTTTTATTGGTCTGAGGTAACTAGGATGGGCAGAGCAAAGATTAAAACATCCATTGGTCCCAGAATTTCCAAGAGAAGCCGTGTGGCATGTTAAATTTCACATTTTGGTGATAAGAAAGCTGCAGCTAACATAAGGGTATAACAACAAAAATGGCTGTATGATGTTGCATTTTATTAAATGTTTGACTTATAATTAAAATATTATCACAATACACTTAACTTTTTATGGGATAAGGGTTTTGAGTGAGTACTTAATGCATTTAGGTAAAATGGGAAAATCAAAATTAAGCTCAAATGGGATGGGGTTTTTTTTAAAGTGAAACCAGCATGCTTTTAGGCTATTCTGTGCCATAAATCATAAGTTATGATACTATGTGATTTTTCTTTTGTTTTTTGTCACCTGAAAAATATTTAAGATGATGCTGTGAGACCATGGCAGAAAAATCTTTTTTAATGAATAGCCACAGATTGCATTAATAATTTAATGAATTAATGACTGTACTGATAAACTGATTCAACCATTAAAAATTGAAACAAACACAACTCTCTCATTTTACCAGAACATGTTATTGTAGTGAGGTAGATGTCCTTGATGTGTTTAAGGGTCCAACGTTTCTAAATTATTTTACTTAGCAACATATTTCCTTGGTAGAAAAATAGCAGAGAGCTTGATTAAGCTCTAAAAGTAACACTCAGAGTAGTCCTCAGAGTTTTAGGTGGTTTTCTTGGTAATCTGCCACAAAGTGTCACACATATTACCTGACTTCACTCTACATATCTGTTGTCACAGATTGAAAACTCATATGTTTAGACTACACCTTAGCCCATTAAAAACAACTCTATCTCCATCTCTTGCTGTCTGTGGATGTAGCATTTTAAGCAAGTCATACTGGTCATCATATTTGATGAAGATGATGTAGCCTGCTTGCATGATTCTTGCAATTTTGGGGTTAGATACATGTGATGTAATAATGTAAGCTTTCTGACATATCTGCCTGTCATTCTCTGTATCACATTACCTTCTGATTATTAGTATGAGTACACTGGATTAAAACGTCATTTGTATGACAATAATTTGTGCAGTTAAGCACTCTTGGTGTTCATGTACTGGGGTTTCATGAAGGGTTTTCCACACGTCTGACCTATATCCGCTAGTGGGCGCTGTGGTATTTGGAATGGAGGATTAAGGAAGGTGCAAAACAATGATGCAAGGATTTATATTATAATCCGTATACAGACGTACATTCTCACAATGACACTGAGCTTCTCGTGCTCGTTTGTC
Organism: Epinephelus lanceolatus; assembly: GCF_041903045.1. Classification (NCBI taxonomy): domain Eukaryota; kingdom Metazoa; phylum Chordata; class Actinopteri; order Perciformes; family Serranidae; genus Epinephelus; species Epinephelus lanceolatus. The sequence goes on along the minus strand of NC_135735.1, from coordinate 26,081,710 downwards.
AACACGAAACAGTTTGAGGAGAGAGTGTCCACTCGACATTGCGTATTTTTATCAACACGGTCTGCTTTGAAAAGTAAAAGGGATTAAGTCGAGCTGTCGCAAAGTGTCGTAAACGGCTGACGGCTAGCTGCGATGTGGCGCCCCCGCGTGGCGACGAGGCCAACGGCTGTGTTGAATCTGTAGCCAGCGAACGGACGACCTGCTGGGTAAACAAGAGTGGATGCTTCGAGCGGCAGGAATGGCAACTTCGTCGAGGGCTAATAGTGAGACATTTCTATCTTGTCAAACAGAAACACAGTAGAGAGGTCGTGCTACCTTTTAAGATTCGACAGGCGTCCGTTGCGAGTCAAAATGGCTGAGTATAATCGGGTATTTGCTGAGTGAAGTGGAACTAGCCTTTACGTTAGCTTAGCTCGTAGCCGTCCAGGGCCCATTGCCTTCGATTTTGCTGCTCGGCTCAGCTCGGGACTGTGTTGTCAGTTTCACAATCCCAGCCACTAACGTCCTCGGATCGCGATTTCTATGTAGGCCTGTCTAGTTGCAGTCAGGGTTAACATTCAGATAAATGCTCGTTTTCAGCGCTTGTCATTATTCCCCACAGGATTTAACCTCCCATGTTACTAAAAGGACGGTGACACAATTTGGAAAAAGGACTTAGACCCAGGTACGTGTTGTCTTTGTTGTCTTCTGTCTGGAGTAACTATGTGTCAAGCTAGGTGGCTAGCTGTCCACTTTGGTTTCTCTCGATTCGTTTTCATAATAAATCTCAACATAAGTTACTTAAATTGGATATTTTAAGTGCTTCTACATAACTACGAGTTTATGTGGCCCTAGTCCCTCCAGCAGCGTATGTGGGATACAGACAGACAGCAGCCGAGCTCATTGTAGGCGAATTGTTCAGCGTTGTAGAAACTATGCTTACCCTCACGTTCAGGCTCGATGCTGTGAAGCTAAATAAGTCTATGTGGCTGTGTTTTTTTCGATAGCCTAGCCAGGGTGATTGGTAGTCGTTTCACAGACAGAAAGCACAGTGAGAATCGTTAGCAGCAGCTCAGCAGTCCTGTCTCAGTCGTACATCTTGAATTGGTTTACTGTTGCCATTTCTGTTACACCACACATCTTCTGATCTAAGCAACTGCGACTGCTTCACTTGGTGGTATCTGCAGTATCTGTTACTCATGTTATTTGGCCCTCTGTATGAGGAATGTGTATTATTCAGCCTTGATGCATGGGGATTTTTTCTATCAGGGCTGTCCTCTGAGGCCCCTGAATTCATGCATGTCATTGCGCAGCTTTCTCTGTGGCATCTGAAGGACTCTCACTTATCAGTGAGTAGTATATAAAAGCAGATGTGACTTGGGTTTAGCAACATCAGCCCTCTTTCATAAAAGTTGCAGCTTCAGGCCAGCGTGTTGTCAGGACAACCAGCATGTTAGTATGAGTTGTGAATATATAATGAGATGACATTGCTATGTGCGTTTTCAGTCTTTAAGTATTTTATGCAGTACTAAACAGGGGAACATCACATACACCTTTACAATTAATGCAGTCTAATACAAATACCCTGCAGCAAACACGACCAAGAATGTTGATGTGTTGCATTTTCTTTCTGAGACTGAGCCAGAGAGAGGGAGTGAACTCTCAAAGTTTTGTAGCTGTGTCTACATGAGTCTTAAATTTGCTAATGACCCACATTGGAATAAAAATATCTTACAGTGTCTTAAATACAGTAGTTGGATGTTTATATGTTGACCACGTTTGTCAGACTTTGTGTATAAGAATTTTGATTTAGATTAAATTACATAAAGATGCTGACAGATGCAAGACATCCACATTTGATGTAGTCTCAGCGAACAATGTGGATGGTACAAGCAAAGCATTGCTTTTTATTTTCTTGAGTTGTGTTACATCACTTGTGCTTCCAGATGGCCACATAGACAGGGTCAGTACAATATGTTCCTAAATCACTTGCTGAAATAGTAGCTCCATGATTTTGTTTTCTGATTACATCATATCAAGAAGTGTGGTTGTCTTGTTGCTGTGGGCGATATCACCACGTGCATATAGTGCACAAGCCTGCAGTTTTCTTCACACAGTCCCTAACATTTTTAAAACGCAGTTCATTCACGGACATCACTGCAGATATGCAACACCATTTGTGAGTGTGTGTAGAGATAGCCCTACATATTTTGATCACTGCCAGTAAGAGCGATCAAATATTATGTTTCTGCTTTGGATTTTTTAAAATCATATATGTATATATATATAGTCTTCTCAACCACTTGAACCCTGTTTGTGTTTTTGATTAAAATACAAAACTAGGATCTGATTCACTGGATCAGTATCGAGGCAGTAATAGATTAGTATTAGCTATGTTGCCTGATCTATTACAGATCCCTGGTGTATTATACACCTTGGCAATCCGGGCACTCCACATATTAAACATGAAAAAACAAGCATTTCACTCTATTAAAACAGTGGAATTGTTTTCTACACACTAATATCGCAAAATCTTGCTTATGATAACAATGGCATCACACTTTGGGGGATCAGTATTAGATAAGTGATACATTGCAAGAAAGTGCTTTACAACAGGATATCTGTGTAACTGAAGAGGACTACAGACCAGTAAACTATCACAGTTTTCTTAGACGCAGCAATCAGTAATATACAGAATGTATTCATTGTATTAAAAGAGCTTTTCAGGTTTATTGACACTTAGGGCTACTGGGAATACTGTTCCCCAGTATTGTGATCTTTGTCAGTGCTAACACCACTGTTGGCTGGCAGAGGGTGAGACATGTGCTCATCTGAAAATATGCATAAAGCTCAGCAGAGGCACAGACTTTTGTTGTATTTACGAAGTAGCCTACATTTCAGCAACGCTGGAATGTGGCATTGCTCTGGGAGACCTTACACTGCTGTGAAAATTCTCCCATTGTAACATGCCTAAAGAGTCCCTTCCTCCTGGTGCACATAAATATAGATATAACTGTCCCAAAACTCATGACATAAACATGAGAATCAGTTTCATGGTGGACATCCCCTTTATTAAAATCCCATCTTTATTTAGTGTGATTGATGCGTTGCCAAGAATCAACAATAAAGCAAGCACGTCAGTATTGACTCACAGCCATGACTTTTGACTCAGCCTCTGGGTATTTATTTTCTACCTTTAATCGGCAGCTTTGGGTCACACTGTCTTTATTTGTACCAAAAAACAGAAAGACTGTTAGTGAATGAACGCATTGCCCCATGTTGAACACCATGAATACACGACAACACACTGTTGTTGTCATTAGGAAAATTATGTTTTTAGACCCGTGACATGCAAGAAAATAATATGAAAGAAAATTTTAGTTAAAAGCAAGTCTGATATGCTCTGCTGTAGGCTGTTTTTTAAACGGCTGATGTTGAACAATTCAGCAGCATAAAGAGAACTATGATCATCACATTATCTGCATCATAGGAAAAAATATAATTATAATGATCTGGATGAAAATTTAATAATTGTAATTTTATTTATTTTATTATTTATCATTATTAATGTATTGTATCTATGCTCCTTACATTCTTTTTTATATTTCTTTCGTAGCTTTTGCAGTTGCTTATCTCTGTATTTATTTATTTATTTATTTTCAGATTCCCCTGTCACCTAATTTTACTTGTAATTGGTAGGGATAGGTATTATCATTTATAGTCATTTAAAAATGTTGTCTTTTCTTAAAGGTATACTATGCAGATTTGTCCACTGTTTGTAAACATGCTTGCCAGCGAAAGTGAAAGTAAAAGCCAACCTCAGATTCACTCTTGTTTGTATTTTGCCTCACTATATTTATGTTTTTCGGAGCTGTGTCTCTTGGATGCCTGCTGCTTATGGTCTGGCTCACGGTCGCTACCTTTTTATAGAGGCCCGACATCACTTGAGTGCTGTGGGGGTACACGCCCATAAAAACCACAAACACAAAAAACAAGAGGAAGATAGAAAAGTACTGGCAGAGGGCAGAGTCTCTGCAGAAAAATAGTGGATCATAAGTGATAATTTAGAGGGCTTACTCTTGCATGAGTCCAAACATTGTTTTATGGGGAAATCCTGCATACTATATGTTAAAAAAAAAATTGTCAAACAAGTTTTATCTCCAATTTAGCAGAGACTGAGATAGTTACATTTAGTAATGGTCATTTAACTGTTGTCCATGATGATTTGATGTATAGAGTCCATAATTTTAATATTTATTCATAATTGTAACATACTGAAGCAGCTAACTAGCTTTGTCCTCTGATCAAACAAATTTGGTCTGATTATTTAACATATGGAGTCAAAGTTGATCTCGACAAGCTGCCTGTTTTATCACTGATATCTGAATTGGTCATTGGTAACGTTATTTATTTACCTAACAGTTAATTTCAGCATTGCATTTCATGGATGAATGAGAACACAGAAAACTTTTAGCGCATTGATCAGACTTATATTTAGATGTGATGTTTTGAAACTGGTCTTGATTTTCCAGAGCTGTTGAAAGACCTTAATCTTGTCACTGACATAATGATCTTTCATTTCATATTCACGCAGTGCAGTGACTTGTGCAACTGTAATGCTTTTCCCTTCTTCTTCTGTTTCAGATTTTGTGAGATGCAACGGATAGACGCCTAGGAACTGATGCGAGTGCATTTGCTGTTTGCCCTTTGAGGACGGACCTGCCACCATGAAGAGTGAGGTGCCATCTGAGGCCCCCAGCAGACAGGAGCATCTGAAGGAGCCACTGGTGAACCCAGAGCCCATGGAGGCAGCCAAGAGCTTCCCTAACAACATGGAGGTGATTGGAAAGAGCGAATTTGAAACCCTGTGTGAGTCCAGGCATCGGACCCTGAGGGACACAGGGACACACAGAGACTCAGAACGGACCCTTCCTGGGCGCAGAAAAAGAAAAGGCCAACAGGCAGGGCCGTCAGACTGCTCGCTGAAGGAGGGCCACATTAGTGAGAGTTCACTGGCCACTCAGCGTGCCCGGGTAGAACTTTTACAGCACCCCAGTGAGGATGAACATAATCACGAGTCCTCTTTTAGTGACTGTGCTTCCTCCCCTTCCTCTAGCCTGCGATTTGGGGACTCGGACACTCTTAGCTCAGAGGAGGAGGGGGAAGCTGGAGCAACAGGGGGCCAACACAAGGCTCCTGCCCTGACAACAGGAGGAGCCGCCGGAGTCGGCCTGCGCCCTGTTCTGGGTCGAACTCGGGGGAATCGCTCTCATAAGTGGGTGCGGTCTGAGGCTGAGCCAGTGCTGCTGAAGCGGCCGTGTCTGAGCAGCCGGCGGCCTCTTCATAGGAAACGCTTTGTGAAAACAGCTCCTGGAGGGGGTCAGCGGACACAGAAGCAAAAGGAGCGACTACTACTGCAGAGGAAGAAACGTGAAGTGATTGCACGTAGGAAGTATGCTCTACTTCATAGCACCAGTAGTTCCAGCGAGGAGCTGAGCAGTGACTCTTCCTCCCCCTCTTCTACCGAAGCCGAAGATGAGCTGTATGTAGATGTTAGCAGCACCAGCAGCCAGCCCAACAGTGCGACTGTAGCCACAGGTAATTACAGACCACCGCTCCATTACAGTTGTATTGTAATATCTTTATTGTATCTAACATATCTTGCTTTGCAGCATACGTTATGTTTGCGTAGGCTATATCATATGGTCCAAAGCAGCAGGGAATACATACATAGATATTACTGCGTGATTGCAGTGTGATCAGCATAACACAGTGGACCACAGAGGGTAGTCAGGATCAGTCATTATGTGTTTGTATTTTTAGGGGTGTCAAAGTTTGTGTTAGAATAGTTAAATATTTTATATATCTTTCTTATGGTAAACTGTAAAAGAAAGTTTAGATGGCTTATACAGTATTTTAGGGCCTTATTAAACTGTTGCTACACAGCATGGGGTTAGTAAATATCAACAGGCAGAATAATACACCACAGTGTTGACATATTCATTTCTTTTTTTGTGCTGTTTGTTAAAAAGATAGGCAAAGAGGGGTAACATCATAGTTGTAACACTATAATGGAAACTATGTCTCCTAAAGCTCACAGGCACTAGGATCTCTAACACTGCAGAAAAAAGCACAATCCAGCATGAATTAACATTTTAATTGAAGTACAATGATGCACTGTGAATTAATATGCACTGAAAAGCAGAACAGAAAAACAGAAACGTCTGGTGCCAGAGAACGGCTAGTCAACATGTTGTGCAACCTGCAATAGGAGCTGGACTGAGGTTTTTAATCACAAAACAGTTGTTAGTGTTGTACTTCTTTAAATAACCTTAATTGGCAAACATTGTCATTTATCAAAATTTTAAATGTACAGTTCCCTTCACTGCACAATCAGAATAAGTATTTTTTGTAACAGGAGTGTGATAATGTTAAGTGATCTCGCTAAAGCCGCTTTTCCACTGGACAAAATACCCACTAATACCTTTTGTCTTCAGTGGGAAAGGTCACAATTGGCATTCACTCCCAGGACAAATGACTCTGCAGTAGTCACAGTTATTTATCAGCTCTGATCGGCTTTGATTGGCTCCAGTCAGTGGAGATAGAAATATGACACTCAGGTGGACACTAATTTCTGGCCCTTTTCAGACACAATGCAATGACACAAATTCTGACCATCTCCTTCCAAGCAGTGCTCAAACATCATTCCAAATTAGTTGACACTGAGTTTGAAAGAAAGACTGCATAGAAACAGATATACACCAATCAGCCACAACTTTAAAACCACTGACAGGTGAAGTGAATAACATTGATCATCTGAGAAATATTGTGTTCTGGCATACATGTGGAAGCCACTTGACATGCTCCAGCCACCCAAACACTGTGACAGACCAAGTACACCCCCTCATGGCACTGCCATCATGAGGGACCTGACAAAGACCTTAAGGTGTCGACTAGCCGCAAACTGGCACCGGCATGTCCCATGAATGCTTGATCAGGTTGGGATCTAGGGAATTTGGGGGTCAGGTTGACACCTTGAGCTCTTTTTCACATTCCTCGGCCCATTTCCATGCAGTTTTTGCAGTTTGGCACAACACATTGTCCTGTCATTAGGGAGTGCTATTGCAATGAGGGGGTTAGGGGCTTGGACTTTCACGGTGTTTGGGTGGGTGGAGCGTGTCAAGTGGCATCCACATGAATGCCAGGAGCCATGATTTCCCAGCAGAACATTGTTTGGTAACTAGATGATCAATGTCACTCCCTTCACCTGTCAGTGGTTTTAATGTAGTGGTTGATCATTTAAAAAAGAAGTAACCATTGTAACACTTTCACTGACCTCCATGCTGCTTTCTTATGTTTAGTTACCTGTTTTCTGGCACATTTGTGACATCAAATGTGATAAAAACAACAAACAGAAAGGCATACTCGTCTACTGCAGAGCTGTGAACACTATGTTCTATTGGCAATGGGAAAGGAGTGTATCACCTGTTTTTAGCAGGTTTTCCCACAGTAAAAAAGACGCATATACAGACAGATTTTTGAGGGGGAAAAAGGTATTAATGACTATTTACTGCAACAGGATCAAGAATTTACAGGTTTTCATTCTGGGCCAGGTGATTTCATTCTGGCTCTCAACCAAAGAAGGGGAAGTAAAGGAAGACTCACCTTGCGTAGTGTTTGATTGTGGTGACAACATGCTTACAAACAGCTGTTCCCCTGCACATGGATGCATATTACTGTTGTAGTGTCCCACTTTCACATAAACAAACAAGGTGAAAAGTGTAAGAAATTGTACTAAAGCTTTTGGCTCTCACGATAAATGTAGCAACATACATAAGACTATGGTCTTTGTAATGGCTTTGGCACAACTGATAAAGGAATAGCTACTCCCCTCTCTGCTTTTCATGGCCCCACACCTGGCAGGCAGTAATGAAAACTGCAGTCCTCTGTACCTGTTGGAACAACAGGTTTATACAGCTCCTAAATCTAAACCATAGCTTTCTGCGCTTGTTCTCACTATCGTCTGTGCACCTGAAAGGCACATGCTATTTTCTGATCTTAAATTTTTCAGCATTTACAACAGGAGTCAGTTTATCTTTAAAAAAAAAAAAACACCTGTACCTTGCTTCATTCTTTTCCTTGTGTAGCCATTTAGCCTCAGCACATTCTGGCTGCTGTGGCCCTAGGGGAGAATGGAAAGTTAGTTGTTGTGCCTCCATGGTGGGAGGCAGGTGGGAGAAAACTCAGTCACTGTATAGTGACTGGCTTTGCATGGAAACAGCAGGTCTCTCAGGGAAAACAAGGCATTTGTTTACAGCATGGGAAGCATGGAGGCAAGTGATGAAACCTGCCTTTGTAAATGTCCAGAGTTGGAGCAGGTGCGTGATGTAGACAAAGAACAGTTTATTCCCACCTCTAAACTGAACAACAGAAGATATTAAATGTGAATAAACAATATCTCAGCCAAGTCCACCTTAAATGCAGGTCCCATCTGGATTGTTGTCATTTTAGATACAATAAAAATCTACAAATTCCTTTATGCACACATCTGATGATTGGTTACACTGAATTGTTATCATCATCAGCAGTTTCAAAGGATGATTGTTCAGCCTCAAGCATATTGCATGTACTCTTACTGCCAACTGATCAAGTGGCTGCTTGACTTAAGAAAATCATCACTTGGGATTTGACATGTTTGTTCCAGGGTTTGTTATATACTGTAGTCGTGTCAGGTATAGTGTTAGGAGAAGGAGGTTTTTTTGTACCTAACTATCATGCACAGGTTGGTTACAACTCCCTGCAAGTTGTAAGTAAAGTGTTGGGTGTTGTTGTTTGTGTCACCTCATGAAGGCTTCACCAGAGTGCCAGGCAGCTAGTCTTGCAGAGGGTGCTAAGCAGCAGTTCTCAGGAGACATTAGGAATAGAAATCACACTGGGGAGTTTATGGCACTTAGAGATGTGCATGAAAACTCAGTAAACACACGAGAAATGTAGCAGTGCCCTTAAATATTTTTGCCTCTTAAAACTGTTAACCAGCGTTCATAGTCTGTGCATTAGATTTTCAGCCATTGATCAAATTTCACAAAGTATTAAAGTACTAAAACCTCTATAATTTTCATATCCAGATCTAGAAATAAATGACTGTTTCTATGGTTTTGCTTGCAGCCAATCACTGCAGATGTTCTAAGATTTAATGCGCTGTGTGATCAGCCCACTACCACAGCAGCAGATGTACAACCCCTACAATCTGTTGTGTGGTGAAGTTGAGCATGGTGTATTTGATGGTGTTGGCAGTTCCATGTACGAGATGCCACCAAAACTTTCCTAAGTATGACTATATTTTGTAACCAGATGTCACATGATGGTCATTGAATGAAGTAGAAAAAAAAGTATCAAGGGGCGTCAGTAGCATAGTGGATAGTGCCGGCACCCCATGTACAGAGGCATCGCCTCGCTGCAGCAGCCGCGGGTTCGAATCCAGCTCACGGCCCTTTGCTGCATGTCAGTCCCCACTCTCTCTCTGTCTCCCCATTTCACTCTCTGTTGTGTCAATAAAGGCAAAAAGCCCATAAAAATAATCTTTAAAAAAGAAAAAAGAAAAGAAAAAAAGTATCGGAATCGATATCGCTTTAAAGGCACTCGTAATGGTACTGGTATTGTAATTTCTTGAACAATACCCAGCCCTTACATGCATTAGTTCGAAAACAATAAAGATGAAAACTGTCTGCCGTGAAAGGTTAACTTAAGATTTACATTGAAGTCTAAAGAATGTGGGAGAGAATTTATAACTTTGACTCATAGACCAGATGCATGAGTCAGCAACTCTCACTTACACTGAGAAATGGTGACAATAATTAGAAACAGGCATGAGACTGTTAGCTCTGATAAACTTATATTGTTTGCAAATATATGCTGTATATGATCTTCATCACTGGTGGGGACTAAAATAATGTATGTATACCTGGGCTGAAAGCCTTAAAATAAACCTGTAGATAAAGCTGTGTGTTCAGTTATAAAAGAAAAGACAACACACTGTGCTTAAGAAGCGAATGCCCCTATTGGCCTCCCATGGTCTTGGCAGCAGCTCCATTAAAAAATATATTAATTAGTCTCAAATTAGTTTGCTGTCACTTAGACTTGTTTTAACAGTGGTGCTCCTTGTGTGAGATGTGGGCAGCATTAATACGCATGCAGGATCTCTCGAGATAAAGTATTGACAGGGATCTCCATTAATTGCATGTGGTTAGTTTAATTTGGAAATATAGATAACATCTATCTGATTTGAAAATATGAATACTGTTTAAAAGAATAGCTGTAGTAATTATAGGGCGGCACGGTGGTGTGGTGGTTAGCACTGTCGCCTCACAGCAAGAGGGTTGCCGGTTCAATCCCGGCTGTGTGGAGTTTGCATGTTCTCCCCGTGTCAGCGTGGGTTCTCTCCAGGCACTCCGGCTTCCTTCCACAGTCCAAAGACATGCACATTGGGGACTAGGTTAATTGGTGACTCTAAATTGTCCATAGGTGTGAATGTGAGTGTGAATGGTTGTTTGTCTCTATGTGTCAGCCCTGCGATAGTCTGGCGGCCTGTCCAGGGTGTACCCTGCCTCTCGCCCGATGTCAGCTGGGATAGGCTTCAGCCCCCCCCCGCGACCCCCAAGAGGATGAAGCGGTTAGAAGATGAATGAATTATAGCATATTGCTGTGAATCATAATATTGAAATTAATGTTTTAAAAAAAGTGTCAGTGCAATGAAGAGTAGTCAGGCTACACGTTAAAATTTTCTGTTTATTTTATTGTAGTTATTGTAGTTTCTTTGCCTTTGTCAGATTTATGGTGTATATCAGTACTATACTAAATTCAACTGGTGTGCTCAGGTGCCCTCGATGAGGATGTGGTGGTGATTGAGGCAACTCCAGCTCCAGCTCCTGCTGTCCCTGCAAGTGAGGAGATCAACGTCACTTCAACTGACAGTGAAGTGGAGATCGTCACAGTCGGGGATGGTTTCAGGTAGGCGCAGCAGCTTTTTCAGCAGGCATTGACATAATGTGCCTAAATAAAAAAATGTAAAAAATTTTTCCCCCTCTTTGTTTTGTTAACCAGTAGACTAAATGTCAGCTATGTGGCCTTGATAACCTTAGGATATGGGACTCTCTATACATACTGACAACATAGTATCTGTCTTTTTTTTGTTGGTTTGATCTCAAGGCCAGCAGGATGGTTTGAAAATTAATCCTAGTAAAACTTTTAGCAAGATATACAGTACGTCAGCAGACAAGATAAACATGTTTGAGTACATTTATGAGCTCTAAGTGTGGACATGCAAGCCAACCTTAATAACAAGAGAACAAGTCAAGTATTTATAACAACTTTATAGCACGTCTATGGAACAGTGTACAAAATGTTTTGTGATTGTGTGGTAAACAAGTTGTACGCAAATGAAGAGAGACTATCCTGCTCAACAATCGACCAAGCACAGGATTTTTCCTACTGTGGGGAGCATCTACAGACTAAAAAGGTTTAGGACCTAATATTGAACCCTGGGGTACACCACAGTCAGTTCCCCCAATGTAGTTTTGGGTTTCAGTAGGCCTAAAGGACTATAAATTAATCTTAAGCTAGATAGAAAAGTTTCAGAATTGTTATTGTTTGTCAGAAATTTTCAGTGCATTTTTCTCTTGTGAGTAATAAGGTCCGTTGGAGCCTGGGGCTGACAAACGTCTCAGTATCTTTTGCATGACTGATCATGTGGTTTTGTTCCCCTTTCTGTAGAACATGAAGAACCCCGTTTCCCTGTGCTGCTAAGCTTTACTGGTCATGCAGTTTATGTGTTGTTTACTCGGGTAGTCTTTTGTCTTTTGCTTTTTGAAAAACAAGTTGTCATGTTTTATTAAGTTTGTGTAGTATTAAAATCTGCTTTTTATGGGGTTGTGTATGTGAACTTGGATGTTAGTCAATGGTATGACCACTCCCAACAGTTACTATAACTCATCCTATAACAGTTTCAGTGTATGGGATTAGTGTTTTCACAAGTCTCTCACACTTGTGATGGGCTCATGAACAAGCAACAAACGGAAGCAGTGAATGAAGCAATACTCTGGCAAACAAATGATTTTGGAAGAAATGGTGCATTTGGGTGTGCAGTGGAGAAGTGGATTGTGATGCAAGAGCGGTCAAAAGTTTGCATGGAGGGGTGTTGGTGGCTAAGTGGATAGAGCAGGCGCCCCGTGTACAAGGCTGTTGCCGCAGCGGCCCATATACGACTCCAGCCTGTGGCCCTTTGCTGCATGCCATTCCCTCCCTCTCTCCCCCCTTCACGCTTAGCTTTCCTATCAATTGAAGGCAAAAATGCCCCCTCAATTTTTTTTTTTTTTTTAAATTCAAATATTGAAGTTAACATTGATTGTGAAATCTGAAGTCATCCACACCAGCAATGATAACTATAAGATAATGATGTGAGCACCCACAATGATAAACAATAATGTTTTGTGAAGAGTAACAATGCTCTGCACACTCCAGCTGTGACACCCTGTAAATTCAGATGGATTTCCATTGTCTGTCAGGGGTTCTATTATTCATCAAATTACTCTGCCTATACTCTGTGAATCTGGGGTTAAACCATACCACACCCACCTGTCACTCAGAAGTGGCCACACCCTTAACTATGTATAACTTTAGGCCCATAACAATAAAGGTGTGGGCTATTTAAACATTCACCCTAGTACAGCTGTCAGGAATGTTTAAATAAGCTTCAGAGACCAGAACTGTTTGTTTGTACCAGCTTGTCAACATTTAACATGGGCGTCTATGGGGATTGACTTGCTTTTTGAGGTAGCCTCACGTGGCCATTTAAGGAACTGCAGTTTTGGCACTTTGCATGGCTTCGTTTTTCAGCCCCAGAGGGTTCCGCTTGCTCGAAACAAGCATGAGATGGATTATCCTTTAAAGTAAAGGTTGTCAAAAAACGTCAACCATGATTTTTAATAGACACAGCAGTATGAGTTTTACACCAGTAATAACTAGGGATGGGCAACACAAGCAAAAACACTATTCGAAAATTGTGGCAAGTATTCGACAATTTTTTGAATAATCTCTCCCCCCCCCCGGCGGAACGGACTCCACGGAGGTCCGCGCGGACTCAACGCGGACCTCCGCAAGCCCTGTCATTTTTACAGGAAACTACAACGCAGAAGTGCGCTCGACTATGAAAGCCCGAATGACTGCGGACATTCCTCTCGGAGTAGTAGTCTCTGCATGTTTCTCCTGTTTGTAGAAGAGCATCTCACACTGCTGTAGCAATCCTAGACTGCCCTCGTGCGGTTAGGAGCTGAATTGCATGTCAAATAAAGGGGGGGGAATAAGACAGCGAATAGTAATAGTCGCATTAAAAAATTGATTTTTCAAAAATAAAACGACTATTCAAAAATCGAAAATCGTGACCCATCCCTAGTAATAACTATGCATGCACAAATAATTCTATGATACAAAAAGGTTGCTCACCGTGATATTTCTGACCACAAGCTCAGTACAGAGCTAATTTCCATCAGTCACTATCTGTGAGAAACTTTAAGGCCCAGACACACCAAACCGACCTCAAAGAACTAGTGGCAACAAAAGCCAACTCCTGAATCCCCTCATGTCACGCGTGTCTCAGCCAGAAAGTTACACATGAACACACCGCAAAGACGACAGCCGATGGCCAGCTAGCACAAGCATTCTGCGCCTGCCTGAGAGGAAATATCTCTCCCCACCAGCAGACAGCAGTAGTCTGTATTTGTCATTCAAAAGCAGAAACTGGAAGACCATTTTGGTGTTAGCTAGCAGGTTAGCACATTAAGAACACAACATGATGTTGAAAAGACGTGTGCCAGTGAACAATACCAGAAACCATCACAAAACATTTCTGTTATAGAGCTCAGTGGCTATAGAAAAATAATCATACATATGCAACAAGTTTGTTTTGATCTCACTCCCTCTTGACCTCTTGACTTCTGTTTTTTTTTACTTTCCTTACTTCCGTTTCTCTTCTCGTGAGCTCAGCTGAACTGCCAATCAGAGTTATTTCATTAACTGACAGGCGCCTTACCTGACGCCGAATTTAAATGCTGAATCGGCCAAAAGAAGGCAGAAGGAGCTGGCAAAGGGCAATTGTGTGGTGTCGACTAGGGCGACAAACACTCACTGACAGCCCAACACTGACCAACGGCCGACCATCAGCTTGGTGTGTCGGGGCCTTTAAAGAGATACCAGAAGAGACTGCACAGCCAACTTTATATCTTGGCAACCACAACATCGTATATTTTGCTTACACCTAACTGGTATGGTCCGTCTTTAAAGGTCTTTAAAAAGGATTTAAGAAATAAGCAGCGGATTAAAAAGTGGATGATCTGAGAATTGGAACATAGTATTCTATTTCTCAGAACTGCTAAATATTTACAGTGTTAGATTATTACATTAGATAGATAGCTCCCACTGTTGTTCTCTGCAGTCCTCTCCATTATCCTCACTCCACTGAAAATCTTATTTCCCCATTCTCATGATATAACTTGCCGTCTCAATACTCCTCTTGTTCCTCATGTAGGTAATAATGCATCTCAATTCATAAACCCTTTGTGTTAACCTCCATCTGTATCTCTTTTTAATCTTTTCCAACACATTATCTTTTCTTCTTCCCTACTTTATATGAATGCATCAGTAACATCTGACAGTTCTTCCCAGAAGTGATTGCACCAAGCTTGGAATGTTATGGCTTGTCTAATCTTCCTGTTTTCCTGACTGTCAAAGATGTCCTGGCTCGCTAGAGAATGCAGGGATGAGCCTCCCTGAAGGGGGATGGGCAGCAGGGGAGCAGGAGGGCGGGGAACCAAAGGCCAACAGAATGAGCAATGAAAGCTTTGTTTACACCACCAGCAGTCCGGTTTTTGAATGTGTGTTTGTGTGCACCCCATGTCAATATAGGCACAGGACACACCCAGAATGTGTCACGGCCCTGTTTTTTATAGTGCAACACTGTGTTGAGGAAAACTCAATTAAATATTCATGGGTTGTTGTTTTTTGATTGCTTGGTTGATAATTTCCTCTAATCCCGTGTATTAATTTTTTTCTATGTCAAAATACCAAGTCCAAAATAATACTCACGTAAAACAGTTAAAAAGCATTACAAACTAGATCCTTCAAAATAATCAATAGAGTTATAACAACACAGTTTCAACAGAAAACTAACATTATAACCTTTTATGGTGGTTTGATTTAGTGCAGGACTGTTGTGTTAGACTGCATTAGTATTAACTAAATGTTCCTAATAAATTGGCAATGAAGTGTATGTTGTCCTATAAAATTAAGCTGCACAATGCACACATAGCCTCAAGTTGGCCATGACTGATAAAGAAAATTCTTTCCTTCAGTGTTTTGTATAGTGTCTAGTAGTATCTTTTTTTATATGTGTGAACAAAGGAATGTGTGTCTTATGTAGGACAGGATTTGGACAGTCTCCTCTCCTTATCTCCAGCTTGTACAAACTAAATGTGGAAGTTCAAACACAGTTTTCAACCAACAGCAGCAAGTTAGGGATGTGGTGCCAAATATTAGTGAAATTGGGGCAAAGCAAAATAATGTTTAACCCAACCTTGCTCTTTTCACATTGCTCAGTGACACGCTGTCAGTTTGGATATGTTTAATTTAAACTGCTGGCTGTTATTTTTTTGTTCGTGTCGCTCAACTGTCGTTCACTTGCAGTGCATCAGGAGAACATTCCAGTGTTTTAACAGGGCAGTGTGGGGTGTGTTTGGCGGCGGTTTCACCCAGAGCGCACTGAGTTACAACAAACAAGGATTATGTAGCTGATATGCAGAATCAGTGCAGGGGCTGATGAAGGCTTTTTAAAATCCATATCAGCTCAGGACGTGCATAGTGGTAGGGTCACAAAACTTTTTAAATGTCATTGCCAGTGTAGATCCTAACTACGTATAAAATAATAATGCTGTGCCTGTAGTTGAGATGGCTACAAACAAACAGGTATGAAAGTCACTTGCAACTACAACTGATCCACCAACATCACAGCCATCTAAAATACTAACTTATTCCACTCAAGTCGAAGAGGACAGATGTTCAGTTTGCTGCTGTAAAGACAGGGTGAGTTTAAAGATACATTTGTGAGACAGTTTTAAAATTGTTTATGAAAGAAAGCTGATGGTATGATGTAGATATTTTGTATGTACAGTGCCCTCCAAAAGTATTGGAACAGTGAGGGCAATTCCTTTATTGTTCTTGTAGACTGAAAATATTTGGGTTTGACATCAAAAGATGAATATGGGACAAGAGATCAACATTTCAGCTTTCATTTCCAGGTATTTACATCTGGATCTGATACACAACTTAGAAGATAGCACCTTTTGTTTGAACCCACCCATTTTTCATGAGAGCAAAAGTATTAGAACATGTGACTGACAGGTGTGTTTTGTTGCCCAGGTGTTTCCCAATTACATTGATTATTCAAACAATAAATAGCACTGGATGTCTGAGCTCAGTTTCAGATTGGGTACGATAGGTTTTGCCTGTGCAGACTGCATTTAGAGGTGGAACCAACATGAAAACCAGAGAGCTGTCTATGGGTGAAAAAGAAGCAATTGTGAATCTGAGAGAAGATGGACAGTCAATCAGAGCCATTGCACAAACATTGGCCATAGCTAGTACAACCATTTGGAATGTCCTGAAGAAGAAAGAAACCACTGGTGTACTAAGCAACAGACGTCTAACAGGTAGACCAAGGAAAACATCAGCAGTTGATGACAGAAACATTGTGAGAGCTGTAAAGAAAGACCCTAAAACAACTGTTAGTAACATCAGCAACAACCTCCAGAGGGCAGGAGTGAAGGTATCACAATCTACTGTTCGCAGAAGACTTCATGAACAAAAGTACAGAGGCTACACCAGAAGATGCAAACCACTCATTAGCAAGAAGAATAGGAAGGCCAGGCTGGAATTTGCCAAAAGGTACAGAGATGAGCCTCAAAAATTCTGGGAAAAAGTTTTATGGACTGATGAGACAAAGATTAACTTTTTCCAAAGTGATGGAAAGGCGAAAGTTTGGAGAAAGAAAGGATCTGCTCATGATCCCAAACATACAAGCTCATCTGTGAAACACGGTGGAGGTAATGTCATGGCTTGGGCTTGCATGGCTTCTTCTGGGACGGGCTCTTTCATCTTCATTGATGATGTAACACATGATGGCAGCAGCAAAATGAACTCAGAAGTCTACAGAAACATTTTGTCTGCTAATTTAAAGAAAGATGCAACCAAACTGATTGGGAGATCCTTCATCATGCAGCAAGATAACGACCCAAAACACACTGCCAAAACAACAAAGGAGTTCATCAGGGGCAAGAAGTGGAAGGTTTTAGACTGGCCAAGTCAGTCTCCAGACTTAAACCCAATAGAGCATGCATTTTACCTGCTGAAGAGGAGACTGAAGGGAGTAACCCCCCAAAACAAACAACAACTGAAAGAGGCTGCGGTGAAAGCCTGGAAAAGCATCACAAAAGAAGAATGCAAAAGTTTGGTGATGTCAATGGGTCACAGGCTTGATGCAGTTATTGAAAGCAAAGGATTTGCAACTAAATATTAAGTCTCATTCACTTTAATCTATTTTAAGTTTATATGTTCCAATACTTTTGCTCACCTAAAAATTTTGTGTTCCATTACAAATAATGCTATCTTCTAAGTTGTGTATCAGATCCAGATGTAAATACCTGGAAATAAAAGCTGAAATGTTGATCTCTTGTCTCATATTCATCTTTTGATGTCAAACCCAAATGTTTTCAGTCTACAACAAAAGTAAACGAATTGGGCTCACTGTTCCAATACTTTTGGAGGGCACTGTATATTTCTTCTCATGTGTATACATTGAGAAGAATGGTCCCCAAAATGTACAGGGCCCTGTATTTCTGATGAAATATTTTTATGCTTTTGCGCCGGCAGTAGTTGTGGCTGGAGGCATTGTGTTTTCTTTTTTCTTTTTTTTAAAGATATGTTTTTGGGCATTTTTGCCTTTAATGTATAGGACAGCCAAGTGTGAAGGGGGGAGAGAGAGAGGGGGATGACATGCAGCAAAGGGCTACAGGCTGGACACGAACCCGGGCCGCTGCAGCAACAGCCTTGTATATGGGGCGCCTACTCTACCACTAAGCCACCGACGCCCCTGAGGCATTGTGTTTTCACGGTGTCCATCCGTCAGTACATATTTCTGTCTGTCTGTTCGTCTGTCCATCCCATTCTCATGACCGCGATATCTCAAGAACACCTTTAGGGAATTTCTGCAAATTTGGCACAAATGTTCACTTGGACACAAAGATGAATTGATTAAATTTTGCTCTTCATAGATCAGAGGTCAAGGTCAATTTGATTTAGTCTGTCTCCATCACATTTTTTTCAAATTGGCACAAATGTTCACTTGGACTCAGCATTGAACTGATCTCAGTGAGGTGTTTGAAGGTCTCAAAGGGTTACCGTGACCTCACAAAACATGTTTTTGGCCATAACTCAATAATTAATTCACTAAGTAAATTTCACACAAATGTCTTAATAGGATAAAATGATGATGTGATGACAATTTATATTCCAAAGGTCAACTTTAGCATCATAATGTTCTGCAAAAACACTTTTCTGGCCATTACTCAGTGTCAGATCTCAGAAACATCAGGGGAGACATTTGGTCAGATACTGAACTGGTGACACTAATCAAAGGGATACGCATTTGTATACACCGAGTTCTCTACTCAGTGCAGTGAGTTAGAAAGTGAAGTCATTGTAACCTGAATTGTGATGATACTTTCATCATTGCATAGCTTGATTCCTGAAATTGTTTACCACTCTTACACAATGTTATTCCTGCCTTACCAGTTTACTCTATATCACTGCAGTGCTCAGCCTCATCTCTGATCCCTGGGGCATGTGGCTCACATCACCTAGGCTTGGCAAAACCTCAATTTTGCTAAGCCACCCATTCCCATAGTGTTCATGTTTACAATGTACTGTTTTCCTCTTGGCTACCCCCCTCTACGCCCCCTACCCTCAGGAGATCATGGTGGTAAACAGATATTTACAAAATAATCCCAGGTCTACTTAATTAGGAGCCCCTCCCTGGTGGTTAGTCCTGCTCCCTGGGAACAACCCAGAGCTGAGGAGCCTGGCCAATTATACACTAACACAACAACCATGTGCCCCTCTCTGCATACCACCCTCGCTGCTGTGTGTTTTGTGGGTTGTCATAACTGTGTGTATGTGTCTGCATGCGAATGGGCACCAGTTTGATTTAGCAATTTATGAAATATGAAAGTTAATAAGCTTCCTCCACTACTCTACTTGCATTGTGCTGCATGTCTGACAGGAAATTGAATTGGAAGCAGACAGTATGAGCTGATGGGAATCCCCCTTATCACAAACAGCAGTGAAAAGGCATTTCCTACGTTAAAACACGTCTGAGGAATGTGATCAAAGCCAACGTCTTTCAGCATAAAGAGGACAATATCAATAATTTAACCAGTTCATAGCATTACATAATATTGTTTATGATGTTTTACCCAGTATAATCTTAAAGTCTTTGGACTCATGTATTCACATTTAATCATTTAACTCTTAAGATACTAAATATTTTTTGTTCCATCATTCCAGTTATTTATGTCATTAAAATACCTTTGAAACACAAAATCATAAAAAAAAACAACATATATTTCTTTGTTAATAACTTCTTAGAGGCAGGACAAAAAAAATGAATTAAATTGGTTATTTTATTGCAAAATATATCAAGTACATAATTCCCACCCGTCTATTCCTTGTACCCACTTTTTCCTGTTGACAGTGATATGGAGCCTGTATCTATTGGGGGAAGGTCAGGGCAACACAAAGGCTACGACAAAGAGACACATTATGTTACATATGAGCCAGTTTAAGGTTTCCAGTTCACATAACCTATCTGTCTTTGGTCTGCGGGAAACTCGGGCTAAAACAGGAAGAAAAAATCACTCCGATAAAGATTTATTGAATCACTTGATACTTTCACAGGCCCAGTCCACACAGACAAAAGTATATTTGTACATGTAGCTTTTTAATACATATGGGACTTTCATCCACATGGAAACTGACCAAAAGCAAATCATTTGTAAAACTCGATCCAGGGTAAAGATTTTCAGAAACTCAGTTTTCAGCGTCAACATGTAGACAGCAAAAGAGAGACCACACCGGGATGCATGCTATGCTAAGCTAGCACATTGCAAGATGGTCAGTAACGCCAGAACACCAGACCAGAAATATAACATACTCCAATAGCCTACAGATCTGGTGTACTGAGCCACTTTGGTTTCACTGTGAAATATGATGGCAATGGCAAGGAAGTGGTGGGTAAAGAACAACTGTGCACACCAAGCCAAATAATGACCACATCCTTCAAACCAGGGGACGAGAGCCACTGTGCGGTGGCAGCCTCTGGGTCAACAGCTAATGTTAGCACAAAGCACACATCGACAGCAATGAACAGCAACTGCCGGTGGTTCGGGTAGCCGATTTGGTCAGAAAGACTACGTTAGTGATAGCTGTTTAGCTTGTGTGTATAAGTGATTCTGGGATTTAACACAGATGTTTATTCATGTATGTATTAGACTGAAAGCGCTAGGAGAGCTTGTGGGACGTAGCAAATTCACCACTGACATTCAGTGGGCGAAAGAAACAACATTGATACTGTGCACCCTAATGTCAGTAGTAAAGGGGTGCTCAGGTATAGCTCCATCACTGTTCAAAGTAAAAAAGAGATCATACTTTATGTTAGTTTAAATTAATAAATGAATTAAAATAACATAAAATAAAAAAAAATAAAAACCATGGCTATTTCTCAGGCATTTTTACTTTTTTGCTGTATCGAAAACATACTGAGCCATGACACCCCTGTATCCTATCAAACCAAACTGTGAATTTTGTGAACTGTAACACCCTTATACTGAGGCCACTGGTTGCTTTTTTATCAGGCCTGTGTTTGGCCAACATCATCTTCTTTCTTTTTGTGTGGCTTTAGTGTTACAGTTATATTGCTGCCTGTGGGTTTGGCATACTATTTACAGCACTTCAAATTTGTTTTTGCATTTTCATTTGGACAAAGATTTTTTTTATAATAGTCTGTGGACAGGGATTTTATTTTAGATCAAAGGAGGGGAAAACCCTGTTTACAAAAATAGCCTTGTCTGTGTCAACTAGGCCTTATGGTTTTATTATTTAATCAATAAGAGTCACAGAGCTAGTCCATGGTTCAGGTTGACACACCTAAAGCTCCTTAGTTACGATGCAGTTGTGGTTTACAGTGCAGAGCTTTTGGCACTCAGTGCACAGCCTTGTCCCTCTGCTCCTGTGCATTTTTTTAAACACTCTAAGGGAACAGCAGTGAAATCCCCCAGCCACAAAGCTCCATGGTATCAGGCTTTACGGCACTCCCATATAGTCTCTAGTCTCTTGTCCCTCGAGCTTATCCCTCCTCCCTCTGATCACCTGGCTTTACAGCACTGTGGGGGGAAATGCGGCTATTCCCTTGCCTCTCACTCCAGTCTCAGAGAGCAAGGGGTAGAGCGACAGGAGCCTTTGAGAGAGAAAATTAAAAGGAAGGAAAGAGGAACGGCCAATAACAGGGCAGAGAGGTGCAGAGCATTCGAGCGAGATATAGGAAAAAGGAAGGTGGGTGGAATAAATGGGAAGATTTAGATGGTTGTTGTAGATGCAGAGCTCCATGATGGCATCGTCCATACAGCATAGGCACATAGTCCTGCCAGAGTGATTTGATACTCAACAGAAAAATCATTTTGGACCACAGACCACAAACAGTTTTGTTACATGATGCATTGTGATCCACAAAGCACCCACTTCAGTTTCGGGTGTATGTGTTGTGTTCATCTAAACCTATCGTAAGTCTTCACTGGCACTCTTTTTTGAGCTAAAATTGTATATATGTCCTGTTTTAAATTTAGAAATACTATATGGCAGCTGGATTCGCATGGTATCACATATAAATCCATCTTGTCGGAGCTTCCAGCAGCTCAGTAGGGAGGGCGGGCATACCATGTACAAAGGCAGCATCCTGTCTCATCCTGCATCAAAACTGTATTGTCATTAAAGGCAAAAACCCCCAAAAATAATCTAAAAAAATCTATTTTGTCAGGCTTCAAGTAATGTGTTTGTGTCACTCAACATCCTGTGAGGAGCTACTGGCAGCTACAGGCGTGGTTTAGGTGTGTGCGACAACAATGGATGTAAAAACGAACTGGATACAACATTGGAGGCGGAGCCCCATTACCTGTTCATTACTATAAAAGTTGCTCAGTGGAGTATGAAGCCAAAAAATGTTTGACTTCCAGGTTATTAAATTAATCGGATCTTCCGCATTGTTGGTACCATAGAGCAAGCACGCTAGAGACTTCTGCTAGCTGAGCAGCTAACTTCCAGTTTAGCTCTCTGCCAACTTGAATGGGGATAGACTTGCAAAATGAAATGAACAAATCCGGATAGTGAAATGTGTCATTTTGCAGGGGCTGTTACGCTCAAAAAATGTATCCACTGATTTTAAGATGTCTCTTTCCCAATGTTAGTCTGTGGGGGGAAAAGACAGATAGTTCATCCAGTCACCTGCCGAGTATTTTTTGAAAGTGCCTGCCCTTTTTCAAATAGTTTTCAATGACAGCCTCTCAGATGGTTCTTTGTAACAAACCATCCATCAAGTTAGTAAAATACAAGAGTTTCTTGTTATGGATTCCTTGGTTTGTGCCTGTTGTCTTGCTACAAATACAATTGTGTACACTGAACAAGGGCTTTATAAGTAATCATGTAAGGATCGATCCCCCTGTTAGCTCCCAAAATGAAATAAACTGCATCAGGTGTAATATTGACACTTGGTACTCAGAGTGCTCTGCTGCACTAAATCAAGCACTGTAACATTTCATTACTGTGGTCATTGAGTCTTGTCAAACACAGATGTACCAAAGATGTAACACATATAACACACACCCAAACAGGCCAGAGACATTGTTCATGTCCGTACATACACCGGTGCTTTTCTTGCTGTAACATGTCAAGATGTCTGTCATGAAGAAAGGTCAGTTCTCAGTTGGTTAAAAGACTGCAGTAAGAACTACTGTACTCATCAGGTAGTAAGACCAGATCTAATAGCTTCTGTCAGATTTGTCCACTGTCATGTCCTCGCTTACCTTTGCCCCAGCAGGCTTTTGTCAAAATAGCCTCTGGCCTGGAAATGAGCCTGAGAGTCTGGCTCTGGCAAAGCAAATGCTTCACTGGGAGCTGTGAGAATACACCTGGTCAGATAAGTGATCCTCTACTGCTGTTGGCTGTAATAGGTTTTTTTTTTATGTTTGTGTGTCTACAGGTCACGCTCAGTAGGGGGTATTGGCAGGATTTGGGGTAATAGTTGCGCCCAGAATCGTCTCCAGGAGTCACGTGGACGTCACAGACTCTCCACCGTCATCCAACCACTGCGTCAGAATGCTGGGGAGGTGGTGGACCTCACTGTCGATGAAGATGGTAAGAACAAGGGAAATGTCTTTTGTCCAAGTACATTTTAACTTTGTCCATTTAAAACCTGGGTCATCAAAAAGGGGCTTGTGAACCCTAGGGGTCCTCAGAGTTACTGCAGGGGGCTGCCAAATTACTGCTTGATAATATAAGGTTTTTTTAAAATCAAATTGTGTCTGAAAATACATATTGAAATGAATCGAGCTAACGCACCTAGCCATGCTACAGCTGATGCTGACTTAGCAGCTACAGGGAAGCGTAAATGAGAGAAGACCTAAAAATATTCAGATAATTGTCTTAAATGCAAGTCAGTTTTAGACAAGATATGCAGTAGGGCATCACTGCTTCATGTCTTTCAAGTAAGGGGTCCTTAGCCTGAAAACATTGGAGACCCCTGGTTTAAAGGATCACTACGCATAGATTCACGAGACATCTCCCCTTTCAAGTTATCTGCCGTGTGTCGGCAGTGATGCCTTGATATATTGCTACATCTTTTGCTTCATATATGTGAAGGCCATAGACATTATTCTTTTATAACTTAAAGTGATCTGTGATATTAGCTTTGAATTTTTACAGTCAAATTCATGACAAGGTGGAGAAATAATATGTTGTAATATAATAGGTTGACATGGAGCTATGTGTTTGGCCGTATCACCCTGGGTGTGTAGTAGATACATTTTTAAGATGCTGCAGAGCTTCTCATTAATCTTCATTTAGATATAAGATAGGCACTTTACAGATGACTCAAGGAGTAACTAGAGCACTCAGAGAGCATAGACCTCCGCCAAGCAGCTCGGATTTCCCGCCATTTTATTATTTTATCCACTTTGCTTCAACCGATCACCACCAAAATTTTATCATCTGTTCCTTGTCCCATCATCAACCTTTCCTGAAAATTTCAAAATCCTTTCAGAACTTTTCGAGTTATTTTGCAGACAAACGGACGACGACAACATAACCTCCTTGGCGGAGGTTATTAATATGCTCCTAATCCTAACTGTTTACTACAAGAATAAAATGTATTCAGTGACTAAACATTTGTCTGAGACAGAGTGATCATAGAATAGAGTTTCACAAATGTGCCAGTGATATTTAAGATCCAAATATTTTAGATCCTAAACTACCAGGGTTGTTATTATGCCTTTCATATTAACCTAAATGTGCAACAATTAACCACTCAGCAGTTAGAATCGATTTTGTTGTCCTACATTAACCATCAACATTAACCCTCTTTTACTATATTTTCTGTAAAAGGGCGCTGCTCTGTAACCATAGGCATTTGTGTGACTCTCTTTATGAGCTCACACCCATGACGGATAGTAAAATTATGGCGAGCCAAAGTATTAGAGTATTTGTATTTCTTAGGGAAAAGAAGGGAAATTAATTTCTGAATCTGAAAAGCAGATGAAGTGCACACAGTGGAATGCTAATAAGGTCTGCTCTTCTCCTCGGCTTCTAAGCCTCTGCAGACAAGTACACACATGCTGCAGTCCACACTAGGGTTATTTTTTCCAGACAAAGTGTCAAGTTGGATTTTAGGTTGTCTACATGTTGTCATATTAAACTCATAACTATTCTTGTCAATTTATTTGAAAACTGATGTTGCATAAGAGAAATTTTATTAATAGTGGGATGATTTGGTGAACAAAACTCACACAAGGTGGGCTTCCATCCACCTCAATTTGCATATCAAAAACGCAAGCATATTGAAGTGCTGCAGAAAAGTTTAAACGCTACAGACAGAAAAAGTTGTTTTGGTGTATCAATAAAATTGAATGCAACTAATTGCAATGGAAACACATTAGTGGCACCAGACTGGAGAATCAGCGCCACCCATCACTTATCTCAATCTACCAACACCAAGTATTCACTTCTCAGTAGCGGATTGAAAAGCACGTTGCATTTTCTTTTACTGATTTCTGAAAATTCAGTTCAAATTTGCACTTTATTTGGATGGAAATCCAACTAGACCCCAGATAAAGACCCCTCCCCTTGTAGTGAGATTAGATTTTATTATGAAATATTTACAAGTAAATTTTATTTAGGATCAGTCACTGTTTTTTCTGTCAGTAACTCAAGAACTATTGTTTTGTCAAGGAACCGTGTGCTCTTTTCTCTCTCCTCTTTGAATGCATAGACTGGTGAAGCAACACCTTTAGTTCTCTCTCTGAGCATAAGTGTCACTTATCCTCCTTTTCTTAATTATCCCCTGCCTTTTTTTTCCTCCACAGATCTCTCAGTTGTGCCAACAACCTCTGGCAGCATTCACCCTCAAACAGTCAGGTCGTCGTCTTCATCATCTTCCCATCATGCCTCTACCTCAGAGCTCAATGATGCCCCAGGCCCTTCCACTAGCTGCCCAGGCTCAATACCTGAAAGTATGCACACACAGAGGCCAAGTGGCTCTACGCGCACAGCCACAGAGGGTAAGACAGGACATGGTATGTTGAAACCAGCTGTTGTGAACCATTTCATTTTGACACTTTTGCTCTGGGGCCCCTTAGGTCCAAAATAACTCCATTTCAGCTGCTGGTATTACGTATAATGCTTATGAATTAAAGTGTGAAATAGTATATATTGTGTTCTTTTTTGCCCTTGAAAACACTAACCAGCTGTCTGATCCTATACCTTTCTAACCATATCCCTTATTCCCATCAGATGACAGCAGACCAGGCTTGTCAGGTACAGCAGGAGAAAACGCAGGCGCAGCCATGCCCAGACTCCCATCTTGCTGTCAGCAGCACTCCCCGTGTGGAGGGCCCTCCCCTGGTCACCTGTCCCTGAGCCACTCTCATTCAAGCTGCTTGCAGGCGTCATCCTCTCAGCAGACCAGTGGCTCCCAGCACAGCCACGGTCATAGCCACAGCAATGCTCACCACTTCGTCCACCATGTCCATCACCCAGCACCACAGCCACCGGGCACCCTGCCCTTTCAAGAGCCGAGCTGCCCTGTGGAGCGACCCAGTGCTCTGCCTGCATCCTGTGCTGGAGTCAGCAGCAGCAGCAACAGTAGTAGTAGCAACAATACAGCCCACTACCACGACCAGGTATGATAATGATGCATTCATTAACAGTACACTATCAGCAGCACATAACACAAATTAATGTATGACCTGTAGTACCTAAATATATTTGTTATATGTGTGAGGAGATAGGATTAAGTTTTAAGTGTTAAAGCGTTTAAAATAGTCTTGCTGTGATGTCATACTATGCTAACTTCCTCCATTGCTATGTCAAAGCTTCACTATGCATCATCCCACCGTCCTCCCTGTCAGTTAGTAAAGGTTATAGTCCAGCACTTGTCACTAATCAGCACGCACGCTCTATCTCCAAAACAGCATTTAGCTTGAGACTAAAGTAGGCAGAACACACTAAGTTTCCCTCTATACATATTTTTCTACTCAAAAAGGAAAATGCACCAGTGAAAATATACAATTTTAGAATACGTGGTATATGACCTGAATTTTGTATGACTCATTTAGCATTCCACAGGAGAAATTTGGCCCTCCTCTTTCTATAAATCTTCGCCTTCCTTCCACAGCAAACTCTGCCAGTGGACCTGAGCAACAGCAGTGTTCGGAGCGGTGGAAACAACGGGGCTAGTTTCCATGGCAGCACCTCGGCCTTTGACCCGTGCTGCCCAGGCTCCACCTCACGGCCGCCTGCTTACGTTTCCCAGGCCACCCCTGGGCCCAGCCAGCCAGCTGTGGTGGATTCATTCAGCTCCTCCATGGTGGCTCAGCCCCAGCCACAAACACAACCCCAGCCCTGCAGACATTACATGCACCCCTCCTGTGAGTACAGCGCCTTCGTGCAGTGCAGGAAATCAGACGTTCACCACTGTTTTTTCAAATGTGAATTTTAAAATCCCATTTAGTCATCTCTTGTTGTAGTCAAAAATAATGTCAACATGTTTTTTTTTAAATGTGTCAGTGTTACTAAGCAGTGTCTGGTTCAGTGTAACCATCTGCTCTGCCTGTGATAGAGTGCTGACATAACTGCTTTACAAAACATTTGACTGGCTGTATTGAAATAACGTCTCCATCTATGTACACAAGAAGAACCAAATTCTGTAGAATTTATGCATAACTAGAAGAGTGCCATCCTGAAGTAAGAAAATATAAATTTGTCCATTTTGGTTTCTGATTTTTTTCCTCAAAGGAGAACAGAGGAAAGTGGTTTACAGAGCAGACATGTGAGGCAAAAAAAATTCAATTTATTTTCAGTTGCACTTTCAAGTTTCAGCTACTGCATTTGGAAAATTCACTCATTTGCAGTGCCATATCACTTGTGAAAACTGGCAGCCAGCCACACTTCTCAAACCTAATGCTAATAGTAATTAACAGAGCCTGGTGGTTAATGTGCCAAGTGCTGTGGGAACTGTACCAGAAGTAGTTAATTGCTCATTTTACTTGGAATAGCTCAGTATGGAGAGTGAAGCGCTGTGACAAGGCTGTCTGGTGGGGATGTAGTAAGAGAGTTAGTTGCTGCTGGTGCCCACGCTCACCTCTCTCTCTCCCTCTTGCCTGCCTTTCCTCCTCATTGTACTGCTGCTTGGACAAGTGGCAAGGAAGTCTACACCAAGAAGAGCGGAAAACAAAAGAATAAATTAATATTTATCAAGTGGATGACTCACAGTGGTGAACTGATCTTTTTGTCTTTGCCAGAGAACAGAGAAGGTTTCAACAATAACAACAAAGCTACAGAGCCATCATCTTTAAAGGGATGGTTTGGATTTTTTGAAGTGGGTTATGTGAGGTACTTGACCTACAGTAGATGTCAATCGGTGCACTCCTGGTTTGGAGAAGCAGACAGCAGTGCCAACACAGAAGTTCAGCAATGCACTGCTGTGGACAGGAGCAGCAAAATGTATTTTAGCTGCCTAAAAAATCAGTATCAGTTTAAGTGGACCCTGTATTGAGAATATGTGCACTGCTTTACCTTGACATGAGATAGCCTCTTTCCTGTGGCACAACATTTTCTCATCTGTAGAACTTCTGTATTCCTACACATAAGCACCACCGTGCAGTGCACCGCATTACACTGCAGGGCTCAGTGGTTTTGGTCAGACTTTCAATGGCTGTCGGGTTTTTGTGATTTCCTCAAAGGATAAGTCTGGTGAAATTTTTCATTAATAACAAATTCCATAAAATGACCAACATCAAAAACAAATAGATTCAGTGGGCGTTGAGCATTATTTATTTATTTAACTATTTTGAACAACAATGTATATTAAGTACTACCTTGAGAAAGTATGAGAAAGTATCATGAATTGACAACTGTTAGTTTATTGACAGGCAACATATGCGACATGTTCCAATCCTTGTCTTTTAGAGACTAATCTAGCTTTTCTGTGCAATACAATAAAATATTTTTAAACAAATATAAGTTAGTAAAAGCTAAATGTACACAACACACTTAAGTAGAACAATAAAATTATACTAATGTAACTAATGTTATTCTTTTTTTTATAGTCTAAGTCCTCCGTCAAATATTCTTATTGGTTTTTATCATAATAGACAAATTCACCCTGTTTGTTATTCTGTTTGTTTTGTCAAGTTTTAGTTGAGGAAAATTCAACATTTTAGTTATATCATTGGCACAAATTACCTTAATTATTTTAGTCTAGTTTAGTCAATGAAAACTGTTAATTTCCTAGGGTTTTTTTCTAATATTGAACACTAATGTCAGTCTAGTTTACACAAAAACAATTTGTCTTTTTTGTAAAACTTATTTCACATAAGGTTTTAACTCACCATTATCTGATGAAAAACGCAGGTTGAATTATTAGGCTTCTTGCTACAATGTCATGTTTGGATCCCCCTGCATATAACCGACACTCATAACATCGACTGACACACACATACATACACACACACACAAATGCACACAAATGCACACACTGTATATACTATATATATATGTACTATACTATATATAGACACTTGCATTACAGACTGAAGCACCCTTAATAGCAAGTATTTCCTGTGTAGCCAAAGCCTGATGTAGCTTAATCCTCAGTGCTGTAGTGCCCCATTGTTGTCCAGTAAAAGTATTATTTGTGACCATTTTTTTTTAAAATGTCCCCTTCAGTAATAATGACTGGACTTAGGGCTGAGTGCCACAAACCAGCTGTAAAAGTTGGGAAATTATTTAACTCATGCACTGTTCAATTTGGTCTGTCCATGAGATTTGTTAACAAGAAAAAAGTATACAGTATCTTATCCTTTAATGTTTAAAGATGTTTTACTTATTTCTTTCCTTCTCTCTTTCCCTCAAACCCAGATGGCTCTCTAGCACGCTCACTGCATCATCAGCCCTCCTCCGCCTGCCCTCATTCCCATGGGAACCCCCAGCTTACACCTCAGCCCCCTCCACAAGGCGATTATGTCATTCCCCACACTGTCACCTTTCATCCGCCACTGCCATCCCACCCTTCAGGCCACGCCGTGCCCCCTGCCCCTCCCCCACCTCTGTCTACCCACCACCTTTCTAGTTCAAGTGCCCCGCTGGCCCAGCACCTGCCTACAGACCACCAGGCCCTGCCACACCATATGCCGGCGCTGGGGGCCTCGGTGCAGAGGATCCATCAACATGAGATGCTGCAGAGGATGGAGGTTCAGAGGCGCAGGATGATGCAGCACCCAACGTGAGTACCATCATCGCCCACATTCTTAGTGTTCATATTCGTGTAAAAGATAAAACTCCAGCTGTAAACCTGTATTTTCCTTTCTTTGCAGACGAGCACATGAGCGTCCGCCTCCACACCCTCACAGAATGCACCCCAACTACGGCCATGGTCACCACATCCATGTGCCACAAACTATGTCTTCCCACCCTCGCCAGCCTGAGCAGAGAACAGCATGGTCAGTATCAGAGGCTATAAGGTTTGTCTGATGGCTGGTTTCAGTTTCATATCAGCTAATCAAACATTACACATTTTAAATGTGCATCTATGATCCCTTGGTGTTATCTTCAGACAGACTACAGAAAGTTTTGATGAAATGACAACTGATCTCTTATTATGTGTTTGTCATCAGGGAGCTTGGCATCGAGGCTGGAGTGACTGTGGCACCGTACCCTTCAGGGCACCTGCACTCCCACCTGCCCCACTACCACCCTCCCCCCAGACTGCACCACTTCCCCATCCCCTTCATGGTGAGAGAAACCCTCAGCACACATGCATACATTAGCATAAATGAGAAAGAATCACTTTTATATGAAGTCTGGCTTAGATTAATGGTGCTGGCCCCTTATTTATAACATCAGTTATTTCAAGGATGGTTTGGTGAACCACATGAATAATGCATTAGCAATTAATAGTAGCTCATCGGGCATTTCAAGTGCACACTCAACAAATCCACAAGCCTCAAGACAGATCCTGTGCAAATGTAGTCGACAGTTTCCTGATGTTATTGCTTCTTTTCTTTTTTTACTTGGTCACCCTCAAACATTTGAACATTAGTTGTCTTCTACAATCAGTTCTCCTCTGTAGCATTGATGTGAGTGCACATAAAGTCAGGCTGCTGTTTTACAAATGCTTAGAGCACATCCACAGTTCATCACAGCGTGCATGCTCAGAATTAGGGGGTAGAGAAGTAGAACCAGTGGTTAGGCAAGTGAATTTTGATGAAGAGTCTTGGCAGAGTTCATTAGTTCTAATCTGTATACATCTAGGACCTTCATCATTACATATTTGCCATGTGAACACATTTGGAGGCCCCTCTAATTTGTTTTGAAATAAATTATCTTGTTAAAACTCAACTTTAATTTTAGAGCTGCCATTATCACTTAGAGCTTACATCAGGTGTAGTTTAGTTTAACTAAGAGTGGCCATGATTTATATTTCTATAATAACAACGAATCAAGTGATAATGTAAAAGTGGTCGTTTGTTATGACAGACCTACAAAGAGTTAGCTTTCAAATCTGCAGCTCCCCTCACCTTTACAGAGCTTTATAGTGAGGTTTTTTAGCCGTCCGTCTCACAAGTTAACTGTTTCAACTCACTTTCGGTGCTTTTATAGTATTGTTAGAAATATCAAGTTACCAATACATGTTGATTTTGAACGTTTGAAATGGTTTTGATACTCATTTTTCACAGTATTGATACACCAGTACGAGCTGTGGTGTCTCGCTCTCTCTTATTGTTAACATTTACGATAGTCATCCTGCTGTTTTCAAACCCAAGCTTCAAACAAAAGCAGAGTCTGTTTTACTAGCCAGGTGTGGGTACACATTTTGTCAAATAAATGCACATGACAAAACTACACTGCAGACAGACGCAGAGCTAGCTGGTGAACATAGTAGAGCATTTACCAGCTGAAAAGACAGATATTTCCCTTAGAGGAGTCTCAAGGAGAGTATTACCCTTAGAGTAAATTCATCAGGTGGCCACAAACACGACACCAAATAATTGCTTAAGTTGCCCCATAACTGCTGGATGTGTAAATAAGCAACTGTTTGCTAACACTAGCTATATCAACTTAAAGTTATGAACCCAAGCAGACTTTTTTTTATTGCAGGTTTAATATTATTCTCTGAGAAAATGCTACTGAAATACATGTACAAATACAGTAACATGGCATGGCTTAAAGTCAAATTACTCAGGCCCTAATAGCATGTATTATATTGAACACTCACCAGTAGCTTAAGACCCTGTCAAATAAAATAAGGTCTGTGGAATTATGAAATGAAAAAAGGGTTAAGAAGCCCTTTGATCCAGAAAGATTAAGTGCATTCGTTATGAGACAGACATGCTGAAATGTTTTCCCAAAGTTAAACAAAATGTGTTGTGCATGTGTTTTCTTTTGTCCCTCACAGCACACTGGCATATCTGAAGTGACCTACCCGCACATTCGGTACATCTCATCTAGAATGACTGGCTTTGGAAGAACCTATGAGGTGAGGACTGTTTTTGTTTTATAGCTATGCTAGATTTGTTTTTTCATCAGTCCCAGCACAACTCTGGCAATTAAAAGCATAAATGTATTACTGTTTCATTCATCACTGCCATCATCAATATTAAAGTTATAATTGCTTAACTCATCAATGCATGACTGATCACTATTTTCATACTGTTTTAATGAGGGCGCATTATAATAGTTTACACACTGGAGTTAATTTGTATTCAGAATACACAAATACACAGTGCGTAGCTGTCACAGGGAAAGCAGAATGTAATACTGTAGTGGAGAAGAGCGCACAAAGAAAAAATTTAATGTCTTCACAAAAAAACAATCTTGACTCAAGGTCCACCTACTAGCTTTTTTCCAGAGTGTCGTCAGTGGATGGAGGTTGCTCATTTTAATGTGTTGTTTCACTCGAGGCAGGTGTTCCTCAGTTGGCAGAGCAGATCGGCCATTGATCATAATGTTGGCAGTTTGATATCCATGTTGAATGTTTTCTTGAGCAAGACACTGAACTCCAAACTTTGTTTTAGCTGCGACCAGCACTGTATTTAAAAAATCCCGAAGGTATGATTTTCAGTACTGTAAAAAATACAGATGCTCCTCTCTATATTAAACTGATACAGAGATGCTGTATTGAGCTGTTGTAGTACACAGCATCCCCCACCAGAGGCCAGTCTCTACTGGTGGAACAGGCAGCTTAGCTAAGAAAGAGGGCAACGGTGAGTGTTAGAGATAACATTACAGGACTAGTGAAAAAGAAAAATACATCTGCCCCTGTTTGGGAGTATTTTGGATTTAGTCCTAATGATGAAGATGAGCGAGCCAACACAGACAAAGCTGTGTGCACTATTTAGCCACATGATTTTATTCAGCTGTAAGTCCTCCACCACCATCCGCACATGATCTCCGTTCAGCCCACTGATGTGTCTGTATCCACCACAGCAACAGGTACCTTCAAGTAGGTCCTCGAGCAAGGATCTATGGAAGAGGGGTGCATATTTCCTGTCTATTGATTATTCTATGGGCCATAACTATTTAAACCTTGCGAGAATTGACTAAGTAGACTATGTTTAATATTAGAAATACAGCATTATAGGTTATTACAAGATAATTACACACATGCGTCTATCCACCAGCAGTTTAGCCTTTACTTTTTTCCGTTTCTTTGTTTATTTTTACACGAATACCATCACATACCGTATACCCCAGTGAAATGTGACGATAAGGTATAAAGGTATGAAAAAGTAGATGCTACCCAAGCGTAGTGGCAAAATGAGTAGCCTAATGCAAAAAACATATCACTTCCAAATGGATTCACAGACTTATGCTAGATTTTGCGGAAATGGTCTTGAACCAAAGGACAGCTGAAGAACTGTTAATGCTAATTGTCTAAAAGGGGCAACATGTACACATACATGGTCTCAGCTATTGTGAATGCATGCTTCTTTATTAGCAAGTTTTACTCACTGCGTCACCTGGTTTAACCACTAAATCTGACGCTAAGATTATTAAATGAAAAGCCAAGCTTTAGACAGAAAAAAGAGCTTAAAAAACAACAACAAAGACGGCCAGGTTTGCTGCAGTTGTGTGCTCTGTAAGAGAAAATTGAGCAGTTACAAAAACCAATGTGTGCGTTTGTTCATCACTTTTCTTCGTGGTTTGTTTATTCTGCATCCATTCAGGACCTGCTGCATTTAGAGGAAAGATTGGGGACTGTGAACCGAGGAGCCTCTCAGGGAACCATAGAGAGGTGCACTTACCCACACAAGTACAAAAAGGTGAGGACCTATGAGAGTGTGTGTAATTATGTATATATTGTTCATTGCATTTTGCAGATACTGTGTGTAGTTGTGCATGTCTGTTACAGTTTACTCTGGGACAGAGTGCGCAGTGGTCTTTTGTGCTCATTTCAAACGTCTGATGTTTTAGCAAAATACTGTAGTGTGTTGTAGAATGCAGCTGTGAAGACAATGTTGAGGAAAAGTTTCCTTAGCGGTTTCCAAATGTATCTAAACAAGCAATCTAACACCCTGCCACCCAATACAGAAGGTGTTGGAGAGAGACATTGACCAAGAGTTAACCCCTGAAGCTTGGGCATCTATTGGGAAAAATATGCACGCAACCCCAGAATCGGTGAGAAATAATAAACAAATCAATTTGGAAACATGTCTCTGCTCACATGTACAGTAGATGTTAGTATTAGTCTTGGGGGCCAGGGAATTCGGCTCTAGAATAACATTGATTTGGATAATTTTGATATGTTTAGCTTAGAGACAATAGATAGAAAGTGTTTTCTATTTTCAGGACAAAATGACCATTCTCTCTGTCCCCAAAGGAATTTAATGTTTTTTGTTGAAGTGTTTGTTATAAACATAGTTACCTCTTTATAGACTATATTATATTTTTATACCAATGTAATATGTAATGTTACCACAGTGTTTAAGTTGAGCAGTGGAATATTAGGACTATTAACCATATGTAGTGAGTCTGCTGAGGCAGCTCCACTGATCGACGCTGCATATCAAAAGTTACGTTTCTAAATGTTTCTCACAAACAGAGAAAGCTGCATGGTAAGCAAGATGAAGACGAGGGGGCAGATGAAGACACAGAAGAAAAATGCACCATCTGTCTGTCAATACTGGAGGAGGGGGAGGACGTCAGGTAAATGGATCCCCTCCTGGGTGTTTGTGCCGTTCGCTGTTCACAGTTTTAAGTGTGTTCAATTATGCTTTCAGGGGCGTGACATGTGGGATGGCAGGTGTAGTTGTTCCATTTTGCCACCGTCTCTCGAGATGTACATTTTTTAGACCCAAAGGTATAGTAATCAACAGAAAACCCCAGAGTGCCTCAAAATTACCGGCCTCATGGAGCTGCTTTTTGGCACTCACTCAGGTTTTTTTTAAAAGAGGATTTTCTGCCCTCTGTTGGTGTAAAAAAAAAAAGTGATGAGTTTCACGTTTTTACACTCTTTTAAAAAAATATTTTTATTTTTATTTATTTATTTTTTTTAACAAATGGAGGGATTTTATTTTTTTCTAAATTATTTACAGTCTCCACTTTTAGCTTCTGAATAATTTTGATTATATATTTCCAAACTATAACACATTATAGGACTTTTTTCTTAAATGGTCATATTCAGGTAAAAATACTTTGCTGGTTTATTAATCCTCTGTCAGCAAAAAAAGAAGGTTTTATACATCTCTGATAACCAGATGTTCCTCACACCTCTAATATAAATTATTAATGTTAAAGATATACTGTGCAGGAATTTCCTAAAAAAACAATGTATAGCCTCATACAGAAGTAATCCCTCTCCATCATCATTTAGACTAGAAGTGTGTGGTGATGTGTTTCTCTGCAGAGACTCCGACCTCTGTCTGCATTTTCTTATTTTCGTATTTACTGTGTTCAGGGATGTTTATGGGTGTGAAAACCCCATAATGCAGGTGCCAGACTAAAGCAGCAGACATCCAAGAGACACAACACAGAATAAATACAAATATAATGAGGCAAAAAAAAAAAAAAAAAAAGTGAGAGTGAATCTGGGATTGGCTTTTACTTTTAACTTTTGCTGGGGAGTGTGTTTACAAACAGTAACTGACAATCCTGCATAATGTACCTTTAAACTTAGCTAGCTAGTACAGTATCTCTTCACTAGTGTTACCATTTCTACTAAATAAAAGTGCAAAAAACAGGACAAAGTTGTGGGACAGGCTGTGAAAGGAGTGCTTGACTCAGTAGCTTTGTCAAAGTGCAGCCGTCTCTGAAGAATAAACCTGCTTATTTATGTTTTGTACAAATAACTCAAATGTTTGAAGGCTCTCCCAGGACATTTTTATAGGATAAGATTGGGAGTATTTTATCTTTTATTGACTGCAAATCTCATAAAAAGACCAAACCCAAAATGTGTTAGACTGTTTCTCGGTACTTTCAGTTTAACTGAAACACAGCCCCAAGCCCATTTGTTCCTAATAAAGATGAAAATCTTAAAAATTGGGTCACAAATATATCGGCTGTGGTCGAATAGTCTTTGTTGCTGACAAAGGTAAAATGAAGCAGATGTATCTAAGTAGCAGCGGTGAAAAGAGTTGTTTGAATTCTCTGAATACTGAGGAATGGGGCTTCAGTGCGTCCTTTCTTATCTCCTTTAACATACAGTATGATACACTGGACCATCCTTTATGAAAGGAGGGGAGATAATGCCATCCCACAATTCTTGTGGCAGCAGCATTTAAAGCGGCTGTCCTTTCCCAAGCCCTCCTGAATTATCCATCACATCTTTCATTAATTTTATAGAGGGCAAGGAAATGTG
Source organism: Epinephelus lanceolatus (assembly GCF_041903045.1). Taxonomy (NCBI): domain Eukaryota; kingdom Metazoa; phylum Chordata; class Actinopteri; order Perciformes; family Serranidae; genus Epinephelus; species Epinephelus lanceolatus. The sequence goes on along the minus strand of NC_135735.1, from coordinate 26,044,956 downwards.
TTTAGGAGAAAACAAAAGTCATACATTTTTTGACTATACGACTGGATCCCTTGTTTTTTGGTACAGCAAGGTGTGGACGCAAGTCACATGACTCAGACTTGACTCATACTTGAGTCATGAATGTAATGACTTCAGCCTTTTGACTTGTAAATACTTGATACCTTCCCCCAAACCCAAAGATTAAAAAGTATGTGATTTTAAAAAGGGGTACAAACCACTTAACTTCCCAAATAAATTTATGTTAACATTTATCTTTTCATGTCCTTTAGACAAAAAAGATGCAGCAACATTCAAAATCACTTTAAAGGAAGAATAGCCTCACAGAAAATGTCTTGCTAATTTGGGAAGAGATAAGATGATGTAAACACAAGACAAGACTGAAAAAAAAAATAATCCCGTTGTGATTAATAGAGCTAAATGAAAAAACAATATCAGTATTTTTTTTTATGATTAAGCTCAGTCACACTTGTCTTAACAGACTTGTTTAAACAAATACAAGTTTTAAAAAGTATTGATGTTTTTTGTGTATTCAACATATTATTCACTGTACCCATTGCATTACATCTGGTCAAGTGTACATCATGACTTGTTTAGGACTCAAAACTCTAAGCTTAGGACTTGGGACTTGACTTGAGACTTACTTATGACTTAAAACAATGACTTGTTCCCACCTCTGGCAAATAATGTATTTACTGGGGACTATTTTCAGCAGTGTAATGATGTGGTTCACTGATGTGTCTTAAATAGAGCTCTGTGGCACATAGGAATCAGCTGTATCAGGCTACAGAGACCTGTAGGATTAAGTCATTGTTGGTTTTAATCTTTGCCTCTGTTTCCCCTCCAGACGCCTACCATGTATGCACCTCTTCCATCAGCTGTGTGTGGATCAGTGGCTCCTCACCAATAAGAAGTGCCCCATCTGCAGAGTGGACATTGAGGCGCAGCTGTCTGCTGAGAGTTGATGCTGTTTTTCTAACAACCCCTTTTTGTTCAAAGTTTATTTTGAGATCATATTAATTTTCTCTTCAGTACTGCAGTCAACCAAAGATGGCAACCTGCGCAGCTCTACTACGAGAAAATACGAGAAAAACAAACAAACAAAAAAACACCTGACAAAAAAGCATTGAGCCTAGAGTGCCAGCTATCACATATTACTACAACAGCTAGAATTCTCCATTAAGGGTTTAAGATTTTATTGTATTTATAAAGCTTTTATGTAGCTTTTGATTGTTTCCTCAAGTGTCATTTTTTGTTCTTGTTTCTCTGCATGTTTCCTTGCAATGCATTTCTTTGCACATATAACGTGGGCTTTAACACGGCCTAACAACTCGCAGGTGAGGATAGCTGCTCTAGTAAAGACGCATTTCTGTAAACCTAATGCCTTGCTTTACTAGAATAGAATGTCACCCTCCAGTTTTGAAAAAATAACATTGCAGGATTCGTTTTTACCAATCATTGTATTGATTAGTTTATGTTTAGAAGATGTGGATTGTTAGTGAAAGATGTTTTTTAAGTAAATCCAGACATTCCTAACTAGGGAAATATGTTAACAGATCAGCTGCTGTATTAGTGCACACCCAGTATTTCTAGAGTGGAAATAAACTCCAATGTTCACCTCACCTCCCAGAATATGCACATGCTTTGCTACAGTTACACTTCCCTCCAGCACCTTCATTCGACTAAAAACACCGTTGTCACTTTCATCTGATGTATTTTAGAGAACCAGAAAAAGAATGTCACGTCCCTCTCTTTGACTGTTCTTTCTAAACTGAACGATTGTTGGGACCTGCTATGAATCTTCATTTTATGGGGGGTCGCGCCTGCAGATGGGTCTGTGACGGCTAAGGTTTCTGTCAGATGATCTCTGGTCAACATGTGTGTAAGACATTTCACATGAGCCTGCGACCTGGGATCATTTCTGTCAGTTTGACACCGGCAGTGACGTTGACTTTAAGTTCCCGTGTGTGTGCGTGCACGTGTGTGTTCAGAGGGAAATACACAGCTCAATTTGGGATGAATATTTACTGTTTGTTCTCGCACTTCAAAACCATTTTATCCACCCTCCCTTTTGTCTCTCTGTAGTTGAGCAGCGGCGTCCATTTTGGCTGCTGCAGAAAGAAAAACACTAATACTGTTGACTAACTCACTCGCATAGACTTGCACAAGAGAGAAAAAGGTAGGAGAGTAGTAGTGAATATGACAGTGCACTGAGGCCATGTATTTCCACTCTGATGAACATTAGAAAAAAAGAAGAAAAAAAAAAGATATTTTGAATGGAGTGTTGAAATGCAGTACTTAAAGCAGGTATCCATGCATTCATTGACTTAAAGGCACCAGGATCATATTCTGTGGGATTTATATTAGTTTTAAAAAATAATATTAATAAACTTGGATAACTCTTGAGTCTTTTCCTCAGTGTCCTCTTTGAAAATCATGTATGAGTGAATGTTGGGTTCTTGATGAAACAGCTGTCACTGAGCACATTGTATGAATCAATCAATAGAGTCCCCACAACGAAAACTTGGATTTTCTCCAGTGTTAGAGAAAACACTAGATTACTCAACCACATAGAATATTTTTCTGGATGAGGCGACTTCTTATCCATTAGCATTCTCCCATGTGCAAAAAAGGTTGAGGAACCAGTTACGTTTTTGTGTTTGTTAGTGTGATCTTCATCGCCCTGAACACCAAAGATGAACATCCAGATGTTGGCTTAAAGATTTAGATCGAGTAACTGTAATAAGACTTTGAATATTGTATTGAAAATACTTTTCACATGGATGATTATAAAATATATTCTCTTTTCTGAGTTGTGTACACAGTTTCAGTTCCAGTTGTCATGTACTCGTATGTATTTTACTTAAGTTTTAAATGAGTGTTGGTGTGGCAGCAAGATTTAACATTTATATGCTGTTGCTACAAACTCACAAAACAATCCAAGTATTGTTACACAGGTTGGTAAATTACTATTTTAGGGCATGGTCAGTTCTTTTTGTTAATAATTATAAAAAATTCTAGGTATTTAGAATATATGTTATGTAAGGTGTTATGTATTTTTTGGAACATGTTAAGCATCCATGCCTTAGATCACTGGTTCCCAACCTGGGGGTGCTGACCCTCACTAAGGGTCAGGGCCACAGAGCCTTTGCTCTCTGCTAAACAGTCTTGTCTTGCATTAGAAAAGTTAATAGATTTCAAACAGTTAAAACAACCTGAGAACACATGAGACAATGGCCAAGCATCAGGGAGAAGAAAACACTTAATTCATCAAAAATGAAGCCTACTAAGTATGTATGATTGATTAAAATAAAATACATTTATACAGTGTACATAATACAGACAGAGTATTAAAAAGCCTCTGAAAATATAAGAAAACTATCTCTGGTGCAGTATTCACAGGAAAATAATCTGCTGAGAATTCATCCAAATCACTTGATAAATTTCCTGAAGTTATTGTGTTCACCATTCAGGTTAATTTAAGAGTTTATCAGCTGTTCTGTATTGTTACTGTTATGCACTGAATATAATATGTGATATCCATATAATACATCACTTAGTCAGTTGTCAGTCTTCTTCATGATAGATAAGGAGTTCCTTGAGGGAAAAGGTTGGGAACCACTGCCTTAGATCAGTGGTTTTCAGCATCTTTGGCTTAGGACCACTTAAATAAAGTCTACCTGCAACTCTTAAGTAAAGGGCTGCCTACATCTGCCAGATGTGGCCGACCAGTTGTCTGTCCTTGTGTTATTTTGAGTACCTGTATAAATCATCTTTCAAGAAACGAAATTATTCCTTTATTTTTGGTTTCCTATAACAGAGGCAATCATTGGAAAGAGAAGAGGCAACAGAAAAAGACTTACCTCCTGTGCTTAAAGCTTTTAGCTGATAAGATACAATAAGTAGCTACATCAAACTGAATGATGAGCTAAAACTGTGGTCCAGGTAAAACCTGTCAAATGTTGAATTTAATCTGTGGTGATTCAAGGATTGGATCATAGATGAGCGAGCAGTGAGGTCAGTTTACTGTGGTGAGATAAAGGTCATGGGTCACAGTCAGGCTGTGATGTTCAAAGACAATACATAGAAATAGTTTTTAGGAGTTTTAGCCTGACTGAGGAATTAAAACCAAACCTGAAGTTCAAAGTATTGAGGGGTGAAAACACAAGATGAAGTGCAGTAGCTGCTGCAGCCACTGGATGGACATCAACCACCAAGAATCTCAGCAGGGCACAAAAGATACTTTGATAACCAAGATGAGCTTCATCATATCAAGCCTTTGAGTCATAGTTTATCAGATCATGATACAAACAGCCTGTGTTGTGCTGTTATCAGCCTTCAGAGCATACTGTGTTCTTTATCCTGACAAAGTTTTATGTACACAAAATTACATGTCAAGTTTCTGGTCACTGACACTGAGACCAACCATAGACTCGTTGTCTTTTTTAGAGGGGGACAGCAGGTCAACAGTATATGCCTGATGGAAGTGGTATACATCATCTGAAAGCTGGGAACCTGAAGATTAATTTGAGATGCAGCTCAGGACAGTCTGTCAAGTTTTTTCCTAGTTATAAATATGTAATAAATGTTGTGTTTTGGCTAGGCACCTCTTCAGACTTTAAAGGTCAGGGGCTCAGAACCTCATGATGGAATTATATGGTGGCCATCCCCATGTTTAATAATGTCTCATGAGTTGTTGCAGCAAGTTTGAGTTGATATCATTTGACACACAGATTTGGTGCAAAATTTAAGCATTTATTACCACTCAAAAAATCATCAAAAATCCCTCCACAATACTACATTAAGACACCAAGACCTTTGTCAAATTTTTGACATTTGGAGATTTCTATAAGAGCTGCACTTTTTGGCAATTTGATGGCGAGCACTTCTGTTCTTGAAACTGCTGAGAAATCTCCATGTTATCAACATAACCATGGAAACCATACATCCACTGAATGCCCGAGGTCTCTAGTTTGTAGCTGTGAAGATTTATGAGACTGTGATTATTTCAAAGATCACAACAGGTCATTTTATACAGTGATGTCAAGTTTTTAAAAAATGGTCTCAATACAATGAAATGGGTACTATGGGGACTAACATCATGACGCACGAATAAAACTGGATGACTGTTGAAGAAGAAGACTGTTTGGTGACTCCAGTATTAGGAAATAGAAATTAATGTCAAATGTATTTTATTTTAACACTGACATATAACCAGGAAACAGAAATGAATGTATTGATTGAAATTTCATCTAAGTTCTTCTGTGAATTCTGTTAAGCAAAACTAGAAAGAGAGTCAGGAAAGGCACAGGTGTTACTAATAATAATAATGATCCCTCCTCAGAGCAGGAGTCCCTCATGACAGTTATCAATTAATTTAATCACTTACACCTATGTGTCCTTCTGTGGCGTGTCAAAATGCATTTCATGAAAAGGGGCTCTATAAAATGCCTTTATCAGCTTTTTGCCCCCAGTATTGTCAAATGATTAACATGTCCCCTGTTTTTCTTACTCTAAATTTTGGGATTTAGTGACATGAAGTGTGCTTCACATCATACACTATCATTTTACACTGTTGTGCACTTAACTTAAGACCATTTTAGTCCAAAGAAAATGAAGAAATGCATAAATCATTTGTTAGAGCTGTATGTGTTCTGCGCTGCTGTCCCTTTTCCCTCCTTTGTAGATCTGCCCAGGTGTGCTGCATTACTTAACGAGGTGCAGTGCACCTGGCATGGAGGAGGTGCTTAAGAGCTCCTGTGCCAGCAGCAGAGAGAGGCCTCTGATGTAGAGACTGCTGGTCCTGCTGCCTGTCAGCCTGGGACTTTTGTCTTGTTTGCTTGTTTTGTTGTTAATAAATCCCATAGGTTTGAGTGTTTTAAAGGTGTTTCATGTGGTTATTTTGGGTCAGTGTTGGAGTTTAGTTTGCCCCATAGGGCCACCTAAGGGTGGGGTCTAACACATTCAAATACAATTCAGTGCTTTCAGTAATTTTCTCACTGGAACTTTATTCTTTGAAAAAGGTTTCAAGACCAATCATGTAGGGAAATTATATGGCACTGCCTCTAAATAAACAATCACACAAAAAACAACTGATTATTTAGTAGTGTCTGGTCTCTTGGGGACACCTCAACTGATGATCTCAGTAAATTTAGACTGCAGTCCTGATGGCATGTGAATATGGTAATAAACAAACATCTGATTGATCATTGTTCATTTAATGTGTTTTCTGGTAATAAAACAAAACAAAGCAGTTAAATATACAATATTACATGCTTTATTAAAAGACTCATCTACTGTTTTGTATTGCACAAGGATGTTTTCAACCATCCAAGATCAAACTATATTTGATGATGCAGAAGATCTATGACAGAAGTCCCAGCAGTGTTTCTGTTACTGACTAGAGCGTAATGTGGTTATTTGATTTAAAAAAAAAAAATAATACTAAGGAATGTGTAAGTAATGCAACAGCAGTGCAAAAGATCTGCAGAAACAGTCGAGCAGAAGCAAAAAGAATTCTTCGTAGTGCCATGGAAAAAAATGTCAACAAAACTGTTTCACCTAAAACACCTTTTGCACAAACAAAAATCCTTTCACCCTAATCTGTGATAACCATTATTATCTGTGTGTAGCTGAACTGGAAGTGAAGCAGCCCTGTGAGTATCAAAAGCAGAGAAAAATCAGAAGATCCCTCAGAGAAAATACAAAAAAAATTAATTTAAATCCTAACCAACGACAGGCGTACTCCTAAAATATGAACACATATACAGATTCAGATCTAAAAATGCCTGTTTTTACCATTTCATGTAAACAAATGATTCTCCTCAGTGACTCAGCTTATTGCTCGCTTTGCAACCTGTCCTTCATCAATGTGACTTACTGGCTGAGGCATGAATGAGTGAAGATGTCTGTGTCCAAGGTAGTACCTGTACCAATAAAGTGCTAATACACCACAGACAGCATGCTCAGGTTACAGTATACATGGCCTTTACTCTGTGTCTAGAATATACTGATGTGATAGGAAAACAAAAACAACAAAAAAATAAAGATGAAGATGGTTTTCCAGGTGTTCACCACTCGACCGCATCGTCTTCTACATGTACATGTGGAACAGATTAAAATGGTTATCGCTTTGGTATTTAAAATCATTAAAAAATCACAGTGTGATGATTTACTGAAACGCCATTCCCTCTAAGAAGTTACAGTTTTGCACCAAAATAAATATTCCTGGTAGAGCAGCAGGCGCTGCCGTTTTGCCACTGAGACGATCGCCTTTGATGCAGCGATCAAACCTTCATGAGAGTAAAAATCACAGCCTGGTCCCACAGATTAAGCATACTTCATTCCAACGCTTCAAAAATGTTTGAGCTCAAAATCCTCAGCAAGATATAAATGACAGTAAAGAGAACACAGAAAGCTATAAATACAATAAATAGTTTTGTTCAGTACTCAGAGGGACTGTGGAGGAAAACAGACCCCAGGGTCAAACAGTCTTCTTGTCTTTAAAGCAGAGCCTCATTTCAAGCCTGACAGTCTTTTGGTCTGGGGGTGTAACCGAGAGTTACATTCAATTATGACAAGGCAGCAGTGGAGGAAGTTTCTCCCCTCGAGGAGTCTCGCAGTGCTTCTCTCCCTGACTGTAAGCTCCATCCCGTTCTCTGAGAGGGTCAGCGGGGACGCAGCAGGATCTCCTCCCCGAGCTGTAAACCGGCAGCTCCTAGACCTTGGTGACGTAGTTGTTGGGGAAGAGTCCCTGCTTTCCACGGAGTCGTCCTGTCCACCACCCTGATGCATCTAAACAACACACACGACTGAATTAGCGTCCCATTTCAGGCTGACGTCTGAATGAAAATGATCAAAAGCGAGCCGTCTTACCCTCTTTGATGATGTCGATAAGGTCGTCAGCATTAAAACTGAGCTCGTCTGTGTCCTGAGCATCGTAGGCGTACAAAGCTTTGCACTGGGGCACCTGGGGTTTGGGTTTCGGTGCAGGTTTGGGTCGTCCTCCTCCTGGTGGAGGCCTGCTGGCTGATGGTCTGTGAGCTCTGAGACATCATAAGAAAAAAAGAGAAGAAGAGGGAAACCACATGACTGTTAACATCTGCAGCAGGGACAGTACGTGAAACATTCAGCTCACTGTGCTGCAGTTGGCTGTGAAGTAAAGCCAGAAGAAGCTATTTTTAGGTGAAGTGTTTTTATGGCATATTACACTTTAACAACACTGAAAGTGTGCACAATCACCATCTTGTTATGTAAAAACCTTTTGACTCCATTTAGATTTTCAGAGCCACATTGTGATCACGCTAAAAACAAGGTGTGTTTTTATTTCCACCTGACAGTGAGTGTAAATTCTCTCTGATAAATACAGTGTGTCAGTGTGGAGAATGATTCCAGCTTTGTTTGAACAAGCTGCTGCTGTTCATAAATCAGCCACAAGATGGTGATTGAGTACACACTTTATCTTTCACAGAAGAACTGATACTAAAAAACATCAACATACAAGCCTTTCAGAGCAGAGAGTGTTGATCCAGAGTCAGTGACACCTTTTAAATCTCAGTTAATTATTCTGTATACTGGCTGTATTCATTTACTTGATAAACCCTGTCTGTACGTTGTATATACAGAAGGCTTTATTATCTGTTTAAGGTGGTTTTTTACACAATGCCAAATATAATACCCAAGACAGAAAGTGAACAATTTAAAGGAATACTTCACCCACAATATGATCATTTATATATCAGTTACCTACCCTGTGTTATGTTGAAGTCATGAATAAAACTTTTTTTTCTCACATGCGAACGTGGAATCCCAAAACTGAGAAATTCTTGATGAATTGGAGTAAATGGGGGCCGTGTTTGACAACAGCAAAACTATATCAAAACATCTGTTTACAAACTCTCACACAAGTTGTGCATTATAATCCGAATTTCATTTATGTAGTCGTATGCTTGTGTAGTCGTGTGCCCAATTACATGTATTTTTGCTAAAATCTTACTATTTAAAACACTTAAGCACACACAGTCTCACGCACGGTCCAGTAGCGCACCTAGGCAAGTGCGTGCATTTGAACAATCAGCTGTATTAAATAATGGGGTTGCTACCGTGACGTCACCCAGTGACTCCTGTTTTGAAGCCTCATTTTAGGCCTTTCGGCTGTTACCATCTTGTTCTTTTGGAGCCAGAAGTGAGAAGCTGGAGATGTGGATGAGTGGGGGGTGGATCTGACTTGTAGAATGTGGCCACGCCTCTCAGATGGCCTGTCATTCAAGCAGCCCCACCCTTAAATATGCATAACTTTAAGCACTAATAACATTTAAATGGGTGAGTTATATCAAAATGAATCCCCTGTACAGTTGTCATGAATGTTGAAATTAGCTATAGAGACCAAAACTGTTTTTTGTACCAGAATGTAAATATGTTTATTTCTGCTGCAAAGTTCAGCATTTTAATATGGGGCCTATAAGGATTGACTTGCTTTTGAAGCCTGCCTCAAGTGGCCATTCAAGGAACTGCCATTTTTGGCACTTGCACATTGCTGCTTGGTGCTAGTCATATGTGGAAGTGTTAAGGTTTTAGTGAGAACACATGTATTTAAGAGGTACTGAGCAAAAAAACTGGATGAATGAGACTTGGATTATACTGTATGAGTTGTATGAGAGTTGTTTGATGTTTTGATATAGTTTTGCTGTTGTTTAAAACGACCCCTTTTACTTCAATTCATCAAGAATTTTCGTCACGTTTGGAATCTTCAGTCATCATGGTGGCAGATGAGAAAAACAAAGTTTTCTTCACAAATTCAGAGTAACACAGGACTAGTGTTTCGTGTACAAATGATCATTTTGTGGGTGAAGTATTCCTTTAACACCATTGTTCAACGGAACTAACCGAGGATCAAATAATTCAGAATAGCTGAGGTGGCAATAGTTAGCTCATACATATGCAATATATGCATTTACTGAGGTCTCTGCACATGAAAGCAACTTTCATCCTCAGTGTTCATCTCTTTATTAAAACAGATCCCTGATTAAAATCAGGCATCAGAAGAGGGGCAGGGAATCTTTCATTATGAAAACTCTTTCAAGGATCTTTCATTACACTAATGAAAGATCTATCGTATTAAGATGAACTGTAAAAGAATTCCCATTTGATATCAAAGACTAGAGCAGCAGCAGAGAGTGAAACATTAGTTGCGGACTACTGCCGGCTCCTTTAGAGAGTCTAAACTAAACTTTGCCTTCTATGCAGATGTAAAAGAGAGGAAGCATCAACATATCCTGCTGCTGAAAGCTTTTCTAGTCCTGAACCACCACCCAAAACACTGCAAACACTCCAACTCACATTACTCCATTTGAAGTTGGTCGTCTGTCTCCGTTGCTACAAAAGAATAAATCATCTTAATTATGGCAAATTACAAAAACACATGTGTATTAGTGTGTGTCTATGGCACCTGCAGGCATATGAATATATGTGTAGTAGACATGGGAATCTCAGTACCTAATGGGAGAGGGCTTTAAATGTGAACTAAATGCTACAATGTTGAGTCATATCAGGCTGAATGATAATTAGCAGCATACGTCAGCAATTAAAGTGGTCTAAGTACATAAGCGTGTGAGTCACGCTTGTCAAATTCCCCGTAATGGAAATAGAAAAAAGGGTGTGACCTTTAGGGAAAACGACAATCAACATGCTCCAGAGTTTAAATTGCAACACCACAGAACCAACAACCTCAGTGCTGGGGAAAGAAACACAACATTTTTATCACTCGTACCACACACTTTTAGTTTTCTTTCGTAGTGTGACGCTGAGATTTTCCACTTCTCGGCAGTGAGATGACAACAAAAACTAAGATGTGATTCTGGTGGGTAAATATGAAAGTTGCAGCTGAGTTTCTTTTACACAGGATATTAAAAACAGCTCCAACAAGGGCATTTTACCTGCACATGGATTATAACAAAACTGCAAAACTACTTCATTTGTCAAATAAAGAGATATCCAAAATCATGATTGTACATCAGACAAAGACAGTTAAGAAGCATTGTCACAAAAGGAAACTGAAGGGTTGACTGATACTGACTGCGTTCAGTTTAATACGATCCACCTTTGTGCAGTATCAGTATAATTACAGTTGTTTTTCCTGATGTGTCATCTGTGTATGTGTTTACTTTGTCTCCTCCTGTTTGTACTGTGTGGTGTGAGTGTTTTAATTTCCTGTGTGTGTGCAAGCGCTCACCCTGCGGCTCCTTGATCAGGCACTTTCAGACAGTCCAGGTTGGGCTGCGGCCGGCTGCTGCCCCGCTCCTTCAGCTGGCTGACGTTGCTGGGCAGGAAGGGGCGTGTTGCGTTGCCGGACGAGGAATGCCTCTGATTGTGATGCTGTGAGTTCCTCTGATTGGCTACATGGTTGGTGTTTTTAAGGCCACCATTCTGGTGAGCAACTGCAAAACAAAGGAGAAGGTTTTACACAGTTCACGTGGATGAAAGAGAAGGCTGTTCAAATCCTGTAAGATGGTTGATGTTAAACACTGCACCTGGAGGTCCTGGTGCGACCCTCGAGGGGATGTTCTGGTGAGTTCTGGATGCAGTGGAGCGAACCTGAGAGAAGCTCTTCCTGGTGGGGCCTGAGGATGAAGTCATGTAATAAATATATTTATAACATCTGAAATGGATGTATATACCTTAGAGATAGGGCCAAATAATTTCTGTCAAAGTCATATGTAAATAAGTCCTGACACTGAACATGATAATGAGAATCATGAGCACTTTATAAAGTTTGTGTTGCATGAAATTTCATCAAACAACAAAACAAACAAACAAAAAAAAAAAACAGACAAAAATATATCAAACGAGATTTTAAAGGTCCAGTGTGTACAATTCAGAGGCATCCAGTGGTGAGGTTACAGAACTGAAACTTTTGCCATGTACCAAGAATACAGCCCATGGACCAACTGCAGCTTGCTGCCTGTTCTTAAATGGCACTTGGCAAATTTTAAAAAATAAACTAGCATATGGCATGAGCATATTTCTAGTAAACTGCACAGTATGTACATTACACAGTCGTGTTTAAACACAGTGACGCTGTCATCTTAAACAAACAGGCTTACGCTAACAAGCTCTGCCATTGCACTTCTTAATTTCAACACTGGATGTCGCTGCTTTACTTATAATGATTAGTTACTAGTCCTAAACTTGGAAAAAGATGGATGATAGAGAAATCCTTTTTGTAATGTGTGGGCACTCCAATAAACTACTGTGATGTCAAATGATATACCTTTTAACAGTGTTGCATAGTAATTTTGATAGAACATTATTTTTCTACAGCAAATGGGCTTCCCTGGTTTAGAAACACTGATTTTCTCGCTTTGTAACTGCTTGAAAACTGTGCTTTTGTTTGGCACACAACTCCTTATATTTTTCAGGATATGGCCCACAGTCAGAGAAGTTTGGCCACCTCTGGTGTGGAACTAAGGTGGCTGATGTTAAAATGTGAATGGCTCTACCAAGAGTCAGTGTTTTATTTGTCCGTTCTGGGCTACTGCAGAAAGAACAAAGTGAGTCCATGGAGGAGGACCAGCTCTGTATGTAGATATTAACAGCTCATTCTAAGGTAACAAAAACACAATGATTCTTAGTTTCAGGTGATTATAAACTTATGAAAACATGGTTATGAATATTACATTCTATTTCTGCAAACAGATGCCCCTAAATCCTACACACTGGACCTTTAAAGACTAAACTAAATTAAAAAACTTCAATAAGAGGTGAAAGTAAAGACAATTAATTGACAAAAATTAATGGAGGTAATGAAAATGCATGCAAAATGAAAAATAGAGTGACTGACTAACTGATGGAGTTTTTGGCCACCATGTCAAGATAAAAGCTCAGATGCAGGCCAGGTTAGTCAGTGGGCTCGTTTTTTCATTGACATCTTAGGTGAGAGTAACAGAAATTGCTTTGTGTAAGTGATACAGTACTGTACATGTCAGTTGGGTGTTGTGCATGGTAGACAGTAGACAGTAACGCAGCCCAGCTGATTATTAGAGCAACACTCTTTCAAATAAAATGTCAGTCATCTTTAAATCAACAAGCATTTTTTAACACCTCCATTTTTACCAATGATTTTTTTTGTTACTCCCACCTTTGAAGCCACTTATTTTAAATGACAAATCATATTTTGTGTTGTGCGTGTTGAATGTAAGATGGGGAAATGGATGAAACATGGCTCTGTTTTCATCATATCACCAATGCTTTAATCAAATCTGCTATCACATTACTTAATAATTTATCCCTCTGTGTTTCAATTCACATCCATTTTTATTGACCCTACTTTTCAATTCACATGCATTTTCATCAGCTCCGTTTTGTTTTTTTTAAAGATATTTTTTAGGGCATTTTGCCTTTAATGGACAGGACAGGTAAGCGTAAAAGGGGGAGAGAGAGAGAGGGGGGATGACATGCAGCAAAGGGCCACAGGCTGGACTCAAACCCGGGCTGCCGCGGCAACAGCCTTGTACATGGGGCGCCTGCTCTACCCACTAAGCACCGACGCCCCTCATCAGCTCCGTTTTTATCAATTAATTTGTGTTACTTGCACCCCTCATAAACTTGCAAACACTGCAAACACCACTATCTGTTTATATCACACTAGCTTTGTTAATATTGGCTCTCACAGTCACCCCTTTGTCTTTCCTTCCAGTTTCTCTTTCTCGTCCATAATGCAGCTCAAAGGCATATCAGAATAAGATTCACTGATCATATATGTTATATAATTCTATAGGTTTATATTCTGAACACTGGGATGTCTGTGCTGTCTTTGAATACGCTGCCAAGACCTACTGCTTTTAAGTCATGAAGCTCAAATCTGAGTGATGAGTCATTGGAGTTTAATTTTTGTAAGATAAAGTCTGACATCATCAAATTCATGACTCCACCTCATCGCGTGACTCGAGTCCACACCCCTCAGGTACATGACATCACAGCTCATAGTGAGAACAGGTCATTTCTGTTTCTCTGGGTCTGTTAATACTCACGTGTGTTCTTAGGAAGCCCGGGGCCGACGCTGACCTGCAGAGATTTGCTCGTAGGCTTCAGTACAGGCATGTCTCCCTGACCTCCAACGAACAAGACCTGCCGGGAGCCACCGCCACTCAAAAAGCCCCAGTTCTCCTTCTTCAACTTCATCTCCAGTCTGAGGGGGAGTAAAGTTTGTAGAGCTCAAGACAAAATGCTCCATGTGACTTCATGAGGACATTATTTTGAGAAGTGTAACCCTGCTTAACAAGAAGTTTCGAAATGCTGACTCAACAGTAAAGGTTTAGCCTGATTTTAAGTCGTACTGATTTATTGATTTATTGTGTTTACTCACGTGTTACTAAACTTGAGTGGTAGCTTCCTCTGGGTTTTCTCCTCGAACCTGCGGGCCAGTAAGCTGATGAACTCTGTCTTAAAGACGCACTCCAGCAGGCTGTCGTACTCCTGCTCGTGCAGGATCATGAAGTCATCCTGCATCGTACTGAAAAACATCAACATAAGATGCAAAACTTTAAATCCTCGAATCAGCTGTGAAGCAAATCTCTGAGAAAAAAAAGGCATTCAGAAGATAGTTTTTATGTTTTAAAGACACTGCACCATAACTGTTCTGCTTTGATGGAAATCAAGATGGAAAGTCAGAATCATCTTTCACATTTGCATAGAAACAGAGGGGAGCTCACAAAGCGGCTCACATCTGAAGAGGGAAGACAGCTTGTGCCCGTAACCCACACAAGGACACTTTGTTGCTCCCAGCGAGGTGGAGTTTTTTCTCTGATGAGCTTTTTACAACTCCTGCTTTCGCTCATTGCGCCACCTGGTCCGTATTACCCCACTGACTCAAAAGCCACATGCTCGCACCACCAGCTCTGTGATTTCTATCTCTCAAACCAGTTATACAGCGTTCCCATCGACAACAAAGGCCCCACAAGTCTCTCTGTTCCTTTTATTGTTTTTTCTCTCTCTTTGTAGTAAACTGCAGATTATTTCAACAACATTTCTGAGGTGTGTGCCATCAGTCAGGCCTGCGCACACAAAGGGACAGACACACAGACACACAGTATATACAAGGGGCAGCTTTAATATACTCCACATGGTTGCAGTGTCCCTTGTGTGACATTTACAGGAACACGGGAACTTGTGTGATTGGAAATCCAGACTGTGGCTTTGAAGGAGATTCATGACTTTGTGTGTACAGATGATACACTGCCCCCCTGCTGCATGTTGAGCAACCATTGTCTTGTTGTGGAAACAACTAAGGGCCTACTGGTGTCTTCCTGTACGCGTATGAATCGATTTTTTCCTCTTAATATTTTGATCACAACAGCACATGTGACCTGTGTATGTAAAGGAAACATAGAAGTAAGGCCAGGTGATCATATATCATGTATATCATATACATATTTTTGACCAAAGTCTCGATATCACAATTGCGGTGACATTGTAAGTTTAAGTATTGGTGGTTTCACAATATATTTACACAAAACTTAGATATTATTTGGTTATTTTTGCCCTATAATTCAACTCTTTTATGTCTTAGATTTAGATTTTCCTTCTTCTTGCATTTTTAAAGGATATACATTGAGCATTGTTAGAGGGTACCTGAGGCATAAGATTTTCATTGCCAGTGACTGCTTCTCTGTAACTGTTGTGCACATAATAAGAATAAAGAACTTGAACTTGACTGTGTTGATTTTTCTGTTTGGTCATCAGCACACATAATGGCCTCTGGAGTGTTCTGGGTCCGAGTGTGGACTGGTGTGAATCAAGACAAATGCTTTGGAATAAAAACATGGCTAATTTTCACTGTGTTCAGCTGGGAGGAATGAAGTTTGGAAATGCATTTAACTTAGACTTTTATTGGGGTGCCCAGTAGTTCAGTAGATAGAGACATGTGTCTCTTTGGCCCCATCTAGTAACTCCCTGTGGTTTTGACAAGGCCTAAAGAAATTCTTACATTCTCCACCTGTAAAAATGTGAAGTCTTTATACCGAATACACTTTTTTTTTTTTTTTTTAACATTTTAACAACTGAAATGTGCATTATACATCTACTGCCTGGCACCTTTTCCTTGAAAAACCAAACCTGGATAGCAGTGGCTAATCTGGAGTCTCCCTAGCTGGTTAAATATGGATGCCAAATCCAAAAAAGTTAAAGTTTTGGAATAAAATAGAGAATTTAGTAGTGTGTGGATCTGTTTGCTTTCACTGCAAAGTTAAAGCGCCATGTAATCATATATAGTGTGCTGCACAGTAGCCACCTTGTGGTAAAACATATTCATGAATGCTAATTTAGACTATATGTATAGGCCAATTTAGACTGAATAGGCTATGTTACCTTCGTTATAAGGCTCAAATGTGTTCTGCGGCTCCACACAGATTTCATTCATTCATTCATTCATCTTCTAACCACTTCATCCTCTTGAGGGTCGCAGGGGGGCTGGAGCCTATCCCAGCTGACATCGGGCGAGAGGCAGGGTACACCCTGGACAGTTCGCCAGACTATCGCAGGGCTGACACATAGAGACAGACAACCACTCACGCTCACATTCACACCTACAGACAATTTAGAGTTATCAATTAACCTAGTCCCCAATTTGCATGTCTTTGGACTGTGGGAGGAAGCCGGAGTGCCCGGAGAGAACCCACGCTGACACGGGGAGAACATGCAAACTCCGCACAGAAGGGGTCCCACACCCGGGATCGAACTGGGAACCCTCTTGCTGTGCTAACCACCACACCACCGTGCCGCCCTCCACACAGATTTTTTTTTTTTTAATTATTTTTGTTCGAAAATGGCTCTTTTGATAGTAGAGGTTGCCGAACCCTGCCATGTACAAAGGCAGTGTCCTTGCTGCAGTGAACGCAAGTTCAATTCTCTCTCTCTCTCTCTCTCTCTCTCTCTCTCTCTCTCTCCCCTTCATGCTTCAAAACTGTCCTCTCATTTAAGGCAAAAAAAGCCTCCAAAAATAATCTTGAAAAAATGTAGATCTTTTTTTTCCAAGGGCCCCCTGTCCAAGAGACAACACACATATGCTAACTTATCAATAAAACAAATTACATCAGAGTATATTGCCAGGTGATGTAAGTCTTGGTATGTTTTTCGAACGAATTTTTGAATTGGCATAATGTCTGAAGCTGCCTTATGATCCTCCTGATGAATATGTTTTGTACAGTGGTAGAGTGTTTGCCTTTGTTGGCTACTGTTGGATGCAGTGCTTAAAGTTGACTTATGTAAATAGAATGAGACCAAATTTGCTTATATGGACAAGTCTTGTTTGGGATACGTTGAGGTCATAAAAGCACGAACAGTGTGGGGAACATGTGACTGATAATGTCCTTTGTGCCTGCTTGAACTATATTGAGCCTCCATTAAAAACACCTGAGGGAATAAAATATTCGAGTATGATTCTGTCTAGAGAAAAGTAAGTGAAAAGAGTCTGTTCTCCAACTGCAGCCAGGGAGTTGATGTTGATATCTGATACAGATGTTATAATACTTGCAGTATCACCACCCAGTGTGCCCCAGATTTGAGGGAAACATACCTGAAAGACACTGCCAAGATCTTCTCCACGTCAATCTTCCTCTTCAGCACCTCTGTCACCTGCCCTTTCTCTGGTCCCTGTTTCACCTTCTCTCTTCCAATCAGGTACACAGACTTCGGGGTCAGGATCAAGTCTCTCTTAATTCCCTGAAAACAAAAGGAAAAATAAACAGAACTCCATGATTGTTTTGTCAGTTGTTTAGTCGCAGAAACAGGCTGCAAACTGACGGAGACCAACCTTGAAGCGGCGGTCGTATTTTGTGACCTTGTCTGCAAAGTCAATCTTTTCTCTCTTGCCGAGGAACTGCCGCAGCTCGGGCCTGTCGTCCATACCCAGGTAGTCACCGACAAAGTTTCTGTTGAGGCTGTGTCGCCGCCTCTCCTTCCGGTTCAGCAACAGGTCAGAGGCTGGATAAACCCAGAGACAGAGAGTGAGAGACGAAGACAGATGAACTTGGAGAGACAAAGCTGTAAGACGTCACTCTACTCACCTTCTTCCCTCATCTGGACATACTTCTTGCGGGCCATGTATTTCCTCCAGGCCTTTTGGATGGTCCTGGCATAGCCGTCAAACTTGCGCTCCCTCGTCTCCTCCAGCAGAAAGAGCTGTGAGTAAGAGAGAGAGAGTGAGACAGGCATACCTGCACAAACCCAAACACAGACACACCTAAACACATTGAATGGAAGGAATGAGTGCACATACATACTGAACATGCCTATGTACAGCTGCACAAAGCCAAATCTCTGCTGACACTGATAGCCTTAAGATTTTTATGGCATTTCAGTGTGAGAAGGAAGGTTTTACTCCTAACTACTGCACAGGCAGAGCCATTATCTGACAACAGGAGCAGCAGGTTGGTTTGATTGTTGGGAGGAATCAAATCTCTGCTCTGCTGAGCTGTAGAGCAACAAAGTACAAACCAGTGTGTAGGGGCGGGAATCCAGAATCAGTTCCATTTGAGAACCGGCTCCAAATTATCCGATCAATCTGAATATTATGCCTCTGAGCTTATCAAAACAATGAGTGATGGCAAAGAGGAAGAAGCAGTCCAAAGCGTGGCTTAATTTCACAAAGAAAGATGACAAGAGAGCTGACTTGTGATGTCTGTAAGATGATCATTTCAAGTCATGTTCCAGGAATGCCACGTATTCCGCACTCTATGCATGAGTGCCACTGCTGCCTAATAGCATGTCTGTTACTGAGAGTAAATATCGTCTGTTGTTTTACTGCCACACAGGCAGGCTTAGTCGATTTTTTTTGACCGATAAAACAATTAAACAATGAAGCTTCTGCACACCCGATTCACATGCATGGTTTTTTTCTACTCTGTTTGAACACTGTGTCCAGACTCAGAGATAACAGTCACATTGAAGCTAAAACCTGTGTAGGCCTACCTTTTTCCCGCACAGAAAATTAATCAGGAATCAATTATGGATTCTATAAAGAATCAGCCAGTGGGCAGAATCCATAATGGCATTGCTATCCATAACTTCTTATCAATTCTCATCCCTATTAGTGTGTAAAAAAAGAGCTTATTTTAACATTAAATGTCACCCAGTCCTTTTATGGACAGCTTTCTTCAGTAAATCAACTACGCTACAACATTGATTCTGTGTTTTTTGTGCACAGAACAGCAAATGATTCCTGTCTGTTAATTATACAGGCATATGTTTTGTTATTAGATTTTTTTTTTTCTATTGAACATGGTAAAAAAAAAAGAAATTAAAAATATATATGTATAAAAACAAAACAAGGACACCCAGCAAACACATTCAGTAAACAATATAAGTATTTCATGTCCGAAAAAGAGTAGGAAGAAGCGAGTACTTGTCAAGTCCTACCTATTTTTCCTGAGGTTACGGTCTGTGTTTAATCAAACTTCACTGTAAAGCTGGAGATCTACAGTATCTGACCCTCTGATGTGTTAGGAAGGGATTTTCTCTTTAAAAAAAAAAAAGTGAACCGATCCTTTAACGCAGGAGAACTCACTGACATTAAGTTTACTGGAATACTGTGAAATGTTTGTTGACAATTTCAAATGTGTTTAGCATTTATCAACTCATTGTTCAGTGTGATTAACACAGTACAGTAATACAACGTATACACATAGAAAAATATTTTTTGGCTGTTCAGTTATTTCCCCACTTCCTGCAGAGCGAGCTGACCCTGTGCCATCAGACCACCAGTCTCTCACCACTCCATGTCATTTCCCGATGGGCCTCTAGACACACAATCGCACTCTCTGCCCTCTCCCTGTGCCAGACTAAACATCCTGCCTACTGCTCTAACAGGCCTGGCATCGACATGGCCGGCCGCAGTGCTGCAGTGCTGCAGTGCTGCAGTGTGATAGCACAGGAAGGAACCACAAACAAAAACATGCACCACAGAGTCATTGATAGAGACACTGACACCACGTAATCACCAAGGCTTCGACGTTTTTCACCAGATGAGTAACTGAAGTTCCCTGGTGACAAATCCAAGAACAAACAGCTGGTGGGTTTGGGGTTATATTACTCAGTGATGAATTTCAGACTGCAACTAACAATTGTTTCTATTATGAATGAATTAAAACAATAATGGAGTTAACTGATTGATTAGTTAGTCAGCAACACTTTAATTTAAGCATAATAAATGGTTTCTAACACACTGTCATGTTATGAGCAGATACACACGTTTATTAATATACTTATGTACCCATAAATGAAAGATGATGTATAAAAAGTTAATTAATGAGAAATACAGTAAAATGTAGTTGTAATAATATAAAACATGTTTTCATAGAAAACATTATAATTGCATACAAATACAAATAAATTAATAAACATATAAAAATGTAGCCACTAAGCTGCTTAAAGCTATATTATAGTGTGTTTTAAACAATTTATTTAATGTTTATGTGCTGCCTATAAATGCTAAACAAGGGGGAGCTAAAGTTAAGGGTTAATATTAGTTAATAAAATCTCGAAATGGATGAATAAACAAATGAATGAATGTTTAGCAAATATTTCTTGAAAAAAAATAAATAAATAAAAATGATAATACAGATAATCAGAACAGATTTTCTTCTGATGATCTCAGAACTGAAAAAAGATTTTAGCCCTTATCATTATCATATTATGAGAAACATATAGAAAACAATCAAATAAGTATCCTCAGAGTAAGACAAATTTTAATGAGTCTTGTCTAAATTAATTCAAAACGCAGCACCTATAAGACCTGACTCACAGCGAGCCATCACTCATCCATCACCACTCTGAAGGAGAAACTCTTCTCCAACACCTGGCGTGGCGTCAAACAAACTTTGCTTATTACATCCAACAGAAAAAATTGCTTCAGTCATACAACTAATTAGCTGGTGTCAGCGTCTTATCAGACAGAGAGGCTTGTTTTGAGAAGCCTGGCAGCTCATTTCAGCGGTCCGCCCTGTGTGATATTTGCGTTTCACAAGCACACCTCAGTGACTTGGACTCTGGCAGCATGGGGGATGGGGCACTCTTGGCATGCACGGCTGCAATGAATAAGTAAAGGCATTCAGGATCAGCTGTAAGACCTGAATTAAAACTAAGATGTCTGTGTATTAACTTCCAAACCTACATCTGTGTGTACGTGCACGTGCATGCTCGTTCATGCACGATGTGTACAAATGTTAATAAGTGAGAGCACAGGCTTTGCACAAATGCTGCTTTCATGGGAATCATGAAAAAAGTAGTTGTGGTGGAAAAAGACAAGCCTTTACGATGTCCCCCCAAACTCTGCTACCACAGCCTGTGCTTGTGTTTTAGTTCCAGAGTGCTGTTGACTCAGTGCTGACGTGGTACAAGGGTCGGGTTCAATCTCCTCCCCTGCATCAGGGATTCAAGCATGATTTGGGACACTGGTGCCCTTTTATGGTGTTTAGGGTAAAAATGGTGTGTTCAGTTTTTTCCCTGCTAACAAAAAGGCTTACTGCATGCCAGCAGGCACTCTGACATGTTATTTGAGTTCTACATCTGTACAACAATAACATGAAAAGTCTGGGCTGCAAGTTTTTGCTTTGTAGTACATTTCCTTGGATTGCTTTCTTGTACAGCTGTGGTATTATAAGGGCAGAGACTGAGTAAAAAACAGGATGTGACAGTGTGAGGGCGAGGCAGATGTCAAACGCACCGACTCGGGGGCTTTAATGAAGATCTTGGTGCGACCAAGCTGGAACTGATCCTGGTCCATGTTGACAGACCGTAAGAGATGAAGGACGCCTTGTTTCTCGTCTCCTCGCCACGTCGGCCAGGACTCTTTGGTCAGGATGGCGTACCTGAGGACCAGGAGGTTTAGCAGAGATAAAGTGTGTTTGGATGGAGTTATTTACATAATATGACACCGACATAACTTTAATGTTGCACAAATCTTCTGATTTTCTCTCTAGAATCTGATTCTAACACCTATAGTCAAGATATTTACCATCACTGTGACTGAATGAATATAAATGGAAACTATTTTATTAAGACATTAAATAGTAGACATTAACAGAAACTGGAATAAATGGGTGTCGGCTGCAACATGGCTAATGCCCAATCTGTTTACTAAGGTCTGTATGGGAGTAGATACCAAACAGAGCATCCCCTTTTTTAAACCAAATCACAGTCAGAAAGAAATATTACTTAATTTTACCTGTTGAGGAACTTCCTGAAGACTCTGCGGTAGGCATAGCCAGCACGCCGTACCCTGATGTTTTCCTTCAGACCCAGGTACTCCACTTGGTGTTTCACTCTTAAGACAGAAAAAAATAAAAGGATCAACATTCAGATAACATTAACAAACTTCTTTTTGTTCTCTAATTAATCACTTGTCAAAATTGTTGCCCGAAGTTCCCCTCCAGACACATTTTAATGTGAAAGATACTCTGGTGAATATTTCATTTAACATGGTTTTTTCAGATAAAAAATTGTGAGAACTTCTGGATCTGGCCTCTGCCCCGCTCACCACCACTGCTTGTGCTATATTGCGGTTCCTGTCACAGCGCTTAAACAATGTGGGACAATAGGTCTGGCTATGCGATACTTGTGCTAGGTTGACTTGTGAAAAAACACTGCGAATCAAGATGGCTAGTGTTAGCTTTAGAGGGGACAGCCTCAGTCAGATCCAGATGAAAACTCTGCTGTGCACCAAAATTGGCAACTAGCAGACATATCAGAATGATAAGTGTAGTTAGCATCTTTTATTTGTTAATGTTGTTTGTTAGCTTGTTAGCTTGGTTAGGTTAGTGGTTATGAAACACATTGGCTACGATGTTGCAATGTGTTGTTACATTGTTGTTATGTAAGTATATGCTAGAGGTCAAATCAAAGTTTGCAGAAAGACATATTTCACCTGGTTAACATTTTTATATTGTGCATATTAAGTCCTTATTTCACTGAACATTTCAGGTTTCATTGCCAGTATTTGCTTTTTAGACAGTGATTGGCTGTAAAATACATGACGTACTTAATCTAGCTTGCCCATAATACGTATCTCGGATGTAAGGTAAGTACACAGACATCACTCCATTCAGTAGAAGAATGTGAAAACACCTCTCTAGTGACAAACTTTGGATGGATACATTAGTCAGGGTCAGATATTTTAGCAGACAGAAACATAAGAAACCCACATTTTTGAGTGGAGGGGATCTTAAATCGGAGTAAAACAAAATAAAAGCTCACACACACTGGCTACTGAGTCATCTGAATGTGATATCGTATTGATGGAAGTTTACCCATCCTGGGTTCTCCCCTTCCCTCCCTCCCACCCTCATTTTATAAGGTTTTGTTCTCTTCTATTGACACTGTGATATTTTGTGTTGTATGTAATTATGAAAGATGAGAACAAAGCAGTTAATAGTCTAAGACATAAAAAACATCCTTATGTAATAAACACAACTAGCTTGTATTCTACTATCAGTGGTTTGAGTTATGAGCCATCAGCTTTAAATCAAACATCTTTAACCAGGTCTATGGCGCATGAAGCTCCTGCTGCAGTAGCGGAAGGGATAACTGCAAGTCATTGTGTGGAAAACAGCTAACTTTTACCCCAAACAAAGAGCTAAAGAACTGCTTAGTACACTCAGACTTCCTGTGAAAACAGCAGTTCCGGTGCTAATTAATGAGCCACCCTGCGCCTGACTCACAACAGGAAGGTCATAGGCTCCGAACAATACAGCAGCACTCTGCATCTGAACACGTAGTACCCAAAGCCTGTGAGCGAGGAAGAAAGAGCGGGGAAACTGAGACAAAGGGATAAAGTGAACTGAACCACATGACTTCAGATGGACAGACAAATATCCAAAAATGAGCAAAGACATGAAATAGGTTGAGGCAGAACGGATCAGAACAATAATCTAGTTTTTACACTCTGTGTGCAAATCATTAGAGACCCCAGTCTGTGTTTATCAAACTGCCAAAAGGGAAAATTCAGGCTTAAGTTCATTCATTCATTTTCCATAACTGCTTATCACAGGGCTGACACATAGAGACAGACAACTATTCGCACCTACGGCCAATTTAGAGTCACCAATTTAACCTGCATGTCTTAGGACTGTGGCACTTGGAGAAAACCCGGGGAGAACATGCACAGAAGGGCTCCCCCACCCTGGGTTAAAACCAGGAACCCTCTTGCTGTGAGGCAACAATGCTAACCACTGTACCACTGTGCCACCTGGGGGTCCACAGGAAAAATAAAGGTGGCTTTGATTTTGTTTTTAGTCTCCTGCATGCATATTTATTGTCTGCACATTTCAGTGTGGCACTAAATATCTATTTTCTCTGTTCTAGTTCCTCTAACAGCAGCTGAATAGATTTCCTGCTCCAGTTAGAGTTATTTTTTTTATTTCAGCCTGTTTTCTATTAATACACTCTTATTTATATGTCATTAATATTTTAGATTATCATAAGTATAGTGCTACTGGAGATTTTTACAAATTTTACACAAATAAAAACAACTTTTTCATAAATGCTTTCAAGTAAAAATAGAAAGGTTTTTTGCTTTACCTTCATTATGAACTAAATGTTGATTGTGTAATGGCTGTAGAATAATGACACCATAGGGCATTTATAGTTTCCTGTAAGCCTCATTTTCATTATTCAATTCTGTCGGCCACCAAATACGAAAATAAAGGATTGAATTACAAAAATGAAGGATCGATTTACGGAACAAATGTAGCATCTCATCTACTGCACAACCAAAACATGGAAGAAGATAGTGCTTTAGTTTTTCCTGGTAGCGATCAGTTGCTATCTCAAGTTACCAAAGTTTGCAGTTACTTTCATCAGTAGCGGGAATGGCAGGAATTGTCAGTGAAACAACCAAGGTTACCATTGAAAACATAATGCAGCTGTTGTTGGTAGTTGCTAGGCTCTGAGGGAAATGGAAAGCAATTTGGTTGTCTTTTGGACAGCAGCGCAAACATCGCTTGGAAACGCCAAGGAGGGACAAGTTCAGAAGTTGTCTGTTTCCATTTCAAAAGACTGAACAACATGGCGGATGTTGGGTAAATCCTTGTCTCTAATTGTCCGATGTGTTCACTCTTAAATGATACTCTTCGCTGAGTAGGAGTAAACTGTTTGATAAACGTGTCTCTAATGGACCTGCAAATGGACCAACACTTGCATAGCGCCTTTCTAGTCATTCAACCAGTGCTTTTCTACACTACAAGTCACATTCACCCATTCACACACACTGGTGACTGAGGATACCATACAAGGTGCCACCTGTTACTCAGTTTTTAACACTCACACACTGATGGAGCAGCCACCAGGAGCAATTTGGGGTTCAGTGTCTTGCTCAAGGATACTTTGACATGCAGACTGAAGGAGCTGGGGATCAAACGGCTGATCTTCCAATTAGTGGACTACCCACTATACCTCTGAGCCACAGCCGCCCACATATCATTATTTCAGCATACCTGGTCCATGGACCATGGTCGGAGCCATGTGAGACTGTGAGTTCATCACTTACCGGCTCTCTTCCCAGTCTCTGGGCTTCTTGGTTTCGTTGGGTTTGATGCAGCGGATGTAGTGTGGAGTGCATTTCATCAGTGTGCTCACCAAATCGTTGGCTTGTTTCTAAAGGGTGGAGAAAAAGATAATGATAATACTGATGATCATAATTTAAAAGCTCATGAAAATCTAAACTGCTGTGACTGAATTACTGATGGACTGCTGACGGACAGTCCACTGAACAGCAAACATTAACTTTTAAATGGTCTTTTCCCACAGTGACCCTGATGAGGAAGAGAGACAGGTACATACTGTACACTTTGCTGAACACACACACACACACACACACACACACCTTTATTTTGCTGCCTGCAGTTGTGGGTCGACCTTTCTTTTCAGCGTTGAGGTTTTCTGGAAACAGTGCTCTGATGAAGGCGCTGTGAGAGGACAAAGGTGAGGAGTTAGGGATGACACAGGAAGGCTGGTATCAGCAAAAACAAAGTGCTGTAGAGCTGGAAATAATGTTGCACTCCCTGGCAGCCAAAAAAACAAAAATGCAGTTAATGATTAAAGTCCTTTGACTAAGGTCACTGGTTTAAATTCCTGAATCACTTGGGAAGGTCTAAGCTGTGGGTGGGTGGGAAAAAGAAGACGTGTGTGTGTGCACGCTGTGCTGTATTTGCACAAACAGCTCGACCACCAAGGCCACTGCGCTGCAGAGGAATGTATACTACTATCTGACAGTTAGTGAAATAAAATACCTGATTACTTCTTATTGAAATGTGGCCTTTTTTGCACTATAAAAGCAAAGAGAAAGAAGAACTTTTCTCCCAAAAAGCTGAATATATAGTCAACAACAACATAAGTGGGCTCGGTCAACCAGTACTGATCTACACTCCCTCCAGAAAGATAATCTTAGATTAGTGGTTCCCAGTTCGTTTGGATTTTAGGGAATAACATTTTGGTCTAACCCTTAAGTTACATTTATAGATGTGGTGTTCTTTAACATCATGACTACAGTATGACGTCTTGCTGCTGGTCAGAATGTAACAGATATATGTGAAGTTTCCATATGTGAAGTTTTTCTCAGCTGCAGACAGACACTCATTTCATGGATATGTTGAAGAACGTAGCTTAATCTGTGCTTTTGAGCTCCTTCTGGTTTACAGATATACACACTCTAATGATACACTATGCAAGATGTTCCCAAAAAAACAATGTATAGGCTCAATTTTCACTAATGACCCACTAGAAGTGTGTGTATTAGTGTATTTATCTGTAGATAATCTGCACTCTGCCTGTATTTTCTTATCTTCTTCTTATTTTCTGTTTTCAGGACGTTTATGGGTATGTGAGAGTGAATCTGGGGTTGGCTTTTACCTTAATTTTTCCTGGTGAGCGTGTTTACATACATAACCAACAATCCTGCATGATACATCTTTAGGAATTCAGTTGTAATTTTTTCACAGGACTTGATATATAGCAGTAAAATAGAGGAACGTGGGTGTTTTAGTTGTGACAAATGTACATTTAAAACCATCTGCAGTTGCGGACCGAGCCACACTGTTCCCATTCATAACTGTGATTTCGAATCTCATCAATTTTGACTTTTAGTTCTTACTCAAGTCTCACACGCTTGTGTTCTGCAAGTTCCTCTGTTATTGAAAAGTGCTACACCCACTTTTTAATACGGCGTAGAAGCTCTCCCTTGAGATTGCATGACGCCAACATTTCACTTGGAGCAGTAAATTGAAATTAACGACGATGTCTTGTAGTTTTTCTTCACAGTTATGCTGTAAAATCAACACTTTTTAATGACTTATTGAAAAGGCCTTAAGTTCACAAGGCTTCCCTGGATTACCTGAGGAATGAAAAGAAAATTAATGTAAAAGTTATGATCGTCAAGACTGCTTCTTTTGTGATCAGCACATCTGTCATTCAGGCACCGAGCATGTGGCTCCTTTTGAACTCTGAGGGCTGTTTTTTTGCTTTGAAAACTCACATAAAAATGTGGCGACTGTCAGGAGTGATCTAAAGTTGACACATCTGCTGCTTAGCATTCAACTTATTTAAACTTGCTTGTGTTGCCGCTTTTGGTGTTTATTAATTCATTACTTTCTCAGTGCTTTTTCACGTTGGTATTTTTTTAATTCCATCCCCTTTCTGGCTCTCTCCCACATCGGTATTTGTTTGGTTTTAAAGTCTTGGCTCAAAGCTGTGGACGCAGAAGAAAGGATCAGCAGGTTGTGTGTACAAATAGACCAGATCTGCTAATACTGTCCAGCTGACAATACTGGTCACTCCTTTCTTCTGTGCTCAGACCTGCTGCTCCCAGGAATGAAGTCTGCTTCCTTCCTTCTCAGGCTTCCTGTATGTGTGACCCTGCCAAACTCTTTTATCTATATGTGTGTATATGTTTGTGTGCATGTATGTGAGGTAAAGTGCATGCATACATCTTCCAGCACGTGTCTGAGTGGGATTTTGATATAACCTTGTTTCGTGCCACACAAAGGGGGCGAGCAGCGGCTGAAGCCCGCAGGGGTTACACAGACAATGCAAGCTGTTTGCACAGATGGCCACTTTGACACAAAGAAAGCCCAAGAAACCAAAACACAGGGGGGACCAGACTCCACAATGCAGCCCCGCAGGGAGACTGCACTTGTAAGGCCAGACTAGATAGACCCCAAAAGCCGCATATCTGGGAGCAGCAGCCAGACGCGGTGCAGGGCGAAGGGCACGACATAACCCGGCCCTGCACGCTTCTGCTACGTCCCGCCTAGTTTCCAGATGCACTGCAACGTCTGAAACTCTCATTCAGATGTATTCAATTATATACATCATATGCATCACAATAGAGGACTCCTTTTAAGTGTGCACCATAGAAATCCCCACCACATGTCGGTGCAATGTGCAAAAGGGAGTTACTTACATGTCACTGCTCTGCATCAGCTCAATGAGGTCAGTAAAGAGGACGTCTCGGTTTCTCTCGCAGAAACCCTCTGCATCATAGGACACCTGGAGGAGAGACACACAGAGGGATTTCTAAAGAGTCGTAATTATCAAAGAGTTTGAAATGTCCAACAAAAATGAAAGGTGACACCTGTGTGAAAATAAAAATGGTCACCGATATTCTGGCTTTAAATCGACGGCTTGAATTTTATGGGAAAAGAAAATAAAGGGTTGCAGATCCAAGCGTTACACCTCCCTAGGATTAACGTCTTGTATAAATCCAGCAGTGGTTTAAAAGTGTATAAATTAAACCGTGTTATTTCTCCTATACTGTAGCCTGAGACTGGAGGAATGTTTTGAGCCCAGTCATGGGAGCCCCTCAAGTCTTTATGGCATGGCTCATTAAGCCTGCGGCATGTGTGCCAGGCTGAGGCCACCACACATCTGGAGAATGACACAGGACAACCTCGGTCCAGACCACCAGAATGAAAAATAACTGCAAGAAAAGAGACGTCTGGCGAACTGTAATGTTTGAACTGAATAAGGCTGATTAACACGTATGACGCTGTTAGACACTGTTACATAATGGGAGGGGCTGCGACTATAAATAGAGGAGAGAGAGAACGGTGGTGTTAGTTTAGATGGGGAAAACTTAAAAGGGCGACAATGACGACACGGACCCCAGAATTAAAGTACCAGCTGCATAACTGGTATTTATGACAGATCATACAACACCATAAAAAATGGCATTTTAATGACTTTCTATTTCCAGAAGTTGCTGTCAGCTCC
The DNA here is from genome assembly GCF_041903045.1 of Epinephelus lanceolatus. Taxonomy (NCBI): domain Eukaryota; kingdom Metazoa; phylum Chordata; class Actinopteri; order Perciformes; family Serranidae; genus Epinephelus; species Epinephelus lanceolatus. The sequence goes on along the minus strand of NC_135735.1, from coordinate 26,015,706 downwards.
CTGCTGAGGACTGTATGCAAAGCACATAACAGTTTATACCATGGCAAAGACAAGTGTATGGAGGCTGCTGTAAACCTCATACTGAGCGTCGTAATCTCTCTGTTATGTGAACTGAGAAACACGAGTACGTTTTTCTTTGTGTTTCCGTAAGAAACACTGTGACACACTGCATGCCAGTATTCATAAATGTTTATGTCTGGACTTTATATTCTTTGTCATCTGCAGTTAGCACAAAATACAGCCGCTCAGCTTCTAACTGGAAAAAGAGAGTGTGACAACATCACACCAGTATTTGCCTCCCTCCACTGACTTCCTGTTCGTTCCAGGATTGATTTTAAGATTTTATTGCTTGTTTTTAAGGTGTTAAATGGGCCTCATCGACCAGAACTCTTGCATCTTCATACAGTAGTTGGATCACTGAGGTCGACTGATCAGATGCTCCTGGATGTTGCCAGATCTAGACACAAAAACAGTGCCGACTGAACCTTTGCGGTGGTCACCCTTAACTTCTGAAACACCTTATGTATCAAAACTGTTAGACTCTAGAAACCTTTAAGCTGCTGAAGACCTGCTTTTTCTCTCTGGCATTCGAATCAAGTTGAGCTTGACACCTTGACTTCATCTTCTGCTCTCCTGCAGTTTCTTCGCTATCATTATGTGCTCATTTGTTGTTTGGTTTTGAGTCAATTTCTTTTGGTATTTTGAGCCTGTTAAGCACTTTGGTCAACTGCAGTTGTTTTTAAATGTACAGACAGTGTTTGTCAAAAACAAGATGATGCAAGTTGTGATGATGATCAAACAAATGGCCCAAACTCCATCTGAAAATGCATGCAGCGCTTTTAATGAGCACGCTCACACTGACCTTGCCAGCGTAGTGGTGGATGATGAAGCCCTGGTTCCAGCTGTTGAAGTGTTCGTGGGTGTTGATTGCGACCCGGAGCTTCTGCAGCATGGTCTGGTCGGCTCCCTCGCCCACTGCATGCATGGTGGCGCACACATCATCCAGAATGCACATGACGCCAGGAGGATTCTGGGATCACGGGGGAAACAATTCACATTCACATTAGCACTGGCTCTAAAACTCTTGAAAATGTTACAAGCTTGGTTTATACATATTTTGAAGTTGTTGCGTTATCACTGTTATTTTTAATCCTTTTTTTCTGCTTGATTAAAGATCCAGTTGAAATAGATACTTTAGGGGTTGTAGGCACTGAAGCTGGAACAATTAATGGATTAGTTAATCAACAGAAAATTATTCTGCAGCATTTTTGATGACTGAACTACCATTTAAAGTCAATTATTAAGCAAAACTTTCCAAAAATTCCCTGTTTCAGCTTATACACTTGTTACTTGCTGGTTTTCTTTGTCTTTTATTATAGTAAATAAAAGGGGTTTGTACAAAAGAAGACATTTGAAGACGTCATCTTGGGCTCTTTGAAATTGTGATGGACATTTTTCACAATTTTCACAATCGATTATTTAATGCATTCCATTTATTTGCAGGCTTAATATGTGAGATTAGAAGTTTCTAATTATTAGCAAGTATCATGAAAAAAGCTAAAAAGCCACAAAGCTATAAATCTTATATGCTATAAATCTTAACAGTGGAGTAGCTTTAGCGCGGCCTCTCTCACACGCTGCCCTGTTTGGCTCCATTATGTCCCGAGCTGACCAGTGGCCTGCAGTTTGCACAGTGCTATCAGTGTCTCCAACTCAGAGAACACAAGCCTCTGTTTAAAGGACACACGTAAAGTTGTCACTGGCTTAACTAAAGTGTAAAGAGTCTGGAGTGTCAGGCACTGATACAGATCCCCGGCTCCTCTCAGATGGAGGCTTGTTTTAAAGCCCTTGTTGTAGATTTCATGGATTAGAGCTCTCAGTGGGACAGATAAATCAAATTAAGAGGCATGTCGGCACATTCGAGGATATTAAGCTGCGAGTCACGGCAACAGAGCAGAAACTTGGCCGGAGCTCGCAACTCAGTTTACAATACGAAGCCAATAAAACGAACAAATGTTAATTATTAAAAAATAACATCCGAGTTTGTTGTGACTGTAAATTGATCCAGGGCATAATAATACTGTGTTTTTATACCAACAACTCTGCTCTCAATAAAATTTTGTTTCTTAACTCCGTCAGGAAGAGTGTATTTTCAGCCCTCCTCTATTTTGACATCTGAATCTTGAATCTGTGTATTTTGTATTTTGATTTTCAGTTCTGGTTTTGTTTTGTAAGCAATTGCACAAGTGTGTTTTGGGTGTGTTGTTTATAGCAATAAAGTCAAGTCGGATGAAATCAAATTTGCTGTAATTGCAAAAATATGACATTTTAACCACATTTTAACTATTTTTTTGCATTTTCTTTTCTTTTTTTAAAGATTTTTTTGGCATTTTATTTGACAGAGTTAAGAAAGATTGGAAGCGGTGGGTGAGTAAAGGGTATGACATGAACTATTAACTATCAATAATCTTTCGGTCTATAAAATGACAGATAATAATAAAAAAGAAGAAGTTAAGGATGCCTATCAGATGTCCTAGGTGACCTCCTTGAATTGCTTATTTTGTTCAACTAACAGTAAAAAACCTGAAGGTAATAAGTTTAGTATCACATCATACACAGAAAACACGAAAATCCTCACATCTGAGAAGCTGGAACGCGAGAATATTTGAAATGTTTAGCTTGAAAAAGAACTTTTAATTGATTATCTAACAGTTGCTGATTAATTTTCTGACGATCAACTAATTGATTTATCGACTTATCATTTCAGCTCTATCCATAATTGTCTGTTACCACAACTGCTACTTCTATAACTATGTTTTTGTCTCGTTGTTTTTTTAAAGATTATATTTTGGCCTTTTGCCTTTACTCGATAAAACAAGTGAAGTATGACAGGACAGGAAGGACCGAGAGAAAAGGGAAAACATCCAGCAAAGGGCCCCAGGTTGGAATCGAACCCAAGACACAGTCTTAGTACATGGGGCGCACACTCCAATATGTCCAAACGGACATTTTGTTTTATCAAAATAAAACATTTTAAGGATTTTAAATTTTTGGCGGGAGTTGCACATTCCCCACTAAGGCCCGCTCACTAGATTTTTTACTATTTATTTATGTTTTATTTACTTTGCTCTCGATGAGATCACAGACAATCTTGTTGTTGAAGTAGTCAATCTGAGTCCACTTGATGCCCTCCTGCACATACTCCTCCTGCAAAAACAGACATGAGCAGAGTTCAGAGTCAAATACAAAACATCTAATGAGGCACGAAATGAATAAACAGGATGTGGAGGAAGTTTACCTGCTCTGCCTTCAGAGTCAGCTCGATGAATATCTGCTGCAGTTTCTCATTCACAAAGTTGATGCAGAACTGTTCGAATCCATTTTTCTGATGAAGAGACGACGTGGTTAATGAACTTAAATTAAATTAACTGAGTGAGCTGAGTGTGAGTACAGATATCCTCTAATTACCTGTACTTGATATTGGGAATCTAGAGCTGTTGCAAACCAAAATCAAACAAAAACACTTCCATTTAGTTTGTCCGATCCTATCAACAAGTCCTGGACTTCTCATTAAGCAAACTGAACAAACAAGTAATCAGATTAGAAAAGCATGTTGAGGTCTGCTGTCTCAATCAGGAGATAGAACTTAATCCACATACTTTATAACTTCTTATCCATTGTGTTTAATCTGTTTAAATGCTCAAAGTTAATACATGTTAATCTAATTTATGTGTCGCTGCAAAGTAAATTTCCAGCAGCCATGTGTCAGCCTGAGAAAAGACCATAAACACTTACTTGGAAAATTTCAAATCCATAAATGTCCAAAACTCCGATGTTTAACTCCTGATGATCTTTCACCATGGCTTTGTTGATGGACTGAAATCAAAGGATTGTGTTACACAAAATAAAGCGTCATGACAAATTATCACAGATTTGTTACTTATGACAATTTAATACTGAACTCCAAAACTGTATGAACGTGCAATCATACCTCGACCAGGAAGTCAAACACTCGTGAATGCAGGGCTTTGGAGAGGGCGTCTCGTGTGTAACACGCCTGCTCCACATTCAGCGTTACATCGATGGACTCCAACGCACTTCCCCACTTGCTGTCCATCTTCCGGCTCGTCAGTTTCTCCTTCAGACGGTTCTGGTCAATTCCGAGCAGAAATGCTGGAAAGGCAAGAACTGTGAAGAGACAGAAGAGAAAGGTGAGGAGAGTCTGTATTTAAGAATCTGTATTTGTCTTTTTTTTCAGGCTGCACGGATAAGAAAAATGTTAAAAAGTGGAATAACTGCATGTTACAGGACAGAATCGTCATTATATTTCTGAATTAAAGGAACAATGTGTAAGATTTAGGGGGAGTTACTGCCACCTAGTGGTGAGAAATGTAGATTGCAAACAGCTGAAACTTCTCCCGATTAGAATTCACTTAGTGTTCATTGTTCAGGCAGAGGAAGATCAGCTCTGCACTGAATGGAAAAACGCGGTAACACGAAAATGCAAATGGTGCCATAATGGAGCTATTTAGTTCGTCCATTCTGGGCTACTGTAGAAACATAGTGGTGCAACATGATAATCTCTGAAGATGAGGAGCCACTCCCTATGTAGATGTAAAAATCTCAGTCTAAAGTACCAAAAACACAACAATTCTTATTTGCAGGTGATTATACACTTAAGAATCGGTTACTATATATAGCTGTAATAATATAATAATCACCCACAATCATTTATGTTGAAGAACCAGTTTTGCTATTTCAACATGTCTAAAGGTACATTATAATGTTGCTGTTCACTTATGAGAAACTGAGAAATAAAGCAGCATTTCAGTGGTGGGTCCTGCTCTAAAACAGCAAGGACATATTTCTCTGAAAACCAGTTTGCAAAACAACGTGCAGGGTTTCATTCATATGAAAGGCAGCCTTATGTAATGTTTGCATAGCAGAGAGAATCACTGCACAAACCAGTGCTCCCGTATACCTTCTGCACTGCATGCACTCTTATCAATCTGTGATAAAGTCTGAAAATCAGAAAAGCTTCTACTGATAGTCACCGTGCACACATTTGTGGTGTAAAGCCACAAATTGAGGCAATTCTGTGGCTAAACCGCTGACATGTAACATCCTCTGGAGAAAGTTCAGGGCAGAGGAGGTTTGAATTATAGCTGAATGCAAAATAGAAGAATAGCATTGGGCTAACCCTTATAAAAAAAAAAAAAAAAAAAGAGCGTTGAGAACACCACAGATCATTTGTCCCGACCTGGCGTTGATATTCTCCCCTGAGAGCCCCTCCCTGCCTTATTACAGTGACTCACTTCCCCAAAAAGGAAATGGCTCTCAGGCCTGCAGACTCACTGCGTCTGGGAATGCATTAGACCACTGCAGTAGCTCCCCTTATGGGACATAAGGGTGTGACTGACCATACGCCTGCTTATATCAGGAGGGAAAAGTCATTCTTTGTGTTAGGCAGGAAAGTATGGATTATATACAAAGGCGCTTACAAAGGCTGTGTACTGTATGTGGATTTTGGAAACAATGCTCGTATAAGCAGAAGTTCCCCTGCAGGAAATTTGTTAGTCAAAGTAGTAGTGGATGATGAAAGGAACAGTGGGAGTGTGTCACATCCCATAAGAGGTGACACATACAACGATGCTGTCACTTAATACTTCATTTCTACAGTATTGACTTGGCCTCACTCAGAAGGTGGTGTTGCAAAGAGCTAAAAGAAACCTTTCACAGCTTGTTAAGAGTTTAATCTGCAGCGAGTTGTAAAATGATCCTGTCATATTTTCTGAGCTTGGGTGCCCCACATGTTTCTAAAGGAGTAGTTCAACATTTTGGGAAATTATTTGCTTTCTTGCCAAAAGTTAGATGAGAAGCTTGATACCAGTCTCATAGGCATTAAATATACATCTAACAGCCAGCAGCTGGTTAGCGTAGCTTAGCATAAAGACTGGATACACCCACCTTGCTCTGTCCAAAGGTAAAGAAATCCACCTACCAGCACCTCTAAACGCTCATTAATTAATACATTACATCTTGTGAGTCTGAGGCCATGATTCTCTACCGGACAACAGGGGACTGCTCCTTCTGGGTTGAGGGAGAGTTACTGTCCCAAGTGAAGGAGTTCAAACTTGTGGTCTTCTTCACAAGTTAGGGTAAAATGGAGCATGAGATGGGCATGCTGTTTGGCACAGCGTCTGCAGTTATGCATCAGACTGTTGTTGATTTACTGGTCCATCTACTCTCTAACCCTCATCTATGGTTGTAAGCTTTGGGTAGTGACTGAAAGAATAAGATCGCGAATACAAGCGGCTGAAATGAGTTTCTTCCACAGGGTGGCTGGGCTCAGCCTTATAGAGATAGGGTGAGAAGCACGGACATCAAGAGAGAGCTTGGAGTTAGGGTTGCAGAGATATAACCAGTTTTGAGGCATACCGTGAAATAAAAATTGACGGTTATCATGCTGTGTACATTTCCTTATCTACGTTAAATCACCCCTTTCTTTGGGGGGAGACTTTTTACACATACTTCCACAAACAAAATGGTTTTAAGTTTCACTTACAGTAATAAAACCTTTGTTGAACCATCAGTAACTCTTCCGTTTTCATTCCCTTAAAAGGTTCATTCCAACTGGTTCTAATATAAATTCTGTAATACCGTGATGGTTATCGTACCTTGACAGTCTCATACCGTTGCAACCCTACTCGGAGTAGAGCTGCTGCTCCTTTGCGTCCAAAGGAGCCAGTTGAGATGGTTTGGGCATCTGATCAGGATGCCTCCTGGGCACCTTCTGTTAGAGGTTTTCAGGCCCCAGCGGCCTGGGGCAGACCCAGATCACACTGTGGGGTTGATATATCTCAACTGGCCTGGAAACTCCTCCAGGAGGAGCTGGAAAGCATAGCTGGGAGAGAAACATCTTGAAAACCTTGCTCAGCCTGCTGCCCCTGTGACCTGGCATCGAATAAGCGGATGAAAATGAAGGGATAGATCTTGCTTGTTTAATCTGTACAAAAACCAAAGAGTAAAAACTTTTTTGGGGGGGTTGTGTGTGAGCCTATTTTGCAACTGGCACAATGACCTCTTTGTGCGGCAGCCTTTATGTTAAGCTACAGGTTAGCATAACACCAAAGGTATGTGTTGAAAGGTGCATGTTAAATGATGCAGCCATAAAAAATGTAATCTTGGATTTGTACATTTTACTCAATCTACAACTTTGAGGAGGCCCTGTACTAGCAGATACAGAGTCTATATGCTGTGTTGTGATGTAAGCGGTCAAGTGAAGTCTCAAAACCTTCTTGCTGACAATGCATACCGCCAAAAAATAGCTCTCCTTTTGGAAAGCACAAGATCCTAAGATTGTCATTTTTTACAACAGCTCGTCACCGTCAAGATCAAGTTACTTTTTAACTAAACAAATTCCCAGCCAGCCAAAATAATGTCCAAATTATTTGCACAAGTAGTCTTAACATTTCTTTCAACAACAGATGACGCACTGACTCTTGTTGCTGAGTCCAAGTCGATGTGGACTTGGCTGGTGAAGTTTCATATGTGCAGCACACTGCAGTTAAAGCGCACAGTGAGTGGGGCTGGAGGAAACAGGAAAGGCAGAGATTATGGAGTGCTGCTGTTACGTCTGCACAAAACAGACCAAGGCTTTGTACACTGGCAACTGCACTCTCATCTGCATCATACAGACACAGCATGAGGAGGAAGGAGAAAGCAAAAGAAAAAAGAAAAGCACAGAAGAATAAAATGAAGCAGGACAAGGCAAAAGGGAAGGAGGACAGAAGGAGAAGTGTTTTTCCAAGTAATTTTAGTCTCAGGCAAAATATGTCCAGACCTTCAATAATAGCGTTTTATTCTCTGGTAATCTAGCATGGCCTGGATTACTCCAGACAGTTGGCTGCAGCCCTGCATTAACACAATAAAACTTTAGGGAGTGAAAGTGGTGAGAGAGAAATATTCCACAAAACCAAGCAGAGAAGGGCAGCTCAGGACACTGCGGAGAGGCGAGACATTCAGAGAGGCAAGAACGCAATGAGGAGAAGAAATTTACCACAAGCCAGTCTCAACCTGAACATCAGCACCATTGTCTTAAGCCTCAGACATAACCAGAGAACTGTCTTCTTAGCCACACTAGATGTGACTTGTAAATGGCAATGTTGGTCTACCTCTTTTGTCTAGACTGAAGTATTTACAACTATTACATAGATTGCCATGATTCTTTTACATTCATGCTCCCCTGAGGATGAATCCCTCTGGCTGTGATCCCCTGCCTTAGCCTAGTTTTCCTCTCGTCACCAGCATGTCAATATTTTTATTTTCTAGATAACTAGCTTTTGGATGGATTAGCACAAAATTTGGTACAGACATTCATGATCCACAGAGGATGAATTACACAAACTGATGATTCCCTGACTTTTCATTTAGCAACATTTGTAGGTCAGTGTTAACATTTGTCTAAATACTTTTGTTAATCGGCAGATACGTACAAAACTAATGACATTCCCATCAGCTTCACCTGTAGTTTGTGGTTAGTACTAATAAGAGTTAGAGACACACGGTAAACATTACACCTACATGTTAGCATGCAGACGTTAGCATTTAGTTCAAAGCACTACGGAGCCTCACAGAGCCACTAGCATGACTTTAGACTCTAAGTCTTGTACACAATACAGCGGCGGCTATAACCCATAATTTATTATCTATATTTTCAACTGTACTGTTTCAACTGCAAAACTGTACAATATGCATTGCTGACTTGAAGTCCTCTAAATTATTTGTGCAATAATAATTCAACTGTGAGATATTTCAGCACTTTTTTATTTATGTATTCTTGCATTTATATCTAGCACACTTGTAGTATGATGCACATATTTGTCCATATTTTTTATTTTTCTTCAACAACATAACTCTTTTTTCTTATGTTTTTATATTACTACGTATATATTGTGTTTTATACTGTGGCATAATGCATATTTTTCTTCCCTACTACTCATTTTCATTTCTATTTTCGTATAATCTGTCCATACCTTTAAACCGTATAACTGTGACATGTAACATGTCCCAAGTCCCCCCCTGGGGATCAATACAGTATTTCTGATTTCTGATACATGTTAGCCAGCTAGTGTTAGTTTTTATCTTAATGCACACCTGTGCCCAAGTACAGCTTCATCTTGCAGTCGTTACCATGGCTGTAAATTCAATTTTTACACCTTATATTCCTTAAAAATTGCTACCCATCTTAAACTTGTATAAGCTGTTTCTCTCAATGTCTGATCAGGCTGAGCAGCTACATGCAGGCCAGATCACTGCTTTGGGGTTGGTGAAACATTGGAGGAGCAATGAACATTAAACAGAAATTGAGGTTTCTACCATTTTTTCCCAATTAAAGAGTTTTTTGGGGGAGTTTTTCCATACCTGCTGTGAGGGTCCAAGGACAGAGGGATGTTGTATGCTGTAAAGTCCTCTGAGGCAAATTGTGATTTGTGATATTGGGCTTTATAAATAAAACTGAACTGAATTGAACAGCTCTTTTATCTGTGCACACACGCACCACTAACTGATCTTCTGTTTGTGCATTTGCAAGAGGAAATAACTATGTACTGCCAAACAAATTAAACTGTGCAAGGATTAAACTAGAAGATCTATTTTTATCCCTCCCTCCCATGTAAATGTTAAACAGCAGACTAAAAATATCCTGAGTTTATTTTTATGTAAGATTTAACGTGCGCTTTAGTTGTTGCCACTTGTGTTAGAGTGAACCACATCAAGTACAAAAGGTTCTGGTGTGAGCCTACTTACACTCTTCACTCTCCACAGCAGCGTAGTTGCCTGCTTCCTTGAAGCTGATATTTCCCAGGTGCAGGACTCCAGCCACGATCTGAAGCACCATGGAGCGGTCCTCCGGTGAGATGCCAATCACATCCATGGCATGCTGGGGAGAGCACAAGGAAGAAGAAGATGCTAAATCAGGGCTGCAGTGTGGGTTACTCTCTCCTGTGGTACCTAGCTCATGTCCTCTAATTACTCCTGTTGCGGTCTCACTTGTAAACAAAAACAGGAGGAGATGGTTGGAAAAGAAAACAAAAGAGGAGTGGTAAGGAGAGGAAGGAATGTAGAGAGGAGGCTGTGAGCCGTATGAACGCTGGTATGAGCTTCACAGACAGAGGGTGTTAAATTATTGCCCGTTAAACAGGAGGGATCTGACCGTACCATCGTCTCCTGGAAGTCGCTCTTGTCGTTGATGTCGTCAACTTTGTAGGAACCGGACTGGTTGAGGTAAGAGTAGTAATCCAGGCTTGTGATTCCCAGGCTGTTCTTCTGCTCTCCACTGGCTCCTTCTATTAACTGTAGAGCAGAAAATAATACTGTATTGTAGCTGTAACAGACATGTTTTTGCCTGTAGTCTGTGTGTGGTGTCATTTTTTTTAATTCATTTTCAGGCTTGTAATTATAAACTGTGCTCCACTTTGCAAAGAAAACTGCACCCTGGTTAGGCTTAAGTGTCTCTTCCAGGGACCTCGAGCCATCCACAGTGAAAACAGATTGATGCTCTTCCTGCAGCCAAATGGCACGTCTAACCCAGTGTGTCCTGAAATTCCCTCACAGACCCTCTTCAAGAGCCATATGTGTCCCGTTAACTCCTCAACTCGAGAAATAAACCTCACCTGATAGAATATATGGAAACTCCTCTCTCCAGGATTCCTCATGACGACACGTGACTTCTCCAGAAGGAAGTTGGAGATTTTCCCTCCGTCTGGTTCTCCACCGGAGCTGAACTGGATCTCAAAGTATTTCCCCTGATGGATCAAAGCAGGGTTTCTTTTTCAATATTAGAGTGGGCTGCAATAGAGCTAAAAAAGAGCTATAAGATCTGGAATACTGGCATCTGGCTGTTCTATGGTTGCTAGTGGAGTGTGTGTGTGCATATATAAAACTCTGATCCTGCTTTTTGTCTTCCCCTCTTCTTCAGACAAGCCTGTAACATAATATCTGTTCCAGACACAGAAGTGAACAGAGACACTATTTATTCAAAGACAGTACCTCAAAAGTAGTGATCTCAGGCCATTAGTGCCAAACCAACCTCGTTTCTCCAAAACTGCCTCTAAAAATATCCTGACTCCTGAGACAATACTGCTTTGTGTGCTAACCTGAACACTTAACCAATAAACGTTTTCTAAAATGTGCTTCATTTAGAGCCCTTGTTGACTGAGTTCCTTTGTAAGCAGAGGAGGATGTGCCTCAGTGGTTCTGCATGTATGTCTGCATGTGCAATACATCCCTACAGCACAGCTCTGGTTAACCAGGACACCCATGAGGTCTGCTTTCTCATACCGTAAAACAGGAAAGCTGCAAATCTTTGTTTTCAAAGGTTTCAGCTTGGATCCAAAAGGTGCGCCACAAAAAAGTTGAGACCTCAAATTATTCTGGAGTAAGTAGTACCTACTGCATGTATTTATCTCTGAGCAACACAATTTAGGATTTGCAACGTGAGTGGGTTTTTCTAATTTTGTCTGTGTTTCCTGGAGTCGTACGAGAGACTGTCCTTGAAAGGAGATTTAAAAATTCACTTTTTAATACACTACAGGAGCTTTCAATTTTGCCGTATACTCTCTAAGAAATAAAGGTTCCAAAAGGGTTCCTCCTGAAGGGATCTACCAAGAGCCATTTGCTTTGGAAGAACCCTTTTTTAAAGGAAGGGAACTTCAAGTACTCTTAGTGAGACAAGAGCTCCCATTAAGAACCCTTTTTCATCCAAAAGAAACCATTTTTGTAGTTCTTCAATGATTGTTGAAAGCATGGGTGTTAAAAGATCCTCACCCTCAAATATGCAAATGTTTATTCATATTTCAGACAGTATTATTAAATGTACTCTGCAACTCCTAATCCTATAAGAGTTGAGATCTACTTTGCCATTGAAATAGTAAAAGCTGTACTGAAAATATTTTCACAAAATCTCTGTCCCTAAAGATGTGACTGTGAACCATGAGTGTTTTGGGTTGCACTGGACCAAATCAGCCTCACAAGAGAGCCTTACAATGCCCATGGCTGCTGAACAAGGGTCCCATGGCCCCATGCTAACCTGTTAAACTATAATCATGATTAGTTTCTGGCTCAAACCAACAAAATATTTTCATTGCTGATTAATCTGCGATTTACTTTTGTGTAGGGTTGCAAAGGTATGAGATTTTCATGGTAAAATCACTGTCTCAGAAAATACCGCGATTTCATGGTATCACTACAATATCCATTAAAGTTATATTAAGACAAAATGACAAATAAAGTAATAAAAAGAGAAGGGCTATTTTTGGTTGAACAAATGTTTTCTAACTACAATTGAAACTTGAAACCATTTTTTAATGGAAGTATGTGTAAAAAGTAAAATAAGGTTGAGATTGACTGCTGCAACTGCACTTTTTTTTTATATGGAAGTTTGTGTAAAAAAGTCCCCCTTTGGAAAATAACTACAATTAAGTTGAGATTCTTTGTCTAGCTGCATTTTTTCAATATTGTAGATAAGCGAAAGTACATGATATGATAACTGCCAATTTTCATATCACAGTATACCTTGAAACCAATATACCACTGCAACCCTATTTTCATGATTATCCAATTAATAGTTTAGTCTACAAAATGTCAAAAAATTTGTGAAAAATGCAATCACAAGTTGCAGCAGCTCAAAATGACATATTCAAATTGCCTCTATTGTCCAACCAACAGTCCAAAAACCAAGGACCTCCTCATTTACTATCATAACTGACAAAGAAAGGCTATAAATCTTCACATTTAAGGAGCTGACGATTAATTCTGATTAACTGATTAATCATTGCAGATCTAGACTAGCTAAATCTAGAAGGGTTCTCGGTGGAAAGCCCTGGGTGGCTTCTAGATGAAACTCATGGAGTACAAAAGGATTCATGGTAGAACCTCATGGTAGAAATATTGTAGGTAGAAGGGTTTTTGGTTGAACCTCCTGGGTGGATCCTTGTCAGCACCCTTAAGAGGTGGAAAGATTCTGGATTTAATCCCCAGAGATGGTTCTGGATGAAGCTATTTCACCATATAAAGGTTCACTATTGAGTGTCTTACAGAAAGTTTGAGGTTAAATCTTTCACTGATGGATCTAGATATAACAATTAATGTTAGGTTATAGCTAGCGCCCTCTGGAAGGGTTTATAAAAGGTTCTACCAGGGACTAAAAAGGTTCTCTTATGGGGACAAGTTGAAAAACCCTACATGGATCTAGTTATCACCTTTATTTCTGAGAGTGTAGGTTTACAGTCCTAGAAATGGACTGATGTTAGGAACCTTAATTCACAAAAAGTGGAAAAACTCAGAAATGAAATCCTTACGAATCTGCTGGAGTTGTTGTTCCTCACAGTCTTGGCGTTGCCGAAGGCCTCTAGCAGCGGGTTGGACTGCAGGATGATGTCTTTGACATGCTGCGAGGAGACAGATGCAATGAGCTGTTAGCTACGTCACAGACAGACCGTACGGCAGGTAGGATACCACACACTTAACACCCTTGCTGACCGGTTGGTGCGTACGTCTCTGGAACTTTCCATTCGAGTACGAGCACGCACACACACACACACACACACACACACACACACACACACATACACACACACACACACACACGAACAGTCTGGAGGACATTATCTTTCCCGTGAGCCATCTGCATGTCAGAAACACATGAGTTTTAAATCAGTACAGCAGACAGAGCTACTCCCTCTTCCATTATTGTACACAGAAGTTGAATGGAAGTTATATCTTGGAATCTTTTTGCATTTCTAAATTTAGTCCCGTACGAAAGGAAAAATAAACACTGCCCTTCATGATCGAGGCTATTTATAGAGAACCATACAGTTATTACTTCGCGACTTTATCATATTTTAGGCAGAGGAGGTTCTTCCCGCGCTAATATGACTCAGTTTTGACTTGATTTGTTTATGGAGCTTTAAAACCCAATAAATCAAAAGGGACAAGAGCTTGAAGTGAGAACACATTTCCAACATGGTCTCAAGATGTTAAAATAAATATTCTATATCCATAACTCTTCTTATTAATTATGTATGAATACTGATAGATGTGATTGTGAAGATGACAATGCTCAGACAGACGAACAGTTATGTTACTGACAGGGAGCTTTTATCTCTGCCAAACTATTCTCACACACATGTGAGCACACACTGTAAACACATTGCATAAGAATGCATGTGCTGTACTGAGCAAACCGCACAATGTGTTCAAAGCTGAAGGGAGCCATGTGAAAGGGAAGCGATGCTGAACAGGAGCTGGAAGAGGTGGAGACAACGTGCAAAGTGTGAGTCTGTATGGGTGTGTGTGGGTGTGTGTCCACTGTAACGGCCACATTTGTCTGAACAAACAATACGAAGAGTTATTTTGATAACTAGCTTTAGATGTGTGCATGTATATTGTGACCTGCTGTGAACACCCATAACAATAATAACGCTACATAACTACAACACACAGGATTTAGTCAGACGACGAGCTCCACTGTTAAATTTGAGGCCTGAAGATGATTGTTAACGTTGCCTGGGTGGAAGCAGCTCTGGGTGGATTAAATATAAAAATCCCACTGCCATCATGGTGAAGGCATTTCCTCATCAAACTTTAGATCTTTATCGAGCTTAGGAACTGGACATCTGCTGGTTTGGGGGACTGCCAGATGGCTGAAGGGGTCTGGGTGAATAAGAGGCTGCTGATGGGCTGATAATGGGGTATAAGGACGAGGATGATAAGAGAAGGATTTGGGTCTGAGGAGAGGAATAAGTGCAGGAATGAAGCAGCAACAGGTTGTTTGGTTTCATACAAGGTTTTCAGATCTTTTACTTAAGTAAAATAGAAATACTAAAGTGCATAAATACTCTGTTATATGTGAAAATCCCTGCATTCAAAATGTTAGTTTAGTATACGTACAAAAGTACTAGTATCAAAATATACTTAAAGTCCCAAAAGTAAAAGTACTCATTGTACAAAATGATCCCTTTCAGAATAATATATATCAGTGGTTCCCAACTGTTCCAGGGGTCCAGATTTCTCCTTAGTAATTAGCTCAAGGTCCACACAGTTTATTTCATCGAGCATCATGCTTGTGTTTGGCCATGTCCTCAAGCTAGTTTGCTGTCTCTATCAAATAGCTGTCCCTTAGCCACTCTATAGCAGGAAACGGCACTTCAAAATAAAAACTCTGTGCCGGAAATTCACTGTACTTAAACATAAAATTTGTTTTTTACAAGTGAGCCACTTGTAGTCCATTCAGAATTGACCCGCGACCCACCAGTTGGGAACCACTGCTATATATTATATTACTGGATTATAGTTACAAATACATTCATGTGTGCATTACTTTAATGTTGAAGCAGGCAAAGGTGGAGCTAATTTGAATTACTTCACATACTGCTGGAGAGATTACCTTATATTAAATCATTGTCTATTGTTGATTTATTTTTTGGTATAAATAATGTGAATCTGTAAAGTAACTTAAGCTGTCAAGTTAATGCAGTGTAGTAAAAAGTACATTTCCCCCTGAAATGTAGTGGAGTAGAGGTGTAAAATAGAGTACAAGTACCTCAAAACTATACTTAAGTAGGCTACAGTGCAAAAGTAAACGTACTTAGTTACTTTTTAGTTATTTTTTTAATGATTTTATGAGCAGGACAGGTAAAATACAATCTTAGAAATGGTCATGATATTAATGTAGATACCCATTGATTTAAAAATGTTAATCAATTTTATTGCCACTCAATTTGATAGTGATAGTACCATAATGACGGAAAAAGTATCCGTACACTCCAGCTTTCTTCAACTCAAGAACTGTCATAAATGTTTGTGACTATGAATAATCACTGCGCCTGTGTGTGTGGATGCTTTCCCAACATTTTACATCCAGTTTCAGCTCCAACACGTCCAACAAGCCTTCACTTTGTGAGCAGTGATCTTCATATGTTTTCATTTTCAACTTGTATCACACCCATGGGATCTTCAGACTAAATCTTAATGAGACTTTAAGACTTAAGGATTTGCACTTTTATTTAAAATCCAGACCATAAAATCATGCAGTAAAAAAGACCATCATAAAAATGAGTTATTGCCATGTCATCCTTCCATCTATGCAGCTCAGCATCTCAAAAATCCCAAACGCCTCATGCATCCATGACATTATCATCCTTAAAAAAAAAAAGAGAAGAAGCTCTGCTCACCTGTACTTTGGGTCCGCCCCCTGACACTCTGGAGATGTAGCTCATGATATATTTGGCTGCCACAGTCTTCCCTGCTCCACTCTCTCCACTGAAAAACAGATACATATTTAAGCACGTATTTTTGTATACATGCAACCTGAACTTCTGAGTCAAATTTAAAACCACTTAATACAATAACTAATGGCATGTGACACCTGACTTTGTGCTCAGATGACGTGATTCATGCATACCTGGGTGGTTGTTTGGTATTTTCACCGCTGGGTATGGAGAACCAGTGAGTTATGTGCTTTGAGTGACAGTGCCTACATGTTTATGGTGCCATTATTTTCAGTCTATTTTCAGTTTAGGCAGCACGCTTGTTGTTACTCTTAAAGAAACTTGAAAAAATCTTCTAAGAAATATATTGAAAATCTTTGAAGTGGTACAAGACGAAGACATTTCAACATGCGGATGGCAATAGAACCTGTGTTTCTCAATAGACCTTCATTTTTTTCAAGGTGTAACCTTTCACTTGAGAACAGCATCTGCTAATAGCAGTAGCTGTGTGCTCAAATGGAAGTGTGGGTTAATAACTGTGAAACTAGTGAATTAGTTATGAGCAAGACCTCACTTTAAGATAGGGAACATAACCAGAGTTATAAAGACTTTATTTAGAGTTATTTTGACATCATTCACACTTGGAGTTTTGTGTTTTGTTACATAAGAATAGACTGTATTTATGACGTGCTATTAAAAGAGAATAACTTGTGGTATTACCACCGTGTAAGGCCAATACTGAGCTATGCACATGAGGATCATAATTAATGTACAACAACTTTTCTTACTGACCATCAGCAAGCAGTAATTAGGAGTTTTTTGAGGGAAAACCTTACAGACCAAGACATTAATAAGTGCTTCATAATGACTAATAAACAGGCTACCAATATGCTACTAGTATGCACGCTAATACGCAACTCGTTAATAGTGAATATGTGTATGTAATGTAATATCACTCTGCAGTTACAACTCTAAAAATCTAGTCAGCATTGCGGTTTCTGTTAAGTTTAGCAGATTCAAAACACACCAAAAACACACATCAGACATGGCTTATTAGTGACAATTTCAATTACAAGCACACCAATCGGCTTCACTATAACTCACAGGATTCACGGACAAAACACTTGTCTTTTGCTGGACACATTTTCTCCACAAATACCACATGCTAACGTTATTAGCACAAGCCTATGGCATTTTACATTGTATAAAGTAGCCTAGCGGCTAGCAGAGATTTCCTCTACTCATATGAAGCCAGGGACAACAGCAACATTTAACAAAGGTACTGTTACAAATTTCGGCTCACAAGGTTCACCACCAAAACAACACGTTTTCCAAACAAATACAACATGACAGTGTTATTAGCACAAGCCTATGGCATTTTACATTGTATAAATTAGCCTAGCGGCGAGCAGAGATTTCCTCTACCCATATGAAGCCAGGATAAATCACACACAAGACTTTAAATGCTATTTTGGGGGGCTTTATTGTCTTCTCAATTTATTGTTTCTTATCTGTGAAATCAAAGTTAAAAAAAAAAGCTGGGGCGTCGGTGGCTTAGTGGTAGAGCAGGCGCCCCATGTACAAGGCTGTTGCCGCAGCGGCCCGGGTTCGACTCCAGCCTGTGGCCCTTTGCTGCATGTCACCCCCCCTCTCTCCCCCCCTTTCACACTTGTCTGTCCTATCAATTAAAGGCTAAAATGCCCAAAAACATTTCTTAAAAAAAAAAAAAAAAAAAAAGCTTTGTTTCCACTGACGGAAATGGTTTTCAGCTTAGAAACCTAGACAGGAGGTCTGCATCACCTTGATGTGTAGTTACATTTCTGGAGAGTTGCACATCAGGCTATGGCACACGTTACTCAGAAGTATGAATCCTGTTTTAAGAGTAACTTCCATTTACCAGTTTGCAGGTTTATGTGTGGGTTGGTGTGCATGTCTGCATTTTTGCAACCAAGTAGTGATGACCTACAATGCATCAGTTATACTGAACCTGCTGAATAAACAGGTGACCCCCCGTCTCCTGCTTTCATGTGTACACACTCCGTTGACAGTGCAAACCAAAATGTGTTTTTTGCAACTAGAGGCAAATTTTAGCCCCGTGGCTAAATGTGTGTTAGGCCGCAGCACATCTGGCCAGATGAATGTTGCAGCAACAGGAACATTAATTCTGTTTTGTCACATTCACAGATTTTTCCCTCATTTCTGCCCCCCAGCCCCCCCTCACTGTACACTTGTCTATTTTCCTCCTTGCCTTTCACTTTGCCAGTGTCATACTTATTTTGACACATGTGGTTTGGCAGTGGATGACAGTGGAGTCTGTTTTATTTCTTTCTGTGCCTTAAAGTAGAGTCAGGTTGGTAATGCCTCTGTGAGAAACACAGCTGCAGACTGTTAGAGGCTGCCAGAGGAAGTCATGGGAGCCACTCTATTACACAGCAGTCTCTATATGGTTGTTACCCTCCCCCTATATACCTCCCTGTTCCTTCCAAATCCTTTAGCATTGTCTTGGGGACCTCACTGTGCACTTACTGCTCAAGTAAGAACAAGAAACTGATATGCTGGGGTTTTCTTTTCATGTCAGAGAAACCTCCAGAGCTCCATCTGACAGCATTGTTTCTCCCCATCAAAGTTATTCTCTGAAAAGTTATTTTCAACACAAACTGCGGCAGGAGTGGAGTCCCAGTCTGAGCCCCCAGTATGGGCGGGTCTCATTGTTGTGGCGCTGAAATGCTGAGAGCATTGTTAACTTCCGCAGAGATTATTAACCAAACAAGGGCATAAGTTAAACAATGCAACACAGAGACAGAGGTTTAACCATTAACTTTCATAAATAATTTCTGACATCAGCTATGACAAGGATGCACATTTACCACTGAGGGTTTTAAATCTAACATGACACACTGCACTCCCACTGAACCAGTTAAATGTACAGTATGTTCAAGTAGATTCCTTGAATTTCTTCTGTGATAATACAAGAGCATTGTTTTCCTAGAGTTGTAAAAACATCACCCTCTTTTTGTGTTCAAGCTGCAGGAGGCCGCATTCATCAGCCCCAATTTAACAATCCAAAATAGGAGGAAGGAGTTGAGACACTGGACATCTTTTTCAATTTCAAAATGATGAAGAAAATTTGATATGAGAAACACACAACTGTTCAAATGTGTTCTTGATAACTGACTTCCTTTAATGCTATAATTGTGGTTGGATTATTAAAGCAATTTTTATTAAAGCAGATTTTATCAGTCCCTCCAGGATGCTGCGGGCTGTCTTTGGGATTGTTGCGACCCAGCTTTTCTAAAGAAGACTTTTTTGCAATGAAATTGCTGAAGCAAAAGAAAAAAAAGTTGCATTATTATATTTTATAACTCACTGACGGGATACTTTGCTGATTTTCAACCATGTCTGTGTCACAGCAATGGAAACTGAGCAAAAATCCATCATCATGCAAATTGTGGCCTTTGCACTGTTTATCTCCACACACTCCTCACACCACAGTGACACACAAAGTATCCCTTTTAAAAACTGAAGGCAACTTGAACTGATGAGAATAAAACCACATTGTTTTAGAAACCTTACCGAACCATTCACACCATTACTTTCAGTGACTTTCACTATAACGGTGACCGCAGTGTAAAACAGTCTAACCCTGCTTTCATGCAGAAAATCAGGGAACTGCCTTGCACAGTCTTTAAAGGTAATTTTTGTTGGTAAATGTTGGACGTTTATGTCTTCATGTCTGCATCTTCACAACATGAGACAAGAGTTTGTTTGGTGCCTTGAAAGAAATTCCAAAAGTTGTCTGGAGGCACAGAAATGTGCGTCAAACCAGCAACAGTAAGATGTCTGACTGCCCTTACAACACTGTCTGCACTGTTAAGCAGGCCACTTCAAAGCAGCATGATTGATCGACCATTTATAGCCTAAAATAATTAATCTGCTGCCTTGGGTTCCTTGAAGAGGAAGGAGGAAAACACTAGAGTGGTGTATGACCTCATGCGCAACAGCTGTGGGGAACACTACATCGGTGAATCAGCAAGGACTCTGGACAAAACACTGCAAGTAGACAACGCCAGCTGTGAACACCAAAACAAGCCACAGCATCAACCGAGGTAGAATCAAAGCCATTGACACAGAGACTTGTGAATGGTCATTTAAAAAAAGGTTATAATCCTGGTAATAATCCAGCTGACCAAAACTAAACCAGAGGTGTTGTTTAGGTGACATGTTGACTGAAACACTGAAATTTAAGCCTGTTTAGAGGTATAGAAAATCATGGCTCTCTGTTGAAGCTACTGAGAGTTTGATGGAGAGGGCCAAACTGATAACACCAACCTGCTCCAGTTCACCCCCGTCATATCTGATCCAGATGCTGAGGGATCAGTCACATGCTGCAGTAAGCAGATGGCAGGTAGATAAACATTAATCGGGGAAAAGTTGCAGTTTTCCAACAAGAGTAGTCAAAATTGCTCCACCACCTCATCCTGAATTCCCCTCACGGTTAATTCACACATTTCCTTAGTAAATGTGGGAAAGCGCTAACGCAGGCCGATGCTGACCACACACTGCCTGGCCAGCAGTTCACACAGCAGCCTTTGTTTGCTGAGACCTGGTTCATCATAAAACCACTTCCACGCTTTTGTTTGCTGATTTAGTCGATCACAAAATCCACCTCAGTGCCTTTATGTGGGAAACTGAACTAGCAACTGCTGGCTGTCCAAACAACGGCTGAAAGTGCTGAAGCAGGGGTCATTCATCATGAGGTAAGCACTATAGCAACCGCGCTGCTCAGGTGACTGGGCCAATGGGATAAAGCCGCAATCATGACACCACACTTTTCTCTCCGCAGCTGTGTAGCTCCAAAACATTCACAGACAAATTCAAACAGGCTGTGAAAGTACCTTAAAAGTCCCTAAATCCAGGGGAAACGCGACTCCGGGTCAAGGACCACGCAGGTGTTCTTCCTGTTTAGTTTTCTTTTTTTCTTTAAACCAGGAAGTTCTTTAAAAATAGACGCAATATCTGCTGCTTTGTTTCCATCTTACATCCTGCACTGAGGCTAGATCCAGTCGTTAACTCTGCATTGTTTTCACATTTGGATATTGACGCATTTTCTCCCTTTATTTGCATTTCACTGAGACCACGAGTGATATGATGGAAAAACACCAAACACGTCATCCTCAGTCAATCAGCTGTACCCAGTGATGTGGTGGAACCTGTTCTGTTCCGTTCCCCTCCCAGACATTATCTCGAGCTGCAGAGGCTGTCATAACACCTCACAGATCACATTGTACAGATTACTATCTCCAGGCCTCGTGTCACTCTCTCTCTCATCCTGGCGATGAGGTAACAAAATGAGCACACAGTCAGTTTTGGTTTGTCACGTGCCATTAGTTCAGGGTGTGTAAAGAAGGTGGAGAATGATATGTGAATATAGTTTCCTTACCTGATGATGACACACTGGTTCTCATTGTCAATCATCATGTTTCTGTACATGTTATCTGCCAGAGCGTAGATGTGAGGAGGGTTCTCATACTGAGCCTGAGAGTTGACAAGAGAATTTAATTAAAATCAGTGGTCAAACAGCATTTGGAAAACTTTGTAGAGGTTGTTCATCCAGAACCAAAGCCAGGAACACTTTCAAGGATACATACTATATATTTTTCATATTGTTAACGAATCCAACAAAAAGACCAAAACCAACAAGTCAAAGTAGTTTATGTAGTCAAAGTCTAATGCATCTTATTAGTCTTTATTATTGTTGTCAAAAAATATAAAATAATTCACTTAGCCACACTGTTATACATATTTTGGCATTATGATGAACATGGACACTGTACTTTATTTTCACAAAATCCAACATACAGAATCCTGCTGCCTTAAATACTCACTAGAGCACAAAATATGTATCAATCCACTGCTCATAATAGTCCTCAACAAATTCACTACTTACTCCTGCTAAAAACTACAGTGCCCAGTGTCTTAGGAAATTACCTAACACAGACAGGTAGAGAAGTTGGGATGTATTCAGAGATGTATTAATATATGGTCAGTTTTGGTCTTTTTGTTGGATTTATTGATAATCAAAAAAGAATAACGTATATATGAATCCCACTTTGGCCATGACGACTTATTTCTAAGTCTGTGAAAAGTCCGAACTGATTTGTACAAAACAGGACAGGTTATGAATGCCAAATCTGTTACCCGCCAACTGAGTGTCCAAGTCTGTATCTTTCTGATTGTTTTAAAAAATTCTAAACAAATCTTAAAGTCTGGGTAAAGCAAAAATAAATGTGTGTTCTGAGTTTGTCACACCAAAGAAAAATATGTTATTGGCCCCCAGCCAAGTTTGAATGACTGACGAAAAAATCGTGAAGGCGCTGAGCCAAAGAGCGAGCCACTGCGGAGCAAGAGACTCCTGTTAGCAGGACTGACCTAGTAGCACAAACAGTGGTTAGTAAATCACACACTCCCAGAGTCAAAAAAGGATTGCCACCACTCGGTGATGACCCCTTGATCAGCAGCTAACAGCACCTAACATTAGCACAGAGCACACACCCACGGCAGTGGGCAGTAACTGCTGGCAGGCCAGGAAGCTGATTCAGGTTCAAAGACTTAAGTGACAGTTTTTTTTTTGCTTATGTATATATGATTGTTGCATTTAACAGAGTTGTTGATTTGTGGGTTTATTAGACTGAAAGAGCTAAGAGAGCTTGTGGACTGAAACGACACTGATGTGCTTTAACATTAGCAGTATCTTAGGTTTTATATAGTGGGGGAGGGGATGTTAAGGATGGCTCCAGCGCATCATCAAGCCATGATATCAGGCCCGCCAAAAAGTCATGGACACGGAAATGGTGAAAAACAGTTTAACAGTGTGACTCCACATTTCAGTACTACACAGTTTTCAGTGTTTTCACATCTTCAACAAGTACTTCCCAACAAGTATAATGTGTTCATAAAGATTTTGCTTTACCCATACTTTAACTTTCCCCTGTAGTCTGAGCTGATAACAACCTGAACCCTGTGCACCTAACTACGATCTGCCAAACAGTTAAATCTGGCATGTGTGATGCTGAGTGTTTCCACAGTCAGTTAGGATATTAGGAGTCTTTCAGTGTGGCTTAAGGAGACAAGCCCACTCTCGGCAGGCAGGCCAAGAGAGGAGGCAGACTCGAACAGGCTGTTCTGTGAAGGTACTGCCAAGCCTTCTCA
This sequence comes from Epinephelus lanceolatus, assembly GCF_041903045.1. Taxonomy (NCBI): domain Eukaryota; kingdom Metazoa; phylum Chordata; class Actinopteri; order Perciformes; family Serranidae; genus Epinephelus; species Epinephelus lanceolatus. Next base: position 25,992,229 of record NC_135735.1, on the reverse strand, counting down.
ATGCTTGAGTCAAGTTTCTGACAGCAACATCTGTGCCAGCCCGCTGGAAACTTCGCACTGCAGCTAACCCAGTTCATTTCAACTCCTTTGTCCTTCAGACTGTTGCCATCTCAAACCCCCAGACACATCAGTACTTTTACAGCATGAAGTCAGTTTTCCGGTCTGAATCTTTCAGACAACAGAAGCCATTTAAAATGTGTTCGTAGGTCACGTAGTATTCTACTTACTGCGCCCTGATACATCTCAACTTCTTTTTCCCCAAAGTAAGGCATCTGCTTGAAAGGGTTGACGGAGATGAGCACAGGACCAATATATGTCTGACAGGGTTATATGTTAAAGATCATACAGGGAAGAAATCAGCAAAAAACAAACACCAAATTAAAATCACCTCTTATTTGAAGTGCAAAAGTTGTGTATAAAATCTAAAATGTCCCCCTTTAACATTTGTATTACATTACATACATTGCAAGGAAAGAACTGACTAAGCTGCCATGACGTCAAGAGAGTGCAACAGTGCAGCAGTGGAGTATTTGGTGATCAGGCCTGAGGCAAAAGAAGTATCCAGTGCTTACGAATGACAGAGAATAGATCGGCCATGTAATACTGTGAGGTTTTATGCCCTGAAGCCAAAATGCTGCTCGAGGCAAATAAAGCTGTTATTGTGGGTGGCCTACAGTGACCCACAGGCTTGGCAAGGAGACCTCACAGTTAGGGCTATTTATTGACCCAAATCAAAGGCCTGACTCAGAGATGTCGAAACTAAAAGTGCCAGCCTTTACTAAACTTCATAATCCTGAGCACTGCCAGAGCGTGGACCAAGTTTATGTAATAAGCTGCAAAGCGTTGCTCGTGAAAGGGCTTATTCATCCATTCATCAACTCATTTCACGTCATGAGCAGCTTATATGTGTGCGTGGCCACAGCTGCACTTTAGAAACCTAAACCTAGCATTTGTGCGATGCACTGAATGAAAATGACTGCTCACCATTTTTAAATCACCACCACAATCAGGAATTACGGATGCTCAAAAAAGATAGCAGCAATGCTCTGATTCAAAAGTAGATTTCAGCCATATTTTGTTCACATTTTGCACTACAGTGAGATAAAAGATTTTGGTGAAGGAGCAGGAAGGAGTTGGAGATTTGGGTGGAGGTACGCAACAGAGAGGCCCTCTGCCCCCTGCACCCGGCAGAGTCTCCGGGGGAAGGCGTTACCTCCCAGCACTGACCTATTACTCACTGCTACAATAACACTGTGAATGACCATTCAGCTATTCTGGGAAAAGCAGGGATGAGACGGTGCTCAGCTATTTCTCGCCGGGATGTGAACTGCGATGGTGAGCAAAGGATACAAAGATGTAGTCATCCATGTATCTCTTCTTGAGGTTGTCCACGATGGCGTCCTCATTGATCTTGCTGAGCAGCACCATGTCGTCCACTCCGCTGAGTTTGACATTGTGGCTCTGCCAGTGGTACCGGTAGTGCCCCCGGCTCCCCTGCAACAAAACACACACACAATGTACATTGTTAGTTCGCTCAGAAAGACACAATGAGATGGCATGGACTAATCGAGAGTCTGACATCAAGGTGACACAGACGCACTGCTGCATGAATGGACTGAGGCTCTACAGCACACTGAGGCTGAGGTAGTGTGGTTTTATCACACAAATGAAAGCTGAGGGAAAAATGGTTATTATCACAGCAACAAAAAGTCAAGTGTGCACATTTTCTGATCCTGACAGCACGATGAGCTGTGTTTACTTGGAAATAGTACAAGGTCAGATTCCCAGAAGTGCTTTGTGTTATTTGTCCAAGTGTTAAAGATGCACTGACCCAACTTTTATCCACATCCTAACGATCTGGTTTCTCCCTACATTCCTGTTTTTGTTTTAGCTGAGTGAGTCTCCGGAGAACTGAGGTCATTCATCATGCGCTATGAGTCAGTGCTGTCTGGCTACTGTGGACGAGGGTCACAATGTGCTGCGAGGAGTGAGTCTCTTTCTCCTGGACGGAGAACCACTCAAACCCGCAGAGAGCATCCAGAACATTAGTCAACACACAAGTTAACTCTTGACTTCCTCCCTTTTTAGTGAGGAAGTGTGGGGAGAGGAAGGAGCAGAGTGGCAATCTAAACAATAACGTCTTAAAAAAAGGACTTAAAAAAACAGGATTTTGTCAGCCACACTTCAACAGCAAGATACTGTACTGTGTGTAGCAGAGGTGTATGGATAATATACTCTTTTAATAACAAATATGTATCTGTATTTTTAGCCATGCAAGAAAAATGGCTCTTTGGATGGCAACATCAGTCTGTCAGCCAGCCACCACTTTGGTCCAGGCTGAAATAGGCTACCTCAGCTAGGGATGTCAGTTTCGGTCAATTTTGCTTTTGATAGCCTGTCAAACATTAACCTTTAACTTAAAAAAAAAACACACAAAATGACATTAAATACAAGAGGCCTATCCTTTAAGTCTGTGCTCAACTGACTCAGTGAGAGCTTTGGCACTGCATTTCAGCGTGTTGTTGTGTACATTTCTTGCCATTTAATTCATTTTTTGTTGGCTTTGCTGAAAGACAGCCAGTTAGCCACGTTAATATACCGAAAAGTAGATCCAACAACCAATTCTCCTTTCTCCACTGATTAGCTAATGTTAGCCTTGGTCACGCTGTACTGTGCATCTCCAGGGTTGCAAATTTGAGAATTCTAGGATAGTGAAGGAATACTCCACCCTACACTCCCTATGATTGGCTAGTACTTGTTGCCTTTATTGGTTGGATTGGTAAGGTTTAGGCAAGAGGGGTGTCAGGGTAAGCCAATCAGAGGCAGAGTAAGGCAGAGTAAAGCAGGCCATCGCTATCCTAGGATTCACAAATTTGTACCTGAGTCAGGTGGGAGGAAGCCAGTAACCCCGCTCATTCTGTTCAATTACCACTGGTTGCTGTGGAAATGTGGTTGCAACCCTCCTGTCTTTCTCCAGGTACCTGCGGCAAGTAAGCACCTTCATTTTAGGCAACTCTAGCATTGTTAATTATGGTAGCACCCCTAATCATGCTGACGCTGCTAATTGTGCTAACAAAGCTAAAAGTGAGAACATAGTTAACAATGCTAGGGTGGTTTTACTGCTCAAAATTGAGCTGCTAACTCACTGTGGCGAGCTGAGGGGAGACCAGAAGATGGGCACAATGTCTCCACAGCAACGGTGTCAGGTCAGGATGGCATTACTAGCAGTAATCACTGCATGAGCAGTGCCGCTACCTAACCCCCACCTGACCTAGTTGGCGCAGTAAACTGAGGAGTAGCAGAACTGACCTATAGACCAACATGCATGGCCTAACTGGTCAAAAACATCCTTAGCGATTAGCTGATTAAACGTTAATTGTTGACATCCCTAATCTCAACAAATACTGGATGCCATGAAATTGTGTATACCTTCATGGTGCCCAGAGGATATATCCGACTGACTATGGTGATCCCCTGATTTTTCCTCTGGCGCCACCGTGAGGTTGATATTTTTTGGCTTTTAGTAAAATGATCCAGGACGGATCTTAAATGGACTTTGTGGTTAGATTTCTTTTTTTAAACTGCTGTTTCCAATGTCAAGAATACGCTTACAACCTCAACTGTATTCTGCTTCCTTCTTTATGTTTATGTTTAAATAGGTTGTTGGGTCTTAATGATTTCAATATTATATAGCATATAGCCTAAAATACGCAAAATACATACAACAGTCTGAACTTCCACTGATTAACAATCTACAAATAGCAACTGTGTGTAAAACAACAGTAAACATGGTGAGTCAGTCTCACAGATATTAAGCAGATGAATCAAAGGCAGCAAAGAGCAAAACCCCGATCCACAAAGTAACACCACAGCTCAAAATAAACCAGTGGAAAGTCATTGTGGATTTAGTAATTAACTCTTAATTACTTAGTAGAGGAGGAGGGCCAGCGAGCTTTTAATATCCTCCAGGGTGACTTTATTCTTTACAACAGCAAAATTAAAACCACTTTACAGACTCGGTCATAGCATGGGAGATGGCGAGGAATGTTAACAGCTTTTTACCCAGTTCAGCGAGTATTTCCCCCCTCAGGAGGGAAGCAGCAAATTGTTGCTTGATTAATTCTCCAGATCACACCCATTAACATGTTTTATGGCTTTTTAGGTGCGGCAGAGGGAGATGCTGACTTCCTTCCTTCCTTAGCAAGGATGACAGGCTGATGTCATTCTCAGAGACACAAACACCTCCTGACAATGAGTGGGAGGAGAGGGGGAACATTTGATAGGAGGTTGGAGAAGCAAACTCATGTTGTGATGAATCTGTTGAGGTTGAATTTAGATTCAGAGAAGGCAAAACTCTTAAAGGGACCTAGTGTGCTCATTTTCAGGTTCATACTTGTATTTTGAGTTTCTACTAGCACACCTTTACACCCTTAATGTTTAAAAAAACATTTTATTTTCATCATAGAGTCTGTGCTGGAACACCTGTGCTCCATTTTAGTGCCTGTCTCTTGAAGCCCATCTCCTGATGAAGCCTTGTCTGCTCTGATTGGTCAGTGTTTTCAGGTCACCCGTGTCTCTGCATTTCACCACCATCATTAGAACTAGGGGAATAACTGTCATGCAGTATAGCAGCATTTGCTTCTGTGAAAAATCACCAGTAGACACTTCTAAACCAAAATCTTTACAACCAGATATGTTCCAATAGGTATAAGATCCAAAATCTGGGAGCAATAAATAACATCGACAACCAAGTTTACGTGTTTCCCTGACATTAGCATGTAGCTACATGTAGCAGTGTAGACTACGTAAAGAAATCTATGACGAGCTTACGTCAGCTTCTCTCAAAAGTTGAAAAAAATGTTGGAAACAGAGTATTCACGATGGTCTGAAGCTCACAGGGTTTTACTTATGTTTACTTTATTGTTTCAAACTCTGTCCATGTTTAATGCGAACATCTGACATAACACTGTGTAAGACAGAAAATAAGGAAAGCTTTAAAAAAAAGGTAAAAAGGGAGAAACCTTAAGATAAGCCACAAAGAAGAAAATCCCTCTTTTAGGATGAACAGACATCCAATAGGTTTCAATTATACAGAGTAGACAGAAGTAGAGGTATTATAGTTACAATATAGGGACACAAAATGACAGTATTACACAAGTTAAGTACATCCCATATAAGGCAAAAGTTAAGGCAAAACAGAGTTTCAGGCTAAATGTAAAGTATTTGGACTGAAGAATGTGGATGTGGACGTTGAGTCTGTGTTTACTGTTCTTTGTATCACTCATGAACTTAAATGCTCTTCACATTGAGGCAATTACTAGCTACCCCTCTGCTGACACCTACTTATTAAAAGTAGTACTTTGACAGACGAAACCCTTTTCTATAAAAGCAGACGTTAAGAGAGAGTGCTGGCCTGACCACAGAGTGAAAACAATTGAACATGCTATATTTAACCTCTCTCTGCTATGTCTGGAATGAAAGTGTGCAGATTCAAGAAGGGAGAGGTAATAAGCTGGAGATGTAGGAGGTGAACGTCAAATATTCTTAAGGTTGTTTCATCTGTTTTGACTCAGGCCTTGTTTAATGAGGCAAGAAGACTAAGAAAATATTCTTACTTACAGCAGTGAACTAAGGGAGTAGCTGCACAGGCAAGGAGGGCTGCTCTCATACGCACAAAGACGTCTGGGAGGTGCCTGAAACAACCACTGTCCTTTGCTGCTGGCTGCCGAGCAGCACCGAGCAGCCAGGGGTTGAGGGTCGATATACTCAAGTGATTGTAATAGGGGTGGAGGGTCACTTCCCCTACAAAGATTTCTGTTCTGCGCCAGGTTTTGAATCAGTTACTATTCATGAAAATGCTCCTTTGTATTACCATCAAATGTACTTTTATGAATCTGGCAAATACTGAAGATATTACACTTTTCCTAAATGTTTTACTGAGTCCCGGATTTCTTGTAATTTGGCCAACACTGTAATTAAACACTGAGTTAGTGGCTGCTCACTAACTCTTACATTAAACCTACAGTAACACTGTAATGTTACTGAAGTATGCAGACATTGTATAAGCATACAATACATCTCTACTAATGCCTGCAAGGGGAACATGGACATATTTGTTTAGGCAGTACTACACTACACCAGACACATACTGTACATGAAGCACAGCAGTTAAAGTTTAGTATGCAGTTCTGAGGAAAGATAGGTGATTGCTGAGTCTAATTCCCAGGTCATCAAATAACTACGATCTTCAGTTGGTAACCAGATCCAATCACCAACCCAGAGCAATGGCATTTGACAATGTCTTTGTAAATAATGGATGTAGTCAGCGGCTGAGGTACCTGGCCTGGAAACAGTGGTGACTGGCTCACTTTCTAATGTTATTCCCACCTTGCTACCTACAGGAGACAACTGGCCTCTCCTTCCCACACTGTAACAGCGTGACTGTCTTTCCATCTCCACCATCGGCGACATTGAACACAGGAACAGCACCAGCTAAACCACACCAGACAGAGCGAGCTAGCATTAACATTAAGTTAGCGTTAGTATGCCAGTTTAGTTGGCATTTCACATAGACGGTGTAAATAATGGACGTAGTCAGCAGCTGAGGTATTGGCAGGCCGACTGCTGTACCTGGTCTGGACACAGTGCTACCTACAAGAGACAACTGTAACAGCTCCCCTGTCTTTCTAGCTTCACCGTCAGCAACACTTAAACTCATGAATGGTCATGAATAGTCCTCAGCTCTGCCTTGAACATAGTAAAGTCTAGCATTACATTAGTGTTAGTATGACCAGTTTAATGTTACCATTGTATAATGTTAGTTACTAAAACATGGTGGACCTTAATTTTCCAACAACACAGAAACAACCTTTTGTTCAAAAGTAATGTAATATCACCCTAAATTCTTCATTACATGCTGGTTTAATAACTGTGGAGAGCATACACTCCTGTTGGCATCGCTAACACAGCACAAGTACAGGCGAGAACTCAGAGATTCCCTCACAAAGAAGAAGTGCCAAAGCAGACCAAGTATGCATGTTACTGGTTACAAACAGAGCCAAAGTCCATTCATTTAAAACCAGTAATCCTCCAAACAAATCACAACACACAACACAATTAGATGTAGTTTATAGGTTTTATGACAAGAAATCCCATTGTCTCAGATTGTGTTACTGGAGCCCTGTGGTGGAGCTGGATAAGTGTACACACACACACACACACACACACACACACACACACACACACACACACACAAGGGACATCTGGCACAACTATGGTGGCCATAACAACACATCACCATGGAGCCACAGACTTCCTCCTAAGCACGACAACATACACACCAAGCATCTGACATCACTGATATTATGTTGTGTTTAGAGGCAGCTTTGATCAGATCAGATCAGTTGATCAGAATATATGATATATTCACGGATACTGTAACAACTGTTATTAATGGAAATGTAAGACAAGTTTAAACGTGATTAGTTTTCCCTTCGACAAATCAAACTATAGGACCAGACCTTTTCCCAGAAGTTAAATACAAAGGAATTTCAATACCAGTCCTGATCCATAAGCCCAGGGTTTCCCTTCATGCAAATACCATTACCATATATGGCGAGTACTGAGCAGCTCTGGCGCGGGGGTACAGGAAATGGCTGGGTTTGATTCAGTATCATAAGCGGCACTTTTCCCCTCATTTCTCCCTTCTGTGCCGTCCTCCTTTTCCACACCAGCATCTGACACACAGTCCACCATGTGTTAAGGACTACATTTCTGCTCTGCCCTCTGAGGCAAATCTGGAGGGAAGCCATGAGAACAAATTCCTCTACTCTAAAATAAGAAGCAACTATAGTCGTTAATCACTCCGCACCGTAGTCTGGAGAAATCTTCCACAAAAACTTCCACAAAAGCAAATAACTGAGGAAAATAAAGCTCACAACATGTGGTGAAGGTAAAATGAATACTTGTCGAAATTTTGTACAGTACAACGAGTCTCCTGGTTGTCATCATCAAATTAGAAAAGACATTTTTAATGAAGCAAACTGCAGGACATGCTGAAGCCTCTGAAGCTAAATCTGGCTTAAGAATCTTCTTAGTGCTACAAAGCATACACTGAACACAACTACAGGAAAATGCCCAAAGCATTTGAGTGGATGCGACTTGGACTTTGGCCTGGAGCGGACTGCTTTAGGAGAGACCCCATGTCTGATAAGCCCTTATGTATTAGATTAGCAGTGCCACCATGTACCAGCATACCTGACCTGATTTCTAAAGTCAACACTGCCTTCAAATGTCCAATGTTCCAAAAATGCTCCACTCTTACAGATGATTTTCAAAGATTATACAGTAGCTTTGACAATACACACATACAGTGCATGTTTTTACAGTTGTGTTGACTGTGGAAAAAAATAATAATCTATTGTCGAGAAAGTGATGGCCAAAGAAAAGATGAGGCTCTCTTTCAGATGGCTGTGGATGTAGGGCAATGATTACCTGGCCCACAGCGGAGATTCAGTTTGACAGCTATATCCAAATTATTATCAGTAACACCAACAACTGTGTTATGAAAAAGCTGCTGTCGAAAGAGCTCAGGACAAAGACCCCAGTAATCTAATTGTGTAAACATGTGCCACAAATTAAAGCACAAATTAAGGGTAATTCCAGTCATGGCGGATGAGTCCAAAGAGTTTCCAAAAGACTCTCAGTCCCATAAATTCATTTTGTTTTTTGTTTTGTTTTGGTAACCTTAAGGAATTTTATAAATGCTCTAATTTATACCCACATTTTGTAATTTTCGTAATGGGCTTTGCAGAGTGTGGAGCATTTTTAGCATTAACAGCCAAATCTGTGGTCCAAATGTGAAACACAAAAGAGTCGCCTCTGTAATCATAGTAAAAACACTGCTCTTTAAAGGAGCAGTGTGTGAGGTTGAGGGAGATTTAGTGGCATCTAGTAGTGGGGACTGCAGATTGCAACCATGTGAAACTTTTCCCAATTAGAATTTCCTTTAGTGTTCATTGTTTAGGAGGTTTTTACTGGGAGCAGAATTATCCACATTGTTCTCTTCGTCTCCAAATCAAACGGACCAGGTGATAAAAACCAGTAAAAATGCTGAATAAAGCAGTTTTACGTTACAAATCAGTGTTTTTCTGATGCTGTTTGGCATGTTGGAGATGGGTCATTGACCTAGCACCTGCTAATATGAGCTCACCTTTTTTCCCCTGATACCTCAAGATCGAGACATTCAGATGGTTTTAACTGGGAGCCAAATTATCCATAGAGGTCTCTAACTCTCAAAACAAATGGAACTGGTGATTTAAATTGGTAAAACACTGAATAAAGCAGTTTCATGTTAAAAAATAAGTGTTTTTCAAGATGCTACTCGTCGCAAAGAGGCTTCCAACTATGTTGGGCAATGTAAAAATGTGAGTGGCCCTATTCAGAGCCATATTTATTACATTATATTCCATTTCTGCCAATATATCCAACTAAATCCTCCACACTGGACCTTTAAGTGGAGAAGTGAATGTATGGGAAATGCTGTGATGGGGAATTTGTCTGATCATTTTGACTTTTGGAGACATTTTGCCTGTATTTGATAGGACAGATATAGTGTGAAAAGGGCAGAGAGAGGGGAGAAGATATGCAGCAAAGGACACAGCCAATGGGGCACCCCTGATTTACAGCTTTGTCATGCTTTATCTTGCTCAGCTCAGCTTTTCACATCACAAAACAGTTCTTCCTCAATGCATGTTGGAGAGCACCATGTGGCGTGACCTCTAACAAATCTGCACATGATATACTGACAGAAAAATATTTAGTCTTGATGCAGCAAGCAGGCAGAACACTTCAGCACCATACCAGAGATTTTGTGTGTTTTAGCTCATTTACTGTAAGTCATGTATTCTTTACACTACTGACAACCATTTTCCAAAGTATACAATAAGGTTGTTTTATTGATTTCCAACCCTCAAGGCAGTCACTGCCTGCAGTTCATGTCAGTTCAGTATGGAAATCCACACACAGCTTGTGACAGATAATCCATCATAGTGAAAACGGAGTCCGATTTATTTTGTTTGACAAATTTTTGACATAATTGTCACACGGTATGTTCTGTAGCTGTGAGCAGCAACTGTGTGGAAAACCTATCCTCACTGACAGATTAAAATATTTCTGGGAAATCTCCAACCTGAGGACAACCAAGTTCACATTTCATGATGTTCACTTATTTTTCGTCTACTTGGCTTTACTTTTCCAACAAATGTAAATCAGGGTAAAAACCCTGTGAATGCTTTTTGAAGTTTACTCCCTACTTATCAGATTTCTGAGCTTCCTTGAATGCACCAACAAGGACTAATTTTCAAAACAGTCCCTGCTGGCAACCTTGGCATCGCACGCCCACATGGTGTTATCTGTTATAACAAAAAAAGGCACCCAAATGTCTGCTTTGATAGATTACCAATCTCAAGAAACTCTAAAATCTCTGTAAGTTCATTGTGATCTAAAAAAAATATAGTATGCTTCAGAAAATGGTGTCCTAAAAAGAACTGTGTATAAATAATTCGAGGTAAACTGTTTGCAACACACAAAAACACTGGTCAAACAGTTAAGATGTGATGTTTTTGTCTAGTGCTACAACAGGACACTATTACAAACTAACAAAGAGGCTATAATATCAACTGAGACTGTCCACTCCTGAACTGTGCCAAAAGAGGTCAGGGAGCAGCTCCAACACATTCACGCCAGTAATGTGTGGGTTGATTTTGATTGATTTTTTCCCCCTACTCCTCGTTGGAATCCAAAACATATCTGGTTTGATCTAAACTAAACAGAGCTTAAGGAGGTATTACTCTCTAAACAACATTTCCACCTGGTCTCTGTTGCTTGCGTTTGCACTTTGTCCAAGATCACTCACCGCGTGGAATCGGACCAGATGCAGATAAAACTGCTGACTGAGATGGCTGGCCTTTCCAGCGAAGAGGGAGAAGATAAACAATGATGAGAGGCAGAGTAGTAGAAGAGAGAGAGAGCGAGAGAGAAAGTGTGTGTCTGTGTGCCTCTGTGTGTGTGTGTGTGTGTGTGGTGTCAGAGGAGCAATGACCAACAGTGTGAGGCAGTCTGATCCGGTCTGAACTTTCTGAGGGATGGGATGCTCATTAAGGTCAAACACACACACACACACACACACACACACAGTAGGATCCTCCTGTAAAATGATGCTGAAAACTCCAGATGAGGCTGGAACTTGATTAAAGAGTAAATCCAAACTGAATTACACAGAGCAGCAAAACGTTTCTGCACAACTCTCTCTAAACTGTAAGTGCTGATAAATTTACACTGAAGTAAGGGTGTAAAAAAATATCACTACACTTAAGTATCAGGATATTATGTTTTCTGATATTGTATCAATTCTCAAAAGATTTGGGGCAGTGGTTCATTTTGTGATAGATAGCAGTGTTGCAATCCAACGATAGACAGATAGATAGACAGATAGACAGACAGACAGATAGATAGACAGATAGACAGACAGACAGATAGATAGATGAAAATCCACATGTTCTGCTACTGCAACCGACATGCAGTTACAGTTGGCTCGGCACCACACTGAGGAAGAAGAAAGAAAGCAACCTGTTGCTTCACCTGCCAACAGACTGTGGAAAACATCTCTAAGGTCTGTTCTGAATATGTGGAGAAATGTATAGCCTGCAGCCTTAAATATGAAACTCTTAACATACATGCTCCCTCTTTTTGAACATCTTACTGTATTACATATTACTCTTGTCAGGGTCAGTCAAAGCGAAGCACAACCCAAGATACAACCCAAGACTTAGCAGACTTTGGGGAAGGATTATTGTGTCATATAAAGCAGCTCTGACCTGGTAGTTATTGTCACGTACTGACAGGGATCTCCAATAAATAAAAAGGTTTGAAGCCAAAGCCCCTGTAAATGGAGCCTTTACAGGAAATGTGAAATATGAGTGATTTTGAGTCTTAACTTTTTGTCTGTAAGTGACAGCTGCGCACTCAGTAGATGATTATGGGGAGCAGAAACCATCTTTGCACTTCATAACTTGCACAGCGACAGTGGTCACTTGTAATTGGGACAGCGGTATAAAAAATGCAGACCAACAAGCCTCACTCTCTGTTTCCATGTCTAGATTTCTCACGCTGTTATGGATCTGAGCTGCTCGAGGTCACACACAAGGGAAGAATGAGAAGAAATATATTATTCTGCTAGGATTTGGTAACATGAGCACTGGCTGGCTGTAACGATGTTATAATGCTGTGCCTGCGGGGCAGGGCTGAGCCTCGTCCCTCCCAGAGAAAGAGGACATAACGATCAAGTGTAAACAGATACTGGACGACGTTTAACACATCTCAGACTGAGCTACACAAAGTTTCTGCTTTACAGTGGCAGCACTTTTCTTTATCCGAGTAAAGTAAAACTTTGAAAACTTGATTTTAAACATCTCGGCCTCTTAAATGGATGTCAACAGCAACAAGGCTGCTAATAAAACACAGTATCAAAGACAGTGTGGTTTAGGGTGGAATTCAGCTGTAATCCTAGACAAGAGACATGTCACAAAGCACTGTATTTTCTTTTTAAAGCAGTCTCAGTAGTGGTTGAATGTAAACAAACCATCTGCAGTGGAAACTCATTCATAGCCATGCCATGTGCCACAACGGGGCTGCAGTCTCAAGTTTCAATCAACGAGATCCAAACCAGCATCTTCCCAAGTAGCGACTGAATGCATGCAAATACACGTCACACACAAACTGCAGACGCTGTCAGTTTGAAACCGAGGAGGGAGGAGAAGCCTGACGGAGTGAAACATCGGTTTGGTAAAATGCCACCAAAAATGCCAGGGCTTTTCATGTTTCCTACAACTCATTAATCATTTTTAATGCATCCATCACTTCTTCAAAGGTAAAAAGAAATCAGATCTGTGACTATTAAATTGAGCAGAAAAGACAGAATCTGGGATTCAGAGAAGAACTCTTTTTTAAGGTTGTTAGCAATTCACCAAAAATGGCTTTGATGCTGTCAATAGCCCAGCTTTTTATGCTTTTGATGACATAATAATGCCTCCAGCCTTTCATAATGTACCAAGGACAGATAGGCCCTCTAGTATCAGCACTAAGAAGTCACAGTGGTTGCTCACTTTATTAAACAGCTGCATGAGAAAAGCAGATTACCAAAGTCTACAAAAGGTCTCAAAGAGAGCTTCCTGCTTGCTGTCGTTTTTTTCTGTAAATCTATTATCTCTGGATATTATTATAAAAGATACACTTGAAACAGACCTCCAAGAATATCTCTGAAAAATACACCAAATTATAGGAATTCTTTCGCTGTGTGCCAGAACTCTTTGGGTTTTTAGTACAGCCCTGAAAGGCTGACAGTGGTCAAAGGTGCCTTGTGTTACTGTGAGAAAGGTCACCTAAGGTCAGACAATACCATCCCTGTGCTTTAACCTAGGAGTAAGACTGCATTTTCCCAACAATACGTGGTTTCAGTAAACAATTCTTGTTCTCCAGAGAGTTTTTAGTTTGTCCAAAAACTATTAAATGCATCACAACACTAACTAAAAAAGCTTTGGAGTGCATATTTATAAATGTGACATCAGTGCATTAGTGCTTTCTACTGCAGGTTCATTGGGTGAAGGGGTGTGGTGCACACATATGACAAATGGGAGTTTAATGACGCTGACTTTTTCAATTCCACCAAAGGGAATACAGTCATAATGTAGAGAAAAGAATGACTCAGCTGTTTTAATGCATGCACAGAAAATCACTACACTGCCTCCCGGTATGCATTGAAAGGAGCGCCAGAAAGCACTGGTTGATGATGCATACTGTAATTCTCCTAATTAAAGAGCACTGCTGTAAGTGTTACACAAAAATACACAATGCACTTACAGATGTGTTCATCCTGAGAAGAGGGCAAGGAATGTCTTTAAATAAATTACAGGTGGTGACTTAAAAGAAGAAGTGCATCAAAGTTTGCCTTCAGTTTGAGCTCAGTAATTTATCTATTTTTATCTAACCTTTATTCAACCAGAAAAAACTCTTTTGCAAGAGTGTCCTGGCCCTGACAAGCAGCAACCTAAGTTACAGACAGAAAACATACAACAAAAATACTGATTAAAAAAGCCCTAAAACAAGCAATATAAAACATAAAATAAGATTACTACAAAGAAAAGCCAAAAAGTATGTTAATATATACTAGAAATTAACCATAAAAACACAAAAGAAGGCAACTACACATGATTACAAAGACAGCTATAACACATCGTTACATTAGCATACAGAAGATTGTGTGGAAAAATCCTGCAACAGTGCTTTGAAACGGCTGAGAGGAACCAATGAGTGCAACTTTACGTCCTTCTGCAAAAGATTCCACACATAAGGAGCTGAATACGCAAATGCTTGCTTGCCTAACTCTGTACGTACCCTCGGTACAGACAATAAAAACATGTTTTGTGAACGCTTATCTGTCTTTAATGAACAATAACAAACTTTCTGAGAGCAGGAATGGAAAAGCTGGATTCCACTCAGAAGTAAATGGTGATAAGAAAAGTGTGGAAGGACATCCATGACACAAGAGTTCATTAGTCACAACAGCAATTGAAAATGAGTGACAGACACAGACATATGGTGCAAAATAGGAATATTAGCTGCTAACATACATTTACTGTTATTAGAGACATTATTTCTCATTGTGACATTTTCTAAAATAAACCAATTTAAGTCCAGCTAAACCATTTATTACAAATCTTAAAGCCCTTGCTCATTGCTCTTGATGCGCTCAGGTCTGCCTTGTCCACCTGGTCCTTGACTGCTTCCTTCTTACCTACAGATCTACATCCTACAAAAAAATATGGGCAGTTACTGTCTGCGCTTCCAAGACTAACTGTCCCATACGTCCATACTTAGCTGGAGGAAAAGGGTGTTAAAGTTTGCTGCCCCCTCGGCATGGAATCAGCTGCAAAGTTATCTAAATCTTTGGGAGCTGAACTCATTGGATTAATTTGTTCACTGTTTTCATTTTAAATTGTTACATGTTTGTTTTATGCCTGCAACCATGCTACCTGTGCTGCTGCCTGTCTTGGCCAAGACACCCTGGAATAAAAGATTTTTAACGTCAACGAGTCTTTTACTACTAGTTATTGTGACCCTAGCTGCTGTAAGTAACCAGAGTATTATATTAAGCTGGCCTACTGCAGTATAGTATGTATAGCACTCTGTAAAACCCATGTATATGGATGAAAATAACCTCGAGTTGAGGAGGATACTATTCTGACACTCCCGTCACTGCATGATTCCTCTGTGAGAAATGCACTGACTCAGCCCTGCCATGGGGCATGTGCCAGAAAAAAGACAACTAATTCAAACCAGCTAATTTTGACTTTGTTTCCAGTCAGTTGCTTCATGTCTTTCTAGAAAAACACAACAGCTGACAAGCCTTTAAAAAACTTTGACTCAGTTCTTGTTCTGTCTGCCATGTTTTTTTCCCACATGGTCTGGTGCTGAAAATACACATGTAGGCCTACCACTTTTGTGGATATCACTGCAGGATGTTCATTTGAACCCCTTCCAACAGCCCTTGGATAAAAAAAGGTCCCTTTTGAGTCAGAACAGTGTGTCTATGAGGAAGTAAGGTTACAAGAATAGCTATCTACAGGCCAAACTGACTACATCTGACAACATAAAGACAAATAAGGTTTCCACTGGACAGATAAAGAGGGCTGCCACTGACTCAGAGGCCGTACACTGGCTGGCATGTGACGATGGGAACCTATCAAGCAGATAACTGCAGCACGGCTGCAGAAGTCTGACCTTGTTCCCAGTCCCCAATGAGGGAAGTCATACATGCAAATAGGCGGCTATGACAGGACACTACTCGGTTCATGATCTAAGAACAAGGAAAACAAACTAAACAAGCAATACAGGGCGTTACATGGAGCAGCACTTACAGGATTATGTTGACACAGACAAGAGCATTTATAACAAAGTTAATTTATTCTTTACTTTATTACTTCTTTAAGGAAAAAGAGAAGTGGTCTGTTGAGGCACCGAGTTGGAAATAATGATCTAATAACAGCTGAGAAAGACAATTTGGTTTAACCCTACAGCACTTTCAGCACAGATGCTAAGATGCAAAAGATAATTCATCAACTCTTATCAAACAATTCCACCTGCTGGAATGCAGACTTCATTCAGACTAGGATGATGGGCATGTTCACCTGCTCAACAGTGAGTATACACAAACCCAGAACAGCTGCTGATACAGTTGTGCCTAATGAAACCCATAATTTCAATTTAAAGATGAACAAATTAAAAACAGAACAGAATTAAACCCCTGCGTTAGAGGTTTATGTGAGGCTGGACTTAGGCACAGTGGTACACTGAGCTCAGCATGCCAGCATGCTAACATGCTTTCTATAACTATCTTGCAAATTTTGTGATGGTCCATCGAATAGTTGTTAAGACAACCACAAATGTCAACTTGTCAGGGGATCAGCAGTCATGAGAATTCACCCTTTGGTCACCATGAATACCACATTTGGAGCAACTAGCGCTCGGTATTGTTTAAAAAAGATATGATACCATTACAAACACCAGTGCCCTCAAAGTGATACTAATACCAATAGAGGTTTGATACCTTTTGTTCTACTTTATTCAATACCCATCATGTGAATGGAAACACTCAGTTGCATAAAATACCACCAGACACCACAGGCATGTAGTATGGATATACTATTTACTGTCTGGTGGCACCTGCCAATGAATACACTGGCTCAGCTTCACCACTACCACAGACTATATGGGTTATAGTTGCTGTGGTAGTGGGTGTATCACATGTCATATTGAATCGAAGAACGCTGTGGTGATCTGTTGCAAGCAAAACCATACAAATACTCTTTTTCCCAGAGCTGGATACAAAAAGAATCGAATGCAAGAGAAGAAGTTTGGATGCTTCTTGGTACGATGATATTTTGGTTGATACCATAACAGGTATCGAGCATCTATACCCAGTCCTAGGAGTCTCCAACCAACCCTGCCATTCATATAGCCATGCTGCTAGCATGGCTAAAAATCTGATTAGCGTTGTCACACTTCAGCTGATGTGAAGTCCAGTTAATTTTGACAAAATGCATCCCACAGCGACCTTTGCGAATGACCTTTGGTGAATTAGCTGAAGTAAATGCATCCTGTCCACGTTATTCACGATGAAAACATGAGACGGTTCCACAAGTCGTCCTTGCTGGTAGTCTTTTTAATAATAACATTGAGATATGCATACAAACAGAGCCACACTGTGCAGCTACTCTGTACTCTTGGCTATGTGGTAGCACACACACTGCTCAAGGGACACGGTAAACAAACTGAGTCACAACGAGAGTGGATGCTCCCCACCTCACCACTTCCAGGGATTAATATCATGTTTCACAGTTGACAAGAATACATGAGGCCGTTGTGTCACGTCTGGGCA
This sequence comes from Epinephelus lanceolatus, assembly GCF_041903045.1. Classification (NCBI taxonomy): domain Eukaryota; kingdom Metazoa; phylum Chordata; class Actinopteri; order Perciformes; family Serranidae; genus Epinephelus; species Epinephelus lanceolatus. The sequence continues at coordinate 25,974,735 of NC_135735.1, read as the reverse complement.
ACTTACTGATGAAACATGAATATGAAAATGCTTTCACTGTAAGTGATAACACCCACCAAGTATTTGGTTCCTGTGGAAATAATGCTTTGTCATCCTTTAAGTGTAACTCATTTTGAATAAAACAAAATGAAACAAAAAAAAACTTGACTTCTGACTCTGATATTTCATCTGGCATAGCTAACAGCTACTTTACAATAATAAACAAATAAGGAAGAAATGACTCCAGCTTTTGTTGTAAGTAATCCAGCTTCTTGCTTCATGTGTACAGAGGAACTGTTCAGGAGTATGTAGCTCTTTAATACTCAATTAAAGATTGTAAAATGTTCCACAGTAGAAGGAAAGATACATGACTCCATGCCTGAGTTATTTTATGTAAAATATGTTGGCCATTTAGGAGGATGAGGTGAGTGATGGAGTAAATCATTGTTAGAGTGTGGCATTCATCTCTACAGTATAAGACTTTAAAGGTTTTTGATGTTGCTTTATATATTTTTCATCACTGGATGTGCTCATGTGCAACATAATCTAAAGCAGGAAAAAACAGTCCCACATCTGCTCGCAATAAATTCAAAGATTAAATAATAACAGAAATGGAAATGTTGCATTTCCACTGAAAATGGAAAAAAAACAAGAGTTGCGAAGATATAAAACCCAGATAGGACTCGAGTGTAGACTCACACAAAATGAAAAGCTCACAAACTTGATGCTAGCTGACAACTTGAATTTACAATGTGCAATTTATATGCGCCTCTCATCCAGAATGATTTACAACAAGTGCAACAGTAGAACAAGTCAACACTCATGAGGTCCGTCATCACAAACAGCGGAGCATTGAAAACATAGCTGCAGCTCTGTAACAAAGGCGTATGGAACTGATCGAGAAGAGTGTGAGTGTACTGAACCACAGCGACAAGCCTAACGAGTTCCCCAGGTCCGCAGAATGGATGTTCGTCCTGTTTTCGGAGAGAGGGCTTGAATTCCTGAGCAAATCTCTACAGCAGTGATTGGTCTGAAAGTGGAGCGCCAGCTTTGAAATGAAGGGAGATGGGGGTTACTCAGTACGCACCTCCCTGTTGGAGAAACTAATGCAAACCATCTGCTGTCATGCCGACTTGCTATTCAGCATCTGGCAGAGAAGGAACCAGTGAGCGATGCTGCTGTCTGCTACTCCAGACAGTTAGGATGACAATCTGACTGTTTTCTCTTTTCTACTCCCTACAAGAGCTGACACCCTCCTTAATCTCTGTAAAAATCTGTAAAGACAAAAACAAGAGAGGCTTTCATTTATTTTTGAACAACTCTTAAAAGCCAGTCTTGAAACTTTTTTTTAAGTTTAGATGTTAAAGGAACAGTTCACCCCAAAAGCAAAAGTACATTTATGTCCTCTTGACTATAGTGCTATTTATCAGTCTGTAGATTGTTTTGGTGTGAGTTGCTTAGTGTTAGAGATGTCTACCTTCTCTCTAATATAATGGAGCTAGATGGCACTCAGCCTGTAGTGCTCAAAGCACCAAAAAATACATTTGAAAAACTCAACAGCAGTATCTCCTTACAGAAATCACAACCCTGTTACTCAAGATAATCCACAGACCTTGTTGTAAACAGTTTCATGTAGGAACTACTTTCTTTTTACTGGACTACACCCATCATCCACACCACCATGCAGAAGGAAGTGAGCATCTATCATGGACGAGAGGATCATGCTTGTGACAGTATGAGATGTAAACATTAATGGGGTCCTCCTCTGCTTAGCTGTAACGTTAGCTCACTCAGTGGTGTTAAGTGAACTTCCTCCTTTGTGGGGATACAGTTGGCAGCTGTAGTTTGGTAGAAAGAAAGTAGTTCCTACATGAAACTGCTCACAACAAGGTCTGTGGATTGTCTTGAGTAACCAGGTCATGACTTCTAGACAGAGACATTGCTGTTGACTTTTTCTAATGTACTTTTTTGGTGCTTTGAGCACCACAAGCTGAGTGCCATCTAGTTCCATTATATTAGAAAGCAAGCGGACATCTTTATGGCCGATATCTCCAACACTCAGCAACTCACACCAACACAACCAAGACTGATAAATACCACTGCAGGTAAGATGAAAATATGTTTTTTTGATTTGGAGTGAACTGTCCCTTTAAGTTTTACCATTATATTCCTAACTCTGTCATAGCTGGAGAGTTTTTCAAATTAACTCACAAGATGAAAACAGCTCCTGTTCATTCTCTCTCTAAAAATTATGGCATACTTCCAACTTTAACAGAGTGTGTAAGAATGAAAGCATGAATGTAGCAGGAATATATATCACATCCTGACTCAAGTGAAATTGCTCTATCATGCTGGCTGCATATTATGTAACCTTGGTCCTTTGGGTTTGTCTCTGGGCAACCCGACCTACAGGTTCAATTCAACACTTAGGCCAGCAGAATGCTAACAGGTTTCAGTCCTACCTGTTTCAAGCAGACATTGTTTGTATGTGAACAAAGCAACAGGTTTGAGGCTGGCATGATCCCTGAGCACACTGTACAGGGACAAAAGGCTCATAACTTTAAGGATGTTCATTTATTCTGTTTATAATTTTAAAGGCTTTTATTTCTTCATATTCCTTAACTTCTATGCTGTGCTCTTGAGGGAAATTACATCACCTTCACATAAAGGTGACATCTCCAATAACAAAGAAGCAGCCGTGTCACCAAAGACACACACAAATGTGCTAAAAAGCTGCATCCCAGCTGTATTATTATGCTCAACAACCAAAGTGGGAATTCTGCTACAGAAGTCTGTGGCTTGAGGAATTGTTGCCAAAACACAACGACAAGGCCACACGACCTCCTCCTCCTCCATAACTTAGCTCTAGGCGTGTCTGCTGCAGGGATGGCATTCAGTAACCAGGAAAAACCTGTCTCCATGTAATGCACTCATGCACACACACACACACACACACACACACACACACACACACTCCACCTGACACATGCTGCCTGGCTGCCTCATCTTCCAAGACTAACCAGTTTTAAAGCAAGGGCTGCACCTGATGCATCTATGTGATGTCTTTATGTGACATTACATCTCTGTGGGTGTCACTCAGACAAGTCAGGGTCAGTGCTGTCCAATTACTTTAACTCCACACCTGTGATTGTGTGAGGGACTATCAGAATGAAGACTGGGAAGGATGAGAGAGTGAGACAGACTGATTATAGATTGATGATTAATATGGGCAGTATAATGCCAAAAAGTGGACCTGAAGTAATAGAAGAAGTACCAACTAATATCACCAAGAAGGCAGCTTTTATCACAATAACACAACAATGAAGTAATTTGTCATTAAAGTCACAGAAACTGGAGTTTTAAATTTAAATTAATTGAAAAAGTGTGAAGATAATAATAACAGAGCTGATACTATTAATATTTGGGAGTTATAAAATTTAAAATATATTGATTATACATGTGTTTCTTTACAGCTATAGACCATTAAGGAAGCATCAGTGCTAAATGTGTTAAATATTTGCCCTAATAATTAAACTGTGTCATAATATCTCAGCCAGTGTAAATACCACTCACCATCCTCTGCCTTCAACACAACACGCAGTCTTCCCTGTCGTATTCCCCGCGATCCAGTTTCTGTGCGAACCTCAGTTAAGTTCACACTGTTTAAAAAAACAAACACTTTTTAAAAACCTAAAAAACAGAGGAATAATCCAAGTTTCTAGAAGATACTCCCGATAAAGTCCAGAGAGCGTGGCTGCATGGATCCTCAGCGGTGTCCTCCGTCCATTGTGGAGACAGACCTGAGTCCTACACTGACAGCAGCAGAGTGGTGTTCAAACACACAGCTACAGGCTGATTTACAGGGAGAAGAAGTGCCCTGAGAAGTCGGCTCTAAAACATAACACAGGAAACGGAGCCAGAAGGTCCAATCAAAGGGCGCTGCACGCGGAATACACTTAAATATTCATTAGGTACTTGAGACAACAACTGGGCATGCGCAACTTTGGGACTTCCTAACAATAGGCTCAAATACAGTCCAAACTCTTTCACCTACAGCCTGTGCTGTCAGCTCCTGTACATCCTGAAGTGCATTACTGTAGTTACACTGTAAAAACCAAACAGTAAGACATTTCTTTTAATAGGTTTTTACTGTTTTACATGCCTTTCTCTCTTGTTTGTGCATAGCAACCATGCATTAGATTCTTTATACCAACATTTATCAAAACTTAATGCACATTTCTCTTTTTATGTTCTGTGAAATTCAACTTCAGTGTTACTACTACCTATTATTATTAATAATAATAATGATAATAATAATAATAATAATACATTGGATTTTCAGGTTACTCAAAGACGCTTAACAGAGAGCAACAACAGCAATCAAACAAGAAGATGGGGACAATGCAATTTAATACAGTTCCAATACCCTCCTGAGACCCTGCTTCCTCATAGAGGACATCATATTTTGGGTTTACATGACCTTATTCTACCTAACTTAAACCTTTTGTCCTCGATCGTGGACACTTCTTGTCCCATCTGGTGGTAGTGAGAGCACAATACACTAATCCATGTAAAAACAAGATGGCAGCCTTGTCCAAAAGCGGACAAGGTCCAAAACCTGATCACATTTTGTGGTTGAAACTTGTTTATTTATGATTAATAATTATTGTAGTTTAATATGGCAACAAATTTGACCAATTTTAGCAACAGTAACAAGATAAGATGCTGTTAATTAGGAAGTACTCGTTTGAAGACATTAGGGCTTTATTATTATCTCGTTTGAGGACATTAGGACTTAATTATCATTGGCAATGTTTAGTTTTTTATACTTATCAGGTCCTACTGATCCCAAATGCAAAATTAAAAAAAAAAGCATACCAAACAAAAGTTCTGGTCTCAGGAGGGCACAGGGAACAATACTGATGTGTTGCACAGAGGGTTTATAGCAATTGCTAATTTTCAACTCTTGTCCCTAGTTGGGTTTTTAAATGTAGACCTAATATGTTATTAAAAATATGCAGTCTTAAACATCATAAAACCACAATACATATACATATTTCTTATGTGTACTCTAATAATATTGTTGTTTTATGCTGCTAAAGTACATATTGTTGTTAAATTTTCACACTTACAGTCTCAACACAATGATGATATATATATATATATATATACATATTTTATTTTAATATTTCAATTCTTATATCTTGAGTACTAGTTTTACGAGTACTAGTTAATGTTATTTTAATGCACATGTCATTTCTACTTTATTTTATTTATTGCTTTATATTTACACACTTTTATTTCATACTCTTATTCTTACTTCCTTAAATTCTCTAATCTATACATCGGAGCAACTGTAACAAATCATGATTTCTCCTCAGGAATCAATGAAGTATTTCTGATTCTGATTCTGAATACACTGTAAACATGGAAGGCACAATTAAATGCATATACCACAAATCCACATACTGCAATACACATACATACACCACAATACATACATCACAACATATCCCACAATACATCTACTACAATAGACATGCCACTTTACACATACCACAATACATACACCACGATACATACATCACAACATATCCCACAATACATCTACTACAATAAACATGCCACTTTACACATACCACAATACATATACTTAAGTACACGCACCATAATACACCAATACACAAATAATTCCATGTTCTGTGCAGTATCACAGTTGATGTAAAAAGAACAGAGTTAGAGATATTTTCCTTTTTACATGTTGAATGGGGAAAAAAAATCACTACACACACACACACACACACACACACACACACACACACACACACACACAGGGGATCCCAGGGTCTCAGTAAACCTGATATATATCCATTTCACATCCTTTGATTTATAACAGTGTTTATCTTCTATCTGGCTTTAACTGATGTATTAATAAATGACTTTAAAAAGGTAATCCCCAAATTCTGTGCTGTAATTCATTACCACTCCCTCCTCAGACAAATAAAAATGCAACTCAAAGCCTTTCTCAAAGGAAACCTCTTTTGAAGTGCATGGGTGGCACTGGTATCCACTTCTCACAACCAGTCTCCAGCCAGACTGAGGCTCGCCTAGAAATGATGATGAGCGGTGAGGCGACTCTGGGTGTAACCTGTCTAACAGGCTGCCTCTGTGTGCAGTACACACAGTAGTGTGTGTGTGTGTGTGTGCGCGCGTGTGTGTGTGTGTGTGTGTGTGTGTGTGTGTGTGTGTGTGTGTGTGTGTGCTGTAATCATATGTAAGTCTCATTTTAAATCTACCTTTTTATCTAAGATAAATATTTAAAATAATGTGAATCTGGGGACTCACTTGTATTAAATATTACAGCACAGTATTAGTCATATGGATCTGAATAAAAACAGTGTTTCCACTTGTAATGACAGACAGTAACAGATGTGGCAAGTAATTTGAGCAAACAAAGACAGCTGTTATGATGTATGAATAACAGATAAATAAGTTATGATTCATAGAGATTTGGTGATGCTGCTTGTGCAGTATTTTGTCACCACCAAGTGGACATTGCAGGATACAACTCCAGCATACAAAGATCATTTTAAATGTAAACTTTATCTTAGGAAGTATCTTTAACATTTGTTTTTGAGTAAAATGCATTTCAAATTGAGCTGATATGCATCAGCAGTCGATTTGAATTGCAAAAGCTGGCTTTGAGTGTGGCTGAACGGACAGAAGCAGTGTGTGTGAGGCAGTAGTGACGATCCCAGTAATTTTCTAGTCTGTTGCACCTGTGCAATGCTAACTTCATATCCTTTGAGAACTGTCTGCAGCAGACATTTTGACTTGTCATAGGAGGAAAAGCACAGGTGTTACTGATAACATTACCAATGGCTCTGTTGCATTCAAGTGTTCCACTGATAGTGACAGTGAGCCAGCATGCACAATACAGGGAATCTGAAATAAAGGAAACTAAATTGAATTCAGCCATCATTCCCTTAATTACTGTATGTCCTTTTTCTACGAGTCAGAATGTCTCCAATGAAAAACGCTTGTCCTATTACCCATCTGTCCTCCAATCACTCTCCTCTGTTTATCACCTGTCCCTGCCTGCACACCTGTTCCTCATTACATCATCAAGGCCCAGTATAAATGCCAGCCACTTTCTCCTGTGCCAGACCATCAAATTGTGGGAGCCTGCCATTAAACCTGACAGACAATTAAGACTATTTTACATCTGCCTGCCACTGTCTCCTGAGACTTCTCTGTGTGTGTTACCTTGCTGTGGTGCTAAATACAGCATAAGGGGGAGAAAAAATAAATGCAGGAAAGTTGGTAGCTATAATCAGTTTCCTATACAGTATGTTTGAGGTCTTGCATTTTACTTGGTAAGTTTAATTTGACATGAGAGTTTGCACTATGTGAGAATAAACTTGATACTGACTGAATACAGTGGGACATACACTTCTACACTTTGTCAGTATACAGCCAAAATGCTCTATGAATCTGTAGTGCCACCTAGTGCATAGAATAGACAACTAAAGTAAATGTATTCCTGCTGGAAGTTCAACCTAAAACATCCTGTTTTGAATTAGGAGCTGATATTTTTTTGCCTAAGCATCAGCATAAAGTGAACACAGTTCTTATAATTTTGTTTGTCCCCTTATCCATAACTCACTACACATAATTTATGAGTCATAATTACAGTTCATGCATCTGCCATGCATTGCATATGTATAGGTTATTTTGTTTACATTTTTCTGAAACTCATTCATGGTTATTCTGTTACATTGTTTCACTGATTTATTTATCTAAAATGTACTGATATAATTAATATGTTATTAAAGTGTTTCTTTTGCAATATTTCCTTATTTCTTATGTTTGTTTTATCCTAAGGTATTCTGTTTTTTGTATATATTATTATTTGTTAGTTAGCAAGGCACAAACGAATTTCAGTCGAAATTGTACTTTGTATGTTTGTGTATGTGACAAATAAACATGACTTGATTTGTTTTAAAATATGTGTTAGGTTTGAAGTTGGATTTAAATTTGGCATTTTGAAAAACAAATTTCCGTAAACTAATAATCAGAAGTAGCCTACTAACGTTATTAGAAATTGATAGATAGGTAGATATGCGTACACACAGCCTATAGTTTTCATAATATAAGTGTTGTTGTTTTTTCTTAAACTTTTCTTCATGTTACCTTCGATTGAAAATGCTCTGTTGGCCCTGCGCCTGCGTGTAGCCATGTTATCAAATGTAGTTTTATCTGGTCAGTGTGTCAAATTAAATAATTATAATGTTATGAAAGGGGTTTTGTTGTTCCCACAGTTTGTTTTGAAAAATAAAGTTTCTGTAAAAAACAAATAAAAAAACTGACCGACGGTGGCCGACCCGTCTCACGCCCATAGCCTCTAATTCTGTCATCTCATGGGAGTTGTAGTCCATGGGTGGCGTACTTGATGAATGCTAACAAGATAATCGCTGTTTTATATTTCAAATGACAAGATTATCAACATTTATCATAACGTACAGTATTATAAATCACTTTGGGTTAAAATATGTGCACATAACACCGGTGCCCTGCTTTAGTTTTTCAGAAAGTTTGATGAAAAAAAGTCTTGGTACAAAAATATAGCCCAGCAGCGGAGCCCGGAAGTAGGGCTGGACCTCGGCTCTTTATAAACATGGCCGTTAAGTCCTTAACAGCATCAGGTACTGCGTTTGGCTGAATTAGTTAGACATTCAGGAAGTCACGGGGGTTAACTAACACAGTAACAGGTGGAAAGAAAATGTAGACACTCAACGGGCGCCTCTTACTTATTTTAGTTGTTTTATCTCTGCGCGAGGACGACATTTAAAAACTTCATGTAGTACTTTATGCTAGCTAGCTCACCAAGCTAACGCCGACGTCTCAGTGTTAACTTCTGTCAACTTTTTCAACCAGCTAGCTTAATCTGCTACTTGACCGCTCATCGACATGGAGGAGTGCCGTCGCTCGACCAGGTCTCGATGAATATTTCACACACGGACGTGTCGGAGTTTCTCAGCTAAGGGCTGTCCTGAACTTTATTGAAGGCTCCTTTTGGGTTGTTTTTTTCCACTGGCAACAGCCAAGCGCCCGTTTAGGAACATCGCTGAGAGGGCGGACATAAACAATGTTTTCTGTCAAACCCATGAAACCAACCTTCAAGTGTTATCTTCCTCCTGTGCAGGTATGTATTTGCTTGTGACTGATAACAGCAACGTAAACTTTTCACCTCGGATGGTCGCATACAGTGTCAAATAATGAATTAATTTAGATTGAAGTTGCCGTGACTGTGGTGTGGCGGAAAGAAAATTAAAATTTGACGTGTGGTCTAGATTAGAAGAACATATGTCCCATAATGAGGTCAGTCTGTGTGCTGTGGGTAGCAACCATCAAACACTAAAAAGAAGCTTTAATATTTAAGAGTTCGTGCAGAAACTTTTTAACCAGCTTGCCTCTGCTTGGCGTCTTCAAAGTTAATGTCGTGAAATCTCACTTGCTAGAAACAGCAAGACTTTTCTCCAAACTCCTCTTTAATTTGGAGAATTGAAACCTGTGTGTTGGATCTGATACTGTTTTGAAAAAGGTGCACAATTCTAATTTGGCACCCAGTGTGTAGGTATGGGCTCATACTTGCCTTGTATTGCCTACAGCTATATGCACTTCTCCAAAATAGCAAGTCACAGTTTGCTTACAGCGGCTGGTGCAACAATCTACACGTAATCAGTGTTTTTGCAGGCAAGGTCAAGACTAGTGTTGGGTAGTGTTTGGTATTCAGATAACATTTTTGCTATTGCCATTTTGTTTTTAAGAAATAATGCATCAGTGACTGTATTTTAGTTCATCATCGTATTGTCACAGGCATGCTCTGATCCTGGTTACCACTTCAAAATTGTAATCTTTGACCAAAAATCATTGTAATTACCTCAATTTGTATCCAAATGAATACTTGCAAGCTATGATTAAATACACAGGAAACACTGTAGTGATTGCACATTTATGATGCACCTAATCTGGATCCAGTTGTAATGAATGCCTTTTACACTTTCTGAGGAGGGGTGTATATTATGTTGGGAAGTTGCAGTGCTTTGCTCATTTAACAAAATATGCTCAGACCATTTCAAGTTCATGTTTCATGTCTTTGTTTCTGGGTATTTTTTGTTTTGACTGTGTACTCCTGCACACTGGATTTTAAATAAGGCAATAAGTTTAAGGTCAATGTGCTAACTTTACGTTTTAACTTATGGATATTTACAGCTAGAGCTGATAAACTGTATTTAAACATGACTTCAAGTGTGGAAAAAAAAAAGCCACGATTCCTTCACTTCCACCCCAAACACTTCTCGCTCAGCACTTTAACCTCATAGTCATTCATTCACTGGAAATCACTGTGCTGGAGTAGAGCCAGCGATGAAAAACTCATGACTGTGTCATACAGCGACAGCCCTTAAGTGTTTGCACTTATAGGCTGTCACTGTATATGCAAGTATGAGCAGTATCTGGGGATACAGTATTAATAGCATTAGTTGACAGCTGTGTATCTGTAGTTCCTTCTCCTTCTATAAACAGCTTGCACCAGGCTTAGCGTTGCTCACTGCATTTTGTAACAGTTTATGCAACATTAATTCAACAAAACAAATCATAACAGCTGTCAGGATGTTCAGCGTGGCCCTATGGTGACAAAGAATATGGCGTGATGGGAACCTGGATTCCCAATCACAAGCCTATTCTTTATTTTTAAATCAGTTTTAGACTTAGGAGTAATTTACATTTCATGCTTTGTTTTCAACACAAGGACACATTTGATTGGTAAATTCCAACTCTTCTCCACCTTATGACACATTATTGCCATTATTTATTTGTTAACCATCTGATAAGCCAGTGTCAAACTAACTTTTATATTGCTTATGCTTTTTCTCTAGACTGATGTGAAGAAAACTATTGAACCACCTATTAAAAAGTTGGAGCCTAAGTTACTTCAAGGTAAGTTTACTTTCTGTCTTATCCTATCCCTTATTATGTTCAGTGTTTGACATCACTTTTAGGGACATAACTCAGACACTCCCTACTAAAAGTATTAGGAGATTTGACAGTAAAATAAGAGAAGAGTGCAAATATATAAAGTGCAATTGTCTCTCAAGCATCAATATATTTGTTGATCAGCACCACCATAATTTGAACTGTTAAAAGTGCAGGCACTATATAATGCTTTTGTTCAGTTGTTTTACTTTTGCTTTTTTCTCATGATGCAAGTGCATCCTCTCACAAGGATTTAGAAACATCACCGTGCCAATGATATTTGCACAAGCAGCAGTTTAGTGCCCTTTGCGGCACAGTTCCTCTCTGTGCCTGTGGTGTCTCAACCTTTCAGTTGTAAAAAGTCACCTTTTTACATGAGACAACTGCTGTAAAACACTATCATGAAAGTGGATTTTAAATATGGACTCATTAATTATCTCAAGCTGTGTCAATCAACTCATACTTTCCCTTTGTGGCACTTACATTGAAAGTGTTGCTACTTAACTAATTGGAGCAGCAAGAAAGCCTTCATTTCAATGATTTATTCTGGTGCAGGTCTAGGCAGTTGTTTTGGGAGCCTCATGGGAGTGGCTCGACACACCCTTTTGAATTGTGACGTTGTGTGTTCTTTGACATACTGTAAATGTACAGTTAGGTCCTCTATAAAGGTAAGATAGCTCTTATATAAGTTGTTTGTCAGTTATACATCTTTTAAGGTTTCCTTAGGGCCACTGGAAAAACATCTTCATACGCAAACCTGCTATACTTAAGTGCTGTGTATTTTAAAGTGAGCTCAACATGAACATTTTAATGGAGTTTCTACTAAATGGCTGGTAAAACAAACTTTCCATCCATTCCCAGGCAGCATTTACCACTTAAGGGTTGTCAGTCGTTTCGCATCCTGATTTTGTAGCCCAACAGACGAACAAGTTTCATGACCAGCCGACTTGTTTTGAACTGACTGTGCATCTGCTCCATACTGCTCTCAGGCAGCCCTTTGATGTTACTCTGTCTGTAGGACTCCACCCTGCTGCCCCAGCCTTCATCTTTTAAAAAATCCCTGGGGCAACTTTTACAGCAACATTAATTGTTTTCGGTCATGTTAAGAGATAAGGGTCATGTTACTCGTAAAATATACATAAGCATGCAGTGTCAGTCTAAAGCTCAATCTATGTAGCATATAGCCTAGCAGAACTGATACGGGGTTACTGCCCTACTTCTCATCACAGCAACTTTATACAGGGAATTTTGGCTTATTTATTTATTTATATTATTTTTTTGCCTAACAGAAACTGAGTAAAGTCGCACCGGCTTTTTAAAATGAATTTGCATTTGGTTTTTGCAACACAGCCTTTCACATCCGTGCTACTATTAGAGAAAAGCATTAGAGATGAGATATGTATGAGTGACCTCAGCTTCCTGCTTGGTTGCATAGCTGTTGATTTCTAGAGAAAATAATGTTATATGTTATACAGTGTCTGCTGTGCTTTTTGATAGTCAAAAAATTTATCACTGAAGTTGTCACAGGCTTGAAATCCTTTGCTTTGAGTAGCTGAAGTTTGAGCTGGTTTTGATATTAATATAAGCATGTATTAGTAGTAAAAGTTTGAGTTAATTTCTTCTAGTATTTATTTCTGTACTTGTCAGGTTGTCATTATTCCTTTTCAACAGTATCTGTAACAGATTGACTCTAAAATAACGTCAGAAAGTCAAAGCCAAACCAATTAATTAATCTTCATCTTAATCTTCACTTTATGTATGAACTACTAGACTGCAGGTTTAACACATCTTATTTTTGTCTCTTGTTTGTTTGTCCCCAGGGGAGATTGTAGTTAATGAGGTGAACTTTGTGAGGAAATGCATCAGTGCTGAAAGCAGCCAGGATGACCTTTGGGGAAAGTTGATATGCACCAACTTTAAGGTCTCCTTCATCCCTCAAGATGCTCCCTCTAAACAGGTATTTGAGTAGTCCGACTTTAAAGAAGTCAAACTGTGCTGTTACAATGTTTAGTTATTCTTAGAAGAGGTAGATAAAAGACACAGTGTAAGGCTGTCTGTTTGACGTTCTGTCTTCATGATACCATAGTTGTTAAAACCACATTTTTAACTTCCTCATACAATGCCTAAAAGTGTCTAAGTTTTATTGGGCTTGAAATAAACGATGATCTACCATGGCTGCAGTTTTAGTTTTATATTTGTAATGCAGGATGATCACTGCTTCACCCAGCTGCAACTTTGCTAAGGTGCCGGAAGCATCAGATCACTGCACACTGGTCAATGTGGTGTTTCACTTTATAGTGAGCGAAAGCCCCCCCCCTCAAAATAAGAAACATTTCACAGATCTACAGTAAGTGTGCCGAAATCTCTTGTATCTGCTTTGTTTTGGTGCCATCAGCACACTGCAGAGAAGCTTAAATGCTTGTATTTCCACAACCATGTTTGTATGTGCAGTGCAGCTGGCTAGGAGGAAGGAAAACTTGTGTACTTTCCTGCACTACATTGTCAGAGATATCGCACAAGAAGTGAGAGAACAGACGTCATTTCCAGCTATGTGGCAGATTGTTGCCATAATAACAAAATGGAACTTGATCATGACTCAGTCTGAGGCCATCCACTGGATGTACTCAGGGGTATATAAGAGGATAATATTTCAGTGTTATGGGTAATGTCTACAAGATGTCACACATACCTTTTTTGTTGTTTTTCCCTTACCACAGAGGTCCCAGTTGTCCCACCTCCTGCTTGGAGAACACGACATTCCCCTCACCTGTCTGGAGCAAGTAGTGACAGGTACGTCTGGTGTAACATGGCATCTGTGGGAAACCTTAACTTTTTTTTTTTTTTAAATAAATTCCTCAGGTTTTCTTTTCATTGGTGGCAGAATTTCACCTACTGACTTCCTCATGTGGAATTCTTGTTACCAGAACCAAAATGTTTATCACATACTTTATAATTTTGTCTTATCAGTAGCCAGAATATCTCAAACTATTAAATTCCTAATGGTATTAAATAAATAAAAGCAAGCTAATGTTAAAGTGCGTTTAGCAGACGCTTAATCTCTCACTCAATCAACTGTTTCAGAACAAACACTTAGCATCCTAACCTAGTCATTTTACAAGAGTGATGTCCAATCACAATTAAAGTTTGATAGGCGCCTCATTAATCTTTGACAGACTGGTTGACTCATCCCATTTGTTGCTTTTTCCTGGTCAGCAATCTGGTAACAAGTGAGGTCACAGCTAAGGCAGTGTTTAGTGGCAGTGCAGCCTGGCTGGGATTAGCCTTGTGTATGTATCTCATTGCTGTCGATTGCTGACACTGCAAGGGCAAATGCCCGGAGCAAGGTTTGTTGTGCTACAGTGATGAAGCATGGGACTTTGTTTTATCCAGCTTGTTTTTGACCTGTCTGATCTGGGCTACTGAAGACAACACTATCATTATGGGATTTGCACAAGCACAGGAGCATGAGGAATGAGATAAGGCCCGAGCACTGGGTAATATAAAACAATCAAATATCAGTGTGTTTTGTATAATTTGGGCAAGACTGCTAGTGCTTGAACACAGTATGTAATCCTCATCTGAAATGATTTTTAGCCTTATACTGATACTAAATTGGTGAAACTAATCTTGGGTGTCCATCTTGAAACCGTGGTGTTTGTAAAGATCCTCTGTGCTGCTGGGGGGGAAGATGTGTGAGAAGCTTCCATGTTTTAGAATATGAAACTTCTTTGCAGCAACATCCATTTTTGGAGCATTGTGAGCTGCCATGGCTACATGAGTCTGAACAGACATTGTTGTATAACTGCAATTTGGCTGTTTAGCCAAGGCATACAACCGCAAGGCAGTGATTCTAGTTTTGTTATTAAATGCTAAGTTCTTGTTTCTGTGATCTATCTGATATTAACTTCCACAATTATCAAACACATTGTGAAATTCTGAAAATTACACAAAGTCCAGAGGGGATGCTTTCAAATTCTTCTTCTTCTTACATCACAAAGCATTGGCTTCTGACTTTGAGGAAGTTCCAATAATATTTTGTGTTTGTTCCTCCCAGTAAATGATACGAAGGGGAAGAAGAAAGTATTGGGGTCAAACCAGAAGCTGAAATTCAACCCGACAGAGCTCATCCTCTATTGCAAAGACTTGCGCATCATAAGGTTCTGCTTTGATGAGGCTGGACCTGAGAGCGCCAAAAAGGTAAGTGATGCTGAGTTTTGTTCTACATCAGATCCAGTCGTTTGATGGTGGCCTTTTTAAGAAACGCTTTTAAAAATATCAGATCAAAGTTTGTCATATTCACATCAACTTAAGGTCCAGGTGGGTCATGAGCTGACTAAATGGATGTAGTAAAATGAATATATGAAATGACAAAAAAATATCCTGACTGCAATTTAAAGCCCCTTCTTTTTCTCATTTGTGACTGTGGTGCCCTCAATGGTTGCATCAAAAAATGCATGATGCTGCCACACTTGTCCAATGTATGCAACCCAGGGACACCTGCCCGTCCTCATTCCCAGGTCATCAAATACTGAAGATTTGCCACGCCTTTTTTCATGTGATACCGATGCCAAATGCACCCCTCAGCATCTTTATGAGATGCGCTGGGCTTTCAGCTAACTCCAGTGTAAACCCAATCATGGCAATATTTATTTATTTAAAAGGAACCATCTACAGTTAAAAACATAAACGATACCATATGATGCACTGCACCGAATTATAGCTGAGCATCTGCAGTCCCTCGGCGGGTCAAAACAAAGACACAGCCCTTTAACATAAAAAAAATTATATACAAAATTTGATGCTTAGAGCAAATGATGAAGTATAAAGAGCAAGAAAGTCCATGAAGGGTGGAAGGGAGTGGTGGTGGGTGGGTCAAACAAACTAAGGATAGACCGATACATCGGCCGGCCAATATATCGGGCCGATATTTGAGTTTTTTACTTGTATCGGCATCGGCCGATACGCGCGTGGGTTTGCGGATTTATTTTTCCCTGGCACTTTTTTTCATTTGAAAGTATGTGGTAAAGTTGAACAAAGCTGTTGAATCCTACTGTGTACAGTAGTTGTTGTTTTATTTATGCTTCAGCTTAAATATTTGTTGATTTTATAAAGACATTACTGGAAGATTTAAGAGCACTGAACTCTTTTTTTATATTTGAATGTATAATAATAATAATAATAATGATATTCTACCTGTTCTACCTCAACTTTCCATCTTGTTTTAGTATTTTTTTACTGTTCAATAAATGTTTCTTATTTTAAACTTGAGACCTGTAATATTTGTTATCATTGTGTCATTTTTTTTATGTAAATTGAGGGAGCAAAAGCAGTATCGGCCCCAAATATCGGCTCAAGAAAATCGGCAGTCCATAATCGGTCATCGGCTTAAGGTGATGGAAAAAAATCGGTATCGGCATCGGCCCTAAAAAATCCATATAGGTCTATCCCTAAAACAAACACAGGACTTTCACCTATGAGACCACAGTTCCTGTCCCGTGTGATACCAAAAGTCAACATTCTTTTAACGTAACGTTACATGCAGGCATCACATCATTATGTCATTCACGTAACTTATTATTGTCACATTATCTAACAGTAACCCTGTAACAAATGTACTTATTTTAGCCAAAAATAATAATCTTTCCTAAAGCTGACCAAAGGGTTTTGGTGCCTAGACCTAACTGTAACTGATTCAGTATGATAATCATGTGTTACAGCATTCTTTAACCTAATGCTGTGGTATAATAATCTAACCACTGTCAGCTGTGTGACTGAGTATGTGACTGTGATTCGGTCAACCTAATGGTGTAGCATGATCATTTAATCATCATCAGCTGTGCAATAAACAGATTAGTGTACCTGTGTCTCAGTATGAAGTAGGGCTATCACTAATGATTATTTTCTTTGTCGACTAATCTGTCGATTATTTCTTCGATTAGTCGACTAATCATTTCATCAAAAAATGTGTTAAAATGTTGAAAAATGTCGGTTTGTCTCGCCCAAACCCCAAAATCACGTCATCTAATGTCTTGTTTCACACTCACGCCAAAGGGTTTTAGTTCACTGTCACGGGAGAGTGTGTAAAGCTGCCAATATCTGAACGTAAGAAGCTGCAGTAAGAGTATTTTGGGGTACTTTTATAGTACTTTTCTATGAAAAATGACTCAAACCGATTAGTCGACTACTAAAATAGTCACTGATTATTTTAATAGTCGATTAGTCATCGATTAGTCGACTAATCGTGGCAGCCCTAGTATGAAGAAGTTGATCTTGAAGAAGGCCCAAAGGCCGAGGCGTCCTCAAAATAAATGAAATGTATACGGAGCCACTTGTTTTCTACAATCAAGTCTATTGCCAGCGATCAGCACCTCATTATAATTAATCGTGTGTGTTACTTTTATATTTTAAACAACATGCATCACCCAAAGGACAGCTGTGCGTCAAACATAGACGCTAAAGGGTGCCTGTGTGTAGCAATGAGACAGAGGGGGCGTGGGTATTTGCTGACCTTGGAATGAATGGGCTGAATGTAAATAATCAGCTAATTTTTGTGCGAAGAAAACTACAACAGTTTGAAAGAATCACATAAGATTCTACACACCGTGGCTTTCATTCTTAACGCCATACCTCCAAATGACTAATTGCTAAGTATTCATTCATTCCTCTTTTCTCAGTTTCTCCTGCCCGTTTCACTGCTAGCTGTTGCTGACCAAACTTTTCCTTTCCTGACTGTGTGAGCTCACTACATACACACACTCAGTTTCGGTGCTATGACCACTTCCTCAGTGACAAGGACATTTATATCATACAAACTTTGATGTGCCACTCTCTCACCCTCCATCTGAATAGAAACGACTAGCCTCTCAAAAGGCGTTTTTATCGTGGCCATTAGCCAAACGATGAATAAGAGACATTGAGAACAATGCTCATTCAAGGCGAAGGAATGATCCTGATTGTAGAAACAACTGGCAGCGTGACTCTGACTCATCTCCTGCGCAGAGAGATTAGATGGACAGATGTTTCATTCTTCAGATTAGAGCTCAGTTGAGGGACCTGTAAATCAGTGATATTTGTATTGTAGCCATAGATTTAAAAGATGATGTATTTTCAACTAACAAATCAGATTTCTCAATATTGGTATATATTTATATAATGTCTTGATTGTTTGGGGTTGACTAGAGGTGTTTTCAGAAGATAGTTGTACAGGGAAATTAAAGGAAATCACATGTAGAGGCTTTCACTGTAATCCTAGAATAATTAAATAAGCAGATAAAGTGGGGCCACCAACTGTAATGTTATCTTAAGGGCCAGAAAAACAAGCACTTCCTTGGTACATTACTCAGCTGTGTAGCAGTGAGTTGTTGTGGTAACGAGCAGCTATTCAGGTTTGGCTGAATTTACCAAGACTTTCAAATCCTCTCTAGGGGAAAAAAAACAAACCAGGAAGTTGACACCTTGGACAGAACCAGTCATTGCTAGATGGTGACTTTAGATATGCTAAACTTTCATGAGGCAGCTTAAAATATTTTTGCCTCGCTGTTTTATGGTGCAAGAATGCTACGGTTACAGTCTGGTTAGGTTTAGGCACAAAAAGCACTATGTTAGGGTTAGGGAAAGATAATAGTTTGGGTTTAAATGGTCACTGGTAACATGGAATATTAATTCCCACGGGAGTTTACATGACTCTGGGGTTAGCATCCAGACACGACTGACAGAACCTGCCAGGCTCTGGGAACATGTGATTGCTTGATAGGTGTACTTAACCAGCTCAAAATGCAGCCAAGAGTAACAAAACAAACATTCAGCACTGTCACGCTCTGTAAGCACAGATGTTGCATTAAATACACTGTGGTATCTGGAGTTGTAGAAGTCCTGGAAATAAATATGTATTTGGGAATTATATGCACGAAGGTCTTTAGGAGCTCTTGGCTCCCTGCTGTCCTACTACAGGAGTCAGGCAGCTGTATATCTCTTTACAGTGTGCCATTGAAATGTACATGAATGTGAATGTGCATGTCTGATCTTTCAAGTCATCTGGGAGCAATTTTTGTGTAGGTTTTGGAGCTCCACAGCACATACCTGCAGCACATTTGGCCAACAACATTAGTCCAGTATGGCACTGTACTGTACAGGTTTATAACCAGTGATACAAGTCTCCATTTAATTTATTTAAAATGCAGTATTCACCTTATTTAATGTACCCTGCTGCATAGAAACAGAATATGGTAGGATGATATGTAAAGAGCAGAAATAGAAATGAGTCTGCCCTCCCTCACTCCTTGTGAGTTTATTTATGGACACCATGTACGTAATTACAGTGTGAACCTAAAACGGGCTCAGTTCTTTTTTCTTTTTTTCTCTTTGTGACATATGGAATTAACCCAACCTATAATAGCTTATTTTGCCATAGGAAATTACAGAGTTGGGAGCAGCCTTGTCTACACACACACTTTTTCTGTGTCCTCTCATGTTATTCACAGCTTTACTACTGAATGGACTGCTTTGTGTGACTCCAGTGGAGCCACAGGGAGATTCAGTGCTGTAAACCCAGAGCACTGGAGGCTGTCAGTTAAACATTTGCTTTCCCAGGTTTCACTTGTTCTCGTGTTTGTACGGTCAAAGAATATGTGTGAACCTGGGTTTGGAGGCTGAATGGTTGTGATGAAACCTAATCTGCCTTGATTTTATTTAATTAATTCCTCCATTGAGCTGTCCTTCTGTTATATTGTACTGTATGTCCCATTAAAGCACTTTTCTTTTTGTTTAAGGTTTGCCTTGCTATTGCCCACTATTCCCACCCAGCTGATCTTCAACTGCTGTTTGGCTTTGAGTATCAAGGGCGGCGATACCATGAATCTAAAGGTACGCTTACAGCACGGCATATTTCTTCTATTGCTTTGTAAAGACACAGCATGGTGTTTGAAACTCTTTTCTTCCCTGTTAATCCACGTTTAAAGGTAAACTATGCAGGGATTGTCGGTTGCTGTTTGTAAACGGTATAGCCAGAAAAAGTGAAAGCCAACCTCAGATTTACTCCTGTTCCTCTTGATTTTTTCTTTGCTGTGTCCACAATTTCCACAACTTCCTCTTGGATGTGTGCTGCTTACGGTCAGTTCTGTTTTATACAGGTTTGAAAGTAT
Source organism: Epinephelus lanceolatus (assembly GCF_041903045.1). NCBI lineage: Eukaryota > Metazoa > Chordata > Actinopteri > Perciformes > Serranidae > Epinephelus > Epinephelus lanceolatus. The sequence goes on along the minus strand of NC_135735.1, from coordinate 25,954,579 downwards.
TTTAGAAGTCTATTAATAAATTATGTGGTATCAGATCAGTGCTTAGACTAGCATACTTGCTGGTACTCAATCTAACATGTTAGGCAGTGTCAGAGGCATTTCTGATTCTGGTATCGGTATTGAAACAACTCTACTTTGTGTCACCTCCTGCTTTACCTGTGCAAACATCCTGAACACAGCAAAATAGCATAATACAGGCAGAGACTCTGCAGATAAATACACCTCCATACACTACTAGTGGGTCATAAGTGATGACTGAGAGGGATTATTGCTTATTTCTTTGCATGATGCTCCAGAAATAATCTCAAAGTGTGTCTGTATTTCCAGCGGAGCGAGTCAATGGTTCCACCCCTCGAGGAGGATTGTGGCCCCCCATATTTGACCGTCCATCGGACTGGGATCGGGAGATCAAGAGAACAGGGGCATCGGAGTGGAGGGTGTGCTCCATCAATGAGAGTTATGCCATCTCGCAAAGGTATTCAGCTCACGTTGTCTGTTGTTGGCAATTTATGATGGGCGTCATAGGCAGAGCATGTTTGTAGTTCCTTCAGTTGGTCTTAGTTGTTACAAACACTCTAAATTTCACCCTTTACTCATACCTGATATGTTTTGGCAAGACAGTGTATTTACACTGTTAGCCTTTTTTCCTTGCTTCACGAGGAAACATTTCTGTGAATGTCTGTGTAACATGCGAGTCTGTTTTGGACAATACGTGCTATTCATCTGAGTTCAGTGGTGACATCATGGTTGGTTTCAAAGCAAGGATTGTACAGTGTTTTATGTGGAATTTGAGAGAAGACTGAAAATTGCATAATAGTAGCTTGCACCACACTGTACACCTTACATGGGGCTAAAACAATACTTACTGTACACTCTGACTCAGTTTTCCCTCAATCACAAAAAACTCCCTGCTAAAGATGCTCACCAGCTTAGATATTAAAACAAGTCTTGTGCTAAGATGTAATTTACAGTACATCAACCAAGGCTTTTTGTACCATTAATACAGTATTATGGTATGTCAGCATAAAGCAACAAACTTTATTCATATGAGAAAGAGAAGCGTTGGTAAGAGATACAGTGTTCAATAAATGTAAATATTCTGCTTTAAGATGTCAGTTTCTGACATCTAGAAGTTGTGGGTTTTCTTAGATTCTTCTGTTGTTGATTTTGTCTTGTGTTTCATTCCTGTGTAACACCAGTCTTTCCCCAACTCTTCTTTTTAGTCTTCCAGAGTATATTGTGGTCCCAGTTTCTCTGGCAGATCAGGATCTAAAGCAGTATTCCATATACTTCACTGATCAGCGCATCCCCGTGAGTATCCTGATATCTCCATTAACTGTCTGCTGGTTGTCAGACCTTGCTCAGGAATACCTCATACCTTTCAGTTATGTATTATTAGGCTTATAATGTTATTTTAGTGGCACATTCAAGGATCACCAATGGACCAAATAATTTTCTGTCAATTCGAGAACCATCCAGTTTAATTGATCACAGCATCATTTTTATTTGCCCACTGATTTATCTTCATTGCTCCTTGTAGATCTGGTGCTGGAATCACCCAAATGGAAGTGCTCTTGTCCGCATGGCCAGCATAAATGATCCAGTGCAGCAGAAGAAGATCGAGCAGAGGTACACCAAACTCCTCTGCTTCACTCACATTGAAAACATGTATTAAATATGTTGTTTCTGCTTATTCTTTTACACTGGAACTCAGTAGCAGCCAAATGATGTTCAGCAGCAGCAGTGAAATGAGAAGTGTTGATATTATGGTCTAAACATTTCTTTTTCTCACTTTTTTTGGTAATGCAGCTAATTTTCCCAGTGTTCTGTTTATAAAAAGCCGATGTATTGCTGAGATGATGCTACAGCTGTGTTAAGACCTGTCTAACCCAGTCATCAATGTCTTTCTTATGTCGTGGTAGGGTCTTCACTGCCATCACAAAAAGCCACCCACAGCGCAGTGAAGTAGTCCGGTCAGATCTCGACAAGTATGTCCCTAACATCCAGGACATCCAGACTGCGTTTGTTAAAGTCAGGCAGATCTGCGTCATAGGTGAGCCTCATTGCCTCTTTCAAAAGTTACAGTAGAGAACCACTGTTAGTGTTCACTGAGTGTGAAATATATCCCGATACATGTTTCTTTCAAGTGGACATTAAAGGATTTCTTGACATGCTTGTGTGGTTTTATAGGTGTACAAGTGTTTGACTGTTCTGATTGTGTGCAGATCCTTTTGAGGAGTCAGAAGAGAGGTGGCTCACATCTATTGAAAACTCTCGGTGGCTGGAGTACGTCAGGTATGTAAACACCCTGACACTGCATGATAGCTCTTCATAATCTTTATAAACATCGTAGTCTATAAAGAGCCAAAATGAAAATGTCTTACTAGCGTTCACAACGTTTGTGTTCCCCTCACAGTTTCATCTGGAACATAACATACTTGGATAAACATTTTGTATTGCTTTTAGCAGGGTTATTGCATTTATACATTATATATAAGTTAATGTGTAATTTGTGGAATACTTTTGTATTTGAAGTACATTTTTTACACTTATTTCTATACTGTTGTTCTGTGAATGTACACTCATGAGACGAGTTACAGCGTTACAGCATGCATTACTCAGCCTTGAAATCAATGGGATGGTGATGGCACTGTCGTCTGGGCCATTAGTCACAAGCACAGCGACTTGAAAATTATATTTATATTTTTTATTTTTATTCATATCTTGCCAAGACACTGACATTTTTCTGCAGTACGCAGTATAAAGTTGTGAGTGCTAAGCTGGTCACTTAAAATTAAATCATTTATGTTCTGTTTGACTGAAGGGCTTTCCTGAAACACTCAGCTGAGATTGTGTACCACCTGGATGGGAAGAATGTTTCAGTCGTTCTCCAAGGTAAAACTCTCACTTTTTAAGTTGTCGTCATCAGTCATCAGTCCATGTTATTACGAGGTCAAGCTGAACAGTTTCAAGCCAGGAAGCGGCAGAGCAACAGCATTGAACTGCATGGTGCATAGTGAACTTTTAATTGTTTTAATCCATCAAACATGTTGCACACCTGCTAGAGTACAAATTAGAATCATTACCATATTATCCCAGTGCCATTGAAAGTGCTTTCCGTGCAAACACCTTGTTCATGCTTTTGGTTTCCCTCTTTTTTCCCTACCTGTACAGAGGAGGAAGACAGAGACCTGACCTGCGTAGTGTCCTCCTTGGTGCAGCTCATGTTGGATCCTCATTATCGCAGCCTCATTGGCTTTCAGAGTTTGGTGCAGAAGGAGTGGGTGGTGGCTGGCCATCGCTTCTTGGACAGATGCAACCACTTAAAAAAGAATGACAAAGAGGAGGTATTTGTCTGACAGTAAATAACCCCCTCACAGATCTAAAAGAAATGCCAAAGCACTTATGCTTCTTGTTTGTTTTTCTCTGTTCTCTCGATCAAGTCTCCACTGTTCATGCTGTTCCTGGACTGCGTGTGGCAGATGATGAACCAGTACCCGGCAGCGTTCGAGTTCACAGAGGCCTATCTGACTGTACTGAGTGATAGCATGTGGATCCCACTCTTCAGTACTTTCCTCTTCAACTCTCCCAAACAGCGTACTCAGCACTTGATGGTGAGAGATGCACACATGCGATTGTAAGATTGTATGATTTAAGTTAAATATGAAAAATAAGATCTATCAGAATGTGTCCATATGTCTGTAAAAATCCATATGTCTGTGGTCCAAGAAGAATAAAGCATGTGTTATAATTGCAGATGATAGCATGTGACAAAGCAACATGTTTTTGTGGTATCATCTCATGTCAGAGACTATAATTTCCTTCTGTGTGTGTCAGATTATTGACAGGAAAGAGTGCAACGTATAATGCACTCAGAGAAGAAAACATTTAGCTTGTGGTTGGAAAAGTAACCACTGGATTTGACAAAAGCAAATTATGGCAGTCGTGTTTTCTCGGTTTATTTGCATGGAGAGTCATCCTAAGTCTTACTGTACACAATGACAAAAAAAACCTTCTAGAGTATAAATAACCTTGTGTTTACTCTCCAGGACTTTGCCAAGAATAAAGCCATCCCTCAAGGAGAGGACCAGGTTGTGTATTTCCCTCCTGTTTGGGACTGGTCGCAGCAGTACTCCACCAAAGACCAAACCTTGTTTAACAACCCCATGTACGTAGGCAAAGGAGCGGCCTGCGTTCAGAATGGAGAAGTGAAAACCTTCAGACGCACGAAGGTACACAACACTCTGAGCTTTACAAGTTTATAGGAGCAGTTGCAGCAGCACATTGTTTTATGTGTATGCTCTCTTCTTTTACTACCTTGGATACATAACAAACACATAATTCAGGATAGACTTTTAATCTTAGGTAGATGGTTTTCAGCCATGTTGAATGAAAGCCGTAGAGTCTGCAGTCCTTCCTGTTCACATGTAGCCAGTTTTTAGTGTGCAAAGACTTCATCATCCACACATCCACACCCAAACACATCAGTTGACCAGAGGGCTGTATCAGGAAGCGAGATTAGTAGGTTACTGAGGTATTTTGAGTTTAAAGCCAGAGTTTCCTGTCTTACGAAGGTGGCTCTCTCTTAACCTAGCTAGATTGCTATGGTAACCTATGCTTCACAGCTAACCTGGTCAGGACCAGTTTAAGCTCTGAGTCAAGGCCTGAAATCGACAAAAAGCACCTTTCACAGCTCCTTTTAGTAAATTACTGTGAATATATGAGCGATACAGATTGTCAGCTGAGGGAATGTGTTATAAATGCACTTCATCCAACTTCTTGACCCGTAACGTTACGTAAATACCACTGAACGAAGCAGTGCAATTACAGAAGTGCTTACTGTGTGTATAGTGTTGCCTTTTTTTTTTTTTTTTTTTCCTTCACACAGGAACTTACAGTATATCAGTGTTGCAGAAAATAGGTGGAAGAATATGGTTTTGCTGTATTCACAGGGTTGTTCTTCCTCTTACTGAACTACTGAATGTGTGTGTAGTGTTTTCTGGTTCATTTGTTCATTTTCTATAAAATATAAAATGCAGTACAATTCCATCAAATCATAACGTTACCACTTAAGGTTATGTTTATATGCTATTTCTGATTTGCTGAAGTCTGTTTTACAGAGCTGGTATATTACAGCTAACAGATCAGTCTGTTGGTATTTGTCACAGATAATATTCAATGAGTAAAATAAAATTCACTTTGGTTCGTCCAAAACTAAAGTGACTTACACGTATCCTTCATTATGGGACAGTGTCAGACCGAAATGTACAAAGTTCTGAAGTATAACATTAAATTTAAAGTTAAAGAGCTGCAGAATATACAGCAGTCACGTTAGAAATAAATAGGCTATTAAAACTTGTGAATTCGCACAGTTAGTAGTTTTCTGCCAGCATTCCTCTCTTGCCCTCACTGAGACAACACCGTGGCTTTTTACTGTAATACTTCTTTAAAATTTTCTTCAAAGGCAGAAGTAGGCAGCACACGATCACTCATTCTAACGTGTCAAATGACACCCTGAATACATCGTTTGACTTGTTGTATGTGAACATGCAGAAAGTCTGAAGTAGCTTGGGTTAACAGAGACAGTTGATAACCACCTTCGTGGTACCTGTTATCTCTGAGTGAGGCTTCAGGGTTTGTCGAGCCAGCTCAGACAAAGAGATCCTGGCTCTGTTGAAGTGGCCTCGTGGTAAAGCCCTCAGGTTTGTTTAGTGAATTTGTGCCTTTGTGTTATTTTTAGTTATCCCAGAGTGTAAATACAGCGCAGCTGTCTCTGTGCCTGTGATTTCTAATTAATTTAAGGTGCTCACCACACCACAGCCTTCTTATTCTCAAGGTCAGACTAGGATCAGTAATGATGTGTGGATAATTTCAAATTAGGTGACCTCAACTCTCTGCTCTCTTACAATTACCTCAAGTTGGTAGGTGTTAGTTTTTTTTATTTTGCTGAAATGCACACAATTTCTGAGTAAATGTTTGACATGAATCCATCCAGTCAGCAGTTTTGATTATTGCTGCTGAGATTTTCATGGGCAGCTTTTTTTGTGTGTCATCAGCAACTTTAAAAGATGCACAGAAGGTGAATTATTACACAGGAAAAAATAATCTTTTTTTTTTCTTAAGGTGTAGGTTTCAGGATCATGAGAATGTTATAATGCAGGTGGCGATGCACTAATTGGACCAGGAATAAGTGAGCTTGGTTTAGATAGGATTAAATTGTCCTCACTAAACATGATGAATCGTGTCCTTCCTCCAGCAGAAAACCTACAGTTCCACACTGCGAGGAACACCTGCTTCTCTGCGCAATGGACTGAAGGGTGGAGAGGATTCGTTGCCCCGACGGGGCTCTCTGGTGTCGGAGCTGAAGCCTTACTTGTCACCAGTAAAAGACGAGAGCCCGTCCGAGCGCTTCTTCAGGGACTGGTTCTCTCGGCCTGTTGATCAGCAGGGCCTCCTGATTCCCCTGCTCACGCCCTCACACATGGCTCTCTGGAAGCTCTACTTTCTACGCTGGGTTCCTGAGGCCTGCATTCCCAGAGGAGGCCCCATCACCGCCTACCACAAGCTCTCCCAACTGGTAGATGAAATTGAGATACTACAGCGCCAGCTAAGGCAATATAAGGGACCCACTCCAGGCAGCACGCCACTCCCCAGCCCAAGTGGGCCCCTCTCAGACCAAAGGAGGATGTATTTTAAGGCCAGTTCCCCATATGACCCCCCTACACCTCCAGACTTCCTTACCTCCTCCTTCCCTTTCACCCCAATGGGAAACCTGTGTCGCCGCAGCATCCATGGGACCCCCATTAGCAAATTTCTGAATGGGGCGAGGATCTGGCTCTCGACAGAGACTCTTGCTAATGATACTGTCTGAAGATGTGGGGCGCTCAGGCTCACTTTTCTGAGCTCAACACAGGTTTGTGTAACAATTAATCATCTTATTTTCTATTACCTCTTTCTTAAATACCAAGAAGGAAAATAAGAAATAGAAAAATTTAACTTTTGACTTCTGATTTAATAATTTATAAGCTAGAATTTGCACCGTTGTTGCTGCATCGAAAGCTGAGGTAGTTTGTAAACTGAGGTGTTCCCTATAGGACTGAACCATTATTGTCCATTACAGCTGAGGAATTCAGATAAACCAAAGCACATCCTCCTTATTGGCCAGTGAGTTGTTACTGTGAGGTCTCCTTTGACTGTGAAAGATCATCATACTTAATGCATTTTTATTATAGATGTATTTTTTGTCTACTTCATACTGTATGACCCACACAAAGAGTGCTTTTATATATTTTAATGTTGAGTTGAGAGCTTCCTCTCCAATATTCAATACACATTTTAAAGCTATAATTGGAATTTAAGTATGTGTGTAGCTGTGCTGTCAGTTAAGTTGTCCTTTTTGTTGAGTTCTCGTTGGTCGGTAAGTCTTCCCCACTGTAATGGAATAGAAAAATGTAATCCAAGTAGGAATGCTTGAAATAAGAAAATGCCCGTTTTTACTGCAGCAGCAATGATGCATTTCACTGAACACTGATTTCCAAGTACTCAATTTGTTTATACCTTCAGGAAAGTAATTGACAATAGAATATTTTACCTAGTTTTATTTCAGAAAGAGGAACAGAAAATAACACTGTTAACTAGTACTTTACTACGTGGTAAAATCAAAGAGGATCTGGCCTGGTTGAATGTAAAGGGCTTTTTTTTCTCCTTTTGCACAAATTAATGCTTTCCGCTCCAAGTGCCCATATTTTAATGGCTGTGTTGGAGTGTCACTGTAAGCAGCAAATAGTGTGATTTCAGGGTCTTTGTAGATTTACTCTAGTTTTGAAGCAGATAAAAGGGCCTTTATTTTTAGTATCATGAAGCAGGTGATACTGAGAAGGCAAAGTGGAGCTGTGAGGACTTCAACCTGTGGTAGATATTCCCTCTTCTCTTTCTGAAGGGGTTTTATTAAACTTTTATAGAAGCCTTCTGGTAAGGCACCGAGGAGATGCTATACATATTAACCATAGCTGAATGGGTAAATATTTGAAAGCAAAGGGACAGACAAGGGCTTTGACTCAAACCAGTCTCTAGTTTAGTGCGCAGTGAATTTCAGGCACTTAAGTTACTGATTCAGTGAACTGGACAGTGACGGGTGGATGACGAGTGACATGGTTTCAAAGCAGCATATGGGAAAAAGCCAGCAATAAATCATCTAAATAGCAAGTGTCATAAATATATCATGTGTGCAATTTTGACATTTCAGAATAAAATGACAATGAGGTTGGATGTCAACTATAACCACAGGCTATTTAAAGAAAAAGGCCTGGTGTTTGCACAAAGGGAAAGGTTAAACATACTGTATGAAGCTATAATATCACTTAGTTTTGTAGTAACATTTTTCCAGATAATGCTTCTCTGTGGAGAGAAATAATATAACAGAAAATAAGCAGTGATGGTGACGGTGAGGTTAGTGCATTAAGACGTTAACAAGTATTTATGGTGCAATCAGAATTTCCTGGCGAACCTCCAGTGCGCTGCAAAGACTTTGTCATTTGGACACCTTTTAAAAGTGTCTGTCTGGGAAGTTTACTACCTGCTGAATGAGAGAGTGGTTTGAGATACATCAGGGGAAATGGATCCAGTGCCATTTAAAACTGGTGAGAAACAAGCACTGTGTGATATCCTAATGTCTTAAAATAACAGTACAGCATTTAAATATCTTTGTAATTTTAAATTTAAGACCACTGGACGGACTCAGCACCTGTCCTTATACAGAGGAACATTGATACTTAGATGCTAGATTGACCCAGATTTCAATATTCGGATAAACTCGTGATTCTTTGGCAATAACTAGTTCAGGTGTTTTTTGATAATAGATGTGTATAGTGTGAGTGCACAACCTGCTCTCCCAAATGCTATTAATTGCACATTTTACTCAATATATAGGATAGTTTGTTTTAAGGTGGTTGTTGAATATAATTTTGGCAGATATTATAAATACTGTATATGCTTGAAATCTTCCAATTAATGTTTTTGATTAATGGTACTAAATACCTTTTATCCTTGATTTAGTCTTTATATTTTCTGGAGAGATATTTATATGATGTGTTCTTCCACTAATTCACAGTGCTGCACTCTGCTGTAATTGCATGATGACCATGCTGTCACTGTGGCACAGTCTGATATTGATGAGCAGCAGATGTATTTATTCAGTTATGCAAAATGTTCTCTACGAGGGATGCGAGTGCTACTGTACATCCCCTGTGCCTTTTTTGGGAAGATTGACCATTTTTGTAACTATATTCTAAATCTGACTTAACTTTAGTTTTCTGAAACTGTTGATTTATCAATTCTGTAAATCTAGTTAAATTCAGTGGTACTGCACTGAAGCTGTCGAGGCTCAACTGTGTACCAGTAACAATCATTACATTATTTTTCAAATGAATTTGTGTTCTGGTTTTTCTTTCACTTCAAAGCTACATACGATGTCTTTCCAACACCACTTAATCTTTATCAGTGGCTGGGTGACAATCCAGGGTGTGCCCCTTTCTTCCATGCCAACCTCCCTTGAACACATTCCGTCGGGGCGGCCTCTAGCTCAGCAAGTAGAGTGTCAGCCTCATGTAGGCTGAGGCCTTTGCAGTGGCCCAGGTTTGATTCCAGCCTGCAGCCCTTTGCTGCGTGTCATCCCCATTCTCTCTCCCCCTTTCCTGTCACTCTCTAGCTGCCCTGTAATACAGGCAATAAAGAGCCTCATCTTCACCCTGGAAAACAAGCAGGCTGCCTCCAAATCCCTACCACCAGCAGCATCCAACTCAGCTACCAATAACTTCATCTCTGAGGGGGCTTAGGTGACCAGGAGTCCACACCACTGGAGCGAGGCCAGCTGTGACTGGATGATGGTGGTTGACATTGGTTGACTACTTGATTTCCTCCGGTGATTGTTACCACCACCCTAGGCCCAAATTAGTGCACTGCTCACCTCCTCTTAAAAAAAAGGCTTTATTAGACCTGTCATTGCCCCAGAAATAAAAAGCAATCTTAGTCATTTTAACACCATTTTATGCCTCTAAAATAATAATAATAATGATTATAATGATATAATAGCACAATAACAATAATGCAAGTACACCCTTCAAACAGCAATAAACTTTTAATTTGATCAGAAATAGCAAAATGTTTTTGTTTTTTTTTTTTTGTTGTTTTTTTTCCAGTTCATTCAGCTTAGGTGAACATTTAGGCACTGTGTCAGACATGGTCAGGAAAACCCTGCTGTTATTCTGGCATGATGTTGACTTTGGTGCCATTTTTATGTAAACAAACACAGGTAGACAAAAGAGCAATATTGTACAATGGACATGGATGGGACATGACCCTGATCCTTTTTGCTTTTGCTGACCTCATTAAGTCCATAACGTAATTATTGTGACAGTTCTAGCTCTTATCATCCAGCTCACTGTACCCTGGGAGGACTCTGTGGATGAGGCTCATGAGCAAAAACATCTGCCGAGTTAGCTGCTGATGCATAACATCATGGCTGAAACACTGAAGTCCTCCGCGTGGAGGTGGGGTGCAGAAATTTTGTGGCAACATCTACAACCAGATAACTCAGAGACCTGGGAATCAGAGGCCAGAGCATGTGCTTAGCCATCAAAGCTGCGTTGGACATAGCAGAAAGAAGCAGCCGATGGCTTTGGATGAAGAGGTGAGGACACCAGAATTCCCTGCTGAGTCCTCCAGAGGCTTGGTGGACTCATCAGTATAATTACCAAGGAAGGAGGGTGCCCGTGTGAAACTCCTCTGTGTCAACCTTCCATCATCAGTCCCTTCACTGTTGTGTTCACCATCAGCAAGAAGAATCGTGTAAGCTCTTGCACAAAGGATGTTGACATCGTATCCTGTGTTTCTGTAATCTGCCAAGAGAAACACAGCTGTTTGTTCCCCAGTCCAGCTCACCTGCTGAATAACAGCAGACATAGTCACAAAGACGTTTGGTACTAAATGATGAGTATACTTAATGATGTATGAATCACTAAGAGTTTGTCCAAGCACTTTAGAGTTTTGACATTTTAGAAGTATTTCCTCCAAAAAATAAGGACAGTAAGAAAGTTTTTTAACCATTACAATACATCCTGATGTGAACAGCTGATGGGGATCGGGAGAAAATGGCAATAAGAAGAAATGATCCCCAAAGGCTGAATAATATGCATCATGCATAGGTAAGGTTTGTGGTTGATCTCAATGCCCAGCAAGCATTTTTGGTTTAAAAAATGTCTAATAGCCGTCTACATGAAGACCTGATGTCTAGGCTAAATCACGGCTGAATTTGGGCTGTCAGTGAAAATTTGGTAGACGTCTAACCATAGCCAAAGTGTAGACGTCATCAATTATACGGCTATGTAGAGACCATGTCCAAAAAATGGAGATAAACATATTTTAATTACTGTTGACTCTCCATACGTGATTGAATATCATACGGCACACCATCTGCAATGGCTAAAATTACATTTAATCAATTTCAAAATTAAATCGGCTAGATTTGAGTTACACGTAGCCTAGCTAGACTAAATCGGAGCTAAATATAGCCAATACATTTAACGACTATTGCTTGCTGGGTAGTAGTTAAACTGGGAGGTTGCCTCACATTTTAAGGGTCTTTGTGATTAATGTGAAATATTTTACAGTTTTTAGACTGCCTGAAATGAGTGAATGAAACAATCTCATGCTCTTTTTTTCACAGATTTATACTATCATACATATGCATGTATAAATTCTATTGAATGTCTGCACCTTCCAAGCCAACTAATTTTAAAACCTTTAAGTTCTGAGGACTTGAACCATGGGTGGGACACTTCTCCACATCATGGCAGTCTGCCTTAGTAAGCTTGTTGCACTCACTCAGCACTCACACTGCTGACTCAATGTAAAGTTAAAGTGTTGTGAAGATTTTCACATCTAGTGGAGTAGGTAAGATTTGAATACAGCGTTATAGATAACATGCAACAGCCACAGGGCCAACCACACTTCCTTGCTGAGATAAAGATTATCTTCCGTAGTCAGACTAGCTCTGAGAAGCCATATGTGTATATTTCAGATTGAAATAGTGGTGTTAATAGTGCATCTGATTTTGAGATGCACAGTTTTAAGGCTAATTTGGGGAATTTAAATGACCTCACTATAGGGGCACATGAACTCGAAGTTGTTTCGAGATGATGTTACAGACCTCAGTCTTAATTCAGTAACTGGTGTTCAGGAGTAGCTCTACTGCCTCATAAGTTACAGATCTTAATCAGAATCTACACAGACTATACATGAAAGTCTCACAGTAATACCAGGTTGTGCAGGTTTTTGTAAGATGTATTAAGTTATGAAATCTGACTAAAACTGGAAAACTGGAGCGATGTATGAAAGGAGATGGCAAATAAATATACAAGTGCATAGTGAAGTTTATCTTTTAAACTCTGTGTGAACAATATTTAGTTAGTTTGGAAGTGTTTTAGGTTTTTAACTATGTGCAAGATGAATTTGCACCACTCAAATACAGGCACAATCACATTTAAGACTTCAATTTAGCATATGTTGTACTCACATGGTGCTTATGATTGATCATACTACTACAGACAGGAAGTGACTCACAAAACCTAAAGTCAGCATAGAAATACTGTATAGAAATCGGGGTCCACATGGGCTCATAAGCAGCTTAATCCAGCCAAGGCTCTGTGTGACTGCAGTGATCTGTCATCATGTCTGTAGTCAGCTGTTTACTGCACCAAATTACTAAAGATTTCAATTAAATGGTCATAGACAAGCAGGATGCAAACATGAAATGCAAGGTGATAAAACATCCACAGTGGGTAAGAGTCTTAACAGAGCTTTTCCAAAAAATGTCCTGTTTTAGTTTTTAAGCAAATCTCTTCTCGCCCGCTCAGCATCCAACACATGGAGTTCCTCATCTGTATACTTCGGCTCAAACAGGTATGGCTCTGGATCTGTGTCCGCTCCAAGAAACTCTTCAAAATCACGTTCCAAGTCATCCATTGCAGCTACTATAATCCAGAGATATATCGCTAGGCTAAATAAACAACTGAGTTTTGTTTACAGGCTACGTCTGTGCCTGTGCCTGCTCACCGGTGTATCCCTCCATGGATCACAGCGCAGGACGTACTGACCCCAATGCTAACCGCTGAGACCCAGCCACTGGACGTACAGACACAAAAAAAGATATCGATCATGTTGTCTCAATATGAAAATGATAGAGATAGGGCATAACTCCCAAATCGTCGGAGTATTCTTTTAAGAACTCATTCCTGGGCCACTATGGGCTTTTTGCAAACCCCCTCCTACACCATCTCCCTAACCTGTTTCACTCCGTTTCTGCATTAACACTGAGACCCCGTTTATACAACAATGATTTCAACTGAAAACGGTAACGGTAAAGACTTAATCAGTGAGAGAAAGAGAAGCTAGAATTTAAAAAAAAAAAAAAGCAGGATTCATTGCTGGACGGACGACGTCACAGTGGCGTCATTCCATCCGCTTTCATCTTTTATGACATAAAATAAAATTAAATATATCCTTCTCTAGTCTGGTAAAAAAAATTGGAAACAATCGGTCGCCCATTAGCTCAGTGGGTCGAGCAGGCGTCCCATGTACAAAGGCAATGTCCTTCCTGCAGCAGCTGTGGGTCCAACTCCAGCCCGCTGCCCCCTGCTGCGTGCCACACCCTCACTCAATTAAAGGCGCAAAAACTTAAGAGGAAAAAAAGACACATTCATTTGATTGCAGTGCTATATAGACAAGAACTGTTAGAAAAGTCAAGCGGCTTAAACACATCATATTGAAAAGCCAAAAGTTGTTTAAGACACAGAGAAAAGAAATGCTACCAAATACATATGAAGAACATAAAATTGGATTAAGCTTTATTTTTCTCCATGGTTACGAAAAGTTAGGACAGTTCCTCTTTCTGCCACAGACATGGAAGTTTGTCTCAATACTTGCTGCTGTGTTTATCCCCTTCACTTTGATGAAGGGTGCTTCATTCAGCTGTGGAGGTGAGTAGGGTCTGGTTTTGGAAAGGCCCAATAGCAGTGCTCATCTCATGTTCTCTGGATCGTAGGAAGAAAAGACTTGATAAGCACTGCTGCTGCCATCTAGTGGGTGAAAACACAAAGAAACTTGGAAGATATTAAACTGTTTATTATGACAAATTGATTTTAATCCAATGTAGGTTTTATTAATATTAACAACCTAGACATTGTTTTTGCTCTTATTCTTATGCCAGAGAACATTTATAGAGTTTATGATTTACTTGTGTGTGTTTTATACTGGATGTCCAAAGGCTATTGTGACGTTGCGCTAGGCTTTTTCGTTGCTGGTCATGTTGACCGACAGGATCATAAAAATCCGGTCATAATCTATTTTTACCGGTCATTTTAATTTTCGTTTTTAAATGATAATGAAGATATTCAAAGACATTTAGTTTTCATTCGTTCGTTTTTAATAAATCCAACAAGCAAGTTATAAAGTGTGTATTAATAAGGACATGAACGAAAAGTTGAACAGACATCCACACACCCGTGCCATTAGGCTTCGCCCTGGACACACCGGACGGTACTAAAGCCCTTTTCACACAGCGCGCGCAAAGCGCAGACCTCCGCCGACGAACCCATTCATTGTGTATGTGCTACCGCGGCGCAAGAGCGCACCGCTCTGCCGCCGAGCTGAGCGGCGCGTGAGAGGGCGCGTGCCAGCCTACACTGGAATTCAAAATGTTTTAATTTCACCGCAACGCGCTGTGACGACACCTCGTCATCTCCTGAACGAGCCTGTACTCACCCAAATCCGGTCTTGCGCGCCTTGCTCTCCGCTTGCTCTGCGCCCTACCCCGCGGTGGGCGCCGCAAAAACCGCGCTCTGTGAGGCGTCATTAAGGGCCCATTTATGCACAACGTTAAATACGGATCCGGATACGGACGGAGCCTTCTGTCCGTGCTCCGCTTTCTTTTAGTCTGTATTTCTGCACCTTTCCATAAAGCCTAAGGCCCATTTAGGGCCCATTTATGTTCCCTTAACGTACGAAAATGTATACGTCCGTTTCAAACTATGTTACCGTCACTGCCCACATACTTCTATGCGCCCTTTATGTTGGCATGGATGTTAACCAATATATCCACCAGGAGGCAGCCCAGCGTCAAAAGTTTATGACAACAACAAACTCAAAAACAAACATGGCGACTGTGGAGGAGATATTGATAATGTACCTCTTGCATAAAAGACAAAAACAGAGGCAGCGTTGTAGGAGGCGGTGGTCGGTGAGGCCGTTAAATACATTGCGACTGGAGGACGGAGAGTTCTTTTCTCTAGTAGGCCTACTACCGATGAGAGAAACTGAATTGTTATTTCTTCTTCCTGTCTCACTAGAGCTACGTATCGAGTAGTGACAGCAACACTGCCCCCACAGTTCCCGGTGGTACTGCTCCGTTTGGCCCGTATCCATAAGCTTTATGGAAACGTGCAGAAATACGGACGAAATGAACGCGGAGCACGGACAGAAGGCTCCGTCCGTATCCGGATCCGTATTTAACAGTGAGCATAAAGGCCCATTTATGCTCTAGTGAGACAGGAAGAAGAAATAACAATTCAATTTCTCTCATCGGCAGTCTCTGAAACTCTGAAATTGTATCCGCCCATCTAAACACAAAGTCAGGGAGAAAGTCATCAGTCTTTAGTTAAGCAAAGCGTCTAAAGAATGACTTGTGAGTCTAGTTTATCATAGGAACATGAAAAAAAGTTTCAGTCACGCCAGGATTAGTGATTGCTTTAAAGTTTTCACTACTTGTGATGCACTCTCTGCGGCGGCTTTCCTCCTGACGATATATCTCCCCAACGATGGTAGCACCGAATCCCATTCTGTGCAGCAAAATGATTACATTTCCGTAGGCATACGTTGGCAAGCCCCGCAGCTACACCACCAGTCCTCCCCTGACCTCCGTCTCCCCTTGGCCCCTTGCTGCTCCGCCGCTTGGGAGGATGGTTAAAGGAAGGTTAAAGCTGTGCAGTTTGAAATCCCTTTAGTGCACATGTCTCCAGCTCCCCCCACTGTACAAAAATTTACGGTGTACATTTGATACATTTAAACGGAACTCCTTATTTTAAATTCAGTCTTATCTACATTTGCATTTTCTGTAATGTGAGTAAGAGCTATTCAGTGGTTTCTGTTACTTTCTGTCGGTAAAGCACGTGACCTATTAATGTTTACTGAAAAGGCGTTGAGAGTATTAACTTATATTTGTGTAATAATTAAATTTATGGTAAAAAGTAAATCGTCTTTAGCTGAGTTGCTCGTTAGTGTACGCGCAAATTGCGTGCTGGACATTAGTGCACGAAAAAACAGGAAATTGAATAAACTCAGTGACGTCATTGGTGAGCGCCTCTGCTGGCCTTCAAAATGGGCTCGACTCCTTAGCCTTGATTTCTTCAATTGTCCCTCCGCATATCAAGTTTTTATGAAGAAAAGCCTGTTCGCGATGACATTTGGAGGTACGTCCACGCAACGAGACAGAGCAGAGACATGTTTGATGAGCGCTGCCATGTTAGTTGTGAGCAGATGTGAGAGCAGCAGGACTGGACTCAGTTCATGCAGCTAGCTGTAGCTGTGTTAGCCGTGTGGCTAATTAGCCGGAACCTTTGGGCTGGTGCCCAGTGGGAAATTATAGTGATAAGAAAATTTTCTCAAGTAACATAATCTATCACGTGAAGTCACCATCTGCGTTTAGTGTTAGTGTACAAAGTGTCACGCTGTCTTTTGTCTGTGTTTACGGAGAAACGGTGACTCCAAGTTGCTAGCTAAGTTTAGCCAAGTCAGCCACTAAGCTAGCTAACGGTAAACACAGTAACTCTGAGGTGAAGTGCAGCGCTAACAGGAGGAAAACTCTGGTCTGTAATTAAATATACAAAGCAAAGGTTTCCTATTTAGTGCTGGTCATGGGGTGGTTTCAGGAAGCAGTTTTATCTGGTTACTGGTCAACTGTGATGACTCAAACCAGGAACCCACTCGAGTCTGAATCATGAACTGATGTAAGTAAAAAAAAAAGCTGCTTCAAGTTAAATTTATAATGAATAAGGAAACCTGCTTCTTACAACACAGTCCAAGAGCTTAACTCAAGATTAATCCACGTTTCTGTTTACCTCTGTTTAATCAGCTAGGACTTTAAACCTCCACCTTAACTCTCTGTAGTGGATAAACAGAAAAAGACTTGGTGGATTAGTCATAGCTAGAGCACCTTTTTTAAATTTTACAGTAGAATTAAATTAATGTAAGGCTGGCTATTATATGAATATAATAATGAAGTGCTTAACAATAAAAAACAGAACACATTTAAAAGCACAGAGAGAATGAAATGAACTGAGAGCCAAACACTAGGTGCATACTAAAAACAGGGTAACATTAATTATAAAACATAATATATGCTCAGGCAGGTCACGCCAAAGTCTAGGAGCTCTGACTGCAAATGCTCTATCACCTTTGTGAATAAATCTGGACTTGGGAACGTCAAGGAGTGACAAATCTGAGGATCTCAGTGTGTGAGAAGGGACATAGGGCAACAACAGATCAGATAACTAACTTGGAGTGAGGTCTCTCAGGGCTTTGTAAGTAATCAATAATACCTTAAAATCTGTTCTAAAAGCAACAGGTAGCCTGTGTAAGGACGCCAGGATCGGTGAAATGTGGTTGTTTCCTAGCCCAATTATATCCATATTCTAATATGAGACTAGATATTGTCTGTGATTTTGGATGTCGTAATTTTGGAGGGGAAGTGTTCTCTTTTCTACTGGGTTAAACAGCTGCATCACAGTAAAGTGATGTAATTTCTGAACATACCAGACTGTTCTTGCTGCTCTATTACTTGCCTTTAACCACTTAGTCATTATATCCGCGTAACCAGGATCATTATTTGAAGCTCTCATTGTGTAAATATTTTGTGGAAGCACCAGTTGGCAACCCTATTATATTGTTGCAATATTAATATTGAGGTATTTGGGGGCGTCGGTGGCTTAGTGGATAGAGCAGGCGCCCCATATACAAGGCTGTTGCCGCAGCGGCCCGGGTTCGACTCCAGCCTGTGGCCCTTTGCTGCATGTCACTCCCTCTCTCTCTCCCCCTTTCACACTTGTCTGTCCTATCCTTTAAAAGGCTAAAAATGCCCCAAAGAAATATTTAAAAAAAAATATTGAGGTATTTGGTTAAAAATATCATGATATTTTTCTCCATATTGTCCAGCCGTAATGTAGTTACAGCAGTAGTCTGAAATTATTTTGTTAGGGTGCAGTATTTGTAGATCTACATGTGTGAGTTCAGCTAAACTAAAATGCAGTTGACTTGTACTTACTAATTTACCCTCTTGCATTGTGTGAGGAAAAGGAGACCTGAGCTTGTCACTATTGCAAATATTTGATCATTCACATGTTGGGGGCTTATAAAGCATGTGGGAAAGGCCCACGGTGTTTGAACATACAGTGGGTGAGTCATTGAAACTCGTGCTCTCTGAGTTCAAACTCACAAAATTTGATTTTAAATCCTCATCAAGATTCCAAAGTTATCAAATATATCTGATTTGGCTGTGCTTTGCTTTTGAATGCTGAATTTAGAGTAAATGATGCTCAAGACATCTAGAAAATTTCCATTTGGTGAAATAGTACAGCCAGAAAACATCCAAAATATTCAAATATGTTTTCATTATAACTGCTTTATGGAGTTCACAGCTTTATAGGCAGTTGTTCTGACATGGCGTGCACTAAGGTGCATGTAGTCTTTTCACACTCAGCAACATGTGTACATGTGAGCCATCATTTCAAACCATCAAACAGCCCAAAAGCAGAGCAGTAAAAAGGACTCACACTTATTCAACAGAATGAGTATCCATGGTGATGTATCTCGGCTTATATCTCGAGCAGGTGAACTTCGTGTTGAGCCACTGTAGTGGTTTATTTTTCAAATACGCTCTGTCAAAGAGACCAGTAACAACATGCTCTAACACTTACTGTCTCTGCACTTATATAGATGGCTGTGGCTGCACCAGTAATACTTTCCATCTGTGATTCAGCATAACCGAACACAATCTGTCAAAGACCATAAATATTTCTCTCACAAACCTGAAACTTTTCGTTTTCATCTAGTTTGACATTTATGTATATTAGTCATTTTGCACAGACGTCATTAGGCAGTATGCAACCTGGGGAAAGATTCAAAATGTGCCTATAGATCTTTTGTTGTTTGTTCTTTGTTTCAGGTGAACTGGCAGACGAAGTCAGCCAGGTGATTTCAGAACTGGTTCCTGTGCGGGCTGACTTGCTTGCAAGATTCCGTTCCTGTGCAGTACAGTAAAGCTACTCGCTTGGTCAGAGGATTGCAATGAAACCTGCTCAGGAACGCAACCAGGAGTGCCTGCCTCCTAAGAAGAGGGACCTCCTAGTTAGTAACAGCAGTGGAGCTGGAGGGACAGGAGGAGTTGGGGCTGCAGGAGGAGGTGGTGGCAACAGTGGAGGTGGCAATAGTGCTGGTAGTGGTATTGGAGAAGATGAAGTGGTTTCCATCCAGAACTCCGCAGCCAACAGTGACACTCAGGGAGGGACCCCATCTGGAGAGTGGCTGCGGACTCAGCCAGGGCTTCATTATGGAGTGGATAATTCTGATGGCATACCAGCAGTGCCAGTTGACCAGTACAGTATGCTCTATAAAGTGGCTCTTCCATCTGTTACCTACTCGCCTACCAGT
Organism: Epinephelus lanceolatus; assembly: GCF_041903045.1. Lineage (NCBI taxonomy): Eukaryota > Metazoa > Chordata > Actinopteri > Perciformes > Serranidae > Epinephelus > Epinephelus lanceolatus. The sequence continues at coordinate 25,934,824 of NC_135735.1, read as the reverse complement.
CTTCACCCAGTGTTAGGCCACCTCTCGTCAGGCTACACTGTACACTCTCCTCTCCTGCAGCATCCAGGCCTTCCCTATCCTCCTCTTGGTTATGCCCAGATCCCTCATTCCTCTCTCCAGTTTGTTAGTTCTCCTTATGCAGCTGTACCTTACGCTCTGCCCCCTGGCTTTGTCCCGGGATCATTAATTTCTCCCTCAGGCACCATTCCTCAGCCCCATGCTGTGTCCCACCTTGTTCCCTATCCATCTGTCATACAGGAAGGTGTTGTTTCTCCACCTCCCCAGGCCCAGGTAGCTGCTCATACCTTTGCCAAAGTTGCGGCATCAAGCGGTGTCCCGCTGATGCTGCCTTCAGAGCAAGCTGCCCAGCAGCACCTTGGTACTGTAGGAGTCCTGCCCGCAGCAGAGCTCAGCTCTCGAGGGTTGCCAGTCTTCTATCACCCTCAGGGCGCCAGGGCTGCCACTGCCACCAGAGACCCTCACAGTGCCCAGCAGGAAAATGAACCAGAGATGAATGGAGGCGATAAAGAGCAGGGAGCCAGGGAGGTTGTGCTCGACTACACTGCCAGAAATGCAAGTCTGCTGCAGGTAGCATCCAACTCTGCGGTCCAGGAGTACAGCCAAGACAGAGGCCCGATGAACCGAAGGCTGGAAGAGAGGAGCTCACCTGGCCAGCGCAGCACTCCAGACAGTGACCTGGAGGTAAGACACACTGATGGCCTCATAATGTGACTCCTGTTAATCTTTATTACCATAGTCCCAACGTTTAGCAGTAAACAAGTGATAGAAGCATGTAAATATAAATCCCTTTTACAAGGTAAGGGCTTCAGAATAACCTGATTAATACTTGATTAAATCTGTTAGATTTTCAAATGCATTATAAAGGAGTAATAAAAGTTCTTGATGGAAAAACTAGATTAATTGTTCATTTATACCCTTAATTTAATTTGTTAAAAGCTGTTCAAGTCTGCACATGTGAATGAAAATATCCCTCATAAGGAGAAAAACTGTCAAGTGATACAAAGAATATCATAATCGTTAATCGTGGCATGGACCAGCATGATCCAAAGGCAACATTTTTTAAACAATCATCATGTTGATTTAGGAATAATAGAATATCTTTATAACCTTGATATAGACAGAAACATGTCAGCATGATGAACAATAACACTAAAATGAACTACTATCATACACTTTTTTCAAATGTAGTGTGGTGTTATTATAATCTGATCAATGAATCATTTCATAGAGATATAAGTAGCTTACATTATTATAAAATATGAGTATGTCTGCATCTCAACTGTACACCAGGGTTGGAAATTAGCACCAGCCATCAGCCAAATGCTGGTAAAATATGCAAGTGTCTGCTTCACTCACCAGCCAAAAAAAGCCATGGTAATCTATTGAATGGCTGGTAGATTTCTGAATCCAGCCAGCAACAGTGGCAGGCGGACAAAAAGTTAATTCCCAACCCTGCTGTACACCCTCTTACCTCATGTAAGACTCAATTGCAGGTGTTAATTTTAAACTCAACTTCCTTCCTTCCTTTATTGTGTGCTGCGGGTCCGCAGGTAATTGAGCAATCACTCACAGCCACAATTGCCACTTTGTACCAGAGCTATGTTATTTGTGGTTGCTTGGAGATGCTCAGCGAAGCCCTCACTACCTCTTTTGTGATGGTCTGCAGAGGAAGGAAGAATGTTGGTTCCAATAAGTAGAAAAGTTTCAGGCCTTGTAAAAGTGCTGTATGTAACTCTGGAGAAAGATATATTATTGTTGAGACTTAGTCCCAGGTCATCAAACATAGACGCAGTCTCTTTCCCAGGTAGTAAAATTCCGACACTTTGGGTTGGCAGGTTGGTCCGACTACCAACTTAAGCTAGTGATGGGCAAAAATGAACGAATGAATCTTTTTAAATTACTTAAATGTCCATTATGTACCAGGTCTGCCTGTCGAATGTCAGAGTGTTCATGAATCCCCGACTTTTCCCACTCACTATTTCTGTAGGGTACTGCTCATGCTGCCTGCTATGGTGAGTGAATTAGATGCGATTGCCTGGCAGCTACACACATTGATAGAGAGCGAATGAACCATTCTCTCTCGGTGGGACGTATTCTGCTTGCCCTGGAAGAAAGACAGATGATGCAGTCAAATCATATTACTGTAACATATGTTGGGCCACATGGCCTACCTGCATACAAGCATTGGCTCATTACTTAGAAAATGCAATACATATAACATACATAGCTTAGCAAAAGTTAGATGTTTTACTGTACACCTCAAAAACGCTGTTTTGTAACATTATATTCCATAAATAGCATTAGAGCTGTCAGCTTGCCACTTAAACAGTCCGCTACGATGGCATGTTGTCTCTTGAAAAATAATGACTGTAGTTGGAGGACGACACGAACAAACCAAGAGCCTAATGTTCGACACCGCCTGCGTTTTGTTCTTGTTTTTTCCCTGCTGTAGACACTGGTACAATCCTGGGCTGTGAACCATTGTAGTTCACTGCAGTGCAAGCCATTCTAGTTCAACAGGCCGACTTAGATTGGAGGATTTTAAAAAGTGTATACAGTTGCAAAAGCCTTCTTTATAGAAATAGCAAACAACAAACTATAAACTGTAATAACAACCCAAAAAAAACAGAAGTGTAGGCCAGTAATAATTAAGTAAATAAAAGCAAGGCTAATGGTGTATTCACGTGCTCCTCAGATAGTTGTTCCTCTGACTTCAGAGTGCTAATGAAGTTTAAGTTGTTATGTGAAAACAACATGGACGCTACAAAGAAGATATGTTAATGTTGTATTTTATTGCTCAGAGCGTTTAAACATGTTGATAACGAAGAGCAAAGGAAACCGATCAGGGGAGCCATGAAATATGATCATTTTTCACATGACCACATGAATGTAGCACAAGACTGCTGAGGTAGCTGGGTCTGCTACTTGGCCCTCAAAGAACAACAGGTCGTTGGTCAGTGACATTCCTGTAACAAAACTCAAAAGGTTCAAAATGTCAGATACATTTACATTTATCAATTCGAAGGAACCAAAACTGTAAGAAAAATCTGTCCACCCATCACTACCTAAAGTGTCGGAATTTGTCAGCCAGAGAATGAGATTCAAAAATCAACTGTCTTTCTCCAGAGTTACACACAGCAACTTAATGGCTAAATGGTAACTTATTTGAATCAACCAAAAGTGGAGAAATGCTATAAAGGCCATTATGAATAGCTGCAGACTATGGTTTACATATGGGCGCCTCCTTTTAAGTCACAAAAACATTTCTGTTGTCCTCCTGTCTGGTGGTTAAGTTGATGAGAAGAACGATGTTGAGTCATGCATCATTAGAAATGGTGTGTTGGAGGGAGTGACTGATGAGATGCTTAAATGTATTTACTGACCCACATGAATATTTCATACTCACATGTTGTAATTTAAGTTGGGTGGATTGTTGAAAGTTGTGTCACAAGCTGTTTTTGAATTACGCATGTGTGTTTAAAAGTTACCTAAACAACACTTTATTCCTTTAATACTTCCAGGTGCAGCAGGTGGTTGGTCGTTTGGCTTCTTCTGGCCAAGGTGGAGTGCGGAAAGAGGTCTCCTTTGCTCCCTTGAACCTCTCTCAGGGTGCCCAGAGAGCCAGAGATGTCCACGGAGAGAGCACAGGCGTGGTTTCAGGCCGGACTACGTACACAACCCAGACTGCGTGTTACACTGATCCCAGAGTGGCCAGTCTCCAGCAGCAAACGGGACAACCAGGACATGCTGTCATGCTTGCCAACGGGCAACCAGTTCTCATTCCCTTGGAGTATCACTTGCAGCATCAGGCCCAGCCGCCGCAGCAACACTACCCAGGACAGGCTAATGATGCCTCAGCCAGCCATGCCTCTACCACCATGGCCTCTCCTAACCCAAGCTTTAAAGCCTCTGATTCTTCAGCCAGAGTGTGCCTCCTTGAAAGGGCGGAGCCGACCACAGCGCAGCAGCAGCTCCCCCAGCAGCCTCTTGTCCAGCCTACAGCAGATGCGACTCAGGCCTTAGCTTCAAGCCTCGCTCCTGCCTCGGCTCCCTGCAACCCATCACACTTCATGAAGGGAGCCATCATCCAGCTGGCTACTGGGGAACTGAAGCGTGTCGAGGACCTGCAGACTCAGGACTTTGTGCGCAGCGCCGAGGTGAGTGGGGGTCTTAAGATTGACTCCAGCATGGTGGTGGACATCCGTGCCAGCCAGCAGAGACCGGGTCTTGTGTCGCTTCACTTTACTGTGGGGGAGCAGCAGAGCAAAGTGACCATCGACGTGCCTCCGGAGCACCCCTTTTTTGTGTTCGGGCAGGGCTGGTCGTCCTGCAGCCCCGAGCGCACAGCCCAGCTCTACGGCTTGGCCTGCCATCATCTGCAAGCGGGAGACGTGTGTGTGTCCATCACCCTGCAGCAGCAGCTTCAGCCGCAGCAGCAGAAACAACCACAGCACCATCCTTCACAACAGCAACAACAGCAGCAGAACCTGTCCAGGACTTTGAGCAAAACCAACGCCACATCAGGACCCGGTCACCAGCTCATGGGGCCTCCTGCCCCTCAGCAGTCACGACCTCCTTCTCATTTCAGGCTTGACCGCATCCACAGAGAAAGACAGAGGGATGGGGAGAAAGATGCAGCTGACAAGGAGGAAGCCACACATTTTGGAGTTGTTGGGCACTCTGAGTCACCCATTAGACCAAGTAGGACCTTAGCAGAGCATCCAAGGAGCCAGAGCAGTTACCACTTGCACACAGAGGGCTCTGCTTTCACAGGGGCAGGGATGGGAGCAATGCAGGCTGCGCTAGGTGCATCTCAGAGGCGCTGGTCCTCACCTGGCCTCCAAAGACACAGTATGAAGGGAGACGAAGGGCCACGCCCTCATATAAGCACCTCCAGCCACACGAGGCCCTCTTTCATCCCCCAGGAGGTCAAACTGTCCATTGAGGGGCGCTCTAATGCAGGGAAGTAGCATCACATTTGGTAGCAACTATTAAAAGAGACTGCCACGAGTAAGAATGAGTCTGACAAGGAGAGAAAGAGGGAAAAAAAAGAGTGCGAATGTAGCCTCAGAATGTTTGAGATTTTGCACACCTGAAAATATACAAAAATACAAGATCTTTGTCTATCTGGTGAGAAGTTCCGGTTTGGTTCAGTTGTCACTCAGCCAAAGGATACGAGCCTGTGGTTTCCCGGCCAGCTGAGGTCTGACAGGGACATTACAAGCTGAGTAGAAAGTATGTAGCGGATGAAAATGCCTACCATAGTCCTTGCACACTGCATTACTCTTCCTCCCTCCCTCCTCTGTCGCCACTCCTGCATACCCATGCTTGGAGGTTACCATCGCATTTAGAACACTCTTGCTTCCTTTTTGACCAAACCGTCTCTTCGGGAGACCAAGGACTACGAAGAATGTGTTTGTAGCGCAGTGAAGCTACCAACTCTGCAGGTTTTGATGTATTTAAAAGATCACAGCCAGTGATCTTTTATCTCCTTCATTCCTAAGATCCTGTTTCCTTCAAAAGCATTTACCCAAAAAAAGAAAAAAAAAAAAGTTGCTGACACAAGCAGCTCCTGCGGTGATGTTGGCACTGTTGACGCTAACTGTCAGTGTATGTTACATTATGCTTCTCCGGCAGGGGACTGAAACCTCTGCTGTCAGCTGAGATACTCTCTCCCCTCTCCTTCCTTTTCAGGAAGCCGGTCTGCAAAGAATGGGATCCTCTCTCAGGCCAAGTGTGGCGAGTCCCACTTGTCTTACAATCGAAATAGTGATAAATCAATCAGTGTGTCTGTTCAGCAATCAGTTTCCATTTAAAAAAAAAAAAACATCTGCCCATGCCCTCTGGTTTGGGCTCTAACGTGTGAGTGTGTTTGCATAAATGCCGCAGATTGGAATAATGCTTTGTTCTCTGTGATAACTAGAGATGTGTTGCATTCCAGTATCATCAGTGAGAATATCCATCACTTAGTGTTTAACTCTTTCTCCTTAGAGAAATCACTTCCCATCCTGAGCAACACCTTCCCTCCTCTTCGCTATACCTCAAAGCTTTCCCGACCAGACTGGTGACTTTTAATGCAATTTTAAAAGCCGTAATTAACGGAGGAGGCACTGGCTGGTCATCACCAAAGCCACTTATGGGAATGAGACATTACCCTGTCACATCACTGGCTGCAGGGCCACTTTAAACCCCACGAAGAGCGGAAAGGCCTTGCAGTTCGCCTTGTAGAGAGAAACCCTGCGTGCGAGTGAGTCAGTGACGAGGTTTTTCTTTTGTCCTAGTTATTTTTTGCTCGGTTCCCAAATTAAAGCAATAGTTCTTTTTACAGCACGTGGCTTTACTGCTGTCCCCCAGGAATCTCTCGCCGCGGGCTGTTTTATGTCTCTGTACATCTGAGGTGTGAGATCTGACCCTCTTTTAACCCTGACCTTTACAGGCGATGCACTATGTTGGTGTTTATTTTCATTGATTCTTCAGTATTTCTACACAAGCAATGCATGACAAATGTCTCAAGAAATCGTTGTAGATGAAACCGCTTCTGTTTGATTCTCCATCTCACTGATGATATTTTATCTTTTACTCAAGTGCATCTCCAAGGAAGGCTTGACTCTAATTAAGTTGTGATCATTATTGAGTTATCTTCTGTTCTGTCTTTTGTTTTAACCCACCCGGTCCTTCGCTTTTGTTACTAGGGTATGGATCTTATGATTGTCTTGTGTTGCACATGTCACTCATTGATTTCACACTGACCTTGTTTATAGGAATCACAGTACAGTAGGTGTTTTTTTAATGAAGGGAAAATGTTTGAAGTATTGTTGTTGGTGTTTTGTGGTGAGAGAGAGAGAAAAAACTGACTTGCATTTTTAACTCTGTTTACAAATTTAGCCAAGATGAATGCTGCAGTTTCCTCCTTCGGACAGATTTTTATCCTTGTCACTGAAAAAACAAAAAAATATCCAAAAGGATGAAATTGAAATTAAGTGCAATTAGACCACACATAAAATCATTCAGAGGTTTATAATCAGACGGCATTCCTCAAGCAGACATTCCCATTGAAACGTGTAAATCCCACTTCTTTTATTTCTGTCATAGAGCTTTGGACTTAAACATTTGATCACTTTTAAGTATTTCTTTCATTACCTGTTATATCATCGTTCATTAGATGTGCTCAGACAGGAGGATCAGTTTGTTACATGTTTTTGTGTCTGACTGTTGGTGCAGCCACAGACACCGCTGTGTGTCCTCTTAGATCTCTTAATGTCTCATGGTTCACTCAGTGTATAGCCTGACCCTCCGTCAGCTGGTGGAGGGAGACAGAGTGACCTGAGCTGGGCATAGTACACTTTCATTCTCTGGTCATTACAAGCAGCTTTAAAGGAAAGGTTCACATTTTTTCAAGTTTGTCTCAGACCTCCTCTAGAGAAATCAAGCTTCAACCTTGTTAACATGTCCATGTGGTGCTTTTATATGCTACAAGACATATCATGAGTGAAATAAGCAGTCGACACCATGGCAGAGCTTGTACCCCTTGGACCTGCAGTGTAGCATTAGGCCCGTTTCCACTGAAGAAGTTCCTGGTACTATTTGCGGGGCAGGAACTACTACAGGAACGTCCTCTCACTCAGCCCTCTCAACCGCCGTGTCTCCACTGAGAGAGCGGAGTAGGAGGAAGGTTCCTGTAAAGTTACCGGGCTCTGGATGTGATGTAATCATTGCGCGACCATTTTGACCGGGGCGACGTAGTGGCGTAGGGACGCTGTTCGCTGTTAGCCGATAGCGGTGTCTGTAATAACTCACTAAACTCACAAAGTGGTCCATGAAAAAAATATTTTTTTCCAGCGGATGTCTTAGTTACAACATGATTGAGCTAACTGGAGTAGTTTCATGTCATTTCCGACAACGGGAGGCTTTTAACAGATGATGTCCTGATGTTAGCTTTGCTGCTGCTGTTAGCTGTCCCTGTCAGCTGCAGCCACTGATGCTTTCTAGACATCGTGATTTCCCAAAACTGAATAAATACCACACATAGCAACACAAAACTGCTTTGCTAGCTCAATCATGTTGTAACTAAGATATCCGCCGGAAAAAATATGTTTTTCATGGACTGGTTATTGAGTTTGTTTACATGGCGGTGGAAGCTATGAACAAGCTAACCCTCGTCTGCGGGTGATGCTATGATGGGTGAAACTCACGGGAAACTGCTTTGATTGGTCAAATTAGCAAAAAGGTTGAAGTGATTGGAGAAAGGTCGTGCAGAATTCATGGCGATCTGTTGAATTTGCATTAATTGTTGCGATCGCAGCATCATAAAAGGGCCTCTTAATGACCAGTATGTACATGAGGAATGATTACACTGACTAATAACTGTTTCAATGTACATACAAAGTTGGATTGTTTCAAGATGGACTTGGAAAAATGTGAACCTGTCCTTTAAAACGCTTTGTAATTGGAGATTCAAGATCTCCAAGAACACATCTTACCATCTGAAGCTCACCACATGGAGTCTTTCTCATGCTGTAAGCAATATACATAATATACCTGAAAACATTTCATGTAGTCTTGGCATTTTCTATGCAGTTTACTCAGTATTGTACCCTTCATTGTCTTAAGTACAGCTCTCTGAAGCAGTAGGGCAGGTTGGGCTGATGCAGTCATTTTGCGCTGATGTCTGGTTGTAGGATTTTTGCTTTAAATGACTTTTTTATAGGAATACAAACCAGTATTTTGCTTTTCTACTTTCTATTTTTTTGCTTGGTGGTCTCCATCTTCCTCTGTATAGCACACTGCTGACCCACAGATCAGTAAACTTTTGTTGTCTTCTCACAATGCCACACAGTCGGAGCCAAATCACTTGAGAAGAGTGTCTCATATTTCCACGTGTTTGTCCAGCATTATTTCGGCTCCATCGCCAAGCCACTTCGACATTGTATTTTAGGTCAAGATGCATTTGATGGGATTTAAACGGTGCAAGCAGTGACACTTGTGACTTTACCTCCTGTTGATTCTCACAGCAAGACCATCCTGTGCTACCACGAGCCTTTTTTGTTTTTTTGCCCTCTGCTCTGAGCAGTGTGTGCCATGTCAAGCAGGAAAGCTCCACTTCTACAAAGATGTCCGACGAATCTTATTCACATCACTGATAGTCTGTTGCTGTAACTAATTGCACTAAATGCCCTCCTTTTACAGTGTTTTGAACTTAAAACTGTTGGTAAATTGAAGAGTTTCAAAATGTAAAGCACACAAAATCATGGAGAAATTGCAGGTTGTGTGTTTCTGTAGATAGGTGTATTTCTTTTGTATAGATAGCTTTGATGATGCTTGTCGATAATGCCTTAAAATCTGCTTTGTACAATGTGTGAAATTTGAAATAATGGAATAATGCTTCTGGTCGACTTGGTGTTCCCCTTTTCAGGCTGAACAAGAGCAAATCAGAAATGTCAAGCTTTGAAACTCTTGTCACGCTTATGAGCAGAAATTCATATTCTCAAAGGGTGACGGTGAATTCTTTTTGGGCCCCAGACGGTTCAGCTATGAAATCTGCAACTTTGTGTTTGTGTGGTGCTTTGTTTTTAGTTGGTTTTTTTTTCATTATCTATTCCGTTACGTTTTTAATACACTCTTTACGCCCATACTTATCTTTTAATTCCTTTTTTTTCCCCAATGTGTGGAGGTGAAGTGAATGGAATCTCTTCTTTGCACTTTTTACAAGACGATGCCAAGAGTGTCCGCAGCGGAGGGCGATCCATTAATTCCACACGCACACATCCGTTGTTTTTATTGTTGTTGCACAAGATGAGTTGTTTTTTTATCCTTAGACTTAATGGGTTGTGTTTGGCGTCTTGTGCTTTGTCCCAGTCTCTGGACGACAGTTTTGAGTAAATGGAGACAGACAGACAGACAGACAAGCTGCATTAATCCGATAGCTTTCCATTGGTGGTAATGTGATGGTTGATGTTTTGTGACGTTGGCAGTGGGGATTCTTTTACTCCCCGTGTGAACTATTTCCTGTCGTTTGATCCCGTATTGAACTACAAAGGTGAAATTAGGACGATTTCGGTGTCAATGTCCAGTTAAATCAGGAGAAACGAGAACGGTTAAAAGTTTTAAAGGAGTCTGTGTATTTTCAGATTTGACATTGTACTTTTATGGCACAAGGTGACACTGCTTTTTATGTGATGTGCAACTATCGAAAAACGAAACAAAAAAAATAGCTTTTTTTTTTTTTTTTTTTAAACATGCCTAAATCTGCAAAATATATGCAATGATGTAAATGTAACATTCAATCCTCAAGTATAATCCAGGTTGTATGAACTTTGTATAGTGAGTTTTAATATTGTATGGCCGTACCAATATGTATTGATCTTTATCAGAAGCCTTAGAGTTGTCGACCGAAAGTGCTCCCTTAGAATACCCTACACCTACCTGACTTTAACAAAGCATTAATATCTCTATTTTGTTGCATTTTTATTTGTACCGTTTTTGAATAAAATAGATTTGTACTGTATATTTGTACCTCTCTGTGAACTACTTAGGGCGGTTTTTGTTTTTTTGTTTTGCTGTTTTAATTCTATGTACTTTAAGGACACAAAGATATTGTATTTTTATTGTTACAGCTAACTTGGAGACATTGCATTTATCATGTTTGTTAAGTAAACACAATATAATATATATATATATATATATATACAAATATAAATATAAACTATTATCCAACCTGTGTGCTGTGTGTCTTTGGTCGTATTTATGCACTTACTTCACTGTGTTAGTGGTGAAAGAAGTATTGAGATCTTTTACTAAAGTGAATGTAGCAGAGTAAAAGTACATCTTTTTAAGTTAAGAGTTCTGCATACATTATTTTACTTGAGTAGAAACTACAAAGTATAAGCAATGCAACACTGATGCGTTACTATAAAAGACTAACATTAATGCTCTAGCTGGTTATGAGCAGAGCTACTTAAACTACTTTATATACTTTTGGGTATTTTCTTATTTAATGCTGCTTCTTAACAAATTACAGTTGGTATATGCCATGGTATAAATTGCTAGAAGGCAATAATAACCATAATGATTTAGGACTTATAAGCAACTGAAGTGATAATGACATTTAACCACTACTAAAATGTAAATACTTCTGAGAATAAAGAGACCGTCTGTATGAATTTATGTAGTTTTAATTTCAATTGTTTCGTTTTTCCAGGTCATTTGAAGTCATGGGATTTTTTAGGTTTTGCTATTTTAGACAGTGAAACTAAAATACAATCTTAAAATTTAAGTCAAGTTAAAAAAAGAAGGATCTTAAATTGAGATAAAACAGAATTTGAGCCACATTATGGAGCCCCAAAAGTCCTGGAAGCTGATACTTTTGTACACACAGGATCACCCGTGGGAACAGGATGTTTTTGTGGCTTTTTGCCTTTATTTGATAGAACAGCTATGAAGTGAAGGGGTTAGAGAGAGCAAAGGGGGATGAAATGTAAGGGCCATGGGTTGGAAATGAGCCCACGGTCACTGCAGCAAGGACACAGTATTGCACTTGTGCACATGCGGTGCCTGCTCTACCAGGTGAGCTAGTGGGTGCCCCACATTTTCTTTTCTTATGCACGCAAGTTATCTTCTGGAAATAGTTATTAACTTGTGCATGCAAGGTCCCACAAGATAATTTATCTCATCTTGTGTGCCCGAGATATAAATATATTGCTTTTCAGGACTTTGGGGCTCTGTATAACTTGAATATACTGAAAAAATATTGGAGACTAACCTGTGAACCTTGGGTTTTTAAAATCATACCACTTTAAATGACCTCAAAATGTCAAACAGCGAAATTCAAGTCACATAAATTCAGATTTATGGTTTTCAAAATGAAATATTTAGATGCTCTATATTAAGTGGTATTTAAATGTGAACAATACCTTAAGTATTTGGTAGTGACTTCATTTCATAATTAGGTAATCAGTCGCTTATATGTTTAAAATTTGTATGACTATTATTTGGTTCTGTGAAAACAATATGTCTGTATTGATTTTCTAAGTATAAACAATAACAAAATTGAAGTACTCCAGTACAAGTACAGAGGATAACACACCACACTGCCTCTGCAAGACCTCCAGCAAACACAAATGCTGTATTATACTTTTCATTAATTAATATTTTACGTTAAAGGTCCCATATTATGCTCATTTTCAGATTCATACTTGTGTTCTGGGTTTCTACTAGAACATATTTCAAGCTTTAATGTTAGAAAAACACATTCGTTTTTTCATACTGTCTGCCTGAATATACCTGTATTTACCCTCTGTCTGAGACACTCTGTTTTAGCCTCTAAGCTCCTCCACTTTCCACTTTCTGTCTTTATAGGCTGTTTAACTGGAATTGCATTTAGGCAACAGCTTGGGTCCATGTTTACTTTATGTCAGCTGATGTTATTTGCATACACTGCAAAACATTTCAACAGGAAATACTTATATTTCAGGTTTGAAACAGTCCATATTGTATAGTTGTGTTAAGACTTCACGGTAGTCATGACAAATTGTTTAAAGACAGACTTTGAATGCAGACAGAGCATTTCTCTGTGGACTGAGTGTTTTGATACTTATTTATATAGCACCTATACCTGCTTCATATTAAAAAAGACAACAAAATCTTAATTTTTACAATATGGAACCTATAAGAATATACCCACAGAGACATCTCACTGTTACAGAAATATGTGTTACACTGAATCCATCCATCCATCATCATTTATATGAAGCCAGGTCACGGGGGCAGCAGGCCAAGCAAAGCATCCCAGACATCCCTCTCCCCAGCAACACTTTCCAGCTCCTCCTGGGGGACCCCAAGGCTCTACTCCGAGCTCCCTTTGGATGTTCAAGCTCCTTACCCTATCTCTAAGGCTGAGCCAAGCCACCCAATTGAGGAAACTCATTCTGGCTGCTTGTATGCGCCATCTATTTTTTTCGGTCACTACCCAGAGCTCATGACCATAGGTGTAGGTTGGGACGTTGATGGACCAGTAGATCCAAAGCTTTGCCTTCCTGCTCCGCTGCCTCTTCACCACGATGGTCCAGCGTAGCCCCCGCATCACTGCAGAAGCTGCACCAAACCGCCGATCCATCTCACGTTCGATTCTACCCTCACTTGTGAACAAGACCCTGAGATACTTGAACTCACACTGTATCCAATAAAAACAAATGTGTTCTTGTGTGTGTAAAACAAAGGAGGAGGGAAGTGACACTGGACACAACCATTATAGTAAAGTCAATGTTTATTTCCACATTCTTTACCAGGTTTCATTGTAGTCTGTACATCTGTTAATCCAGTAACAGAGGATGGCATCCCCAAAGTGCCATCCAGTCAGAATGCATTGATATCGCAGCAAGCATGAATGTTCTCATTAGCAGTTTAGCTCATTCATTTGGCCTTGTTCAGAAAGATTTGTTTTGTAAACATGGACATTGAGAGGAAATCCTGATAGAATTAATACAGAAAGGCCAACGTTTCTTTAACAACATGTTTCTTTTGATTAAACTGTAGAAAACAGGCAGGCATAAACTAACAGTAGAACACAAGCTCATATTGAACCATTCTAGGACAAGTGCAGTTTCACGACATGCAGTGATTACCTAATCCATACTGAGAGTGCTGCTTGTGAAAGACCGGCAACACTCCAGAGTTCAGAGTACTTCCTTTGCAATAGTATGTCAGATCACAGACGCCGCAGTTTTCTGTCGCATTGGTCCACTGCAGGACAAAGGGGATCACAGCAATTTCAAAGAGCAACCTCTGAGAATACTCAGTATTCATAGTCTGAGAGAAGAGAGAAATAAATGACACCTGAAGCCTCTGTCGAGAACACCGATCTGCCCTTGGTACAGTATGTCATGGATAGGATGGCAGTGAGACCCTGTTGCTTTCATGTGCTGAACTAGGAAGAGAAAACACACCTCCGAAGACAAAGCGTCTCTAGAAAAGTCACACAACTGCCCAAAACTGTTGCGATCGCATTACATGATAGATCTATAAATGATTCTTATGGACCAGGGTGTTGTCTCCAGGCTCTGAGCCCTCTCACTGAGTTAAATTGCCTGAGAAGCTAAACTCTTTACATTGAAGTCCTTTTAAATTAAAATCGCATTCTGCATAGTTTCAGTGGAAAGTGAATTAATTTCCCTTGGAATAAATAACACATCTGTTGCATAGAGGTTTGATGCACTCCTAGAAAAGCCTTTGAGGATGAAACACAAAAATAATAATCCCTTTTTTTTCCTTTGTTAAATTTGCTGCAACAAACAGCCAGGTAGATCGACTCTCGTCTAGGAGTGACTCAAACAGAACCAGTACTTGTCCTCATCTCTGATATTCCGCGAAGAGTATTCCAGAGACTGCTTACTGACACTGTAAATGTTTGCATCTGGAGAAGTGAAGTCAAGAAAAATCGGAGGTAACCTTGCAGGCAGGAAATTAAACAAGGGATATCCAGACATGGCCTCTAATTTGAACATTAAAACAACTTTATACCACTGACGGTAACAAAATAACCCAAAAACATTTTCACAAGAAAAATATATTCACATCATATTGCATAAATATGTGCTGGAATGAGGTTAATGAATATAGATTGATAAAATCTCTCTCCCAGTATGGGCTGTATGTGTCATGAAATTAGACCCAGTGCTCAGTAACGGATGGGGATTAAAAAACAATAACAACATGAGTTTAAAATGAGTTCCTCTGTCATATGAATCAATAAATACTGTTCATCATTTCTGCTGACAGAAGATAAAAACCAACCCCAATTTAAGTGGTACAGGTCACATATACTGAAGGTACTGCAGCTTTACAAAGCATGTGAATGCTACACAAATTGCATGCAGAGGATGCATCATCTGTGTACAATCCTCTAAATAATAATAATAATAATAATAATAATAATGATAATAACCCACTGTCATGTTGTAATTTACTCATCATGAGGAAAACAAATGTGTCTTTGCGGGCAGAATTCAAGTAACGTATCATATCAGGAACTGTTTCATTGTGACCACTTAGTGGAACATTTTAGCACAATATTCCTTAACGTGAAGAGCCCAAAATATATAAGAGGTAACTAATGTATTGTACAGTACAAGAACAGCAGCACAGACTGAAATCTTTCCGAGCCAAAGAAAAGCTCTGTAACAGAAAGTAAAAAAAAAGAAATGACATTGGCAAAATATTCGGAGTGTAATGATGTAGGGAAAAGAAAACAAACATTGGCAAAGACAATGTTAAGGAGGCGAATGCATCAAGTCGTACAATTCAAGAGGTGAGGGGGGAATGTTGATCAACACTGTGTTCAATAGGACAAAACATTCATGGAGTTCATCTGTTAAAGGTCCAGTGTGTGGGATTCAGGGGCATCTATTGGCATTCATTCCTGTTCTGTAACCGCTTATCCTGTTGGGGGTCGCGGGGTGCTGGAGCCTATCCTAGCTTACATTGAGCAAGAGGCAGGGTACACCATGGACAAGTCGCCAGACTATCACAGGGCTGACAAATAGAGACAGACAACCATTCACACCTACGGGCAATTTAGAGTCACCAATTATCCTGCATGTCTTTGGACTGTGGGAGGAAGCTGGAGTACTCAAAGAAAACCCACGCTGACACGGGGAGAACATGCAAGTTCCGCACAGAAGGACTCCCCCACCCTGGGTTCGAACCAGGAACCCTCTTGCTGTGAGGCGACAATGCTAACCACTACCGCCACCATCTCTACCTGACCTGAAAATAAGAATCATGTGTTTTCGTCACTTCAGAATGACTTGTTTATATCTACATATGGAGCAGGTCCTCTTCCAAGGTCCTGTTGTACTACAATAGCCCAGAACAGACAATTCGGCCATTCACATCTTTGCATCAACCACTGTAGTTCTCCTACACACTCCCAAACCCTACACACTGGACCTTTAAGAAACATTCTCATCAAACCTGGGAAATACATGTGGTTGCTCCTGTGAATCTTTGTGTCCTATTGAAGGGCCTCAGCCATTAATGCAAACACAAACTGTGGAAAACAACCCGCATCCTCTGTAGTAGTGTACAGTACATGTAGAGCTTTGGAAGCTTGGAGTTGGAACGCAGTAAGCCACGAGACAGAGGGCGCGACCATGGCGCCAGCTGAGGTAGTAGAGTTTGACTGAATATGATCTTCCCAGGGACCCACGGTGGCAGCTTGAAGAGAGAGGTGTAGCTACCGGTAAACCCGAGTCACTGGGCTGGCGGAGTGGACCAGAAGGGAGGGGGGGCTGTGGCTACAAAGTCCCCACTCCTGTCACTGAAGGTCCATGTGCAAAAAGATATTTTTTTTTCCGAAAAGGAAGTATAACTGCTCCTACTAGAATGAACCGTTAAATCTGCTAGCCCACTGACGAACAGATAAAATCTCTTTACAACATGCTTTTATGTCATCATCCATACAATATGAAACATTCTCAACCCTGTTCCCAAGGTTTTCTAGACTGTAATAAATTAGAAATTGGAGTAGTTTTTGCTGTATTTAACAAAGCAGTTTGTCTGTCAAGCTGTTCGACACAGAAGGAGCTGGAAGCAAACCAGCTAGGAATGGTTCTCTGTGACCATGGCAGTCTGATGGCGGAGTGCAGAGGTTAATGGTGCTGCTAGATGCCAGTTATCCCCCCCTCCCCCAGTGGCCTGGTCCCATTAGGGCAGCTTCATGAACAGACCGTTGTCAATGGAAGGGACAGGCATAGGGCAGGGGAACTGAAAGAGACTCATGTCTGCTGTGAGGGCAGCCATGGCAGCAGGATCATGCTCTATCTGTGTCCTCAGAGCAGGGTCGATCTTCTCCAGCCGCCGCTTGATCCTCTTCGCCTCCCTCTCGCGGATCAGCCTGGCTTGCCTCTTCTCTGGCGTCTCGTTTGCCCTCTTCATACGCATGGCCTCCCTGTCTCTCTGCAGCCTGCGCGCCCGCTGCTCCTCTGATTCTTGCATCCTCTGCATGCGCTTGGCCTCACGGTCCCGCAGCCTCCTCAGCTCCCTTTCCTCGTCCGTCTCACACGCCCGCTTGTTCTTCTTTGCCGTGCGCTCGCGCTCAAGACGCTGCATGCGGGCCTCCAAGGGTTCGTTCTTCCTACGCAGAGCCCATTTTCGCATCGGCGACTGGGCCTCCACTAGCTGCTGATAGGCCACGCAGCTGTTGCACACCAGCAGCACTCCGGCAGGATACACCGGCATAGGGCCCAGGATGTCAGGGATGGGAGGAAAGCCTGAGGAAGAGGAGTTAAGAGCATCAGGGATAGATGCCAGTGAAGGCCCTTCAGAGAGGAGACTGTCAGGCAGTGAAGGAAAGGAGGGCCCTTGGTCAGAGCCTGCGCATGGTCCTGGGCCGTGGCATGGTCTGGGGCCTTGACACTGGCTGGGGATATGGCCTGGTCCCTGGCAGGTACGACTGGCTTGACAAAGGCTGGGGTTGGGGTCAGGTGGTTGACAGGGGCGAGGGCCCTGACATGAACTGGGACTGGGGCCTGGTCCGTGACAGGAGCAAGTGCCGTGGTCCGGGCTGGTCATGGGGCTGCTGGAGAGGGACATGGAACAGTTGTCTCTCCCATCGACATCCATCCTGGTTGTGTCGAGGACATCTTTAAGCTTCTCCCTAAGAAAAGACACAGTATTAAATAGCTGATCAGAGTAAAACATCCCCTAAGAGCCCTGATACAACATTTTCTGCTTTCTTAATGTGACCTCCTGATCACCAAATCCTTTAGTGTAGGTGTCTTCCTTCACTGGCCTGAGTAAGAAGGAGCTGCACGTCGTGTCTCATCACTAAACTGCTTCAAAAGTTAAAACATCAACTTGTTGTATGACAGCTAGTATTGTTTGAAATCTTCAGCTTGTACAAAAATGACAGTGAAGGGTACAACACAGACATTCTGGGTGGCAGTTAACACTTTCAGTCGTATTTTTGATAGCCACTAACTAACAGCTTGTAACCACAACCTGCCCCGTGTTGTTACATATTTTGGGACAACAGTTAATTCTAGTTTCATCTATCAAGCTGCTATGATTGACATGCTAAACTATTCAGTCCAGTGGAGGACAAGATGAGTCATTTCATCTTATTGTCTGGATCCCACCCACTCCACTGAGTTGACGGAGTGTAACGGGTTGTCAAATTTGTTTGATATGAAGCAATTTATGTTACTCATTTCCCCAGTTATTTGTTTCAGAGATGACCAAGGATCTGTGTCACATGACATGTGGTTAACCGTTAGCAGCCCAAGAGGAGGTGACTGTTTGTAGATAACACTATGGGAACCAAAAATGTGGCAGATGCTTTAAAAGTTAATCTATTCAGATATAATGAGGTTTTCACGCACAGCTAATCTGTAGCTTTTGTACATCTGCGCTCAGTTTCTACGTACTTTATGGTGTTTTACTCACAGTAACACCTGATTCTACCAACTACAACAGCTCATGATTTTTTTTTTCTTTTCGCTGCTTTTACATTACGGCTTCTCACTATGTTCCTCCTTTTACTACGTCTCCTGACCTTGCGAGTGCTGTTTAAATCTGAAATGTAACGCTAGTTGCTTAGCAACACGCTAGTTTATTTCCATTAAATCTGTCATTGCAGTACTAATTTTATTCATTCCTCATGTTTTGCATCCTGCCTTATCTCACACTTGGGAGAACCACAGCTCCATTGTGTTCCAGTGTGCTGTGACAAAGACATATTTTCATTTTTTGCACCCTATTTGATGGGTTTGACCGCCTGGTTGGATGTACAGTCAACCGAAATATTTGTCTTTTGAAAGATTGCGTCCTGCAATTTCTGATTAATTTTTAATTCGTTCACTACACACCTGCCAGACACATTTTTTGATGTTCTATGAGGATATAAACTGCAACATTAAAACCTGTTTCTCCTGCTGAATCAGTGATGTCTGCTGCCTTTGTTGTACGCTGATAAAAGGATCTGCTGCAGGTTGCTGAACCCTTAGATCTTGTTTGAAATATTTAAAAATTAATAAAAACAGTGGGGATATGATCAGGAACAAAACAGAAAAACCCATATGAGGTAAACACCGTATTTTAGGCTATTTATTATGATTTATTATTTATTTGTCTTTTATCTACGTGACAACTGTGGAAGCAGCTGACTTCATTATAACTTAAAAGGTGCAGTGTGAAGGACTTAGGGTGATCTTTGGCATAAATGTAATGTTATGTTCATTATTAAGTTTTTACTAATGTATAATCACATGAAACTAAGGATCTTTTGTGTTTTTGTTACCTTAAAATGAGTCCTTCATATCTACATATGGAGAGGGCCATGTGGCACCCCCATGTTTCTACAGAATGGACAAGCCAAACACTGGCTCAAGAAAAGGCCTTTCACATTTGTAAGTTACCTCAATGCCACCATAGGCTCTACAACCTGCTTGGAAAGGGAGGGGTGAGCAAAGGGGTACTCAGCTGGTTGCAATCTGCATCCTCACCACTAGATGCCACTAAATCCTACACAGTGCCTCTTTAAAGCAGGGTCTTAATTATTGATAATGTTATTAATTTGAAAAAAGGGCCAAAATAAAATATCTGTAACACTACATCTAAAGTATCTGCATAGTTCTGTCTTTAAATAAATAAAAGCAATAGGCATCAAAGACCTGAGAGGAGAGATACAGTGGAGATGAGCCGAACCTGTTAAAGTTGTTGGTGTCTGTGAAGCGTGCACCACAGACAGCGCAGTTGGAGAGGCGGTCCTCAGAGTGGATGAGAAGATGCCGTCCAAGTGAGCCAGGCGAACTCAGGGCTCGCCCACACACTGGGCACACATAGCTCTTGCTATTGCTCATCATAGTCGTGTGCTGTTAAAGACAGATTAAAAAAAAAAAAAAAAAAAAAAAAGAACAAGATGAAAGAAAGAAAGTGGGCAAAAAGACACATTCGAGAGCACACCACAGACATTAATGAACTCATTCAGCATATTTAAAACTCCTTAAACTAAGCAATTATTTGAAAGTCAGATACTGAAAAACTATTATCATTATTAATATCAAATCAAATTCAAAGACAATAAAAAAAATTAGTTTTCTTTTTGAAAAGCAGGTGGCATACACAACATTATTTGCTATTAAGTGCTCTAAATTTAGTACTAATGCCATACAACAGTGTATTGGGGAAAAAAAACGCCTATGAGTTAAAATGAATTGACAGGACATTTCATATTTTACAAATAATTTGGGAAGCATTCAAATGTGCTCCTCAGTGCCAAGAACAAGTCTTGCAATTTCATAGCACTGTAACAGTGGCAGCTGTGGTTTATGCCACTGTCCATACATTCCACACCGGTTAACAAGGCAGACACTGTTGTAATTCCTCAACATTACAGTGACAGAATGCACACTCATCTTTCAGTATCTATAAGTGCAAGAACCAAAAACGGCCTGACATTTGCAAAAAAAATATGAACAGCGTTGATTGTGTGAATTCTGCAAATGCTGAGGTAAGGTATAAATCAGCTACTGAATGTTAACTGAGATCTCACGGCCATTGGTAAACACAGACAATGAGAGTGGAAGGTGTGTATTGCTGTAAAATGACAGATAAAGAGCCTGGAAGAAGAGGTGAACCTGCAGCTGCAGCATTTTTAAGAGCATAAGAGATAATTTACCATCAGCAAATACATAATAATCTCCAATATATGTGGCACTGAATTCAGTTTTTTAAGATGCAAGACTCCTGTGCAGTTAAATGACATAGTAAGCACTAGGTCACACAACTCAAAACCTTCTCCCTCAACCTGCATTTCACTGAAGTGCTGATGCTTAAAGCTACTTAGGGGAATTAAAAGGCGGTGACCTTCGTCTAGCTTATTAGAAACAGACTGCAATAAAGGATCCAAAGCAGCTTTGTTTTCATGGTTCTGCACTGGATTAGGACAGGCGAGACAATGTTGCTCTCACCTGGTAGACATGGGAGATGAGCTTCTCAGGGCTGCTGAAATCCAGCGTGCAGAGAGGACAAACAAAGTTGTTGCCGTCTGCCCCTTCCTCGCTCTCCTGAGGGAAACGAAGCAGCATTAAAACACACATTTCAGGAGCAAAACCTACATCACAATTCTGTATCCTGTCAAGAGTAATCAAACTACCAAACTGAAACCAGATACTTCACATGATAGGTGCTTTGAGAATAATACTAGACAGCTTTTTCATGTCTTGCTGAGCCCACTGAAGTCACTACTCACTTCACGTTTCCAGCTGGAGCATTTCTGCAAGTGGTATGTTGTGATGTGTTGAGTGTGAATGAGCAAAATTCTCACAAGCGCCAGTGACTCACAAACAGTGACATGATGCTGTGTGCTGTCACAGATGTGACTCACACACAAGCTGAAATACAGAACACTTTCAAGCAGAAGGTCCTGGCACAGAACATATTGGCTGATACCAGGGGTGTTCTGCAAAAGTCCCTTAAACTGAAGTACTTGCTGTTGTTTCTAAGTGCGTAGGGGTGTATTTTAGTTTACAAAAGTGACAAGTTGTCACACCCCACAGAAGTGCTCAATCATTTTATGACACTGTATGAGATTTTTGCTGCTGAACAAAAACACCTCTTTTATCTACCAATTTCACTCATTTGACGAAAATCTCACGATAGTAAAATGGATTTTTAACAAGTTAACCAAATAAATATTTATACCTGGACGGACAAAAATGACAGCCATATAAATGTTGAATGTATCTCCGCACTAAACCAAGTTTGTGCTTCACAGTTTGATGAAAAGGAAACAATGACTGTGAAAATGTCAGATATAAGAGATATCAGTACTTCCTGTTTCTGTGACCCCACAGTCAAGTTATCTGCTATTTCTCTTACGTGCAATACATTAGCTGTGAATCAACAGTTAGCAGTGCTGTCAAAAAAAAAAAAAAAAAAAAAAAAAAAAAGGATTTACAGATACATGTCTTTAATATGTGAAACTGTTTCAATACTCATTTCACACACACACACACGTCGCTGCATCATCAGATTTTTTTGGGCAAGGCAAGGCAAGGCAAGTTTATTTGTATAGCACAATTCAACACAAGGTAATTCAAAGTGCTTTACAGAGACATTAAAAGCAACAAGACAATTTAAAACAATAAAAAGTCGATTAAAAAGGGAAATAGAAATTGAGAATGATAGTGATAATAATAAAATACAGTAACATAAAATAAAAACAGGCTCAATACATTGAACAGTCAGGATAAGAAAAGAAGTAGAATAATAAAAGGCATAAATCAGCAGTGTGTAGTTAAAAAGTACGGGCAGTAGAATACAGCAGGTAAGAATTTAATCTAAGAGTACGCTTCAGTAAACAATAATGTTTTTAGCCCTAATTTAAAGGAGCTGACAGTTTGAGCAGACCTCAGATCTACAGGAAGTTTGTTCCACAGGTGAGGAGCATAATAACTGAATGCTGCCTCACCTTGCTTGGTTCTTGTTCTTGGAACACACAACAAACCTGTTCCAGATGATCTAAGGGGTCGGGATCCTTTGTAGGGAACCAGTAGAGCAAGCGTGTATTTTGGTCCGAGACCATTTAGGGCTTTGTAGACCAGCAGTAAGATTTTAAAATCTATTCTTTGACTCACAGGAAGCCAGTGTAGCGATTTAATGACCAGTGTAATATGGTCCAGTTTCCTGGTGTTTGTAAGGACTCTGGCGGCAGCGTTCTGAATCAGCTGCGGCTGTCTGATTGATTTTTTGTTAAGTCCTGTAAATAAGCCATTGCAATAACCCAACCTACTAAAAATGAATGCATGAATAAGTTTTTCCATGTCTTGTTTAGACAGAAACCCCTTAATTCTAGCTATATTTTTCAGGTGGTAATAGGCAGATTTAGTAATAAACTTTAAATGGCTGTTGAAGTTCAGGTCTGAGTCAATAATAACACCAAGATTTCTGGCTTGATTTGTAGCTGTCAATGACATAGAGCCAAGGTGGGTGCTGATCTTTGCCCTTTCATTTCTAGGGCCAAAAATTAATACCTCTGTCTTTTCTGGATTTAGCTGGAGAAAGTTTTGGCACATCCAGTCACTGATTTGATGAATACAGTTACTCAATGAGAGTAAGGGACTGTAGTCGTGTGATGACACTGAGATAGAGAGTTGTGTGTCGTCGGCATACGTATGATAGGAGATGTTGTGATGTTCCATAATCTGGGCTAGGGGTAGCATATAGATGTTGAATAGAAGTGGTCCGAGAATGGACCCTTAAGGAACCCCACATGTGATCGTAGTTCGCTCAGATTCATGGTTACCAATTGACACAAAAAAGTCCCTATCTTGTAAGTAAGATTTGAACCATTGTAGCACAGTGCCGGTGAGTCCCACCCACTTTTCCAATCTGCTAAGTAGTATATTATGATCAACTGTATCAAATGCAGCACTGAGATCTAGTAATACCAGGACAGAGGATTTGCATGCATCATTATTCTGATGAATATCATTTAAGACTTTGATAAGTACAGTCTCAGTGCTGTGATGTGGCCGAAATCCAGACTGAAATGTGTTAAAAAGATTGTTTTGCATCATAAAAGTATGGATTTGCTGGAAGACAATCCTTTCAATGATTTTCGCCAAAGATGGCAGATTTGATATTGGCCTATAGTTACTAATTGTTGTGGCGTCCAGATTTGATTTTCTTAGGAGAAGTTTTATTACTGCAGTTTTCAAGGCCTGGGGAAACTGGCCTGCTTTAAGAGAAGTATTTATTATCTGCAGTACATCTGGAGCTATGCAGTTAAAAATGGTTTTAAAAAAGTTTGAAGGCAGAATATCAAGGCAGCATGTTGTGGGCTTTAATTTTGAAACCGTTTCTGTTAGAGTTGTGTAATCTAGGAGGCTAAAATGTCCTAGATTAACCGGAGGACAGGAAGGCACAAGTGTTATCATTCCTGAGCTGGAGCTGCACACTGCCTGTCTTATCTGTAATATTTTGTTTGTGAAGAAGGCTGCAAAGTCATTACATGACTTGTTAGACAGTAGTTCAGGAGGGAGTGATGCTGGGGGGTTGGTCAGTCTGTCCACTACAGAAAAAAGTGTGCGGGCATTATTACTGTTTCTACTGATAATCTCTGAAAAATATGATTGCCTTGCATTCTTCAGTTCCTGGTTATAGTTGTGAAGACTCTCTTTATAAATGTCGTAATATACCTGGAGTTTGTTTTTTCGCCACCTGCGTTCAGCTTGTCTACATACTCTTTTGTATTCTTTAACCAGTGTGGCGTTTCTCCAGGGTGCCTTTTTCCTACCTGACATAACTTTGGTCTTAATCGGGGCAATAGAATCAATAACAGTCATAACATTGGAACTAAAACTGTTTACAAGGTCATCAACTAGAGCTGAGGGCAGGGTTTGTGATGGTGTAAAACTCTGGGTGAATAATGCACAGGTGTTATCATTTATATAACGCTTTCTGATCACCTCTGCTTCACTTTTCATGGGATAAGCAAGGGTGGTCATTTTGAATGAAACACAGTAATGGTCAGATAAAGCGACATCGTTCACCACAACCTCAGAGATATTAAGACCTTTGGAAATAATTAGATCTAATATGTGTCCTCTGTTATGTGTTGGTTCTGTGACATGCTGAGAAAGCCCAAAGTTATCCAGAATATTTAACAGTTCCTTAGCACACCCATCTGTAAGATTATCAACATGAATGTTAAAATCTCCCACTAAAACAACACAGTCAAAATCCATGCACACAATAGACAGCAATTTGGCAAACTCATCAAAAAACCTTGCATCATATTTGGGGGGTCTGTAGATGGTCACTAAAATTGCTCGACAGGGGGATTTTAACTGAGTGGCAACATATTCAAAGGAGTCAAATTAACCATAAAACATTTGCTTACACTGGAAGCTGTCCTTGAACAGAGTGGCAACTCCGCCTCCTCTCTTATGTATTCTTGCTTCACTAAAGAAACTAAAATTTGGAGGGGCTGTCTCAATTAAAACTGCTGCACTATTTTCCTGACCTAGCCAAGTTTCAGTTAAAAACATAAAATCAAGTTTGTGCTTGTTAATAAAATCATTGATTAAGAAGGATTTGCCAGCCAGAGACCTGATATTTAGAAATGCTAGTTGTGAAACGTCTGTGTTTGACATGAGATACATATCAGATTTGATGGGTTGACTGTCCTTGATTTTCTGCAGTTGTTTTTATTTTCGCCATGCCGCCGGCTGAGTGAAATTGCCGGCATAAGGGGGAAAGTGGCATGGTGACTGTCCTATCTCTTCTTTCCTTGACATTCTTGCTGGGACAGAGACAATCTCTGCAGGTTTCTTGTAATGTGGAGGACAGAGTCACAGACCTTGACGTCATCATCATGGGAGGCGGTTGTTGTTTTTGGAGCAGTAACTGTCTGTCTGTCTGCTCCCTGTGTGCTGACCTTCCTGCTTATCAGTGCATATATGTTCTGATAAGATGACTCGATGGTGTGACGTATGTTGCAGCCAAGATGTTTGGAGCCAAGGTTGTTTGGGTGAATCCCGTCTGACATGAAGCGGCTTTTTATGTTTCAAAAAACATTAAAATTGTCAATAAATCCAACCTGTTGCTCGAGGCAGGTTGATGACAGCCAGGTGCTTTAGCCGAGGAGTCTGCTGAAGGACTTGCAACCTCTGCCGAGTGTTGGGATAGGTCCAGAGATGAAAAACACTCCTGAGTGAAGATTTTTAAGTGTTTCCAATAAAAACAAAAAGTCTTTCTTTAGGGTCTCAGACACAGATTTATTCGAGAGGATGTCAAATGAGCCAGCATGAATAACAATCTTCTTAATATGTGGCCGTGTAGACATAATGTCTGGTAGCATAGCTGCCACCTCTCTGACTGATGGGTTATTCATAGTTAGATTTTCAGTCCTGGCCATTTCCACCTGCCTCGTTATAAAATCCCCAATCAGAATAGTGTCTATCCTCTTAGCTTTGTTTTTGGCAGAATGCTCTCTGGCTCTTGGCCTGGCACTGGCTTGTGACCCGTTAACTTTGTTATTGCTCAGTTTCATAGTCTCACCTTTATGAGTTAAGCGACTCTGTTTCCTCTGTTGCCGCTCTGTTTCCGTGGTGTGTGCGAGGGGGGACACAGAGCTGTCCGCGCGGGGAGGCTGCCAGCTGTTAGCCGGGAGGGGAGCTGCCGGCAGAGGATGACTCCCAGACTGGGGAGACGTGGGACGGGCTGCATCATCCTTGAGCTCATCGGAGTCCGGCACTTCGACCCGCGATGACAGAGGCTCAAATCTGTTGGAAAGGCTGAGGTGGGATGAGAGACCGACGCCGAGTGAGGTCCTTTTTTTGCTCCGTAACACCACCTCCGACCATTGCGGCTTACGACGGGGTGTTGAACTGCTGGGCTGCGGAAGAGAGGAGGTAGGATCCCAGGCTACTTTGTCCTGAAGAGCAGCTTTTAACGAGGCGATCTGTAGAGACTGCTCGTGAGCCACGTCCAGGGTGTTTGTCAGCAGCTCAGATTGGGACTTGAGTTCCGCTGACAGCCTTCGGATGTCTTCCTTGAGGTTGGCAATGATCCTGTTTTTCTTAACGAGTTGCTGGTTTTCATCGGGAGGGCTGGATGTAGCCATTAGCTTAGCAAACCAAGCTAAGTTGCTACAGGTTGCTTCACAAGTCGGTTCCACTCAGGCTTGCACTGTGCCTCAGCCCTGCTCACACAGTACTAAAGTTGTGAAAAAGTGGTGAAAATATGGCAGTAGTCCTATGTATCTCTCGCAAATTAAGGTCCCAATGCTTTATAAGTATCCAGGATCTACTTTCTGTAGCTTTTAGCAGGAAAAAACAAGTATATCCACAAAATAATGTAAGCAAAGTGGAGCGCAAGCAGCAGAGCGTCCGCACTGTAAGAAAGCCGGAAGCAGAGGGGGGCTTTTTTGCCTTTAATGGACAGGACAGAGTGAAGATTGTGAAGTGGGAAGAAAGAGAGAGAGAGAGAGAGAGAGAGAGAGAGAGAGAGAGTGGGGGGACGACATGCAGCAAAGGGTAGCAAGCCGGAGTCGAGCTTGCGACTGCTGCAGCGAGGCATCGCCGCCTCTATACATGGGCACTATCCACTAAGCTACCGACGCCCCTTATGTATATCTTTTAAGAAAAATTCTAAATTTTATGCTCTCAACGGCAAAAGGGTATTGAATACTGATATTCTGCATGACAGCCCATTAGTATCATGACAACACTAATACTATACAATAGACCTGTAAAGCATACAGATGCCTCCGGTCATCTGGGACACATTTACTCAGCTTTCTCAGGATCAAAACCAAGCTAGGTGGAGCAACTTTGAGTTGACATGCCTCCCACCAGTGGAACAAGCTTCCTGAATACCTGAGGTCAGCTAAAACTCTTAAATTATTTCCATCAGGGTTTGAAATATTGTTGTTCACTGCGTCTTTCCAATAAGGTAGATACATAACTTCTTATTAATCTGTCTTTATTTCTTTTTCTTCCTTTATTGTCATTTATATGCCATTTTAATTTTGTCTTTACCCTGTAAAGCACTTTGAATTGTGTAGTGTCTAACTTGGTGCTATACAAATAAACTAGCCATGCCATACAGTAACTTAGACTGAGCCTGTTAAAACTCAGCAAATACTAAGTGGCATAGCTTCCAGAGACTTGACATCTACAGTACAGGCCAAAAGTTTGGACACACCTTCTCATTCAATGCGTTTTCTTTATTTTCATGACTATTTACATTGTAGATTCTCACTGAAGGCATCAAAACTATGAATGAACACATGCGGAGTTATGTACTTAACAAAAAAAGGTGAAATAACTGAAAACATGTTTTATATTCTAGTTTCTTCAAAATAGCCACCCTTTGCTCTGATTACTGCTTTGCACACTCTTGGCATTCTCTCGATGAGCTTCAAGAGGTAGTCACCTGAAATGGTTTCCACTTCACAGGTGTGCCTTATCAGGGTTAATTAGTGGAATTTCTTGCTTTATCAATGGGGTTGGGACCATCAGTTGTGTTGTGCAGAAGTCAGGTTAATACACAGCCGACAGCCCTGTTGGACAACTGTTAAAATTCATATTATGGCAAGAACCAATCAGCTAACTAAAGAAAAACGAGTGGCCATCATTACTTTAAGAAATGAAGGTCAGTCAGTCTGGAAAATTTTAAAAACTTTAAATGTGCCCCTAAGTGGAGTCGCAAAAACCATCAAGCGCTACAACGAAACTGGCACACATGAGGACCGACCCAGGAAAGGAAGACCAAGAGTCACCTCTGCTTCTGAGGATAAGTTCATCCGAGTCACCAGCCTCAGAAATCGCAAGTTAACAGCAGCTCAGATCAGAGACCAGATGAATGCCACACAGAGTTCTAGCAGCAGACCCATCTCTAGAACAACTGTTAAGAGGAGACTGCGCCAATCAGGCCTTCATGGTCAAATAGCTGCTAGGAAACCACTGCTAAGGAGAGGCAACAAGCAGAAGAGATTTGTTTGGGCCAAGAAACACAAGGAATGGACATTAGACCAGTGGAAATCTGTGCTTTGGTCTGATGAGTCCAAATTTGAGATCTTTGGTTCCAACCGCCGTGTCTTTGTGAGACGCAGAAAAGGTGAACGGATGGATTCCACATGCCTGGTTCCCACTGTGAAGCATGGAGGAGGAGGTGTGATGTGTGGGGGTGTTTTGCTGGTGACACTGTTGGGGATTTATTCAAAACTGAAGGCACACTGAACCAGCATGGCTACCACAGCATCCTGCAGCGACATGCCATCCCATCCGGTTTGCGTTTAGTTGGACGATCATTTATTTTTCAACAGGACAATGACCCCAAACACACCTCCAGGCTGTGTAAGGGCTATTTGACCAAGAAGGAGAGTGATGGAGTGCTGCGGCAGATGACCTGGCCTCCACAGTCACCGGACCTGAACCCAATCGAGATGGTTTGGGGTGAGCTGGACCGCAGAGTGAAGGCAAAGGGGCCAACAAGTGCTAAACACCTCTGGGAACTCCTTCAAGACTGTTGGAAAACCATTTCAGGTGACTACCTCTTGAAGCTCATCGAGAGAATGCCAAGAGTGTGCAAAGCAGTAATCAGAGCAAAGGGTGGCTATTTTGAAGAAACTAGAATATAAAACATGTTTTCAGTTATTTCACCTTTTTTTGTTAAGTACATAACTCCGCATGTGTTCATTCATAGTTTTGATGCCTTCAGTGAGAATCTACAATGTAAATAGTCATGAAAATAAAGAAAACGCATTGAATGAGAAGGTGTGTCCAAACTTTTGGCCTGTACTGTATATCCAAATGAATATTAACATCAACTGTTGCCTGTTTGACGCCCAACTGGTGGATGAGAGTTGGCCTCCAGTTATTAAGTTTATCATTCTCACAGCCCACACAAGTCTTGCAACATGTGATGTATTACATATCCCAAAATGAAACTGGGCACCTACACAGTGACACAGGGCAGATCCATGTCAATAATTTATCTCTGTGGAGTCTTGTTTGTATGTTCCTGCCAAATTACCAACTTCACAATACAGAGTCTTGATATGGAACATACAGACAGCGTTCAAACTAATACGAGATGAGGCAAAATATTGTGAAAGAAATAAAAAACATCACTATGAGCAATCAGTGGCATTATCTCTCACCTCTTTGACTCCCGCTCCTTGTAGGCGGCACTGCGTTCTCTTGGTGGTCATGTGGTCGTCAGCGGAGGTGTTGGAGGACGAGTCTTCACCGTGGTTGTCGAGGTCACTATCACTGTCTTCTATGGAGGCAAACACAGCCCTATCAATACAGACAGACAACAGAACACAGAGCAGGGCTTACTCTCACTAACACCCCTCAGTCCGAGGACGTCCCACAGAGTCTTTCCAGTCCTCCCCCCTGGCCCCTCCCTCCATCCTGTACCTGAGATGCTATCCTGCTCTTGTACTTCCTGGGAGTTGTTGCTGCAGCATTCACTGTCTTCGGTGAATTCGTCCCTGCCATCCATGTTAATAGTGTGCTGAAGTCCTGTGATGCCTGAAGTGTGGAATGGCCCTGGAGATAGAAAGACAGCGTAGCAGTCGGTAAGACAAGTGTTTACAGTGAGCCGAATAAAGAGCTCTGTCTGGAGTCGGCTAGTAATACGACAATATACACCGATCAGCCAAAACATTAAAAGCACTGACTGGTGAAGTGAATAACATTGATCATTTTGTGACAGTGCAATGCTCTTCTGAGGAAACTTGTGCTGGCATTCATGTGGATGCCACTCGACACGCCTCACCCACCCAAACGACAAGACAGACCAAGAAAACCTTCGGTGACAGAGCCTTCTCCAGAACAGCACCCCGACTATAGAACTCCCTCCCCCAACCTGTTCGCCACTCTCCCTCACTTCCCATATTCAAATCCCGCCTGAAAACCTACCTCTTCTCCCAAGCCTTCGACCTCCCCTACCCCTAACCACCTCCACCCCACTGACTGTTCCTATACCGCCTGTGTTACATCCCATCATTTCTTTTGTTCGCTATGTTGTCTTCTGCTTGTTCCCCCGTCTGTCACTACCCCTTTTGTGTTACTATGTAAGCGTCTTTGGGTCTTTGAAAAGCGCTATACAAATTTAATGTATTATTATTATTATTATTATTATTGAGTACACCCCCTACTGGCAACTGCACTCCCTGATGGCAGTGCCCCCCAAGCCAGGACAATGCACCATGCCACACCATAACAAGTGCTTAGGAATGGCTCGGCAGACGTGACTAAGCTCAAGGCGTCAACCTAGCCTCCAAATTCCCCAGATCCCAATTTGATTGAACATCCGTTGGGTATGCTGGTACCTTACCTCACAACCCACAGGACTCAAAGGATCCGTCAACAACGCCTTGGTGCCAGACAACACAGGACACCCCCAGAGGCCCCATCATAGATCGGACTTGGCTCTGACCTGTCAAGGCCTGGAAAAATGACCTCCGGGGCACCGGTTTGTCCCACAGATGCTCGATCCGATTGAGATGTGGGGAATTTGAACACTAGGTCAATGCCTTGAGCTCTTTGTCACGTTGCTTGGGCCAATCCTGAGCAGTTTTTGTGGTGTGGCATGGTGCATTGCCTTGCTAGGGGGCTACTGCACTCAGGGGTACTGTTGCAATGAGCGGGGGTACTTGGTCTACAACAATATTTAGGTGGGTGGAGTGCGCAAAGGGGTATCCACATGAATGCCAGGACCAAAGGTTTCCCAGCAGATCATTTCATTACTGCATTGTAATGAAATGATCGATGTTATTCACTTCACCTGCCAGTGGTTTTAATGTTTTGGCTGATTGGTGTACAATATAAATTTGCCTACCAATCACAGACTTTGTCATACTGTAGTATTTATCCTTCAACATCTCTTTCACATTTATTTGTGTATTCATCAATGCGATAAAGTAACTTAAAATGTCAGGTATTTAATTTTCCAGAAACAGACACTCTTGTTTTATCCATTATTAATCCAACTGATTTTCCAGAAAATGTATTAAGTGACAATATACATGTGATGATGATAAAGTAGACGTAGATGGTGCAAAACCTCCCTCTCATTATTTAAAATGAGCCCTCATATTGGTGGTTGATACGACTAAAAATGAATAAATCAATAACAAAATGCCTGCCAGTCAAGTTTGCAAATGAAACCGGTGCAACAGGCTGGAGAACTGGAAAAAAATCAATGATTTTTTATGTTTGCCGACCACATGAAAGCAACACCAAGCCTATCTATAAAGTTTCACAATTAAGGAGACTGCATACCCTGTACTATACAGGGAGAACATACATGTGTCAACAGACAACAGACGCCACTATGACTGTGCACCATGGTGGCAGGACCTCCTCTTGGGAAATTGACATCATAAATAACGTGCTTTTTAAATTTTGATTCATAATATTCTATATAGAGCTAAGCACGAACATGACTTAGTTCAGTTTAAATACAGAGGCCTCCCTTTCACCCATAAATTGTACCGAACATATGAGTGGTTTATCTCCATAGAAACAGCATCTAGTCTCATCATAGTTCACCACAAGAAGGTATGAATTTTTCAACACTGGTGCATTCGCCTATAGCCTGGAGTTAAGGTTTTGTCTACATTAATATACATGAAATGTGTCCCGGCCTCTAATGTCTGAACATTCGGCCTTTTAATTAGCACATGCATGATTAGCACAATGTTGATGAGATCAGCACAGTTCAACAAAACATCCCACATAATGAATTAATAACATGATTTTAGTTTTTTTATGGAGACTTTTTGGCTCCACTCATGATGTGGACCACATCAACTTCTTCGCCGGCTTTCCTGTGAAGCATCCGACGCTGAAACATAATGAATGCTAAGCCGTAGAGGCAAGCTCACCGACATATACATGCACACACATTAACTTCATTTGCATCCCAACCCCCACTTTTTCACACACACATATACACTCGCAGATACATGCTAGCTCTGTTCGACAGCCATGCTGCAGTCCCACAGGGGAAGCAGCCTGCACTCTTTTCCTCTAGCTAACTGCCTTGCTACTCAGTGTGTTTCTCCCTCTCCCTCTCTCTCTCAGTACCACCCACACACTGAACAGCCTGGCTCGCCCTCTGTCCTCCCTGCTTGTATGTAGCTCTGACTACTTCCATATCTATACCATCAGCTCTGAGGGGGAGGATGAAGCTTCATACCATGACAGCCCATATGTGGCTTAACTCCTTGTGATGCCACTCTTTGTTTTACAGCTCTGCCGGTTGCGGGATTCTGCAGAATCACTTCGCTTGCCTTATTAGCGCACTTGACCCTGTATTTAACTGCCAACTCTGCTTCACTGGGAAATTTGTTGAGAGCTCCTCCGGCATTCACATGCGAGAACATCCCACTTCAGGTCGCTAAAATTAATGATAGCTTAAAATCCAATTTTCTTCCCTTATGTGCACTCTCTCCATTAACGCAGATCAGAGATGGGAGAGAGATCCTGACTTCAGTTACTTGAGAGTGACAGAAGTAATTACAGCCCTCGTCACAATCCTGAGGTATTGCGCACATGCACGCACTCTCTCTCTTTCCCTGAGTGTCTGATGAAAACAGAGGTATAATCTTGAGGAGGTTTATCATTCTACTATTTGGCTGCTGGCAAGAAGTTAGTATGTGAATGCAGTTTGGGCACTTTTCCCATAGAAATCAAAGCATTCATTAGCACTGGTAGAGTGGGTCGGAGTATTGAACTATGAACTACTACAACAAGCTGGCTTCACGGCACATAGCCAATGATTGATGTGTGAGAGATACCCATCCCCCCACTGCGAGGGCTCTGTCTGTACATCTGTCTCTCCTCGCTCCCTTCCCTCCCTCCCTCCCTCCCTCCCTCAGTCTCTGCCACTGTGATGTTATCTCTGAGTCTGTGTGTCTGTAGGCAGGAGGTGACGCAGTGTCTGACTGAATCCAGACAAAGAGACAAACTCATCAGCCAACAGACACACAGAAGAGGGAGAGAGGAGGGGAGGAGGGGGGGGCAGTGGTGGTGGTGATGTTGGGGGGGTGGAGGGGTAGCGCGCAAAACAAAACAGACAAAAGATAGAAGGCCAAAACTCTACTCAAACACCAAGCAATGGGGGTCCTGTTGAATTCAAAGCCCCCTCCTTCTCCTTTTCAGCTGCCGTCCCCTCCAAAAACACACAACACCGTCTGATTCTGCAAGAAGTGCTGGGGCCTCTGTCTCACATCCACACACACACGTTAAGGAGAACGAGGATGGTGGGCCGCACGTCCGATCAATTCTCACTCTGATTAACTGGTGCCCTAATACTACAGAGAAGACGGTGAAGTGACAGACCATTTTTCTCTTTGAGGAAGACTTTCTCTGGTTAGTTTGGCACCTGAAATTAACCTCAATCACCCTCCTTGATTGTTTCCACGGAAAAGTAATATTTACATTCTTATTTTGGGGCTTTTGATGCGGCCACAAGACTGCACTGTCACCATGAAAGCACACGGCAATCACAGATAATCAAAACACATTTGTGCTGAGCTAATTTGGGAGAACATTTGGGAGGCAACGTCTTATTTTTAGCTCTTTCAAAGCAAAGTTCAGATACATGACAGAAACAGATGTATGAAAAACTGTACTTTTCATGTTAGATGCAAATCCAATTAACAAAAAATGTGGCTTGTGTACTTCTCACACATACTGTGTGTATCTGAAAAGTTCTGAAAAAGCCTGGACAGTCCTTACAAAGTTGTTTTTTTCATGGTAAAACATGTCCCCATACTTTCAAACATACTGATGTGTGTTTACTGTCAACCTGAAGGAGACATTAACTTTTCTCTGTAAAGCATGGACCACCTTCAGTTCTAATTAAGTTTTATATAATGCTGTTTTTCTCGCTGTTGTTGCACATCAAACTCAAGGAGGAACACAAATAGCTAGACAGACAGCACTGTTGTATTATTGTCTGGAATTCCCTGTGTGTGTGTGTGTGTGTGTGTGTGTGTGTGTGTGTGTGTCAGCCCGCCTGCCTGTCAGACTGTCTCCCTGCCTGTCTGGTCTGTCAGTCTGTCTATCTGGTCTGACCCTCTCAGGGGGGACAGCTCTGTGCATGCAATTCATACCTCACAAGAAAAGGCAGGTAAAACAATCAAGGCAAAGCAGAGCAAAGCCAATGTACAAAAACACAGAGCCTGAACTCACACGCCGGTGACGCAGCGGGACATATAGCTTGTCAAGTCTAAAAAATGTTTTGCAATCGTCACAGCATGGAGTGTACTAATGTATGCCAACATCACATTGTATCGGGCCCTCCTGAGGGTGTTCAGCTCCCACCCTGGACTCTCCTAGAAGTGTTACAGAGCAGCAAATGAGCTCATTAGCTCACAGGGATTATTGCAGTCAAGGGAGCAAGATGCATTTCAACAGCAGTTTAAACAAACTATGTTTAGAATGGGCTGCAGCATACATAACTTCAGCAGATTACGCTGGGCAATCCCCTTCTGTGAACTGACGCGAGCTCTTTGAGAGGTTAGCGTGCTGTCCACCAAAAATAAGATCTGGGGGGGAAGAAGGCCAAAACGCTAACAGTTTATTCACATCAGGTGTCTCCCAAGTATTCCTTAATTTCAATTAATTCATTTTTGTCTGTTGTATGCCAGTATTTTTTTAGAATATGAAATCAAAACAGGGTGCCACAGTTCATAATAGTGTCGTGCCACTGATGATATGCAGGAGAGCCCTGAACGCAAACAAGGATGCTTGAAGATGATGTTAACATGATGTGCCGGATTAGATTTTCATGTGATTTTTGAGTGATCTCAAAAAAAAATCCCACTACCGTGCAAGGTGAGCACAATGTGCCACTCAGAAAACACTCAATATGAAAAAATGTGCAGAAATATGGCTTCTTATAGCAAGAAATACTGTGGATATCTCCTTTAAAAGGGAGAAAAGAGACGACAGAAACAGCAATCCCAAAAACTACTGTCAACCTTAAGTACAGAGCAACTGCACATATTTTGACAAGATAAGGCTTTACTTTGTTTTGCCGATTATGTGTCCTGATGTGCAAATAATGACTATTTTCATTATTAACTAATCTGCAGATTATTTTTCTTGATGGACAGAAAATAACGTGTACAGAACCAAAGGTGATGAAACATAACTACTTATTTTTTCTGATTATTTATGACAAAGAAAAGCATTTAACCAGGGAGTGTTTGGCCCTTTTTCTTAAAAAATGACTAACACAATTAGATGATTATCCTGCCTATTTCTTTGCTGTCAGTCCACTAATAGATTGATTGATTAATTAATTGTTTTAACACTGCTGCTCTGTATTGCTTTCTTGTCATCTTGTACTAGAATCGAGATGTCAGAGCAAACTGAATTGACACCATGCAGTGTGTAAAAGAAGCGCTTGTCTCCTCCGATCACTGTTTAACTATCAGCGTATGCTGGTTGTGAAGAGACTCAAGGTCTGACACTGAGACATGTTTTTGCTAAATTGATCTGCCGAAATGACACCTTAAAACAAAACACAGAAGCCAGAAACGTGGTTAACCACAAGCCCTGACGTACAGGAAGATACTACCATGGAACTTCTTGCAAATCAGTCTGCTTGAAAAACACACAAACAGTGGTATAAATTCCAAGTCCCCAACATGTGGCTGAAAGTTTGCACACATTATCAAATTCAAAGGAAAGGCATTTACATAGCTATGTCACAAAACTGTGCACTACTTCTGCATGAGATCAAGGCGATGAGCGCCTCTACGCATTATCAATATACCGATCTGTCTGAGTTTGTCAAAATAGTGACAACTATTTACCAGAGATGTGCTCACTTGAATATTATTTATTCAGCTACTTGTAATTTTCTTTTTTTAATATTGCATAAGCCTAGAGTTTGTTTTAGGCGATACGTGTTGCTTTCCACCTCAGTTCCTATTGTTTGCATGCATATGTAGCTATGTCCGTACAATTACTCAAGGGGCTATTGTGGAATAAAGAAAGCAAAAAAATCATTGATCAGTCAATAAAGCCTTCAGCTGGACTCTCACATACAGTACAAACCAAAATAAAAGTGAGATATCAAGAAAACTTTCACTCCTTTTATCAAAACTCAACCCATAAACATATCTCCAATATTTATTTGCCAGCTGCTCACACAACACACTCTGCATACAATAGAGTATGTGATGGCATGTCATGAGGTACCCTGTCTATGGTGTAACGCATCTACATGGATCTATTACAAGCTACAGCGGACATCAAGGAAGGCAATGAAACGCTGTCGCTACAGAAACAATATTTTTTTGTCAAACAGCCAAAGTAAACACGGACAACAGACGTGACATGGATATATAACGCGTGAAATAGCATTAAAGCAATACCTGGAATACCTACAGTCAACTTTGAAGGGGTTGGTCTGTTTTCGCCTGGACATATTACTGCCCACTCCCGGCAAAAAAAAACTGGAATCTCCTCCACAGATACCCTGAGACCAGTCCAGGTGTTTTCCGCACTATGGACAGATGATGAGCCAAATAATAATAATAATACAAAAAATGTGATCAGATCCACTCGATCAGCAGAGCCGGGATCATTCACGGTGGTAAAAAGATAAAAAACGGATACATCAAGAGTCACATCATTACAGCCGTTACAAAAAAAAAATCCCCTCCAGTCTCCGGTCGATCAGGGGGGTTAAAATGATGTCCAAGCCCGAGCACAGAGACACCGAGCGGCCCCGAGCTGCTCCGATCCCGAGCCGCTGGCACCCGTGCGCTCACTGCAGCGATGCACGAGCTCAGCTGATCTCTAACGTAGAGGCAGTGAAGCTACGCCGAACAGGATTGTGGGATATGCAGGGACGATGGGGAGTTCATGCTAAAGATACTATGGTGCGTTCAGGTAGTGTGGGAGAAGCAACGACTGTGTAGAAAAACCTCACAAAATGTACATATATATTAAGATTTATTTTTTTTATTTTTAAGAAATAAGATAAATCTTAAAGTGGTCGAAATATATATGCTAAATATATCTGAGTGTTGGCTTTTGCCCGGGTCCACCCTTTAAATCTGTCTATATCAGGCAAACTTTGCTTTATAATGTAAAATATTAATGGGAGAAACAACATATTTTAGTGTCTAAAATATTCAGAATTAATGCCATTTAAAGTACTCTATTTTTAACATTTCTGTGTATTTGTAAACCTATTAAATATTTAGTGGAAGTAACTATAAATAGGTGGTGCCCTACATTGTGAAACTACTATTTTCAAGGTCACAAATAAACCTTCATACTTAAATTTTATAAGTCATAAAAGCGCTAAAACCTAAAATTAAATCAGCTTATGAGCTTGCATGTCAACAGATTCATCTCCAAAACACCCAAGCACAAAATACAACAGCAAGCTGTAGCCTGTCATAGATTCAAAAATGAATATTTAATCATTTAAGGAGTAGGTTAAATTAGAAGAAATTAATTAGTATATGTTCCTTACCACATGATTTTATGTTGCACAACTTCTCTAGAATAAATTAAAGCCTGACCAATATACCAACAATTTATCTGAAAACAATATTTCAGCCAATATTTGTTTCACCAATGCACAACATTAATGTTTTAGATTATGATCCCTGAATTAGGTTATTTATTGAGTGTGACCAAGTTATGAGCAGAACATTTTACACTTCAAGAAAAGTGTCAGTGCTCTCTGGTGGACAAACCAAGCAATGGCGACACTGTTTCTAAATGACCACAAACATATCTTTGCCATTTCTGTGCTGCAATTTTTTGTCACTTATTGGCCCAAACTTATACACACACTGATATACTGTAACCTATATGTGATAAATCAATATCAGCAGATAATGAGGGTTCTAGTGTGAATATATATGATTCTCGGTGGATATTATCTGGCATGTGTCTTACTGAATTGATTTTTAGGGGTTGTTAAGTCAAATCACAAAGAATGTGCCTGCAGATCCAATGAAAACTGTTGAAAGCACAGATTAAAAAAGAAAGAGAAAAAAAAAAAGATTAAAGAAGAAAGCACAACATTGTTTCTGGAAAGTCACATTGCTGTCGAACATTTCAAGTGCTCAAAGCAAGACAAATCTAATTCCTCTTATCTCCAAAAAAATATTGTTTTGGCAGAGATCTCAGAGGCAAGTGAGGCAAAACTTGGCCACACTGAATCAAAACCACCAGCCTAGCACTGAGGATAATTAAAAATATGTGTTTTGTAATTTGGGTGAAACAATCCTTAAATTCGATGATCCAGATTTGACACAGCAAAGTTATTTGAGTAACTTTGTATTCCTGCTGTGTGATACAGGCCTCTAGAGTAGATGAATGCTGATAGGAGTGTTTGTTCAACCAGACGATAAGCCTCTGGGGCTGGCAGCTCAAAAATATGAAGAAGTGACTTGATGGGTGTGCACTTGTATAAACACTGATATAATGATGATTCATAGGCGCTTAAACGTCTACAGTAAGACTGACAAAAGTGCTTTGTGCAATTCAAAAAAATATCTTGAGGCAAAACAAAATTTAGCGTTTTCCAAAAGGAAAGGCCACATTAAATTAATGCACTGTACATGAAAAGTAGCATCACATTAAACGCTTACAACATCATGCGATATGTTTTTCTCTTAATTTTTCTGCCATGGTTCAAAGAGTTTGGACATTTTTGATCATTATATGTACCTATTTGTTTTGTAGCCTTGTGATGAACTAACCCTCTCAGGGTGTCTATCTTCCTCCTGCTGTATGCTTGAATAACCTCCTGCCTCCCTTCATCATTACCAGGAATACGTAATACCAATATAAGAATACATTTCTTAAATTGAGGTCCCAAATGTAAGCTTCTGAATATTTACTTGAAAACTAAGATTAATGATATCTAATATCTTTCACTACAAACCATACGTCTCAAAATGTCCTTTAATCCTTATTTAAAAGCAATACTTTCTGCAGTAAATAAATACCCTTGTTACAAGAGAGGCTCCTTCTGTTTTAAGAATTCTAAAGCATTAGTTTCTGTCTTAAAACATATGAAAAAAGGCAGATCAAAGAACTAGAAATGTCACTGATGATAATGACAAAGCAAGTTAATGTTAGACTATAGCACTAAATATGTC
The DNA here is from genome assembly GCF_041903045.1 of Epinephelus lanceolatus. Classification (NCBI taxonomy): domain Eukaryota; kingdom Metazoa; phylum Chordata; class Actinopteri; order Perciformes; family Serranidae; genus Epinephelus; species Epinephelus lanceolatus. The sequence goes on along the minus strand of NC_135735.1, from coordinate 25,895,139 downwards.
CAAGATGATTTTAGTGTTTCCATATGACATGAAAACAAGTGGAAATGTGTAATAAGGTCATTTCCACCTCTGAATTCCCATCCAGTAGATTCCCTGTTTACTCAGATGGTCATTTTAACACACTGAGGCTGCGAACACATGAACCACAAGCTCAATCACAGTCTTTGCATCATAATTACATCACTGCAATTAGTCATAGGCTCATAAAAATGACCTTCTTTGTGACACCATCATCCTTTTTTGACCAGTGCTTTTGGTAACACCCATGTAATTATTGCTGTTGTTACTTTAATATTAATCACAGCTGACTGGTGTGTTATTTCCATCTGACTTTATGTTTGATCACAATGATTTTGAAAACCACCCCAACTTGACTATATTTCCGTCTAAGGCCTGAGACATAATCTGACGCCGTCCTTTTATCTAATGTTTAATAAACTATTAATCAAGCCCAGCCTACAGAATAATTTCTTGGACAGCACAGCACCAACACTAGGTGGCGCTACAAGCCACTGAACTGCTAATGTCATAACATTTCATGTAGTCGTCATCACTGACTGCCACGAGTAAACGGACCGCAGCACGACATTGACGGGGTAAAAATGTATTCCTCCGCAGGGTTAAGAGAAAATATGCCATCTCAACAAAATAATCTCGTCGTGTCATGAAATTCGTCGCGTTTATCTAGCAGGTGACACATGACACACGTTAATGCTCAAACTAAAAGCCCCGGTGTAAACAATTATCTAGAGTCAATCAGCTTGTGAGATCAACGAGATAACGTTAACGTTAGTTAGCTAGCTGGCTAAAGATAACAAGCCGAACGTTAGCCCTTTATAGTCAATGCGAGGACGATGGACGAGAACAAGCTCACTAGCTAGACAGCGGCTATAAAGAAGACATAATTCATCTATTACCCATGGTGTCCAGTGAACACTGGCATATCAGGTGGGAGTCTCGGGCAGAGGCACAGACAGTGATGAAGTCCTCTATAACAAGCTAACGTTACTGTGCTGTGCGGTGATGTTAAACTTCAGCTCTGTGCAGGAGGCTGTCCGCGCTTCTTTCACGAACCTCTGGGATATGTCAGTGTAACCCTCCGCCTGCGGTAGATGTGCTGAGGCTGGAGTAGCCACCATTTTGCATGTCTAGTGTGTTCCTCCCTCCATTGCTAATAGATACGATTCCAGTTATTTTCTGGCGTCATTACGGCTAGTAAGTATATTCTAAGAATATTATGTCGGCAGAAATACATGAAAATGTCTTTACGTGTGATTAATCGTCAGTGGTTTGTTTGTATCTACGTTGACAACTCTCACCGTGGCGCTGCATAGGAAGTCGCAGCCCTCAGTGCACCGGGGTTGTGCCTGTCAGCAGCTAAGTTAGCTAGCATGGTTAGTATAGTCTCATAGCTGTAGCCTTGCTAACTACCTGCTGAGCTAGGGATGTAAAGCTCAATAGCCATTTAAGTGGTGTGGATGTCCACTGGGGTATATTAATCGTGACAACACGCAGTGCCAACTTTATGTTTGATATCTTTCAAGCTACCTAACTAGCGAGCTACTTTGAATTTGCCATTTAGTTCAGGCAGTATTCGGACTAGGTAACAGAGAAGCAAACGAGTGGTCAGGTAGCTAACGTTAGCAAACTCGCTAGCTTGATAATCCAAATGCTTCAAGAAGGCCTAAACTGCATCATGTCCTGATCAATCGGCGATCAGATTCAGGTGTCATGCCAAGCCTGTAATGGCCTATCGTTTCAGCTCGACATTATAGTCTACTGCTGTTCATGTACACCTCCATTTAACGATATAAAGTCAGCCAAGGTGAAGCTACTGCTGTGGTGTCAACCCAATATGCTGCCCTTTCACTGAAAATACTTGTAGATACTAGTGTTAGCTTGTTGTTAGCTTACTTTTGCTAGGTGTAAATTGCGTTAGCATTAACATTACGCATTTGACGTTTGCCTCAAAGCTTTGTAATGGTATCAGACTTTTCAAGCATTTGATAAATCGTAAACATCCTCTAACAAGTCAACGTTTCATTTACATATTCAGGAAGCTAACGACGGTTAGCTTAGCATGTTGAGGACGTGGACTCATTCTTGCTCTAGTTTTATAAGTTTGTTACTTGGTGTTGGCAACGACTTTAATTAAGTAGGTAACATTAGGGTACACGCCTTTCATTAATGCCTTTACATTAAATGAGGAAGACTAGTTTTTACAAAAACAATTTATGAGTTAACGTTAAGGAAGTCAGCTGTAAGTAGGAAGTGATCAAATGACGAACAGGTTGGGTGATTCCTGCACATTTTTGTCCCATCGCTTTTGTGGCATTTCAAAATACCTAATAGCTCTTGGGTAATAATCACTTTTTTTGACAGGGTGCCGTTGTCTAATATTAACCTATGCTGAAGAAAATATATCCAAGATTCAGCAGAATTCAAAGTTGCCCTTTGATGTTAAATAATTCAGTGTTATAGCACGAAGACTGCATAACATTATGCTTGGAACAAGACAGCTATGACCTTAATTAAAACCACTTAACCTTAAGCTCTGCCAACAGTGAATTTGTGACTAACTTTGGGGCAAAATTCTTACTTGAGCAGGTGCATGAAGAGTACCTTTATTTTACAGCAGGGTTAGCAGTTAATAATCACACAATACAATATTCTGATAGCGACCATGTTTACAGAAACGTCTACCATACACTGTAAATTGAATTAGCTCCTGGGTTTTTTGAAGATTATCAGAAACACTTAAGGGTCAATAGTTCAATGCTTTATTTGATCTGTTTCCACTTAAAATCTCTTTGACTTTGCATTTCAAAGTCGTCAGTTTGCTAGATAGCCAGTCATAGTATATACTAAGCATTGTCATTGTATTGGTAACACGTTTAACTAGCACAGTATCTGATTGTTAATCTCACAGATTTCGTATGTATTGTTTACTTCCTCACAGTAACAGCAGCTCCACAAAGTCTGTTAATGTTTGTTGTTTTGTGAGCTTTGCCTGCAGGTAGTTTGCAACCTAACAGTTTAAACTTAACTGTTTGCATAGGTTAACTAAGTCTACATTTTGAAAGCAACAACTAGGCTACGGCTTCGAAGTAGAGAAATGATGGCTGGGGCTGAGGGCATGAACTTTTCGGTTGCACACAGCTAGTTATTCATTTGAACTCCATGATGCTGCGTTAAGTTATTGGTGTGGGATATGTTGAGCAACTGCAAAGCCTCATACTGGTTCAGCCATTAATTCACATGAATAGTTAGTATTAAGCTCAGTGCTCACATACATTTAACAGTGTCTTTGACAGAGTGAGAATTTATATGTGGTAGTGGACCTTGGCAGAAGGAGGGCAGCACAACGAACTACTTACATTAATGTAAAAGGCAGACTCTTAGATCAATCATTCTTTACTTAAAAGACGAAATGATAAATTCATACATTTGAAAAACAATGAAGTTGGGTTCAACTCTATTTTGGTGTCCTACCCAAAACATTTTTGTTTGTGAAACAGCTAACATTTGACTGTGCATGAAGGAAGCAACATGTAAATGTAACACTTGTTCAAACTGACACAATACAGATTTGATTACTCTTGCATGTTTGCTCTTCCTTGTTGTGCATGTATGTAGAATGATCAATTATTTATTGCTCTGCGCCGCTGATTACTTAGTCGGTGATATAAGAAGGAATAGAGTGCTTTGATAGTTTTTCATCTCTAACATTTGAGTGCAAAGCTGAGCACAGAAAGAGAATAAACAGATTAAGTGCAGGTTACAACAGCTTGGCAAATTGAGCAGGGAAAATGCTTCTCCCCTGTGGTGGCTTTGTATATCTTGCATCTGTCTGATGATCTTTCTGTCTAGTTTAACGGTGCAACTCTTTCCCGACAAAGACGGTAGTTGTGGATATTGAGTCTGCGCTTTTACTTTCTAACAAAGTCCTCATGGGGTGCAATAATCTAAAGTAAAACCAAGTCAAACTGTGTTTTATCTCTTAATGCTTCTAGTACGAGACTTCAGGTTGACTGCTCCCTGTGGTACAAGGGAGGTGGGGCATGCTTTTTGCTTGTTGCTGGTTGTCAGGCTTTGAAAGCTAATCTGGGTTGGCTCTCCAACTCTCATGAGAGTAAAGCTTGTTATGAACATTTCACAGTACGTGCAAAGTACGCCCATATAGGAAAGATGTGTTAATGATATTGCTCAGTCTGACTTGGAGTCAAGATGAGCTGAACCATGCAGTGGAAATGAGGCATAAATGACCAATGGTGTCAGGTTGTAAATGGTTTAAATGGTTTAGAGGTCTTGGTGGTAATCACTCTTAGATACCTAGGTATGGTCCACCTGTAATGTCTTGTAGTAATTTTTTTTTCCTCCAACTTTTTGGCGCAGGGCGTGGACTTATACCTTTTGTCATTGTCACATTTGGGCCAGATATCCTCAGGTACACTGAGCTGTTTTGTGTGACAGAATCTGTATCAGCTCTAGTGGCTCGTCTGTTTGATCACCACCTTAATCTGTAATATGGCCGCACAGCAGAACAGTTCCCTTTTTGTCTTTGTTGTAAGATTGAGTAAAGCTGACCTTGGTGAGTGAACCTGAGGCTGTTGGTGCCCAAGTATTGAATAAGCTCAAGCTCTCTATCCTGTGGCCTTTCTAATCCACCTACCAACCCCTCCCTTTAAGTTTTGTCTTTTGAACTTTACACACTGTTCCACGTCCCTGAAATAGTAACAGCATGAAAAAATAATGGTAATTATGGATGATGAGACATATGATGTTTCTTAAACATAGAAGAATGTGCCATTGTACAGTCACTGCAAGAATGAGTTACTGTAATTAATTTAGCTCTCAGCAGAGACTGGATTTTTCTTCTTTAATGTGTACACATTTGATTATAAGCACAGCAAGAGAAGGGGAGTCATGATTTATGGAGCCCAACACTAGGTCCATTCAGCTCAGTCAATTTAAATGGTGTTAAGAAAGACAGTAGATCTCTGGCTTTATTAAAGTGTGGCCTTGCCTGGCCACCCTCCACATTTCTCTTTGATCACAGTGAATTCTCTACAAACCACCACCTTGCAACAAAGGATGCCCTCATTCCTTCCTTGTCTGGATCCTTATTTCTCTCAATAGACTGGCATAGTTTCAAAGAATTTCATTTGATCTTGGTAGTGATAATTAATGATAAGAAAAGGTATGGTGATTTTCCTCCTTTTCCATTCAGATAAAAAATATTGCAGCCTCCACAGTATACAGGTCTAAAAAGAGTCAGAGGCAGCCAAGTATTTCTAAGACAAATTTAAAGTTGATGTTAGGTTAATTTAAAGTTCATTCCTCACAGTCACCTTAATCTATAAATGCTGGAGTTAGTGTCATGTGGGAACAGGAGCTGGACTTGATTTTCTATGTAAGGCTCTCTGGCAATAAGCCAGCTCAGAACCTAGTAAGATTTCCATAAGTCTTATGGTTGGGCTCAAGGGAGAACAATAGCAGCCAAACTTCTGGATAAGATAAATGCTTACGACATGGCTTTATGTGTACCAGTTTCACAGAGCCACAACATGAAGCTGTCTTTGGTGTTGCGCTGCCATTGAAAATCATGGTGGAAAAATCAGCAGGCTAATGGAAAGCAACTGATCTCCCCTTTGAAAATGTTCCTCTGATGCTTAGCATGACAGCAATCCAACCGGAGAAATTACTCGCTCAACTACACAATAAATGTAGAAATACATTATAAAAGCAGCTTGTGTCAGGATTCACAACAATTTTTTTCTGTGGTTTAGGAATTATACATGGCAGAAAACAAACTATTTTGTTGTGTGACATGTTTTATGATTGCTTGAATCCTCGACTTTGGATGATAAAACTAGCGGTTTATAATGCAGTCTCACATTTTAAAAAGTACATTGTTTATGAAAAGTTGTGTAACAGTGCAACCCCATTCACCAGTCTTTGACATCACACAACTTTTAAGGGTAATTTAAGGGTATCTGCACTGTCCAAAGGCCTTTATGTTTCAGTCTACCAAAAGTCCACTTTAGTACTAGTTAGATGAAGAAAATGGATTTACTTGACAAGTAATTACCACCGCTTCTGTTGCTGTAGCAGCTTAATTACGTACTGCATGCTCCCAGATAAAAGGCTTCATGAGATGGGAGACAAATTGTACCTCTCTCTAAGAAGAGGGGGCACTATTAATAATGTTCCAGTTGGGTAAAGACTGAAATTGAGATGTTGAGAACCTGCAGGTCAACATTTATTTTCACAGGTAATGACAGCGCTGCAGAGGCTATACAATAAACCCAAAGAGGACCACAATAAAACTTCTTCGTGTCTGTCACTGGCAATTTCAAGATGTAGTTTTCTTTAGATAAACCACACATTTATAAAGTTCTGTCTCATTGTTATCCATGTGTTGCGTATCTGGCCTCCTAGTTTTCTTGAGATATTCATACTAGCTGTAGTTTGTTAAAAACTTGTAGGCTACTTAAGGAGCACTGATACACGCTTCGCACTGCTCTGTTTAAGAGTTTGTGTATGCTGTGTGGTGCAAGTTATTTTAGATATGGTGCCAAAAATGCATCAAGCAGCGGCAAAGTGCAGCTTGTCACAACAGGTGCATTGTTCTGCAGCCATGATGGGGGTTCATGTGTTTCAAATGGGAAGAAATTCTTTGTAACACAGGTCAACATGTCACAGCAGTCACTGAACTGTGTTTACTGATTTGCTGCAGGTGTTCTCTGGCCGAATTCACTGCTAAAAGTTGAACTATCCCCAACTTTTAGTTTGCGACAGAATCAAATGGCCGCAGCTTGGAGCAGCCACCACAGCTTTCCGTAGACATTGCATGTCAGCTGGCTGGAGTTGACACTTCACTGCCACGTGGTGTGTTTTTGGCGTTACTTTATAATCCAAGAGAATCATGATAGCTTTGACTCATGTGATCACATTGTCTAAGTTGCCTGGTTTGAGGAAGTAAGCGTAGAGACTGTTGGATGTTTTTATTTTTTTTATTTATTTTTTTTGGTAAATGGTTGTTTATTTGGTACTTATGAACCCAAGAGAATTTATTCTCACAACTTAGCATGTACTAAATATTTAAACCTCTTCCTGTGGCTTAAAGCTTGTTTGCTCTCAGAAGCTTCTCCGCAAAGGAATGGAATTTCACCTGCCACTCTCCTTTCGTGGCTGCTGCACTTATAATACTATTTAAAATATGTAGCTCTAAATAGAAAAGTCATCTTTTTGCCTCCTTATGCCAAGTATTCATCGTAGCATATCTGTGGTTTAGGAGTTGGTTTGTCTCCCAACATAAAACAAAGACGTGTTTAGTTTGAGTTAGTACATTTTACAGGCATAAGAAACCAGGTTATTTGGAAAAATTTAGTAAAGGCTGGAAACCAGAATATGTGTTTTCATGCACTGCAATGACTTTCCAATTGTAAAATTTACATGTAAGTGCAGTTGGTCAGCAATCAAATTTCTTCTATGCCCACTATGGTCATTTTGAACCAAGGCTGACATATTTTAGGTGTATAAGTGATGTAAGACGCTGCAGTGTGATGCACAATTATTATTTCTCAAATTTTCTTCAATCAAGATGCAGCTTTTCTGAATTCGATTTTGTCAAGTGTAGTTTCAACCCTAAAACAACGATCGAAAATCTGTTTCTTTTCTTAATGTTTTCCAGAGAATGCCAGCTCCGATCAGACTGCGGGAGCTGATCCGGACTATCCGGACAGCACGGACCCAGGCAGAGGAGCGTGAGATGATCCAGAAAGAGTGTGCTGCTATCCGCTCTTCCTTCAGAGAGGAAGACAATACATACCGTTGCAGAAATGTGGCGAAGCTCCTTTATATGCACATGTTGGGCTACCCGGCACACTTTGGGCAGGTAAGGAGAGGCAGAATTAATAGAAAAAGCTTTAAGGATTTCCAGTGAATTTATTTTCCCATAGCTTACACCCTTGGATAGTTTTGTGACATGATGACTTGTTTTCCAGCTGGAGTGTCTGAAGCTGATTGCATCCCAGAAGTTCACTGACAAACGAATAGGTTATTTGGGAGCCATGTTGCTGTTGGATGAGAGGCAGGACGTCCACCTACTAATGACAAATTGCATTAAGAAGTAAGTGGAAGCCAGATTCTCTGTGAATACGTTTGATATTTTTCCAGTTTATTTTCTGGCAATGCACAATAATTTGATCTTGGTGAAAGATGAAATTAATGACCTGTACTTTAATGTTTCTCTCTGGGCATCAATTAACCTCTAAAAACTCATCTCTGCTCATTAAAATTACATATTTAGAAGTAAATTCAATTAAAGAAAATCCCTTAATGCCTGAAATGGCCTAGATGTAACTCTACAAATTTGCCTCATTTAGGAACTTTTGGAACTTTCTTCCAAAAATGTTCTTGTATTTATCTGTCTGTGTTTCTATGGTTCATTCACCGCTCTTCTCCCAACACAGTGACTTGAATCACAGCACACAATACGTCCAGGGTCTGGCCTTGTGCACTTTGGGCTGCATGGGTTCCTCAGAAATGTGTCGTGACTTGGCTGGAGAGGTGGAGAAGCTGCTCAAAACATCCAACTCGTACTTGAGGAAAAAAGTAAGCCTCATTACTGTCATGTGTATAAGAATACTTGACAGGTTATAAGTCTGAGTTTGACTGCTCTTGAATGCATCGTCACTAACAGTTACACTCAGAAGTGAGATATTGTGTTAAAGGTTGGGCTGTTTCCTCAGAGTGTCTTTTGTCTAAATATTTGTTGACAGGCAGCGTTGTGTGCAGTTCATGTCATCAGGAAGGTTCCAGAACTTATGGAAATGTTCCTTCCAGCCACAAAAAACCTGCTGGGCGAGAAAAACCATGGTAAGTGTAAACGGTTTGTCAGGGTGCAGTTGCTGGCTCGCAGGGAAGTGTGCCTGTCCTGCACAAATGCAGGCTCCGTCCTATTTCCTGCCACTCACAGTGCTTTGCTCAGAACAGCTGGGCAGCTCATGTCCTTTTTTGTGGTGTCCTTTGCAGAGGAGAGTGGAATTAATGAGTCTGTCATAAACTCTGGGGCTTCTGTGTACCCCACTTAGGGGAGATACAGTATGTCATGAGAAGATTTTTTTTTGTAACGTTTCTGAAATAAGTTAACCTTCTTTGACATTGCATGGCAATGCTGTATGATTGATTCAGATAAGATAATTTATAGAATTTTTTTTTCTTGCTGTTTTATAGCTCATTATCATTGTCTGTGCTGCAATGCACACAATTGAATAATGTATACAGTATATGGAAGGTGGTGTGACATGGCTTCAAGCATTGGCAGGAATTGCTAACACAAATTTGCAGAAACAAACTAATGACCAAAAATCTAAATACTATATAATGCTATCACTATAATACAAACACCCAACGTGCGTGAATTGTCTCACATGCAAAAACAATTTACGAAATTGATTACTCAAAGTGTTAAGTCCAAAACCCCTCTACAAACTTTAAACATTTTGTTAGAATATGACATATTTATGACTGTGCTGTGTGGCTCACCACCCACCACCACTGCTTTTCACTGCTGTCACTCATATAATACGTTTTCAACCTTGTAACATTCAGATTAGGTCACTAGGAAATGATTAGCCTGTGTGATAATCTTACAGATTTATGATGCTGTCACCTGACGTTCCCTGCAGTTAATCTTATGTATGATAGTACATCATATTTTTGACACCTGACTTTGGTGTCTGTGCGACTGGTCAGCTTCGATATTGATGCACCCAAAACAGGAGCAAAGCCTGCATATTGGTACATGTTTTGGAATCTGTGTAAATCACATTTATGGCAGCGTGGCAGATTACCTCGTCTGTCATTTGGCACACCCAGTACATAGATGTTGTGAAAGCCGAATGCTTTAATATCTTCACACATGAGCAAACGCAGGCGAGTGACTGTCGCCTGCTGAGGCGTTACTCGTGCTGAATATGGACAGCGCCGGGTATGACACACATGGAAATACAGCTCGCTAATAGATACTGCGAAATGTGATGTAATTGGTACATTTACATGATACGTTTTTTTACACTCCATCCCTGTCTCCCAACTCACTGCCAGTCGGGCAACATCTCTCTTGTTTCATGACCAACGTATCATACAATATCAGCTGGTTAGACATGGCAACAATCAGTGTCTCCTCCACACATATGTCTTTGCTGCTGGTTAAGACTGCGACTTCGCTGGTCACTCCAATAATCCAAAGATGCACATTTGCTTTGCCACCAGAAGCAAATGTTTTATTAGCCCCTTTGCTCGGTTGAATTGAGGTGAGCAGGAGTGAATATTTGCCAGTGTTAATTTCGTGTGACTGTACCATAACTCTGTGTTCAGACAGATAAAAGCACTGTTTGGCAATAACACAGCATGTTCATTCATTTCAGCGAGACTACTGCATGGTACAGCAGGATTGCCAACGTGTAGAGCGAAAGGAAAAAAGTTGCACAGGGTTATGTGGCAAAAAATTTGAACCTGGCAAAACACAACATCATCTGGCAATGTACTGCATTGACCAATCGAATGCATAAAAGGACACACTCACGGTGAAGGGTTTTGGCTATAGTAAGCGTTAAAATGTGTGTAATTGTTATTCAAACTAGCCTGCCTGAATTGTTGTTGTTTTTGTTTTGTTTTTTCACTAACAAATAACCGATATAGAGAACAAAACTGGACAAACTCTTGTCAAAATATTAATCTAAATTGTCTGTTCCCCCAGGTGTTCTCCATACATCAGTTGTCCTGCTCACTGAGATGTGTGAAAGAAGTCCTGACATGCTGGCCCACTTCAGAAAGGTACAAACACATTCTCTCAGCCAAAGGACATTAAAATAGTTAGTTACGCATTTGTCTTAAGCTCACGTCACATTTCATTCTCCTTTTGCGTACACATTTCCTTTTTGGTATAGCTAAGCTTAGACAGACGTGTAAAACTTTTGAGGCTTGGATTGCGCTACAGGTTTGCTCTACATTCAAAGTATGTCTCAATCTTTTATCTCCTACCACTGTCTTTTCCTCTTGTATTTCAACTGCTGCTGTACCTCTCCTTCTCTAGGTGTAAAACTGTGCCAGAAGCACCATCCCTCATGCTCATGATCTTAACATTATTTTAAGCTCTCTGAAAGTGAATGATTTCCAGTTTCCCCTCCCTAACATCTACCTCATATTTTTTCTGTCATTTGTCTTTGTTACAATTCCTGCATTGTGTTAGAATGAGAAGGTAAGAGTACATTCTGATCTCATAGCTGGTGCATGCTGTAATTAGTAATCACTCCTCACACTCACCTCAGACGTAACCTAATTTGTGTTGAGTAATGTCATGTTGTGTTTTAATTTCTAATTTTAATTTCCTTAACTTGTACAGTGATCATTACTATGTAAATGTTTTGAATATTACAAAAAAATCTTTTGGTCCATTTGTCAGATACATTTCTCACTATTGTTTTGAGTGTCATTTTTGCCTCATAGGCAACTCATTTGATCACTGTTTATTTAAAAGGGTCGGTGTGTTTTCACATAATTGCCACAGGTGTTGTCACCAGGAACAGATGATTTCCACTGTATATGTGTCACTGTTAGAGGGTAGCATATTTATGTCAACAACTGCCTTAGGTCCCCACTCTGGCATTTTGGGTTTCTTGTCTGTGGTAATACCCACAGCAGAGGAGAACATTTATATTCATTTAATCTCTGCGCATCCTGTGGTCTGAAACGTGTTCAGTCTGGTGTAACAGAAAGACAGGAAGCAGGCCGAAACAAACCCAAAAGTGAAAAATGTAGGCATCCTAACTCCAGACCTGTTTTATTTATATCCTGTATCTTTAAGCTTGTCACCTGTTCTGGGTGCAAAGAGATGAAAATCATGCATCATTTTCTAATTTAATGCTGGATAAGACAGCAAACTGTCTCCCAAAGTGTTGGAGTGCTACTTTGAGGTTACATTTTGATAACCTGTTTTAGAGGGCGAGGAGAGATGAAAATTACATAAATTAGAAAGTTAATTATTGTGACGAGATGTGTCCTATTTTTGTTGGCATCGAATTAAACTCTAGTTAAGTGTTCATCAATTTAATTAGCAGCATTCAGAAGGGACAGAAGTGTGAATGTACGTTTTGTTTCCTTTAAAGCCAAATGTTCTAACCTAATATTTTTATATGATTAAGGTTTTGATTTCACAAAAATTTGGCTGTTCAATTACCTAATTTTCAACCATGTTACTCTACCTCACTGAACAAAAATCCCAGCTCCTTTGCCTTTCATATCAGTTTGGCTGGCTGCTACTGTTAATGAGAAATTGGTAACTTTAAAAGTTAATGATGGACTGTCATATAAATGTTGAAGATAAGTAGAAAATGTGCGAGATCTAAACAAAATACTATGACACCTCTCCTTTTCTGCTCTGTCGTTGGTCTTTTCATAGCTGGTTCCACAGTTGGTGAGAATCCTGAAGAACCTAATCATGTCTGGATACTCTCCTGAACATGATGTGTCAGGCATAAGCGACCCTTTCCTGCAGGTGAGCAACTGTCTTTTTTAAAAGTGCCTTGTATTGTAAGCTATTGTAGCCTGACGCTTGTGCAGTAACATACCGGGGGCAACCGTGATCAGAACCTGTGATGTGGCAACATAATTGTGTTTCACTGGGACAGAAACATCAAAGGAAATGAAAGGACTATTTAAAGCTGTTGTGTTGCCGGAGCACAAAGGAAAGATGCCCCGCCATTTTTTTTCTCCAACATAATATAATATTCAGTGTTCACATATTCTGGTTGAAATTCATACATTTTTTAAGCGCTTGAAGATCCAATCATCACCAAAACTTCTATCATGTCAAAGAGCCAGTAAAAACAAATGGAAGGGTCAAAGTAGTCATATTGACATTTAAGGTGTGTTGATTGATACACAGCATTAACTCATGGGGCATGTAACTTGCAAGACAATATTCCACCTTAAAAACTGCCAGTAGCTGCAGGCAGTGGCCTGTGAGCGACACTGAATTAAATTATTTTTTTCCTCAGTCTGTTTAGTTAACAGGTAGGGATGAAAAAACATCAAAACATCCTTTCGTTTTGTAGTTATAGTTGATAAATGTGTGTAAACTTGTCAATGTAGGAACAGTGGTTACTTTCAACACGAGCCACAAATGAATCATGCACATTCACACTTCTCACATGGGTGTACTGCGGTACTTAAATAGCACAACACCTCTGCTTTTGTGTCAAAAAAGTGCTACAATGTCCTTATCCTGGTGTAGACACATTTCTGATGAGCAGAGAGTTAACAGTCAGAATTACAAATGATTAAAGTATTGAATGGCCCAACTATAGCTAAAGCAGTCGAAGTTGTGCCAGTGAAAAAAAGAAGAAGAAGAACCAAAATGATGTCAGATCAGCAGCAAGCAAGGAGTGGGGAAAGAGAACTTTACCACAGAATTTACCTGAGTGTCAATATACTACATCACATTTTTCAAGTGAACTGACAGGGACGGACTGTTTGCTTCTTTCCTCAGGTGCGGATATTGAGACTACTGCGAATTTTAGGCAAGAGTGACGACGACTCCAGTGAAGCAATGAATGACATTCTTGCACAGGTTGGAATTCAATACATTCACAGCTTTTGGCTAAAATCATCTCGGTGAGTGCTTTTTTTGACACATGCGTGGTATTTGTACTTACAGGTTGCAACGAACACAGAGACAAGTAAAAATGTAGGCAATGCAATCCTCTACGAGACTGTACTGACCATAATGGACATCAAGTCTGAAAGTGGACTGAGGGTGAGTCAGTGTGATGTAAATGAAAACATGGTATGAGCATTTTGATTTGTTTTTTTGTGCCTAAAATGCTTTTTATCTTACAGGTCTTGGCCATTAACATACTAGGTCGCTTCCTGCTTAACAATGACAAAAATATAAGGTAATTCTTTTGCTTATAGTTTTTGACCCTAAACGCATTGAGTCACCCAAAGTGCTTTTATTAATTCCTGATGACGTCTTTTATTTAAACCAACCATTCCAGATACGTGGCATTGACATCTCTACTAAAGACGGTACAGACAGACCACAACGCAGTGCAGAGGCATCGGAGCACCATTGTGGATTGTTTAAAAGACCTGGATGTGTCCATCAAGAGGTGATTCACAGTGCACACACTACTTAAAATAGAAACAGACAACTTCTCAACTTTCACCCTCTTGTGTTTCCAAGTAGTATACTTGTTGGCACCATTGTTGCAAAGACCAACAGTTGGCTTTCCATTTTCCTCTCAGCCTAGCAGCAACTACCAACAACACAGGACACACTAGTAGTGGGAATCTCCAGAGACCTCATGATTTGATCTGATTATAATTTAGAGGGTAACAATCAGAATATTAAATGATTATCAATGCATTGTGATGCATCAAAATTTTTGATTTCTTTTTCTTTTTGACTGTGCGACTACTTTAAACAAATGAAATTACTTGCATACAGTGTGGCTTTTGTCCAGGTCCCCTCTCATTTTAACCATATAGACAAAATGCTTCTATGCTGTAGCTTTTAAACTAGGAGGTGCTAGTGGGATTGTATCCATCTGCGGTTGCTCAGGCAAACCCATCGTGGGATATTTATGCCTGCATAGTGTCCAGGGTTTGCAAACCTTAAAAGCAGTCTCCAGTCTGCATTGGAATAGCAAAATCAGGGGGAGGCGGAGTGTGGTTATTGACATCTCTAGCAGGGGAGAGCAGCCTCTCTGTTGCACCTTGGCTCAGGAAAAGCTAAGATGAGTGGACTGGACGCAGGGTTTTTGAGGTCAAACAGACCGAGCATAGAGTTATATTCTTCACCACAGAGTTGGTTTAAGCTGTTAAATGCTGCTTTGAATGTTAGTCAGTCTCGTTAAAAGTTAAGTTTACTTAGGGCGTTGGTGCCTTAGTGGACAGAGCAGGCGCCCCATGTACAAGGCTGGTGCCGCAACGTCCCCGAGTTCGAGTCCAGCCTGTGGCCCTTTGTCGCATGTCACACACACTGCAAAGAACTTGCGCTGATACTCTTTGATAACTGGGAATGGTACCAATGGCTACTGGGGAAAACAAGTGCCATCCTGTTCCTGTTTTGGTTGCACAGTGGTTGATGCAGTTTCTTTGTGCTGTGCGTTGAGCCTTTATTCTCCCAGGAGATCGTACCTATTGACAGTCAGAATTGAACAGAGGAAGCAAGGCTTATAGGGAATAGGGGACAGGGAACATAGGGGATATAAGGAACCAATCTAACCCCTGATGATGTCATTATTCTGTAGCCATTACATTTTGCAATCACCATTTACTTCATAATGAGATGTTAAAGCAAAATGGTTGTCTATTTCTACTCTAAACTACAATTTTGTGTCTTACTATTTAGCCTCATTGTTTCTGAACTTTGTTTGCTTTTTGTTGTCGTGTAGACGTGCAATGGAACTGAGTTTTGCCCTGGTGAATGGCAACAACATCAGAGGCATGATGAAGGAGCTGCTCTATTTCCTGGACTCCTGTGACCCGGAATTCAAAGCAGACTGTGCGTCGGGAGTCTTCCTAGCTGCAGAGAAGTATGGCACTGACACGCAGACTACACCACACATTACACATGTGCTCAGCTGCTTCTAAATAATTTGATGCACATCCTGTGTGACCCAGTCATGTGTAAGGCTGTTAAAGAGAATTCCAGCTTTTTATTTTCCTTTCTTGGTACTTTGAGGGCAGAGATCCAGGTTGCTACAACCAGTTAGAAGTAACTATCTGCATGAATTCAATTTTATATAGATTAAATGACAGTTATGTTAGTGAAGAGGTGATACCACAATGGACAGGGTGTGGCTAACATCGAAATGCTGTATGATGAGAAAATGAGTGATCCATCGTCTGACAGACCATGCTGATACCATTTATTTTCTGACAGCATTAAAATCCTGGTTCTTTAAAGTCTAAATAACTTAACATGTTTATGATTCTTCTGCAGGCCTTTGCTGGGACTAATCAGTGTGTAATTTGTGTTACAGGTATGCCCCGTCGAAAAGATGGCACATAGACACCATTATGAGAGTCCTGACAACAGTACGTATATTACAAAAACAATCCATTGTCTCTAATGCCTTTGATTGTTGGTTGGAATTAATTCTCAGTGTGCATAATAATGCAAGTATTATCTTGAGTACCTCTAATGATCTAATCAAATCTGGTAATAAACCTTCTCAGCCAACGCTTCTTTAGTTTTACTGGAAACTTACAACTAAGTATTTGAGATTCATTTGCATTTCTCATCGACATCTCTGCTTACCCTCACAGGCAGGGAGCTACGTGCGAGACGACTCTGTTCCCAACCTCATCCAGCTCATCACCAACAGTGTGGAGATGCATGCCTACACAGTACAGAGACTCTACAAAGCACTGCTGGATGACATCTCACAGGTCAGAGCAGTTTTGGTGTGGGTCGTGATTAGATTTAGAACATCTTCATCATTGAAGAGTACGCTCACAGATTTGATTATGTAATGTTCTGTTTGTATTTCAGACTATCTTAAGAGTGCATCATTGTGTTTCTCTGTGTTCTGTAGCAACCTCTAGTGCAGGTGGCGTCCTGGTGCATAGGAGAGTACGGAGACCTGCTGGTATCCGGACAGTGTGAAGAGGAAGAGCCCATCCAGGTATCTCAGCCAAACACTGCACGCAGAGACAAAAACATACAAAGAAGTTATAATGGTTTTGCGCAACAGCCACAAGAGGGTGTGCTTACAGTGCAGCCGCCATTTGGGACTAAATGCTGCTCCAGTTAATATCAAAGTAGAAGCATAAAGCATCTGTTGTGTCTGTCATGAAATAAACACAAGCAATTTCCCTCAATTAACTGCTTTAATTATCAGAGTAGGAATCCAGGGCTGGCCTTTGATAAGTTTCCCAGAGATCCTGATAGGCAATTATTAACAAAAAGATGAAATATATTTCACATTTTCAAAATCCTTTTGCAAATTATAGGCCTGAGTGTAGACCTCTATTCAGGTAATGTTAAAAGTCAGAAATGGTCTCTTTGAGGTAATAACAGTCTTAGTCTATGTGAAATTATTTTTTCAGTTCAAAATACAGCTGTCAAATGTCCCATTATATTCTTTCTGTAACCCTTCTACTCAGTTTGGTCAATAACAGAATTGGTTGAGTTCACAGCACATTTACTGGGTGAAAGATGCACACAGACACAATGTTGTGTGTCTGTAATAAAATAATCCTCTCCAGCTCCGACTTCAAACCAGGAAACTGACTGAATTATATGTCAAATAGCCTATTAAAAGTTTGATTGAACAGTATGAATTCTGTTTGTTTTTTTCGCACCTATAACATTATAATACCATGAGAGCTCGATAATTTCAGGAAAAAAAAAAAACTTGAACATATTCATCTATAAAACATAATAATTTAGCATGGAAAGGGAGTGGAGAAAAACTTCACCTACTGATCCCAAAACAGATTAATCCCCCTTCCGTAAGTAGAAACGGCATATTTTATGACTCTGTTATTATCGCAAGTCCTTCGTTCAGTCTAAAATGGTGGCGACTCAGCTCTGAGGCTGTACACAGCTGTTTCATTTACGACCCAGTGGAGGGTCCCCTTTTATCACTGTTAGCTCTTTGCCTGAGAGAAACACCAGGTCATCAGTTTTCTTCTCTGCCTTTTGACTTCAGGTCACAGAGGACGAAGTTCTGGACGTGCTGGAAGGCCTCCTGGTGTCCAACCTGTCCACACCTGTGACCCGAGGTTATTCCCTCACTGCCATCATGAAGTTGTCTACTCGCTTCAGCAGTGTTAAGTGAGTAACAGCCTTTTACACACATCCTATACTCTAAAGCTTTGCAAACATTTGAGTGCAAAGATATAAAGTTCACTATTACCAATGCTACATTTTCCCTTTTCTAATCTGAAACATTTAAAACTCTGTTTTAGCCGAATCAAGAAGGTGGTTTCGATATATGGCAGTAGCATCGATGTGGAGCTTCAGCAGAGAGCTGTGGAGTACAATGCGCTTTTCAAGAAATACGACCACATGAGGTAAAACTGCATTAAACTCCACTAGAAATTAATGTCACATTATCACAACCACATTTTACCAGTTACTAGATGAGTAATATCCTCCATTGAGTTTGGTGCATCTTATTTCTCCCTCTTGATCGCTTACTTGTTCCCTGACTTTAGGCCAGCTCTCCTAGAGCGAATGCCCATTATGGAGAAAACCGCTACTAATGGCCCCACAGAGATTGTACAGACAAATGGGGAGACTGAGCCCTCTGTTGTGGAACCAAAACACCCACCACCTGTCACCCAGCCAGCCAACCAGGTGAGGGCAGTTTCTTTTTACCTTATTATGAAGAAATTAAAGACTTTGTTTGAGTCACTAGATAAATAGTAAACAGAATACACCATGAGCTTTATTAAATATTTCTTGATTTGTTTTTTTTGTTTTTGTTTTTGTGGTTGACGGTATGGTTGAGAAGAATATTGTTATTTAATGTGGAGTGTACATAGATATTGCAGGTCCAGACCTCAGAATCTGCCCGTTCCAATAAGTTGACTGATTTGTCTGGCGTCATGGCATGAGACGGGTTTCTCAGTGTAAAAAACTGAGCAATGAGGGCTGCAGGGGGGCCTCGATTAGCCACTCACTGCCACAGGCAGGACCAACACCGTTGTCAAGCAGTTGTCAAGCATTGACAAGCAGTGTGCTGGAACCTGTGCTGAGAATTAATGATAATGGCAAGTGCTACAGACAGGGTAGATGGTGCTATCCAGGCTTTTCAAAATCGACTTGTCTTCTAAATTTCGCCTGACATTGTTGTTTGTTTTTCTTGGCTCCACTCCCCCCTTAATACCCTGGCAAAACAGTTCTGCTGGCATGGCTATGCATCAGTGTGGACTTAAAACGTAGCTACATTCAGATGGATATGTGGTCTCTAGTTATTCGTTAGGGAAAATTAAGTCCCTAACCCCATGGAAATCAGTTAAAGCAGATGCAGTGTCAGACTGAAGATGGAAATGGAGTGTAACAAGTTGACAATTCTGTGTGGTATCAGGTATGTCTTCATGTTCCCATGTCATCTTTTTTACCCAGGCTAATGATTTATTAGACCTGCTGGGTGGTAATGATGTGCCAGTAATCCCGACCACGATGCCCACCAAGCCTGCCTCAGCTGGAGGAGAGCTGCTTGATCTGCTGGGTGACCTCTCGCTAAGTGGTAGGTTGCTCTCTTTAAAACTCTTTGTCACCCCTTTTAGAGCAAAGCAAGGACCTGGTATAAACGTGACCCCAGTGGGAATGTGATGTTGTCCGCCATGTGCCTGCTGCCGTTCAGCAGTAACGTAGTGCTGACTGTGTCTGGTTTTAATATAGAAAAAAAAAAGTAAACAGAAACCCTCCTGTGTTCCTATCCAATCCCTCCAGGCGGCCCAGCCCCTGCTCCTGCTCCCTCTGTACCCACTTCCCAACCCTCTTTCCTCCTGGATGGCCTCTCCTCACAGCCCCTGTTTAATGACATTGCAGCTGCAGGTGAGAGTCTGTTGCTCCCCTTGACCATTCCCTTGGCATTGTCCTCATGTATTAAAGCACTTGGTAATTATGTTTTTTCCCTTTCTTGGATTACCAAATTCTCTTACTCTATTGATGGTCTGCTCCTCTGATATCTCTGTATAGCTATTCCTCCCATGACGGCATATAACAAGAATGGTCTGAAAATAGACTTCACATTTGAGAGAGCTAATCCCAATCCAAACATCGCCGTCATCACCATCCATGCTTCCAACTCAACAGAGGCAGATATGACAGACTTTGTTTTTCAGGCTGCAGTACCAAAGGTAAGCACGCACAATCTGACATTAAATGGCTGAATTTCAAAATGTTTTGATAGATAATGGTGTTCATTACTGATCAGTTTTCTGCGTGGTGTACAATGCCCTGATTGCACTGATTTTGCACTGTAGATTACATAGCCACTAATGTATTGCCACCCATGTGTCTATAGCCTACATTGATGCACATTTTGGATCTTTAACCTGAAAGTACAGCTAACTTTTAAGGCAGTTGGTACTAGTGGAAATTAATCATTAATAGAGTTGCAATGTCTTTGGTGTGCTCATGTCTTCTGCCTACAGTAGCTTTAAAACTGTAGTTGGTAACTTTATTAAAATAACTTCTTGTCATATTGGCTGAACTGTCACTATATCCACACAGTACATGAGACAGATCCTGTTCCTCTGCCTCGTTATTGATTATATTGACCTTACCATAAGTGAACAAAAGCAACAAATCAACTATTTGTAAGCTAACAGCTGTCAATAATTCTGTTAACTGCGGTCAAACTGTTACACCAGGCAGCACTGATCAAAAATGAATCATGATTCTGTTACTGCATTGCCTATTTCTCACCTCAATGTTTTTGGAAACATTTTTTAGTGTACTGTTTAGCTGTAAAATGAGAGAGTGTGTGACCTGGCTGCCATGTTGGAAACAGTTAAGCTGAAACTGAGCACTGCCCATCAGCTGGAGCAAACATTCTCATTTTTACATCTTATATATTGTGCTGTTTTACAGAGGATTGTTGCTAACCCCATTTCTGCTTGGCCTTACGAGAGTAGCATACATATTTGTGGGCTAGAGTTTACATCAAATTATACTGGCCTTAACAGGACATGGAATTATAAAACTTTTTTAGCATTTTTTTAGTGACTAGCTTAAAATATCTAAATTAACATTCAGCAAGCTTTTAGCAGCCTTCAGTATTCACCAGGCAGCCCAAAGATACTGCTTGCCTCACTGCACTCCAAGTCCCACCATTAGCACTGGCGCCATCCTGTGTCTGTGTTCGACTAGACAGAAAGATAAGCCTTAGAAGTCTTTGTCGTGGAGATCTGGCAGCGATGATGGATCAGGCAACAAAACACAGTGACGTTTATTTGTCTGCATCCCTGATTCTACAATCACATTATCTTTTTGACAAATATAAAAAGTCAAACTGAGTCATTTGAACTGAAGATCCATCAGTTGTGGTCAGTGTCTGATCAGTGTGAGCATCCCTTACTCATGCTGCTGTGATGACCCCATTTCTCCATGGGTATCATCAAATTTTCATCCAACATTCTGTCCTCTATCTGTTTGTCAGACATTCCAGCTGCAGCTCCTCTCCCCTAGCAGTAATGTTGTCCCAGCACTCAACCAGGGAACTGTCACACAGGTCATCAGAGTCCTCAACCCACAGAAGGTGAGTTTGTCCTTCACAGATTGTTTGATTATATATCATTTTGTCCTTTGAGGCACTCTTGGCACACATTTAAAGGAGCAGTGTTTAAGATTTAGGTGGTGTCTAGTGTCGAGGATTTCAGATTTTAACCAGCTGAAAATTCTCCCAATTAGAATTCCTTCAGTGTTTATTTTTATGGAGGCTTGTACTGGGAGCCAAATTATCTGCATCGTTCTATTCATGGCCAAAACAAACGGGCCAGGTGATTTACACTGGTAAAAACACTGAATAAAGCAGTTTCACATTACAAATCAGTGTTTTTCTAATGCCGTTTGGCATGTCGGAGCCAGGTTGTTAGCCCAGCCCAGTTTAATCCGACACTGCTCATTGTGGATGGGCTTCTAACTATGGTGGCTGATGTGGAACATGAATGGCTCTGTCTGGAGCCAGTGTTTGGTTTGTCCAGTCTGGGCTACTGTAGAAACATGGCAGTGCAACATGATGATCTCCACAGGCGAAGCCCCGCTCCCTTTGTAGATATAAACGGCTCATTGTAAGTTAACAGGAACACAGTTCTTATTTTTAGGTGATTATACACTAAAGAAAACAATACATCCCCCTAAATCCTACACACTGGACCTTTTAAGACCTGTGCAGTCTCAAATGCCTTGCAAGAATGTCCTCGTTTATAAACATGATCATCCTCACAAAATTTCAGCAACAGCTACGAATGAGGATCAAGCTGACGTACACCCTCAAAGGCTCGCCTGTGCAAGACCTGGCTGAGGTTAATAACTTCCCCCCTCAGTCCTGGCAGTGATGAGCTGCTTCTGTTGCTCTTAAAAGCCCCCCACCAAGGGAACTATGAAAACGATTTTCCTTTCACCTCCCTCCTTTCTTCCAACGGATCCCCCTGTGACGTCACTGCAGTCCGCTGCCCTCGAGTTGCATGGGAAGCAGCAGAGCATCTAACACAGGAGAAAAATACCGATGTTACGAAGACCCTACTGACTATTGACATCACCAGAATAATTGGGAAAACATATCAATCAGTGAACTTTCTCTTTTTCTTTCTTAATTGGTTTCCATGATGTCTTTTGTGTAGTAGTTCTATTTACCACATGCACCCTCCGCCCAGCACCATTACCACCCACAAAAGCACATATGCACACCATTTACTGTGGCACACTTAACCTCTCATGTCACTGTAGAGAAAAAGTGTCACCCACTATGAGCACTGCAGTAACCATACTTTTATTTTAATTTGTAATTGAGCTAAAATGCAGTTGAAACACTTTGCTCCATTGATATTTATAATTGGCTTTGCATTTTTTTTTTTATATGAACCTGTAGTCCTGATGATGGCAGCAGAAAAAGCTTTGAAAGGTCTATATAGTGCAGTCGGAAACTTCCTGGATAACCCCTCTTTTTTGACTTTCCACATTTTAAGTGATATAACTTGTCAGAGAGTTGTATTCATTTTGAATTACATTAATTTGCTTAAAGCATGTTTGAGCATTAATAGGATCACAATCACACCTTGCCTCAAGCTCAGAGGGGGAATTTCTGGCTCTGGTAGTAGGCCTCTTTATCCTATGTTTCTACAGGAAGTAGTCTACATTTGGTTTGTCACAAAAAGAGCATGAACACATCCAACATGCCCAGTTTAATCACCTGTGGCTAGTTTCAGAGACTGTGCTCGGATTTCCCCACAAAGCTCTCCTAAAACCATCTCATCTGTAGCTTTAGTTTTAGACCTGTATAATAAATTCAATGGTTAATTGCTTTGCATAGTTTGAGGAGGTTCATTCATTAGGGTGGATACAATCCAGGCCTGAAATTTATCTGAAGACAAGCTGATTGCATTTGTGTTGGAGATGTGCGTTAAAACTTTTCCTGCATCTGTGTCCTCACAGTCTAGCTTGTAATTTAGATACGTTTCAGAATTGTTTAACCTGGTCGAACTTAGTCACCATGCACATACATGTAAATGAAGCTTGTTATGAATGTAGTTACATGCACTGAATGCTTTTTTTCCCCTCAAGTCTGCTTTCTCATGGCTGTCTTCTTTGATGGGGACGCTCATCTTATTGGCACTATTTTTGTGAAAGTATGTTTTATTTCTGCAGTAATTTGACTTAATTATTTATGCCTGATATCAAAGTGATGTGCCTTTCTGACTTGGCTAGATAAAAGCCCCTGAACTATTAAGTTCTGTATGAGCTTCGTTTGTAAGTCTGCTTGTGTGCTGATTGTGTTTTCAATCTGAGGGAAATGGTCTTTATGGATTTGAAATTGGTGTCACTTCATTTAATAAGTTTAACTTTTTCACTTCTATATCTCATAAGTCAATTATCGGTCACCCCACTAATACTGGCCTACCTGCATGCCCACAGCAATGTCTTTTTGTCTCTGCTTTGACAAAAACATAAATTATAGCTACATGATCTTGATTGTTTCTTTTCCTATTCCATTTGGCAGACTTTTCATTAAAAATGCCTGTTGGATGTTACTGATAATGAGTCCTAAAAACAACGCAAATCATAAAGATTATGGCAGCTAATTGATGTAAACTTTTCATAGGCTGGCATCAAGGTTTCAAGTGTTTTTAAACAGTATGTCGTACTGAAGTGAAATATCATTAAGATTTCCCCCCGTCAACAAACGTTGAAGTGTGAGTTTGGATCACGTGGTGAGGTACTGGGATGGGTCGTTCTGTGGTGACTGTTAGTATGATTTCTTGGCTCTCGTCTTCTCCAAATCAGAATTCTGACCATGCTGTCGAGGACAGTAACCTTAATACCTCACGATGATCTCTCTTTCTGTTAACTTTCAGTTGCAGTAGATTGACAGCTTTGTTTAGTTATGAATTGCAATCAAGGGGAGCATCTGCATGAGAGAAACTAATGGTAGTTTGTACATCTCATTACTTAACAAGCTTAGCAGCCCTGCGACGCTGTGTTGAGATCCTCAGATGTTCAATCAGGCTGTATACTTCTTTTCACTATGCTTCACTATCTTCTTACTTCTGTGACCAAATCAGAGAGACTATTAGCTTTGGAAATATTTTTGAGCTATGATATGTGTATATGGAGAAAATTATTTCAGTTTATCTTTTTTTCTGTTGTTGACAAATGCTATATTGGCTTTTTTCTGTACATATTGAGGGCTTTTACAATTTTGTCTCTTGTACTATCTTTCATCATTTTTTTAGATACCATTTTCTAAAAATTCCAATTATTCACAATGTATATTGTCTAAATGGATCTAGTCAACATCAGTCTATAATGACTTCCCTGTATCATCACTCGTTCATTGTAAAAGATATATGATCTGCTGCCTGTACATTGTATATAGTTGTAAAACAAACAAAAGCTGATCAAATTAAATAAAATCCACATGAAGACTTAAAAGATTAGCTAGGACGTATAATTGTATGCATATATGTACAAAAAAAGAACCTTAATAGGATGCAATTGAGCTGCATTTGATTTACTATTCTTCATACTTCATTCATGATCAGATGTGTCATCTTCTTTTACAAAGATGGTAGGCTACTTGTTTGGGTCCTTTGGATGTTGAAAAAGGTCTGGAGCTATCTTAACAGATGTTGTCTGAATGATGTACTGTACTACTGAGAAACCTAAGCACAGTGCTGCACAGCAGCAGAAGTGGCACCTTGCTTCATCTGCTTCCCCGCCCCTTGAACGCCTCATGTATCCATGCCCTCTTTCAGAGAGGAGCAGGTTTCTCGCCACCGATGTAACTCTTCCTTCTGGCCTCATATGTGGTTTAGTGTTCTGCACTCTTGACAATTTGATCTATTAAACTCCCTTCAACCTACAAATTGATTCGTGAAATGATGCCTTGTGTTCTCTGCGTGTTAGAGCTCATGGTTGCCTGGTAACCTTTTCCTTCCTAAAAGCATCATGTCTCAGCCAAGCAAGGCCACTAGTTGTGCCACATCAGCAGATTTTTTTTTTCAGCCTCACTGTGATTTATTTTTCCCAGTATGGTCAGTAGGTTAAGCTGGAATAGAGTTTTGTCTGGACAAGAGCTGATGGAAGATTTATGAAGTGGTTCCAGATATGTGTGTTGGAGCAGCAGTGTCCTTCCTTGGGTCTGAAGCATATGGCGCTTTCTTTTGGCTTCCTTTCTTTACTTTCGTCCCTTATTGCTGATGTTGTTTGCCTCTGCATGGCGCACCTTTCAGTGTCTCTTTGTAGTCACCGATACAAAAGGCAGGGCTGTAACACGTCATATCAAACTGATCCGAGCCCCCATGGTTTAGATTTCAACTTTGCATGGCAGTTAATCATGACAGGTAATGAGGGAGGAAGGCAATGCTTCGTTTTTATTTTGTGTGTGTGCGTGTGTTAGGACCTTTTTTGATTTTGTATTCATAGATTGCTGCTTTATTAGCCTCAAAACAAACCTGGGACAAGCCTGTGCTACAAGCTAATAGCCACAAGGGGGAGCTGTGCAAAACGGAAGGCTGACGGGATGGGAAAGGAAGTTTCATACATCTATTCCTGAATGTTTTTGTTGGTGTTGTTTGTATCGTCTTATTCAACCAGTATGTACCCTTGTTAATCACATCTGATCAGTTCTTTCAATGAATACCGTAAATTCATGCAGTTTTAAATGTACAAATGGAAATGAACCCAACATAAGTGCTTTGGACACTGTAACTTAAAAGGAAGAAAAGAAACGGAAGAAAATACCCATCAGCGTTTGAGGTGATATCAGTGTGTGAGTGTTTGTGAGTGTGTGTGTGTGTGTGTGTGTGTGTGTGTGTGAGAGAGAGTGAGACAGAGAGAGAGAGAAAATAATCATGCTTGAGAGAGCGTGATGGCGTGCGACATGTCTTTTATCTAGATAGGACATGATTTTTGGCTGCAATTTCAACTTTCAGCTTCTGAGCTGCATGTGAAAACCAGTGTAAATAATGTCATTTCTACTCTTGACCTGAGACTCTTTTTTGAAATGCAAGAAAAGTTCAAATTATAAAATCTGTCACACCACGTTCATGGGTCAGTACTAACATGTACAATAGGAAACTCTTCAGATAGTGCTCACAATACTGTTAATGTTTTTATGAGTGATGAAAGTGCACATCCGTCATTTGGATTAATTGGATAATTGATTTTTTTGTTTTGTTTTTTTATTTGTTTAGGGTGAATTCAGTGTGTAAAGGGCTTGGAAGAGCATCTGAATTTACCACCCATGTTCACTTTCCCTGTTGAATCAAAGAAAAAAGAAAAGAAAAAATGCATCCATTGTATTTTAAAAACAAAATCTGTTTGTAACCCCCCAGGCCTGTCCTGACTGTAAAACAATATGGTGTCTGATTTGTTGGGGGGAGGGTGGAGGCATGAGGTTCACTTTTTCCAGTCAAGTTTGACATGTTGAACTGAATCGCAGTTCCATGGCTTCAAGGTGAGTGTGAATGTCAGACTGAAAGTATGAAATGATGATTAAAGATGAGAAGTTGTAAACTATTAAATGGGATATTTTCAATTTATGCTGTGTATTCTTGTCTTTGGGTTGGAGAAAATGATCAAGCGAATAAAAAGTCAAATAAAAATCTAGCTGAACTATGGTAGTTTGTTTTCTTGGTTTGGGGGAGGGTTGTAACAGTCTGATCCATTGAAAATGAGTGCTGGGCTCATTTGGGCTGTTTAATTTCAGGGATGAGTTGTATGAAAATTTGCTGAATCAGCCAGAAATTAATATTTATACATAAGCAGTTTCTCAGTTGATTTTACAGAACATTTACTATATCATAATATCCTCCTGAGACCCTGTGACATCATATGAGGACATCCCATTTTGAGTTTACTTGACATTACACTTAAGTCTACTTAACTTAGACCTGTTGTCCTTGTCCAATTTTTTTGTGCCATGTAGCAGTGGTAAGAGCACAATACACAAATGCATGTAACAACAAGATGGCAACCATCTCTGTCAAGTCAGTCTACAGCTGATCCCGACAAAAAAAAAAGACAGGATATCGAACCTGATCACATTATATGGTTTAAACTTGTTTATTTATGGGTAATAATGTTTGTAGTTTGATATGGCAACAAATTTGACCAATTTTAGCAACAGTAACAAATTAAGACGCTGTTAATTAGGAAGTGCTCATTTGAAGAAATTAGGGCTTTATTATCGCTGTTTGACTCTCTTGTTGTCTCATTTTAGGACATAGGGACTGAATTATCATTGACAATGTTTAGTTTTTTAAACCTCCTGATCCCAAATATTCATTCATTCATTTTCTGTGACTGCTTTTCCCGTTGGGGGTCGCAGGAGGGCCTGTAGCCTATCCCAGCTGACACTGGGCGAGAGGTGGAGTACACCCTGGACACCCCAGACAGTCACAGGGCTGACACATAGAGTCACCAATTAACCTAATGTCTTTAGACTGTGGGAGGAAGCCGGAGTACCCGGAGAAAACCCACACTGACACGGGGAGAACATGCAAACTCCACACAGAAGGGCTCCCCCACCCTGGGTTCGTACAATCAACCCAGTTGCTGTGAAGCGGCAATGCTAACCAAGCCAAATAGCTAGGAAAAATGAAAAATGCATACCAAACAGAAGTTCAGGTCTCAGCAGGATATTTATACAGATATTGTATTAAATTGGTACAATATTGGATGATTTTATGATCTTGTTTACCTCTAGCCCAACAGTTTTTTCTGTTATCATGGGATAGACTACATCTCTCAAAGAACAAATGTGTATGGTACATGATAATTACTTATAATAATGTCTTTTATTTCTACATTATGACTTCTATCAGAAAATATCAGTATATCATGTTAAATGAGCAACCAGCAGCCATGCAGCTGCTTTTATAGTTTTTCTTGATTGCTAAGACACGCTAAATTAAACTTGGATCCTCTTGATCGTCATCATCACCTTCTTAGCACAGCAGAAGTCTCCTCTTGCAAATGTGTTAACACTTTTCATTGGTTTCACACATTTTCACTGCCCTTTACAAACCAGTTAACAGACAAATCTCATAGAAAGACCCAAAACTCTAATGGATTAACTGTGTTAAACAAAATGAAAACACGCATTTACACCTGATAGAAATTACTTGCGTAGTCATTATGAATCTCTAATGCACTAATGTGAAACTCTTGAGCACAACTCTAATCAGCAGTCAGTCCTTATCCATCTATAAAAGATGCACGCCTCTGGGTTGATATTTGCAAACACGGATTAAAGAGAGGCTGACGGCGCATAAAATGAAAAACAAATGTAGTAAAACAGGAGAAAACTTTCTTAGAAAATGTCTCCCTTTTTTAAGGTATTTCAACAGGGCACCTTTAAAAATTGTAAGAAGCAAAGGTGCAAAGTGCAGTAGGGTTATCTCTAGTAAAATCATCTTTAGAGTTAATAATATAATCCATGCTTTGGTATGCTTACTTGAGTTTTTTGGCACAAACTATATGTAAAATATCAACAAATGGCACAGTCATATAGCACATTATGTCCATTGTGTAATGATTAATTGAGAAACTATATTAATTTGACCATATGTTTTGTTGATTGATGGAAATATTTGCTTTTGTTGAGTGTTTTTAGTGTTTCATCAGTGTTAGCGCATTTTGCAAACCTGCACCTTTCAGTTTAGGTCTGAGTGAACAAATGTGCCCAAGCAAATGAGGAAAACTGTAAGCATCAAATAACATCACAAGAAAGCAGATTAAACTTTTAGCATGAAGGGCCCCTGTGGGAATACAACTTTATTTGTCTAACTGTGTGTGCAGTTACAGAGAGTGAGTTGGGACATATGAAAAGGCTTAGTATGGTTATAAGTGTCTGACATATATATTTTCTGACACAGTTAGACAAACATAGGGTAAACATGGTAAAAACATGAATAATGGCTGAATTCCATTCAGCTGCTTCAGTTTCAGGGTCCTGATATTGTAAATGCTGCTGGCACACTGGGACACTTGAACAGAACAGAGCCGTCAGTGTTATTAATATCACCTACACTCCAACTTATCTGCTGTGAAGAATAGTCTACTGGTATTCCTTAATTAAGCTGAGAATTCTGAATTAAAGTTAATTATGAGCAGGTGTGTCTCTGGAAGTCCCTGACTCTTGATTAATCCACTTAGTTTATTGGACCATGGTTTGGAATACATAAATACAATAATAATTTAAATACACATTACAGAAACATCTCCCATCTAAGATTAATATTAACTGACATTTTGAAGGTAAAAGAATTAGATTGTGAAACAGGGTCCCTCTACCAAACAGGGATATTGCAGGAGCCACTTTAAGCCCCCCACCAGTTCCCTTTATTTTGTGTTAGTGGTGCAATTCACAAAGCACATTTGCAATTAATCAAATTATCACAGAATAATTGCTACTCAGTGAACCTTAGGGGCAGCTGAGGAGGTTAGTAGTCCACTATTGATGGTCCTCTGACAACAGACATACCCCTGCATTTTTGCCTGTGTGTCTTTAGTAGTTGAACCTCCCAAATTATTTACCCATTAAACAGGAGAATAGACATCCTCCAACATGATATTGGCTGCACTGTTAGCCCCACCAGAGCCAAGTGTAACAAAGGTAAGTAAAATAAATTAAATGAAGTGCAAATTTGTAACTAAAATTCATGCTTATGCTAGCTATGTATTTTAGCTATATTAAAGCTAGCGTTACAGACATTAGCCATTAAATTAACTAAAGCTAAATTAGCTAAATTAAATTAGCCAAGTCATGATGTTAATGTTGTTAATCGCTTAAGCTGTTTAATGAAACATATCTATGTGTAAAGGGATACAAAAAGAAGACTAAGATAATGAGTTTGAATGTAAGCCAATGGATGTATGGTGTTAGCAAAAACAAACATAAAAGGTTTGTTTTGTAGCTAAACTAACATTAGCTAATTTAGCTAGCTAGCTAGCTACTTTGGCAGTTAGCTTAATGTTAGCTAACATTTCGCCTTAAATAACTCGTTTAAATGATGACCCACAATTTAATTTCATAAAACGTTTATATCCTATATATTTTCTAAGAGGGCACTCTTCATTAAGGACTTTATTTTATTTATTTATTTTAATTTAATGCTTTATAATTCACCTGTAATCCAGAGGAGCTAATTTAGCTGCCATTACTTGGGTTGCCAGGTTGGAAAGAATCTCTGTTAGTTGGGTTGTTAATAAAGGTTGAGTTTTTCCACTTCCAGTGAGCTGACAAGTAAACTATTAAGTAATGTTAACTGTAAATCATTTGCCTTGGTAAGCCAAGTGTATTTAGAGAGGTTATGAGACTTATGAGAAAATATTTCTGAATGTTATTACATTAAGGCAATACCCAGTGATACCATGAAATATTATGAATAATATGATAATAATATGATAACATGAGATATTCATATAAACAGATACAATCCAAAAACTCGAAGGGTTAAGGCTGTAAGTACCAAAAACACGCCCTCCAAGGACATATCGTGATTTCTCGTTGTGAGCTGCATCAAGTGGTAAAGGACTTTCCTTATGGTTAATGTAATACACCTCTCCCCTCAGAAAGGGGCAGTGGCTGCTGAATAATAAATACCCTGAACCCGCCCATTTAATGTTTATTGATCAGCTCTCCAGCAGGCCTATCTGACAGCAGTCAGATTCAGTCTGGATATGGCGTCGCTGCACCGACACGGGATGAATTTTCACCTCTCCGTGGGAATTTGCCAGTCGCGCACCGGGACGGCACTTCTTGGTTTTTGTCGCTGTTAATAGGGATCATACATGGCGATGGAGGACGAGGATAATCACACAGCGGTCGTGGCGACTAACACCCAAACGGGCATCAAGAAAGGAGGTGATGTCGGAGATAACGGGGCTTGCATAGACAGGCAGCCGGACACGGTGGTACACCAAGCGGGGCTGAATCAGACTGCAGGTCGCGGCAGCCGCAGTGGTCCGGGAGCTCATGCTGCAACGGGGATCCGAGTGCTAAAGGCAAGTCATAACGAGAGGATTTATTTTCCTGTGGTGCAGGAGGTGATTCAAACAAAGTGCTCGGCAAATATCTCTATATTGTGTTACATGTCATGTTTTTTCTTACATTGTAGCTGGTGATTCAAACAGGGCAAAGTGCACGAGAATAAAAACGCATCATTGTAATATTATGTAATGGCTGTGATATCCAGTGATTGATATTCTCTGGTTGATGATTGATCTGTGGATGATTGCCACTCAGTGAGGAATGTACCAGAGCCAATTAACATCCACAAACCACACGCACACATAACCCACGTACATACACTGTAGGCTGTAAGAGCTTTTATAGGAAGGCCCACTGCTGAACAGTTATTATATGACATTTTAGGGCAAGACACATCATGTGTAATAACACACAAGTCCCTGAGGAAGCTGCTCACAAGGCAACGACAAACATACACACAGAATCTCAGCTGTGCCATTCAATTAATGTGTATGCATTACTCAGATATTGTATTTGAGGAGTGCACGTCAAAATCATAAAATAAGATAGGTCACCCTGTTAAAAAGTGCATAATACTGTAAGTAAAATGTTGATTTGTCCTCAGATTTGATTAAGTCCTATGATGTGTCTGCCAACAGATATTGTCTGCAGAACAATTCACCTATAATTAAGTTAGCATGTGTGGGCAATGCTTAGTCTTTTTTCATGCCTGTTAACATCAACATGAAATAGATAATCAAGTCTTTCTGAGTATCAGTAAGGAAATGCACCAGGGTGTGTTAATTAAATCAGGGGATACATCTAAACCCTATCTTTCTGACTGGTTTGCTAAGATATGGACATGGTTGTTGATTTGCTAAAGCACAAGATACAGTTTGTGTTACAGTTACATACTGTATCATCATGAAGTCTACAAGGGACAAACTAAAACTGAGCCAGGTCAGCCATCATTCATTGACAAATCTGTATTTCATTTCACATGCAGTATATTTATCTAATCCTTACTGACTCATGAGAGTTTGGCTGAATATGCATGCTCTTATTCAGCGCAGCCCTTTTTCACATTCACACAGCGACACATATCCCCACCTGGGAGCTGCCCAGTATATCTGTAGTCGACTGGAATGACCACTGAGTGATTCCACAGCAGCAAGCAGTGGTTCAGTGCTTCACTCAGACACACCTTGACAGTTGCTGATGAGGAAAGGGTATGGCAGCTCACTTTCACTGTGGACTCAGTTTTTTCAACAGGTGTGGAATTCAAACTAACCTCTCTATGGTTACCTCCCCCCTCCCTAACCTCTGGATTAATACTGCTTCTGTAATGACCTATATGTAAGGAGTGAAAGGGTTTTTTTGACTTGGAAGTAGAAGTTTAATAAAATAATGTTAACTCAAGGTTCACTTTACTTAACTGAGCTGGAAAGCTGGAAAGGGCTGTGACATTTGCTTTGCCCAAAAGGTAGAAAACCTACAACTACCAGAATGCACCAAACGCTGCAGCTGGTGGGTGCCATAATGCCAGCTAGTCTGTTTTGACACAGGAAACAATATGGCAGCCGGCAGATAATAAGCCTTCTTAAATTACAATGAAATGGTAAACAGAAGTATGTTTTTGACAATATTTAGGTGAAAAATATTCAACACAGTGACAGAATCTTGGTTCACAATAGATCAGCACTGCTTAGTTTTACCATTTGATCTTTTTTTTTTTCAGCCTCTGTTTTAACAATATAGGAAACAGTAT
Organism: Epinephelus lanceolatus; assembly: GCF_041903045.1. NCBI lineage: Eukaryota > Metazoa > Chordata > Actinopteri > Perciformes > Serranidae > Epinephelus > Epinephelus lanceolatus. The sequence goes on along the minus strand of NC_135735.1, from coordinate 25,862,139 downwards.
GTCCCCCACTTCCTGTTGACAAATTCTGGTATCACCAAGCCCACACTACAGCAGCCACTGTAACTGGTGGTCCAGCAGATCTTTCCTTTACTCACTGAGCTCTTCTTTTGACATTTTCCAGAGAGACCCTTGGTTTTATTCTGAGCTACTCTTCCTTAACACTCAGCAGCAAAATGTTTCAAGGCTTACTGGATGTCACAATTGAATGAGGTGAAGATGACAACATTTTCAAACAATATTGGTGACACCTTTAAGCCACCAAACTGGATGCTCTCCAGACTTGTGCTGTCATATCCTGCCTATGAATCATCTGAATAGATGTGAGGTCATAGTGCATCCTTGACAAACTCCACCTGTAGCAGAGGGTGTGTGTTTTTTGTGGGTCTCTGAGTGTATGTACTGCAGAGCCTACATCCAGAGTCAGACCAGTGATTACATATCTTTACCTCTTGGACCAAGTGACATGTTGTAATGCCTTTGTTGTGCCCGTGAATGGTAGTCCATCAAGAGCAGCTTTATCATTTTAGCACTTAGTTATCATTAATCTCAAATTTAGATTTAATAGCATGATAGCGTAATTTTCAGGAAAGACATTAGGCTAGTGCACATCCGGCTAACATTACCACAGGTGATTAGGGTGAGAGCAAACAACAACAGCATGACATTCTGGTTCCTGTTAGTAATGCAGTCACAGGTTTTACCCTCAGTAAGACAGGTAACATTGAAGAAAACATTTAAGATTACAGTCAATGCTGCTGCAACAGAGAGAAGCTGCTCCGGAGATGTAGAGTTCAGAAGAGTTGAGTCTACAAAAGAAAACACTTGCAAGTCTCCTTGGTGTAATGACTGGAATTACTAGCTACGTACTTGCTAATAACTCAATATTGATTACAGAACATTGATTACAGTGTAGGGGGAGCGGTACTCCTTCACGAATACAAATACAACTGCACCAATTTCCAACAGTGTCACCTTCACTTAAACTTGACAGCATAGTTCTCATTTCAGTTGTATACAGATAGAAAGGTGGGCCTCTACAGGACTGTTAAAGCATAGACTCTCATAGCATCAAGTTGATATCAGAAAATGTGGTTGCTGCTAAAAAGAATTAACACATTTTGATAACCTTTTCATTAAAGGTATACTCTGCAGGATTGTAGGTTACTCTAATCTTACGGGGTACACGCCCATAAATGTGCCAAACACAGAAAACAAGAAGAAATTAAGAAAATACAGGAACACGGCAGAGTCTGTGCAGAGAAATATACCGCAACACACTTTTAGTGGGTTGTAAGTGATGATTGAGAGAGTTTACTCCTGTATGAGTCCATACATTGTTTTTAGGAAAATCTTGCAGAGCATATCTGTAACAACAAGAAAATAAAAACTGGTCCATGCAACCAGGATGAAATCTGTATTGCCCTCCCTCTGTCTGAGGCTGTAGTTGAGCAGTCTGATGTCTCCATAGTTGAAATTTCTCTATTCCTTTTGTAGCATCTGGACACTTATACTCTTTCAGCATGTTTCATGTTTGTCCCAATTTTAGTTTGTTAACATTTTATGTTCCAGTACTGACCTAAAAAGCTCTAAAACCAGACTTTATGAGAGTTAGACCATTGAGATAGTCCAGTTGGTAACTATCAGCACAGATGTTGTGTTGTAGTAAGCCCATAGCACCTCTGGGAGGGTCAGCAGTACATTTTGGACCACCCTCATGTTATTTAGGCAGCCTGAGGCTGTTAAACATGCTGATATGTATCTGATGTCAATCTGTGTGTTAAAATGAATCTCTCTGTGTCAGCAGCGCAACATGAAGCGGAATGGGAGTCGTGGCTGTGTGACGAGAAAGACCAGATTTGGATCAAGAGAGCGGGACTGGTTAAAGGGGGACACCCAGCGTGGCTGTGTGTGTCTATATGGGGGGACAGTGGACCCCCAGCCACCTGCCTCTGGCCCACAGGCCTCCTCCACCCCTCAGACAGACCTGCAGTTGGTGCTCTGCTCCACCAGTACCACAGTGGAGGAACTGTGTGCTCAAAGAAATGGAAAGGGACTCTATGTTCAGCTGCATGGAGACCTAGTCAGGTAAATAAACACTAAGATGAGTCATCAGAGTTAAGTTATACCTTATAATTTTCATTTAGACAAATGTGTCCTTTGCGTTTGAGCCGTTTGGCCTAAAATATCCTAAAAGGTTTGGATGGCTGTTGAGAGATCAACTGTAGTTTGGAGGCCTTTGTTGGTCAGAGGTCATCTCAGGATATTCCAAATACACTATGCTCCTTTTAGAGCAACACAGCGATGCGGTTTAAACCTGCCTCAGTCGCTCTGAATGGGTCAACACATGTATCCAACATCCAACAGCTGCGGTGCTTCATCAGTGCCTTCATTAGGTCTTGTCAGTACTGTAATGCTGTGCACGCCGAAGCATCACAGCTCACAGCTTTATGTATAATCACGTACAAACATGGAAATACAAGAAAGTGAAAGAAATAAATGACCTGAAGTTTAAAAAGATGCTTTGGGTTGCAGTTACGCGAGGATAGTGCAAGTGAAACACAAGATGTTGTACAACTGGTTTAGACCGTTGCATAGGTTAAAATGGAAGCACTTCTCCTCCATCAGACACACAAACACAGCTAAAATGGGTATAATGATGTACAGTAACAACAACAGTAATAAAAGCAATTTAGAGGCAATGCAATTTTAAATAAATGTCCACATCTCTTCTTTACTTATATGATATAAAAACTATACCAGGCCTTGGGTTTTACTTGATATCCTGTCCATGAAAACCACACACAGACTGTCATCTTAATTAAGCTTGACTCAAAGCAAAGAAAGCAAACACAGCACTGAGGACCTGCTACAGTTTCTCCAACATCCCATACTCCCACAGCACCTCAGTCAGGATACCCTCAGGGAACATGATTGTACGCCTCTGTCAGCTCTATGAGATGTACGTATGCAGACAGAAATAGCAAATGACCCTTTGATTATCTGTGAAAGGATAAAACGCTGGTTCACTGATCCGTGACCAGGAAGGAATCTGGGCTGTTCGTGGGAAAACTTATGTGTAGATATTAGACAGCAGAGTCTAAAAAAAACCCCAGCTATAGCTTGAATCGTGGAGGCATAGGGCATATTCTTTGTGAGCCTTACTGTCTGTTCAGATGTTTTTAACAATGTGGGATATTGAGATCTAATCTTACAAGACATGGGGTACCAGCAAAAATCCTAGTAGGCACATTTTTAGTGGAGAACCATAAATGACTGTGCTTGTAGTATTAACGGCTGGGAGATCATGCCACGGATGTGCTGCAGATATTGTGCTGGAATCATGACTGGAGGTTATTAATAACTTTATAGGCTGGTAGCCAGTGGTGTGATCAACAAACAGCATGTGAACCAACTTCATTATATCTATGCAGATTAAAGCTGTAGGCATTGTAGAGTAGTGCAGGCTGGTAATAAATGAAAGGCTTTTGGTAAGCCTGTGGATAGGCTGTGTTGGTTCAGTTTACATTCCTGCAGTACAGCCAGCGAGTACAATCAGGTGGATTTAAATGTAATATTAAAGTCCCCAAAACAGCATTGGCGACTTAAGAAAATCATGATTTCTGTTTATGTATAGGGAAATTCCATTCCTCCAGAGAGACAGCACATACAGTAAAATCAAGTCAAGGTTGCATTAAATGCATTGAATTTAAATGAGCTAGGACTCCATTTATGTTTGAGCTTAAATGGGCTTCTAATCCTATGTTTTCCCTCCTTCATGTAAGTCATTTTTAGGTACTCTATAGATGTGTTCTATGTGTAATAGGTTTGATACCCGTGATTGATAATAGATGTGTGCACTGTATAAATGAATGACTGAAACATACAAAGCTGTCGACAGCGTTGAGACAAGCACTGAAGAAAGGTTTGTAAGTAAGGACATGATGGAAGGGATGGAAGCTTTTTTTAGTGATTTTCTTATTATAGCTTGTAGTAATGTGCTGCTTACAGGAAGATGTGGTCTGGGTTTTTTCCTGCTTAGGGAACATTGTATTTTCAGTCGGACAAACTCCCTTTTAAGATAAATTTACTGAGGCAATGGAGTTGATGGAAGACATCCATTCTTCCATTCATCCATTTTTGAGCCACTTATCCTGGTCAGGGTCACAGTGCCAACAGGGTGAGCAGAGCTGGCCGGTGTTCTTTTTCCCAGCAACAGGCTCTTCCTTGGGGATCCCTAAGTGCTCCCATGACAGATGAGATATGTAATCCCTCCGATATGTTCTGGGTATGCCCGGGGTTTCCTCCCAGTTTGTCATACCCAGGACACTTCCAAAAGGAGGTGCCCAGACATCTCAACTGACTCCTCTGAGAGGAGTTAGCGGCTTGATATCATGGGCGTCCCAAAGCACTGAGCGCCTCACTCTCAAATGTTAAGTGAGGCCAGTCGCCCTGCAGAGAAATCTCATCTCGTCTGCTTGTATCTGCAATCTGCATGGTGAGAGACCAGACCAATTGCAATTCAAGCATACCCCTGTAATTGGTCCTGAAAGATCAGATAGAACCTCACACAGGTTCAGGACACAGTGCTAGCTCCAGGAGTCAGGTTAGGTGACTGCCCCTGTAGCTTGATCAGGCACAGGCCAATGAAGTGATGCAGGGCCATCTTGTGGGCTCACCACTGACAAGGTGAAGGGTAGAGGCTGGGTGGAAGTGCTGTTGGATAAGGGTTGGGGTTAGAACAGATTGGGCATTGTGATGTGTGCAACAACAAACAGCTGATTGACGATGTTTTATTTGGTAATTACATGTTGCATTTCCTTTGAGTTCAAAAGTTTAATCAGCAGTAACTGCAAGATTTTGGTTGAATATATGTTGGTCTGATATGTGGCTAAGATTAGCTTTCATAGACATGCACATCATAGCATTAAGCACCAACCAACCACCTACTGTAGCTGTCTTTTAGAAAACCATGTTTACCCACAAGTATTGTGATTTGGATTGAAAATTTTAAGCTTTGCTCCATTATGGTCTGGTTATTGATTTTCACAGGAGGTACCTGCCAATACAGTGCAAGGATAGCAGCTAGTTAATACATTTACACAGTTGGGGATGCTCTGCTTCTTTTGCAAACAACAGCCTTCTTCTTTCAACACTTGGTCTCTATAGTAAGAAACTGAAAACCTTGCTAAATGATCTATGATTGCTGAGGCATCACATCTTCTGCCAGCTAATAAAATGTAAAACACACCCTCATGAAATTAAAACATACTTCTCCGATCCTCTTTGTTCTTTTAAACCGAGTCAGTTTTGGCGCACCCTGAAACACACACTGAAAATGGGTGTTTTCGTTTATTTTGGCTGATTAGACATCTACTCAGATTGATGTTGAGTGGAACAACGCTGGGAATTACTAGCACAAACTAATAATAATTGGAAAGTTGTAAAGAAAGTGTCAATCAACCACTATCTGTACACACAAACACAGTTCAGAGACGTATAATTAGCCAAATAAGTGAAAACACCTGTGAATACACATCATTGATTCTGTAAAGCTCACCTGTCTCTGTTACATGGGCTACTGGGGTATGCCTACAGTAATCCCAGGGACACATTATCATAGTGTGCTGCATAATTTACCTTCCACCCTGAGGACGGATGAACCCGCTGGGTGGCATTTGACAGAGATTTAACAGCTTCTTGCTGCATTGCCCAAGGTTGGAGGATTTGCCAATAAATGAGGCATATCTGTGTTAAGTGTAAGCATCAGCGTGAATGGTCAACAGGGACTGTCAGTCGTCCTCCTCACAGTGCTTGCTAGAAGCTACCTAAATCCTGCATTGACGTGTTGCAGCCACAGTTGTCTGAAATCAGATAACACGATCCAGCAAATCATATTGGCCAGTGATTGTCAGCTGGTGGCCCATGGGCCATATGCGGCCTGCAGAATATCAATCAATTAAAAAATGTGAGGAGGAAAAAAACGTTTTCCTGTTTTGAGGATATCTAGCATTTTTTTTCCTACTATAATTAAGCAACCTCGAAAACAACTCCACCTGTGAGTACTAGACGTCATAATTCCATTTGCCAGCTTATTGTTAGCGAGGAGTAGTGATGCGTCAAAAAGTGACAAAGCAACATTCGGAGTAAGTTAGTAATAGCTGAACTTACAGAAACAATGCAATGCAATAGTCCACCCTCCACTTGCTCTTCCTCTCTCTGTCACTTACTCTCTTTATCAAACTGTCCCAGTCAACTCAGTGGAGTGGATGGATTCAAGGGTCTGGACCCAGGCAAATATCGTCATGCAAGAATAGGGACAAACTCACAAACTCATAACTGTTTCTATTTGAAAGCCCTGGCCCCCACAGTGTCTGCTTGAAAAGTTCTGGCCCTTGGACAAATATAGAAGAATATTGAAGAACCCTGATATAGGCTGACAGAAGGAAGTGGTCTTTGAATTGGGCATGGGTACTGATATTTGTTTGCCAACTGTGCCTAGTGCGTGTCAGTGATGTTTCAAAATGTAAGCATCTCTCTCATTTACTGTAAATGTTACTCTATTATTCAAGTTTTTTTCTGTCAGTCATCATGTGTACAGATACTGATGTATTTGTAAAAAGCTCGTATCAGCCATCCAAGCTTTACTAAGCTCGTCATCTTTATAGTATTACACCACAAATTGAAAATGCATTTGAAGTCATAAAAGTGGATGGCTCAGGCTATCAGTCAAAACAATTATCAGTAATGATAAGCTTTTCGGGAAATGAATGAGCATGAGTAAAACCCAGGACTTTGTTTGGCCTATTTCCAGCTGATCAGATTGGAAGCAAAAATGTGAGGTCCATCATGCAGCCAGACAGTAAGCATTCATGTGAAAGGCTGCTTGTATCAGACTGGGTAACGGATTTCAGGGCTGACATTCATCCTGTTAGGTATCAGTGGGAAGAGTCCTTAAAGTGATTACTTATAGACCGAGATGATTTCTTCAGTTTAAGTCAAAGGCAAAGTTAGAGGAAAAATGATTTGTAATTTCAACAGATTCATTTGGGTTTTACTTGAGAAAGTAAGTATGAATATGTTCCTAGTTTAGTTCTTTTTACTAATCATAGTGAGAAATGCAGTTTTTCCAATTATGTGAAATATCCTGAGGGGTGCAAATGCAATGCAGTGATTACTCATTTATCTACTGTTGTGCAGACCCAAACTATTGAAGTTGTAGAAGCAGTACCAATCACTTTTTGGGATTTTGCTCAAGTGCATTTTTCCAGTTTATGGTTTGGTAAGTTTGTGGTTCCAAATGACCACCCAAAGCTCCGTCAAACCTCTCTGGGCATTTCTTATTTTAACAAAACTCCACCAAACACCAAAAACAGCACTTACCACCACAGGAACCATGGTTCAGTTCGTGGCAGTGGTGCTTTCAGCTGGGCCAGGTCATCTGCCATTAAAGCTTTTAAAATTTGTAGTGCTGTATATTCATATTTGATGTGCTGTATATTTATACCTTTGGAGTTTTTCTCTCAGGGGTTAGAGTCTCTCTAGACTAGAGAAAACAGTCCACCTTTAGTTTGATGCTAACACTTCAGTGTATGTGTCCCACCTTATACTTAGCGAAAGACACTGGTGTAACTAATTTGTGGCGGGCATTGTTACACCACTTCTCCTGTCTTTTGTCCTGTAGGAGGCTGGACCCCTCTGAGCGTCCACTCCAGATGGTGTTCGACTACCTGGCAGCAATGGGCTATGCAGAGCCTGTACGAGTGCAGCAAGAAGCAGCCAACTCAGACCTCAGCTGTTTGATCCGTTTCTACAGTGGTGAGTACTGACCCGCAGGGGCTATCATCCCCAATCTTCACTATCTGCTTCAGCTCAGTGGGATCTGGCAGGAGGAAAACCAACCTGAAGGCCTAAACACAGGCTGCAGCAGGTCAAACTCTCCAAAACGGTTTTATCACATCTGCTTTTGATCTTGTGTCTGTGTGTACATTAAAGCATGTGTGCTCGCAGCAAGGACAGAGTCAAGCCAGTTGTTGTTTGAGGCTCCCAGAGAGTGATGCGTTTCTGAAGCTGTCTCTAGTATTCAGTGTAGCCTGGGTAACACAAACACACGCCCACCATGGCCTCATGATAAGTGACTGACCATCCGTCATCCTGTGGTGATTCTCCATCCCCATGTGGGCTGCCTTTCACCTGCTGCTGTCAACATGCTCCCATGAACCCAGGACTGAAGTGACTAAGTGTCCCTGTGTCAGTGTGATCTATTAATGCAGTGGCAGAATGGATGAGGAATTTGTATACCTGCATGTGTCTTAATACAGCTCACATAAACCCACAGAGCTCTCCCCGTTTCAGTCTGCGCATTGTTCTAATGATACTCTTACAGTAGCAGCATTAAGGGATTTGCCATTAAGGGTAAATGGTGAATGATGTTCTGTAATGCGTTTCCACTTGATAAACCGACTGATGTTCCTGCTGAGTCAGTGGAACTCCTTATGTTTGGGGTCTGAACTGCTCACATGCTGCAGTGCCAGAGGAACAGAAAGACTGAGCAAAACGCAGCATCTAAAGGGCTCACATGTAATTCCTCCCACATCAAGTACACAACCCTCCCTACATTGAAATGCAGTGCTGCCACACTGAATAAGAATTTAAGCTAAACATAAATCTCAACAGCTTTGTATTGAAATTCTCTGGTCTGACTCATGAGGAGACTTTAAAATTTCTAACTGACTGTGAAGACTTAGCAACAGATTTAGACGAGAGCATGCAAACTCTACACAGAAAGGCCACATAACATCTTTGATTTAATTGTGAGAGTTCTGAGACATTTTTTATACTTAGTTTAGAAGCATAGAATTTTAATCCTAGACTTTTGTGTATCATGCCATCCTGTTTTATCTGTTATAAACACACTACACAGCAGAGTCCTGCATGCATCAGATTGGCAAGAACATCTAATGAACTGAAAAGGCTATGTGCAATACCCAGCCACCGGCGCATAGGACCAATCAGGGCTCGACAGTGCGAGCGTTTCACTCGCATTTGCGACTAAAAATAGGTGTGTGCGAACTGTAAAAAATATTTAGGGGCACATGTGCGCATAAAAAAAAATCAGACGAAGCAGTCTATATTTTTGTCATTAAAAAAATATGATAATCTAACCGCAAATGTTGGAGGAACTCCAGCCGCCTTCCCTCTTCTCTGTGTGACATGGTTATGGGCGGTTTTCCAAGCCACTGTCGGCACAATGAATATAAGTCCAGTGTTTCCGCTACATTCATTTAGCAGCAGCGTGTCGCCGCTGCTAAATTATTGCCGCCGCTGCTGCTCGTTCAAAACATTTTTGCAAATGCACCACCACCACCACTCTGAGACATCTGTGCACTTGCACAGCGGAGTAGCCAGTATAGTGAGGAGAGCAGCGGTGAGGGGAGTGGGGGAAGGCTCCTATTTAGGGATGCACCGAATATATTCGGCCGAATATTGCAAAAAAACCCCCCACATTCGGTATTCGGTGGAATAAGTGAAAAGCAAGGCCGAATAATAGCGGCGTGTTTTGATAACGCAATCAAACAGCGTGCGGTGATGGACAGAGTAAAATGTTGGCAGTGTGGCGATAAACAGTAATGGCGAATCACGCCGGTTGTGGGTTGAACGGGGGTCACAGACACGGACAGGAATACGTATTCCTGTCAAATACGGCGGCGCATTATAACGGCTTACCGGCGAAGAAGTCCGGCTCCAGGTGAATAACTTGTTGTCATGACTGCCCAAAAGTACCCGAACAGCTGAGCCATGGCGGCACACAGTATGTGTCGTATCAGAGGAGAAACTTTAGGGACTGTTCGTTACTTATGAAGGAACTTGTCAGGGGAGGAGGGTGGCTGGTTGATTTTTATTTCATTTATTTATTTTATTTTGATCCCCCCTATGTTAATCACTTATTGATGCTGTTTTTGAAGTATGAATAAGTCAATAAGTAATTTATTCCATTGAAATATCATTGATGTATTATAGAAAAGTGATTTATCTTTTTATAAATGACAAAAGGCACATCTGCCTCATTTTCGCTGTGGTATCCTGATACTACTCAGAACCATGATACTTTCACTAGTATTGTACCGTGGGTCCCAATTGAGGGATGTCTCCCCCCCCCCAAGTTTTCTTTGTGCCCCTAAAGTTCTTTGTGCGCTGCTTACTTTTTCAACTTAGGAGCACATGTGCTCCTTGGGAAAAAAGTTAGCGTCAAGCCCTGCCAATTAGTTCTGCAACCTGACCTGACCTGCTGACACAAGGTCCACGTCCCACCCTGAAACCACAAATCTTATAATAACCATGGGTTGTTCCAATAATTTGGTTCAGCAGCAAGTTCAGAGTTACCGTTTTGGGTCATTTCATACAGGTGGAACTAAGATAATATATTGTAAAATGAAGGTAATGCAGGAAATACAGTTTAAATAAACATTTTATGCTTATTCTCATAATATCGAGATGCACATCTCCACAGTTAACGTGCCTGTTAGTAACACACCTGATTGAAGCGGCTCTCATATTCCAGCTGTTGCACATGTGAGAGCCAACACACGGTCAGCAGTCAGAGGATTAAAACTTTGATTTGATTTGATTTATTTATTTAGCACAATTGAACTAGACAACTGTGCAAGGGGGGATCGAAGCCCATGCGGGCTTGTACAGAGTTCCACCCCTAGCCATAATCACAAGCAAATGACATGCAGGCTAAATTCCTAGACTAAGCAAAAAGTCACAAAACAAAATACCAACAATAACAGTAACAAGAAACAAAAGCAAGAACAAAAAAGGAGCAAAACTAGGGTAATTGAAGCAAATTAGGAATTAATTCAAATTATTGTTACTCTTCATTGTATTTTAATATATTTATCGTCCAACACCCGCAGTCCAACTCGCATGTTCTTTTATCACCCAGAACCGAACCCAGTAACAAAATTAAGACAAAACACCCACCTGATGCAGGACTCTGCACAGTCTTGATAATCATCACTTATCAAAACAAAATGTGGTTTATAAGTAGAACTGTTATGGTTTTCTAACTTTGGCCAGCCTCTTCAGAATGAATACAACTTTCTCTTTCTGTCTGCTTTAGTAATACAACTGACATTTGTTTGTTAGGCTGTCAGATCTTAAGCTCACTACGGCCTCAGTCTTATTCCTAGTCTCTATGTGTCCAGTGGAAGCTTTATTGTTGTTTCCCCCTTGCCAACTTGAGAACTGGTCGGATCTTGGCTACTATCAGTAGTCAGGCCACATTGGTCAGAGTCTAGCCAGGCCCCTTGGAGACTTCCTGCCTCCTTTTGTCAACTCATGGGAAAAGAGGACCAGAGACCAGGCATGACTGGTACTCCAGCACTTCTGATGGACTGCCAAGGCTAAGAGCACAACTTCATTTGGCCATTTGCTGCACTTAGAACTGGGGAGGTGGTGAGAAGTATTTGTTTTGAAGTATAATTTGCAGGTTGGTGGTTGGTTGTGCTGAATTATCCCAGTGTGTTCCCTCACTCTCCCTGTGCTGTCGTTCAGGAACTCTCCTGTCATACAGCTTCACCAGTACACCTCAATTTTTGGCTGGCACAAGGTAACCCTGGTTTTTCATTCCCACCCACAGTGGTGTTGTAGGTGGGCTGTGATACATTGTTGAAACACACAACAACAGCCTTGTTCTGAGATCCCTCTCCCAGGTGCTTGCTTGTCTCACAGCTGTTGTCAGGGGTAATAATCTGACTAAGCAGACGAGGGAAACTGTGGTCCATCAGTAAAGACTACAGCCGCTACAAAACCACCCGATGTGGTGCACTGCATGTGTCAGTGCTGCGTTTAATAGGCTTTGAGAGTCTACACACTGCTTTTCAACTTGGAAGCAGTTGTAAGATAAACCTGAGGGTATGCAAGTTGACTAAAGGTTATCTAGCCATGTAGATTTGGCTTTATGTACCCAGGTACTAAGATAACTGTCCCTGAGATATCTGTCACCACCACAGTACATTAGAGGTGAATTATTTTTTTTTCTATATTATTGCGCTCACTCAGCAGCATGTCTTTCTGCATTGACAATGTCTTGGTTTTTCTGAATAATCTGAATAATCCACAGACCACATCGGTCTTCATCGTAATGTCTTTTTGCCAAAGGAATACTCCCTCTGAAACATTTGATAACAGGAAACACATTTTTTGCAATTTTGGTGAACTGACCCTGTAACAATATTGCAAACATACTTGTGCTATGAAGAGTTTGTATTTTCAGATCTTTTTCCCATCTTCTTTTCTTGTGAAATAGGCCATTTTCCCATTGGACAAAAACCCACCAACACCCACTGACATCTGGCTTTTATCTTTAATGGGAAAGGTTACAATCGGCATTCAACTCTGCAGTAGTCACTGGTATTTATCAGCTCTGGCTCTGATCAGCTCCAGTCAGCAGTGATGATGATGGACATGCTAATCTTAGCCCCTTTGCTGGTGCAATGCTATGATTCACAGTCACAAAATGTCTTCTGCTCTGTCCAAGTAACGCTCAAACATAGCTCAAAATCTAGTCTACACCAAACTTGAGAGAGAGACTGAATAACTAAGAGATATGAAATAGAGCCAATGTAACATTTTCACTGGTCTCTATGCTGTTTACCACTGCTTGCTAACCTGTTTTCTGTAATGTTGAATGTTGCACTCTAGAAGAAAAAAACAAAATGGAAAGGCATACTTGTCTGCTGCAGAGCTGTGTACAAGGCTCTGGTCTACTGGCAATGGGATAGCAGCATTTAAAAACCTGCAGATACATGTGGATAAGGATATAAGTTAGGTTTATCTCTTCAGGCTTCTACAAATCTTGCAAATGAATCAGTCAGTTAGGAATTCAACCAGAGGTACTGGGTTTCGAGTAGACATTGGTTTGTTGTAATAAATCAGTGGTCTACGTGCAAATCCAAGGGCATGCTTCGATTTTATATGTAGGTGTATACATTTGCTCATTGGCATGGTTGTGCATTTGTCTGTTTTATGGCCTTATTTTCTCTTAAGCTGCTGAAGTGTTTCAAAGTGCGATGCAGCAGGTAATTTATTAAACTTCACCATCCTCTTATTTGTTCAGGAAACTCATCTTGAACCTTCTCCACCCTCCTGCTTCTCCCACACACCCTCCTGCAGTGGTGCACAGATGAGATGAAAACAAACATGGAAAGGGGAGTAAACATTTCTAAATGCTGACTTAATAAAAAAACACTCCTAGTGAAAACAACGGCAGAGACCTGAGGGCCAGTGGTTCTCTTTGTTGGCTCATGCAGCTGCAGCACAGACGGGGCCTGCTGTAAGCTCCCATGAGCCCTGTTCCACCTCTGCCTGGGTGATCTCTGTCTTACATCTTTGAGCTTAGAGACCCGAGGCTGCTGCGCACAGTTCACGTAAAACCCATTGTCAGTGTCAGAGCAGAGGGAAATAAGTCATCTGCGAGCAGTGAACTCACCTAATAAGTTATTGATTCGGCTGGTGCTGATTTACAAATGGAAATTAGACCTAAATGAAGACTGCGGATGTCCTAAACCGTGATGACATGGACGGTAAACCAGTGTCTGAAACTTTGAGGCCCAGTGGTTTATCACTGAGTCATAGTAATCGTGTCCTAGAGCTACAGAAAGACTAAAATCACAATGAATCACCAAGCACAAGGTTGCGTCTTTATTTATGGTATCAAGGCAGAAGGAATTGGTTTACAGAGACAAAACTCGGAGAAGTCAGATTTAAGAGAAAAATGAAACTCTGTTCAGATCCGGGTTCCCACAGAATTGCCCCGAGCAACAGAGCTCTGCAGAGAGCAGGCGCTCCGTGGTTTCCTGACAGCTCCTCGTAACATGCTGTTTCTGTGATGGAGCTCAGTCTCTCCCAAGGATTTCCTCTTTTCTCATTTGAAACCTACAGACTCTCCCTCAACCAAAGACTCATGGTCAGTTTTCAAGTCAGATGGCTCACTGCTGCTGAAAAACATCCATTATTTTAATGGTCTGATGTAATGTCATCTGCATTCAAAAGCAGTATTGAGCTGTGCATCTTCCATTTGTGCTATATTTGATATCAGAATTGAATTACTTGCACAAAGTTTAAATAAGAGGGCTTTTTTTAAACAGAGGTAAACACAGACCACCAAGAGGAGGCATCTGGGTGGTGGGTTGAATTTGAATTTGCTGCCAAAAAGAGCTTGCTGTTCTGAGTCAAATCAGACTGTGTTTCCGCCTCCACTGACCCCCTACTGCATGCTAACGCAATCTATGCAATCTTGAGCAAGACAAAAAAGCTCTGGGATACAGGGAGTATTGTGTTCAACCGAGCGTTCCACAATTGTATTGAAATCATGTGATTAAGAACAGTTTCAAAAATGTCTAAACACCCTCCAGACCAGGGAAATCAGGAGCCACAGACTAAAACTATTACACAAAAGACATGAAATTGGCAGAATGACTTTTGTCTTTAGACGATAACATAGAGAGAACAGCCACTTTACCTGTGTTGTGGGGAGTGTAATTTTCATCATCCCTCCTACAATGATGAATCATTTTAAATGAGGCATTATGTGTTGTTCTTTTATTCTTAAGAGGTTTATTAGAGAGCAGATACTTTGGGTAAAGTCAGAGTGGTGCTCTGTCTTCATAGTTACTGAGATGGTGAATTTTCTAACATACAGTATGTATACTGTCATCCAGTTTAACAACAGCTGTTGTTAATTATACATCACTACTCTTGTTGGTCATTCAAATGAGGGCTGTAGCTAACAGATCATTTTATGGGGTTTTTTTTCTATAATTAGTTGATCTGCAGATTAGTATCTCAATTAATCAATAAAAAACATCCAAAAACAGCGTGAATGTTCATCACAATTTCCTAGTGCTCAAAGTGATGCCATTTAATATCTCCTTTTGTTTGACCAACAATAAGATAACCAACGGTATGCAGTTTATAGACATTTTTGTTATGAGATATTCTCTCATATTTTAGATATTCTTATATTTGAGAGTCTGGAAATATCAAATTTTTGGCATTTTCGCTTAAAAAAGTAACTTCAACCATTCATTTTTACTAATTGTGTAAAGAGTTGCCTATTAATTTCCTGTCAGTGAGCTTATCAAATTTCCAATATTGGATAAAACATGTAATATTAATAATTTATCAGTTCATAGTTATGGTCATAAATATGAGGACATGCAGTTACTCCAGTTCTATTTTTCTATAAGGAACTATTTTGACAAATGGGCTCAGTTTTACGTATTTCTTTCCGGCACTCCGCCCTGTTCTAGTTCCTCAGTTCACTTCCCCTCTTTCTTTTCATCTGCCAATCACATCCTATCTTGCATCTTTCATGTCTCTCTGTCACCTCTTTCCTCCCTCCTATTCCTCTTGCCATCTGTTTCTCTGTCCATTTTTATTCTTCTGTGATAATGGGGCAGAATCTGACCTGTTGCGACCCCGTTGCTCATCTGGCATGCCATGTGAAGTGAGATGTCACTGAGTTTGCTGGCAAGTCAAGGCCGCCGCCACACTTGAGATGAACAGAGGAGAGACAAGAAGCTGTACAGTCGACTCTCTGATCTGTCACTTGTCACACTGTCCCTGTGGTTTGGAAGCCTCTCCAAGGAGGCTGCTTGACACGTTGATGATTAGTTTAGTAGAGGCAACACGGCCTCGCTCTCCGTGGCCCCGCTCCTTCAGACTCCTGTAGCTTGGACAAAAACATCCTGCAACAGAAAACAGTGTTACACAACACCTACGACCATGTCACCAAACCCCTCTGGAGCCACCGCGAATGGTCAGCATTATTCGTCATCAGTGGGATGGGATTGATTTGGCCGGCTTTCCACAGAGCAGCCAGAGGTTGCTGGAGACAGTGTGGAGGTTTACCAACTCAGTTTGGACTTTGATTTTGTGAACAACCTGTCTCCCTAGCAACTAATAGCCCCACAGACCTTGAGGGATAGCATGTGTGTTTGTTTTAAAAGTTGGCTCTTTATGGCTGGAACTTGTTTGATATTGCGTAAAGAGGCCAATGATTTTCAGATGGGTGGCTGTTTGAATATGGACGTGTAAAAAGCAATATGTTGTGTACGTGAAGGGATGGGAG
Organism: Epinephelus lanceolatus; assembly: GCF_041903045.1. Taxonomy (NCBI): domain Eukaryota; kingdom Metazoa; phylum Chordata; class Actinopteri; order Perciformes; family Serranidae; genus Epinephelus; species Epinephelus lanceolatus. Next base: position 25,846,004 of record NC_135735.1, on the reverse strand, counting down.
TTGATATGTTTTTATTGATACCACTGACTATATTGTTTCTGCTTATCGGTCTGTTTTTGCTCATCAATTCTTTTATTGAGTCCTGATCATTTTTCTGTGTGGAAGAAAGTAGGCCTACACAGGATTTCAGCATTATTATAAAGTAGGATATTTACCCTCTGTAACGGACATGCTGCCCGGTTGGGAAGCTTGACATCCATGCATAAAGTGACCAATGCATGGCATTCCTGGACTTTAAGCCCGTGTTGCGTAGAAAAGTGCTTCGGCATATTTCTGGTGTTTCCAATCTTATTTGAAATAATAATTTTACAGACATTACGCGCCGCACTGATGTCATCTTTCTTCATGAAATGAAGCTACGCTTTGGTCTGTTTTCTCCTCTCTGCCATGACTCCTTCTTGTTTCAGCAGAGTAGACGCATTGATGTTTGATGTCATTATTTTGCAACTGTCAGAAAAACATCATAGCATCAATAAAAAAGGCACTGATAAACCTGTATTCATACGATTCCAATGGGTCAGACAATTTGGAGCCGGTTCCCAACTGGAACCGCCTCCGATTTCCATCCTTATGTATGCATGGAAGCCTGTACGATCACAACATGAATTGGAATGTGCATTTTTGTGTGCATATTGTGTGTATTTCTCACCCATTGCTCCAGCAAACAACTTGTTTGATTCAGGTATAATTTTGTTGGTCCTTTGGACTTCTCTGAAAAGCCTTACGTTGTATTTGCGAGAACAAACATTGTAGCTTTTTTAATGGCTCAAATAATTAATCCATTATTGAAAGTTGCAGATTAATTTTCAGTCCATCATTTCAGCTCTACTCTTTTGTGAGCAAAAGGGACTGTTGTGAGTGTGTGATGCGAGTTGTGAGTGAGTGATGCTGTATTTGTACGCTAATTTTCACACGGATGCACAAATAATTGATGTTCTGCTTCATACGTTTCTTTGTTACATAGGGATACTATGATATATGGTTTAATTGCTTAGTTGATCATAGTGAATATATATTATTAGGATAATTGTGAACATCATGTCCAGCAGCAACCAAATAGACTTCTGGGCGAAACTCTGCAAAAACAGACTGCCCATGCACAAACCTTAAAAAATCGTGTCTCCATCAAGCATTTGCTTATTTCATATTGAAAGATGCCATTTCAAACACGCCATTACACTAAAAAGGATGTTCGCCAAAAAAGGTGTGTGTCCTATCTGTGATGCAATAAAAATATTTGTTTCTTTCACTTCTGTTTTAGTGCATATTTAAGACTTTTAAACATATTTTCATGAATATTGGGATAATATGGTGAATCGTAACTATTTGGCCAGGATAATTTTCAAATAGTTCCACGCGTATTGTTAGATGACCGGTGACATAGGAATCCAGATAAGCTTTGTAATAATAAGGTGGTGTAATGTCAGAGAAGGGTGAAGGTACAAGAGTTTATAACTAGTAGATTAAGATATGACTTGTGGAAAAAATGGAAGATAACTTCGAAAATCTTCAACAAAACCACTTGTTACTGGTTTTAGGGTCATTTAAGGATTCTTTCTTGCATTATGGACCAGTTATAGCTATACACCAGACTGTTTGTTAGTCTCCTGCAGGTAGTGCTCTTAAGAGTGTAGCCCGCTGACAACATAACAAAGCTAAGTGTGCTTGTTTCTGGTGTTATACTGTGAAGCCACTGAGAGCATCTTGTCAACCTGTGTCAGTTCGTTGCGAGTGGGTGCGTGATGACGAGTTTATTGATGTGTGTACTGCAGTGGGCGAGTGTTTTGCTTAATTACTCGTTTTAATGAATATATTATTTTTGGTTTCTTCTAATTTACTCTCTCTGCTGTCAGCTATATTCTGTAAACCTTTGATGTTGTTGACAGTAAACTACAATTACAAATATTCTAATGAAGTATGCAATGATATTTTTTTTGTATTTGACATACAGAGAAGGGATTTGTGTGTGGATTCCTTGCATGGATTTGAGCATCAGTTCGTGATAGTAATTCCTTGTCTCCTTGCAGTGATACACAGGAAGGGCATGACACAGAAATCACACTTCTTTCTAATTGTGCAGGAGGGAGGGGTGTCGTTTGAAATGTTTATTGCTTTTTGATCCCTTTCATGGATGAATATAAACACGTCTTCCAACAAAACTCTTTGTTTTATTAAACAAGATAATCTTCTCAAATGTTAAATTAGTGAGTTAAAACACAAGCAGCCATACAAAAACTTTGCCTCAATACAGTACAGTCTAAAACGATGATTTTAAGTCAAGGTCTTGTCAAAAAGTAAGTATAAAAGAGTACAAATCTGAGCAAACATTCACTGCCAACTGACATCACAGTTCGTATCAAAAAAGCACTGTGGTTTGCTCCATGTCCAGGTGTTTTCCCACTTTCACACAGGTCCATACTACCCCTCAATGACCCTGTGAGGGTTTGTCTCTCTAATTTTCTCTTTGAGTGAGGGCATGCCCAAGGATCAGTCACTACTATTGATCCACCAGCCAGCCAATTTGTTGTCAGAAGCACTTGGCTTGTTCATTATGAGTTTCCCTGGCGAAGAAAAACATGAGCAGCCTTTCATTTCATTTGGATGCCCTTGTGAAGTGAAAGGGAAGGTGGAGAGGAAGAGCGAGTCAGACAGGACGAGGGAGAGAGAGCGGATTGCCAATGAGAGCCTCTGAGTGGGAGGCAGCATAAGTTGGTTTGAGAAAAATTTAACAACAGAGGACAAGAGGCTGAGGCAGTGTCTCCTCCGTGCTTATTTGACCCGCCATTAACCTGAGTGCACTTGAAGCCTGGCAGAGACACTAGCACTGCTGTCTGATGCATCCTTCAGCACTGGCCAGCTAAAGCTGCCTGCTGTGCAAGTTGGAATAATTTAATTGAAAAGAGTGAAATTTAATGTGACAAAACCCTGACTCATTCATCAATATGACTGGTGCTTCTGCTAGGTTAGGATAGCGATGGAGTGAGAGAGAGAAAGGAGGAAGAGATAGATTGATAGATACGTGTTCATACAACAGTCATAGGACACCTTAATAGTTTCCCGCACCTTAGCTCTGATGTACTGACGGGTGTGGTGATTTCACAGATCCAAGTTTGATCTATAAAGAAAGGGAGGAGGAATGGGAGGAAAGAGAGAGGGGCTTGAATCCTTAATTGCAAAGATCAATTGAGATACTATAGCTTAGCATCCTGCACTGGCTGTGAACTCAGGCCTGAATCTGGCATCACCATCTATCTGCATCTTTTATTGAGACACTATGGCTTAGACCTCTGTTTAGCCCTAAAACTGACATCTGCCCATATCCTCATCTTCAACTACCAACCTGATTAAACCTCACTGCTACTGCCAACCTAGACCTGGGGCCTCATTAAAGAAAAATATCTTAACTGCTTATCTTATCTTAAGTTTCAGAACTAGGACAGATCCTATCTTCCTATTACAGAAGCAATTCTTAAACTCATTCCTACTCCCTATCCTAACTCAGAACTCCTATATACTCCTACTATGCAATATTAAAAAAAAGTCTTATTTTCTTCTTATTTTGCTGTGTTTAGGATGTTCCATGGGCACAGCACCCAGGTGAGCTTGGGACTCTAGAAAATCCCAGACACAGTGCTGAAAGAATGCAATTATGTAGCAAGGCGAAACAACAAGCAGACAAAGCTCGTTCCAAAATGAGAGTTAGTCTGGGGCCGTCTTTCACTTTCACTTTACAGTAACAGACAACTCCTGCATAGTATACCTTCACGAAGTTCTGACTATAACTGTAAATTCAATTCAGTCAGGACTCCTTGTGTCATGCCTGCATCAATATTTAAAATGTGTAGAATGGACCTACTTGAGATGGACAGGCCATGATATCAACAGCTCTCACTTGTCATCATCATGAACAAAAAAAAGAGTGGCGTTCAATTTTTTGAGAGTTCAGATTGCTCAGGTGACCTCTGTGAGGCGCATGAGATGCAATTCTGAGATGTTTAGGACAGACCTTCAGCTTCAGGCTGGAAGTTACCCTTAACAAAAAAACCAAAGTGCATCTATCATCTTTACGACCACTGGCAGAGCCGCATGCATCCTTGTAAGCTTCATAGCACATCGATCTAATTCAAAATGAATCATCTTGCCTGTCAATAGACACCCATTAATCCATGGCCCAGAAAATTTTAAGTGTCACCATGCAGTTTGAATTGTGATTTATATTTCTGTGTTCCTGTTGTCTCCCATCCTCTGCTGCAAGGATTATGCAATTAGTTGTCAACTATTGAATTAATCGGTAACTAATAAGTCAAATTCTCTGATTCCAGCCCCTTAAATGTAAATATTTTCTGGTTTCCTCACTCTTTTATGACAGTAAACTGAATATCTTTGGGTTGTTGACAAAACACAACAAAGAAGATGTCATCCTGGGCTTTGGGAAACACCAATCGAAAATTTTTACTATTTTCTGACATTTTGTAGCCCAAACAACTACTTAAGTAATCAAGAAAATAACTGACAGATGCATTGATACTGAAAAATAATCATTAGTTGCAGCCCGAACTGCCATACAGACCCAACAAAAGTGGTGCTGCCATTTTTGCCAGTTATTTTGAATTAGGACAGGGTCAATGCCATCCTAACTTAAGATTCCTAACTAGTAAAGTCCCTAAGTTAGGACAGTTCTGTAAATGCTTAATTTCTTTCCCAAGAGAAGATAGGGTTTTCCCTAAATGCAATAAGGAATCATGTTTCTGTAATACCAAAAACCCTGGATGTCATCCTAAATTGAGATAAGATAGGATTTCAGACTCAGGAAGTTTCTGTAATGAGGCCCCTGACCCAACCCTTGACCCAAAGCTATAGTTTTGCTTTATTTAACCTCATCCTGACTGTTAACTTACTGCACTCTGTCTTCTCGTGTATCTACTTGCAACACATGACAAACATGAATGCAGATGATTGGCTCAGCCAGAGAGAGAAAGAGATTAAATTCTTAGGAAGTTTGAATATAACCATTCCCAAACACAGTTCCCAGCAAGGTGTGGGGTATATAATAACGGAGTTTAATGGAGAAACTTTCTTCACCTTACTCTAAGATCAAACTTGTTATCTATCCACAGTATATGAGATAATAGGGCAGTGTCCATATTAAGTGACAATGATAGATCAGTTCCAGGAATTACAAAGCTAAGGAGCTGACTAATCCATAGGTGATATCATACTGACCTGCGAGTATCTGTATGACCTCATTTTCTGGAAGTTTCCAGCTTATGACATTTGCTGTTAATTAGCTGAATTTGTTTATCACAGGGGACTTAGGAGTTCTTGCATATTAGATCAATGTCTGAAGATCTACACTAACCTCTGTGTGTGGGCTTTTCCCTCCAGAGCGTCCAGTGAATGCAGACCAGCAGGAGCGGACCCTGCTGAAAGGCGTATTCAGCGTCAGGAAGGGCAAGTCGCAGCTGCACAAGTGGGCAGAGCGGCAGGTCATCCTCTGCGGCACCTGTTTAATCGTGGCCTCCGTCAAAGACAGCCTGACTGGAAAGATGCACATCCTGCCCCTGGTGGGGGGAAAGGTAAGAGTTCAGTGTTTGGAGAACAGATAACCTGAAGAGGTGTCAACCTTTCACTGTCCCCTGGGTAGAGTCCACACTACAGGCTGTGTGTAGATACACTGTAACAACACAGCTGGGTTGGACGGCTGCATAGTGCTGAATAGTTAAAAAGATGACGCACTACTTTACATGCAGACTGTATCGTCTAAAGCAAAATAGCCTTTACTGTGTGCTGTGTAGGCCGCAGAATGTATACAACTAAATACAATACAGCAGCTGATTTTACATTTACCTTGAACCACGGACAGAAAACCAATAAAAAATAATCTTTTTATTGGAATACCGTGATGGAAAATAGTTGAGAACCTCTGATCTCAAAGCTTTAAAGCTATAGACAGTGCAGATTCTTTGTACACATTACCATACCTGTGCTGAATTTGAAAGAAATCCACCATAAAATGCTTTAAAATCTCCACGCCATCTACTGCAGCCTGGTAGATGCATGCTATGTAACTTCAACTTCCCTAGTTTGTGTTCAGACAGGGACTATTGGCAGACTTGCCTTAATTAATATTCATTAAAATACAGAGTGCCATCTCTTTGGAACAACCTACTTCCATCATAACAATCAACATCTACATTCTCATTATTCAAAAAACATCTTAGAGGACTCTAATCAGCAAAGATTTATGACACTACATGGATTTCATTGTAATGCAACTTGTGAACAAACTCTTTGGTAATTGTACATTTCTATTAATTTTATATTACTGCTTAGTCTTGAAACATTGATGAATCACACAGTCTGTGTTTTTATCTTTTTTCTTTCTTCAAGCATGACTATTGCTAACTAATAGGGGAAGTATCTACGTAAACCATATTTGGCTTCTAACCTCTCTTGCACAATGTTTAAACTTTTTTTTTTATTTCTTACTCTCTTTTTTTATATATATATGTATATGTGCAGAAAAAATGAACTAGAAATAAACATGGCACCCTTCCCTTGTTCCTGGGGGACTGCCCATCATTCCGACAGCCAATATCTAGTCCAAAAAATGTCCCATTGGATTGAAAGCTCATTTCTGTGACAGGCTGTTATCCCCCAAAACAAATGCTCATTGCTTCCCGTCCCGTTTTTTCCAAAAAACCCAAAAAAACAACCACACTCCCTGCATTTACACAACCCAATTGCAAGTAAAAATGTTCACATTGTACGTTTCTGTAAACCACGGATACAATACATTTGTACATTATTTTGTAGCATTGAAACTTTGCTTTAAGGCTGTGGTGAACATGTGGTTTGGTTTAGGCAAAACAACACCTAGTTATGGTTATGAAAAGATCATGTTTTTGCTTAAACATCTATGTTTGGTAGGAAAAAAGCCACTGGAAAACCGGGCTCAATCCTGTGGGAAACGCCCCGAAGAGTCGCTAAAAACACCAGGGATCAGTGGCTCAAATTCAGTTGAGAAACTTAACTTAGCTTCAGGAAGTGTGTATTTTTGGAGAAAAATGACTTTGGAGCAATGGGTATTTGTTTTTGGGATAACAGGCTGTCGGAGAAATTGGTTTTTGGTCCAGTAGGCCGTCAGTACAACAGAGCATGGCACCATTTCCTCTCACTTTGTATCAACTGAGAGCAAAATGTTCACTTAATGATTTTGATATGATATCAGATATGATTTTTAGTGGTAAACCTCAGGTGTGCATTCACAATAGATTAGTTATAACGCTTCACTTTTGTCCACAAACCCTCTGGCACACACAGTTGAAGTGAACAGGTTAGCACATGTACGGTCGAGGGTCTTCTATCAAATCTAGGGAGGAACAGTAAGAAAAACAATGCTGACTAGTATATAACTTTGTGAAAATCTAGTCTTTTACCAATATCTTGCAATAATGAGTCATGATAATCATCATTTTCCATTTGTGTTTTCTCAATGTGTGTCCTCCTCATTGTATCTGTGTATTTCCTTTATATTGAGGTGGAGGAGGTGAAGCGGAGGCAGCACTGCCTGATGTTCAGCTCAGCCGGATCACAGGCCCAGACATACTTTGTCAACTTCGACACACTCGCAGACTACCAGCGATGGCATCGGCAGGCATCAAAAGTAAGCAAGAGACAAAGAGTGTGTGTCACTGTGTGTGCAGGACCCAGCTTGTGTCTCCCATGTTTTCTCTCCGCAGCAGTTTGTTTGTTTCCAGTTAGTCCCTCTGGGCTTGTACTTAAATCAGAGATTAGATGTTAGGACTACAGTTGCCTTCTGCCTGTTGAGCCGTCCAATCAGAAACCGCTGCCTCTCTGAGTGTGTCTGATTGGCTCCACAGAGGCAGACTCTCAGCGGTGTCTGGCATTGATTGAGCAGCATACCTCTATTCACTTTTATTGAGGTTTTGTTTTTTTTTGCCATAAAGGCCCTTAGCAGTAGAGCTTTTGTTACATAAATCACCGTGGATCAGAAGATGCTAAATGACCCAAACACATTTTTGTATTTGTGTTGTATGCTGTGTGTCTTTCAGAAAATCTTGCCAGGTCTTCACAGCTGTTCTTCAAAAAATTCATTGTTTCTGTTCTGCTCAGCCTGCTTTGTCTCTAATATCCTAATTAATGGCTATTGTACCGCAGCTCCTTCCTGGAGCTGAACAGCCTCTGTGAGAGCCTCCACTGAGGCCGAGCCAGCATACAATTAGCCATGGAAGGAGAAAGCCAACTGAAAAAAAGAGAAAGAAAATCCAATTAGTTGCAGATTCATGCTAAGTCCAGGATCTCTCTCTACCATGGTGGTATGGATTACTGGGTTAGAGTAGCCTGTTAGTGCACTGTGTTTAGGCTGAGACTTAGACGAGAGGTTTCTATGGAGACTGAGGATGATGACTGATGAAGGTTTTTGGTGGATTTGGGCCAGTGTAGGGCTGCACGGTATATGCGGTAGACGGTAGAAATGATATAAATTTGGCCCACGGTAGAGATTTGCGCTCTACCGTCCTATCGTTGATGACGTCATCGCACCTGCCTCAGTGTGAAAATGGCTGCGAGCACAGAGACAGCGGAGCAAGAGGAGTTGGTTCACGTCCGTGATTTAGCGTAGCACGTGCAACATGTGTTGCTGGAGAACTTGTGAGTGAGTGAGTTAATGTCTTATGAACAGCCCCGGACTTCTCAGACTCTTTTAGCGACTTACCGCTCAGAGGGAACTCATTCAGTGTCTCCTCTGGCAGCAGCACAGCGCCTCTCCCTCTCCTCTCTCGCCGTGCGCACACAGTGGTTTTCGGCAAGAGAGTTTGTCATAAACCTTTGGTAATGTAAACCTATGTGACGCTAGGGGCTCCACAAAAAACTCCATATGTGAATGTGTGATAGTTGTGGTATCATAACAGCCTGTCACAGGTTACAGCGTGATGATTAGAGGAGAAATGGCAGAGCATAAAGGTCCAGGTGGAAAAAACACAACTCAGTCATTTAGGATTTTGCTAAAAGAAGGAAATTACCTTTTGATATAGATCCCAGGGGACATTTTGCACCGTAGAGTACTGGGTTTTAATTTTGAGTTTTGAGATCTGCATTCTGCACAATAAATGCTCTAAAAAATACATTATATCTTTGCTTTTTTTGTTGTTGGTTTTTTTTTTTTTTTATCAATTTAGCTTTGCTAAGGGACTACAAAACCCATTCAGAAACACTTCTATTATAACTTTTACACTTAAATTTATACCGCGATATATACCGTTACCGTAAAGGGATTCGATTTATACCGTGATATAAATTTTAGGTCATACCGCCCAGCCCTAGGCCAGTGTTTATGCTACATTGCATAAATCATAAGAGTGTGTGTCAGCATGTACATTTGTGCTCGCAGAGTGCACTTGCAGGACAGGACTGAATACTGGAGCGCGGGGATACATTATAGAGCAATATATCAACTTTTGTATATTTATAATTGTAATGTATAATATAGAAATAATATATATTATTGATATAAATATATTTATAGGAAGTCAGACTGTGTAAAATATATTGTAGATTAGTTTGATTTTTGAAATAATTATGCACCAATTTTACAGTTCATTCACAATTGGTACATTTTATTACAATTTAGGAAATATGAACTTTAATATATAACAAAAGATAAAGTAGTGTTTGCTGGACAACTATAAAAGAAAGGTCAAGAAAAGTGACTGCTGTGTAAACATGTAATTTATGGTCTTGTGTAATTATGCAATAAAAATCAGTTACTATCGGTAATAAATTGCAGTCTAATTTTGCAATATGTGTCCTCTTTTATAGACTCAGGCTATAAATTGGTGGTGGAATTTGGATAACAACATAGATGGTGTCAGCAATCTCTTGCCAGTAACACTTTTATGTCTTTTATTAGTTGTTAAAGGGACAGGTCACCCTAAAATCAAATTAATAAACATGCATCTACTCATGGACTAGAGGCTCGTGCTTGTGACAGCGCGAGATGTAAACATTAATGATGTCCTCCTCAGGTGAGCTGTAATGTTAGCTAGCTCTGTGGTGTTAGGTGAGCTAACAGTAGATGCTTGCTTCCTTCTGTGCAGTGATATTGTTAGCTGGTGTAGTACGGTAGAAAGAAAAAAGTCCCTACATAAAACTAGTCTGTGAATCATCTTGAGTAACTGGATCATGATTTCTGGAAAGAGACGTTGCTGTTAAGTGTTGTTGTGAGTTGTTTAAGCACCACAAGCTGAGTGCCATTAACGTCCATTATATTTGAGAGAAGGCAGACATCTCTACAGTCGATATCTGCACACTTAAAAACTCAACAAAACAATCTAGACTGATAAATCGCACTACAGGTAAGAGGAAAAGATGTGTTTTTGATTTTGGGGTAAACTTTCCCTATAATGTACAAATTGAATTAAAAGTCCATTCCTGACTACACATCAGCTAAAACCATCTGTGCAGTTAATTAATTCAGTGAATAATATTTATTGTGTAACTGATTATTCAGTAATCATCACACCAGATTAAGGACGCCCTCTACAGTTTAAAAAGTCAGAGACTTCACAGACGAGCCTGAAGTACTGCAACATTTTGTCTCTGTCAGTGGCATCATGAGATTTCAAGTGTGACTGCCAACAGGAACGGAGATGCCAATCAAAGTGCTATCTAACCTGACTGGACTAGATATGGTGTAAGCATGTTTTAAGGTTAATGGATATATTAACCTGTGATGGCATATTTACCCAAATACACATTAGTAGTCAAATATGACTACCAGTTCCTGGTTTCTCAGAGCAATAAGAAATTATCTGATCGCATGTATGAATGATTGAATCGATGTGAAATGACTTATTGATGAAGGACTGAGAGGACCACAGTAACTGTTAAAAGTCACTATACTTCTATTCATGCTATTTTAGTCCTTTCCAAAACAGCTGTCTTCTTTTGGTGTCATCTTTGCTCGTCTTCTGATTCGATCACATTGCTTCACAGTGTTTCACAGTCGCGATTTTAAATTGCTATGCAAATCATCTAAAACAGCAAAACTCTTTCATTTTCTTTTGACCCCTTTTAAATTCTTCTTTGTCAGCCTATGTCCGTCGTCCTGCTTTCACGTCATTTAATTACTCTTGTTAAAGAGGAATTGTTTTTTTAAGGGGCTGGCAGATGAGTAGTTTTGTGGGAGATGAGCAGTTTTGTCTTTGTCATCTCTAAAAGCAGTGACGTAATGTCACGCTCTGCTGAGCAGCCGTCCCATTTTCTGGGTTGCTGCACAGTGTGCAGCCCTGTAGTTAATGGAGGAGACTGTCCTCAGACTGGACTGGGCGAACACTGCTGAGTAGCTTGCAATGATGGCCCGGCCTGTAAACAATCATCTCTGAGATGATGGGGGATTCTGTGCAGCTACATTTTTACAAGAAAAATGTGACGCGAAGCTGTGTAACTGTACTGTAACAATGGTGAGAGTAGACCAAGATTTGAACTAAGCTAAAACAAACACAAAATCACACATGTAGATGTAATCACACACTCCTCCCGTGGTACTTGTGAGGACATTGTGTGTCACATAGTCATTCTCTGGGGACTTACTCTGTCTTAGCCTAACACAACACAATGCAACAGCACCACAAACTACAGCCTTTAAGTGTTACCTTTAAATAGGTGTAACTAATGAACTGGCAGCTCAGTGTATGTCTACACATGTTTGCTAAGGTCTGACAGTAACGGACAGAACTCCATTGAACTGGAAACTGGGGCATTGTCTGTCTGAGGTAATGTCTTGGCAAGGCAGCTGGCTGCTTGCATAATCTGAGCCCAGTTTTATTTCTTCCTCTGTCCATTGTCGCAGCTCTCTTAAGGTAAATACTCCCCGCTGTTGGGTGGATTTAAAGTTGGAATTCATTACAAGGCGTGAGGCAGAAGGGCGGTGGCCGCCTGATTGTGCTGATCAATGCACTTTGGATTGCAAGGCTGCAAGAAGGAAAGGAGCTTTATTGTCTTGATATAATGGGCCAAGGGAGAATACTGGTTTTCTTGATTGGATTTGATTGATGCTTATGGGGATATCACTGAAATTGAGTTTTAGTCCAATATCATACAAAAAGAGGATAACTTATAAGTCAAACCAATTTGCTCAATGTGGCAGAGTTCTTAGTTTAGGAAATATGGATTTAATTTTGATTGCAATTTACTCTACCTGCACTACAGCAGCAGCCAACTCAGCAGATGTTGACAGAACATGTGTGTAAAGGTTTTTAGATTTCATACTGTATGAGCTATGTGATGTGATGTGACACTGACATGCCAAAATTTTGATACTCTCTTTAAACAGATAAAGGTTCTTGTCTTAACTCTGTGTTTGTGTGTGCATGTAGGTGGTGTCTCAGACAGTCAGCTTGGTGGACCTGTCCTGCTACAGTCTGGAAGTAGTGCCTGAATATCTATTTTACTGTCAGGATATCACCCACCTCAACCTGAGACACAACTTCATGAGCCTTCAGGGGCCTGGAGGCCTTCTTAACCTCCCCAGGTAATCACCCATCCTTCACCCGAAGAATTTTACACAAGTATTTGCTAACAGAGAGACAGTAGAAGTCCATCATTTAGCAGGGGTCATGGCCTTGTGGTGGAAAGTGTCTGCCTTGCTGAAATATGTTTCTACACGACAGAGAGACTCTAATGCATTCTTGGGTGCTATTTTGTAGCTGACCATTTGCTCCGGCCTCTGGTTTCTTTCTTTTTTTCTTTGAGCACAGGAGAAATGACTGTAATAATATATACAGTGATCTAAATCCAGTGAACAAGACATGCCTTTAATTTCTCCCTGTGTACCCTGTGCTGCTGTAGCCTTTTGGTTTGTATATTTAGAGAGAGAATGCATGGATAAAAGGAAACGGTCTGTACTTTGACCAGCGCTGTGACTCACAGCAGCCACCTCCACTGCTCACAGCACCCTGGGGAACAAGAGGAAGGTGGAGTTAATGTGGAAGATCTGACTGTGCACCCGCATGTCATCACTTTATACATCACAGCCCAATCTCTCGGACACGTGTTGCAAATGTCTACACACAAATCAGAATTGATGCATAAGATGTTTTTCTATTTTAAACAGCCAGTTGAAACACATCCCACGAATGAACAAACACATACTCCAAACTATCCCCATCAAGCGTAGTAGACATATGACTGGCTGAGCTAAATCTGGTAACATCATACACTGGTAATACTAATGCTACCAACGGGGTGATTTGAATACTTTTCCAATGTGAACACTGTCCTTCCTTGGATGCCGAGACACTGACTGATTTTTCCAGCTGCCTTTAAAGCCATCTTAATAACATGGTGCAAGCCCGAGGCACAAATAACAGCACAAAACTCCCACAGTGGACTTGTGGGGAATGAATCTGCAGTATCTAATTTCCTCAACGATTGGTGTTCAGCCTCAGCTGTTAGTTAGTTAGTACCATATATCTTCTTTTCATCCACATTCCTTGTTCACTGCATTCTCCTGAGACACAACAAGTAGCTTTGCAGACAAGACAGTGCACTGAAAATGTGGACCACAGCAGGCAGGCCAGCAAATATACTGCTGCTCATCTGTGTCATTGAATCTTCCAGTGTTTAACAGCTCTTTCTCAACATCACAGTCGTCTTCTGTCGAAGGCAAAAACAAACAAAAAGTGTCTTATGTTCCTTGTAGTGTAAACCGCAGCTTTTGATTGCTGTTTGGTTGAAAAAATGCAAGTACTGCCTTTTATCTATGCACCCTTCTCAGGTAGTGGACCCCAGAGTCCTGCACAGGTGCAGTTTTGAAACCCGCTCAGATCAGTGCCGACCTATTACCTGTTATCTCCAAGTTAAATGCAGACCTGCCTCAACCTGTTAGAAAAAGTCCCGTGAGCTGTAATTAAACACACTTTAAACTTTTTACAAGCAGTAAAGCCACTGACAACATAATTTTTACCGTCTCTGATCAGACCAAACTTCCCCCAAATGTATAACTTGGCCCTCGCCGATGCAGCTATCCTAACCTACATCGCTGTCTGATCAGTGATGTCCCGTTATTTGGCTGGATGTGACTTTAGGGGTCAAAGGTTGTGTCATAGGCGGCCACAATAAAAAACAATTTGGTGGCTGATTAGGCCTTATAACATTAGCTGATTTAGATGTTAAAAATGCAGTCATTTTCATTTCTGATCACTTTTGTTACTCACCCTCTGCACAGTGCAGGACTGGATCAGTTTTAGGTCATAGTAAAGTGATGTCAGACACATCCCACTATGTTGGTGTTCACTCACAGTTACAGCACTTCTGTTATCATATATGTGCAAATTAACTGGGCAGGTGTCAAAATGAGTGTGGTTGGCAATTTTTTCCTCCATGCTGTTTTCTCTTTCTTTAGGTTTTCTCAGCTGAAGAGCCTGAACTTGTCTCACAATCGTCTGGGTGTGTTCCCCGAATGTGTGTGTGAGATCCTCACTCTGACTGAGCTCAACCTCTCCTGTAACAGTCTCCACACCGTCCCTGTGCAGATAGGCAACCTTCAAAGGTGTGACACAGTGACACACATGTACATACACTACATACAAACAATACACATAGTACATGAATACATTACTTAGGATATGAACAAACAGTGCACACAATTCTATTGGAACCACATGAGCAGCACATGAAAAGTACACCAAGTTTTTCTGTTAGTAGTAAATCCAAAAGACAACCACACTGTGAATTTCTGTTCTCTCTTTACTTGTAGAGCTATTTATCTAGATTGTTTTGGTGTGAGTTGCAGTGTTGGAGATATCAACCAGAGAGATGTCTGCTTTTTCTCGAATACAATGGTACTAAATGGCGTCCGGCTTGTGGTGCTCAAAGTGCATAAAGGAGAAAAATTCCACAGACCTTAACGTGAGCATTTTCATGTAGTAACTATTTTCTTTCTACTGCACTATACCCACCAACCCCATAACAGTGCAGAAGGAAACGTCCATCTACTGTTGGAGGAGCTTGTGCACATAATACGGTGAAATCTAAACATTAATGGCGTAGTCCTCGGCTGAGCTGTAACGTAAGCTTCTTCAGAAGTGCAAAGAGAACTAGCCGTAGAGACATGCTGTTGTCTGTGTGGTGATATGGTTGGCAGGTATGGTTTGGTGGAATGAAAATAGTTCCTACATGAAACTGCTCACAACAAGGTCTGTGGATTATTTTAGTAACCGGGTCATGACTTCTGGAAAGAGACATTGCTGTTGAGTTTTTCAATTTTTTTTTTTTTTTTTTGGGGGGGGGGGCTTTAAGTACCACAAGCTGAGTGCCATCTAGTTCTATTATATAAATAAAATAAATAAAACGGGACTGTTTTCTCCTCTTTATCTTGTAGCCTGCAGACGCTTTCTTTGGATGGAAACCACCTCAGCTCCCTGCCTGAAGAGCTGGGTGGCCTGTCCCAGCTCAACAGCCTAGGGCTCTCCTTCAACAACTTCTCTCACATCCCTGCTGTGCTGGAGAGGTTGAGTGCAGTGGACAAGCTGGCTATGGCTGGGAACAGAGTGGAAAGTCTGGAGTTGTGTACTCTGGCCAAAATGAGCCACCTGAAAAACATCGACCTCCGGTAAGAGGCCAGCCAGGGAATAAACAGCTCTCTGCCTCTGTACTTCCTCAGTCTCTTCACTCTCTTTTTTCTCTGTTGGATCAATATGGAAATTGTAATGTGAAGGGGACCCCCCAAACACTTTAAGTTATTTAGTTAATATAAGTAACTTTTTTTCCTCCCTCTGGCATTGAAAGAAAAATAAATGACACAAATACTAGTCTGAACCTCAGCCATTCCTCCCTTCCTCACCCCTCCTCTAAGCCTCACCTTTTTTTCAGTAAACATTTATTTTTAGACGCCAGGTTTGCTGAATACAAATGATTTTTTTTCTGCTTTGCCTTTCCTCACACCTGGGAGCTACCTAGAACTACAGTTGCAGATATTTTTTGGCCTCTTAGCAGCTCCAAAGGAACAGTTGGGGACTAAGTGTCTTGCTCAAGGGGACCTCTATGGTGGGTAATGAGGGAAAGCTCGACCTATTGATTTTTCCTCCCAGTCTGAGGATCAAACCAGCAACCGCTGCTCCACCCACAGCCAGCTAATAATTTAACCTTGGGAGTTAAATTGCGGTTTGGCAATGGCAGACTATATTTATAAGGGCAAGGTGCATCTGTGGTGGATTAGTGAGCTGGCAGCTCTCATAAAAGAGGAGTTGTTGTTTATTAACAGGATGGATGGGGTCATGGATGGAGGGTCTGGATCTCAGCACAGTGCCTTTTCTGACAGTCATGAACTCAGAATTTCCTTACTCATTATTGTCCAAATCATTTTCATAGGTTGGAAGCTAAACAAGGGTAGACAAATCTGACAGGAAAGTTAATAGAGGTTTTCCCCCAGTGAAACAAAGGGCGAGACAATGGAGTGGTTCCAGTTTGTTTTCCAACAAACACAGTAACTTAGAAGTCAGGGTTAGATTTTTAATTAAACCTGGGTGATTGATGTGTCTTAAATGTTTTTAATCTATTTTCTTAAAATTCAAACGAGGCATTTTGAACCAAACAGCTCTGGGAACTACATACCTTCAAGGGCTTTTTTCTGTTTGCATTCGCACTGCCAAAAGGAACGCTGAAGTGGCGTGTTGTAAGCCGGCCAGAGCTTTGACAAGCCCAAGTCACGTCGTATTTCCACCATCACATATATGCTTAGTAAAGCCTGGACCTCATTGTTTGTCTATTTGTCCGTGTTTTCGTCTTGTTTCAAGCTGTTGTTTGCGTTTTGAGTTGTCTGTTGTGTACAAGGCTAAGGGGTTTTCGAAAATGACAATTGTTACTGTTGGCCCAGTCACTGTACACTTTAGTCACTCATGGTTCCCCTTGAGCTGGGAGAGTACCTACAGTGACAATGGACCGAAAAAAGTCCCTCAAAACAGTGTTCCAAGAACTGCGATCATACCTAGTTCTTACGGTGCAGACACAACAAAAAGGGGGATTCTTAAGACTAGATTGTTAGACCTATGAAAAAGTTCCCCCAGTCCAAAAATTGATTGACCTAAAAGATGGCTAAAAAGTTTGTTAATTTTTCGCATGCCCCCCACAATACAAGACTTAAGGAAATTACCATACTGTTGCTTATTTTGGCCAAATGTGAAACAGCACTGACATGTTCCACAGTGGAAAATTTAGAGGACACATGTTTATTACTGTTAATCATTCCTATATTTAACAAATGTTGTGACATTCTCATGACAACGTTTGCTGACGATCTGTCACTGTGGTCTAAAATAGCCACTGCTGGAATATTTTGAAAAAAATTGTTGGCTAATCAGGCAAAAATCCTAAATACCACACTACTGCTATTTTAATTTGGGAAAGTACAACACATTTACATGCTTTAAAGTTAAAAAAAAAAACAAAAAAAACACTTTATTTCCTCATACTGTCTGTGCTCGAACACCTGTTCACCCTCTTTCTGAAACTCTCTGTTTTAGCACCTGTTTCTTTAAGCTCCCCTCTAAGAAAAGCCCAGTCTGTTCTCAGTAGTCAGCATCTCTGGGTCTTCCATATTTCTGTGTCTCTGCACCTTAATTTTAGCTGGTAATGACTGTGACGGAGAATAGCAGCACTTTTTATTGTGAAAAATCACCAATATAGGAATTTAAACACATTCAGACATGTTCCAGCAGGAATATAAGAAATGACATGGTAACAATATATGTATATTTATATATGACAGAAAATAAGGAAAAGCACAATAGGTCCCTTTTAACACTTCATCAAGACTTCCTCCTCTGCTCCAGAAGGGATAACCAGTAATATTTCATCTCTTGTGTTCCCTGTTAACTGCAGTTTGAACGGGCTGCGCTGGGTGAAAAGTGAGAGTCTAGAGGCAGTGAGCCAGGTGACCCAGCTGGACTTACGGGACAATTGCTTGGGCTCACTAGACCTGAGCTCCGTCTGCAACCTGGAGACTCTGCACTGCCAGCGCAACCAGCTGGGGACACTCACGCTCAGCGGTTTCACACTGCGCATGCTTCATGCCAGCAGCAACCGTGAGTAACACAGAGTGCTGATATTATCGCCTCACTGGCTGTTTGTCTGTATGGTCAGGCCCTCCTTACTATGATACATTCATTATATGGACACATATATGAATGGACCAGATGTTTAGCTGCTGACTGCTGCTTTTATCTGCCCACAGGCCTTACGACAGTCAACATCTATCCAGTCCCTAACCAGCTGACACACATGGACCTATCACAGTGAGTTCTGGCTGGGAATAAGAAGTGGCTGTGGTCTCTGTGTTCACTGATTTTTTTAACAGAGGCTCTGATGTCTAAAAATAGTATCTTAATGGAGGTGTAAATGAAGTAACTGAATTGAATATTCACTACCCAACAAAAGCAAACACTGTGGAATCTATTCAGTTGTATGCATGTATAAGTAAAGATGTACATAGTTTTTAATACTATTATTAAAAACGATTGACTTAGCCAGCATGGATACGTATGTGCCTTTCTGGCTGCATCAGTGAAAGATTTGAGAGTTTAAAAAAAAAATATTTAAAGGTAGTGAACCTCACACACCCTTGACAGTTTTCTTTAAATTTTGCTCTCCTTAATTGTTCTGATGCATGTTCATAACCTGCTGGCTGTAAGCCTGATTATGCACAGTAAACATCACAGTATATCAGGGGTGAATATAAGCTTATGTTTCTGAACACCTGCCAGTTTAAAAAATATCTGTAAAATGTCCTTTTTCCAGTCAACCTCCAGTACTGATTGCGGACACTAGCTGTTTTTATTAAAAAGCAGATAGAGACCATTTGCGTGCTTGAATAACCCTGGGGGATATTATTTCGGCCTCTTGTTTACCACTGTCTCAAAACTGTTTACTCATTTGTACTATTAAAAGCAAAATGCCAACTCCGCTCAGTTTGAGTGTTTGCGTGTGTGTCTTTCCGTGTGTGACTGTGTGTGTGTTGAGACAGGAACCTTTTGGAGTACCTTCCGGACTGGGTGTGTGACTGCAGAAAAATTGAGATGCTGGACGTCACGCACAACCTCCTGTCTGAGCTTCCTTCCAGGTTAGTGACCTTATTCTGTCACTAATCCTGAACCCTTCCTGCTGGAACGTTATGGTTTATTTTGAATTTGAATGTATTCAGCCTCATGTAATAAACATTTGTGTCCAGAATTAGAAGATCAGGTGTCACATTACACACAGTCATGCCTTTTAAATGCTCACTCTGTTGCCAAACTGCTTTACATAATGTCCATCTTAAGCATTTGTTACGGTAGTGGAACCATGGAAAGAACAAGGCACCAATAACAGCTGGTATTCGTCTCTTTGTAAAAGTCAGTATCTGTGTCTTTTTGTTGCAACTGTAAAATATTGCTTTCCTATAGTGCTTGGCTCAGAGTCACCATCACTCATTGCCAGCCCTCAACACTCTATATATTCTTCCATCCACTGTACCCACTCATGACTTCTGTGATGTTTCAGGAGAGAATAAAAAGCCGCTGTGCTGGTCTGTTCAGGCAGCCAAGCTGAAAAGGTCATTGGTGGATTAGTTAGCATGGGTTGCCGTTCCTCACAACCCCCCCCCCCTCCCCCCCAGTCAGTAGTCTGCACAGGGGGACGATGTTCTTTGGTTTGTTGCGTTTTTGTTGGTCTGTTCTTTTTTCCTTGTCCTAATCTGGCTCTCTAATGTCTCTTCTGGCCTCCGACAGACTGCTCAACAGCTTGAGTTTGAGAAAGCTGCTGGCGGGGAACAATCATTTGCAGAGAGTGCCTGACCTACTTGACCACATCCCTCTGGAAGCCCTAGACCTCCAGCACAACAAGCTAGCCGAGCTCCCTGAGAGTCTGTTTTACAAGGCCTTAAAGTGAGTCTCTTCTCTACAGATCTTCCTGTTTCCTTTGTCATTCTGTCCTCAAGACTGTTTATGCTTTCACTTGTGTCCTTTAGCAGTCGGTTTTCCTGCTTTGAACCCTGCAGTGTGGTTGCAGTACAGTTTTCAGCTCATATTTTCTTTTCTTGACTCTATGTAGGGATTGTGGTAAAGATCAGTGGAGCATTCCAAAACGTAACTAGAGCTTAATTTGCTCTCCTGTTTCCTGTGTGGTAAATCACTTAATACCCATTAGCAGTTCAAATGGCCTAATGTACTTTACTGTCTCAAAGGCTGAGACGTAAAGGCAGTGACTGCTTGATGCATGATGGGTTTCCTGATATGTTGTCTAAAAGCTGCACAGCTTACAAAGGAAAAAAGTTACACTCAGGACTCACAGAAACAATATATGACTACAGAAACTAAGTTGATAATTAACACTATTCACATTCACAGACACGCACAATTCCAGTAAGCCACAAAGCCAGTGAGGTGTCAACCTTCTTGTAATGTTTGTGGCTTGCAGAGAGGTATCATTGCACTTTAATCACTTTGGACTCTGTTTTAAAACAACAGCGTGACAAGGTTCACTCCCTCGTGTGTCACAAGGACAGGTTTTATTACTGTTCAGTATGTGATACGCACAGACAATGACTTAACAACATCAATTACATAAGAATCAGTGGAGCTCAAATTACTGTCCCTCCTCTCAGTGCAGGTTCAACAGCATATAAATCAATGCTCCACTTGCAGGGATGAATTAACAGTTTTGTTCAGAGGTATCGTCTTTGGTTCAATAAGAATAAGGGTGGAAATGAGAGGGGGAAAAATAATCAACCTTAAACCCACAATTCAACAACCTACATTTATTCTTGCATTTACATCACAACATGTCCTGTATTCTGTACATAATAGCTGGCCTGCACTTTAACACTTGCACATCACATTGTTATAGTGCTACCAATATGGTACATTGCTGCAGCTGTTGTTGTAATGATGTAATGTTAATCATGCTGCTACATACTACTGAATCTCATCTTAATTGGAAATACCCTTTGCTTACTAATATGTAAATTAGAGGTTGTAGTTTGTAAGCTCTCCAGTAAATATTTAAATGAACCCCCACTGCCTGCTCTTAAGAAATGTCCTGAAGTACTTAAGACAAAATTAAAGCACAAAGACAAGATAATGAAGTATTTATGTGCATACTTACTTATATGTAACTAACTTTCACATTTAAATTAATGTCTATTAAATTCAAGCCCTTTCCAAACAACCTTACACAATGCCAATCAAACTTATCGCCGCCATGGAAAGCTCTCTGTGTGTTGCAGTATGCCGGAGTCGTGTTGTCGGGTGTCTGTGGTGACTTTCCTGCGCTGCCGCAGGGGAAATGATGAGTTTTATGTCAACCAGCCAGAGCTAAATGGGGCAGGAAGAGGGGAGAGACCGTAGTGATGGAGCAGCAGCTAGTAGCATGGCGGAAAATCCTATGAAGCATCCAAGAAAGGTTTCTAGAGTGGATGCTTACTCTGTATTCAGAGTGAGGATAAAAGTCAAAATAAGACTTGAAGAGAGCACACCTGGGGGCAGGGAGATAAAGCGAGCTCACCTGCAGGCATACGTCATAAGCGAGCATGACAGTGTTTGTGTAATTACTCTTCACTGCTCGGGGGGGACAAAACTTGATTACTCCAGCTTTCAGTCAAATTGTATTTGCATTTTTTCTTCATGATTCACTTTGTTACAGTAATAGTGACATTGTGATCAAATGTCATGTCGTCAGTACAGATAGCAATACCGTGGAAAAGACAGAAATAGGTGGACTTTCAATTTCTGACCTAAAATGTTTGCTGTTTGTATACATTCTATAGTGGAAAGGGCATGGGGAGGGAAATGCCTCCTAAATTGTATAGAAAAAGTTACATTTGATAACATTATTTGTTTTATTTGGTACTATTTTGTACAAAATATGTAATATTTTCCCAAACCCTGGAGAAGTCTACGAAACTCTTAAGTATTTTGGACATAAATATCAGCCGTAACGACAAAACTTTCTGCTCAGAAAATTAGCTTCAGCTTCTTAAAATCCACTGTAAATGGGGCAGGATTGGGTGTCATTGGATGCAATAATTGGCAGGGTGGATATCTGCATACACTTTTTTAAACTAATGTATCTTTTTTTTAACTTGTCTTCCCTCACAGCCTAAAATACTTAAATTTGTCAGCCAATGCATTGGAAAGTATTCCTCCCAGCAGCCCATCAGAGGAGAGCCTCAGCACGCTGCAGGAGCTCTACCTGACGGGGAACATCCTGAATGAGAACTGCGGTGCTCTGTTGGTTGGACACCAGAACCTGCGGGTCCTTCACATCGCCTACAACCAGTTGCTCTCCTTCCCTGCCAGGTGTGTTACATTTGCCTTCCTGTCCATCAGTGTTCATTATAATTTGTAGTCGATTTGATTAGCTCACTGGAATTTTTTTGTTTGTGTCTCTAGTAAGCTGAGTAAGCTGGAGCTGCTGGAGGAGCTAAATCTAAGTGGCAACAAGCTAAAGACGATCCCCTCCACTGTGTCCAGCTGTAAGAGACTGCACACCCTCATTGCACACTCCAACCACATTACTGTCTTCCCAGAGATCCTCAACCTGCCCGAGATCAAGGTCAGACTTGTTCTGGTTTTATTTGCCTGACCAGTGTGTGTGTGATTATGCTCAGCCTGTGTCAGCTCATGTGTGTTTTGTACATTTGTAGCTTGTGGATCTGAGCTGTAATGAGTTGACTGAGATCCAGCTGCCCGACTCGCTGCCTGCCACTTTGCAAGAGCTGGACCTGACAGGCAACAGCAGCTTGATCCTGGAACACAAAACTCTCAACCTCTTCAGGTGAGTCATTAAACCCAGAGCAGTCAAAAATAATTACAGGTAACTCACTGAAATTTGCATGAAATATAAGCGCCAACACCTTGGCTTTAGATTCTGTAGTTACTGGATACTGGAGGGATATGGCATCATTCTTATGTGTGAAACCTATATGAATATAACATAGCTGTGTGAGGAACTGACGCATATATGTATACCTCCTTCTGCAATTCCTTCTACTGTATTTCTCCTCTTTTTTTAGTCACATCACCACCCTGAAATTAGACCAGAAAGCCACCACGACAGCAGGAGACTCACAGAGTGCCTCCACTCCATGGAAACACGGTTACTCTGAAATGAGCGGACAAAGGAACAAGTGAGTGCTGCTTTGTGTTTCTGTGTGTTTTCTATGTTCATTTGTGAAAATAAATAACTTAATTTTTGTCAGCTGCAAACTGTATCTATCTGAATCGCCAAACTTGTAAATCAAATGACTACACAAGTACTCACTGACTACGTTTACATGCACACAATGTTCCCTTGCTCTTATCTTATCTTATAAGACAATATTCCGACTAAGCTGTTAACAGGGCTAATGACAATAAATACTCCACTCATAGCCAGTTTACATGCAGCCACGCATATTTCGATTAATATGCCATAACATTTATCATGTCAAAATATGGAAAAGTGTCAAG